>NC_137702.1:16051283-17251283 GCF_964034855.1 Anser brachyrhynchus | reverse complement strand
GGCCACAGTTGTGTTGTTATTGTCCAGTTCTAGCCCAGAATCATCTGATGTTTTGGTCCTCTTATTACTAGGCCCTGCTTCCTGATTGCTGTGTGTTGAGGCATTGCTGCAGTGTGAACTGTCACCATTATCTTCTGCTCCACTGCCATTCTCAATCTGCTGCTTCTTGCCCCTCTGTAACCTGATGATAAGTATGTAGAAATGAAGCTAATCCGCACTCGGAACTCACCCAATATACACGCCCAGCCTACTCACACAGCTCCTCCCTCTCCCCATCTCAGTCATGCCAGAAGTTGGACGTGGCTAACATACTGCAAAGTATATACATGCACAAGCACTAAACATTTCTGAGACCGAGTTTAAAAAAGAAATTTTAAAAATCATTCTTATATAAAGATAACCATATACAAGACTTAGGATTTTTCCCTATCCCTCAAACGTATTTTAGGCATGTTTTAAGATTGTTTTTAATGTCACTCAGTTTTCACTCTTCACTACAACAGCGTCTGGGGTCTCCTTCCCAGCTAGTTCTCACGTTTAAATGCACACACACAATTCCAAGACTGTGTAAACACCACATATTCCAGTCTTGGGAGGTAAGCTGCAACTAGTACTTTCATCCTGGCATTACATGCATTTGTTCACACGTAATGGCAATACTGGTACAGGATTTATTGCATTACAGTCTATTATTAACGACACAATACGTGATTTCATAAAACAGCATCTAGCTGCCACAGATGTTACAGGGAGTGATACAAAGTTTTCTCTTCATAGACAACTGATAAAAGATATTTTAGCAGCCTTCACAGAAGCAGAGAGGAATCTCTTGCTACACAGGGAGCAAGGACAGGTGGTGCACTTCTAGCATTAAGGCAGACGGACTGACATGAGGACAAACTACGCCATCGCGTACCTGTTCATAGCCTGAATCTTTAATCCTTCCTCAATGCTGTGACTTAAAGCTTGCTGGTTATTGTGCTTGCTGATTCTTGCTAGCACTCTCTCCTGATGAGCTTCATATTCATCACGGCTTGGATAAATTTTACTGATGAGAGCATCAAAATTGGGATCTGGTCGCAGTGATCGTTTTGACACTAGCTTCTTACGACAAGTGGGACATTCTTTGTTGCTAGACACGAGGAAAGAGAGAAAACAATACTAAGTCTATGGCAATAACAGAAGTCCGCCCCAATGCTGCATTTCTTAGACGCAATGTTTACAGTAAATCTGGAAGAGGGCTTCTATCCTTTGACAGATCAAGTAATTCAAAATATTTAAACAAAATAAACCACGCATCTGCTTGCTTCAATTTTTAAAGTGTGTTTACTTAGAGTGTGTTTAAGCAAACTGTATTTAGACTGAAGAATTCAAAAGTTCTATGCTGCAAATTGTTTCTTCCCTTAACCCTCTGCCTGGATTCTCACCTAGAAAAGATGCATTTTGCATGGAAGTTATATCGAAGGCATGGTCTTTCAGAGGACTCTGAAAGGATGTAACAGGAGGATGAAACAAAGGTTGAGGAACCCATTCTGAAGTTCAAGCACTAATTACTGGGAAAACTAAAACACGGTCTTATCCTTCCTACCATTTTGGTCTCATTTAACTAATGCATTAGGTTTGTATGGCTTCTTTTTTCCCCTGTAAAAGGAAGAGGCCTCAATAATGGAAATGCGGACTGTCTTGAGGACAGTTTTCTTGTTTCTCTCTAATGACAAGAGTATTTTTCCTAACCCCTCATCAGAATTTCCACAGGCACAGCAAATTAAGTGTGCCCTCTGAAGACAGAAATAGATATGTAAATCACTGGCTAAGCTGCTGTTGATTACTTCAGAATTCTATTGCTTTTTGAGAAAATATGAACTTGTAATTGAGGTATACAAGAGAAATGATTTGTACTTCAGCATAGGTTGTTTCAGTTAAGCTTGAATGTTTTTTTAAGGCCTGATCTGGTCTGCCACAAGTGGCTGAACACAAGGGAATGAAACACGAAAGGTGTGCTACCCGTTCAGAAACGTGCAGTACACAGGCACATAACTCTTACTCATCAACACCCAAGATTTACAGGATTTTCTTGATCATATTTTCATCTGAAGTGAAATCCCTTTTCCCTGTAATGATATTTTCATACCCGCTCCTGAGGGCTGTAATGATACAGTCAGCACAGAAACGATGCAAACACTCTTTTGTCGTCATGGTGTTTTTTAACATATCCAAACAAATGGGACACATCAGTTCACTGTGCAGGCTCCTGGGTGACACCACTATCTCCAAGCCATCAGTGATTGCTTCCTAATGTAAAATAAAGTAAAAGTTCTTTAATGAAATTTAGTGACTTTCTCACAGAGATTGCATGTTTTACTATTCTTTTACATTAAAAAAAATAGATGAAGCAAGAGACATACACAGCCACATCAAGCACACACACCCCTATTGCTAAAGGAATGAAAAAGACAGACAGATCAAACATCAGTGTAGTTTTCTAATACTATGAGAGAGGAGGAGTTTTGGGTGGAGTTTTTAAAAATATGCTGTAAATTAAAACAGGCAGTTAGCACTCTTAAAGGAAAATCTTAAACATCAAGTTGTAACGGGTTTAAAATGAAGAAAAAGTCCTGCCACGAAGGCCAGCTCTTCAGCATGTATTACCTGAGGCGTTCTTTGCAACTCGTACAAACTGAGCTCCCAGGTTTTGCTTAAGGGCTGCGTTCCGTTGGTCTGCACAGCTTGAGACATGGCTGGGAACAGAAAAGTACACATTGCATGGTCAGGTACACCTGACTCCAAGGGCAGCTCTTCCTCCCCCAAGCAGACTTTCTTCCAGGGTCCCTTCTGCCCAAGTGCCAACAAAGCAGAAATACAGTGCAAGCTGGAATGCACCCTGCTAGGAGACTGCTCGGTGGTGGACACAGATAACCCCATGCACTGCACCACTCCAGAAAAATCGAAGGAGTCACTCAGCCATGAACACTTCACAAATATCAGTTAAGGGCGTTAAACAAAAGTGACACGGACCTGAAGGCCATGAACTTTGGGCTACGTGAACATTTTGCACAGCGGGTGGCATTTGCAGCTCTCCGGAGACCCACACTCACACGTGTGTATGGGTCAAACAGGTTTAGCTCCTAACCAGTGGAAGGTCAAAATCATGCAACCACACAGGAAAAACAGCTGAACACGTTCATTGGAAGCACCCTATAATGCCTCTTTTTCTTCTTGGATACACATCCCTAAGGTTTCCCAGCCAAATTCAGAGAAAACTGAACGTTTCCCCCCAAATTCTGGGATCACTGTTAAGAAATGAAGCAAAACTAATACACATGTTGATTGCACTCATGCCAAAGGAAGTCAGGTTAAACCGACAGCAAATGATATTTCCAAACAGAAAATATTTTCATGTTGGAGAGGGGACAGTCATCCCTGTCTCTCTAAAAATGCCTGACTTACATCAGGAAAGCTTATCCTGGATGGTGTTGTACATTTGGAAAAAACAAAAAGTAACCATAGAAGAGGCAAGATTGTAGTAGCTGACATTTCTATGAGGTGGAAAAAGCAGAAATGATTTCTTCCTTTACATATATATATATATGTATGCATATATATATTTTAAATCTGTTTGTATTTCCAGACCCTTCAAATTGGCAGCCAAATACAGATTCTATCTGCATCCACCAGGTATGTTACATCTAGTCCCAAATTCATCGAGTTCTACATGAAAAGAGTCAACCTCTCAAGAGAACAAGGTTACTTTATAAGCTTTAATTAATTGTTAGGGGGAGAGCAAGAAAAGCAGTGCAGTGAAGATTATTGCATTTGTTCTTCTTCAGGACCAGAGATTAGATCTCCCACCTTAATTAAAAAAAAAAAAAAGGAAAAAAGTCTGATAAAAAGTAGACATGATCATTATGTCTAATAAGTAACAAGGGTCTGAAGGTGTTAAAAAAAAAGATGACAGACTTCCAATTCCAGTTTTTACTATGTATATACTGTGCCCTAAAAATTCAGTTTACTTGTCACAAGAGACATGTTGCTCCGCATGGATCAGAAGGACGAGAGCAGCAGCAAGTACCTCGCCCCCACGCTAGCAGGGAGAAGCCACCATGACCCCGCCGCAGACTGTCAGCTCCACGTCTGCCAAGCACTGCACCATCCTGTCTGGGCATTTTACTTAAAACATTCTGAGATACGAATTTAATTATGTATTAAGTAACACATCTCAACAAGGAAGCAATGTTGAAAAGTGTGCCAGTAGAAAATAAAGGAAATTTTTCTCTGCGACCTAATTTTCACTATTATTTAGAGTAATTCCAGGTATACAAGAAGTCAGGTCCTTCAGACAAGGATTTCTGTTGTGTGCTGTTATCAGTCAGTTGTTCTAACAGAGATCCAACATTATTATTCTGTGTTTGCCTTGAATTAAGCACTCTTGAGTGCTTTTGGAGCTGAGATATTTAATTAACTATCATCTCAACTACTGAAATGCATGAAGCTGCTAAGCACACACCCCTCCCAAAATCTGCTCAAGCACACGATCAGACTGCAGCAGATTAAGACACGTAAGAGATCTTGGACTTACTGGGACTTAGCAGAAAGGCCTGCTTCCAACGTTACGCAGCTCCACCACCGTAAAAAGCTCATTGAAGCGGCCCACTGCAGAGATCATCACGTGCAGGTACCATCTTGCCTAAATGTGCATGCTCACGCTTGCTAACACAAGGGCAGCTGTTCTGGTGCCAGACCGTCAGCAAAACCCTCAGCCCGAAGAACAAGTATATTAACATCATCACTTGTATTGCAGCACTGCAACATGCCTGAGGCTACACTGCAGAAGACATGGTACAAGTGTCACGATAAATAATTGATTAGCTTTCTTTTAAAAGCTTCTAATTTGAGATGGAGAGTGCTTAATTCTCACCCTAAGGTCTGCAGTGATAGCACTTTCAGACTTAAAGAGGAAAACCACTGGCCTTAAAGCTAGCTGAAAGTGCGAGAGAGCCACACACTCCTCTTGGTCACCAGCAAACACCTCCGCTGTCACTGCTACATAAAAAGTCTAAATCAGAGGAACAGTGGAAACGTGGTCAATTCAAACAGGCTGGAAAGCAAAATCAATCAACAATCACATCACACTATATGGAGTTTTTCCATCTGTTTGATGATGAACAGAGGAGCTTACTTAGCATTTTCCTGCTTCCATACTTTTTATAACCATTTCCAGATATGTACTGGGCCTGAAAAATGCATGCGAATGAGGTTTAACTTCTTTTCCTGATAACACTGTTGGACACCAGCTATGAGAAGAAATGTAATGCAATCTAAAATCTAACACAGCAGTATCAACAGCTGGAACCAATGTCAAGGATCAAACTCCACATTCTGACCTAAAATTGCACTGACCATGTAATAGCCATTAAGTAGCAGCCTCCAAATCATCTCTAAAGTGATAGCCCCCTGGTTATGCTCACTGCTGACTCATCTCCTCTCCTCACCTTGGGGGAGGGAGGGAGGAAAAACCTCTCCATTAGCTGACTCTCAAGTCAAGCATTATAACCAAGCAGGAGGAGCCTGCACCAGCCCCTTGCCGTTGGGATCGGCAGCAAGCAGTCGGACAGCTATACTGACATCTGCTTTAACCAAGCGAGCACTGTGCCAGTAGTCATTTTGACAGCACTTTTTTTTTTTGACAGACACAGAACATTTTGACAGACAAGGCTCACGACAAGGCACGGCTGCCCTGCACTTCGCTGCTCTTGTGGCTCTTGCGCTGGCTGTGCAGCTGAGCGGCTGGCTGCAGACTGACTATCTCCGGCTCTCCTCGCCTGGCACGGAGGTGAGTCCCACAGAAAGGCTCCTTCTGGCTGTTCTGACGGCACCAAGACGTTCACAGCCTCAGCGGCAGCGCAGAGATTGCTCCTCAGTTTGGCTTTCTTTTAAGGCAGCCCTTCTCCATCAGGATTTGATGCAGCGACAAAACTAAAAGAAATCAACTGGTCTGGTCTGCACCAGTCAGGATCCTTCCTAAAGCTACAAAGCCAAGAAAAACGGCTTTGGCGAGCCAAAGAAAGTTTGCTTTTGTGTTGACACTTTGTAGAGAGTGAAAAACAAAGTGGAAAGTTTCTAGAGAGAAGGAACAACAGACTTTCTATTAACTGCTGCTGGCAAAGGGAGAAAAGATACAGAATAAATATAAAACTCATATTTATTCATCAGTCTGGACATTTATTTCACTGAAATCTCAACCTGTTAAGATCAGTCAGATCTTTGCTGACAAAGTTCACTATCCATCTGCATCCCTCACAGCATTTTTTTTAAATTAAGTCTTACAGAACAATGCTCTTGTGCTCATTTTTCCAACTCAAAATATTAGGCAGATTTCATCATAATAATATCTACTTCAGTTTTCAGCTATTCAGTACTTCAGATCTTTTCCACTTTATCAGCAAGGAAGATGGGATCTTTGGAGGTCGGGCGCTGGGAACAAAGTGCAGACAGAAACCCCCTGTGAGCCTTTTTTTCATCATTAGTTTTTGAAAAAAAAAATCTAACACACCATGACTTTATACTTTTTACCATTTTTTACCTTTGTGACTTTTCTACTCCCTCTGGCTACAAGAGGAAAGCAACCAGTCCCATGACAATGGGCGCTACGAAGGGGAGAAGCCCAGCCCGTGCAGGCAGATCAAACACCTTTCTCACTTCCACTAATGAGTGCCAGTTGTGCGATTTATGCTGTAGCCAGAGGGCTGCTCTTGCCAGCCACTCAAAGAAAACACAGGATTACAAGGACACCTGCAATCTTTCAGACTGACTCACTACAGGCACAGGAAAACTCCAAGGCACAAATTTTGCAATTATGGAGCTGGAGTATGCACACCTGCCACTATCAAAGCTGGAGACACCCAAAAGAACCAAAAGACATGAGAAAAACATGAGAACCACAAACGCTATAAATCTCCTTGGGTTTGATTTCCTGTCACCCTCCTGTTCCTAACAGCATTTGAAAAAAAAGAAAACGAGTTAAGATCTAGTAAATATTATTCCATTCCATCATAAAATTTGCCTAGTTGCTTCATGTCTTTTACAGAAGAAAACTGGAAGATAAGTCAGGGAGATTGATGAACATTACAGAATATATATACATTTTAATTCATTTGTACCCAAAGGGTTTCTCCATTCCCCACGTTGCCATAGCATTAAAAACAAAACAAAACCCACCTGTGCTATTCTTAGTCTGTTTCAAAAAGTTTCTGTCGATTTTCTACAACCAGGGTCAACCTCCAAGTTGAATGGCTTCCTTACCAGAGCCAGAAGATGAGCCTGCCGGTGCCAGCAAAAAGCACTGCATCATTTCATCCGAAAGACTGGCTATTTAAGCCTGACGTCCTTGGAAAAGGGGGCTTATGCAATCTTGTTCTTTGCGCTCATCCATTTGCAGACTATTTTCCACAACTAATTTGAAGACAAATGGCTGGGGCTTAAAAACACAACAAGTCTTCCTGCAGTGCTGAAAACCAGGCAGAGAGTTATAGCAAAAAGAACAAAAAATCCACCACAACATGAAAAACCCGTACGAAAAGCCACTCACTCATCTCCTGCCTGCTTACTGACCAGACAATTTGTGCCAGAAAGTCATTACAACGCACTCAGAAATAACTCCAGTAGAGCAACATCCTTGCTTGCCACACACACTGTACAAGCTCCTAGGCTGAAATACACTTAATTATTTGCTCAAACATGGTCATGAGTCACAGTAGGTCAGACATTCAGGTATCCCATTCCTGAAACTGCCCAGCACAACCAAATCCAACTGGCAAAACGTGCATTTCAGACACCCCAGAGCTGCCACCAGACATGCTGTTCTGGCCACAGGGGAGCCAAAGGGCTCACCAGCAAGTCCTTGCCCTTATTTCTCAAACTGACAACGTTTCTCATTTGTGAGAATTTAAGAATACATTGGCTGCAGCTCGGAACTAACCTTGGCACTGGTCCTGCTTGAAGCAAGGACTGAGGCACTTGCTACAGGATGACATTCAGAGATTCCCTCCAGGGCTGAACCTTCCCTGAAACATGTACCAGTGCCTATTTTAGTCCAGGCAGAGGTTGGAAAGCAACTGCGCATGTGGTCGTGCCAGCACACCTCGAGGTGTGAGAAGGGGTGGAATAGTACCAAGCAGCTGGAGCCACAACCCACAGAGCTGTCTCAGGTGTGGCCATAGCGGTGCCGGCTGCTACTTTACACAAACCTGCGCATTCATTTCCAAAACTTCCATCAGCAAACACTTTTGAGAGGGAAAAAAAAAAAGAAAAGAAAATATACCAGGCTCTTTTAAATAAATATACACATAGTAGTATTAAACATGTTAAAAAATCCACTAATTTCTGTTCCAAACATCAGAAGTTAAATATTTAGACTTAAAAAGTAAGAGACTCAGACAACTTTTCAGCACGCCAAGTTCAACAGCATTTTCAACTCTTCTGATTTTATTTTTTTTTTAAACAAGGACTATATATATATATATATATTTAAATAAAGATATATCATAGTCCAGTTACTTTACAAGCTTAATGGATTTAGAATTTTACATTTTACTCTTTCTGATACTGTAACTAGTATTAGAGACAAATTGCCTGTTTGGACAAAATATTCTATGCAAGAAGTTCATTTGTTTATATTCATTTAATCAATTAAGGCAGTCTTTTTCTTTCTTTCTTTCTTTTTTTTTTGTTTGTTTTTAATTCCTGGCTAGGAGCTTGATTTGAAATACATATATATATATTTCTGGAAAGACACACTATTTCACAGAATTAGTCTTCTCTAGAGTTCACTGTCAGCTCAGGTTGCTTTACACTCAGCTGTAATCTAGGACAACGACAACTAGTCCTTGAGTACAATCCAGTATATATTTTCAAAAAAAAAAAAAAAAGCACACAACAAAAATCTGATTTTAAGTAAGATTTGAGGTATATAAGTGTTCATTCTTTTCTGAAGTGCCTCCCCCCCCCCCCCCCCTCGATCTCAAAATCCCTAGGAGACAGCCAAATCAGGCTCTGGCCTGGAGGTCATTTTGTTCCCAGCTCTGAAATGAACTGCTTGATGATCCTGAACAAGTATGTCACTGCATTCATCTGTGCCCCCTCTTCCCCTTCTGCTTGTTTATTCACACTGTCACCACTCCTGCAAGTGTTTCTCCTAATGTTTATACTGCATTCGCTATAATTCTGTGCTGATCTCCAAAGGGGGTAAGCTTAAGAGAGGAATGTCTTACTGAAGCATGTTTAGTTCATTCAGCTATCAGTCCTTGTCCTCTCAATACCAAGCTTCAGTGTCACAACCTCCCTTACTGGGAAGACTGCAACTTCTTTCTAGTTGCAAACTGCATTCAATATTACAGCAGCTACGCGCACTGTCATCTTCTCTTGACACGATCAGCCCCCCCGCTCCCCTCGTGAGGGAGCTGCAGGCCGCCATGAGGCCTGCCCTCAGCCTGCTCTGCTCTGGGCTGAACAAACCAAAGCACCTCAGCCGCTCCTCACACGTCTTCCCCTCTAGACCCTTCACCATCTTCATAGCCCCCCTTTGGACGCTAATAGCTCTATGTCCTTTTTATGTTGTGGTGCCCAAAGCTGCACCCAGTGCTCGAGGTGAGGCCGCCCCAGGCAGAGCAGAGCAGAGCAGCCCTCCCCCAGCCAGACGGCAGGGCCGTGCCTGAGGCCCTCCAGGGCACGGTTGGCCCTTTGGCTGCCAGGGCCCGCTGCTGGCTCATGATCAGCTTGGCATCGACCAGAACCCCCAGATCCCTTTCTGTAGGGCTGCTCTCCTGCCTCTCGTCCCCCATCTGTACGTACAGCTGGGGTTGCCTGGATCACTCAACTGGACGTCATTCTGAATAGACAGGTCATCTGACCTAACTGGCCCTGCTTTCAGCAGGAGGCTGTCCTAGATGGCCTCTGGAGGTCCCTTCCAACCCACATGCTTCCATTTATACAGTGAGATATATGTATCTCACTACCAGAGAAATTCACACATATTTTTTTGTACAGAAAGTGCCACGGCCAGCAGAAGCGGATGGCAGGTGCCGCCAGTCACACACGACCCTCCGAGAGCGGAGGAAGCCGCAGCAGGGGCCTCTCCTGCCCCATCCTGCCTCACATCCCTTCCACAAGGAAACCAAGCAGTATCAGAAGGCTTTTCTGGGACTACACTGCCTCCACACAGCTCAAACCGAGGGGTTACACTTCTTATAAAAACAGCAACGTGGGCACTGAGCCTTCAGATGCTGATATGTTATAAAAAATAACCACCGAGTCTTCTAAACACTGGCATTTCCTCTGCAAACATGACAAAACTGCAATTTTAAGCAAAAGAACACTTTCCTTAAATGCTTCCTGAGACCCTGGAGAATAAATCAGCAGTAAAATTTATATTGAGATGTTTTTGTCTGACATGAAGAATAAGCCCTAAACCACCATACAAATATTTTCCAAGAATAGTTTCTCTCCCCTGTACATACATTTAATCTAGACAACAGCATGCAAAAACACCTTGTTTTTTGGCAAAAGCAGCCCTCTCCTTGAGAGCTGATGGTATCTGCCAGAATTTAAATCTGTAACTGTTAGAACAGAGCTGTAAATGGTGATGGATCAGTAGTCAATCTGCAAATTCATGAGGATCAGAATTTGAAAAAAAATTAAAAATGACACATACAGATTACAAAATGAATGTTATCAAGTGAATATTTTAGCTACTATCAGAGAACACCTAAAAATATTATTCACAGGCTAATTTCAGAATTATTACCAGACCCTTTATCAGTTAATACTCTACAGTCCTGTAAGTGAGCTCCTTTGAAAACGCCTAAGACATTTAAAAACGAGTGGTTAGCAACACTTACACAAAGCCACTGTTTAAAAAAAATACTTTTGTAGACATTAACTAGAATTCTATCATCTGCAAAGCACAGAGCCAATTAAAATGCTATTAAAGATGCCAAATTAATACTAACTATGAAGCTGAAACTTCAAATAGTAATTACATGCTCCAGAAGTCAGATCTGATAACAAATAACAAGTACTTACACCATGCTTTCCACCCTTAAGATGCACCAGCTTGCAAACAAGCACATCTTTGCACTCTACTTGGGGGACAGAAACGCTGGATTAGAAAAAAGCAAGGGAAAAGAGAAGCTATAGCTCATTTTTATATGCTCCATGAAAGGGGTGAAAGCAGCACACCAGTAATGCAATGGGCAACAGCACTGCTGGGAAATAAGAAAGCAATCAGATTTTTGTCAGACCATCATCCTTGGATCCTGAACCGGACTTCAGCCACTTGTGTTAAAGCCACTTGCATCACTACAGCCCTGCCCAGCACCTCCGCTCTTCCACCTCCCTTCGAACCTTACTGCAGGAGCCAAGATGGTGTCAGCCCAGAACAAAACCTCACCACCTCCACTGCGCATCCCACTGCTGCCCCTACACCCCACCCCAGACAACTGAAGGACAGCACAAAGACCACAGTTAAAGTGCTCAAAGGCAGATGATAAAACCTGCACCTTAGGAAAGCTACCAGCCTCCAGGCACTCACATAGTTAAATGCTCTCCTTGGTGTCACTCTCTTTCCCTAATTCATTTTTAAGGGGTTCTGCAAGTCACTCTTCAGGAACAAATCTGGAAACCTCCGCACTCCTTTTTTTTGAGCTAAACAAAAACTAAACAGAAGCTAAATGTGAATAGAAATGTATTAAAATGAAAAATGGCTGGGACTACCCGGAGGCCACGCATTACCATCAATAATCACGTATATTAATGCAAGCAATCTGACTCGGTACACATCCAAGCCAATGCTAGGTGTGATGAAACAACTGGAAGGCAGCCTACCCTTTCGTTACTTTAAATCATTCCAGTTTCAGTTACACTTGAAGGATAACATGATACACGCTGAGAAATAAACACAAACAATGTGACAACCATCCTGACAATCCCATTTTAACAATGCTTGCATCTGGTTCCTTGCCATCCTATTTTCTTAATTTATTTACAGAAGTAAATTAAAAGATTAACATTCAAGTGTTTTCATCAATTGCATCAATCATGCCCCACCATAACCGAGAAAAAAATATAAATAAAATAAATACCAAATTTTACTTTCAGATGGGTACATCCAGCTCCCATTGATGTTAGATAGCAATCAGCTGATACAATGAAGAAGTTACTATTATAATAAAATGAATTGTACATACACGAGTGTCAGATGTTCCCCAAACTCAAGGTTTTGCTGAATTCTACATTCAAAATACAAAACCAGCCTGTTCTGTATGGAAAATATATCATATTCTCCTTTTATTTATAACACAGTGGGGACACAATACATTTCCTAAGAAGTTTGAAGTATACATTTCTACAGTTTGCTTGAAAGAAAGCACATGATCTTTAAGACATTTTCTCAGATCTCTCAATTGCCACTTAAAATTGAACCTGGATTTCTCAAAATGCAAAGTTCATTGGAATTTACTTGAAAGGTCACCCTAGAAAGATTCATACTTTTTCCTCTTATCCCATTACTTTCAATAACAAAGTTTTAATTAGGAAGAGATTGGACCACATGAGAAGTTGTTTTATGGCACTGAACATGTTTAGGGAAGCTACGTTCATTCCCAAAGCATTATGAAGCTCTACATTTTTAGATGGTTGTACTGAAGAAAAAAAAAGTTTGTCAGTCTGTGCAGAGAATCTAGCAGACACTTCATTTCTGCTGCACAGCACTGCTATCCAGGAGAAAAAAAAAAAAAAAAAAAAAAAGAAAAAGCTGTATAATTCATTCAAGACCCCACACTCAAAAATGTACCAAAGCAGCTGGTAAAGTCAAAGAATGCAGAGAAAGAAACCGGAGGCACAGGCACAGCTCAGCAGCACTACAGAAGTTTTCCCAATATGACTGTTGCCCACAGCCACACTAGTTCTGATTTTTTACTTTTCTGGATAACTAGTCCCAAGCCTCCGTTCTCCCATAACCTGCCCCATAAAGTCAGTAAGCATTTCTCTTTAACATTAAAAAAAATCCCTCCTTAAAATCCCTAAACACCCAATACTGTCCCTACGAAACCTGCAGCAGGCTCCCTGTCAGATGACATCTGCCTGAGTACGGGAAATTTCTGAAATCCAGTAGCTTGCTCGCGTGTGATCTTTCACAGCTTCTTCACTGTATTTATTCTCCTACAGAAGGAAGTGATTTGCCTGGTGCCTTAAGACACGGAACCTTCCAGTTAATTGCCATTCACAATTTACTGGCTCTGAAGTGGATTGATCCACGGAGTTTAGCAGCATTTCCAATCTGGCCGTCAAGCTGCTCATCCTGGCCTTAGGAAACATTTGTGCTATGACCTCATACAAACCATCTGCTGCACACATTTACACCTAGGGAATAATCTGGTGAACCTAACGCTGGTAGAAGTGACCAAAAATGAGAGACAATCCTCCTACATTAGATGCCAGGAGTGTCAAAAAAAAAAAAGTAACAAGTTAGTGTTTTGGTCATTCTCAAGGCTGCTTTATCGCAGTCTTAAGAACAGCCACACACTTTTGGGTATGACGGAAGCATATGGTTTTCAGCTGATGTTTCTGTGTGTTTCCAGCAGTAGAGTAAAATAAAGTATAGGCACCGCATAGCTATATGAGAGTAACGTCCATAGACGACACTCAAATTCCGATTTATTCTAATGGCTTCTATATTCCCTGCCAAGGGCATCAGTGGCCATTTCTGCTGCCTCCCAGATCACTGCTTTATTGGTCATAGCCGAAATCCTTATTGTTAATGTTACTCAGTTCTGCTTCACACCCTCCTGAACTTCTCTGAGGTACAAACACTGCAGCACACACAATCACCACCCCACTTCCAGAGAAGTCTCTCTGCACCACATTAGTTGCCTCCAGGTAGTCCAGAACTCACAGGGACACCCATCTTCCCCTGGTTGCCATACCTACAAATGCTCAGATACATCACATTTCAAAACCGGGCTATTCTAAACTAAAAGGCTGTGGGTTTTTGTTTGCTGGTTTTGTTTTAAATATTAGAGGGATAAGTAGAAAACTTTTCAATTTTCATACAAACAGGAGAAAGAAAAAAACCACCAAAACCAACATTGCCCACTGTTCTAATGCAGCAAGTAGTACGATTATTTTAATCGTTACAACTAAAACAAACTGGTACTTACCCTCCACACACCATCTGTATCCTGTCCAAAGTGAGTACTACAATTCTGCTGGGAGTGAAAACGAAGCTGTTACAGGAACGGTACCTGTTCACTGCTGATGTGGGCCAATAAATCGAACAAGAACTTGACATCAAAAACATCGTATGTGCCAAAGACCTTTGCCAACAATTGATATAAAAGAAAAATAGCCACGACCAATTTAGCCCTGTGAAGTAACACTACTACATAGAACTCTGGGAGGGAGAGTAGAGTTACCACTTTCTCTGTTATTCGTTAACTTTTATGCAGTTTCTCACATTATCAAGCATGCTACTGTACATAGTGCCTATGGCTGCCCACATGAGCTTCAAAAATGAAGTTCTTATTCTAGGGTTGATTTATCTCTAAGAGCCTTCAAAATTAACAGCCAGCTGTAAAGGAGAAAGGCCAAGCGAATCTTTCCCTGCCTAGAATTAATTTCAGTGCTGTATCAGATCAGAACAGGAAGGATAAAGGATTGAAGGAAAACAAAAGTGAACTTTCAAACCCTGGAGAAGTTGAATCCGTCACAGAAACTAAACACATACAGACAGGAATGATGCACACTGCCTTAGGATCAGACTTTTTTCCTCCCCTTGACTAAGTGCATCACCTAGCTTTACCAAATAAATAAGCATGATGTACGAGCAGAACTATGGATAGAGTAAATCTTTGCAATAAAAGCACTCCATTACTTTCACACCAAAGCAGTGATAAGAACGTGTATTATGATTTATGGTTATAGTGTCGTATAACTCACAGTCCGCAGTAAAAGACAAGCTTTACATGCATG
The DNA here is from genome assembly GCF_964034855.1 of Anser brachyrhynchus. Classification (NCBI taxonomy): domain Eukaryota; kingdom Metazoa; phylum Chordata; class Aves; order Anseriformes; family Anatidae; genus Anser; species Anser brachyrhynchus. The sequence goes on along the minus strand of NC_137702.1, from coordinate 17,236,262 downwards.
CGACTGTGTGAAAACACCACACCCTGCTATCGTGGAGCGCACCCCCTAGCCACAGAATTATGCTTCAGAGCCAGCGCTTTCCTTTTTGCAGTGCCTTCTAAGCCACACAGCACTGCTGGCACATTTTTTGAGGCTAACCAATTTCTTGCTAACTCCCCGAAATAACAGCTGAAGAAGATGAGAATTGACCACCCCATTCACTAAAGATTAAGTTTGATGATTCCAATAGCACTGTCATTAGCCTTTTAGCTTGCTGTACATTTTAAAAGAAATCCTACGAACATACTTACACCACAATTCAAACAAAGCTTTCCACCTCCATAAGCTCAGCAGCAAAGATAAGGTCTCTAGAACACTATTTTTTTATTTTTTTTTTTTTAACAGTTGGAAGCACAGCGATACGCAGTCCTTGACTGATGAGTATGCTGAAAGAAAACCCTTCTATAGCTACAGCCACACCAGGAAAAAAAAAAAAAAACACACACTCAGCGGTTTTCTGCCCGATAGGTGATCCCAGTTTAGCTGGCGACAGTGACTGAACTGCACCCTCCAGACCGCGCAGATTTAGCGCAGCGCTGTGCTCACCCAGAGGAAAACACTCCTGCCAGAGCTTCCAGGTTCCTTCCTGACAGCTGCGGTGGCATCAGGCGCTGTCAACATCAAAACCTGCAGACACGAGGGGAACCTTTAAATGGCGTTAACAACCAGGAGTACAGGGCCCATCTATTACCTCCAGGCTACATTTCTTAGAAGACCCCAGGGGCTCTACCTCCCGCTCCCTCCCACTGCAGCTGCCCCAGACTTTGGACGCCCCTCGGGGTCGAGGGGGAGCAGCTCCTTCACCAGCAGGGTGTCGAGGCTGGGCTCATGCAGGGAGCTGCCGCACCACCCCAAACTGCGGTGCTTTAGAAGCCAGCACAGATCTGCTCCCACATCCACTGGGCAGCCACTGTGGTTTGGTTTTTAAACTTCGTCAGCAGCAAACACAAAAGCCTGCACACCCGCTTCTTGGATTACCAGTCTGCTTTGTTACAGTGCCACAGCATCCAAGCTGCTTCTTGAAGAAACATCGTGCAGCCCCAAGCCAACAGGTGAGCACACCTCAGTCAGGTGTGCTGCTCTCCCCGAGCCACTGGGCTCACACCAAGCCAGCCACTTTGTTATCCTCCTCTTCTGCATGCAACATACCTACTATCCACCACATTTACCAATATAAAGGGCAGCAAGCAGCAGTTTTCCAACGTGTATAGATTGTGGGAGAAGTTTTGAGAATATCAGGTCAAGAAAGATGCTTGTTTTTCTAATTTTTCCAGGGATATATTCGCTAGCCACAAAAAGTTCTCATCCGCTTGTGGTCTCACCAGATCACAAATAACAGTGATATCATTTTATTAGTAAGAACAAAAGATGGCCTCCTCTACCTGGCTACTAATGAACGGAAAATAAACACAAAATTAGAGAGACAAAAGGAAAGACTCCAGGAATCGTACCCATGACTGACTTAACACCTCCAATAAATATACAGAAACAAAGCTGTTAGGTGAGCGTGCAGCTTTCCTCTAAAGCTGGGCAACAGCTAACAACAACTTGCATCTCTCTCAAATAAAACTCTGTATTTTACAAATAGTACGACAGGAGCAATACTTACACAGTTTAAAGCCAGTAACCATCCCAAATAGTTTAATTTTATCCCTGAGAGGTGAAGAGTAAAGAATGGATTAGGTTTTTAATTAGTTAGCAGAACACTGCTGCTAGCTCCCAGCTGTTTGCAAGCCAATTCCATGATCCAGAAGGGGGGGAAGGCAGACAGGGATAATTCCTAAAATACTTCTCCACTGCAACAAGTCCAAACAGCTCCATAATACTGAACTCTGCTCATTCCTCAGAAAATTAAGAATTTAAGGTCAGCTTCAGAGGCCAGTTATTTTCACCAACAAACAGAACCCAGTTTAGGCTCAGCAACATCCCTTCTCCAATCTCCTTCATCTCTGTTTGCATCATTACCAAACTGCTGTTCCCGTCAGTAAAAATAATTATAGGGTATTTAAGTATTACTCTGATATTTTCTTCATGCATGTCCTTTAAATTGGTGCTTCACTAAGAACAGATCCAGCACTGCTTTTAAGAAAAAGACAACTGAACCGTTGCAGGCTCATGCCTCATTGTTGAGGCTCCCTTTTCCCCACAACATTTTTTGCTTCGTGTTCTTATTATTCAGCAAGATAAAGAGAAAATTTAAAGGAAGTAAAAGAAATTCACATACCTCGACATCTATGACACATTTTAAACTGACAGCTGTGCTACAGGTGCCAATTGTATTTCTAGTTCCTGATAAAACAGCCCTGAAGATGCCAGCATTCTGCTCTTGTCACCCAAGATGCCCAAGTGAGTTTTTCCACTCAACATATTACCATACATCAATCCTAAAACACACAGCGTCATTGATAAAGGCAGCCCCATGCAATTCATTTCACTGGTGCTTGTGTGCTGCTCAAACTGTAAGACATGCCAGGCAGTGCTTTTCTTGGCAGCTGCAGCAGTGCTGGTGTTTCAAAGCTGCAACGCCAAAGGTCATAATTGTAGCCACCGAAGAAGTTAAAAACCTCCTCCAAGGCAAAATCCATGTCCCATTGTTATTATGAGGCTGAATGAGGCATTTATTAAACATGATAAACCATAACTCACAGAGCCAGTAACCTCTAAAGAAGTTCTAAGTTTATTTAAATCTCATCACTGAGGCGTGACAGAGCCACAAAGCTTGCTACCTGAAAGCACGGATAATGCTAACGTCTGTCCAGTGAAAATTCCTCCCATCTCCAAACAACTGGCACTGCTAATCCTTCAAATCATGATATTTTTAAACGTTAAAGGTACCGCTTATCGATACCTGCTACTCTCAAAGCGAGTGCCTCTGTCTTAGCTGACAATCTGAACGCCAGCTCTGAGCTTGACACGATGTAGAAAAATGTCAAATTATCTCATTACAAAAGTTTCTAATGAAAACATAGATGAATACAAATGAGCATACCTCTTCAGGGAACTCCTGTAACAAATCAAGTCTTTGTCACTGAATGAGTGACATATTTGATTAAAGAATTTTCCCCATGCAAAAATGATTTCACTCGCACACCAATCACGTTTTTTTCATATGCAAGCGATTTCCTTTAATCCTTAAAAGCCTGCGTGCAATGCATAGTTATTGCACAAACGGAGTTATAGCCACTTCCAAGCAGGACTGGATTATGGTTTATCCGCCTGGAAATCATCTTTCTCCATTAGTTATGGTCTGGATTTCTAGGCAGTTAGGCACTTGATCTGGTTATTTTCCATAGCAGAGGGTCTGAAAAGCAAACAGCTTAACTAAAATCCCCCAAAGAAGAATACTGCTTAGAGCATTTGTTTCATGCACGCAGTATGCTGCGGGATGGGGCCACGGGAGGCAAATGACTCCGAAGGGCCAGCTAACGCAGAGCGTGAAGTTGGCAAGGAACAGGTGCCACATTTGTTCTGCAAGCAGCGGATGGAGACGCGTCCACGGCGCCTTCCTCCCACTGCCACCCGCTGGCATTCCCAGGGGGGCTGCCGGGCGCTCCTCACGCCGGTCCTCAGCGGCCGTGCCCGGTGGGCGATGCGCTCCGGCTCTGGGAGAGACAAAAGACTGGCGGAGAGGACACACGCGGCGCAACGAAGCGCACCCCATCTTTGAGCAGCGACGATTCATAAACTAACGGCAAAGGCTCATGACTCCGCTAATCGGCTCCCTCTCGCCCAAGAAGGCGTCGGGCAGTGCCCCCCTCAGGGCTGGAGTCACAGCACCCCAGCCTCGTCAGGGGGGCGGCCGTGGCCCCAGTCACCCCCCGGGCCCTGGGAGGGCTGGGGGCGGCCGAGGGGGGGGGGGGGGGGCTCAGCCCCAGGCTCGTTCCACAGCCCCCGCGGGAACGGCTCTGGTGCCCCCATTTTACCTCAGGAGAGGGCGGTGGGGAAGGAAGAGCCCGACCCCCGATCCCCCCCCCCCCCCCCCCAACTCCCCTCCAAGAGCCCGCCACGGGACCCCCGGCACGGGTCGCCCCACAGAGAGGACCCAGCCCCGCGGCTGAGGGCTCGGGCACCGCTGCCGGCGCCAGACGCCCCTCCGCAGCCCCACTAGGGGGAGAGACCCGGCGGCGGCGGTGGCAGCCCTGGTGGCAGCCCTGGTTGCGGCCCCGGTCCCGGTCCCCGCCCTGCGCTCACCTCCCGCCGCGCTCCCGTCGCCCTCTCTCGCCGGCGGAGCAGCCGCAGCCCCAGAAGCACAATATGGCGAGCAGCAGCCTCCGCAATGGAGCTCGGGAAAGAGAGGGGAGTTACATATTCATGGCTGGGGCTGGGCAGGGGTAGCGCGGATGAGGCTGCCGACACCGAGCCGCGCAGCGCCCGCCTACCCCCACCGAGACGCGGCAGCGGCCGGGGGCCGCTGGTTCCTTCCCCGCGCCTCAGCGCCGGCCGCCCGGCCCCGGCTGCCCGCCAGCGCCGGTCCCGGAGGGCGCCGAGCCCGGCGGGCGCCGAGCCCGGCGGGGCGCCCACCGTCCCCGCCCTCCCTTACCTCAGCCCGTAGCCCTCCCGCCCTGCGGCCGTGCGAAGCCCTGGGGGCGAGCCGCGGCCCTCAGCCCCCCCACCCCGGACGGGGAGCGGGTCCGGGCTGCCGGCGGCTCGGTGCCCGTGGGGCGCTGCCGCCGCCCCCTCAGGACCTGGGACGGGGGTAGCCGGGCGCCGAGGGAGCTCTCGCTGCTCCCTGGTGGGCTTCACAGCGCCCACGAAGTGCTCCTCGGGGCCCGGACCCGCTCTGCGGCAGCGAGGCGAGAACAGGCATTTGTCTTCGGGGGTCGGCGTTTCGGCGTCTGGTAAATTAAGGGGACGGCTCTCATGAGCTCGCGGTCTTTCACCGCGCCTCCACCCGTCTCATCGTTAAGCTCCTCGAAGGCAAAAGCAAAGGGTCGCACCTCGTGTAGCGTACCTGAGCCTGGTGAAGGCAAAAAGCGAGCAGAGATCGTCTCGTGAGACATAAACTCATACTTCAGTCTTTAACGATGCTACAAAATAACGTAGAATTGCTCAATATGGGGTATTTCAAACGTTTTAAGTTTTCCTTGAGTTTTACAGTTAGCAGTTGCACAACTGGCGTATGAACAGGTAAAGTCCCGGTTTGGATTTTTTCTCTCTTTGCAAAACTTCTTATTTTTAAGAAATTCTGTCACAAACCAGGTTACTCCTGGTGGTTCTAAACAAACGTTTTTACCTAGCAGCTCTTGCTCCCCCACGCTCCTTGTGACCTGCACAGCAGCCTTTATAACTAAAGCCTCACAAGGGCTTGCTTGGCAAGGTGGCCAGCAAGAACCTCTCTGTTTTCCAAGTGTGATCGAATCTCTCCACTAAATCTCACAGGCAAGTTGTCTTTGCTCCTGACATGTTTTCGGATTTTTTTTTCTTATTAAGTGAGCTAGGTTGGGCTTTTTAAACGTTAAAATTCAAAAGCTGTATAGAAAGATTTAAAAAAAAAGAGAGAGAGATCTTGATCAGTTCTATTTAGAATGAAACTGGTCAGAATCAATAACTGAAGTTTTTCTTATGTTTTAGCTGTTCATCAGCAGTGAAGAAGGGAAGACTTCAGTGAAGCTGCACCAGAAAGCATCATTCATAGAAACTGCCTCCCTCGCTTAGGGTCTTCAGTACTTGGGTGAGTGAAATAGTTCATATCTTAATGTGCGGCCATTAGTAAAACTGTTCTGAGATGAAAAAAGCCAAATGAATGTTGGAAAAATAAGCTTGGCAAAATTAAAGCACACAGTTTCAAGGAAGGCAGATCTCCAAAGGAAGATGGAGTGTGAGGTATGTTGGAAGCATCTGGTAAAATCCAGGAGTATACAGTGGCACGTAAATTTAAAAAAAAACAACAACAACAAAAAAAAAAAAACCTAAGCATTTTTAAAAGCAATTGGCATAAAGAGGGACAAAAAGAAATTCAGCACAGTTAATCAGTTATGTCAGCGGTATCCAGGTCACCATATTTATAAGAATATTTATTTGATTTTGGTTTATATTTGTTGTATTTACCAGTTCATAACAGTACATTGGATCTTCTCTGCAACACAGTGTTGTCAGTACTTTTAAGGATATTAAAAAAAAAAAAAGGCCACTGTATACTTTTCAAGTGCAGGCTGTCAGTCTGCCAAGACATTGACATGAAGAGGTTTCCTGTTCAGAGGAAATACGTGGTGCAGATGCACAGTTCTGCTCCATACCAAATACCCTGCTTAGTGTGGGAGTGGGGAGCCTGCAGAGTCTTGGCAGCACTGAGGGCAGCAGCACCTTGGGTGGTGTGAGCAAGACATTTGGAGGGGATTTTTTCCCCCTCTGTTTAGCAGTCATTAGATCGCATCCAGGTACTGTGTCCAGTTTTGGGGCCACAGTACAAGAAAGGCATGACTAAACTGGAATGCCATTGCAAAAAAATTAAAACAAGAAAGGTTGGACAGAATATGAGAGACACAAAAGCAGTGCACAGGCTGCCCTGAGAGGCTCCGCCATCCCCTGCCTTAGGGGTTTTCAGGACCCAACTGGCTCAAGCCCTGAACGGCCCAGTCTGACCCCAGAGCTGAGCTTCTTTGGGCAGGAGGGTGGACGGGGACTTCCTGAGGTCCCCTCCAGCCCACATTATCCCATCATTCAGTGATTCTGTTCTCACAGTGCAGACAAGGAAGCCTAGGATGTGAACAATATTGTATTTCAAGCCTTGTCTTTGTGATCACTTTTGTTCTTTGCAACTTTCTCTGTAGTAGGTAGAAAAAACATGCTGCATGATAGCTGAGATAGCTTTCATCAGCTTGTGACTTCCAGTGTTCCTCGTGTAATGGAAACTTTTCTCATGCTCCTTGTAGCAGCAAAATAATAGTAGAGAAAATTACCCCAGTCAACTGAGACATGCAGTTTCCATGTCCTCCTTCCAGGTAAAATATTTATTACCTGTTAAAGTGATTGAAGGTCACCCATTCACTACCTTTTAGAAACTAGTATAAATAGAGAAGAAAATGGAAAATAAAGTACTCCCATTTTCAAAGTCTGGAGGCAGAGAACTGTAAGTAACACATAAAATGTGGAAGAAGGTAGGAAATGTCCACGTTGGTGTGTTACTTTGCTGGTGCATTACACTAGGGAAAAATGAGTGTATAACTAAATGACAATGAGGAAAAAATACACAGGTGGTGGATTGGTAAAATGAGGTAAGGTAGTTGGTGGTGCCCCAGGTAGGCTGAGAGCCTTCTCTGCCCTAGCATTGGTAAAATCAGCCTTTCTCCCTTGCTGGCTGCCCCTGCTAAACAGGGCAAGAGAAATTTCCGACACATTTACCCTTTGTGCTCGTTGCAGATTGTATACAGAGGATCGAATCAGAAAGAAGGGAGGAATGAAGAAAGGGCTCAGGTTCAGCCAGTGTTGGTTCAGAGGAACAGAATCATCATTTTGCTACAATTTAAAATTTAGTTTCATTGCAATAAAAGCAGAGGCAAACAAGTTGTTTGATCTTAGTTAACAATGAAAAATGCTTGATACTATGAATGATAAAAGAGTGACATTAAAGAAGATTGCTCAGCACAGGTTGTGTTGTGACAGACCATGTTCTAGAGAAAGTTCAGGATACAAGAAAACTCTGTATACTTGCACATGAAGCTGTGTTCCAGCTTCAACGCTAAATTAAAATACCTAAAGAATAAACATTTACTTGACAATGATATCTTGAACTGACAAACACAACTAGATCCACGTGTGCCAATGATGTGACATTGTCGCAGTGTGGCTTCTCCTCTTGCTAGGGCTGTAAGGATTCAGTGAAAACATCCAGTAGCAATCCAGAGTAAAGACCCTTCACTGGACATAAGAGCATCACAAATGTATGGTAAAGGAAGGAATTACGCCCTCTCGTTAAATAACAATTTGCTTTCATACAGACATTGTGTCCGAAGTAGGGCTCTGTGGCTGTATATGGGTTTAATAGACCCAGAGTAATCAGTGATTGGGGGTATCTTTCATAGCAAGACTGAAGTTATGTCACTTTATGCAACATTTGGATGAATATCTTGAAGATAAGTGTAAGGAGTTACTTTGGATATACTTGCTAACAGTGTGGTAGGTTATGCTGAGCAGTACTAAACATCCAGAGCCACAGACTTTATATCTGTTTCAGTAGTAGGTCACGTGTTCTAGACACTTGTTTGTGTATGCCTCAAAAATAATTCATTGTGTGACGGAAAAGGTCAGCTCTGCTGTAATCTAGATTAATTTCCATGATTCACAGGAAACATAATATCCCACTAAAGTATTTCTCAGAACTTTGAAAAGACAGTGACTTTATTTTGAGACTTGTAGACAAAAATACATGTGAAGGAAAAAAACATGGCACATTATCTACTCACAGAAGTAATGTGCATAAATGGGAATTGTAGCAGAATCCATATTACTCAAGGATCAAATTGCACAAATCACGGATTCTATCTGTTTTATTCTTTTGGAAAAGAAGTTCTGTGTGAGGCACTGCAGGATCTTCACTATTCAGGCCCCACTATTATATAGCTCTTGCTTTCAAAAAAGGTCACTCAAGACCAGTACATAGCCAGCATTTGGTCAATCAGTGGTGACTCAGTGGCAATCAGAGGAAAAGTGATCTCTAAAAACAGTGGTTTGTAAGTCCTGAATAAGCTAGAGGTAGCCGAGAAGGGAGCAGATAGTAATACAGTGGATCTTGTTTAGGATGAACCATTTGTCTTCCTCTTCAATACTTCCTGAATATGTTGAGGCATCTGACCCTAACACATTCTTAATCAACTCAGGACTGCAATGCACTTCTTATGCAGTGTTCAGAATGGCAACACACTTGGAGCAATCAGGAGCGTCAAATTTTTTGCCAGCTTTGATGGTGAGTATCAGGCCAAACTATCTAATGCAGATTACTTATAAGAAGGCAAAGATGAGAGTGTAGGGAAAAAAAATCATCTTAATTCTTAATAGGAAGAAATTACCTCAATTCTTAATGGACAGTGTAGCCTAATAGCTTTGGTACAGGCGTGAACCATTCCAGTGTAGGTACAAGGCAAACAATCATGCAACCCTGGAATAACAGTAGTACAGTAGTATCAGTAACTGGTAGTAATTCAGCAATATTTAGTATTTTTCAGCCACTGTTTTCATAACATGATTGAACTGCGTGCTTCTGAAAGTAATCATATCAGCAAAGTAAAATCAGAAGTAACAACTAGCCAAGAACTTCAGCAGCAGCGTCAGAAAGGAAAGATGTTTCCTACTTCATAAAATTAAGTTAAATTAATTAAAATAATTAATTAATTAAAAAAATAGAAAAATAGTTCAAAATAGCAAACCTCCAAATTACAGAAATGGCATATAAGCAAGAAAGTTACTACATGAAATTCAGATTCTTAAATATTTCAAAAGGCAAAATCCCAAACTTGCTTGAACTGAAAAAGATATATTTATAAAATCTGTAGCCTTAGGGCTGGTGCTTGTAAATATACAGTGCTTTCATAATATTCATAATTTGAGTAGACATTTTATGTCTCCTTAGTTTGTGAAATGTCTTTAAGACAGATGAAGATGTTTGTCTGAAATAACAAAGCTGGATAACGAAAAGTATTCTTTGTAAAGACTTGCCTAATCTGGACTTCTGGGGTGGGGTAGCATGTGCTTAATGGCAGGTATTAATTCTGAACTTGATATTTAAGACAGTATGTTAACAGGTGTAGAAATTCACGGAGACAAAGTAATTATTTAATCATGTAATTAGCTTATTAAAGAAATTTTCTTTTTCTGGGAACTCTATCTAGGCATTTCCTTTATCCCTTAAATATGGTAAGAAAAGATAATTAATTGATTTTATCCGAAACATATTGTTTAGCCACTACAAAGGCAATAAGTGTTTTTTCTGGCATGTGCTGCCAACAAAAATCAAATGTGCTGCCCAAAGTAGTACCTTTCTGACAGTACTTGCAGCCATTCAGGTGCTCTAACAGGTGTGACTTTACTGTTGCCAACACATTGCGTTCTGGTATAGACTCTAACAAGTGAATGGAGACGCCTGGTATTTTCAGAGTACAGTAAACATTTTGGCTTTGATTCACTAGTGATATCAACTCTGATAGCAGAGTATTCCCTTTGCTCAGCTTATTTCAAGCGGTGAGAGCAATGTGCTGAACACATGTGGTTTTCTTCTACTTCTGGGATGTTGTGCAGGCTGCCCTGTTCCATGTAGCTAAATGGACATTCAAAATCCAGGCTCTGAAAGGTGAAGTGTTAATAGATACCCTTCCATTCCCAGAAATCCCAGGCCAGGAGATAAGGACAAAAAAGTGATAAATTATTATAAGTAACTAGGAGAAAGATGCTGCTCCTCTTGAATGCTAAATCAAATCTTCTGTTAGGAATGCATCTAGAAACAAAAACAGAAGAATCCCACTCTATTGTAACTATTCTAAGAATTAATTCTAGGCAGGGAGAGTTCTTCACTTTCCCACCAAGCACATTTGTTCCCTTTAGAAGGAAATTACAGAATGTGTGTGGCTGACAAACTACCACTGACCTTCTTCTGTACCCCTGTAGGCACATGCAATAAAGATTTGTAATCTTTTCTTCTCTTCCTAGGGGACAACATCCTGCCATTCCACACCACATTTCCCACTAGTGTCACAGCCAGGGGCCAGGGCTAGTTTGTGCTAGCACAGTTTTTGCTTGCAAAGACATGAATGAAAGGCAAAATCTGGAAGACAAATTTCAAAGGTGCAAAGTGTGTGTTACCACCCAAAAGTACTTGTGCTACATGAACCATGATAGGGAGGAAGCTGGAAGCCAGAAAGCAGCAGCAATGAGTCAGCTTCTAAGTAAGGGCAGGAGAGAACAGGAGAAAAACACCCCCACAAGAGAGAGAATTTTAGTGGGGATACAGGACTCGGGATTGTTCTACTCCCACTCATGGATGGAATGACTCAGGCCCACCTTACTTTCCAGTGTGCCAAATTATGAGGTCTGAACTCCACAGTGTGGGTTGGCAGCAAAGAGAAAACACAGGTAGAGTTTGGTGTTTGCAAAGGTGCTCCCCTAAGATATTTAGAGCAAGTCACTAGTAATATATCCAGGAAGTTCTGGAGCAAGCCAGAACTTAGTGGGACTTGGATCTCCAACCATGTTTGTGTTTCATGCTGCCATTAACTCATTTTTTTTTTTTTTTTTTTTTTTTTAGGGTTTAACCAACAGACATAATTTCTGTTTTCCTAATTCTCTTTGTAGGGGCTTCTGCTTTTAAGCAATTGCTTCAAAATAGTTACAAGTGAGTCTTGTAAATTTGCTTTGGATGACGTTTTGAAATGCTTTAGTGAGGCTGTAGGTATTCCTGCAGTCAGCCACCTTTCTCTGCAAAACGGCAGTAAAGAGGACAGAAACCAGACTAAGTGTCAAGTGGTATCTGGTTTTTCTATAAGTCCTTTTTTACTACTTAACTTACCTTTTGCATTATAACAAGTGGGTTGAGAGGAAAGATATATTATATATATTTATCTTCTTATTTCCCCCAAATAACTGGAGATTTTCCACATACTTTCAGAAGAATCTAATTATTCTCAGGGCAGAGAGAAATGCAAATCAACTTTGGTTGTAATGGGTTATTCAGCAAACATGTTTGTAATGTCATGTCCTCTGCAGTAAGGAAACATTAACACCTATCATATGTGGTTTCCCATAGGGGAAGTTCTGTGCAAACATTTTGAAATAGTTTTTTTTTTAAATAACTATATATACTTTGCAAAGACAAGGTCAAAGTCCTCTGAAGCTTGGAAGGTGGTAGTGTTTGGGGGAAAAGCTCTACAAACTGAGACTACCTCATAATAAAGATGTCTCTTGCACAGATGAGCTTTTCATTTGCAGTAAAATAAATAAATAAAATTAAAATTGCATCGTGCCCTGGAAAACAAATTTGACGACCATAGCTCTCATCATAGAGCTCTAGGCAATGATTTAGGGGTGCGCCACAAGACTGCATGGTAGTAAGATTGGAAGTGGGGCCACATTTGTAGACCATTGTAGAATCTAACTGTAGAAGCAAAACCTGCTTCCAAGCTCTCCTTGAGATTTGAAACAGAAGCAGCAAACTTCAAACTAAGTGTCAACAGAAACACTGAACTTGCCTTTGAACGTTTGTATACTGAAGGCCTGACTTGCAGTTGGTTAATACCACTGCAGAGCTCTAGTTGCAAGGAGCTGCTTTTTCACAGTGGCCTCCTGGATGGTATTTTAGGTAACTATCTGGTGCCCTCTTGTGGAGTTTTTCACATCACACAGCAGTAGGATTGAAGTACCTTACAGCGTCAGCAGAGATCTCATTAAAGTAGGACACTAATAAGTTCAGTTAGTCACGTTTGTAAGTGAAGCAATATGAAACCAAATGAAGAAAACTCAAAGCTTTCTCTGCAATTATTACTACAATCCTGCCAATGAATACCCCAACCAAGAGCATCTTTTCTGAAGTTGCTGAAGTTTTCTGCTTATATTAAAAATGTATACAGGAGGTAAATAAATATAAAGATGCCTTGGTTTATTGTGTTTATCTCTACGAGGCCATTATAAAACTAGTGAACAAGAGGATGTTTAAAAATAGGCAGTCCAGGATAAAGACAGAAGTAGGTAAAAAAGAGGAGAGGGCAAAAATCCAGGGGGGTGGGGAGGGGGAGGCGAACAGGCACAGGTTTAGGCAAACCTGGCATACACATCAGTTATAGCAAATAAATGACTCCTTATTCCCTCTTTTTATACCTTATTTTAAAGTATTTGCCATAGCGCAGATTTACGTTGCTTTGCAGCTGGTCAATAAAAAAAAAAAGTTAACTTTATGCAGGATTGCATCAAGCGCGGGCTAATCTTTGCCACTGGAGAAGCACAACAGATTATTGTGCCATGCTCTTCAGAGGCTGGGTAAATTTTGCAAGACTATCTCTAGAGCTGTGCGTTTCAAATATAGTTTAAGGGGTTTTTCTTTTAACTCATCTGTCGTTTCCATTATTTCATCTTCAGCAGTGACCTCAAGAAAGTGTGAAAAATAGGTGTGTGCCAGTTGTGTTGTTTCTGTGAGCATGTGACCTACCAAAGCAGTTCTGTCCACTTCATAACACAGCTCTTTCCTCATAAATGTCAAGAGTTGTTTAACTCAAAGACAGGTCTGCTGCTATACTCTGGACAACCCTTGAGTTTGGGGCACGTAGATCTGAGATCTAATTTATTTTGGGGCGGTAGTACATATTGCACACCCTTACATTTCAGTCCAACATAATAAATAGGATTTTGCAGTTAGAGTTACTGTGCAGGGAGGAGGCCCAGCTCAATTTCCACTTGTACTACAAATTGTGAATGTGAACCCAGTCAAGTCACTTAGGGCCTGTGAATAGGCTCCTACACCTGATGACAAAGATAGCGATTGTCAGGTAATCTTCTAAACACCATTATAAATTAGGCTTCTGTAGTGACCTTTGATAGGTGCTGGGAGCAGGCATTAGGCATTAGGGTAGAGGTCTAAAGAAGAAATTTCCCTTTTTAGGTTCCACCTCCACTGTCTTTTCCTCATTTTGAAGTTAAGTTATGGGAGGGAGATTTTCATTGTACGTTAGCTGTTTTTAAAGCACCTGGCTCCACTATTTGGAACAGTTTTGCTTTCCAAATGACCAGCAAGAACAGAATTTAGAGGAAAATAGCCTACCCCTCTTCTCTGCAGCCTTGCACATCTGGTTCAGATTTGTAGTAAGAAGAGAAATGAGATGACTAATACAGGTTTATGAATGAACCAGATGTGTGCTTGTACCTGCACACACGCACATGTATGTTGGATACAGAAGTACTGAACCTTTTGGATTCAGTTAAATGAGGCATAAGGCTAGCAAGAAGTACCTGACTATTTGCTGTAGTGGTTTCCGTGTCACTTGTAAAGAACCCGTATTTATGAAGTCCACCGTAAGAAGTCTGATAATGAGGAGTGCCTTGTTGCTGAATGTCTTCGTGCAGTAAGTCAAGAAGGACAGCTCAGCACTTACTCTTCCATTGTCCTTTTTTCCTCAGATGAAATCTGTCAGAAAATGGATTTAGAAATTAGTGGTGTGGAAGTGAAATCCCATAGATCTGTGGTGCCGTGTTAAAAGTTGTCAGAATTTATTAGTATCTTTAAAACATGCAGTGGAAAGGCTAAAAACTATTAAAGGCCAAATAGGAGGGAAAAACAGAATAAGCCAATCTTTTCAGACAAAGGAACTGATGAGTATTAATGTACAGACATTTTAAAATTCTGGCAGGAGATAACTCCCCATAATATTTGCATTTTATAGTTTAAAATTGTCAATATTAGTGCATGTTAAATAAGTTAAAGTTTATTCTGTTTCCAATAACTTCTTCATGATTAGTTGAATAGAAAGATCAGTGAAATGCCTCAGGCTCCCAGTCGTTCTGAATCTATTTTTCTGTATCGATTACTGCAATGTACATGAGCAACGATGGTCAGAACAGAACATCTAGCAGTGTGGTCTGTGGGGGCAGCAAGTTTACAAAGCCATTGAAAGTGGTTTTGAAGAGAGCTGACAGATTACTACAATGATTATCATTGTTACAGTCTCAGTGGGAGTCTGGTTTAATCTAATTAACATAACAGCGGCAACACAATGACAATAAAAATTAGAAGGACTAAAGAACTCTTCTATTATGTAGCCGGTGTCTGACTGGAAAAGAGAGACGTGATGAATGCAGAACAAGAGAATGCTTGAGGATGACTCATAGATCAGAGAAGCTTTTTTTTTTTTTTGTACTCATAAAAGTTGGGATTTTTTTCACACAGTGTACTCCAAGCACCAGTTTAAGGTATTCTGAATTGGCCTCTCTCTGTCTACATGCCTTTGAATTGACTCAACTAGCAAAATAGCTTTGGTCTTCTGAATCATACCGAAGTTAGATGTATAGAATGAGCTAAAGCTGAAGTTTCTGTTCAGGTTCAAACATGTAAAAGTAAGCTCCAATACAATTTGAAGTTGAGCTTCGAAAGTTAAGCAAGAGAAATCGCAGAAGGTATGATTGACAGATTCCATCATGAAAACAAAAATCCAACTAAGTTCTTAAAAGCAGATTTCATTAGTTTTTTTTGTTTGGTTTGTTTTAAAAAAAAATCTGTGGTGTGTTTCCACCACAACTTTGGAATATAATAATTGAAGGGAAAGAAGGAAAGGAAGGAAGGAGGAAAAAAGGAAGTAGCGATTCTCTTTAGGTAATGATTCCTACACATCTACAGGACTAAGGTGCGTAAGCCGTACCTATTTTTAAAAAGAACATGTGTTGATTTGAGAACTTTACATTTTCTCAAGGGTCAAAGCTAGAGATTCTGAAATACCTTGAAGTTAGTGGAAGCAGGTGGGAGAAAATTGACTTTTTTTTTCCATGAACCACAAAAATCAGGCTTTTTTTGTAATAATTTAGCAGCAAATGGAGAACACCTTATGAAGAAAAGTTAGAGCAAGCCTACTTCAAACCCTGGAAACGATTTAATGAATTGTCTTTAAACAGAATGCTGTTTGAAAGGAGTTCCAGGCATCACTAGTGATAAACTAAGTTGTCATGAAAGGAAACCATGAATAGATACCAAAATATTTGCTTCCATAAAAAAGTAAGCGTTACTGGAAGCTTTGTTTTGTTCTTCTGTATTCTTTACTGAACTGACTACTGTGTTTCAGGAACAGATTTACTGAAGTATATCAGAGAGTAGGTGGTTTCAATTTCTAAAATTTTTGTGGCTTCCTTTTCCACTACTTTCAATAATTTATTTTGCAGAATTCAAGTGGGTTGTTGTGCATCAGGAGGTCTTGAGGGGAGGGATGACCTAAATCCACAACGCAATTATAGAAATAGCTTTCACAAATTTCGACGCTCAGCATATATCCTGGCCTTAAATGCTTAACTCCAGCAGGAACATTTAGAGCCACATTCTCCTCTTTCCCTAGGAGATATAATGTAACATCACGTCATAGGTTAGTCAGACAAACAGAAATTGCAAGTGCCTTTTTAGGAGGCTTCATTCTGTCACTCACCACTGGCCCGGGAAGTCTACAGAAAAAAAAAAAAAAGAGTCCAAAGAAGTCTGTGATGCTGAGTTCTTGAACAATGAAACTGCAGAGCAGATTTTTCCCCAAAGCAGCTGAGAACAAGTTTTTAATGTATTTTCTTGTGAAAGAATTTACTGTAGTATTATGTAGCTATTGATCAGAGAATAATCGAACAGACCACCCTGCAGAAATATTTTTCAAAGATGCCTAGAGAGAATGAACAGCCAGTACCTATGAATTTTTACTGAAGGCAGGCATCTACTTCTCATCCAAAACCTACAATGAAAAAGCCTTCAAAAATGTCAAGATCAAATACAGTAAGAATTATAGCAGAACATTACCCAAGAATCAAAGCATTCTCTGTGTTGTTCTCTAACACACAATTTCTCTCCTTTTTAGTTTCTTGCAGCTTTTTGTGAAAAACTAGAAAAATATGCTAAAGAGAAATTTTGGAACACTGAACAGGGATGAGGAAGCAGTGTAAGCAACTTGACAGAGTAAACAAAAGGCAAGGAGGAGGAAGGAAGTGGAAGAGAAAGTGATTTGGCAATCAACCCATGAGAGGAGGATGTAGAAATGTGGTGATTAAGTACTACCCCCATATTGTTTCCTTTTACATGAATTCCTAAACTCCTCAGAGTTTGTGCCCTACCTTGCTTTTTGTGGGATTTGGGACCATGCATTTGCATCTCCAGATGAAGAGATGGGTTCAGTGTCACTTACACCAGGGGCAGAGGACACATACATGGAGCAAGTTTTCCATTTCAGAGCTACTGTTTCACATAGCTATAATCTCAGCTGGATGACCTGATGATCTGCTATTAGGAGGCAGAAGTCAAGTCACATCTCTGAATGTCTTCTACTGAAGATACAATCGTCCCTCTGTACAAAATTTCTCAGTTCGGAACAGTGACACAAAATGTCTCTTCATTGCCTCTGCTGAGCGCAGGGACAATCACTGCTGCTTAGCTATTGCTGCCTTGCCACGGAAATGGAGTAGCAAAAAGACTGATGGCGGTACAATGGTGGTGAGGATGCAGTGAGACTCAAATCGATTGGCTTCGACTTCAGATGAAGTCGACTCTATGAGGGAAAAGGTAGAAGAGGTAAAAGAATTACGTTGAGGAGGTAAAGACACTAATACTAGTCATGGCGTTTTGTGGCAAGGATAACTATTGTCAATAAACCAAAGACAACCAGCAGGGAGCTGGGCCATGGTAGGTTGATGATGCTAGGTATAATTTTGCTTTGTAAAGACAACTGCCTGATAACTATTCATTAACAAAGTCAAGGTTGCCTGGAAGCCTTTCAGAGTGTAATGAGAAGGCACAACTTAAGTATCTGAAAAATAGGAAGGTAAGGTTTGCTGGGTCAAGAGTGACTATTGTACTGAAGGGCCTTACCAGAGGAGTGGGAGGACGTGGGCAGATACTCTCTCCAACCAGAACAGCCTGCACAAGTAAACGAGAGAGGGCGCCAGATAGCAAGGAGTACTTTTAGCGTGCTAACATCTTAATAAAATGGGGAAGGGAACAGCTCGTTTGAAGTCTAGGCATAGTTATACTTTCAATGGGGTAGGGTGGACAGCCAAACATCCACACTTGGTAGCTACTGCATGCAACATTCATTGCAACAGTCAAGACATATGAGCATTGACCATAAAGCATGATTTCTTGCATTCATGCCAACCGCTCCAGCCTTTGTTCAGTCAGAAGAATGGCCTTTGTCACTCCACTTTAAATAGAAGTGTGAGAGCAAACTTGGTAGGAACTCTACAGCTTCCTTTATTTTTTACTGTCACTCTGGTACTTCAATTACAACCATGCGATACCAGTCTCTACCCTGAATTAGTTCCTTGTTAAACTAGAAAAATCCCAGACTTCTGTTTGCAAAGACTTAGATCAGCACAGTCAGAGTTGGCTCTCTGTGCTCCCAGGATATTGAATTAGGCTGTATGCAGCTAGGTTACAGCTTTGGCTCTGTTCATTTTCAGAGCTGTAACCAGCATGAGGTGCCTGCACTCAGCAGACAGCAGAACCATTCAGGAAAGAGGACACTGGAGCACTGTCAGACAGGGCTACCGACTCCTTTTGCAATGGCAAATCCAGAATGCATGAACTGGGCTGAACGGCAATTGCTTCTACCTGTCCTCAAACACAGCATGCTTCCTAGAAACTTCTTCATGCTTGGTGGACTTTCACAGTCCTTCAAGTGTTTATATAGGTTGCATTTGATGTAAAGCTTTCACTGGGCTATCTTTAAGTTTATATACTCAAACATCTCTCCTATTTCATTGCTATGAAAACCTACTGGCAAGAAGACTTTTGTGCTCCACTAGTAAAAATCTTCAGAATTCATTTCTTTGAATCTTTTTCACCACTGGCTCCCTCACAGCTGCAATTACAGTCTTGCCAAGCTAATGCAATACTTTTCCTCACCATTCCTTGCAGCTACACCTAAACATAGCCAGCACAGTTGTCACCTGTGCAGCTCACTCTAGTGATAACTGCCCATGATGGGGACCAGAGTTAAGGCTGCCTAGCAGGTACTTCAGTTTCTGTTTCCTCGTTTTCAGAGGATTTTCGTTTTGCACAATGCAAGGCTACGAATGACTCAAGATATTACCAGGATATTACCCATGAAATCTCTCCTTGCCGTTTGTTTTTGTCCATGGATTAACAATGCTACTAATGCCCTCAGCTGGGAGCAAGCAGCAAAGTGGCTAGCAGTGATAACGAGAAGAAAGAGGCACAAGTGAGAGTTTGACCTCACAAGCTTTGTTTAGATGGCTGCTCCTTTTTAGTGTTTCCTCTTGTTATTCTTTCACATATTTGGGGGAAGAGAAGGGAACTGTAGCCAAACCATTATACATGTTCATTCCATAATCTAAACATTTTTATCCTCTCTCTCTCTCTGGCAATTGTTTAAGTAGCTATAGTAGTATGCCAGAGTAATGGACACTGGAGTCTAAAATTTTGCAAGATTTTATTCTGGGCAGTGCACCAAGTACCAGGTAATTGTTGGCAGAACTACAAGATTAGATTTGCATTCTGCTGTGAGTCTACAGCAGTGCACAAAATGAGAGTCAAATAGAGTCCTTCAGGCAGCAGCTGGGACCCTTACAGCGTGATTATAATGTGTAAGCAAAGTCCTAGAAAAACTTTTAAAATGGGGTGGCCTCCTGCCTAATTCCTTCATTCCCCAGTACTTGACAGAGTACTTCAAGACTACCCAGTACTTACGGAGGCTGTGCAAAGGGGCAAGAAGAGGGTTTATGGCTGCATTTTAAGTTTTTTTGTTTGTTTGTTTGTTTGTTTTTGACTTGGACAAAAACTAGCCGTGAGGTAGTTCAGTTACTATATATTTGGCATGACATCATCAGAAATAAAACAAGGCCACTGCTGTTTCTTTTATTGGTTATTTAGACAGGCAAGTGCTAATCTGCTTATCTGACCACATCAAGAGAAAACACATTAAGTCTAATACAAACAAGTTGCTTCTAGGAGAAATTCTGTCTGGATATGAGTAAAATAAAGTTACATGGTGAGAACAATTAAAGGTTGGAATAGGTTGCCCAGGGAAGTGGTAGAATTTTCCTCACTGGAAATATTGAAGATTTGGCTTAGCAGGGCCCTGGACAACCTAACACAACAGCCATGTTGCCAACAGAAGGTTGGACCAGATGGTCTCCAGAAGTCCCTTCCAACCTAGATTCTTCTCTGATCTATGATAATACTCCTAATCATCATGTTTCAAAGTAAGCTGGAATAACAGAAGAAGGTTTTTATTTTCTCTCATGTCAGACAGTGAGGATTCCAGTGCCTACAGAAATACTAACTTTATTGTGAAATGGTAAAGGAAGGAAAAGCAATGGTTGCATTGCATTTACAAACATTATTGCAACCAACTGTGATCATAACCAATCTGGTAAAGCTACACTGCATAGATAAACAGGAGAACAGAGGTTTCTGCAATGCACCATCAAAAAAAGTCATAATTTTTTTTTTCCTGAGGAGCGCAGCTTTATTGCAGTAAATGTGCCAGTATGTTCAACCCAGTACAGCAAAAATACTGGAGTTGCAATGATGGATGTGTATGAAAACAAGCAAATTTTAAGTATTATTCTTTCCAATAAAAGCAGAATAAATGGAGACATCTAAACTGCTTATTTAAAAAAAAAAAAAGTCTTACTAGTGATTTGATAGAGCTTATCCACTGTAAATAGATCACTATCATATAGAAACGCACAATTTATACCAAAAGGAAATATTAGATACTTTCTGAATTCTGCAGATCAAAGCTGTATGTTTCACTGCTACTACAGCAAACCATTGTGTTTGGTACTATACAAATTAGCATTATAAGAGACATAAACAACATTGCCAGCTTGGCCATGCACTTTACATGTGTACATAAATTGCACAGCAGTAATACAGGAGTTTACTCTTCTTTTTCTTTCTCTTTTCTATTTTTTTTAGACTTAGTTACCATAGAAGAAGATAAAGCAAAGTTTATGTAACCCATTGTATTACACACAGACATATGCATTTTGAAAGATGCAGCAACTGCTGTAATGATGGCTAGAGCAAACACAAGCCAGATAACAAGATAAAGAAATGGATTACTTGTTACCCACATTAACAACCAGAAGAGCAACACAGTAAGTGTAAGAAAATCACTGCAGAGGTAAATAATATGCTGGTCAATTACATTTACTCTCTTAGCTAGCAATGAAGAACTATGTGTCCAAATCTTACTACCCAAATAAATCTTGGTTATAATTATTTGCTAAGATTCTTGGTTCCAGCTTCAGCATAAGGTGCTAGTTACAATTAATATACCAGTTAGCGATACTGTAGCAGATTCTGTGCCATTGACAAGAAAATGCACCACAGTGAGTGCTGGAATGAGGGAACTGCCCTCTGGACCTGCTTCTCTTGCCTGGGCAACTTCTTGCATGACTGCAGATGAGCTGGAGAGGAGCATGAAGCTAACAGGATTACAAGGATCAGCAGGCACCTCACCCACTGACATGATTAGTACATTGTGCCCTTTGTTGTGAAGGCTTATCACTGCATGGCTTTCCCATGTCAGAAGCTAGGCTTGTATGGATGGATTTATGAGAAAGTAAATGCTCTGAGAATCTAACCTTAATGAGCAGAAGAACCTGTAAACATTTTGGAATCCATTTACTACAGTTAGAAACCTAGGAGTGCTAAGGTTTTCATAACTT
Organism: Anser brachyrhynchus; assembly: GCF_964034855.1. NCBI lineage: Eukaryota > Metazoa > Chordata > Aves > Anseriformes > Anatidae > Anser > Anser brachyrhynchus. The sequence goes on along the minus strand of NC_137702.1, from coordinate 17,214,878 downwards.
ATCTACAGAGTAAATTAAACAGACAAGACAATAACTTCCAAGAGATAGGGGAAAAAAAAAAAAAAAAGAAACCAAACTATTCAGCTCTTCTTTGCGTATCAGCAATGCTTTTGAACTCTTGCAACACATTCAGTGTGCAAGATGGTTTAGCAAATCCCATTTCAATCACTATGTATGCTGTCTTGGATAGGCTCCCAATAAGAAGCTTCTCCATGGAAAATGGAGACTTGGAACAGGAAGAGTACATTTAAACCCTGTGCTTAGTCTTAATGAATATATTGGTGAGGGGGGAGGGAAGGGGAGGAGGAAAGGCAACCGAAACCATCTGTGCCCAGAAGAAGCAAACCCAGATGTCATGGGGATTTAGTCCTCTCCTTCATTAATCATATCTGCAGGATCATTCAGCTTCTGCAGCACATACCTGCTGTATTTTTGAAGGATAGTTAATAATACGCGAACATCAGCTCACTTGGGAAGAAAGTTTTGGTCACATCTTTGTTAATCAAATGGAGGCAATTTCTGCTCCAAGTAGAATCATGCTATGATTTACCTAATTAGGATGAAAAATGACAGGTCTAATTTTTAATTTTTGATGTCTTGCCTCAATAAAGTCTGTTTAAAGACAGTGGAATGCCTCTTTTGTCTAATGCATACAGTGGCACATCTTTTATTCAAACAAGAAGTATTTGGTTTTGCTCTTTAACTCCTGTAGGACCAGTTGAGGTGTACGGTTTGATCATGCTCTCTGCCAGCCAGGACATGGAGTAACTTGGATATAAGATTTCATACTGGCTTTTAATTTCCAAACATCCTGAACAGGGTAGAGCGACCTACATAACAGCAACAGAATGAGAAGTTTCCCTCCTCTTTACAAAGCCAGGCAGCAGTGGAAGTCGCTCAGCCTGTCTCCATCTACCAAACAGCACCGTACTTGAGCCTTCCCGTTGCCTGTGCTGAAAGCCTCCTGCAAATACCACCCAGTAAATGCATTTTCACCACTTACACAGTTTTTCTTTTTGTCTTCCCAGGCAGATGTGGGTGCCCTTTTGAGGAAGTAAAGAATCCAACGGATCTACAACAGATAGATTTTATTGTGAACTTTCCACTGAGATCTACAGGTTAAGCTGTGCGTTCTAGTTTGCCCTTCTACAGCTGTGGAAAGTGCAGTTAGCTGTCGTTTTATTTACTGGTTTCTGTGTGGCATCCCTGTTTCAAGGTGAGGGAACAAATCCATGCATTTTGTCTGACAACGAGGAAGCTTGCCTCAACAATGAATTTGCAAAGGACTCTGTTAGCTGTTTTGACAAGAATGTCGTAACAAATTAAAATATAGCCTCTATTGGCAGCTGAGCAGGAAGGATCACCTCTAGCATTGTCATTTGACAGATTTCATAACCTAGTGACTAAGAAGAGGAGGAAATGGTGTTTGAATTTACCAGATATGATTTGTGTGTTTAGCAAACAAGAACATTTCAACATATAATTTATTTTAATTTGTGCATATACAAAAAAAAAAAACAACCATAATTACTTGGCCACTAGGACAGGCAAATGGAGACATTTCTAGACAGCAGCCAGAGGCAATTCTCAGCTCCAGCATTCTTTAATTTATAGGAAAGAAGATCGAGAATCACATGTTAAGAATTCTGAATTTCACAGCCCTGTTCAGAGACTTCATTCCTTTCCCAGATACCCTTACTCCATTGTCATATTATCCTAACAAACTGAGTTTCCTCCTTACTGATTCCCATTTGTATTTGGCTTACTGAACCTCTTTACTTTTCCTGTTCTTCTAGATACAGCATTGCCTCTCCAGCCTTCCAAAGGCAGACTCCAGCTTCAAAGAGTTGTAAGGCTGGTATCAAAAGAACAAGATTAAAATAGAGCTCTCGTTAAGTTCTTGACACGGCAGGAGAAAGGGCCAGCAGCTCCTACAGTAAAAAGAGAGAGAGAAGGAGAGAAGAACAGGGGAGCTGTTCACCACAGGGCTGGAGGATAAATTATTTCAAAGTTAAGGTATGGTGCAGTCTCTTGTTTTTGTGAGGTTACTGGTTTCAGAGGATTTTTCTATTTAAGTCCACACGGTGTCCAGACTGCTCTTCCTTCTCCATGACCAGAGTGTCTAGAGCTGTACTCAACAGAATGTTTATTTGTAATAGATCAATTTTAGAATGTGTTTTTAAAAAGCAATCTCAGTGTGCAAGTTAGTAAAATGTCGTACATACTAAGAACTTGTGTATTCAGTTATAAAAAAGTATAACCTACTCAGAATATGTTTACCGGTTTTTGTTTGCATTTCAAGTGAACTGGGAACCAAGACAGTGTAGGGCCTTTACAGATACAGAAAAGCACATACCTTCTCTTGAGTGTACACAGTTAGCAGGCTGCCACTCTCCTAATTTTGGAGAAGCAATTCTTAAGCAGCATGCTTATGTTCTGCTTACCTAGTGTCTTTAAGGCCCAGGTACTTAAGTCCTCAGGAATTTCAGGTATCAAAAAGCAGAAAGGTCCTAGCCATCATTTACGATGTAGCATTCATGACCCTATTTTACTCTTCAAGTAAAGACTAAGAAGAAAAAGTTTTTTCCCCCAAGTGTTCTGCCTTTGCACTAAAAGTACGTATTTCTGAAGAATAAGATGTGTGCTGTTTGGATACTAAGGCTGGAAATTTTAGATTTGTAGCAATGCAAACGTCTAGTTGAGCCTCACTGTGAGCTAGGTGTATATATTTAGTAATAGTGAGAGGAGAACCACTGAACTCTGACATGTCACCATTAATGCATTATAAAAACATTTCATTGCTGAAAAAAAAAAATAATCTCATGGATTGTGAATCAGATTCAACTGTGTGGACTAAACTGACATATATGACATTTATAATTTGTTATTTTATGAGCACTGGTAGTCAGTGAGTATTCAAATGAATGTTCTTTACATGTTGAATGGCAAGAAAACAGAACTGGGAAGAAAATAAGAGGTAAGGAAGCAAGGTAACAAAGCCTACTCCTGCATTATGTTATGCACCCATTGGCCTGATCACATTTCATCCTGCATGGCTTTTTACACTACGTTCTTTCACAGAACTACCAAAAGACAGACATACCCTTAAAAATAACATAATTTCACTACCAAGATAACTTCTGCATTTGAAATATACCTTTGCCTTGCTTTTCTTCCTTGATGAGTCATTCATACTGCCATCCATACCTCCTGAAGGAACAAAAATAGGGGGGTTTGTCTGTTTTCTTTCCTTGAATAATGACCGTATGCACCATTTTTCTCTCTTCCCTAGAATCATAGAATATCCCACTTCTCGTCCTTTTGGCTAAGATCATATGTAATATCTGTTCTTATCAGTTTACATCCTCAATGATTCTATGATACTGTTTAAAAGCTTTCAAGAAACTTTGCGTGTCAAGATAAGAGAATGACTGAAAAACAACCATACAGCATGACCCTTGTATGAACGTAGTCTTCTTTTATAATACAGCTACTCAGACAACATAAATATAATGTACACGTTAACACACCCTTCCAGAGTTTTTATTCCTATGAAACAAAAAGAAATAGAAATAGAATATAGTAGCATTTCATATGCTGTCTCCACGTCACACCTTTCCCTTAAGAGTCAATCAAAATCTGTTCTTCTTCTGTCTGTCTGTGGGCTTTCAGTGCTTCTTGCCAGTCTCTCAGAATTAGAGTAGTAGCTAAAGCACGTCCAACTCTTACCTTTTTAAAGGTTATTTTATCAAAATACTGTTTTTTGGATCCCCAACCAACTGTAATTTTGTTAGAGTATCTTCCCCAGCTAGATTTTAAAATCTCCTTCTAGCCCGTTGAAAATAGCTTGTAAGAGTAACATTTTTCTGTTACTTATATGGAAGGGATTGAGAATATATTTCACCCAACAGCCTGACCTGAGAAAAGGGCTCCTTTTATTTTTTGATGTGTCTTCCTAGTATTTATTATATGCAGCCTGGTTTTGACTTGCAGACAGTAATGATTAACAATTTTCTCTAGCAATACATAATTATTACATATCCTTGATGATTTTATTATTGCTGCTCTCTTTGTCAAGAGCACATTGTTATCTTACTTACAGAAGTCAGCATTCTTAAATGGCTACTTTCTCTTGGAGAAATCTTACAAGGTAGATTTGGATAATTACTTCTCTCTCCCAAAGGATGTCATATGCATTTCACTTAAATGGTTCTGATAAGGTACTGTGCTTTTGAGGGAACCAAAAAGTTGTGGGAGAGTACACACAGGATGAACCCTGCAGTTCCCTCTTAAGCAAAGGCTGCAGTCAAGTGCTATTTTGCACCATGTCAAAGCAACTGGTTCCTTGCACGCTTTACAATTAGAAAAGAGTTGGTACGCAGGGGAAGTAACCAGAAATGTGGCACAGATTTTATCGGTTTCTCTGATGAGCCATCTGCAGTTAAACAGCCTTGTGGTCATGGTAAGGACTGCGTGACTAAAAACCACTCAACGTATGGTGTAACTACCCGCGTTGCGATGGATCTTGTTGTCATGTTTATGTCTTAGTCACATCAGGGTTACATTACAGGTCCCTCTACAGGGAGATAATAAAGAAGTAAGAAAATGAGCACAGAGAAAACCTCCTTCTGCTTCCTCTCTCAAAATAAAGCTGGAGGCTGATACAAAATAAGGCAACCTAGTAACTATGCAGTGCACTTTTTTGAGTATGAGTGCTCCCAGTATGTTCACTGGCTGCCTCATGGGTCCAGACCATGTAGTGAAGGTTGGGCTCTGGTGATATAAGAAACCACCTCTCTCCTGATGTCATGCTGCCACAAGTGAAGTCACAACAGCCACCAGAGAGGGATCTTCACTCCTTTGTTTGGGAGGAGATGCCAGCAGGGTATTCTTCACCTGGTTCCCTCGTTCACTTTCTCTGTAAAATGGAAGAGCTCTACCACATTGCCCTTTAGGATATAATACGAAACAGCTATTTAGAGAAGTAACTATTTAGGAGATAAGTGAAACTGATTTTTTCCCCCTCAAAGATCAGGATTTCACAGGGAAAAAAAAAATGAGGGAAAATGCTTGCTTTGTTTTTGCTGGTGGTATTTTTGTTTTGGTATTGTCACTTTATCATTGATAGTTGCTGTATGGTTGTGCTACATCAGATTAAAATCTAACAGGGCCAATTTCTCATCTTAGAGAAAGATGGGTATGTTATTAAACAGTAGAGGAGTAGGATCTGTTATCTGGATATCTGTTCCAGACTTTGCTCACATTTCTCATGGTATTTTTTAAGATGTTTAAGGTACAAACTTTGATATTAAAACACAGCATTTCCTTATGTTAAAAGGAAAATTATGGTCTTTAATTAGCTAGCATTTGTGAAATGCTTGGGGATCAGGTACTACCAAAGTGTAAAATGTAATTAAAAAAGCTGTTCAGTTTTAATTTTGTTTTTACCTTCATTGTAATTAGACAGGGAGGTTTCCCATTCTGTACGCATGCTGACTTCTATTCTTGAGTATTAAGCTTTTGGGATTTGGCATATTTTCATCTGCTGAATGGCGAGACAGAACAATCCACTTTAAGGCTCATGAATTTTCCATAGGTTCCCTCTCCACTCATGGAGATGGCTTGCATCTTTCATGTGACTGTACATTATGAAAGGCTTCTCAAATACATTTGATAAAAGATATGCCACACCCACTGGAGGCCAAATTCTCCTCTGAGTTAAAGCCTTTAAAACGCACAACAGCACACAGCATGTTTCCTCTGTCACCTACTCACACAGATGCACAATGAGCAAACCACAGCAGCCCCCTTTCTGCTTCAAGCAGAGCGTAACGATGAAATACATTGATGAAAGACTCCTGTTCACATCACACCTCTAGAAGCGCGGTTCTTTTAGTATTAGGCTCAATTCTCAGCTGAGATATTTATAGACTTGGGAAACACTGTTTTACTGATGCTCTGGATGAAGCCAGTCTCCTTGGGGGAGTTAAGCAATCGCTCTGTCACACTGCCGTACAACTCGCATGTGCCTAGAGGGAACATCGAATAGCGAGCACTTACATTGAAGTTGCTTTCCATCAGCTTTAAGGAAGACGCTGTTTAGCAGAACACTGAACTTGATATCACATAAAGGCTTCCACACTGTCTTCAGTATTTTAAATCCGATTGAGTTCAGTGTTTGTTTAAAAACTGTAAGCTTTGATCTGAAAGTTTTTAATCATCCTGTGATCAACCAAGTGGTAAATTTTTGAATGTACTTAATGCACAATGAGCTTAAGCAAAACTTATGTTAAAAAAATTTCGCAGGAGGTGACAGATGTGGGCAAGTAGAATTAAAAGTATTTAAGTGTAAGATACAGAACTTCCAGTCACTACAAATCTGAGAAAGTCGCATATGGTAAAAAGCCGCACTGAAATTATGGTTCAGGGGCAAGGAAATCCAGCTAGCCGATCTGCAGTGCCTTACACTGCGCACCACAGCTGCCTGTCTTCTGGAGACCTCCAGGGATGGCGACTCAACCGCTTCCCTGGGCAGCCCGTGCCAATGCCTCACCACCCTCCCAGCGAAGAAATTTTTCCTAGCATCCCACCTGAACCTCCCCCGGCACAACTTGAGGCCACATCCTCTTGTCTTAGCACTTAGCGCTTGCGAGAAGAGGCCGACCCCCTCCACGCTACAGCCTCCTTTGGGGGAGTTGCGGTGAGCGACGAGGCCTCCCCTGAGCCTCCTCTTCTCCTCAGTGACTGCCGCATAACGGCTCCTCACGGGACTTGCTCCCCAGGCCCTCCACCGGCCCCCCCGCCTGCTCAGACCCCGCTCCGGCACCTCCCCAAACCCACCGCCCCCCGGTGCTGCCGGCCCCCCCGCGGGCAGGCACCGCTCCCGGGCGGCCCCGAGGGGGGCTGGGGGCGGCTCCGGCCGCCGGGGCCCGGCCTCCCGCTGCCGGCGGCGGGCGGAGGCGGCGCCTGCGGGCGCGGCGCGGGGCGGGCGGCGGCGGAGCTCCGAGGCCGCGCTGCCCGGCAGCCCCCAGCCGCTCCGCGCTCCGCCGCCAGCATGGGCGGCTCTGCCTCCAGCCCGCTGGACGACAGCAAGTGCGCCTACATCCGAGGTAGGGCCCCGGAGGCTTTAAACCCCCGGCGGGCGGCCCCCGACGGCAGCGCGGGGCTGGGGGAGCGGTGCCCGGAGCTCCCCGCGGGGCCGGGACCGGGGCCGGGGCCGGGGCTGAGGTTTGGCCGGGGTCGGGGCGAGGTCTGGCCGGGGTCGGTGGGACTGGTCCTTTTCTTTTGCAAAGCCCACTGAAGGCGGTGGAAGAACGGCGAGGGTGGCGTCTGGGTGGGCAACTGAGGCTGTCAGAACAATGTTTTGTCCCACCGAGGGGTTAGGAGAGGCGAAGTGAAAACCAGGCTTGCTTTAAATGCGTGCGTGTTGCTGTTAAACTACGAAAGGAAAGAGCGCAGCGCTCCGTTTGGGGGTGTGTGCGCGTTGCTTGAGCACCAGCAACTGAAAGACAAAATAAAATGCGTTTTGCTCCCACCTGGCTACCTACGCTCCTCACCACGCAGAGCAGTAGGACACTGAAAAAAAAAACCAAAAACATTTTAAGGCTGGAGCAAGCAAAGTAAAAACTTTGCACGCGCTGGGGCAGACCTGTTCCAGTGCGGTGCGTGCGGCGTGGGGATCCCAGCCGTGGCCGCTTCTCTTGATATCACAGCAGATCTTTCAAGAGGTTCCCAGAGCAGGGAGGACTTCCAAGCGTTAGATGGCTCTGACCCAAAAAACAATTGGCAAAGCTGCGGGCCTCACACGCAGAGATTTTGCTGCGGTGTCCACTCAGTACTGTCATTTTTTCCTGCCCCGTTGAGGGTTGTCTCGGGTTCATCTGAGCCGAGCCACGAGGGAGTAATCTCCGTGGACTCCGTTTTCGTTGGCACTCACTCCCATGTTGCAGCCAAAACAGCACTTAGACGCTGGAGTCTTTCAAGTTTTCTGCTCCGTGTCTGAATGAAGGCAGTTGGGAGTGCCTGAAAAGCCTGAAGTGAAATTACTGGGAAAAAAAAAAAAAAAGAAAAGAAAAAAGAAAAAAAAAAAAAGATTCAGGGAGCTTATTAGCTTTTCACAGTTGTACAAGAGGAAATCATGCTGATCCTTGGCCTGGGCATCGCCACACTTAGAATGGAGAACTCGTGTCAGAGGGCTGGGGAGCTCTTGTCTTTTAGTTGGGTGTGAGGCTGGGCTGGATGTGGATATCTCACAGCAAGGGTGCCACCGCTGTGCCGAGAGCATGTCGCACACAGCCGAAGCTTGCCTAGCACATCTCTGCAGAGCCAAATGATAAAGCAAAATCATTGTGAAAACCACACTTAACGTGTTGGCTCAAGCCTGCCGTCCTTGCTGGAAGTGAGAGTGCCCCGCTCACAGCTCTTGCTTTGAAAAATAATGAGGCGCTTTGTGCAGAGGCAGCCCATAAATTATTACTTCCAGAAGGAAAAGCAATCAGGAAGAGCATCTTAAATCGAAACGTGTCTCGAGAGCGCAGCTCGCCAAGCCTGCCGCTCACGTCGGGGCTGGTGTCGGTGTGATGCAGACCCCGCTTATCATCCCGCCGTGTTCTGGGCTGACGCATGGCAGGAGCTGGCGCCGCAGTGAGCTGTCCTCCATCAGGGAGGAAGCTCACCAAGTTGCTGGTGCTGTAGGTTGAGAAAAAAAACAACAACACATCTTTAGCTTTTTAAAGGTTAGGTGGGTTTCAGCAGGGGGCTGGGAGGTTGGGTTTTTGTTTTATTTTTCCACTCCAAATGTGATGCTGGGGGGTCTGTAATAAAAAGGGAAGGGAGATACCTGCTCTTTGTCAGTAAAACGGCTGGTCCGTAGCAAGGACAGCTCTGGTGAGGGAGGCTGTGAGACGTCAGGCTCGGGGAAACACCAGCCTCATCAGACCAGTTGGAGACATGAGTCTGGAGAACATGATGGGAGCATCCGACGCCAAGTTGTGCTTACTGCCTGCAGAGGCTGCGACTTCCCCTTCAGCCTGCTCCAGCTTCTCTCTTCCCAAGGAAGAAGTGGTGGCGTTGAACCAGCCCGACTGGGAGTCGCAGAGCGCTGCCCGTGTTTGAACAGGGGGCTTGCGGGGTTTGCTGCTGGGTATGAGGTGGAGGGGAGTTTGGGGAGAGTGGGGTGCTGCGTAGTGCCAGCAAGGGGGCAGGCAGGCAGGCCACACACGCTGCGGGGTTACCCGTGCCGAAACCTCAGCTGCTTCAAAGGTGTCCTCTGTTCTGTGCAGCCTGCTTTTCTAACCATACCTATGGTAATTTTTTCCGCTTATTTAGGATCCTGAAGATATTTTAATGTACACGTTATAAGCAGTAAAATGTCTGATTTTTGTCTCTCTGAAATTAAAATAGATTCTTTGTAGGATTTTGGTGGGACTGCATTAGAATTATTCAGGATGGAAAGATGCAAGTGAAATAGAGATTAAAAATTGACAGTAATAATTCACAGACTGGCAGTTGGTCATGTGAAAGGATTTTATTAAAAAAATTCATTCTCCCAGTTTGATGAGGCATGGGCTGAACCTGTGATGGGAGGTGTTTGTTGCGTGATTTGTCTAATGATGTTTAATGAGCGTTACACCCAACAGGGAGCAGTACGGGCTGGTAGCGGGGAGTTATGGACTCAGGGTGCAATTATGCAACTGGGGAAAAAGATGAAAGTGCCAGGAGAAACAGCTCTCAGTATGCCCTGAGAGACCGTGCTGGAGATTTCAAAGGGAGCTGGTAGAAATGTTTTGGTTTGGGTCTCTGCTGTTAGCCCAGGCACAGCCGAGGGGGACAGTCGCACAGCGGGGAGGAGGAGGGACAGCCCTGGGGGCTTCGTGGTTTTCCATCTCTGTAATCTCAGTGGGGCAGTGGTGGGCCAAGCTCTGCTCTGTCACATGTGGTCGGTTGTGACCAAACTTTTTAAATTTGGAGAGGCAGAGAGATTTCAAGGACTCAATGTCAGCAGGTACATCCTCAAAAAAGTGTAGCGTACAAAAATTGAGCTTCTCCAAAGGTTGTTTTTTTATGCTTGACCATATCTGATCTATCCAATGCTGTAAAAGTAAAGCTGTCTGGAGGACAAGGCTTTGTAGTCAACTGCTTTTGATTTGTTTGTGTGTTTAAAAGCAGTTTTTCTTCCTTCCTTTCCTTCTTTTCCGTCGTTTCTTTTCTTGCCCAGGCAGATGGGGCAGCTCTGGCCAAGGGGCTCAGTGATGGTGCTGCGACTCCTGAGGGTTTCCTCATTGTTCAGGACTTCTTTCCTCGCAGACCTTCCAGCCATTCATCTTTTCATCTGACAGTGAGAGCTATTAGTTAATGTCTGCAACAGATTTCTTTCTGGTCATTTGCTTTGCCTATGAGTTTCAGCGTGGTACTAATTAAGATGGGAATTTTTTTGCCCAAGGATAAAACACTTTTGGTGTGTTCCTGCAAGATGCAGCGTAGCTAGAGAATGTGGACGGACTCCTCCAGTTCTGTCGAGTTTTAGAGGCTGAAGAGGAGCCTGGTGTACCCTTCACTTAGAAAGCAAGATAGGGAAATTGGCTGCTTTAGAGGAAGCCATGTGCACAAATACCGTCAGCGTTACGGAGAAAAGTCCTGCAGACTCGGAGAGAGATAACCCAAGTGCCTGACACAGCTCTGGAAGCAAATCCCTGCCAACAGCCAGCCGGTGTGCACATAGTCATAGGCAGGGGTGCTGGAGGATGGGAGAATAACTTGGAATTAATTGTGGAAAAGTTGGCCTTTTTTGGACAGGCACTCAGCCTGTATATTTGATTTTCTGCTTTAAACTGTCGCGTAGTCCTTCTGGTTTTAATTTGGTGGACGGCTGCAAGTACAACAGAATTTTGAGAAAATCTAGCTGTATTTACTGCCTTTTTTCTCAGCCTGTTACAAGTTATGTTTCGCTGTTTTTTGGAAATCCTCTCTCTCGTTTTCTGCAGGTTAGCATAACTGTAAGAGCATGCACAGTAGGTGTAAATAGTCATGCAGAATGAGGAAAAGGAAGGGAAATGGGTAGGAAATTCAAATTGCAATATGAATATGAGTTTCTATTCTTCATTATGTTCACCTTGCTAAGCCTACCAACTTCTTGCAGATCTTAAGAAGTGAGATTTTGAAGAAAAATCCTTTTGCCTTTACTTGATTTCTGAGAAGTTTTAGCCCTCAGAGAGGGTATTGCCGCAGGAGCCAGTGGCAGATTGTCATCCCATAGTTTTAAAAACTGGAGCCTGCCTGTATTGGAAAGGAGAGCTGGCTTCTCTTTGGTTCTTACACCCTTTAATTCTTGGGGATGGACACCTTATCTTAGCTTTTGACTGAATGCAAGCAAAGGCAGTCAAGGGGCATGAATGATGGGAGAGGTATTTGCTACCCAACTTGAAAAGAATTTACTGAACTGGGTAACTTCCTGATTTCAGCTTTGGGAGAATAAGGCAGGAGACACCTTTTCTATTCGGTTTCCATTGCTCGCATAGTCCCATTTACTAACTTCTTTGAAAAGTACTGCTAGCAGTTTTGGAAGTCTGCAGTCAGGTTGTTTTGCAACCAGCATGGTACAAATGAGAATTTCCCTCATCAAGTGGGAGCTAAAATTTTGTTCTTCAATTTGTCAATAAAAAGGTTGTCTGTGCTCACACCCCGTTCCCCTTCTGCAGGTGGCCGGAGGTTTTCACAAAGCCAGAAATGTCAGGTATCCATTTTCATGGCACGGATCCCGCTTCTGCTATGGCAGGTGGAGAGGCGGTTTTGGTGCCCGCCCTGGCTGGCCTGGTTGGCCCAAGCTCTCTGCCACCAAAGCAATCCGTGTTGCTCACAGAAGAATGAACCCTGTGCTATGTAACACTTGCTGCGGAAGCTGGCTTCACAAACTGGAGGGTGGCTTCTTGCTGGGAAATAAAGTCTCTTTGTGGTACTGAAGGTGAAGGTGAAGCTCAGTGTGGAGAGGAAGGCACATACATTCCTGCTCTCTGTGTAGAAGCTGTGTGTGATGTTGAATTAAGCACTGGGCACTAATGGAAAGAGCTTCTTAACAGGGAAGGTGAGAAAAGTGCTCACATTGGCCCTAAAACTGTAACTGAAAGTCGCACTATAAGTGTGGTGCCTGCTGCTCTTCTGTGCTCGATGTTCTCCAAAATCTTGAAGATTTGAGGATCTTTAATTAGCGCAGCTTGGCCAGAAATTATAAGACAGTCTTTACATTTGATAGAAATTTTACAGATATTGAGAGCAGAAAAAGAAAACTACAAGATAGTCTTTCAGATGATTAAAGCAGCTTTGTTGTTGATGCCTTTAGGCAGTAACAGCTGAAAAGCCAGTGTCTGGATCGAGAACGGTGATATTCATAAGCGATGTGGTCATGGCTGCTTGTAAAGTACAGCAGCATTTCTTTTTCCAGCTTTTTCCCTCGCATATAATAAACATGCTGTTCTCTTCTCACTTAATGAACAATAAAAAGTAGCTTCAAGCTTTTGAACATGCATGCAAGCATTTTAGTTGCCTTTGCACTTGAAGGACGGTGATGGAACACGAAGACTGACTCTTACATAAAAGCAAGATTAAAGCTTGTTGAAATGGCTGAGACTTGTGTGAAGAAAGGATTAGCATGTTTGGGTTTTCTAAAGATTTATTGTGTACTTTTTGATTAGTCTTACACGTTAGGAAACCATGGTGATGATTCTGTGCTAGTGCTTAACTTGATATGCCTAACCTAAGATATTGATGAATTAATTTCTCCAGGTATTTAACTTAATTTTAAGTTTTGAAATCCTGAGCATTAGTTGAAACCATGCTTCTGTGATATTAGTTACAACATCAGGCACCGTCAGTTGCTCTCTGTTTCAGATAGCAGTAAGTGTTAAGCTTACAGAGTAGGCCAGTGTAGTGCTACCAATCCTACTATTCCGTTATTGCACCATTTTTTTAACTAGATAAATGTCTGAGTTAGCGATATCAGGAATTAGAAAGCAAATGCAAGGCTGCCTCTAGGTTTTTTTTCTCATTAGTTGGTTAAAAAGTTAAAACACTTTTAAGTTTTAAAAATCTGTAGGTTACTTTTGTATGGTTCAGTTCTTCCAAGACACAAGAGAAATAAGAAACAAGCTAGTCCAACTTATTTTCAGAATACATTTACCAATCCAAAACCAATTGTTAGAAACAACTCTCTGAACCTTCTGATGTTTGCGATTGTCTTAATCCTGTTCTTCTGTCTTGCCCTGAGCATCGTGTTTCCCAGGGAGGACGCAGGTGCCATGGAGGCTGTCGTGGATGCTGTTGGGTGTTAACGTGGTCCCTGCTCACCTCCAGAGCAGCCCCACGGTGTCCGTCAGGTAGCTGGACACTGAACAGGGGAGGCATCGCCTTGTGTGTCAGAGCCTGGCCACGGTGGCTGGTAGATGTTGGCTGCTGGCTGTTGCAGGCACCCGGGCATGCTCTGGGATCTGTGGGGGTGCCCATGTGCCAGCCCATGGGGCTGCAGCAGCTTTGCTGCCGGCCCGTGCCACACGACGCACCGGGATGGCCGCAGCAGCGGGGCGCAGCATCGCCGTGATGCCTGGGTGCACAGCAGCAGCAGCAGAGGTTTCTGGCTCGCTACCCAATTTATGCATCTTCCCAGGTGCGAACTGCGTGCTGTCCTTCAGGGTAAACTCTGCTTTTGAAATTAAAGTGGTCAATATGTTTAGCTGAGCTTCAGGCTATGAGGTTTTTACTCTATGCTCTCTGCTGACACCACCAGTGGCAGTGGTGCCTTTCCAAATGATAGCAGACTTGTAAGGATACCATTGGCAATGGTGTAAGGCAATTAATTCCTATTCTCCCTGAAAATGCCTGTTTTTGGAGGTACATTCTGTGTCATCATTCTGAGGTCATCACTCAGGTTGAATGCAGATCCCGTGCATTAGAATCACAGAACCATTAAGGCTGGCAAAGACCTTCAACATCATCTGGTCCAACCACCACCCTACCACCAATATCACCCACTAAACCATGTCCCTAAGCACCACGTCCAACCTTTTGTTAAACACCCCCAGGGACGGTGACTCCACCACCTCCCTGGGCAACCCATTGCAATGCCTGACCGCTCTTTCTGAGAAGAAATGTCTCCTCATTTCCAACCTGAACCTCCCCTGATACAACTTCAGGCCATTCCCTCTAGTCCTATCACTAGTTAACTGTGAGAAGAAGCTCTCCACACCTTCCTTTCAGGTAGTTGCATAGAGCAATAAGGTCTTCCCTGAGCCTCCTCTTCTCCAGACTAAGCAACCCCAGTGCCCTCAGCCGCTCCTCACAGGACTTGTGTTCCAGGCCCTTCTCTGGACACGTTCCAGGGCCTCGATGTCCTTCTTGTAGTGAGGGGCCCAAAGCTGAACACAGCACTCGAGGTGCGGCCTCACCAGAGCTGAGTACAGGGGAACGATCACCTCCCTGGTCCTGCTGGCTGCACTGTTCCTGATAAAAGCCAGGATGCCGCTGGCCTTCTTGGCCACGTGGGCACACTGCCAGTTCATGTTCTCACGAGCATCGACCAGCACCCCCAGATCCTTTTCCTCTGCAAAGCTTTCCAGCTACTCTTCCCCAAGCCTGTAGCACTGCTGCATGGGGTGGTTGTGGCCAAAGTGCAGGACCCAGCACTTGGCCATGTTGAACCTCATCCCACTGGCCTCTGCCCATCGACCCATCCTGTCCAGGTCCCTCTGCAGGGCCTTCCTACCCTCCAGCAGATCTGTGCCCAAATTTCATGTTCGCTGTTGTATGTGGGATGCCTTGATCCTCACAAAGAGCATTCATGGTACAAACCATGTAAGACAATCCTTGTTCCTGGTTGCTTATTGCTTACACAGGCAAAATATGCAAGGCAGAAATGAAGGCGTGAGAGCAGGGAGTGCCAGAACGAGGAGGAACCTGGTGCAGGGTCAGGCCCCTGCAGGGTTACATCTGCAACATGAGGCAGGGATCGGCTGGACCGTCAGGCGCTAGTGATCACTAAGTACTTCCACAGCCAGCCATAGGAAGAACTGGCAGTGACTTCTTTTTGTTATAAAAACATCTGGGGTTTCCCACTGAGGTTTGGTTTCCCCACGTCAATGAAGTGGCAGGTTTTGCGGAGCTCTGGCTGCGCCTGCTGTTTCTGAACACCCCCTGCTCACTGTTGGGGCCGGCTCCTTTGCAGGACCCGTGCCTGCCTGGAGCTGCTGCTGGTTTGAGTTTTGTGCACTTGAGATCCCAGCTGAAAAAACTGGCCTCCTGTGATGAATCTGGAAACCTGCTGTTGCCAGAGAGCTTTTCCCTACTCTTCAGAGACATTTGGGCATCATTTCTTTGAGTTTACAAAAGGTGCCACCATCAGCCTGGCACTCCGCATGCAGCTACTGAGTAGCACTCATCTTTAGCCCCTTTCATTTGTTATCCAGCGCGGTAATCTTTAAAGCTTTATGGGATACTTGCCTTCCTTTGCATGAAACCACAGCTGCTGTTTGTGCTTTGATTCTCCTCTACAGAGGTTTTTGGTGGTGCTGATGACCCACGACCAGATTCTTGAAGGAGCACTGGGGACATGAAATATATTAGATGAACATTGTCTAAAGGCAGACCTGCGTTTGCTGGATGTGATATAGTGGATCCTTGAACATTCTCAAGTATTTTCTAGTGGTCACAGTAGAGGGAAAGCAAGCTATTATCATCCCTGGGCAAAAATTTAATGGCAGGGTCTGTACAAATGAAAAAAACAAAAGGCTTTTTTGCTCTTAGGAGTATTCTATAAAGTAATATGACTGTCCGGCATTTAGTCTGCCAGACACTTTCCACTGTTTTCAATTGCAAATGAGGCTTTGCCAGTCTTCAGCTGTTCAGACTGAAGTTTCCATGCTGAGTGTCTGCCTCCAGTTGCAATTTTGAGAGAACTTCAGCTAAAATGGATGAGCTTTCTTTTTTTTTTTTTTCCTTTTAGGATTAAGCTAAAGAAAACATGTTTTTCCTCAATTCAGATGCTCTGTTGAGCATCTCAGGTGTACCCTGGGCTAGGAGGGAAGGTGTTGGGGCTGCTGACGTGGAAAAGGGACAGCACAGGAAGTATTTCTGAGCACTGCCAATGTTTACCTGCCCACCTAAACCCCATTGTTTCTAAGTTTGCCCTCTGTGCAGTCTAGCAAATAGCTGCAAAACCCACAGCTAACAGCTTGTTCACCCTTGTAGACAAAAGCGAAGCCACAAAACAAACACAGCTTTCTGCTGTTTACTGTATTAGGAGAAAAGGTCCACGGATCTGAAGTCCTCACCTCACCACGGATGCCTGAGGGAGATCAGGATTCGAAGGCAGCTGTTTGGTATTTTTTTTCTATTGGCATTATTCAGTAGAAGGCCCCAGATTTGGTAGTTTTCTTTGATTTTTTTTTTGTTTTTTTTTTTTCCTTCTGAGGTTCCCTGCAGCACACCTGATGCACTGCAAAGCATGCTGCGGGCACCGGTCCGCTGCTCATCCCACTGAGCTGCTCTGTTGGCTGGTGGCGTTACGTTTCACGTGGCAGGAGCTGTGGCTGTTCATTTTGGGCAGGCAGCTTGACAAGCCCAGTCCTTCACTTTTCAGGGAATTGTCCATTTTAAAGCTCTCCCTGGATTTCCGCAGTGCTCAGCTGTGGCACTTCGGTAGATCAGAACAAGGAGGCAGCAGGGGCCACCTGGGAGCGTCTGCCCTAAGTGACACCCATCTTGTCCAGCTTCACGTCTTGCAGCAGAGAGGTAGGATCTAGTCCTCAAGGGTGGTATTTACTTGCCTTAAATACAAACCAAGTCCCTGCGATTTCCAGCTCTCCACAAACTTAAAGAGCTCCATGATGATAGGGGCAACCGTACTGGGATGATTATATGATGTGATTTTAGATGCGATTGTGAAGAAAAGCAGCTTCAGCCACTGCTGCTTGTGCTCCGTTAGTCTGCGCCCAGGAAGCAGCAGCAAAATGAGTGACACAAGGAGTGTCTGTGGTTGTGGAGATTCACGAGCACACCTGGAAGGAGATACCCAGATGTGAGGGTTGCGTTTGATGTGTCCCCAGGGGTCAACCCCCAAATCATCCAGGTTGTCAGCTGATCCAAGCTTATGGTGGTTTTCACGGGTGCTTTAGGTGGGGAAAAGAAGCCTGTTTGCAGTCAGTATTTTATGGTACGGCTGACCTGATTTTTGCTTGTAAACCTGATTTATTCCCAAAGCACCTTTCATCCTTTGCACTTAGGGAGGCAGCACTATAATTAAATAAAAAAAAAAAGAGAGAGAGAGAGAAAGAGACAAATATTTAATGATGCATTTAAAAGTGTTTCAAATGCACATAGAAGAGGGGACTGACTGAATTAAGGGCACAGAGGAGACACAAGTTCTTGATTTTCACGTGTCCTTTAAAATAGTCATGAGCCAGAAGTGGAGATCATTTATTATAGTCAACAGGCTGAAGATATTTCTCCGTGGCACCGTGGCCCACAGAGGTGTGGAGACCCTCATTTGCAGAAGACAAAACAACCGAGTTATGAAGTAGTGCCAAGTGCAGGTCTGTTACACTGCCCCACTTTTGACAGAGCGGGGAAGGCTTAGACAGAGACTATACCATCTATACCATCTCCTGCAGAGTGATGTTGAAAAAGTCATTCCAAAACCAAAACTGAAAGCAGCAAATGTCAGCCAGCGTGGGGAAGGCACATCCACCTCCTGTGCTGGTTGGGGTTAGCAGACCAGTTGTGTGTGGAGGAAGGGATGATGTGCTGTTGAAAACAAAGCTGTATATCCCTGGAAAAGCCTACATGCAAAAGTGACACAGCTGCTGGATTGCTCACGAGGATTTGTGTTTTATACAACCCACAAAAGAAAGCTATCCTTGGCATTTCGTGGAGCAGACCTTTGAGACATTGTGCTGAAGCGTACCAAAATGAGCGGCAGGTGGGTGCACACCTGGTGTATCTTCCTATGCCCTCTACGGGAGCCTTGCGAGAATGGAGCCAGGGGTTGTTCAAGCATGTTTTGGTTTAAAAAAGGTAAACAGTCAGAGATTCCATGAAGTGACCTTATACGTGCTGCACAGAGGATTAGGTCCAGGAGAATTGAACAGATTAAGCCAAGTTTGCATTCTGTGAAGGATGGACATGTCTGTTTGAATATCAAATGTAAGGAATGTTCTGTTTACCTCGAATATAAAAAAATACAGTATCCAAGCAGGCTGGCAAGCTAGGATAGCCTCCTTGTCCATTCACTCAGCTTGTGGTATAAATCAAACATCACAATTTGGAGAGGGCACTGGAGTCTACTGGTGGAAGGCCACAGGATAGGCATCGCTCCCAGCATCCATGAGTTTTCTTGCATTTGACCTATATGTGGAAGGTATTTGATGTTGGTATCTCATGCCAAAGTCTCAATTCAGCCATCACAGAGTATTTAATAGAAGAAATTGATCTCTAAAAAGTTCGAAAACATTTTGAGCCATAGAAGCAAATCATGTGCTAAGTAGAAAGTGGTGTTAATGGCTGCTTCTGTCAGCCTGTTGGTCAAAAACAGGCTGAGGGATTGTGGAAGGACATGGGGGTCAGTGTGGACTGGCATGGGATTTGATGCAGTTTGGCATCCAAAAATCAAGGCATCATGAAAACTTGAATTCTAATTTCACTTTACTTCAAGATACATAACGCTTTTTAGAAATTGAGGTCATTAGGATACCTCAGGTCAAAATCCCCATCAGTCCCAACTATTAAAATTGTTGGAACTTAATAAATTATTTCAGTTTAAAAAGGCATTTATTTTAGGGAATTACATCCTTTTTGATATAATAGTAATGGATACAAGAAATGATTTAAGTTGTAAGTGCCTACAAATAGAGTAGGGAAGGAAATACAAAGCCATTTCAGATGTCTCAGTTCCTGTTGTGCATTCAGCATAAACACTCCCAGCGCTTTGCAGTCTGTTACATTGGCCACACTGCATTTTTTTGGCCACTGTTAGGATTTGGCTCTTGTTTCTTTCATTCCTTTTGAGATAAGTATTTTAATTATGTGGTGTATGTTTTCCTTATGGAATGGCTGCAGCATGCACGCGTGGTTTCGTGGTAACGTAGCTGCTGAGCAGCCTGAGCAATGACCATGGTATTTCGTTAGGACAGCAGTTGCTTTTGCAAATTCACTTGTCCTTATTACTGGCTTTCTTAGAAGCTGTAGAAATCTGTCCTTGCTGTCAGGTGTAGTTCATCGTTCTCTACCACTGCCCCGGTTCCTTCCTGCTGGCATCGGGGTGCGGCTGCTGAGAGCCTGGTGTCTAGCTGGGTACCACCACGTCCCACCGAACCCAGGGGGAGCGCCCCAGACCCGCAGCTGAGGCTGCATTGCAGTGAAACACACCCAAGATCTGCGACGAAAGAAGAAGGAAGGCCCCGATGTGAGTTTGTCACTGGCTTCCCGTGCGCGTGGAAAACACGAAGTTGCCCAGCACATCTTGTACCAGAGTGGGGACGTCTAAAGCTGACGATGCTCAGAGATGCAGGGGAGTTACCAACATAAGCAAGCATACAAAGTGAGTGAGCTGGTAAGGGTGTAAGATACCGTGTGGTAATGAGCAAGAGCTTGTGGTTTGTTAGTTATTAATCTTGCTACATGGCTTTTCCTTAGGGTGCCTTAAATATTTAGGCAGCAGGAAGTGTGGTCAACTGAAAAGCTGCTGAGCTGCTGTGCTTGTTCCCTAGCGCTTGGCATTAGCAGGTGCTGGTTTCATGAACACAAACCGAAATCAGACTTGCCTGGGAGGCTGCTCTTGCATATCGGGTGGTATAGCTGAACACTGTCGGGGGTTTCATGGTTGCTAGCTGCAAAGGAACATTTTTAAAATAAAATCCAGCCCCTCTGATCGCTGAGGTGTCTGGAGTTCTGCTGTTGGAAGAGACACACAATTTTCTGAGAGACCAAACCAAATGTAAATCGAATGCTGAATTTGAAGATGCTATACAAAATGTCAGGGTGACTTTCTGTGATCATTGCATGCAATAGCATAGACTGAATTGATGCCAGAGATGTGAGCGTGCACAGTCTTGGAAGGATGTGAAATCCATATTTCAGATGGGGCCCATCTCTCTATTCATAGTTTAAACTTCTTTTGGATGATGAGAATGGAGACATCTGTAAAAAGTAATGTCCCCTTTCCTTCCAGAGTAAGACTATGAGTTTTCCAGCTGTTGGCTAAGACAGGTTTTCCTGTTGAAATAGCTTTTGTCTGATGTAAGGCTAAAACAATATGGTTATGGTAACTGAAAATATTTCTTTGTCGGTTCTGTCCCATCTTAGTTTTAGTTGTAAATCCAAGTATTTTTGTTCATTGTTGCTTCTCATAGCAACTGTTTGATTTTTAAAATCTTATATAGTCTTCCAGTAAAGTGCATGCTGCTGATAAAATGGGAGTATTGCTTATATTCTCTTGTATAGTATTTTCTTTGCCATATAGTGTGGCTAATTTTCTTTTATCTTTAGAGTGGATTCTCATGATCTCAGAACATGCTCTTACTTTCCTTCAGAAGTCCTGTCATTGTGAATAATGCAAAAACCAGGCCATAACATTGATTCATGTGGTTGCTGGTTGCAACCACAGTAATATGGACTGTGCCATCTATTTGTCAGCTGACGCTATTCTATATTCACATAACATGCCTAGAGATCTTTTTTTAGATGTGTAGAGTTTAAAGATTAGCTTATTAGGCATCTCTCAGATGTGTAATTATTCTGGGCTGAATAATATGTTAACCAGAAGATATGTAATTTATATGCAGTAGACAAGCAAAGTAGAGTGTATGTTTAAAAAATGAGCTTTCCAGAGCAGTTTTGCAAAAATGATAGTTCTAATGCATTTAAAAGACTTTTATTTTTATTTAAATAACTTAAGAAAAAAAAACACAGTGAAGTGCAGGCTAGTGAAACAGTTTTACTTTTTTGGATCTTATGTGTTTCTTTACGTCCTATAATTCTATGTTTTTCTTTGTTTGTTTGATTGATTTCAAGATACAGCATTCTACAAATAAGAGGAACCCTAGGAAATGAAGAATGGAAAAGGCATGTTAGCTATTTGTTCGGTCTTAATGGCAGGGCTGGATTATCTCCTCCAACTTTCTTCCCATTGCTCTGTACTGGTTGTTCTTGAATGAGACAAGATTTGATGCATGCATTTTTTCTCACAGAAGGTTCTTCTGAAATACACTAAGCAGATATTTTTAATAGATCCGTGCAAAATTTAAAATTTTAGAACTTCCTTTGGCATTTAAACATGTGGTTCTGGAGGTGCTGAGCACCCACCTCTCCGGAGGTCGCTGATATCCAGCAGTTCTGAAAACACGAGGAGTTGCTTCACACCAGTGACACCAAAAGTAATTTTCCAGAAATACATTTGAATCTTCAATCACATATAGTAGTATCCTGTTCGTGACAGGGGTAATTCTAAAAATGAAATAATTATAAGGACCTGAACTTGTTACTGGTTCAAAGGAACTTGTAAGAAGTCTCCTAGACTGTAGTTAGTGGTTGTTAGCTGGGGCACACGTTTTGTGAGGGACATCCTGCGTTCAAAAGCGGAAATGCTTATGTTAAATCTGAGGCTTGTGTTGTCCTGACTTCTGAATTTCTGAAACAGGAAAGAAAAAGTCGTTGACCCACTGTAAAAGCAAATTTTTGAAGCCAGAAGATTCAGCCTGACTTTGCTCATCGAGCTCCATTTAAAGCAGAGACCATAACATGCACTTTTTCAACACTGTCTTTTCCTAACGGCCATGTTTTTGCATTGGAAATTATGAAGAATTCTTGAGTCATATTGGTGGGTTTTTTTTGTGAAAAAGCTTTCCAAAATTCTTGGCCTGTTGCTCTTATTCAGTATTCCTTTTCACTGTTCTGCTTTTTAGTTAACCGAGAGCTGGCTCATTTGCATGAAGCTGCTGGCTTTATGTAAAACCTGTGGTGAGACTGTTGGTGGAATAATCACTTAGCAGGGCTTGAAAGGGTAAAGAGTGAAGAAGTAATGTCCCGGTGTACAAAGATTTGCTACTACGTGACTGATCAGAAGAGAGGATTGCACTGTCTAGTAGAGAAATGAAGAGATCTTTAGGAGTAATGGTAAGGAGTAGGAGAGTCTCCAAGAGGTGTTGAACATTCAGAAACTCTTGGGGTGTTTTGAAGTTGCACTGGATGCTGTTAGACGCTGTAGAAATTCCTTGCTCATCCTGTGATGAGCAGCGTCATCAGGCTGGTGAATGCCATCAGCCCAAATGAAGACAGAAAATGGATTTATGCAGCTTTCCCTGCATTTGTTTCTTGGGAGGATGCAGCCTGACTTTAAGCCGCTTTGCAAAGAATGCAAACCTGGCTTGAAATCTGGTTGTAGTCGGTAAATGCAGGCAGCCATTGGAGGAATTCAGGTTTGGATGAGAATCAAAATTGGTTTTACTCTGTTGGAAGCTGTTTGTGGATATTGGGCACTGCCGTGGGCTCATGGCCAGTTATTGCAGAGTAGCCCTGCAGCGTCAGGGAAAAGCTAGACCTTCCCATAGGCTCTCCTTTGTGTTCTGCGGTCACTTCACCGAAGAGTTTGGGGAAAGGGACAGCAAAAAATGTATAATTTTGAAATTTCAAAGCAAATCCACATAACCATAGTTGTTTATTACTCTGAATCCACTCCTTGTTTTGAAGATGTGCATTAACATAAACATTTTGTGACCCCTTGTGCCTTCAGCATCTTTCTGCCCCGCTGTGTGTCTGTAAGTGACACTGCTGCCTGACTGCCTCCCCGGTGAAATGAGCTGTGTTAGTGTGCTTAAAATGCAATTCAGTAGATAGGAGCTAAATCTGTTTCATGTAGCATTACTAATGATTACTTCTGCATTCAGATAACTAAAATCTAATCTGATGTACTTAAATTTGCCAGATAAAACTCTTATCACACAAAAAGATATTTTCTTTATCCTTAACAACTCTTGCACGTCGCATTTTTGGGGCTTTTTTTTGTTCCTTAGTCCCCTAAGTAAAACACTTTACAAAGCACAGAAAGATTGATGTGGACAAACAAAACAGAGGACCATGTTCCCCTCCAAGAGAAGTATCCCTGTTGATAGTAGCTCAGATAGGGTCGATGGGGGAGAACTTTACAGAGACATGATGGGAGAACTGTGACTTACAAAGCCAGAGCTGTAAAATTGATCATACAAAGGCAAGAACACCAAAGGTAGACTGCTAGTGCACTAATTGAGGTATCACCACCAAAGACACCTGTAGGTATAAAAGCAGGCCATTTTAACATGTTCTAGTTTTGCTGCCTGGCCTGAAAATGTTGAACATTTAGATACATGGGTTGCTCCAGGCTGTGGCACGTGGGCAAGTACTTTGGTATGTCTGTGCATGGAGGTCCCGCTGAAGATCTCAAGGGGTGCAGGGTTACTATGAACCTGCAGGAGAGCTCTCACCTGCCAAACCATTTCCAAATATATCCTTGGGAGTGAATTTCCTCTTCCTAATAATAATCTGACCAGCTGTTTTTCTAAGCCTAGAAGCTCACGTGGTCCTACTGTACAAACATAGTGCTGGAAGAAGGTGGTTTTGGTTTGTTTTTTTCCTTTCAAGTTGTGTTGAGTTGTCACAAGCACTTCTGAATGTAAAAGATAAATGGAGAGGAAATGAGGGAACTTTTTTTTTTTTAAAAAAAAAAAAGGAAGGAGCATTGAAACTTTGAGGCGAAAGAACTGAGCAGCCAAGGAGACTTAAACACATGTTAAGTGAGAGATACAATAGCTGACTGTCGCTTCTTCCCAGGAAGTCTTCTTAGAAATGGAAAAAGAAACCAAACAAACACCAGCACTAACCCCATTGTCTTCCCAGTGATCCTTTCATGAACACTTGAGAAACTGAAACGTGTCCAGGCCGAAAAAAATAATGTGTACCACTTGGCAGAATGTCAAGTGGCTGGGCTGTAACCGCTCCAAGCTTGCTTCCACGTATGTAAGTGGGGATTTTGTGAAATCAGCTGCACGGAGGAGACGAGATGACTCGGAGACTACCTGTGGAGCTGCATGCCACCGCCATCCCTTCACAGCCAGCAACAGCAGAGCGATGTCCTCCTGCGAGTCGCAGTCACACGCTCTGTGGGGTTCTGGTGTTTCTCTGAATCACAGCTAAAAAAAGAAGTCTGAGAAAGAAAATAAATACTCTTCAACAGTTTGCCGGGGCAAGGAGTAGTTAGACCTTAAAGCCCAGCATTTGCACAAGAGTGACTCTAAGATAAAGGTGTGGCTTTGTATTTTTCCTCTGTTATTTTTCCATCAAAATCTTTCTGAACACAGTCCTTTTCCTTTTTTGTTACATTCCCCTAATGTATGGCCTTGTAACCTGGGAGCATTTCTTCTACCTGTGATGGTCTGGATTGCTGGCAGTGGCTGGTTATAGGAAGAACAGATCTGGTGAACATGAAGGCAATCTTTTATCTTTGATACTTCTGCAACTATGGAAAGTTATGGGTTGCTTTCATTTTTACTCGAATCCTTCTTCTGGAATTAATTCTGAATTTGACAGCAGAAGGTGTATGTTTATTAATCGGATCCCAATTTTAATCCAGAAGAATCAGAGGCATAAACTCTGCCAAGTAAGGAACAGCAAATTAAATTTAATGAGTCCTTTTAGCTTTGGGGAAAAAAGAAAAAAGAAAACAAACAAAACCCACTAAATATTTCGATCATTTTGATTCCTTCTCTTACAGTGCTTTGGAAATACTGGGATCTTGCTCAACTTTGTGTGGGAGAAAAAAGGCAAAAGGAGGCCACTGGCAGGTCTCCCATGTTCAGAAGCCCCAGACAGCCAGAGGGCCATCTCCTGTCTTCTCTTTGCTTGTACTCCGTTATTTTCTTTTCAAATCCTTTTGTCTTATTTTGTCTGCTTCTGCCAATGGATTGTCCCTGGACTTTATTTAGCAGGGGCTTTTAGAGCAGCTGTATTGGTTTTATAGGGGAAGGGAAAACTTGCTTGGCTCCACTGCAGCCAATTCTGTTGCTTTTGCACCCATTTCACAGATGGACCTAACCCAAACTGAGACCGGAGCAGGGCTAGCAGTGAGCAGCTGCTGCAGCTGAGCAGAGCCTGTTGAGTAAAATGTGAGCAAAAGAGAAAAACAGAAATACTCATTCACACAGAGGGTGTTTTGAAGTGTAAGAGGAGACTTGTTCATGGTCTCCATTTTTAGCTGAGCATCGGCACAAGCTCACATCTAACCAGACATTTCCTTAGCTCTGAAGAACCCTGAGTCTGGGTGGTTAATGCTCTGGTACCACAGTAATAAATAGTATTCTTGGTGTTTCTAAACTAACTTGAACTGTAAAGCTTGTTTGGAAGCCTTTTCGCATTGCAGAGCTGTAATTTCCCTCTCGTGTCTGTAATATGCAGAGAAAAAGAGGCTGTTGTACATGGGGTTTGGTGAGCAGGTTTGTGTAATAATTGCACATCTTTTTCCTAGACTCTTAACCTGAACTGATGCTATCTTACAGCAGTGGGAAGGAGCCTCCTTCCCTCTGAGCACCAGACGAGGCTCCAACACTTCCTCCCGTCTCTTTTGCAGAAATAAAAATGCAGTGAATCTTGCGGTTGACCTGAGTGGACAATATTATCTTGTGCAGAGAAGCAGAGAAGGGTTTGTTTGTAAAAGCGGAGGCTTTTAGTCGCATGAAAGGTGCTTGCTATAATACTTGAAAGTTTTTCTTTCAGAGTGAATGCAATATTTTTCATGGCATCACTTTTTTATCCATTTATTTCTCAGGATTTAGCAAATGTGTTTAAGGACATTGTTTTTCTAAACATGACAACAGACTATCAGCAAGGAGAATTTGTTTAGTTTGGGTTAGATGAGGCACAGAAAGATTAATCAGATATTGGGGAAAATCACTTAAAAATGCCAGAACTAAGAAACATTTCTCTGCTGATTCATTTCTCCAGCTGAAAACCACTAGTCCACACTGGGCACTATTCTGCAGCGCTGAGTGTGCATATGTATGTATGATATGATGAAAATACCTTTCTCAATATGTTTAATGCAGATACAAAACAGGTTACTCAAAGTCAGAGTAAGTAATTCCGGCAAGCACACAGAATATCTTCTGGGATTATGTAACTACACCTTACAGCGTAGTGCTGTGAAGCATTTGGTTTTTTGTAGGTTGTGCCAGCCATGGATAATTCCTGCTGTAGCATCTTTATTGCCAGCACAATCAGTGTGGTGTCATGATTGATTATATATATATATACATATATATATATATATATATATGTTTGTCCATTTTAAGAAAGGGAGCAGAGCACTAAGATGATTCTTGCTTTTCACAGGAGGTTGCCTCTTTGTCCGTATAACAGCCTGTGTTATCAGCTAGTAGGGATGAATACTTCTATCTCCCTTGCTGTTTGAAATACACATCTGTTATTTTTCCCCTCTCTGGTTAATAAAGTCTGCAGCACAACTATCACTGTGGTTTCGACTTAGAAGAACTTCCTGGAGAGCTCTAGCAGAGATCCAATTTTAAAAATACGTGTTTACTGAGAAAGCAATGTGTTGAAAGACCACAAGAGGAGGATGCTTGAGAGGTTGCAACAGGAGGACTTCTGCAAGCCTCTACGCTGGAAGTGGGAAGGAGGCAGTCTGCGGCACCCACTCTGCACCACAAAGGTGCTTTTTCCAGTTGCACAGCCTCATGTTTTGCTGACCATCCTGTGTGTTGCGGGGCTGCCGGCTGTGGGGGACATCCTCGGGGCAGGTTTCAGTAATGGGGCATCCTTCTGGTTCACGCCTGAAGCTTGAGCCGTCGCCGTTTCACATCCCATCTTCTCTCTGAGCAGAAAGGCCCACTGGCAAGCTGTTGGCACAAGCTAAGGACACCACACAAAGCTGGAAACGGGTCCCAGCTGGCGCACCACTGACCTAAAATGTATGTGGCTTGGGCTGTAGGTCAGTGGCTTCAGGAATCAGTGTGTTGAACCCGTTGGTCTTTTGGGGTTCGGAATGGCAAGGAGCTGCTCTACGGCTGCGCTTATTTCCTGTGGTAAAATTAAGAGGCTGGGCGGTGACGTTTCAAAAGCCGTCAAAAAATAAATGCCTGTTCTTTGAGGCCTATGTGTAATTTAGTTCAGAGGTGAATGCTGAAATATTTTTACTTTTTTTTTTTCGCACATAGGCTATCTGAGATATTGTTCTTTGCAATCCATGACATTCATTCATTTTCAGTGTACACGGAAACAAAAGAGAACAAACGGCCTTGCAATTCAGTGAGAAAAACAGCAAGGAGAGGGGAACCACTGGTACCATGATTCTCCTCTCGAAATCCACATGTAATGGAATAAAATATTAATTTGGGATAATGGCCTTTCGCTACAGCACTTAAAAAGCGATGCATGAATGGAAGACCCAGTATCCTGAGAAGGCCATTTGGGTTGACTCAGACTGGACTAGTGGTGAGCAGAACTACGGTGAATAGAGGGAATAAAGGGAACTTTAAGAGTCACATAAAGTAATCTCACCATAAACAAGAAGCTGCATGGTAAGACTTGTTTGTGCACTCAGAATGTCCTATAGGCCTCTGAATAATTTTGAATAGAGCTGGCTGCTATGGCACATTTTTGGCAAAATCATTAAGACGTGAGTGCTAGCATCTCCTTGATCTGTATGAGCATGTTGCATTGCACGGGATTAACCTTGTGCAGGCCTGTGTGTCTACGTCAATGTCCATATATTTGGAAAACCCTTCAATTAGTATTTTGTGGAGATGGTTACTTCTGTTATCTGTATCTCTGACATGAGCAAGTTTTTCATTATTTTATCTTGTGGATGGCTGGGCAGTGAAGTAAGTGGCTGCAACGCCTGTCACCCGCAGGGGAGGGAAGAGGGAATACAGCGTCCTGCTTTAAAGGGTGATGTGGCACTGGCTTATGTTTTCGGAAAGCTGTTTAAATGTTCCCAAAAAACATTCTTGTACAACTGCTGTAACATGTAATGTGATGCTGAGATCCAGGCTGAAGAAAGCCGTTCAAGATGCCTTTGGTGTCCATTTAGTGGTTCAGCCTGTGTCTCATGGAGGTTAAAAACACACACACAAACAAACAAACAAACAAAACAAAGCTTTAAAACCATTGACCTTCACCAAATTAGCTTAATACAGGACATATTTTAGCTTCTTGTGGCCCCCAGGAACTAGATGAGGTTCATTTGTTTTGTTAAATCCCTAGTTCTTCTGGTGCTGCGAAATAAGCCTCTAAATAAAGGATTGTCAGACCTTACTCCTGTTGAATTTGACCATGCGTAACTGTTTCTAGACATAGCTTTGCTGCTTCTAACCCCATTACCAATAAAGGATAAATTTCAGCAACTTTAATGATAAGCTTCTCTGACACGGTGTTAATCAAACTTTGGTTCACGTTGAGCTCATTTCTGCCTGATTAGCCACAAGCCTTGGCCTTTATGTGATTTATGCCTATTGTGTTTTTTTTTTTTCTGAATCTGACAGAAATTCAAGGGCAGCTCATGAACTGTCGTTTATCCCCTAAATGATGATTTGATGCTAGGGGTGATGCAGAGCTCCCAGACCACCCCACCACTTGCTGTTCAGCAGTTCTGGAGAAGCTGATGTCCGTGTCTTGTACGCCTCACGGAAACAGCCTGTTGTTCTGCCATTGCAGATTGATGCTAAAATCCATTTCCCTGGGCTTTTCCATCTTACAGCAGCTGGCCTCAAAGAAAATACACTTGCAGCACGTGAAGGAGGGACTTGCGTGCTTCTTGAGAAAGGCATAATGTGGAAACAATGTGATTGCAATGGAAATACCTTCAAGAAAATTTCAGGTTTTAGCAGACGCTTGTGAAGGCGTGGAAGACGGGCTGTTAATGATGGGTAGCAGCAGATCAAATGTGTGATAGTCCTGTCTGTGAATTTCCGGAAAAGAATTTTCTTGATCCAGGCCTGGGAGGGAAACATGTCTGTAGGAATCAACCTTTCAGTGTGACTTGGTAGATGAAACACCTTTAAGCAGGATTAGTGCTCTGTATTTTTTTCTGTATTTTTAACAATGAGGAGACAGTATTCAGAAATAGGAGAATCCATAATTAAATCACAAGCTGCTCTTGCTATTGGGAAAACGAGCCTTTTTTGTAGAGTCTGTGGGGTCTGACTCACTCAGCTCTGTCTCTCTGGAATACAAGATGCTCATGCAGTTGCATAAGAAGAACATTACAGGTATATAAACCTATTGAAATCTGTCATCATTATGCAACTCGGTATAAAATCCAGCCTTGCTTTACAGAGCGCTCAGTAAAGAGCTATGTACTCGAGCTGTAGAAAGGGAGACCAGCGAGGCTGGAACAGAGCCTGTTATGTTTGGCTCCTCCTTTGCCGTGGATCATGAACTTACAAATGTGTTTGTTTAGCTTGCCCAGAGAGAGGAGCTTAACTTTTGGTGGAGCACAAATTCCACACCCACAGCCTAAACAGGCAGAGCTGCGAAGAAATCTGTTTTTCTTTTTTTTTCTTTCAAAAGACCACATCGGCTTTCACACCTTTGCATAGAGAACATGGGTTAAGCACCCAGAGTGCTTATGTGCTGAGATTTAGGAAGAGGATAATCTGAGGTATTATTCCATCCTATGGCTTTAGTTTTGGGTGACTAGCTGGAATTCTACCGTTGCAATTCAGCATCTGCATTCCAGATGGATAGTTCGGGGGTCTGTGTGCACACTGGTGTGGTTGCAGCATTATTCATTTTTTATGAGAGTAGACTCCATAAATACAAAACAAGGCTGACCATAAATAATGGGTTTCAATATTTTATCAGGTGCAAACGGCACTTTACAGTGTGTCTGCATCGGGGATGGGGTGGCTCCGCTAGGGAGCTTCTTGGTTTGGCTGCACAGGCACAAACAAACCTGCAGAGATGTGATTCACCCAAAGCAGAACATGGTATTTGTGTCTGTCATCTCTTTTTTCGTAACAGGTAGTAAATGACTCACGACTAATCGGAATACTATTTCTATAAATAAAGATCAAACTGAGGAATGCTTTCAGCAACAAAGAGAATATTTTGTGTTGCCTCCCTTTACATGTAGGACGAAGCCTAGGAGCATTTGGAGTTAGTCAGATGTAACTTCTAGGTGGTGCTGTAAGTACTGCATGAGAAAGACCATAGAAAAGAAGGAATCTGTGGTAATTTCCACTACACTATTACAAGTCCCAGAGCACTGGAAGCTGGTAGGCACTGTTAAAGAAGATATCCTGATCACTTTCATGGGTTTTCTGGTTCCCAGATGTATTTAACAGGTGATGGTAAGTATGGTATTGCGGGGGCAGGAGAAGCCGAGGCTGTTTCTCCCTCTTCACAGCGAGCATCTGACATGTTTCAGAGCTGCCAATACTGAAATCCAGCTTTGCCAAGTCACAGAGCTCAAGTAAAGCATCACAAATTTTAGACATTATCTCAGTCAAAGGTTGTGTTTATCTTGGATGTAGCATGGAATTGTCCCTTGAGGTGAAGTCAGAAATTATTTTCTAAACTCATTTCACTGCTACCCTGATGGGCTAGGAAAAGATTTTCTATTTTCTTATATAGGTTTGTATATGTATGTATAGAAGTAATTTTTAAGCTCACTACTGAACTCACTGAGTATCATTAAGGTACGTGGTAGGAAGAGCCAGCACATCCCCGGCTGTGGTTTGCACTCCTGGACAGTGAATGTGGGTATGTTCAACTCATCCTTTTAGGTTTCCTTCTGGCAGCTCTGCTTGCAAGTTTGTGGAAGAAGCGCAAGGAGAGTGTCAGTCGTTCCCAATCTGTCTCAGCACCTCACAGTAGTTTGAAGTGCTGGGCACTCACCAAGTACAGTAGTTATTGTTTCTTTTATGTTTTATTTTGTCTAGGGTTTGCTTTTATACAGCAAATAAGCTAAGGATTTTTACGGTCCCTGTCCCGTGGGGCACAAAGTATATTTTCCAGAGGGCTTAAATGGTGTAAGAAGATAAATCTCCCCGCCCTCCAGAGGGACTCGTATCACTGATAGTTGTATTTTTTGAAAGCCCCGCTCAGAAGCAGTCATGCTGCAAAGAAGGGTCCTGGCAGCACCCTGGTGCCGGACGCCAGCGCTGAGGGGCAGTGGCAGCCCTGGCGGCCAGCCCTTGTCTCTGCCCCTTCCTGGCTCCCAAATGGCCACAGCCCTGTGGCTGGGAGCGACTCCTCTGAGCCGGCACGGAGGTTACCGCTTCCAGGGGGGCAACCAGCAGTGCTTCTTGCTTCCGAGTGCAACAACATCTGTTTCTGTGCTTCGAAGACGCAACGTAATTTGGGCTAAATTACTGGGATTGAGTGCAGGCACGGTACTGTAAAGCAGGAGGTGCGGCGTGAAGCGATAGGAGGGTTTGTTCTGTAGCAAGATCTAAACCCTCAGTAGAGGGTGAGCATCTGCGAGTACAGCCCTTTGACAGAAATCCTTCATCCCCCATCGCTGTTGTCTTCTCCTGCTCGTAGTTCTGGTTGCATGCAGGCTTCTACTGGAGGTGGTCTAATTTCGTGTTCTCTGAGGATAAATGCCCATTTTGCTGCTGGATACAGAACGCGTTTACACGGGCTGGAGCTGTGCCGTTGCCAGCCCAGCCAACTGGGAAAGTTGGCCTTGCTTCATATAAACAGCTCAGACTAAGAAAGCCACACTAAATTTGGAAAAGAATGAGGGGAACTCATTTTTCAGCTGTCCTGGAGTATTTTATCTTGAGTTGCCCCATGTTATCATCTCATGGGAAGAGATTCTATTACTCATTGCTGTTTCCATCATGTTTATTTTCAGATAGCATATTTTTATCTTCTGTAAACCAAAACATTTAAAGATCCACTGGCAAACAGTGGATCAAGGGTCTGCTGCTCTTCCCGCCTGCAGCTTGTGTTGCAGCTCCTGTGGATCCGAACGCTGTAGGGTCAGGTCCCCAACAGTTCAAGTGATATTCACAATCTCATTGAAAAACTTTCCTTGTAGTCTCAAGAGCATTTTTAATACTGCAATCCTTTGCAAATAGTGGTGCCAGGACTAGAAGAAACAGCATGAAACATTTGCTCCTTGAGTCATTATTTTGATAATATTCTGCACAGAAAAATTGCATTAATGTCATACTTCTTAGTATATATATTGTGAATTGCTTAGTTCCTTTCTTTTGGGCCATGATACTTTAAGCTAATCTAAGACATATTTATGCTGAGGAATCACCCTTCTGCATCGATTTAGCCATAATTGAAAGACTTTGCCAAAATTACAGGTATTTCCTGTGATTGTTGGGTGTTATTCTAACACCAGAATTTTGTCCTTGTCTCATTTCCTCTAAAAATTTTTACTGCAGGATGCAGGCAGTAGGCACTTACAGAGTCAAGTGATGTCCAGCGTCCCAGAGCCCCCTGTAACAGATTAAGAGGCCACTAAAAGCTGGAGGAGAAAAAGCCAGGGTGGAAAACAGGGGCAAACCCTGCCAGTGGCCTGAGCAGGAAACTCCACTGGGGCTGGGGCCAACAACATCCTACAACATCCTACTGCTGGCAGGGACTGGCCACTTTGTGAATCAAAAAAAAATGCTGTAAAGAAGGTTTTGGGAAGCCTTGTCCTTATTTGGAGAATAAGTTTATGCCTCTGCCCAAAGCAGGCTGGTTTTAAAAGGCTGTCAGATGGGCAGGGATATTGTGCTTCAGCAGCACTGATATCCTGCTATTATACGTGAGAACATCCTATAATTACTGATCTCAACAAATCTGGTCGCTTAAAGCTGGAGGGTTGGAGTCTAGATTCTGATTTAGGTCTGTCCCACAGCTGAATTTGTGAGAAACTCACATACCTGACAATTTAGCACGTCCCCGCAGAGGCCTCCTCACGTCCCCCCTGCTTTGTGTAAGGATCCTGCAAAGGCTGCAGGCAAGAGGGCTGTGGGGCTCGGAGATAACCTGGAGATTTTACAACACGGATGCAATTGCAACTGTCTGGAAGTTACGGAATGGGCAGACTTTATAAGAGATTCACTTACTGGATTATACTTCCGTAATTCTTTTGTTACTGCCTGTCTCTGTGAACTCCTTAGCAAACTAGCTATTTTTCCTTGGCAGTCTCAGCCACACAGGTTTGATTTGTAAATGGAAATAATGGGGCCAGAATTGTTAGATCTTGGACCATAACATCCCGTGCACCGGAACATTCCGTGCACTTACGGTCATCCACAGCTTTCCTCTTTCTTTAACTGTATTTGTTTTGATCTTTAAAATTATTTGAGATGACAAAATGCATGGACATCCCGGGAACTGTGGCGGTATATAAACTCCCTGTATGTATATGTGTTTGTGTGTGGGGGAAGTGGCAATAAAATCCATGGTAATACTGGAAATTTTTCATGATTACTTTAGAAGGACCGTGGTTATATGCTTGAAACAGCGAATATGACAAGACCTTTCTATGAGTTCATCATAGCTGCTCCATACTTACAGCCTGTTGTATAAAATACAGGAACATCGTGAACCCCCCCCCCCCCCCCCGCAAGGCATCCTTTTAGGTGGCTGCCTGGTGGGTGGCTGGGAGCGTTTGTCTGTCTGGGTACATCACCGTAGGGGGCAGGTGGTCCAGACCCTGAGCACTGCATTGCTTCTTGCTGGTTCCCGTTTCACCCTTCAGGAGTGCTGAATGTCGGTCCTGGTTTGGAAACCCATGCATATGAAAGGCTTCGAAAAAATCACAGTTTGGGAACTACCTATTTTTGTCTTACATATTTTTTTTTTCCCCCAAGTGGGATAAAATGTAATTTTGAAAGCGTCAAAATCGTTTGAGGTGTGAAATTATGTTTCTGTGTCCTGTGCTCAGAAGAAATCTTTGTCACGGGCCTCCTTAAAACAAAGAAAAATGGGCTGTCTCCAGTACCCAGGATGCTCTTCCAGAAATCTAGATCATAGTCCAGGTTTGGGATTTTGCATTGCTTCAGAGTCACATAAGTACACGTGACTTTAACTTTTAGCTTCACTTCCCTGTAAAGCATTATTATGTCTTTGGCAGGGTTAATGAGTTAATTACTTGTAAATTGCTGTAAGATTTCCAGAAATTAGACCCTCAATGTGTTTACTGCTGCTACTGCTGCTGCTGAGATCTCGATGTTAGGAAGACAATACAAGATTAATGTTTCATGCGATGTGACTGAGTATCTGTTTACATTAAAACAAAGAAGGGGCTTTAGTGCCCAAGCCTAGAAACCATACTTTGTCAGAGCTATGAGTTGGCTTTACAACCTGATTGTGTGATAAAATTCGGTAAGGTGTCTAAACACTATCCAGTACCAATTGTGTGTGTTTCTTTGGAAACCTTATCAGCTATCAAACATACGACTCCGTGGCAATATGTTCCTGGGAGAGACAGAGAGCATCTTTACTTAAAGTAATGGATTTGGGGTATGTTTTGCCTACTTCTGTCACTCCTAGAATGAAAAAAAAAATCAAAAAAATCTGTGCATGTGTTATCACAACAGCTGAGTGCATCCATCAGGGTTTCCTGACCTTCTGTGCTGCAAGTGACCATTGGTGCAGTTGGGCAATATTTTAGGTTGGTGGTGATAACTGCTTTGGTTCTGCATTACAGTTCCTGAGCTAATGTATATTAATTGTAATTAATCTTTATTTCTGCTTCAGGAAAAACAGAAGCTGTCATAAAAAACTTCAGCCCACACTACAAACGCCAGTACACCGTGGCTTTCTGCAAGCACGTGCAGGATGAGCTGGAGCAGCACCGTGACTCCCAGTCGCAGTTCCTGAAAACCAAGGTAGGAGGACACGTGGGCCTGGCCCCATCCTGAAGCTGCCATACAGCTCTGCTCTCTTGCATGAAATAATTAATGCATTAACTATTTAAATAACCCATTTAGTAGTTGTAATGTATGGAAAACATGATCTGGAAGTGTATTAGCTGCCAACTGGGCTCGGTTTTCTTGTTTTCCCAGTGTTGAATGCCCTCAAGTAATGTTAATAGGCGGTACAGATACTCGAAGCTTCTAAAAATCAAGTCCAAAATTCTTGCAAAGTTATTTAGATGTTTCTATATGTAAAAACACAGACTTTAAATACCTAATAAATGGGTATCTAGGACATTTTGTACGTGTACTTTCTTATGTATCACCCAAGTTTACGCAATAAATTTGCAAGTGTGGATGCTGGATTTGGTTTGGTTCAGTTTTAGGTGGAAAAGATGTATTTGGGTGTGGGTTTAAAGTTTACTTCTGAAAATTTTTCTTAGTTTTGCCTGTTTTACAATCTACATCTTTTGGGAGGGCATCATAGGAGAAGAACCTTAACGTGTTTCTGGTACAAAGTATGCATTTCATCAATGTAGAGTTGTACACTTGGGCAAAACTAGTTGTTTCCCAATGGTTGCAAGGTTTTGCAAGGATGTTGGGAGAGAAATTTTATGTTTAGGGCAGAAATTTAGGTAGGACACTCAATTAATCCCTTCAGCCGTGGTTAAAGGATTCTTTAAAGAAGATGATAATAATCCCCTCTGTGAAATAAGCTACAGAGAGGTGATTTTTTGTTAGAGCACAAGAGAAAAAGAGAGACAAAAGTCTCCTTATTAGAGGAAAATGTGGAGAACCAACCTTTAATATAAAGAAGGTATAAATCTAATTTTTTTGGCTGTGTTCAAAATCATGGATTTTTGATGCTCTAGAAATGAGTAGGGAAAAGATGTGATGTAGAGGGTGCAGTGATAGAAAAGCAGCATCTTTCAAAAATGTGTGTGCCAATTATAAGAGCACAGGTGCAAAAGCATTACAAAGAAATGTGAAATAATTGACTATTTTGTAATAAAACTTTGCTGCATCAAAGAAATATTTTAGTGCATATTGGAAAGTAGGCAATAGTGACCTATGTCATCTTACATTCAGCATATCAACTGAAAGGTACATAAGAACATCTCTGCCTCAGAAATCTGAAAGTGGTGTTGCAAGGCAGAGCTTCTCTGCTGCTTCATCACCACAAACTACAATAATCTGATTGTGTGTGTAGGATCTGCCTGGTTCAAACTGATGTGCATTACTCCAGATTTCATTTGAAGGTTGAAAAGCCCTCGTAGCAGTCTTACAGAAATAAAAGCTTCAAAATGGCCAGGAGTACAGAGTCATTTCAAATCTGGAAAATTGTCTTTGCAGCCAAAGGCAGAAGCTGGGACAGTCTTATATGAAACAGAGTTGCTGCATTTTGTTGAGGACCTGAAGAAGTGGAAGGACAGATATGTCGTTATCAAAAATGACTATACTGTGGATTGCTTTGAGACCAAAGAGGTAAACGCTTCTTCCTGTTACGTTCTTCTGCGCTCCCAAAGAGACCAAGATCTGATGAATTTGTTGCTGCTACTGTCTTTGTTTTAAGCAGTAATAGATGAGATGCTGTCTCCAGAAAGGCTGCTCCAGCCTTGTGGAGTTGGCTGGAACTTGATAGAGATGCCTGAGGGTACAACGAAGTACCTTTCATTGGCCATAGACATTTGCATAAATTTGCAAATCGCTTACACAGCACTTTGAACCTTCCTTTGAATATCACAGAAGACTTTTTTGTATGTCATTATAACATGTCACCAGGTTGGGTTTTAAGTAGAAATTTTTGGGTTGCTTCAAGCCTGAGTATAGTGAGGCTTTTTGTTTTGTGTCTGCTGTAGTCAAACCAGCCCTGGCTGACAAATCAAACAAATATGGCTTAGCAGAAAATCCCATCCTTTTCCCCTCCTTTCAGTCCCTGACTCTTCACCATGGCTGATAAGCACTGAGAGAATATTTTTAAATATGTTTTTTACTTAAAGATGTTTTAGATTTGACATGCGCAATGAATATATCTGAAATTCAGTCTGACAAAACCTTTTTCATTTGGGGAATGCATGCATTAGCTTTGTAAATGGTATGATTATTTTATGTTTTCCCTCTCCTTAAATCTCAGTTTTGACTCCCTCTGTCTTGATTTTCCAGGCCTACCTGAAAGGACTCAGCCCTAAATATCATATTGTTCCTGCAGGGGGCAAAGTGCTGACTTCAGAAGAAGATTACAATTTACTGTCTGATAAACATTTTCCAGATCCTGTTGGTAAGCCCTGGTAAAAGTTTAACTGCCAAACCTCAGGCTCTTTTTCTTACACAAGCCACTTCTGGGCAGACATTGAGGCTAGACTTTAAAGTAGATTAACAAAAGATGCACAGAGTCAAATCCTAATTTCAAAGTGGACATGCACAGAAGAGGCCACAAACTAAAGTTCAAAGAAATGCTGGCTGTGTTTTTTTTCCAGTATCCCTACACAAACCCTTTGGAAGCTGTGCAGAAGCGGAGCAGGAACCACACTACCATTGTTCCCAGGCTTTGTTCATATTCCTGGTTTATTTGTTTCCATTTTTAGATGCCAGCTGCCTGTGTTGATTCACAGTTGATAATATGTCCCACAGAGACGGCAGGAAGGTTGCTGTTGCTGGATTTGTTGTTTCTGCGACAGGAACTGCTGGGATTCTGCCTGCCCCCTCTCCAGCCCTTGAAGATGAAGAAAGTTCAGTGTTTGAGGGACCAAGTCTCTCCATGTTGTAGAGTCAAATTTGGAAAGGGATAGGGGCAACAAGTAGATAAGTTGTTGGGTTTTTTTTTGATGTCCTGTCTCATACTACTTGACTTATGAGTTCTGGGAGGTGTCCCCAGTACACCCTTTCCCAAGATGGTACCACTGGCATAGGATGGTCAAAGGCTGACATGGGGCAGCAGAGCCTGGAGGTGTCCTCAGCGTGTCACCACGGCTCCAGAGGAGTCAGGGATGAGCAACGTGGAGCAGCCCAAAGCCACACCACTTTGGCCTTCCCATGGCTCTCCCTCTGCAAAGAGTGGCTCAGTTACTCTTTTACAGCCTCTCTGCCCTTTTGTGCAATGCTGAGA
The DNA here is from genome assembly GCF_964034855.1 of Anser brachyrhynchus. Lineage (NCBI taxonomy): Eukaryota > Metazoa > Chordata > Aves > Anseriformes > Anatidae > Anser > Anser brachyrhynchus. The sequence goes on along the minus strand of NC_137702.1, from coordinate 17,176,880 downwards.
TGAAGATCTTTTGGCTCTCGATGCACAGCACTGAGACAAGATTAGTTATATTCGTTCATCTCTAAATGGTGTTGTACAGTATCCCCTGCACACAATGACTCAGGTCAGGCTGCAACTGCAGGTACTTTATGCTTTCTTTGCTTCACCACCAAGGGCTTGAAGTGACAGTCCGTCAGGCCATGTTGCAGCTCTGAAAATCTTGGACACAGGGAAACTGCTGATGTTCCTGCACAATTTAATGCAGTTTGTTTCTGCATGGAAGACTGTATGCTCCTTTACGGTCTCTGTGTGGAAGACAACAGAGTTGCCCAGTGTCTTACTTATTTGCCATGAAAACCTTTTCCCTAACAGTTACAGTCCAATGACATAGTTTCCTTGAAATTTTACCAAAAATATGTGGTTTATGTCTACCTTGAATATAAAACAAGAGGACATCAAGCTGCTACAGTATAACAGGGAGGTAGGTGGCTGGTGCCAGCTGAGTTTGCTGGTCCTAGCTGTGTCCCACTGAAAACTCCCAAACCACTTGGATCATGACAGGACCTCTGATTCTAAATTTTGATTTTGATGTGTCACATTCATTGCCCAACTCTAGCAAAGGTCTCTTGTTTTAACAGTTCTGTCTGTGCTGTCATAGAAGAGAAAAAGAGCCAACCCCCAAGACACCAGAAAATTCTAAGTTGAGATGTGTTTTGTGTAGGGTCAAGCGAGAAGGAGGTTGCTCAAGCCTTCGTTCAGCTGCCTAGAGAGTTCCCAGTGTACCTGTGGCAGCCATTCGCCCGACACAGCTACTTTTGCTTCCAGGAGCCAGAGGCTCAGAGACAGTTCAGCGCAGTGCTGAATGACTGTGTGAGACATTCAAATCATGGTGAGTGCAAAAAGGATTTCTGCCTGTACATCATTTACACCGGTGAAAATTTAAGTAGCTTGTAATAGTAAAAAAAAGAAAAAACGGTATGAAAATGAAAGTCACTTATGAAAGCTGTTCATTTTTCAGTGCCTGAGAGAATGCATTAACATACCCCTTTTTCTTGCTTTGCTGAGAGCTGTTAAATTGGATTTGAGCTGCAATGTAGTAAGCATGGAATAGATGACATGGGAATGACTTTGAAAGTGGCACTCTGCTTTCTATCAGTTCATGTGAAGCCAGTATCTTGATACAAAATCATATGAGTTGTTTACCGAACAATGCATGTCAAACTCTCACCTGTGTTTGCAAGCTTAGCAAATGCAGCATAAATCTAGTAGCCATGTGTGTACAGTGTTGAGGGAATGCAGTCCTCCAGTACACATTTGAAGTCTTGTACGTACATCTCCAATGGTCAAACATTTTCTCTTTTTGTTGGGTGTTGAGATGGCAGCTCAAGTCCTCAGCCAGGGTAGAGCCTTGTGGGTGGAACTTGAAACATGTCAGACATGGTATTGATCGTTCGCACAAGGGCGCATTTTAAATATCACTTTCTGAGTACATTAGAGTATAAAATTTGAAAAAAACACACAAACTTGTGACTTGCTAGGAATATAAAAATAACCTTGCACCCATGAAAGTAGAAGAGCATTTATGAGTTGGATCCTTCAGAAAAAGAAGTGCTTTTCACTTTTTAAGATGAGTGAGTTGATGTGATTTTTCTCTTTTTTCATCAAGCTGACCTGATTCCCCCATTGATGTCCAGGCTCTTCCATGCCTTTAGTGTTGCTTTCAGGTCCCATTTACTCCTGCCGCCCTCCATGGGAGGTGGAAACAGAGAAACTTCTCCAACAATTTCATCTACTTGGGCCTGAAGCCCATGCTTGTAGATAGATGAATTGAGAGCGCAATGTGTAGATGGTCTGTTTTGCTTACAGCAGTTGCTGCCAATGTTTTTTTAGCTGTTGCTTTTGTCTGCTGGTCGTCAGTTTCACCCTATTACCCTCAGACAGTTGTCTCACGCTGTCCTCCCCAGATTCTTCTCAATTGCTACCTCTTCTCTCTTGTCTCCACTGCCAAAGTTATTCCTGATCCACTTTAAGACTCCATTCCCTGATGACAACACACATAATTCTATTTCTAGGCAGTCCCCTAAGATGCACAGTTATGTGCCTAGGGCTGGGTGGTGGCTGGTGCCAGGCACCTTCTTTGCAGGACATGCAGGACTCCCAGTCCCGATGCTAACCAGGTCATGTACACTCCCCCAGCATGCTGGGGTCTCCATTGCCAGCTTGTTTCCAAGCTTGTGCTGAAGGTGGAGAGACACAGCATGCTGTTCTAGCACTACCAGTGTCGTACAAACCAGACAAAGCATCTCTGATACAAATCTGTGTAGGCGTGGGGAGGCTGAGGGCTAAAACACTGTGGTAAGCAAATACCCAGTCATGGGGACCATAAAGACTGTTTCATTACTAGATTAGCATACGCTAGAGGCAACAGTCTAGAAGGAACACACCTTCACTTGGCACTTCCAGATAGTTCAAGTCTATAGTCTCAATAAATATTCCTTTTATAGCTGGCAGAGGAACCCACATTCCCATAGTGTGCCTGAAGGCAAAGCCTGCCTCTGTGATTTACGGTTCTGATTAGCCTGCTTTTAGCTGTGGTCATCCAGTATGAAAATGCTCCAGACTTTGGAAAGCTAGCCCTTTTTTCCTCACCAGGGTTTGGTAAGGAGATGGGGATACAATCAAGTTTTCCTGGCACTGTGAGTCCTCCATGACTTGAAGCCTGTTCATTAGGTTTGGGTTTTTTGTTTCCCTATTCTGGAGCAAGTGTAATAGGCTTGAAAAGATTTTGGCAGCTTTTTTTTTTTTTTTTCCCTTAAAGTTCAGCACATCACTCTAGGGCACAATTCTGAATTGGCAAAAGCTGGGACTAGATGACCTAACAGGTCTTTTCCATCTTCAGTGCCTGCAAGTCTGTGTTTTATTATATTTCATATGGCTCAGCTGTTGCTCATTTATGCATCTGTTCCAGGATTTATTCTTCTCAGCTTTTTCTGTGGTCAAGTTATTATCCAACAGAAGATTTTTAGTGACACCAGAGTACCTTTATCAAGGCTCATCCTTTCTGTCACATTATTTCTGCTTGACAGACTGGGAGATAAAGACAGTCTGGATTAAGACCTACTGTTACAATGGTAAACACGAACAGGTTTTTATAGCTAAGTAAATGGGACCCAGTATTTTCTTGATTTCTTGCAGTTGTACCATCTCCTAGAAACCAAAGTGTCATCAGTGGAAAAATTATCACTGACCTGCACCTCAGTAACTTTCGCTCTGCCCTTGGAGTGAACTTCTTCAGTGTTCTTTTTTTAAAGGACTTCATATTATATTGATTTATATTAGTTCCTGTGTGACTGAAAGATTACTTTATTAATAGTTTTTTTAAGCTTTTTTTGCAACCAGTTCCATCCACAAAAAACAGGCATCTGAACAACTTGACAATGTTACATATACCTGCAGCAATACTACAGATTAATAAAGCTCGTGATACAAAAATCAGCTGTGTTCTTATATTAAAGAAAAAGTGAAAAGTGAGAAGAAATGTGAAAAATCCTTTAAGTTTGATTAGGGAATAGAATTTAGTGGGATGAGGAGCACTGGCCAAGGCAGCACTCTCCCCATCTTTTCATTGCCAGGGCAGATTTGGCAAGGGCAGGAGAAAAACAGATGTAATGTCTGATCAGAGGCTGCCTTTCTGTCTTTTCTATAAAATAGCACTAGGAGTTCTGGAAAGGAATGTATCTTACTGGGTTTCAGCCAAAAATTCAGAGGAGTTTGTAGTTAAAATCAGTTTTCTCCCAGGAAGCAGAATTAAATACCGTCTCTCACTGAACACAAACCTTGAGTGAATCAGCATGTGGTTTTGACATGGGAGCTACTCTGGGATTCAGCTATTTACTCTCTTTAGAGTCTCTCATCTTAAATAACTGGTCCGTCCTGTGTTTCTGGGTTTTCATGTCAGAACTCATGGTCAGAAGAATAATTACAAACACATTTGGATTTAGGGATTACTGCTTGCAGGTATGATTCAGGTGTATGGACTATGGGATTTTCCTTCCCCCTCAAATTTTCTATTGTGTTCAACTTTCCTTTATATTAATTGATGAGGGTTTGTAGTTCAAAGGAGCAATATTTTACACCCTTCTTGAGTACAATTCAGATAAAACATATTAAAAACCTTTAAAATGTGCCTAAACAAACCAGGACCAGATTGGCCATGGTACCATAAATATTCTAGCTGAACAGGATGTGTACACCAAGATTCTGTGAATTAGCCTGATTTTGAAAGTTGAGTGATGGATTACTAAGTACAGAAATCATCCAAGTTCAGTGATTCATCTGGGCACCTCCCCTTCTGCTCTTTGCAAGTTGGCTTTTGTGATGCCTCAGGATTTGGAGAGGAGATCCAAATACTTTGGGGGTTTTCAGCTGTGAGGATGTGTGGTTCAGGGCTCATTGCTGAAAACACAAATACCCAGGGAGCAGCAGAGGAACCCTGACAGAGAATAACAGAGGAAAAAGGAGATAAAAGGGGCCAATTAGGTGTAAACAGGAGGGTGGTGAGTCCAGTCAAGCCCCACACTCTGTTATTTGCTGGTGAGTGAAGCCTATGTACGTGTATACCAGGTGGAATTAAGGATTTCAGTGGGCTGCATTAACGAACATTGCCTGCAGTTCTGAAGTGCCATGATTCGTGGAATTTTACCTGGTGTGCGCATACATAGTCTTCGCTCGCCAGCAAAAATCAATCCAGAGTATTTGGCAAGTAGGAGAGGAGATGTGGGAGGCAGCGACCGGACAGACCACAGGATTGGGAGCAGGGCTGGAGGGACCATAGGTCTAAGCCAGCTAGTGAAGAGAAGTAGGGGCCTGAGAGTTACTGCCGTGGGACCAAAGCATGGACCGGCTATCTGTGGGGCAGGTAGGGAAGGATGTCACGAGAGCTGCAGCTACTGGGCTGCCAGATTTGGCAACCCTAACATAAGCTGTGTTTGCGTTTGATACTCTTTTCCAGCAGAGTTCAAGTCAAATAAATTTCAAAACTTGTTTTCACCATTCAGTGTGTGGCCCTTCTCCTGTTAAAATTAATAGTTATGAAACTTTGCTTCTAGGGAAAAAAAAAAGCTAACTGTAAATTTGCACTCTCAGTACAGAGGTGCTGCTATCTAATCTTGGCTGTTATCTCAAAACTGCTTTACAAAAGCTCCATCAAAAAGCTTCCTTCCCTCCACATTGTCCAGTTCTTTACTAACACCTTTGTAATTAAGGATTTCAGTGGCTGCTTTAGAGAACATTGCATGCAGCTCTGAAATGCCATGATTCATTTCTCATTGAATTTATCCTAAGGCATAGGATATAAAACATTATAATGGGCATATTTGCTGCTTTCAAAGCTTTTTGTCTATTATGAATGAAAGGGTGAGCTAAATTAGTTAAATGACTTGAATGCGCATACAGAAAGATAATTTTCAGGGGAGGTCTCTAAATAGAGAACATGGGTGAGCCAAAAAAAATGTTCATGGCAGAAGAGGCTTTTTCTAAGCCAGCAAATACAGAGGAGTCAATCATAAAATGTGGTGAAGAGTAATAGGATTTAGTGATGACTCTTCCTAGAGATAATTCCACATGCAAAGAAGAAAGCACAGTTCTCTGGGCACAGTGCTACACAATTAAGCTTTCAACATTTGTTTGTCTGTCCTTGTGCTGTACAAGACTTGCAGTATTTTCCCAGGGTGATCATAAAGCCTTCAGTGTTTCAGCAAAACTGAAAAATAAATGTTTAAAATGGCAAATGTGTCAAGACAAAAGAGAGCTGTCAGAAGAAGATGCAGGTTCAAGGGCTACTGGAAAACATGATGTGATCTTAGTTGGGACACATTCACAATGTAGCAAGTGTGGGGTTATTGATTTTAGTAAATAATTAGCATTGTTGACCACAGTAGAATTTTTTATATTTAAAGACCCTTTACTGCATCATTGTGTCAAATATTTTGCTATATTTGTTTCAGTTTTCATGATTCATAGGTAATTCAGGAGAATAACAGCATGTGACTAAAATATATATATCCTAATACTGTTTTCATATCAACTTCCCAATAGAAGGGACGGCACGAAGGGGAGTTTTCTGCCCATAATACTGTTTTTTAACTTTCTCTCGCCAAGTTTTGCCTTGACTTATTTTTAGGTTGACAGGGGGGAGCTGCTGACCTTTCACTGTTACTTCCAGAATGCCTGTTTTCAGGTTTCTGTGGAGTTCAGACCTTCAACAGTGTAACATTTCATATAATACTTACATAAAAGTAAGTATTAAAATACTTATTAGTATTTTTTAAAAAGTAGTTTTAAAAACTTGTCAAAAACTTTAAAAAGAAGCTATGCTTGAGTCGAAGTGGATTGTGGAAGGAAGTGGCTTCAGCTTTTCTTCTCTTCTCCTGACCTGCTATTCCCAGTTGAGATGTGGGCTACAGCATGTGATTCATCTCTTTTCCTTTATCTCTTTCCACTTTCACCAGCAGTTTGAACTAACTCTGATTCCGTCCCCATCCCTATTTTCTTTGTGGAAAATAGAGAAGTGGTGAGAACTGCAAACCTCACATTTTGGGGGCAGTTTGCTGCTGAAATGGCCACCTAACCCCCAATGGTGAAGCACAGTAATGAGGGAAATACTCAAAATATTCACAGTGCTCTAATATTTAGCATCCTCCATTTTTTAATCCTTTACATTTGCATGCCCTTTAAATCAGACAGAATTTTCGTTCGAATATTTCTTCCTTCCTTTCTCTTCCTTCCTTCCTTCCTTCCTTCCTTCCTTCCTTCCTTCCTTCCTTCCTTCCTTCCTTCCTTCCTTCCTTCCATCCATCCATCCATCCATCCATCCATCCATCCATCATTTTAGGCAGGCTTCTCCTTTCCTATACAAGATTACCAGCTATTGTGTTTCACTTGGTATTTGCTGTTAAAAGAGAAGGCCAACCAGTTGGTGCTGGAATGTAGGGAAGTCTGCGTAATGGGAAGGAAAATATAACTAGCTAATTCTGGGAGATGCAGAGTTTCACTTCTTATTTTTATATTCTTTCATCTGGTTTGATTTCACATCCGTATCTTGATAAACACCCTCATGACACAGGAAGCTAGGGGACTTTCAAAACCATATCCTGCCATCTCCAATTTCACCATAACTAAAAAAGTAGAGAAAAAATATATTAAAGAAGTACAACATGGAAATGTATTAGGCAAGAGAGAAATACAAAATGTCATTTTAACCTTATGCAGGACATTCTGGCACAGCTTGGCTACGATAGGAGAACTGAGACAGCATCAGATTTACTATCTCTGTATGTAATGTTTTGGATTGCCACTAGCTCTGTCCATATTTCCTATTTCAACTCTAAGCTTAGCTGGCAGTTGTTTTTCTCATAATTATTTGTAGCTTTCCTACATGTACATGTGTATAGTACATACAGGACTTACCAACTCTTGGACTGTAATGCAAAATAATTATTGAAGTGTTGGTAAAGGTTGAGAAAAGGACATTTCATATTCAAGCTGAAGGAAAGGTTGGCTGTATCAGGAGAAATACTGTCTTTGTTAGATACTTCCTTCTCCTTGTCATCCTCTTTACTAGCTACGTGCAGCTCCCTGCCTCTGAACCTGATTCTGTACTGCTTGTCTTTATCCCTGTACAGAGCAAGGCACATGTCATGAGTCCAAACAGAACTTTGGAAAGATTTTTGAGTCTTCATTTTACAGACAGGTTGGCTTTTCTTTTCTGGAGAGGGCAGCTGAAGGAAAGAATTTTCTTGTTCAGGTATCTTATTCAGGATTATCTTTTTCAGAAACTGTGCAGAATGACCAATTAAAGTAGAAAGGAGTAGGAAATTGCTTTGATACCCTACAGTATTTTTTTTTTATGTTAAAGGAAAATAGCTTTTCTCTGGGATGAAAGCAAGACCTTTCTGAAGGTTTGCATAATATTTTGGGTCTGGGCAAAGGTATAACATAAGCAGTATTCTGCCTTCCACCTGTATGACCCAAACCTGGGACTTGCATCTTGACTTCTCTCACTGCAGCTGCTGCACTTTAATCAATTAAATCACTTTATGATTAACAAGATCAGATCTCCTGTACTCCACATGAGTGGCTGAGGTGATGGCTGGTCTGCGCCATGTCTCTCACCTTATCTGCAAATCTAAATATGCATTCAAAAGAGGTGTGTAAACTGCCACAGAAGTATTAACACTGTCTTAACATTCAAAACCATTTTCCTGTAAATACGTTTGACATGGCCTGTGGGGTGCTACAAAACCCATGAAATGTTTTAGGACGCAATATAGAATTTTATGTATAATTTGCTTAAAGTGAGACTATTTTTCCTACTTGTGGGATGCTTTTACTCTGCAACACTATTTCCTTTGTTGAGTGATTGACTTTTCCAGTAAGCCCCTCTAGCTTGTACTGTAGTTGGGATTTTCAGTCTGTGGGAGGTGTATTCATTCTGAAATGACAAGATGATTAACGTGTGTAAAATCCTAATTGCGATTGTGTTCTTCCTACCTCTGTCACCTCCACACCCTGGTTTTATCTTTCTTCTCTTGTGTGTTACAAAGCAGGGGGTGGTGCAGAGGAGAGGCTGCCTTGCGCCCACCACCTGAGCTTGTTTTAGTAGCTGTGAAGATACCCATTTGTGCAGGTGTAAGGCTCTATTTGGGCTGCAGCTTCAAAGGTCAGTGGCAAAAGAATTCTCATCTTTACCAGGAATACAGGAGATGGTTTGTAAAGCACTTGGAGATTATCAGAGATGAGTGAATCTGTGGTTTAGGCTATAAAACACCAGCCTGATGTTCCCGGCAGAGGGAGGTGCCATGTAATCTGTCTTGTGCTGCGTTGAACAGCTTTAATACAGGCATTGCATGCTGCAAAGCAATCATCTGAAATGCTGGTTTAATGTTTAGGAGGGAACTTGCGCTGCAAAACTTTATTTGCTATAAATACAGTGTATTATTGCAGGGTTGTATCCTGCTTGGAAATGACCTCATTTAGCTTCTGTTAGTGGTTAGCAGTTTTATACCACATGGTCTATGAATCATACGGTACTACATTGCTCTCAGGAAAACATCAGAGCTGTGAGGTTGATGCTTCTTAGACCCAGGACATTATACTTCACTTCGATCTCAATTTGGGGTAATAATATGACAGGACTCCATTTTGTAAAGTTAAACGATATGTCCTTTTATTCATATAATTATTTCTGGAGGGGCTGTAGCTGCATTACAAGCCCTGGGCAAGCTGTCTTTTCCTGACGTCCAGTGCCTTAGCTCTTCTCATCTCCCCTTGTTCAGACAGATAGATTCACTTCGATTTTCTCTTTGGGTTGGGACCATATGTTTGTTTCTTGGGAGACAGAGTTTTTCATAACTTCAGCCTTTTGGAGATGATGGCCACTACCTTTCTTACCAATTTTTTGTAATATCTTACAAGCAACAACTCTTGAAATGTGCTAAGAACTTGGATGGTTGCTTTTTGCCATCTGGTAACAGGATGATAGGTTGGTCTTGCTTACTTGTGCATAACAGACTGGGTCTGGGCTCTCTCTTTGGCAATTCTCTGTGTCTTGTCCGTCGTCGTCTGCGTGATGGTATCGCTCACACACCTCCTAGTAGAAAACTGCTCATCATTAACAGAAACTGTGTGAGCAACAGACATTAACCACTGCAGTCCCTACCCACAGCAAATAAACCCCAGGCAAGTATTACCAGAAATACTTGAAAAAATGCTATTATAGGAAACCTGGGCTAAATAGATCACTCTTAGAAAGGGAAACTGTTCTTTGTCATGTTCATTTACTTTCCTCTGATGGGCATCCCCTAGTTGTGGTGGTGGGAAGTTGGCAGAATGATTCTTTAACTGCAGGAACATCTCTTATTCCCTAATGTTCTCCAGATGCCTTCACCCAAATCTGTTGGTGTTTGGCACTGTGCAATAGCTTTTCTTCAAGTACCAGTACAAGAGATAGAAATGTCCTGTGTGATGTGAGATCATCTTAGTGAGATGGCTAAGAGATGGTTTTTTTCAGCAGCCTCCCTCTGGTTTTGGGCTGTGTTTTTTCTTTTTTACCAGTCTTTGTTTAAAAAGAGCTGAATTTTAAAAGAAATTCAATTAGATTTTTTATTTTTTTTTAATTAAAGAGCATGTTTAATGCAAAGCAGAGGAAACACAACAATCTAAATATATTTGAAAGAAACAGATGCCAGGGGAGAGGGAGATGACTCGGAAGAGTAAGAGAACTGAGAAAAGTTTAATTTGCATTTCTTAGCATAAAATTTGTCCTGTTGAGGGTAATGTCCAGTGGAAATAGTAAGTGGTGGAAGCACCATCTTTTGAGACTGCTAAAACCAAAGGTAGAACACTGAAAATCCCAAATATTTTTGAGCTTTATCCACCTCCTACTATTCTGTTCATAGCATCACAAGAAGCACAACCCTTCGCCATTACTGTACAATCAGAGATATTTCTTGTCCCAGGAAAATGCTACATAAGGGGATCAGCAAGAAACAGCTACAAAATAGATGTTTTGGCACTACCTTCATCTAAGCCAGACTTTGACCAAATAGATGAGGAAGCAAGAATATGTTTCTGTAAGGTCATATAAAATTAAACACAATTTCTACTAATTTCTCATATCCCCAAAATTATAGTAAGTGCCAAATACTCTCCCAGTCAGTGAAAATCCACCAAACTCGACTCCTCTGCCATCTTTACGACCTTCCAGTGAGCACCCTCCTGCCTTGACTTCCCCACTCCTTAGCTGAGGTCAGTCTGTCACTTTGAAGATTTGAGGTATTCATGGCTCCTGTGGTGTTATGGGAGGGAAATAAGAAGTATAACAAGTTGTTAGCACTTCCCATAAGTGAGGAAGAGACATCTGACCAAAGCTGCAGTTACTGAGGATGGTAGGGAGGAGCCAGGCAAGGCAACCTTCCTACCTGTGGGCCTATCTGTGATCATCGTGTATAAATACTGCCATTGCTGGATGCCAGATTGCTCCTATTATCAAACAGCTACCTGCAGGCAGAATTCAGGAACCATATGGAAAGTAATGCTCTCTGAATGCAGAATCTCACACCAAACTGTACACAGTTCTCCAGCCTGGGAACATACACATCGATGTCAGTGCTGCAGGTAGCAGGGTGAATTTCTTCTGAGTTTTGGTAGTCAGATGATGGGCATTATGTCAGAATCAGCTTTTCTTTAATTAAAACCTGTGCTCTGTGAGCTGAGGTTTCTGGATTCTGTTTTAGCATTGGCTCATCTATGTCTTCTTTGGGCCTCAGCTTTTTGCAAAATGTCAGCTGTAAAGCTTAGATTACTCTCAGTGCTTTAGCAAGATTTGGTGAAGCACTTTGTCCACAGTCAATATCCTCCTTCATTATTATTAACAATAAAAGTAATAAATTTACTGTAAGAGAAACCCATAAGGGAGAAGGGCATTTGCAGGATTGCTATATGGGCACTGCATTTGTTTTGAAGAATGACATACTCAGTTTTTACACATCGTAAAATATCCTGACTGCAGCTCCTTGGCTCTCTGAACAGCTTCATGCTGTAATGCTGCTGCTGCGTCCAAAAATGAGCGAGTCCCAGTTTGCAGGATTAGTCAGGATGCAGAAGGGAACTGTGAACTCTTGGTGTCCCAGCAGAGCAAACCACCCCATAAATTGTGGGAGGTGGAAAATTCTTGCTGTCTGGTTATCACATCTGACTGCAGTCCCACCAGGAGCTGCAGAAACGTTGCCTGAGCTTCCCAAACATGGCCTTTTCCATGTGGTTGTATGAGAGGTACAGAAATGAGCTGTGCTGCTGCTTATCAGAAGACTATTTGTTGGCTTCATGTTTATTAAGTGAGTAGATGATATGCCATGTGTCTACAGACACTTATTCCCATTCTAGTTGTTGCATGACCATTTTAGTCTCCTTTTTCATGCTGCAGTAATGAGTTTGAACAGTTTTACTAGTAACTATTACTTTTCAGATAAAAATGGGTATTGAAACACTTTTTAACAGCTAGCATGGCAGGTTAGGATATGTAATGTTAAAGAGGCACCTCCCCTCAAGCGTAACTAAGAAAATGAGCATCTGAGTGATTAATCATCAGCGAGAGACCTGATGCAACAGCCTGTAATACATACAAGTAACAAATTTGAACAGGAATGGTCGAACACAGATTTCCTATTGTCCAGATCTGCTGAAAATCCACAATTTTATCTAGAGGCAGGGAGGTCTAAGGTACTCATCTCTGATAACAAGGTCTATTTTTAGAAGTTTTTGCACACAGTCAGTGTTTTGGCCGTGGTGCAAGACTGATCGATCTATGGCTGTCGGCGAGACTGTGTCCACCAGGGCAATTAATTCTCACTGCTGCCTTTAGACACACGAGAAGTGTTTGTAAGCCAGAAAAATTGTACTGGTAGCCCATCCTTTGTCCCAAAGGGCTTGTAAATGATGTGCCAGCAAGACGTCTATCTTCAAACAGAGGCGCAGCTGGCCTGTCATGGGATGGGAGAGCACATAGGAACTTGAGACTGAAGATTTCCTCTGTTACTTGCCCATACAACCAGACATCTGCCAAATGATGAGCAGGACCTGAAGCATATAGCCTGGAGATCCTCGCTAAAAGACAGCAAATCCGACAGTGGCAGAAACATCAGATGTAGCTGAAATTGGGCATGGGGCCTTCTAAGTTAAGGGTTCGGCACCAAGAATTCATCAGTGCCCACTGCACTCTTTAGTGGGTGTTGAGGAGCCTGGTCTTTTGTGTACTGTTTTGATGAATTAAAGTTTGAGATTTTTTTTGGTGAGGGGGAAGGTTTTAATCTATTTATACACTGCAGGGAAGCTCATGTCTACAGGACACCTTAGACACCTTTATGCGGTACTGAACAAACTCAGCTGTGTCTTCGTCAGACATGCAAATGTGGGGAGATTTATGAAGCCAGTGCGTTTCCAGTTGTCCTTCCATCTTTTCAATAGGAGCTTTACAGCAGTTACTCTATGAATGAACTGCTTTCATTCTATGTTTATAAAAGGAATGTATTGTTAGTGGTATCTTATCTGTGTTTGTTATTTAAATTAGGCTTCACACTTGGGTATTAAAACACAGTCTCTATGTGTCTTTTCTTGTTTTAAAATCAAATAGACCAAAGAGAATTTTGTTTTGCTCTCCACAAATATGCAGATGTTATATCCATTAGCAGCTGGAGAAGCTGTTTGGGTAACTTTCCAAGTGCAGACGAGCCTGGATTAAGCACGTAGCATGAGTCTGGTACCCGTAAAGCCTCTCCAGTCTTGTGCTGGCAGACATTCAGTAAACTTTATGGCTTGCAGTGTTGTTGTGGAAGATTTGCTTGCTAACTGCTTCTTGTCCAATGACAATTAAATGTTTCTGTCCCTGGCTTTTCCTTTCATAATGAGATGTAACAGGAAGGTAGAGCAAGAAGGCTATACATGTGCACTTCAGAAATGAGACTAAGCGTATTCAGTCTTGCCCAGGCTACCCAAAAGAAAAGTACATTTTTCCATTTTGAGGGAGGCAGCAGCTGGCCTGAGCAGAGGAGAATAAGGTACATCACGCATGCAGAGCAGATGTTTCCAGCTTTTTCTGGTTTTGAAAGCTGTATAGATGGCACAAGGAAGAAAGTGGATTGTGATAGTCCAGTACTGCTCCATGGAAAGAATAGTGATGTGTGTTAACGTATGCCTTTACCTGTGAAATACATAACGCCGTGCTGTATCTCAGATTAGCTTCTAAGGAGCCTGAACTGGTGGAAATAAAACACTGTGCCACCAGATGACTCCCATGCGTTTTGTGGGAGTCGGACAGGGATGACCCACAACCGCCTTTGCACCCAGCTCCCCTGGCACACTCCAGTTTCTGCAAGCAGCAGGGGCAGACCCATCACTGGCAATAGGTGCCAGCCAGATCACTTGAAGGGAAGCCTCACAGTGAAGCACACGTTGTCCTTTCTGCTGATGAACAATCGTTCCTGATACCACAAGGGTTTACCACCTGCCCTGTACGCAGCTGTAGTTTCTGCTTCCGTCTCCCACGCACCGTCCTCTCTCTTGCACGTAAGCAAGGCTACCCCAACAGCTTCTTCATTGTTTTCCTTACTTTGCCGTTGTATAATGGAGCTGGCTGCCAATCTGTCTTCAGTCCTCTAGCCTTGTCATAAACCACTAGATCTGATTTACAGAAGCCCTGGTTCTTCCCTGCTGAATTCCCTGAGGATGTGCTCTGCAGCTCCTTTCAGCTTGGGTACAATTCCCTTTTCTCAAGCCATATCCCATGAATGCGCCTCTGTCTTGTGTCCATCACCAACAGCTTCTGCACGGGCCAACGATGGATGGATCTAGTTGTTCAGTGTCTTATCTCTGATGCAATCCTTTCCTCCTATGGAAAGTGAGAAAAAAATGCTTAAAACAATTACAGTAGGCCTTGAAGGATAAAGCCGCCTTTCTACTTTGAGCTGTTTTTGTAGTAAGACTACCATAATTGTGTTGTTCTCCTGTGTTTACTGGTATAGGAAAGAATGTATGATTTGGGATTCTATGCAATTTACAGCTTGATGTTGTTCCCAAGAACTATTCAAATGAATTGCTCTTGTTCTTTTAGCATCTTCCTCCCACTTTTCTAAGGGTCAGGGACAGTCATAATAGAGAAAATACTCCCTTGAGTACAGAGTTCGAAACTTGATGATCTTAGAGGGGAGACTTGTCAGCCTTGGCAAATCGTCACCTCAGCAGGTCCAAGATCCAGCCCTTTGGATGGTCTGTTGTCCCTTTTGGTTAGGAGGGAGCACAGCTGCGAAGAAGGAAAACATGTGAGTCACGATGGGAGGGCTGCAGGAGCTGCAATCTCCCTTCCTCCAGCCAAGCCTGGCTCTCTTCTGGTCAAAATATTCAGAGTTTAGTTTTGGGAGGACAGAAGTTTTTAGATGCAACACAGTTTTTCAGGTGGAGTGCTGTTCTTTCATCAAAGCTGCTGTCAGAGGACATTCTTCTCTTGGCAGTGAACAGCCTGATTCTACAACTCCTAAACTGGTATTTTAACATCCTGGTTTGTGACTTGCTATTAAAAATGCTACAAATCATGGAGATAGCAGTGAATAAATGGTTGGGATTTTACGTGCCTGCTGTTCTTGATTGATCAACGTGTGGGGGTGAAGAAATTGATCTCATACAAATATCTACTAAACAGGAATGGTATCTACGAAGTGGCAGCGTGAGAACGTTCACTGTGCCTTAGTATGTATAGCATACTTTTCTGTAGCAGTTACTGCTTTCAGGGGAAACTCTGAAAGAGCACATTCTGACAGAGATCTTAAACCTCATTGCCCACCATGCAGATGTAACTGATACAAAGCTGTTTTCAAGTAATGAAGCATTGGTAAAATAGCTGTACGTTTCTCCTGCTTTCCTTTTTGTGTAAAATGCATGGAGGAGACATTTTGGGAATTACTGTAGTGTTAATCTGTATTCCCCATAATTTGTATAATCCCTGTATTGCCCTTGGTGTGCATACAAGCCTTCTATAAAGCTTTTGTCATTAGAAGGTTTCACAAACAAGTCAAAGATATGTCTTGCTTGACAGGCAAGGCTTGAGAATTTACTCTCTGACTTCACATAACAATTGCTTATACGTATCAGTATCTTGAAAAGCAGTATACTTACCTTTGATAGAATTAACATTCCCCTTCCCTGCTAACATGCACACAATAGGACTTCAGCTGATCAAGGCTGCAAGTAGTTAACCTTGAAGAGGTGACAATAGACTGCCATCAGTTTGTTTTTCCCTTAAGATAATAATCCTCACAGTAGTCCTGAAGCTCTGACTCAGCAAAGGCAGCACTTAAATTCCTGAAGTATTTCAGCTGTGGTTTCTCAGCCTGAAATTCTTACTCAGGTTAGCCAAATGGCCTCATGGCTCTCAGGAGCTTTTCCACATTTTGAGACAGAGGGACTATTTCTCCCCAGATCATGACAAACTAGTTCTAATGTGTGACTGCTATTGCAGCCTTCATTAGATGTGGTTTTGTGTGCTTTAATGTGAAGGAGACTGTTGACTGCAACTATCTCAAAAGTCTTGTGGATTGGAAAGAAGAAATTGCCTGAGATATACTTTCTGCTGCATGGCTGGTTATCCGGTATTTATAAGAGCAAACTAGTTTAGCCACTTGTTTTCATTTTTTTTTCCATGCTGTAGTCCCATTTGTACAGCATAGTGCACCCAGGCTATCTTCGTGTTCTTGGGACAAGCTGCCATCTAGCTGTAGTAGCTGTGGGTGGTAACCAGGTACTCGATCTGAAATATCGGGGAAAAGCAACGCAATTTTGTCAGAAATGTTGTTCTTAATTGGTATGAGCACAGAGCTTACTTTGTCCAGGTCTGTGTTATTATATGCCCATGAAAAAATCATGCTGATCATCAATTCCATAATAAAACAATGAAATAGAAGATTACTGGGAAGCAGTAAGTCAGGGTTTAGCAGTTTCTCAAGGGCATGCAACATGCTGTAATGTGCTGCCACTCAGATGATTATCAGTATCTTAAATTTGTAAAATTTTATTTTAAATTTAAGAAGTGGAAACTCCCAACTCTTGGCATTAGGACCTGCTGTCAAAGTCTGCCCACGTACCATCATACATAGCTCATAGGTATAAAAGTAAGGGATGAGCTTTCATGTGTTAATGACTACCTTGTTGAAGTCTCCCACATACAAAGCTTGCTGTAAAACTTATCTTTTACTGTGTGGTCCATGTTAATACCTGCTGATGTTGGTTTTACTTATCAGCTTAGATGGGCTGGCTTGTGATAGTTTATATGTGGCAACATTAAGCTTCTGAATCTTAATGAAACCCCAGAGGTCTTCAGACACTCAGGCTTAGTAAATGATTGGAAAATATTTTTGCTGGACGCACATGGAATAAGAAAATGGATTTAAAAAGGATGTTTATTTTAAAGGTTATATATGGGTAAATCCTTTGTACTACCTTTTTTTTTTTCCCTTCAGATTTTCTCAAGCAGACCACGTATGAAGTTGAGGCGTTCTTAGAAGCCGTTCAGTTCTTCCGGCAGGAGAAAGGCCACTATGGGACATGGGAAATGATAACTGGCAATGAAAAAGAGGTAAAAGAATATCATCCTAATTTGGGGAGGCTTTGGCTATAGCAACTCTGAGGATAGTGAAGGTTGTAAAGACTCTTGGGAAAAAAAATTCTATTTTAAAAAAAATCTAGTAGGTAGAAGTTCCCAAGATTTCAAGACACTTCTTATTGATAAGTAAGAAACATTTATATCTAAATAAACTGTTCTGTATTTTTTTAAACTAAAAAGTGAAAGAAAGTGTGCAGTGAACTAAAGTTGTGGTGCTCATGCTGGAATATCGGGATGGCCACATTTCCACAAAAGGCTCATGCATCTACTTTATTTGTATGAGCTGCAGTTACCACATGGTCAGTGGGTGAATAAATGCTGTCTCTAAAACAAGGTACTTTCTAACATCTCCCTCCCACATTTGGTATGTTGATAGTTCTGGTAAATCAGTGAGGCCAAAAGTACTATACGCCAAACTCAGAACACACGGTTTGTGCGCAGCAAATACTTGCTGTCTGCTGCATTGGACTGTGCTCTGTTTTTCTACCTTCTGAGATCTTCTGTAGATAAGAAACGTATTTTCTTCTGTTGCTATTACCTTTGATACTAAACACAGCAGTTTCCAGTAACTTGTGGTCGAATGCCTCCAGATGCCATTGTAGGAGATGAGGCTTTATGAAGAACAGAAAGGCACCAATGCACATGTTTTGAAGAATCTCATCATTTTGTTTTTCCCCGTTCTTTGAGAGTGAAGCTTTTAGATCTGAGCAGATAAACTGGTAGACCTACTTCTTGTGCCAGCCTTCTGAAACGGAGTCTTGCGTAGTAACAATTACACTGGGAACACAAAAATTTGTGTGTTTCAGTACTTCAGAAATGAGATGCAAAGCTTAGGGCGAGATCCATACTGAGTGATCCATACCTGAGTGAGCAGCTTTGGAGCACTGATGGCAGATGAAGTAACTCTGCCAGTCCTTCTGGCATCACTCCAGGTGTATTTTAGTGCAATTAAGACATTATTTGTGCCCTGACTTATACATACATTTTTTTCCAAAGCACTGAGCGCCCAGTAGTAAATATTACTTTAGTACCAGCTGCTGGGTGTTTTCCTTGATGAAGTCTGGCATCCCTTTGGGAAAATGGAGAAAAGTCTGATAGTGTTCATGATACAAGGTTTTGTTTTGAGAAACCAGATTGTTTATTTAGGAAAAGTATACTTTGGAAATGCTGAAAAATATGGAAACAGGAAAAGAATTTATAAGCAGTGTCTTTCCTGGTGCTGTCATGTCAGGGACCAAAGTTCCCTGCTACCATGTGATAATAAATACCACAAAGTAAGGAGTTTCATCATTCCAGTGGAAGGACTGAGGGTTTTTCTCTTTTCCCCTCCTCCAAGAAGTTATGGAGCTATTATAGTGCTAGTTTCATTTTGTGCTTTATTTTGCCTGTTTCTTGCCAACTCCTTATTCATAACCCATACACCTCAAGAGAACTGTAATCAGAAGACAGCCAGAGTAGTTATGCCACTATCTTCTTAACAATAATTCATTCTTTACGTAGAGTATGTTGTCATGCCTATTTCGATCCAGTATAATAATTGTTTTAGGCAAATATCCAAGCTAAGTGAATGGTTTGGAACAAGCAGGCTACAATTTGTTGCTGTAAAAATTTCTGCAGAATGCCAATAAATATATCTACTGACATTTATTTATAATGGCAGACTCTCCACAGTATTTTCTGAAGCAGTCATTTCATTAGCTCATGCAGTTCTGCCTTGGTACTGCAACATGAAGGTAGCAAAGCAAGGATACAGTAACTCAGCTGAAGACCTACTAGGTTTTTGGGGGGTTGTAAACATTTCTTTCCCTTGTTTTGTTTTTGTTCTTTTTCATTTTTAATATTTTATTACTAACAAAGGATATATTGAATTGCAGGTGCTCTTTCTGTAGGTAAGTGCTGAAAGAGAGGGTTAAAACTAGGGAATTTTTGAGAACACTTGTTACAAGCCACAGAACAGCCACACAGTGAGAGCACTACAACACCACTATTTTATTCTAGCATGACTCCATTGATCAGTACTACACCAATGTAGAATAACTTAAAATCCAATCCAATCAAATCAAAATCAAAATCCAATCAAATGTAAATCAAATACAGATGGATAAGGCATTAAAAAAACCTAAAACCCCTATGGTGCACCTTTCAGTAGAGGAATATAAACTCAGTCTAGCACTTCTTAAAAATGTTGCCAGAGAGCTCAGATTCTTCAGAATGTGTTTGATCAGTTGTCACATTTATTATTCGATCTGTGGTGCTCCGGTTTGGGTTATACATGAGATTATCTTTTTTAAGTGACTCAGTAGTTTAGGACCTGAATTAGTCCATTGGTTTTCATAGGTATATTTGAGTCAGTGTAGCTGAATCCAAATGGTGCTGTAGCATAATCTGTAAGTACTTAAGTACAATAGGATATTGCATATTACAGATATAGGTATATTAATAAGTAGGCCATTGTGTTAAATTTCTGTAAGGGTTGCTTTATGCTAATGAAATACTTTGTGTTATGCTATGTGGCATCCAGTCAGAGCCCCTTCTTGCTTACTCTTGCTGTCTACATTTCTGCCATTTCCCTATCGTGTTCTTGGTGCATCGTTGGACTCTTGATAGCAGTAAAGGAGGAGCACGTCACCACAAAGGGAGTCTTTCTTGCATCCATAGAGCCCTTTGGTATAACAGCTGGAGGAAGCAGTGTTGCTCACTGACTTCAGTATCAACTGTATCTAAAACCTGCTTGAGCAGATGTAATACGTGAGGTTGCATGTCAAGAAACACTGGCACTCTATACATAATGAAAATAAAAAATTGCACAGTGTTTTGCACTCTGTGTGGGCTCAGCCAGTGGCTGGGTGCATCAGGGCAGGGATCCTTGAATGAGGGCTGAGCTGGGCCACAGCTGAAGCATGACAAGATGGATTTAAATACACATTCATTTAACAAAAACCCTGTTCAAGTCCCACTGGAGGTGAAGGAGGACTACATACTTTGTCTGTGAGACTTCATTGAAACTGTTGAGCAAACAAGTAATCCTCCACTCAGATTAAATGAGAAATGTGCAGAACCTTAAGATGTATTTTTCTGCTTTTTTTTGTAGGGTTACTATGTCTCTCTTTGATTTACAAGATTTCCACTGCACTTCAAAGCATTCAGGGTGCTGTGAACAACCTTACACGTGCTGTACAGTCAGCAGAAATGAAAAACCTTGATTAAAGGTTTATGTGCCATTCAGTATAGCACATGCACAATAGTACTGCCTCTGTCATCATAAATGAGCAGGTGTGCCTCCATAACTAAGAGACAGTACAAATATACCTGGGCAACATCTATGAACAGGAAATGAACATGTCCAGAAAAAACAAGATGCCCCTCCTCTGATTCATGAGTACAAGTAATGACTGAACCAAACATGGGACTGCGGTCTTGAGGTCAAAATTAAGACACCTTGCTTAGAGAAATTTAAGAATCCAGCATATCCCCAGCACCAGTAGATGCCTTTTGGGAAAATCTTTTTTAATAACTAATAGGTTGGAAATTAGGAGACATTACCTTTAGGTTGGACATTAGGAGACATTTCTCCTCAAAAAGAGTGGTCAGGCATTGGAACAGGTTGCCCAGGGAGGTGGTGCAGTCACCGTCCCTGGGGGTGTTCAAGGAAAGGTTGGACGTGGTGCTTAGGGACATGGTTTAGTGGGTGACATTGGTGGTAGGTGTATGGTTGGACCAGATGACGTTGAAGGTCTTTTCCAACCTCAATGATTCTATGATTCTAATTAAAATTTCCCTTGTTTCTGCTTGTGGCCGTCATCTTCGTCCTTTCCCTGTGCACCTCCCAGCAGAGTCTGGGTCTGTCTGCACGGTGTCTCCCCATATGTGCTGTGGACAGCAGTAAGGCCTTCCCTGAGCGTTCCATTCTTAAGTCTGGGCAACTCCACCTCTACCCACATGTCATGCGCTCCATCCCCTGACTGTCTTGGTGGCCTCCACTGGACTCATTCCTGTGTGTCATGTCTTGTAATGGGAGCCCAACACTGGACACTGCTCCATACGTGGTGTGACGAGTGCTGAACAGAGGGCAACATTCTCCTCCATTGACCTGCTGTTGCCCTTTGCTGCAAGAGCACCGTGCAGACAGATGCTGAATTTGCTGTCTACAAGGATGCTCAAATCCTTTTCTGCAAAGCTGCTTTCCAGCCAGTTGTTGCCAGCCTGTACTGGCGCCTGGGATTGTTCCATCTCAAATGTTGGACTGTGCATTTGCTTTTCCTGAACTTTATGAGGTTTTTGTCCACCCCTTTCTTCAGCCTGTCTAGGTCTCTCTGAATAGCAGCCTTGCCCGCCAGCATATTGACTGCTCCCCCAAATTGTGAGCATCTGTGTTCCCAGTCTGATGTCTTTTATTTCTGATTGGAACCAGCTGCAAGCCTGAGTTGCCACTTAGTAGCTGGGTTCAGAAAGGGTGATGCATCCCTTCTACAGCTGAACCCTGCTGCAAACTGAGAAAGTTACTGAAAGGGAAAAAAGTACTCAGTGTCGATTTAGAAAAATAGAGCAATGAAAAACAGACAATATACTTAAATAATAAAAAGTGGGGCAATGATAACTTTTCCTTAGTTTTTCTACATGCCAGCACAAATGCTTGAATGGAGATTTTAATGTATATAAATTCTACAATGTGAAAATTTTACTGTATTTGTACCAGTTTTACTGACAGAAGTAATTGTTTGAAAAGTTTTTCACAAACTCCATCAGCTATTCATTTTATCCCTTTTGCCTCAGGATAGCCTTGGAGCTAATCAATCTTTTGGATTGTTCTACACTTCTTGGAAAAAAAAAAGAGTAGAATTATTTGATCTACAGATTACCCCAATTTCTGGATTCCCTTTCTGTCCCATATCCTGTTTTACTGGGACCTCCCATCCTTGTGTGAATTGTGAAATTGGTGTTCACAAGAAATACTCATAAAGATCCACATCAGTGTCATTCTATCTTGCTTTTTTGGGTCAAGAGTCATAGAATCATAGAATGGATTGGAAGGGTTGGAATTGGGTTGGAAGGGACCCTAAAGATCATTTTGTTCCAACCCTCCCATGCCACCCACTACATCAAGTTGCCCAGGGCCTCATCCAACCTGGTCTTGAACACCTCCAGAGATGGGGCATCCACAGCCTCTCTGGTCAACCTGTTCCAGCGCCTCACCACCCTCTGAGTGAAGAATTTCCTCCTAACACCTCATCTAAATCTCCCCTCTTTCAGTTTAAAGCCATTCCCCCTTGTCCTATTGTCATCTGCCCAAGCAAAATGTTGCTCTCCATCTTTTTTATAAGCCCCCTTTAAGTACTGAAAAGATGCAGTGAGGTCTCCCCAGAGTCTTCTCCAGGCCAAACAGCCCCAGCTCTCTCAGCCTTTCTTCCTAAGAGAGGTGCTCCAGCCTCTGAGCATCCTCGTGGCATCCTCTGGACCCGCTCTAACAGCCCCACATCCTTCTTGTGCTGGGGGCCCCAGACCTGGATGCAGGACTCCAGGTGGGGCCTCACAAGGGCAGAGCAGAGGGGGACAGTCACCTCCCTCGACCTGCTGGTCACACCTCTGTTGGTGCAGCCCAGGATGCCGTTGCCCTTGCAGGCTCATGTTGAGCTTTTCATCCACCAGAACCCCCAAGTCCTTCCCTGCGGGGCTGCTCTCAGTGAGTTCTTCTCACAGCCTGTGTTCATGTCTGGGATTGCCCTGACCCAGGTGCAGCACCTTGCACTTGGACTTGTTGAACCTCATTAGGTTCACATGGGCCCACTTCCCCAGCCTGCCCACATCCCTTTGGATGGCATCTCTTCTTTCTTTGGTATCAACCGTACCACTCAGCTTGGTGTCATCAGCAAACTTACTGAGGGTGCACTCAATCCCATCGTCTATGTCATTGATGAAGATATTGAAAAGCACCAGTTCCAAGACAGACCCCTGAGGGACACCGCTCGTCACCAGCCTCCACCTGTACATAGAACCATTGACCACCACTCTCTGGGTGTGGACGTTGAGCCCATTCCTTATCCACTGGATGGTCCACCCTTCATATCTTTCCAATGTAGTGATTATGATGTCGTGTGGGACCATGTCAAAGGCCTTGCAGAAGTCCAGGTAGATGACATCGGTCGGTCTTCCCTTGTCAACTGATGCAGTCACTCCATCAGAGAAGACCACCAGATTGGTCAGGCATGATTTGCTCTTGGTGAAGCCATGCTGCCTGCCTTGGATCACCTCCTGCATGTATCCTGACATTGCTTCCAGGAGAATCTGTTCCATGATTTTTCCAACCACAGAGGTGAGGCTCACCGATCTGCAGTTCAGTGAGTCTTCCTTTCTACCCTTCTTAAAAACAGGAAAAGTCACTGTTTTGCCCCAGCAATTGCTTAGAGGTTCAGGGAACAGCTGCAGAACTTACTTGCACCAGCTGGGAATCGAACGCGGGTCACAAGAATGGGAATTTTGCATGATACCACTACACCACTGTTGCTGCAAGGTATTTTCCTATTAGAAGTGTCCTTTGGCTGATGAGTCTTCAGAACAACTTCTCCTCAATGATGCCTCTGGGAGGGCATCAGTGTCTCAGAACAAGGTCAGCTTCGAGAAGCAATAGTCATTATAACAGCTTTTCAAATGTTTTTGATACAGTTGTTTAGCTGACATCAATCATTTTAGCTCCATTGTTTTCCACATGGCAATCTTTCTAACAGCATACAGTAAATTTTAATAGACATCTTTGTCATCTTGGTTCATCTTCTGTTAGTTGATGGTCTTTCAAAGCCTTTCAGTGAAAGATTCTTCAGATGGAATTCATAGAGTTTCTCTCAGACATACCTGATATTTTGAAAACAGTCCTCCTGGCAACCTGGGACAGCTAAGCTGTTGTGTGTTTGGGGTTGCTTATATTTACCTGTCATTCTGTGATGCAAGTGCTCAGTTTTTAGATGACAAACAATGTATGAACAGGTCATTTTAATCTCTTAACCATATAGATCTTGAGCAACCTTGTGATGGAGGAACTCCTTCCTAACCTTCAGACGATGATCCTGCCTAAAATGAAAGGAAAGAGGAATGACAGGAAGCGGGCCTGGTTTGGTGTAAGTATGAATATTTCCAGAGTAGTTGTTTCTCATGCTAATTGTCTGAATGTGCTGATTCTAATCTTTGCTTTTTAATTTAATTTGAATTTAGTTTGTAGAAGAAACATATGGCTTAGTCCAGCAGCAGGTTTCAGAAGGACTGAGTACCTTGAAAGAAGAGTGCAGAGATTTTGCAAAATCTCTTGAAGGAACCATTCGCTCAGACATGGATCAGATTCTGAACTCCAAGAACTTCTTAGCTGGAAAAATCAAAGGTTAGTAGGAAAACAAATGTGTTTTGGAGCAATCCTTAATGTTTCCCATTGTGCTGCTCAAATTACCAGATGTTGTTGTTTTGAAATCCTTATGTGTTTTGAAACTCCATCCGGAGATGCTCATTTTCAGAAAATAAATGCTTTGAGCCCCTGCTGCCTTTGATGGGAACTGACACCTGGGGCAGCTGCATCTGTGAAAATACAAAGTCTTCTCAAGTTGGAGCTAGAGCTGGCAGGTTATGAGTATCCTGATTAGAGTTGCATATTTGATATTTGCTTGGACAGCTTTGTGAAATGAAGGTATAGATTACATGAGCATAATTAAAAGTGTGGTGGTTTTGACCTTATGTCAAGAAATGCTCCACAAAAATAGGTTCTGGTTAAGTGACAAGTTCATAGGATACCAAAGCATGATTAAACCAAAGAGCTTTTTAAATGATGTCAAACTAATATGAAAAATTATATATTTGCTATGAATGTAAAAATGAGTGTTAAAAGTAGGCAAACATCAATTGATGTTGCTTAAGTTAGCAAATAAATAAATAGCTGATCACTTAGGAGCTGTTTTGATAAAACTCAGGATGTTACATTGATATTCTCAGATAACAGCCTAGGATGCTTTCAGTGAACTGTGGAGTACCAATGTCAGATAAATCTTATATAAGCACCATGACTAAGCTTTGTGCAAACTCCCCAGTATTTACCAATACTTACAGCTTCCCTTTCCTCTCCTCTCACAGTGCTACCATGCTGCTCGTTTGCTTAGGTGGGGCATAGCAAAAGATGTTTCATTGCTACTCAAAAAACTATAAACTCTCCTTTCATCACCCTTGTCATCTCTGAGGAGGTGTGACTCCAGAAAAAAATACGGGGGCATTTAATCCATTGTAAAGTATATCTGTTCAGATTACATTTTTCACTGTATATTTTAGTAGCCTAAAATGCATCCATTGTATTGTCTTATGCTCCAGCCACTGTTTCTGAGCCTGCTCAGAAATGCTGCACAGAAAATGTCCAGCCATTTCTCACATCCATATTGGAGGAGCTCATGGGTCCCGTGAGTTCTGGATTCACTGAAGTTCGCTCACTTTTTGATAAAGAAGTTAATGAAATCATCCAGAACTTCCAGAAGACAAATGATATCACAAAGCTAAAGGAGGTAAGACAAAAATATAACTGGAGCCTTTTACATTAGCACTTTTCTACCTAGAACTTGAGTGACAGCAGTACTTGCTTCCCAAAGTGGTACTATATTATTGCTTTGTTTGTGGTCTAGAAAGTCTTGTGGCAGTTGCGCAACCAGAGTGTAGATACCAGAATTTGTTTTAGGGCCACTCTTATATTCTCTACTTAAAATTGGTTTCCAGCTGCTTTTTCTCAAAGCCTGTTTTTCCTCCACTGGAATGCAGAATGTGGATCAGCTGATGAACCTACCATTCAGTTCTGTGAAGATGGAGCCTTGCTATCTGAAAGTAAACCTCCTCCAGGAGCTCCTTCAAGACCTCAAGAGTCGCTTCAAAGTCTACCACATTGACTTTGTGGTTCAGAGGACGCAGAACTTCATGCAAGAGGTACTGTAAAATCCAGTTTTTCCTCTTCAGAGAACAGGTTAGGTTTGTTCTTCTAAGCTGCTTCAAAGTAATCTTGATGAAGAGCTGATTCTTGATGAAGGCAAGAGGCCCCAAATATATACCAAGCAAAATGCAGATTAAAAAAAATAAGAAAATTGCAGCTAGAAACTCATTTTCACATTTATATTTGTGACATTGCATGCGTGAGAGTCTTTCAGTGAGTTACAAGAATTTTGGATGGATCAACTCTTCCTATGAACCTTGACATTCTGAATTCTTGGTGTCTTAGCACCCAGGAAGGTTGTGCTTATGCCAACAGGGTAGCTAAAATCCACCTGATTTTCATTCTCGAGTGTTTATTTTTCAGGAAGAGTCCTAAATAATTTTAACAAAATAGAGTGTCTCCTTCTCCTTCTTGATAGTTTATTTTCTCATGAATATAAAACAAGGCAATTAATGTTAAAAATTGCCAATTTCTTTGACATAAATGATGTCTCAGGATGAAGCTATTTTAACCAACTTTACTTCTCATGGAGATGGTTGAAGTGAAATCATTTCATCATTTGAGATGAAAAAGGAATGTTGCCTCTTTTCCCCCTCCAGTGTGTATTGGTATAAGCTGTAATGTTGCTTTGCTTTTATTTCTTCTGGATCCCTGGCCAGAAATCTATTAAGACCTGGCCAGTAGACTTCTTTCCATTGCCAGAATGCAGGGCAGATTTGGCCTTATAACAATATGTTGAGTCCTGTGATTATAATCCGTAGTTGAGAAATTAAGTAATCTAGTTGGTCATCTTGTGAAATGGAAGTGGTTCCCTCCTGTGAAGTGGGAGTTATGAACATGGAAAATAAGTTTCTAGCACAGTGCTTGGATAGGGTTTTCCTAAAAACAGTTTTTCTAATTACAGCAATGATCAGCAGCCAAAGAATTAATCAGAAATAAAATTCTGATTTCATGTCTCAGTCTTTCAAGGAAACCATTCCAAAATGCTGCTCAAATAAAATGTCTTTCAGTAGTGAAGACCATGAACCAAGACGAAGAACTAGACAGAAAATATATCCTGTACAAACCAAGTTTTTTTTTTTTTTTTTTTAATGTAAGGAAGCAAAATTCACAATAAATAAGTTAAGTGAGAGCAAAAGTTATTCTGAAAATGCTGTTATTGTTTATCTCTCTGTTATTGTTTATCTCTCTGTTACTGTTTATCTCTCTTTAAAAGGATATTATTTTTCTCATAAAAATAGTAAGTAGCTTCACTTTGTGTCCATGGACATTTATTTTATCAACAAGTAAGGTCAGATGTGTCTGTGCTCATGTATTTTTAATATAAAAGTATAATTTGGCTTAAGTCTAACTTGGGTGGAGTATTCGTTCTTTCAGTGCACAGTTACAGGCTTGGGAACTTGGCATCCTCTAGTGGTCAAGTTTAGAGAATTTAGGAGAGAAACACTCAACTAGTGTAAATAAACCAGCTCCAGTATCTTCAGCAAATCCACGCCAGTTTATGATTTGCTCCAAATAATAACACAAATAAAAAGTGAGTCATTCATCTTGGAATTAGTCTCAAACTTAACTATACATTGTTCCTGTCTTTGTATTGTATGGGAGGTCTTGCAATGCCTTTAATGTATGGCCTCCTGATACATGCACAGATTGAGTAGACCTCTATCTTCTCCATTTTTATCTAAAATATAGTCTATATAGTCTAATTTCAAGTTTTCTGCAAAGTCAGTTATAAAGATCACCCTTTCAAAGTTTTTCACTGCTTATTTTCATTAATGAAAATGTTACTAGTCTAGAAGGAACTGAAAGTGTGTCTTATCCATAAGTATCTACATACTCATTTACAAACTACCTCTTTACTACAAAGTCCTCTTTACTGTATGATGAAAATCAACTGGTACATTCCCATGAGATGTGAAGGAAGACCCAGCAGTAATGATCGCTTCCCTGTGGATGTCCCCATCCCCCTCCAATAAGAGTAAATTAAAACTGGAATGGAAACGCTACTTAAAAGAGGCAAAGCATCTCTAAGTAGAAATAATTACCACTTGCAGAACATTTTTTTTTTCTGAAATATCTTTTTGTAGTAAGGGTTTTAATATTTTTAATGAATCTTTGGATAACTTGAAAAGATGGCAAGTACCAGCCTAACATAATTCTTGAGAAAATATTGCTTTATCTGAGATTTTTGCTGATAACTATTTGTGTTATAAGAAAAGCTACTAATTAATGGCTTTTTTAAAAAAGTCTCATCTACAGTATTACTTACTAAGACCAATAGGATCTGATAGCAGTCGATGATAGTCTTCTTATTCGGGATGAATTTTATCTGTGGCCTGTATATATAGCCACTTGATTCTACTTCTTGTATTTGTCACCACCTGTTTGGATAGTGACAAGAGATTAAATCCGTACAGCAAAGCTATTATATTAGATTAAAGATACTAAGGCTTAATTTCTTTTATTTACTGCAACATTTCTATGCATGTTAGCCTTTAGAGTACTAAAATAGAGAGTAACAAGAGAAACACAATTTTGGGACTATAAGTGAATCTACTCTGAATAAGTTTGCGAATACAACTGTTTCGCAGACCTTCTGGTGACCCTGGTTTTTGTGCTCAAGGTAGAAGTTGAGGTAGTTTCATTTTCCTGTGCTCTTGCATTAATGTAAGAGATTATTCCTTTTGTTTTCCAATTACAAAGCTGAGTGTTGAAATCTAAACTGGGCAAGGCTTTTCTTCCCCTTCCACAATCATTTGAAGCACTTGAAAATATGTATTGATTTTTTGATTATTCTTTCTCTGTTTCACCTCTCAGAAACACAATTTAAGTTAATGGTTACATTTATCAGGTTTCTTTATGTATGTAGACATTTTGTGTTACTGGTCTTTAAAATATATTTCTTCTTATTATTCTTAGCTAATGGAAAATGCAGTTTATACTTTTGAGCAGTTGTTCTCTCCAAGTCGCCAGGCAGACTCAGCGAAAGTTGCAACAACCATTGAAAAAGTCAAACTGAGAGTACTGAAGGTAAATGCTACAGCTTTTGTACAGTAAGATCTCATGTTCTGTCTTTTAAGAAACCTAAAGAGAGCATCTCTTACGTGAATTTACCTTAGTATTTGAAAGAAGATACCTCTTACCGTCTGGTGGGAAATGCTGATTTGGTGGCACTTAGCAAAGCTGCTCATTTTGGGGGTAAAACCTAGTTCTGGGCAGACAATTATAAGAGTATTTACGTGTGCAGTCCTTTTAATTACAATTAAATCAACTGGAAATGATGCTGTGGATCTGAGTAAATAATTTTATTAGTTTATAATCAGCCTGCCCCTAGAATTCATTTCCCTCAGTGCTAAAATACCTGGAGAGAGCAAACATGAGGCTGTTTCTAGCTCAGACCAAAAAAAAAAATGAAGGGAAAGAGATACCAGAATCTCCCTGATCTCAGAGTATTTTTCCAAAAGCTGGAATAGCCTGCATGGGAATTGAAAGCCCTGCGTGTACCAGTGATACAGCATCCTTTGGTATTTCCCTGTCACCAGTTACAGGTTAACAAGAGCCAGTTCCTCCTGTGAATGATTAATAACACCAAACACGTGTGGACTTGCTTCTCTTCTTGTCTGTCTTTAACAGCAATATGATTATGACAGCAGCACTATCCGGAAGAAGATATTTCAAGAAGCACTAGTACAGATTACTTTACCCACAATGCAGAAGACACTGGCTTCAACATGCAAACCAGTAGGTTACATTACTGCTCTGTGAGTAAAAAAAAAACAACAAAACAACAGTAGCAAAAGGCAGGAAAGTTTTAACACCTTGACTATAAATCCTAAACTGTGTAAAGCTGTTTTCTCTCATGCCTATTTGGACAAAATATGTTTATATTTGCCATTTGTGGATTGATGTAGCAGCATGGTACAAGGTGTGGAATGGAGTGAAGATTTCGGGATACATGGAAGCTGCATATGCAGCTTGCTTCCTCAGAGATAGCTGCAGACCATTGCCCATCCCCATTTCGCTTCTTCCCTAGATATCTGAAGTCCCCTCGAACTGAACTCCTCTCTCTATCTGACAGTTGCAAGTTTAGGTTATGAGCTTGTCCCTGTGTTCAGCATCCCTGCTGCAAGCTGAAATTGGGTCATTCGGAGAGGACAGCACCCAGAGGCACCACTGTGACCATACACAGCCTCTACTCACAACCTCCTTCAAAACCAAGCGCTTGCTTGGGCAGCAGGAGCAGTAAGCAGACAGGCCATGGGCTGGTATTCAGTGATTTTAAATTGAAGTAATTGTGTCAGCAGCCAGGAAACAAACATACAGGGACTGTCTCTGTTGTCCTTAATCATACTGGTAGGGTAGTACTCTGCAAACACCAGCTGCCAGAGTTTCATGCAGATGTTATCAGTGTGGCTGCATGAGGGGCCAGCTGGAACACTGTTCACTTTGGCTCAGATGAAATAGTCTTTCCCTTTCTTGCAGACCACGCACATTCACTTGCATTCTCTTTGTAGCTGCTGGGAGATGACTGCCCTAACCCATCCCTGCCCTTCTGTTTCCGTGATGTTCATCAGTTCCCTGAGACTCTTGCTGAGCCTCTAGCTTGTTTTGGTTTAAAAAACAAGTCTAAAACCAAGTGTTTATTCAAGTTATGCTTGTAAATCTTTGAGTACAGATCATTCAAACTCAGGACTTTGAAAAATGTATTTAAAATCACTCTCCTCTCTATGTCATTCTACATACTATCATATCCCCAGAGTAAAAGTTGTAGTAACTCTTTGCTGAGTGTCAGCAGTGCCTTCAAGACATGGTGTTCATGCACAGGGGTGAGCAAGGAAGCAAAACTATTTCACCCCCTTAAATACAGAGTGTGGAGTCCTATCTAGTGTCTCTGCCATACAGGGCCAGAGGAAGCAGTGGCGGTGCAAACATCCCAGAAACCTTTTGAGTTTGTGCCTCTGCAGAAGTGAGCAGCTGGCTCTGGAAGCAGATGTGTGTAGCATAGCTGACAGGCCCAGTCAAGTCTTGACCTTCTAACAGAGCCTTAAAGATCATCTAAGGCCACTCCCCCTGCCATAGGCAAGGACACCTTCCACTGGACCAGGTTTCTTAAAGCCCCATCCAGCCTGGCCTTAAACACTTGACCTTAAAGACTTAAATCCACCAGATGTTAGTCTGTAGATATCCCTTTTAGAAACAGGCAGCAGTCACTTCATTTTCTTTTTATGGACCACCAAGCTGCTTCCTAGTGATCATGACTCACTTAGTGCATAGATATAGCCTGTTACTTATAATTCAGTAAGCTGAACATGTTACACACCTATTAAAAAAAACAAAACAAAACCCTGGATCTCCCATGCTCACTGTGGATTTGCCTCCTTGGACAAACAGTGAGTGAGGCACTTCCTCACCAACTCTTTATTTCAGAATTGTTTATTACAGTGCAGATGACAATGATCTATAGCGCTTCTAAATGTAATTGTAGTGTAAGAACGGTGTTTGGTAAGTGCATAATGAATGGTGAAAATATATACTTTGTTTACTCCTAGTTCAAAAGAAGCATTGCAAGACCTGGTAGATACAGGTGCTCAACTGAAGTAGGATGTTCAAAATCTCTGAAATTGCTGTGTTTTTATGCATCTGTTCCTTTCTTCTGTGTCTGCACAGGAGCTGCAGAAATACGAGCAGTTCATTTTTGCTGATTACACTAGCGTGATCCAAGTAGAGAATGTGTATGAAGAGATTTTATATCAGACACTGCTTGAAGAAACCCTGAAAGGTGAGGATACTCTAGAGGTGACAGTAATAGCATTTTGGCCATTGGCCAGTGGTGAGCTATTGCTCCTGGCTGTCTCTGAGCCAGGTCCCAGCTTTCCCAAAGACCAGGGATTACAGTGCTACTGTTTGGATTCAGGTCACTGAAGATGTGTGGCAAGCCCTGAAATTTAAATTCATGTAGTGACATTACAGAGCTTGGGAAAGTCAAAATTACAGCGTGGCGTCAGCGTATTTCTGACAAAACGTAACCTTCATTTTATCTTGATTTCCTGGGCCCAGGAGTGAAATTATGCTCTTATTTGTAAAGGCCTGCTGACATCTAATGGCAGTGAAAATGAATTTCCCCAAATGAAATGTACTGCCAGGTGCAGTTTCCCATACATCATTGATGCCAGTGCAGTACACCAGGCAGATGTCTCTGCTTGTGTGCCAGAAAATGAAACCATGCCAGGTGGTATATAAAGATACATAAAATATTTGTATCTCTCCGGATCTGTCTGCCTATCTATATGCTAGATAAAGACAAGCTTCTGTGTTGCCCAACGGCCTTTTGTGGCACAACTGTTCCAAAATATCAGTATAGTAATTAATGTAATAAGCACACTTTCGTTCATGTATTCAGTGTAATCACTTCCGCATTTAAACATTACCTTTGTGCACTGCAGGCCCTCTGGTACTTTTGTATTACTGCAATTACAAGTTTAGGTCAGTATTGGAGTTCTATTAATGAAAACAGATTAACTCCCCAATAAAGATAAACTGAAAACAAGTTGAAAATGAAAATTACTATTGTTTGTAATGTCAATATATATGACATTAGAAACTCAGGGAAATAGTGTACCTTCTTCGGTGTACCTCTGTCAGTCTTTCCAAACCGTTTTCTGTTTTATTTAGTGATAAAAGAAGCTGCAATTCTGAAGAAGCACAACCTCTTTGAAGATAACTTGAACTTGCCCTGTGAAAGTGTGTCCAGTTTAACTGACCTGAAGACCCCTTCAGGATCAGCACAAACCACTCCCGCTAAGAAGCCTTCCACTGCCAGAGTAGAGATGTCAGATACTGACACTCAAAGTGAGGAGACACTCATTGTGACCGAAAAGATTTCTTGGGAGAAGGATCATGATGATAGCAAGCCATCAGACAAAGAGGCAGTCATTTCTGTTAATACGGCTGGTAATCAGGCAAGCAAAAATGAAGAAGTGATTACAGACATCAGTGAGAAACAGGAGTCCCTTGCAGCTACCCTTACAAAACAAAAAGTTCCAGAGGAAAATACTGCTTTGGAGAATGAAGACATGGTGAAAAGAGACTTTGTAGGGGACACTGAGACGGAGCTTACTACAAAAGAAGAAGTCGTGAAGGAAAAAGTAGCTTCGGGGACTGAAAATGCATTCAGAGATTTTGGAGTCAGCCCTGAAAAAGAACTTAAGGTACATGAAGAAGTAGTAGAGGAGAAGGTAACTTCTGAGAACAAAACAGCAACGGATGCAGCGTTTGATGGTGGCACTGAAAAAGAAAGCAAAGTACAGGAAGAAGTTGTTGAGATCAAGCTGACTTCCCCACATGATAATGTAGTAGAAGCAGAGATTTTAGGAAATGATGAAATGAAAATCAAGGTAGAAAAAGGGTTTACAGAACAATTATTACAGAGTGAAAATGCAGTAGGAACAGGGCTTGAAGAAGAAAGTAAAAAAGAAAATAAAGGCCAAGGAGTGAGTATTGACATGAGGGTTACTTGTCAGGATGAAAACACAGGGAAAGGAGGTTTTGGGGAGAATTCCGAGAAAGAAAGCAAGTCAGAAGAAAAGAGTTGTAAATCCCCTGATGATGTGAATGAGATAAGGAATTTGCTGATGGTAGCAGTTGAATTACCAGCAGATACTCCACCTGAGAATATAAAAGAGATCTGTGAAGGTGAGATTTTAAAGTTGCAAGAGCATGAAGGGAACGAGATAAGCAAAATAGCTGCAGCAGAAATTGAAGTAAGACAGACGATGATGAATAAAGATGCAGCGGAAAGCATGGAGTTCAAGGAGGACCGACCATCTTCATCTAGTTTGGGGACAGGTGGTAAGAATTTAGTGAATGTGTCCAAGGCGGGCTGCAACATGGCTCAAGCAGAATGGCTGGTGGAAATCTCAGATACACCTCAAGTGGTAAAATCAGAAGTCGAGACGAAGCAAAGTGTTCGGTACACGGGTGCAGAAAGCTGTGACAGTGACAGATTGCAGCCAGAAGAACACACTGAAAATGCATCTGAAGACAAAAGATTAGATGGGGAGGGAGGAGGAGCAGGGGATAGTCATGCTGTCCCAGTGGAGGTAGGGACTGAGAGCTTTTTTCATAACCCTGCTGAAAATCCAGACATAGCACAAGTGCCTATTTTGAATACAGAAAAGCCAAGAACGGGACTGATAGATGTGCCGGTTTCTTTGGAGGTGGATCAGGGAGAGGTTAGTGCCACACAGGTCACAGGAGGTGCTGAGCCTGGCGAGGGCAAAGGGAAGCCAGAAGATGAATCATCCTCACATACGGAAATAACAAGCTCAGAAGTACAAGGTATTTTCACAGAAGAAAACAGGGAAGGTAGTTATGTACAGCAAAACCCTGAAGAGTAAGAAGTGTTTTTCAGCCCAGCCCTTTAGGATTTATTTGCTTCAGTAATCCCTGTTTAATCGTGAATACTTACTTGAATTGGAGCTAGAGGAAACGGGCTGTACTGTGGTATTACCAGCTTGCAGTTTTGTCACAGATCTCTTCCTGAGTGATAGGTGATAGGTTTCCTTTCATTTAAAGCCCTCACTGCTTAAAATCGGATCGCTGTCAGGAAACCTCATCTTTCACTTAAAATTTGCTGCCTATTATGGTTATAGAAAAGTTTGAAAATGTCACCACGGAATGCTTCAAAAGCAATTCACCCCTGTCTATAGAGTTATTTTAACAACTTAAGACTTAACTTCTTAGGTGTTTTAACTGGGGAGTGGCTCATGATTTTAAAATGCATGGATTTGACAGTACTCTTATGATTCTTAGATGATTGGTACATACGTTGCTATTCACGGATGCTTTTAGTATTTGCATGCAGTATATGGGAAATAAATAAAACCGTTAGTAGTTAAACAGAACACGATAGTTAATTTAGTAGGCTGCTCAAAAGCCACACTTTGTGCAAATTCTGCAAACTGATAACGTAATTATTATGAAGTTTTGACAGGTATTAAAGTCAAGCAACTTTTCTGATCTTTTTCTTATTGCTATATTTAAAAAGGGGGAAAAAATGGGAGCAGGTTTCTCAGTCCCACTCTGCACTTCTGGGTTATTTAGCCTTCCAGAGCACTTTACGGTTATTTTATTTTATAGACAGGAAAGATGAGAATGTTTACAATAACTATAACCATAAGGCAGCATCCTTATGTTTTACTTCCCACCATAAAACATATTCACTTACAGCTATCTAATACCGAATATTAAGAGTCCTGCCATTCACATTCTTACTGACTTGAGATACTCACTTTTGTAGGGCTTTCTAGGTGCGTAAATTACATCATAAATTGCAATAATTGTGAAATATTATGATGATTGCATATAATTTCTACTAGAAGAGTTAAGTGAAGCAAAAATCAGCTAAGGGCTATTCACTTGTGCTTAGATTTTGGACGGCAGAATCAAGTTTCAAAAGCAGTAATTAAAATGAGACTTATTGCTTTCATAGCCAGCATACTATCATCCACAGCAAATTGTGATCTATGCACAAAGTGGCTTATAAGCATTGTTTGCACACACAATATAAAGACTGTGCACAGAAAAGCTTGGAAATGAAAAACAGCATTTTAACAAATTGGGCTTTAGAGATAAAGACTGCACTTCAGAGGTCACTTTAGGGCACCTTAAAAAATTTGATCTGGGGTTTCTGACTCTTTCTGAATAAATGTAAGACTGTACAGGACAGCAAGATTAATAATAATCACAGTAAGTAAAGGACTGAGGGATCTGCATTGATAAAGACATGGGAAGAAATAACAAACTCCAGAGAGCATAATATTTGTTGGCATTTAACAACCTGTGTAAAGTCTGTTATTTAATGCTATCAAAATCTGCTATAATACTAACAGAGAATGGATACTAGAGGAATAGGCAAATATTACTGCCTAAGTATGGAACATGTTGAGTAACTTGACAGAGTGGAGTGTCACTGTTGTAAAATAAATGCAACTCCTATTTATTCCAGAAGCTGTAGTGCGGTGTACAAACATTAATGTCACATATGTTTTCCTTGCAAAAGTACTTTTGAATAGTTTCCTCCTTCATGCAAAATTGCTTAGTTATTTCCCTGTCAGCTTTTTCTGTTTTTTTTTCTTTTGGTAACAAATCATTAGCTATTTCTAATTGGTACTAAACATTAAGTGACTTCAAATTTATAACGTGCTTTAGAGTTGGGCAGTGGCAGTCTCTTTTAGCAATGTCATGGAATAGGGGACACGAAGTTTTTCTACGAAGATGCGTACAAAAGAGGATGGCAAGATGGCGACGGTTACTCTGCAAAAACGGCTGTGTTGTACAAAAGCTGTTTATGACTAACATGGATTAGAGACATCTGTACATACACAGTACAAAAAATATACTTGGCATTAACACTCCCATCAAAGCCATTTTTGAGTTATTCCTATGGCAGGCTTAGATCAGGGTCATGTTTTCCTGGAGGTATTTGAGCACAGTGGTGTTGAATGCAGGCGCTCAGCGCGCTTGTTCTTCACAAGTAGGATGCGAAACGGCAGCAAAGACTTGTCCCCAGCATCTCCCTGTCGGCAGATTTGTACTGAAATTCAGCACTTCACGGGCATCTTTTGTCTTTGCGTATGTTTTCTGACACGCCGTGGTGCTTGCAGAGGGACGGACGGAGAGTGGAGTTCTTCACGCCTCTAACGAGGCCTTGGGATAACAACGGGGTGTGGGGATCGGGTCGCGGTGACAGGAACGCCGAGGCCCGCGACCCGCACGGTTTCACCGGGCCGCTGCGGGTACAAGAAGCCACCGGTCGGTGCTTCTGGCCCGTGTCTGCAAGGAGCTGCTGCCCGTGCCGGGCCCGGCGGCTGTGGGGAGCCCTGCCGGGCCCGGCACGGCGGCAGCGGGCACGCCGCTCTGCGCGACGCCGGTGACGGGAACAAATCCCGCCCCGCCCTTCCGCGGCCAGCGGGGCCGGTTCGGGGCCGGGTCACAGCGCGGGGCGCTGCCGGGTCAAACACGGGGGCTCTGGGCGGCTCCGCGGGCTGAGGGCTGCGCCGCGGGCCCGCCCCGCGCCTTTACGCCCGGCGTCCGCGGGCGCCGCCGGACTCGAACGCGAAGCGAGCGAAGGAGCGGCGGCAGCGGGCGTACCGCCGGCTCCGCGCGACGGCGCCGAACTACACCTCCCGGCGAGCGCGCGGCAGACGCCCGCTGCGGAGCGGCGGCGGAGCGCGCGCGAGGCACGCCGGGAGCTGTAGTCCGGCCGCGCCGCGCCGCGCCCCCGCCTCCCCCCATCCTTTTGTCCACGTCGCCTCTCGCGCCTGCCGCGGTCACGTGGCCCCCAGCGCCCTCGCGCCGCCGCGGCCCGCTCCCATTGGCCCGCCGGGGCGGGGCCGAACCCGGAAGCGGCGGCGCGAGGCCGTTCCCTTGGCTACGCCGCGGGAGGGCCGGGCCGGGCCGGGCCCCGCCGCCGGGAGCCGCGGCCGCCGCGCCGCCAGGGGCGGGATGGGCCGGGGCCGGGCCTGGGCCTAGCGGCAGCGGGCGGGCGGCCGCGGCCATGAGCGGAGCTGCGGGCTGCCGGGGCGGCGGCGGCGGCGGCGAGCGGGGGCCTCGCTGGAGGAGGCCGTGGAGGCTGCTGGCGCTCGGCCTCCTCTCCGCCTCCTCCGTGCTGGCGGCCGCGCCGGGAGCCGGGGCCATGAGCAAGGAGGAGAAGCGGCGGCTGGGGTGAGCCGGGGCGGGGCGGGGAGGGGGCGGCGGGGACGGGGCTGCGGCCTCTGGCGGGTCCTGCCGGCGGCCCCTGGCCGGCTCCGGCCCTCCGCCGGGCGCTGGAGCCGCGGCCTCGGGCGTTGCGGCCGCCGCCCGGGTGCCGCGGGTCCAGGCGGGCGGAGGTGAGCGTCCCTCCGCGGGCCGGCGGGCGGGCGCCTCGCGGCCGCACCTGGGGAACGCGGCTGGGGGGGGGGGGGGGTAATAAAAAGGAGACCTCGGCGCGTGTTTCTGCCCGCTTCCGTTGCTGAAGGCGAATCGCAGCGCTCCCTGTTCCCTAGCGTAGCCCAGGTTAGGAAGGACCCCCGAGGGGGGTCGCCGAGCCCAACTCCTGGCTCCACTTGGGGCCCCTCACAAACAGACGCTGTGTCTGAGAGCCGTGCCCAAACGCTTCCCGAGCTCCCGCGGGCTCGGGGGCTGTGACCGCTGCTCTGGGCAGCCTGTGCCGGTGCCCAGCCCGCACTAGTCAGTGCTGCAAAGCAACCTTAATAAAACTCTGTGCAAGAGGCCCAGAACGTGTCTCAATCAAAGCGCAGATAACGAAACCAAAGGAAATCACAACTGGAAACTCGTCTTCACGTTTATATTTGTATGAGTCCTTTAGTAAGGCACAGTAAGTTTAGATGGGTCATCTCGTCCTGTGAACCTTGACATTCTACAGTAGAATCATAGATTCTTTTTGTATACGTGTAAGAAGCTGATTTGCTTTTAATATGGTTTTCAGTTGTATGATAAAGACTACAATGTAGGTGGCAATGTATTGCACTGCATGAAGTAGTTGGTTTTTTTAGACAGACCTTTAATCAAGCTCAGCATGATCTTATTGCCAGGGCAGCTTCATCGTCATCGTGTTCACATCAGCTGGTCACTTGCAGAGAATAATGATGCAAAATGTGCGGGGAAAGCACTGTGGAGACTTCCAGTTATTAATCACTGGACGTAAGCTGATATTTAACTTCAGTAACGCTTATAGTTAGTTGGGCTTTGCATCTTGGGTTGTCAGGGTACATACGTTGTGTGCTTTCCTTGTGTCACCACTTAATGGGTTTAAACTTCCCCCTTTGGTTTAAATTTTTTGTGTTCATAAATTCAACTCCGCGCACCTGCTGCCCCCGGTGTGTGCAAGCGGTCTCGCCACCGTTTGTGTCTGGGGGCTCTCAGCTGGGTGGCTTACTGCAGGTAAGCTGTGCCTCTGTTCCAGGACAAGGTCGTGTCAGTCACAGAAGTCCTTTCTGAAAGTGTCCTGTAAAAGCAAGTTGCATGTAGAGAACTAAAGGCTGTGAGAAGCTTCGTGTGTGCTAAATCGCAGGTCAGCATGGTGTGCCTGGTGCAGCTGGAGCTGGTGCTTGAGTGCAGCCGCAGGTGCGGGCACTGCGGGCTGGATGAAGCCTCCTAAGTACCAGGAAAAAGTATCCTGTCCTTTCTTTTGATGGCTTGGTACACCAGATGAGTGAAAACTACTGCTTAGTTTCAAGTCATTGAACTAAATCAGTTATTTGGAGTATAATTGTGCTGTTCCTGTCTCTTGGGTTTGGTTTTATCATCGGAGACTGTGAGTTATATAGCTGTTAGCTTAGAAATTAGCATGCTCTGTTGTAAGCGTGGCTAGGTACTCAACTCAGTAAAACAGTTAGGTAGAAATGGAAGCGGTGCGCTCTTGGGAAGACAGCACTGTTTTATGTGGCAGTGCTGCTCACCTTGACTGCTTCTCAAACACGTACAATAAATGTATCTGTGAGGATTTTCTTTACTGTGTGCTTGCCAAGACTCCTAATTCAAGGAAGATGTGTATCTCATCACTTATCTGAATCACAGATCGGAATTTAACGCTGTGTCAGTTGGTTTTAGTGGGGGTGATTAGAAGATGAACATAACTCTATGTGCTGGTTTTTGCTGAGCAAGGAACGTGTCCTGCCTCTGGCTTTAACATGTTAGTGACATCTACAGCTATCGAAGAGGAAGCACAGGAGGCTGAAAGAGAGTCCCCACATGCCAAATACTTAATTTTGTGTTAGGCAAAGGAAAAGCCAAATAGCAGCCAGATCAGGGAAAACTGTTTTGCCTTATTTCATTTACTTGAGTAGAGTACGCTAGTAGAGGAGCTGTTCCTGAGACTGAGATTACGGTAGCACATCTTGGTGTTCTAAGATAGCATGGTAAAGGGCGTTGTGATGCAGACCCCCAATGCTGTTCTTTTTAATTTTTGTTTTTGTTTTTTAGAAACCAAGTGCTGGAAATGTTTGATCATGCGTACAGCAATTATATGGTAAGGAAAATACCTGTTTGTTGAATTGTTCTTGGAATTGTTATTGCTGACCTGGAAGAGAAAGCAGGGTACAGTACTTGACGTTCTAGAGAAATAGCAGGAAGGTATTGGGGGAAAATAAAGCTAAAATAAATAAGAGCATCTGTGTACCCTTGAACAGGAATTGAACAAATCTTACTTTCAGGAGGAGCGGTGTCAGGAGAGTTACAATGGATTTCAGAATGGTAGCTAGGAATTGCTAGCTGTAACTCTGTCAATCTCTGCCTGATGCTTCCTCAGACTGGTTTCTCTCCCATCAGGTTATGAGCAGTTTTCATCTTCATTAAACTCTTGGGTCTGTAATTCCAGACTCTTAAAAACAGTGAAAACAGGAAGCTTGAGAAAATCTGTTATCATCTGATTCTGGAGAATACAAAACGATCCTATTTATTTTGTGGGTAAAATTAATTAAAGTATTTTTCTTGCAGGAAGACATGCTAGATACAGTTTGGTAGGTTTTGTTTTTTACAAACAAGTACGTTTTGTAGAACATAGCAGAACAAAAAGAGGATTAGGTGTCTTGTTTGTGCATTGTACCCTCTTCTGGGTATGTGGCCGTCATACGGCAGCGAGCCACGCTTACCGTGGTTTCTTCTAATATGGCTCGTAATTTTTCTGTTTAGGTGTCCTCACGTTCTGGGTATGTGAAGCCATTTTGCAATCTAATCAACTTTGAAGTAGGTTAGCTTAGGCTAGATGTGTTGCAGAATAAAGAATTACTCAGTGGACTGACTCCTCAAGTGATAGTTACTTTCAAATATACTCTAAATAATTCTGAGGAGAAGCTGCAAATGTGAGTAATATAAAATATGTATTCTTGCATAGTTTTACGAAACAATCTTTTTGTATGTTCTTTGTGGCTGTTACAGAAACCTCTCTTTTAAGTTGCACCAGTTCCTGCAGGACAAACTCGACAGTTTTTTGACAGTATCTTGCCACGTGTCCCAACTTCTATATCATGATTTTGCCATTTAAAACAAAGGGGGGGGGGGGGGGGGGAGCTTGTGAGTTACAAATTTATACACTGCATGAGTGGTACAGAATTAATGAACGCCAAGAGTATTTTCAAAACGGGTACAGTTTCCTTCTGAACTTCTGAGCTCCTGCTTTTGACACCTCAGTAGTTAAACATCTGGCATTTTGGTGTTGATTTGTAACTAGTTACTTGAGACCTGGTTCTGTTAAAACCACTTGGCTTGGTTTTCTCATGACATTCAGAAGTAAAAACTGTTAAGGATTTGGCAAAATCGGATAAAAAGTTGGCTGTATAAAGGATCTGTGCTCCTATTGTTCGTTGTGATCGACTAGAAACAGGTAGGTGTCTTGCTGCATCTGACACAAGAAAATTCTGGGTTCAGAAGAAGAATGACTTTGGCTATCCTGGAAACTTTGAAGCCAGAAGGATATTTATTTGCCACGTATGCTGGAACACTGAACAAACAGAGATGTGGCTTGTTTGTTCAATGCTGAAGAAAAGATTAGGGTATGAGGCTCGATTCTGACAGCAAGAAAATAAAGTGGTTTTGCAGCTGCTTTTGAAACAGCCAGGTGAAAAGTTCTGATTTTCTGTTTCTATTAATACTTATTTTAGAATTGAACAGCTAAAAGACTGAAAATTTATGCTTGCGTGCAAAGGGGAAACCCCCTTGCCCAGTTGGTTGTTTTTTTTCAGATATGAACAGGAGCTTTGAATAAAAAGCTGCTGTTATTTTCAGTCCTTCAACAATATTTATAATAATTGGGATGTTTTCTTCTTGACTGTCAGAAAGAAAATGTGAAAATGTCAGTCACTTCAGGTGTGGAGGTATTTCTTGCTTTGCAGCACTAGTAGCAGTGCGTCTTCTTGCTTTGTTCAAGTACCATGCTGTACTGAATTTACAGTCCAGATAGTGAGAAATCTGATCAGTGCTTCTATCAGAATGTGTAGGAATTCCAGAGTATCCCTCAAGCTACATTCATATAATATTTGTCTGAGGCATGTTTACGGTATGTAACATGTGCCATATTTTATATTAAATATGTCTTTCTGTTTCCTTTGAGGTTACCTGAAGGGGAGAAGTTAAAAGTTGGGAAACCACTTGTTGTATTAGCCTTTCCTGCTCTAGATAGAGACTACACAAGCTTTTATTTTTTCAAAACTGTTCTAGTTCATTATGATACTGTAAGATAAAAAGTCTGTTTTCTTCTTTTTCTGCCACCTTTTCTCTCCGTAATTTAAGCCAGAGATCTTAGTTTTGACATGGCTCTTGTCGTGTACTTCTTTAATCTGTTTATCTGAATACTTCGCACAGATATGTAGAAACGTCTGAGCTGTATTAAAATGATCCAGATTCTGGCTTTTGCAGTTGAACTTGAGGAGAACAAAGTCATGCAAAGACCGAAATACCCGGGTGGTAGATGGGGAAACAAACCATCAGTTTCAAAAGAAGTTGCTGTAAGAGCTGTTTATTTATAGAAGAATGTTCCTTCTTTGCCTATTTCGTGTTTGAATATAGATTATTTTTTGTACTGTATATTTGGAAAGACTTGCAATGTGTTTACTTGCAGTTTCAGCTGCAGTAATTGAACTTTTTTAACCTGCCACATGTTAATTAGCCATGCTGAAAGTAAAATAGCACAGCACGGTACCCCATCCAGCTTCCTGATGGAATCAAGAGGGAGAAGCTCTGTCCCGATTCGCTTGTGTTGGGCTTCTAATGGAGAAGCATTTCCATGCATGTTTTTGGATTTACATATATTTAAGTTTCATCTTTCTGAATGTCATTGTCCACTTTTGTGATTTTTCAGTAAACATCTATTGCACAATGATGAGTTGTACACGTTTGTGTTTATTTCAGCTGATACCCCATTTTGGTGGCAGTTTAAACCTACAAAACTTGCACTGACTTGACTGAAAGTAGAAATTGGTTTTATTCAGTGGGCCTGACTTTGGCAACAGTGCCACTGCTGTTATTTCTGCCTTAGAGACAAGAAATCAGGTTACAATACAGCTTGCTTGTGCTTTTCTAGAAGCACGAGGGAAACCATTGTTTTTCCCAAAAATCTAGCAATGCCTCGCTCTTAAACTTCGCTGAATTTGTAAATGGGTTAGTTTTGGTAAGCTTTTTTGTGAATGTTATCTCTTGTTCTGATTTGTGTAGTGATTTACCAAATTACTGTTTTACCTTCCAAGTGAGTTCTCATATCAGGTACTGATTGTGACCCTGAATCACTGGTGTTCACTTGGCAAAGTTTCCAAAGTGATTTAAGGTCTAATTCTCCTGATTTTTCCATGAAATATCAGTCACTCAATAACATCTGCATTATTACTCGTAATTGGTGGGGCTATGGCTTTTGGGGTTGTTTTTTTTTTTTTGATGTGCCATTATTTGTTCCAGACTTCTATGGGAGGTTGTAGAGAGGTCCTACTGCACTGTTCGGTTTAATCATTTTTGGCTAGTCGTGCAGGTTTTACTGAAGCACAGCCGCATTGGGCTTCCTTTTAA
Organism: Anser brachyrhynchus; assembly: GCF_964034855.1. Classification (NCBI taxonomy): domain Eukaryota; kingdom Metazoa; phylum Chordata; class Aves; order Anseriformes; family Anatidae; genus Anser; species Anser brachyrhynchus. The sequence continues at coordinate 17,133,201 of NC_137702.1, read as the reverse complement.
CAAGCTCTGAAAATTTCCAGGAATGGCTGTAACAGTTATAACTTAATTCGGTTGTTTTGTTTCCCTACAGGAGCATGCATATCCAGCTGATGAACTCATGCCTTTAACTTGTCGTGGACGAGTACGGGGTCAGGAACCAAGTCGAGGGGACGTGGACGATGCCTTGGGAAAGTCAGTATTTGAAACACTTACTGTCATATGTAAACAGCTAGGAATCTACGTACAATTTGCAGCTTGTAAAACTTGTCTCTTCAGTTGACACATCCAGAAGCTTAGTATTATTGAAAACAATTCTGTGGGTGCACATAAATCAGTAATTTGTCTCAAAAGTTCTGCTTTGAAGGGGAGGAAAAAAAATATTAGAAAACTGTAATTGTTTACCTTTCTTCCCAGTTAGGCAGAAATAATTACATTTTTTTATTTTCTCCTATGATGTTAACTGATGTGAAACGTTATCTTAGTCAGGAAGAGAGCATTGACAGGGGAATAAGATACAAAGATAACTTTTAAAATTCATTCTGCAAGTATTTTCTGTAGCAGAGCCTTCTAAAGTGAGCTCCCATCTATGGTGTTAGTGAACTTGACCCCTAAATAGGGTTTATAAGGTTTAGTTATCAGCTGCACAGAGCAGTAGAATGTTATCCACTCTGCTGGCCTTATAAGTGATATATAAAATGCTTTTTTTACGCAGAAAGCTCTCTGAAAACTTAATTAGTCAAATGATCATCACATGCATGGTAGCCTGAGGCCCTGGCCTGAGTATAAACCGTTATTTCAGACCTAGAAATTCTTCACAATTTTTCTCTTAAGATAACTTGTAATATAAATTACTAATCCTTTGTCAAACAACATGTAGATTTAAGGTACAGTTTTTCTCCAATTTAAATTGGGCAAAGCCAAAATTGAATGACTCTGAATGTATTTTTTTCTACAAATGTCTGTATGTGTGCACTTCATGTTCCTAGAGCAAATAATTAAAAAAAAAAATAGCAGACACTGATTTTATTGATGTCACTGCTTAGTGTCCCTGAGCAGAATAGCATTAATCAAAGGTGAAGTGCTTGTCTTAAGTACCTCATCTAATACATTATATGATATTGAGCATGTTATTTTTGGTAATGTAGAAAACTTCATTAATCTAGAGATTCCTGTATAATCTCGCCATCTGTTTAAAATTAAAAAGATTGACCTTGGAGGTATTGAGAGAGATGACTGATAAGAAAGAAATGTCAAGAAATTGTATTTTTAATCTGGTCATCCATTTTTTAATGACCTTTATTTATATAGTAACATACTATTGTTTGAGTGAAAATACCTTTCAGCCTCATCGGTGCGTTGAATAGCTTGGGTACTTATTTTTCTGTATGCATGTTTTTTATGGTCCTAATAATCAGCAGTGTTTGTATTTCAGATTTGATATATAACACTTTTTCTTGCCAGCTGGCTCATCAGTCATGTTCTACACCATTCTTTGCAATCAGAATGTAGTTTAAAAAAATAAATTACAGGATGAGACAGCTAGGTCAGTTGTACTTTGCTGTAGGGCTGGGGAGTGTACTTGTACAGCAGCCTTCTCTACAGCTGTGTAATACACAACTTTCCCCCTTTTTTTTTTTTTGTGGAAAAGGTTCCGTATTTGTTACTCAGTTCTGCATAGCCACTAGTTAGTCTCTTTCTCTTGTAGAATGACACCCGTGAAATGTCATTATATCTTTATGAATTAAACTGAAAAAGTGACAGTATACGACCACTTAACTGCAATGCTAATTATCCTCATGCACAGTCATGTGTTGCCTACAGTGCCCAAAATTTGAGGCACTGTGCTTAAATTCTTTACATGTGTTCTTCAATAGGCAGTTGTGATTGTTTCCCAAGTTTTCAATTTTAGTGCTGCTTACTCTGCGTATTCTTTTCCACGCATGTTACGAATTAGTTAACATAAGAGCGATTTTATTGGGTTAGGCCAAGTGCTCATCCATCTTAGTATGCACTAGAACAGTCATAGAGAACAATACGTGATTGGGACAAACCTTACTGCAATACTGCTGTTCAAACTGTATGCATCCAACTGTAGCTGGGCACCAGGTGTTGTCTCGTAATGACATGTGTAGGTATTTATCCCACAGATTTTGTCTAATCACTTTTTGGATCTGTGGAAGTATTTGGCTTTCCTGAAGCTACCTTTGGCAACAAGTTCAGTGACTTGATGCTTGCTTTTTCTCACTTTCATACCATGTGCAATTTTGAAATCTTTGTATAATGACGCTTCTGCAGGCTGAAGAGTGGGAATCTGTGTCCTTGTTTGTGGTACAGAAGTTGCTATGTACTTTCAGCCCTTGCTGCTCCATTTTGTACCTTTTCCTGTTCCGTTACATCCCATGCAGAAGTTTCGTAACAAAATAACAGCACTTTCTTTATTCTTTCATCAGTAAGTTGTAACACTGAATTTGATTGCAATAAATTGCAGCTTTTCCTGAAATAGAAATTTGGAACAATTTCTGATAGGAGAAATTCAGCTTGGACTGGCTTTTTGATTTTCGTAAATAAACAAACTCTGTTATTGCATTTAATAAGTCAACATTCTTCATTTAAAAAGGGGGGATGGGGACTTGAAAGGTGATGAAAGAGACTTGAATGTTCTGTTGGGTCTCTTCTCAGTAGATTTGATTGGAGACTAGAAATAAAAACTTAATTTGCTTACAATACCTTTGAAAGTTTTGCAGTAAATAAAGGAATCTTTATAATCATAGTTTTGTTTCAGTCATTCTGGTCACTGAAAAGGGAAGAAACTTAGTATCAGCAGGATATTAATTTTGATGTTAAACATGCACAGTTTTTTAGTAGCTGGTGACAATTCAGTTTCTTCCATGGTCTTAGTTACTATTAAATATGATTATATGATTTAATTTTGAAACATACAGGTCTATAATGAATCTGTTTTAAATTTTATTTTATAGGTTTTCACTGACCTTAATTGATACCTTGGACACTCTTGTGGTAGGTTTAATTTATTGGTAAACTTTTATAAAACAAAAAATGATCTTCAGCTGTTCAGACTTACATTTTTTAAGCAAAAAAGGAATCTAAAAAATGTATATCATTCATCACCTTTTTAATCTTTAGCCATCTGTTGGAAGTGGCTATTGCTTCTAAGAACTTCCAAGTGCTGTGACGATGGTGTTCAGAATTCATTGCAAGAAGAATGTTGGAACACTTCTGTATTTCACTGATGCTTTGTCTTTTCTTGTGCTCTAATTTAACAAAAATGTATGTGAGATTTTTTCAGTTATAATCTATGGCAACATGCTGACATATAAGTGAACACCTCTTAGTATCTACTGAATTATTTATTTTTAAATTGCGTGTGCTTGTTTCATGGATGAATTTGCAGATATTTAAATGTATATTTAAGAAATTCAGCCCTTAACGTATTTGCCAGGAAAAGTTGCCAGAATCTCTTAAGAGATGCCGGTTGTTAATAAACTACTTTCCATTAGTTTTCAATCCCTTTTTGGAATATATTGTCATGATAAAATAAATTTTGGAAATTAGAAATTCAGCCATTCATATCTCCTGGTAAACAGCACTAAAGCTTTGAAAATCTTAACTGCACTTCTTTGTTGTGTGAATCATATAATGTTCTTCCTCTGACAGCTGTTCTCTTTTTACGATGTGCTGTGAGATGACCCTTGACTGGTTTTGAATCACAAATGTTAAAAATGTGGAATCTGTTACTCCCAGTCTCTACATGAACACCCAGATGGATTGTTAGGGTTTATTTATTATTTTCTTAGGGCAGGATTAATACATGTGGGATTTAAAGGTACTTACGGTAACAAATTGGAAAAGGTACATAAGTTCTGGAAGATCGATTAAAAGAAAGTCAGTGTGAAAGAAAATCTGTACGAAATGCTGGGACTGTTCTTCAGGCAAAAGAAGAAAACTGCTGGGAGGAGGAAGGCTGCTGGGGCCGTTCACTGAGCTCAGGACATGGCTCCTTACACCATGGGTAGGAGACTTCTGTGAAATCGGAGGCACCGCAGCAGTCCGGCCACCGCTTACCCTGCTAGTGCAGATCCAGCCTGCTGAGCCTGTTGCGCTGAAGTTGTGGGGTGGGAGTAGGGGAAGGAACAAACAAATCCCTGGCTATTTGTTGAGGTGTACTGTTGGTGACTTTTTCTTTACGTAGACCTTTGATTCTCTTCCACGCATCTCACGAGAAAAATATTACTAATGTCTGTTCACAGTGTATCAGAGTATGTCCCTGCAGGACCAGAATATCAGTCTAAGACATTGGAAATTTTTTTTTAAACTGTTGCTCTTGTTCTTCCACACCTGAGTGTGACTGTATTAGCTGTGGTGGAACCTAAATGTTTGGTTATGTTTGTATTCCAGGTGTTAAATAAAACCAAAGAGTTTGAAGAGGCTGTAAAAAAAGTAATAAAGGATGTTAACTTAGATAACGACATAGTTGTATCTGTCTTTGAAACCAACATAAGAGTCCTTGGGTGAGTAACTTTCATGTCTTCAAAATTCTTTAAAACCCCATTTTAGCTAAATATCCTGAAGGCATACCTTTATGTGCTATTTCACTTCATTTAAAACAGTTGGTCCTTTGTCAGTTAGCATAATTCAACACTTGCCCTAAAAAAGGTTTTAAAATGCTAGGCAGGAATTGATGCAGTGGTTCTGAATCAAGTCGACCCCATCTGACTTCTGCAGATGCAGCTTCTGTAATTAAAAAAAGCCTGTGTGTGCTGAGGTAGCAGTGTTTTTTAATGGAAATAGTCTTAAAGGTTGCACTGCTCAATACTTGATTTAAGAGAGAGAATATTTCAACACTTAAGAGTAGTAAATTATTTCAGGTTGGAAGGGACCTCTGGAGGTCTCCAGTCCAACTTCCTGCTCATAGCAGCGTCAGAGCAGGTTAATTTTAAGCTATTATATGCAGTTTTAGAAGTGCTATTTGTTTCTCTTACCAAATTTTGATGGTCAGAAAAAGCTGTTTTTCTTTATGAATCCATGATTTGTCTGTAACGTGGGGCTGAGTCCTCAGCAATAAGAATTGCTTCCAAATTACCAACACCTCATCTTGATTTTGGTTGGAGTTGCATCTGCTAAGCATTTCTGAAAACTACAGCGATGTGAACATAGCACAGTTATTTACATATGGTCATTTACATGATAGAAATTTTTGCATTGCTGGTGAGATAGATATATCTGTTGAGATATCTGTCGAGCTGTGGATATTTTCTCTTGTGTTTAGAGGTCTCCTAGGTGGGCATTCGGTGGCAATTATGCTGAAAGAAAAAGGTGAACATATGCAGTGGTACAATGGTGAACTTCTGCACATGGCGAAGGAACTAGGCTACAAGCTTCTACCTGCTTTTAACACCACTAGTGGTCTCCCTTATCCAAGAGTAAGTTCTGTGGTTTCTGCAATTGAGAAGTATTTCCATGAAGAAAATTTTTGTTGTTGCGTTTTAATCTCAGTTTCTGACTTCACGTGTATATTTAAGCGTACTGAAAATCAGAAACTTGTAAATTGCTTGTTTCCAATACATGCTACCTACTATTTTTAAAATACAGCTTTTAATGCTCTGAATCCCTGCATTTCCAGCTCTGCCAATTCTTATACACATTGTCATGGGTAAATAATAACAGCAGAAATCTTGGCTAATCACTGTCTGCTGATCTCTTGCTCCTACAGGCACTATCAAGTATCTGAGAGTAATTTTTGTTTTGGTACATATCTCTCAGTCAGTGAAAGATCAACTTGCAAGCACATGCAGCATAGCACAGAACTGATTAATCTTCATGGGCTACATCCGAATTTTTTTTTAAAGAGGGCAAATGTAACTGGAAAGCTGTAATCTAAAAATATTCATTTAAAATAAAGTCTGTCGTCGTATTCAAACAAAGTGTGGTACATATTCTCTGAATGACAGGAAAATATTCTGTGTGTATCATTCATTCAGTATGTAGCTTTGACACCACATACTCCTGCTACATACTGTGGCATGTAGCTTTGATTGGAAACTTTCCTGTGAGTTAAAGACTCAGGCTCTACTGAAAATGTCTAATTCAAAATGTTCAGTGTTTCTCCATCTTCTGGTGAGATGGCCCTCTCTAGAGTGCAGAAAGCTATGTTGTGCCTGGTACAAAAGCAGGTCCATCTGCCTGGTATATTCCCTGGAGCCAGGAATATTGAGATGTCTACAAAGCTTAATTTCCACGAGCACTTCCGACGTTGTTGAGTTTCTGGTTTGAAGGTTAATAAGATGCTAGAATTTTATTTTCGGGGTGGTATTCTTTTTATTCAAATGTCTAGTGAACCAAGCAACAGGTTTTGGGGCCAGTCCTAGTTTTGCCTTAGGTAATTCTGGAAATTTTATATGCGTGTTTGAGGTGACAGTATATGGTGAAGCAGAGCAAAACCGAATTGGTCGAGGAGGGGAGGGAGTGATCTTTCTGTCTTGGAAAAAGCACAGATGATCTAGTTGCTGTACAGATGGGAGTATGAATTTTCTCTACATGGGAGTATAAATTCTTACAGCTAGTAAAAATAAAGGTAATAACCTCTACTTTTCTCTAGGTTAACTTAAAATTTGGTGTAAGACATCCAGAAGCACGAACAGGAACAGAAACTGACACCTGTACGGCTTGTGCTGGTACCTTGATCCTTGAGTTTGCTGCATTAAGCCGATTCACGGGAACATCTATATTTGAGGTTTGTTTTGTATCGTCTTTTTTCATATTAGGTATTCATTAGTTTTCTGTAATTTTGAAAAAATAATTTTGAATGGATGCATATCCTGACTGTTTTGCACAAGAAGTTTGCATGTGTTCAGATTTGTTTGTGCGCTTTTTCTAAAAGCGTTCCCTTTTTTTTTTTTGAACATACAGGAACCGATTTTGTTTGAAAGCAATTTCAGTAATACAGAAGTAAACAAATATGTTGAAGACTCTAGCTAAAGCATATCATTTGCATAGTTTTTGGGTAGAGGGGTCAGGACTAGAAAAAGGAAAAGTGGTCCTTTTCCTTGAGGTCCAAGAGATATTTGTACCTCAATATGCAACTTAAGGAAGAAAAATAAATCATGCTTGTAATTATTTTGCCATGTATCTCTGCTAGTAATAAATATTCTACTGACACTCTTAAAACTATCTCCCAGTGCCTGTATAGATAGTGTGCTCACTGATTTTAATTTTTTTCCATTTTTTTTGAGACTTACTGTCTACTGCTTAGCATCTCTTGCTCAGTTTAGTTTGTAGTCTCTTTAGAAATTCAGTGAGTTGAAGAATACTAAGCAATGACAATATATGGCAGTTGCTATTAGATAATACCGAAGCTTTTAATATGGGAAGAAAATTCTACTTTGGATTTTTAGGGTGAACCTGGTCTTCATGACATTTTTTCCATTTTCTTTGTCACAAAGCAGGAAAGATTAAAATAGTAAAACTATTATAACTCCCTTTTATAAAGAGAGAAAATCATAAAACTATCAGTACCATGGCATTCTGCTGTACATTGAAGAGTATATTTTCAAAAGTGCCTCAATTAGTGTAGCCCCACTGAAGTTGTACAACACCTGTCCAGGGGTATAAGGACAACAGAAAGATAAATGAAAATGTTTGTGTGTATGTGTGTGTATATATATATATAGTGTATATATGTGTGTGTGTGTGTGTATATATATATATATTTTAAGATACTAAATAAAGCAAGCTCTTTCAGGTTAGAATTTTTTTGTGATCTTTCAATATGGCATTTGATTTCATGAAAGCAAAGCTGAGCCTCTGTTTAGTGTTTTGGTCGTACTCCCCCCCCCAAAATCCAGTGTATGGGGTTGGTGATCTAGAGCCATTTTTGTAGGGTGTGTTGTTATCTTCAAATTACTTTGCATGTATGTAAAGAATGCGTATAATTTGTGTACTAATGCGTATAATTTGTGTCTGAAAAGACATAACAATTTTGATTAGAAGGCCATTATGTTTCTTGAAATATTTTTGAATGAGGTTACACTGTCCTGTCTGTAGGCACCATTTCACAGTAGTAAATGTGTAGAAGATTGTTTGTGACTTGCCTAAGAACATACTGGCAAATAGTTGCATACACAAGCACCGCTCTTTCTAATCAGCAGTAGAATAATTATTTATGTGAAGTGTGGACTAAACATTCTTCTACTTAAGTGTGTGTAATCTAATACAGAGTTTTACAATTTTGTTAGACATGAAACTACTTCATAACATCTTAATTTTAACAGACAAAAGAATAAACAGTCTTTATAGTTTCCTTCAATGAGTTACAATTTCCTTTAATGAGTTTTTTTTGTTTTTACAGGAGTATGCACGGAAAGCACTTGACTTCATTTGGGAAAAGAGGCAGCGCAGCAGTAATTTAGTGGGCGTTACTATTAATATTCACACTGGAGACTGGGTTCGCAAAGGTGTGTGATATTCTTACTCAAGAATCAGTGATTACAGGTGGTTTGGGGCAAGGAAAAAATCTTAATGTTTCTTTCCCCTTCTGCCTTTATGTAGACTATTTTTAAAACGTTAATAGGATAGGCAAGTGGTATTACGTACTTGAGAGCTGGAGAAACAAATGAAGCCTGGCTTTCCTCTAAAAGAGTATTTTTGTTGAGAAACTATTTTTTTTCAGTGTAAAGAAAGCATTCGCTGATTCACTTTAATACCGAGAGTGGAATGCCTTGGGATAAATTCCGAGAGATTCTACTATAAATACAAAGTGAAAATATAAATAAGACTGTGTTTGTATATGGCTGTCAGTAGGAATATTTTCATATGAGAAAAGTGCAGCTGGCTTAAATGCATGTTTGTTCATATTATTATGTGCATTGATATTGCAAAACCTTTAGTATAGATGAACAGTATTGTGTATCTGCATCCATCTGTGCTTTAATTCTAGTTAGAGCCCATTTTTCCTTTTACTGAAAGAGCCTTTAAAATCAAAATGAAGTCATGTGAAAACACCTATGTAGTTACTTAAACAAAAATCACCATTTCATTTTCTGTTGTTTCTAGATAGTGGAGTTGGAGCAGGAATAGATTCATATTATGAATATTTATTAAAAGCCTATGTCTTGCTGGGAGATGACAGTTTCCTGGAAAGATTTAACACAGTAAGTTAACACCTTGCTCGGATTTGTTCCTCCTGTAAGACTAATGTAGGACTAATTGTATTGTCAGTCAGCTGTTAGCCTGTGAAGCCTAGGAAGAGATCTTTAGCAGAATCTGAGATTTTGGATGTCTGCAATGCAACTTCTTTTTGATGTGAGTTTTTGCTAAACTTGGGTGAACTATCACCTCAGCAGCTATTTTAACACCATTCAGTGAAGGCTGGAATCTTCTCCTGGACCTTTTACCGTGTTTCTAGTAGAGGAGAGCTGTATTTCAAGATCACCTTGAGAGTGTAGTGCTGCAAAGATTTCTGAAAAACAACAAAAGAGTTTCTTGTTAAGAACTGTCCTGAAGCAATGGAGATCTGAAAATCAAGATCAATCTTGCATTGCATTTGCAGATCCCAAGGCCTAGTATACATTTATGTATGCTTATAAACTGAAGATTAGATTACATTATTTTGTAAGATTACTAAGTAATTTTGTCAGCATTGTTATTCTTTCATAAAAGATTATTCTTTCTTTTGAAAATAGCAATGTCCAATAAAACATTTTATATCATAAAATGATTTATACAGCATGACTTTTATATCATACACAGTACTTAAATTGGATAAAATCAGTAGCTAAAGGTCTGTTGCAAAGCTTGAGGTGTAATGCTTATTTTATACTCACCTTTTAAAGCCGCCATTATTATATTTATCTTCAATTATATCTGTTAACTGTGCTTTCTATTGTTTTGGCTCATGCTCATGATTTACCCTCTGTGCTTCTGTAAACAAGTAAGACAGCTATCTTGAAAAGAATAGGATTGGAAATCAGAAAGCTGTCAAGTGAGCTAGGGGTTTTTTAAGTTGTTTTCAGCAATTAAGTCCAGTTGCTTTGGTTTTGTTTTTTTAAGCCTGCTTTTCCCCTTCTCCTCCTGAGTTGTACTTGCCTTAGAATTCTCTTTTATTCAGAGAAAGCAATTTCAGCTTTGTTTAGCATGCACTTAAGGTGCAGTTGTTTAGACTGAATCTTTAACTCTGATAGTTCCTTGTTGAGTATACTCATGGCTTTTGAGTATACCTTTTTATGTGTGTTACTTGGAAAATGTGACTTGTATAGCATGTACAGTACTGTGGAGCATTGTGGTAGCTGATATCCTTTTGGTTTGCCAAGCTAGAAACTACTCTGTATTGCCAAATGCAATAACGATTGAGTGTGTAGTACTGGTCCTTCCGTTGAAATAGAATGCCATAGGCTCGTGATCTAAATCTGTCTTGTAAAACACATTGATAACAGAAAAGTAACAAATTTATTTTATTTGTCAGCACTACGATGCCATAATGAGATACATTAGCCAACCACCTCTCCTTCTTGATGTTCATATTCATAAACCAATGCTAAATGCTAGGACCTGGATGGACTCTTTGTTAGCTTTCTTTCCAGGATTGCAGGTAAGGTTTAAAACCCATGTGCAGATTAATTTTTATAAGTAATAGGCCGTTAAATAGACTGGATATGTAATCGACAAGTCAAGCTTAGTAACTTGGTTTTCAAAAAAAATCATTTGGAATTTCTGTACTCACTCCTTTTATTTATATGCTATGATGCAGGTTGACTTGCATCCAGAAAAGTATGTTCATATGATTCACTTCCTTCACTCCTAGTCATGAAAACACTTGAATTAAGCTGCCTTTTCAATAATCTAGAGACAAGTTTTCTAGCTTGTGTGCAAGTTACACCTTTAAGATGAACTAAATCATGTTTCCACCAAGCTTATCTGTAAATGGTAGTGATTGTTTCTCTACACAGGCAGTAGTCTTAATGACCTCACTGATTTTGCTTAAAAAGCTCTTATGAAATATCTGTGACGTACTCTGAAATAAGGTAATACAATGTGTATCTGCTGGGAATGTAGAAATTTGTGTGTGGCTTTACACAGCAAGTGTGCCTAACTTTGAGTATTATTTGCATGCATGGTAAGTTTGTGTTAATTTTATTATTGAATTTTAGGTGTTGAAGGGTGATATTCGACCTGCTATTGAAACTCATGAGATGCTGTATCAGGTTATAAAAAAGCATAACTTCCTTCCTGAGGTAAGGTAGTTTTTTTTTTTTAATCATGTAAATTGATTCTTACCTTACATTGAGCAGTATCAGACATACATTTGAAAAAATAGTAGGTTATGTGTCGCTAAAACCAAAGGCACGCTTCCACAGCATTCTTACACAGTTTACAGTTCTATATGTATGACAATAGGGATACGAAATTTTTCCTTCAGTTAGGCTGTAATTAGTACAGTAATAATAAGTAACAGTTGCTTAGACTTTATATTTCAGCCTTTCAAAATTGATTTTGACTCATTTCAATATGCAAAGTTTATATAAACACATGTGGTTGTAGCTGCTTAGTAACATAGTAGCATTAATACTAAAAATCAGTCATCTTCATTAACCCAAAGAAGGAAATTGAAGGCTGAATTGTTCAGAGAGTGTTCTGAAATCTCATAATGTTCCTGAAAGTAGGAACAAGAACTTGTCTGTAGATACTGCAAGTGCAGTCTGAGTGATTTAATTCTGCACAGAAAATCTTGCTTACCTGTTGAAGTATGTCATTCTGTGATGACCCAGAACGTATGAGAGAGCTTCTGACTCTTGGTAATTTTGACTTTCATCTGGTGCTAGTTTACTTCTTTGAGAGGATATTTTAGTTAACGTTACTGTGGAAACAGAGACCAGAAGATGCTCTCCAGTCACTGGAATGATTTTTTTGAGTACTTTTGAAATGATATGATTTTCTTCCTTAGGTTTTTGTGGTTCGTTTTTTTTTTTTTTCTTTAGTGCTTTGTATTCACAAAGGAGATTTTGAAAGATCTTTTAGTGGTATTTAAGCCGATATTGTATCCCCTTCAGCAAAGACTTGATTTAAACTCTATCAGAGACTAGTAGTGTGTGTAAGTCATCACAGAAGCGACTTCTGCCAGTGCATGTTGAGAGCGAATACACAGACTAGGAAATTTTTAGATAACTGACTTCTGGTCTGTGGTATTTTTTATGTCAAACAGCTGCTTACAATCTGTCAGTCTGAAATGACAATTTAATGCACTGGAAGTGTCAGGTGGTATGTATGTTTGCAGAAATGGTACTTCTTGAAGCTCTGGTTGGTCTCTTCATAGCAACCCTGCACCAGGCTACTGTGGTTGGCTTGTAGCAGTGTGCTGGTGCAGGTGGGAGCACTGGGTGGCTGTGTGCTCCCTCCTGGGGCTGGAGCACAAATTCTCATCTGGCACCTTTTGCCTCCTGAAAGCCCTGCGGGACTCCACTTGCTGGACATTTCTAAGAGGCTGGATGGTGTCAGGACTACTGTGCTGACACAGCTTAAATCTTTCTTGTACTAAATGTGCTACAGCACTGTTTTAGGTTTTGGTCTCAAGTTGAACTAACTAAAACGAGGTTCTTGTGGCCTTCTGAGATTGATGTTGGGCATCAGTCCTCCACTGGTATACTTCAGCTGTTGTAATATGGTTAACACAGAATTCAAAGTAAATCCATGTTTGTTTTTATCTCGCATTGTTTTTTTCTTCTTCCTCAGGCTTTCACAACAGACTTCAGAGTTCATTGGGCTCAGCATCCTTTAAGGCCTGAATTTGCCGAAAGCACTTATTTCTTGTATAAGGTAAGATCAGTTTCATTCCTTTTTTGTTTGCTTTTTCTTGCACCTAGAATTTTGTTGGCATTGTAATTCAGTTACAGAATGAGTAGCCTATCTCCAGCTTATTTTATCTACCGGAACCAGTTCTGTATATAGAGAGGACAGAAGTATTATTGGTATCAAAAATTGTTCTAGGAATTTTATATGCCTAGAATAAAAAAAAAAAGTCATTAAGTGACAAAAGCCCATATTTTCAAAGATATTTAGGATTTGCTGATCTCTTAGATTGTGTAGAGACTTAAGAACAAAAGCTACTTGTACCTTGCAGAGTAATGCCTAATGTCTTGGGTTTCTGTAAATACTTTCATGTGCTTATCTGTGTTTCTGCAAAAGGTGACAGTGTTGTACCTCAGAGGTCCTATTTGTGACTGTTTAGCTCCTATTGATAAATTAGGCCTTACTGGCATCTAAGAAGCTATGAAAACAATATATTACAACAGAGAAATGAAAGCAGCTAATTGTGAAGTCTGAGTATGCCTAAAGGTTGGTTTTTTGTTTTTTTTTAATAGGCTACTGGAGACCCTTACTATCTAGAAGTAGGAAAAACACTCATTGAAAACTTAAACAAGTATGCAAGAGTACCTTGTGGGTTTGCAGCAATGAAGGATGTTCGTACAGGAAGCCATGAGGACAGGTGAAAGCTTTTGCAGTATTTTTTTTCTATGAAATTGTATGGGGAAAAAAAGTCTATTTACCCTGTTGATAAAATTGAGTTAATTGACTCTTGTAGCTGTCTTCAGGTTGATAACCAGGTCTGAAATTATCCATACTTGTCATAGTCTGTGAACTATTTCCATAGTTTTACAGATTCTTTTACATAAGAATGTTTTTAGTTTAATAACCCTTAATTTTATAGCACACTTTCATGAGATTCAGAGCAATAGATTGGTTACTTTCAAACAAAATATACTTCAAATCTAGAAGTTTCTAAAAATATAATAATAATATTTGCTTTCATGTAATGCTGTTTTGTATTGAATATGCTGAATCATTTCATTCCAAATGTAGTTTTCTTCTAATGGAGTAAAGTTCAATAATAATAGTCATGAAGACTTCAGAGATGGAGCAATGTGAGTATTTCTTTTACTGACATTTTAGAACAATGTGTATCTTAAAGGGCATCTGTTTTTGTTTTTGTTTTTTCCATAGAATGGACTCTTTCTTTCTGGCTGAAATGTTTAAATATCTTTACCTGCTGTTTGCTGATAAGGAAGACATGATTTTTGACATAGAAGATTATATATTCACTACAGAAGCTCATCTATTACCACTTTGGCTTTCCACTACAAACCAAACCATATCTAAAAAAAATACAGTAAGTAACCTCAGGTTTAATGGTGCTGTAGATCAGTTCCTTTTTTGAGAGGAAATGGAAGAAAAATCGTAGTTTGTAGTATGCTAGTTTTGACAGTCTGTTTTGTCTGAACTGTTTCATCATATTAACGCTGACAGTCACGTGCATCTGAATAATGTTTCCATAATCAGATTCTGCACCACTCAGTCTTGAGAAAAAGGTTGTGGATTATTAGCGATATTTAAAAAGGATCATTCTCTGTCTCGGGTTGTATAAATTTTAAAATCACATGCTTTGATATTTTTATCTTCACATTTATTTTCTCTTATTTTTCTAAAACATTTGCAACAACATTCCTAAGTCTTTTTGTTGGTTATTTTACTACACAGGCCATTTGCAGATTTTCAAAGGTTTTTGAGACTTCTGCAAGGTTAATTTGACAAGATAGTTATAGCTTTTGAGATGTTCAATTGTTCTAGTTTGTGTGATACGCATCTGTTATGTAAATTTAAGACTATAAATGTGTTTATAAATTATCTTCACCTTCCAAAATACCTTATGTTACTACAGCTGTGTCTTGAAGCATAGAAACGCTTCTCTTATTTATGTTCAATAACATGGTATAGTTTATTTATAAATGAATGTCATGAGGTTGATTTTTTTTGTTTGTTTGTTTCCTGATGGTGGATATCCTGCACTCTTTGAAGTGTTCTTTTCTTGAACATCATCTTTTGTCTTTGAGTTTTGGAAACAGGGATTGTGAAGGAATTGCAAATGGATTTAAAATGGACAGCATGTATTACCGAACTTTTTCAACACCTGTAATGTAACCGTTTTTTTGCTGCTTTTTTGTCGGTGGTGTGATCAACGTTTTTCAAATTATGCACAAAGTTCTTCAAAGGTTTTTAAAGATCATTTTATATAATTTTCATTCCCAATATGAGAAGGTGATTACTTCTGAGATGCTCAGGATTCCCACAGCTGATGCTTTTATGAAGTGCTGGTCTAATGTATGTGGTCTTCTTGACAATATCAAATGTTCAGTAAAAACCCAAAGAAGAGGATAGAGTAATTTATTTGAATGTAATTATCTTAAGCGTTGTTAAGTCTGAATTACAAACGTGCTTAACACAAATCAAAGAAAGTTTCCATTTAGTATGTTGTTGACAACATGCATGAAATGTACCCTTGGTGGAAGAGGATCAGGTCAGGGAATTCTTAAGCAAACTGAACGTTCATAAAGTTCATGGGCCCTGATGGGATGCACCCATGAGCACTGAGGGAGCTGGTAGATGTGATTGCGAGGCCACTCTGTATAATCTTTAATTGATCCTGGCAACTGGGAGAACTGCACAAAGACTGGAGGAAAGCAATTGTCACTCTTGCCTTCCAGAAGGGCAGGAAGGAGGACCCAGGGAACTATAGGCTGGTCAGCCTCACCTCGAACCCTGAGGAGGTGATAGAACAGCTCATCATGGAAACTATTTCCAGGCATATGAAGGAAAAGAAAAACCTTGGGAGCCAGCATGGTTTCACCAAGAGGAAGTCATGCTTGACCAACCTGATAAGCTTTTATAATGAAATCATCAACCTGATGAGGGTCAGGCTGAAATCACCAGCCTGAGGAGAGAGCAGTGGGTATTGTTTTCCTGGACTTCAGTAAGGCCTTTGACACTGTCCTCCATAAGATCCTCATAGAGAAGCTGTTGAAGTATGGGCTAGATGAGCAGACCAGGATCAAAAATTGTCTAAATGGCTGGACCCGGAGGGTGGTACAGTCTAGTTGGAGGTCAGTGCAAGCAGAGTACACCATGGGTCCAGTCCTGTTTAGCATTTTCATTAACAATCTGGATGATGGTTGGGGTGCATCCGCAGCAAATCTGTAGATGATGCAAAACTGGGGAGAGTGGCTGACTCGCCAAGGGCCATGCTGCCATCCAGAGGGACCGTAACAGGCTGGAAAGGTGGGCTGACAAGAACCTCCTGAAGTTCAGCAAGGAGAATTCCAGTGTCCTGCACCTGGGGAGGAACAGCCCCGGGTACCAGGACATGCTGTGGCCACCGAGCTGGAAGGTAGTGCTGCAGAAATGGACCTAAGGGTCCCGGCTGTGACACCAGGTTGAACGACTCAGCAGTGTGCCCTTGCTGCCAAGCAAGCTAACGGTATTCTTGGCTGTATTAGGCAGAGTATTGCCAGCAGGTTAAGAGAGGTGATCTGCTCTGCATAGCACTGGTGAGGCTGCACCTGGAGTACCCTGCCCAGTTCTGTGCAAGAGAGACCTGGACACTCTGGGAAGAGTCAGATGTAGGGCCACCAAGATGATGAAGACTGTCCAGTGAGGAGAGGCTGAGGGAGCTGGGATTGCCCAGCCTGGAGAAGTGGAGGCTCTGGGGGAGCTCATCCATAGAATCATAAAATATCCCAAGTTGGAAGGGACCCATAAGGAGCATTGAGTCCAACTCCAGGCACCACACAGGCTTACCCAAAAATTCAGACCATATGACTGAGAGCACAGTCCAAACGCTTCTTAAACTCTGACAGGCTCGGTGCTGTGACTGCGTCCCTGGGGAGCCTGTTCCAGTGCGCGACCACCCTCTCAGTGAAGAACCTCTTCCTGACGTCCATGTCTCTAACTACCTGCAGGGAGCTGCGGAGAGGATGGAGCCAGGCTGCTGCCAGCGGTGCCCAGAGACAGGGCCCAGCCTGGAGCCCCTCAGGCAGCGTATCAGGGCTGGGTGGGTGCTGGAGTCCTGTCACAGGCTGCCCACAGGGGCTGTGGGGACTCCTCCTGGGGGGCTTCCAGAGCCACCTGGACGTGGGGCTGGGCACCAGCTGGGGGGGCCCTGCTGGCCTCAACAACTCCGTGAAGGGGCTAAAAGGCTGTGAAGCTGTGTTACTTTTTAATGGAATTCAGCTAACGTGGAAAAAAATGGATAGGAAAAATAGAATGTGTAAACATATTTTTAATGTAAACACAGTGAGCTGAAATGTCTATGAGATAGTTGGTAGTAGCAAGCCAACATCCTGTTTGTATTTATTCTTGTAAACAGGAAAGGTCGTACCGTACTATGCTGGAACATGCAATGTACTGTAAACCTTTCTGAAGTGACGTGACTACCGTTGGTCACACCAAGAGCAGAGATACTTGAAAGTGTTGATTCCAGTAAGCTAATAGCCTTTTAGATCTTTTTTTTTTTTAATTTTAGGAAGCCTTTAAATAGATGTTTTTAATTAGCTAATACATTGTAAACAGTGTTGGTTTTTGTAAGTAAATAAATACTACCTTAATTTTTATAGGTGGGAAAATTAACTTGCCAGTTATCCAATGTGTTATTTGCAAACAGTGCAAAGAAACAAAGTGGAGACTAAATATGGCTCCACTTTTTCCACTGTACACCCGCTCCACATGATTTCGTGTAACAAAACAGTGATTTGTGCAAACATTAACTGTCATCTTTTCTGAAAATATAGAATGTTAGAATTATATATAGATACATCCTTGCCCCTTCACAAGCTTACAAGTCTGTGTAATTCCTGATGAGGAGAATCTTTTGTTCATAAAAAAGTTTTCAAGAAGCCACTTGTTTTTCCTTTTGTAATATTCTTTATAAACATGCGTTTAACTTTACGATGCATGGCTATTGTGGTATTTTATGAACGAAGCTGATCTCCTACAATGTTTTGTAGATTTTTTTTTACCCAAAGGAAAGATGTGACATTATTAGTAATCTCAAATAAGAATTGCTTAAAGCCTGCAGCTGCTTCAGATGGCATCAAGGCAGTAACAAAGAAATTGTAATTACTTCCTCAAGTTGTCAAGCTTGTGAAGGTACGGGGACACTAGATATGTCATGAGCAGGCTTGAGAAATACTGTGTGCTGGTAGACAAGTAACTGCAAAACCGTTCTAGAAACCGAATGCAAGATTGGCAGATTACAAATTGGAAACAATGCCTTTATGCCTAAAAAGGGGTTGTGGTGCACTGATTACTTTTTATCATTGCATGGTGAGGCACAGAAGAATTATGCATTTCTCATTTCTGGAAACTGTGTGGTTGTAGGACATCTATTGCATTCAACTGCTGCATGTCCTGAGCACACTGATGACTTAAGGGTAGGCCTGTTTGTTGATTTTCTTCTTATAATAATGTAACCTGCGCTTTTAATAGGTGATCTGTATCTTTCATTTTAGACTACAGAATACACAGAGCTGGATGACAGTAATTTTGACTGGACCTGTCCGAACACCCAGATCCTTTTCCCAAATGACCCAATGTTTGCTCAGAGTATTCGTGAACCTTTGAAAAATGTGGTGGATAAGAGCTGTCCTAGGGGTATTTCCAGAGCGTAAGATGAATATCTTCTGTCTTTTGTTACTGTAGGAGTGACAGGAATAGTGTCTGTTATGCGTGGGAGGAGAAATAGGAGGTCTACTGGAGCTTGCTGACCTTGAGCTTGTAGTCTTTTTGGAATGGAGAGGCTAGCTTTGGGAAAAACTAGTTTTGTCTGGCCTCATCGGCAATGCTTTGTTCATTTCCATCAGGAATTAGTGAATGTTTCAGAGCAAAAGGAGTTTAATGAGCCATATACTCCAAATGGAAATTGTAGCCCACGTATTACAGGAAATACATCTTCTGAATTTGTAAAATTAATTCCTGTGGTTTCTTGAACAGTCCTGCAACTCTTTTCTGTAGTAAGAAAATAGTGTTGCTGTACATAATTTCAGATATTTTGAAGGGCTTAGGTCAGTCTGAAATTGAAGTTGTTTATCCTTCTGACCATCTCTGTGATATTTGTGTTTCATGAGTAAAAAACTGAGTAGCAATTGTTAGGAAAAATGTTTTTAATCGGTCTTACAATTATACAGACTACTTAGAAATGAGAGGCAGCATGTGATAGGTTCATGTTATCAACATTTTGTGTTCTTTGTCGCAGTACAAAATCAGCGAGAATGTAGGCAGCTTCTAAAAAAGGCTGAGAAGTTCTCTGTTGAAACGTGTGCTCAACTTTATTCCAAAAAATTGTAATCTTGTGGTGGTAGGAATAACCTGTGGAAGTTATGTGAGAGTTAAGTTTCAAGAATAATCTTTTTTCTTTTTATAAAGCTTTCATTTCTGATATCTTTTGTCAGAGAGGAGAGTTTGGGAAGTGGACCAAAACCACCACTGAGAGCCAGAGATTTCATGGCCAGTAATCCTGAGCATTTGGAGATACTGAAGAAGATGGGAGTCAGCTTGATTCATCTCAAAGATGGAAGAGTACAATTAGTACAGCATGCAGTGCAAGTAAGGCCCAACAGTACCTCTTTTGAAAACTTCTAGTAAAATCGTACTAGCTATGATATTTAACATTTTGGGGTTCAGGAGGGACAGACTGACTGGAAAGGGGAGGGAGCGCATGAGGTGGATGTGCAGCTGTATTTAGCAGGTTTATATGCTGTTAATATTTTGTGAGTAACACTTTTAACTAATCATCCATTAAATTAGATGGAGGCTTTTCATGTCCAAGTAATGTAGTTAATAGGGTCTTATCTGAAAATACGAAGTTTTCAATGTGAGGTATTTCTATTCATTTAGGAGTTCTAATTATTCACATATTTTTAGTCTGCAGTGTGGTAAAATTGCTAAAAAGTTAAATTCCACTTTTGAAATGGTGAATAAGTGCCAAGAGCATCCACTCTGTATCTTAAAATCTTTGTAGCATTGAATGTTTGCTAACGGTACTGTTTTGTGAGGAAATTGATATGAAAACAGAGCATTATTCTGAACCATTAAAGTACTAACATATGTGATGTAAATGGTGGCCCAAGCAAAGCTAACTTCATTTTTTTTTTTCTCCAAGTTTGTCAGACATTTAAGATGAAACTTTATTATTTCAAAACTTTATTATATCTTTACTCTTCAGGCAGCAAGCTCACTTGATGCTGAAGATGGCTTACGGTTCATGCAGGAAATGATTGAACTCTCCAGTCAGCAACAGAAAGAGCAACAGCTACCTCCTCGTGCTGTTCAGATTGTTTCCCATCCATTCTTTGGCAGGGTGGTCTTGACTGCGGGACCAGCACAATTTGGGATGGATTTATCCAAACACAAATCAGGGGTGTGTAAGATGTATCTGGGATCTGTTTTACAGTGCTTTCTGTTACTTTCCATATTGCTGAAGCCTAAATTTTACAATGTTGATACTGTTTCAGGATAGCTAGGTAGAGTGTGATTGATTAATTACAGGGGTTAAAATGACAAGGGTGCAGCAAGACAGAACGCAGTCTTTTTAGATGAGTGGCTTATCGGTCTGTAGCCTATGCTCTGCTCTTGGGCCGTCAGTCATGATTGAGGACCATGCATAGTATGACTTTGAAACAAATTCATATAATTCGCAGTGCATTTCTCAAGAGGTGTTCAGTTATAAGGGATGGTTTTCCTACTATGTCAGCCGTGATTTTACGGAAGCCCTTTTAGAGTAGGCTATTGTTTTCATAAGCTTTCATAAAGGCCTGTATCTAGATGGAAGAAGAAAATACCAGAGTCAGTGGTTCGTATTAGAAGCAGCAGGAAAACCGCATGACTTTGTTGGGCAAGATACAGCCCAACAGATGAGTCCCAGACTGCCAGTTCACAGAAGAAAATTTTCCAGAGACTATAGTTCACGGGTACAGACAAAATACGAATATAAGAATTAGGTTTTCACATGGCAATTCTTTGCTGCTTATTTCAAGGTCCAGGGTGTAAAGATTACCTGTGCTGACAGAAGATACTAAATGCATTATATTAACTGGAAGAAAAAAAAAACTAAAAAGCTCAGGAATCTTTTGCAAGCTTGAATGTACTGCTCTAATTCTCTCTTTGTTCTTGGTTTTGTTTTTCCACACAGACAAGAGGATTTGTTGTGACCATTAAGCCATATAATGGTTGTTCAGAGATCACTAATCCTGAGGCAGTGAAAGAAAAAATTGCCTTGATGCAAAGAGGCCAGTGTATGTTTGCTGAAAAGGCACGAAACATTCAAAAAGCTGGAGCAATAGGAGGCATTGTTATTGGTAAATAAGATTTTAATTCATTTGTATAAATGTAACCTGTATTTTACAGAGTTGATTATATTGGAAAGCTGACAAGAAGCTGCTAAACTTGCTGAAATGACGGTATTCCAACACAAACTGTGCTTTCAGAAGACAAAGAAATGTTTTGCTTATGTCTGTTTGTGCATGAAGTGTAACCAAACAAAGCATGATGGGTGATTGTCTCTGGTTTTACAGAGTAAAGTTGTTATTGTAAGGATCACTGAGTGTTGGAATAATGCTATCTAGTGACTGTTGAGGCAGACTTAAGGTACAAAGTAAATGAAAAAATGGTAAGGAGTACAAGTACACAAGTTGTTGGGTCTTTTGGCTTTTTGTACCTGATTTACTATTATCTATGAGGAGTCCTTAACTGACTGGGCAGTAGGAAGTTGCTCAAAAAGTCTGCTGAAGTTTGAAGTTGTAGTCTGTTTATCTACCAGAAGGGTTTGCTAGCTTTTTCTTCTGTGTGTCTGGCTAGATGACAATGAAGGAAGCAGCAGTGACACAGCTCCTCTCTTCCAAATGGCCGGTGATGGAAAGAATACAGATGATATCACAATCCCCATGCTCTTCCTGTTCAACAAGGAAGGAAATATTATACTGGATGCAATCCGGGAATACGAGGCAGTGGAGGTGCTCCTTTCTGACAAAGCAAAAGACAGAGGTAAGTTGAAAGGTGTTTTTATACAGAAGTAACTTCTAGCTGTGCCATGGCATGATGTGAAATGTCCGAGAGTGATTTCTGTTGCTACCCAGAGGTGCAATATTAAAGGTGCAAAGGTTATTTGGTAATGTTAGCTTTCTGTTCGACCTTAGTATTAGTTTTGTTATATGAAAGCCATTATCTGAGGGCCTCCCTCCCTGCACCCCCAAGTTAACATTAACATCCAGAAATGCTGTTCATAAGTTAAATGTAAGTTTAACTAAGGAGACAATACAGTCCTTTGGATTCCTTTTGAACCCTTTTTGTCATGATCTGCTTTGAAGTAGTATCAGAAATAGCAGAAGTGTTTTCAGTGCCCTACATTGTAAGTGTAGCTCCCCAGTGACATTCTTGGTGCCCAAAAGGAAAGAGACAGCTATTATAACTGCTTTGCCTGTCAAAGCAAAAGTGGTTATCATGCAAAATAAGGTTGCTGACCTCAGGTGCTTTTCAGTTTTTGCATTTATAATACAAGAAAATTGCAAGCTAGTACATATCAAATTAAAACATTTGCGTACGGCAGAAATTTCTAGGTTTTCCTTTTGCAAGCTTTCCTGGTAGCATTGCTTTATCTGAGCAGAGTATGTGAA
The DNA here is from genome assembly GCF_964034855.1 of Anser brachyrhynchus. Taxonomy (NCBI): domain Eukaryota; kingdom Metazoa; phylum Chordata; class Aves; order Anseriformes; family Anatidae; genus Anser; species Anser brachyrhynchus. Next base: position 17,110,717 of record NC_137702.1, on the reverse strand, counting down.
GAGTTAGTATCGCTAGTAAACTAGTGACAGCATTTATTTTCTGCCCATTTGCAAAGGTGATATTCTGAAAGCTCCAATACTATTTTTTCATAGCTGCTTACAAATTCTTATTGTCTGTAACTATGGTTAAGCTGGTCTAACAAACTACTAAACACAGAAGATAGTTCTGCATTTGAGAATTTGTAATGCATATGTGTTTCTTCCCTCTTCGTGCTTTCGTTTGGAATCCCAGCAACAATCTTTAAAGGTAAAACGATTCCAAACTACATTATTGATAGCAGTAAGTATCCTGTATTAAAAATAGCATATACAGTTTAACTCCCTAGAGGTCTTGAAATAATAGCATCTTGTACACTAGTTACAAGAAATTTGTGTGGTTAAATTCAGACAGCTGCTGGAAATTTATAAACTAAATCAGTGCTAGACACATCAGTGTTGTTTTGAGTGAAACTATGAGGAGGGAGGCTTTCACTCTCTTTAGTTTGTAGGTTAGTAAGCTGGTATAACTCTGCATCTCCCACTTCCTCACATGTGGCATTGTGGTGGATCTGGGAGTACTTTAAAACCCATCATTAAAGTTCAGCGCACACAGTGGATGCTAAAGTATCTGCTGAAGTCTGGAAGGGAACTACGAAGTGCTAGTCTAGGCAACTAGCACTGGCGCAGAAATCACGATTCAGGTTTTGGAAACCAAAACTAATCTTACTAGACTGCTTGCCCTTTCTAATGATTAAATGTTTTCCCTCCCTTCCCTCTGTAAAATACATTCCTTAGTAGCATTAAGTTTTCATATCAATGGAAAGTTTGTGCTTCCTTAAGTAATAAGGTCAAAGGAAGTGATCTTGCTTTTGAATTATATAATAAAATGCTACCTTTCTATTTTTTTCAAAATACCTTTTCTTTCTCTTCCCCTCTCAAAGACTTGGAAATGGAGAATATGGACCAGAAATTATCTGAAAATGATTCACATAAACAAAATTCTGAAGAAGCTTCTTCAGCATCTCAGGATGTTGTTGCGGTCAGTGAAGAACCGGAAGGAGAAAGCTCCGATGTTACTGACCCTGATTCTTTGTCTCCTGCTCATGCAGACAGTGACAGCGTTTCCATTTCAGATCAGGACTCCTACACCCCTGGAACTGATGAGGCTAGTACTCCAGAGCCAGCATGTATGCAAGGGGATAACCAGCCTCAGGAACAAAAGACCGAGACAGAGTCAAACTCCAAAGTTAACTGGGATAATAAAGTACAACCTATGGAATCCATATTAGCAGACTGGAATGAAGATATAGAAGCATTTGAAATGATGGAAAAGGATGAACTATGACTTGTAATAATGACTTGTTAGTAAACAAATGGAGAACTCTTTGGGTAGAAGTGAGGCCCTGATGTCTGAGAACTAGAAAACATTCAGTATTGTGATGAGCAACCAGGTGTCACCTGGAAATTATCATATAAATCCAGCACACACTCTTTTGTTTTGATTTTTTCCTGTTTAAAAATGGGAACGTGCAATCGAAGCATTCGTATGGCTCCACTGCGTGGTGCTGTTACCCCGGGGGGCTCGTCAGGAAACGAGCCCATCTTCTGCCTTCCAGGTGCCAAGGGGTCACACTCTTTGGCCTCTGGAAAGCAAAAGTTAAACGCAGTGGGGCTAACATACCACATCAACGGTTTGGGCGGGAGCACTTCCGTAGGCCAGCAACTGTTCTGGTCGGAGTGAAGGTGCAGTTTCACTGATCGCTACTCCGTTGAAAGCCTTCATTGCTAGCAGCGGGTGAAATCATTTCCGGTTGTTGTCTTTAAGACACTGGTAGAAGCAGTTGGATTTTGTTCTGACATATCATACTGAGACACAGTAGTGTTGCTCATCGCTCCTTCCATCTGTTACCATGAAGAATGACCAAGATGACTTGTGAGTTTTTCCTTCTGCTTTACTTTCAACTAGTGAAACTATATAAACTGAAGGCAGCGTGTGCTTTGTGAGCAGGTTCCATCAGGGAAACGAAGACAGCCCTGCTCATTTGGGATCTAACAGGTAAAGGTTCAAAGTGTGCTATAAAAGCTATGTTTGAGATGGAGGTAAGGTGGATGGGGCAGATGTTGAATACAGGCATTTCCTTTGGCCTTCCAGGTTGAAAAACCCAGTCTACCCTGAGACAGTTTAAACTGGCAATAGTCTCTGAAAGGATACTAGACAGAATTAGATCAGCTATAACAAAAACTTCCTTTTTCTACAATTTTTATTCTAACAGCTTGACTTCATTGTCATTTTTATATGCAACTTCGATATGTGTGATACTTAAGGCAATGAGGCCAGTACCAGTGGTGAAGTGCGACAGTTCTGGCTGTTGGGTCCATAGTTCAAAGTATAGTGGTGTGAATTGTGAGAATGACTGGTATGTTACTGTGGGCTTTGGGAGTTTGTTACAGATAAGTGTGGGTCCTAATTTGTTATCCCTATTATGAAAAGCATTATTTAAATAAAAATGGGGATGCTTAAACAGCTGAGATGTTTTGACTGCGTCCAAAGAAACTGCCAAAAGCTAATTAAGTTGATTTAGATAAACTGCTTGTTAGAAAATCATGGCTCAAAGAATTGTTTTATATCAAAGAATAAATTAACACTGCCTGTATGCTGCACCAGGCTAGAAATGAAGTTTATATTAATCTTTACAATGGATTTTTTTAAAACTGCCCAAATCTGAAGTGCGCCTTTCATTTAGCTGGTGAAATTATGCGTGCTGAATATGCAACTGTTAATTAGTACAGCCATACTGTATTTATTTATGTATACTAATGTACAGTATGAATGGAGAAATCCCAGGCAAATGTTGTATACATGTATACTTGACACTTGCTTTCAACAGGTTCGAGATGCACAGGCACCTTTTGAGAGCATGACAGTCAGTTGGAATACTATCTGTAAATTGAACAATAACTTTAAATCATTAGAGTAGGAGGTAATTTGGAGGAGGAAATGAAGCAGTAGCAGAGTAGTGAATAAGTGTCCTTTTAAAATAAATTAGCTTTCAAATGTAGTTATTCCTTTGCACAGCTATCTATGGAGGCTTGAACTGAGCGAGTAGGGTTTGCAGCAGCTGAGGTTTTTCAGTTGAGGTATTTTTTTTTCTTTTTTTATGTGGGTTTCTTCATGTAGGGAGTTTGACCATGGGAGCCTGTTAAGTGTCCTTTGTTACTCAGAGCCCCGCTCTGCGCCAGACGCAGCGCTCCCCTGGCAGCGCCGGGGCTCGAAGCCACACGGCCCGGGGCAGGCAGCTACGGCACTGAGACCGCCTGGTGCCGGCCACGGGCCTTTGCCCGGCTGTGACTCCTTCGGTCTGCCAGTGCTTGGTGCCACAAAGGAGCCCTTGAGTTCTCGTGCTCTTCGGTGTGGACTATGTCCTCATTAGTTCTTTTGGTGAATATAAAATTATTTTTTATAGGCATAGAGGTCCTCCAGTCATTATGTTAAGACTGTCAATATTGCAACTGAAGCTTATCTTTTTTTTTTAACCTGCAGAAAATTTAAGTGTAGTTGTAAAATTTTACTAAAAGATTAACTTCTCCTTGCCACCACAAGCTCGTGGTTAATCACAGATGTGGATGAAGCGGTTAAGGAGGGAAACCTCTCTCGTTTCAAGGGATTCTGTGTAATCCCGGAGCTCAGTGTAGGTTTGAAGCATGGGTTTGGCGGTGGCCTACCTCAGATAACTGTTGCCCCCTCCCTTCTGGATTGATTTTTGTCGTTGTTGTTTAAGTTTGTTTTACTTGGAAATGATCTTGAGACCATAGCCATGTTTCACAGGTGGGGTTCATGCTTGGTTTACGGAACTGAATTGGGTAAAGTTGGCCTTTTGGGAAAGAAGAGTAAATTGGGGGGAAAGAGGGGACAGTTTTGTTCAGGTTATTTTTACTTTGTGTTTCCTTATGAGGAAATAAGCTGTATTTAACCTTTTCATATCATGCTGAAAGTAGTTCAATTTCCTGTCACTGTCATCTTAAAAAGCAAAAAGAATGTATTAATCTTTTTTTAATCTTTTGGAGATGGGGAGTAAGCGTTCTTTCCAAATTTTTAAGTCTGCTCCACGTGGAATATTGCTCGTGCATCACTAATGGATTATTTGTCTGGTATTGTACATTAATTTGTATAGTATTGAACACTGAAGAATTCAGGAATCTGAGATGGAACTAGCACTTGCTCCATGCCATGTAATTCAGATTAGCCAATTAATTTCTCATTTGATATTAGAGGAATATTCTCAATTGTTTACATTTATTGTTTGTTAATGAAGTTCTAAAACAAGCCCAGCTTTGTTTCTCCTCCTACTGCCAGCATACCTGAAGGCGTTAACATCAGTCATGAGTATGTTGAGAAGTTGAAAACGGGCCATCTTATGCAAAAGGCATCACTCAGAACATAGGAAAAAAAAAAAAACATTCTGTGAATGAAATATTGTATGTTCAGATTTTATAAGATTTTTTTTTTAGCCAGCCCAATTTACAGCCGTATATTTTCTTATGAAAGATGTCTAATAACAGGTGCTGTAACACTATTGTTGGGTTTTACTGTCTGGTGGTAAATGTATACAATATTTCTAAGGGCAACTATGTACTGTGATGTAAAAGTCTGGGCTAAAGTGTATATAATCTGTGTACATAATTGTGTACTTATTATAATTGCTGATTGTAAAGATTTAATAAAATGTAAATATTCTGGTCAAGCTGTTCTAAACTGACACTAGCTTCTGAATGGCCTGGCCAGCTGTGTTTACCTTGATTTTTTAATTATCCTTTTTAGCAAGGCCTGTGGTAGGGACACCAATACTGCTTGGGTTCTTCATTAACAATGCCCCTTAATGAGGGGCTGGTGCTGACTCTCGGCATGGACAGGGCCGGATGGGGCACAGGGAGGCGGGGATGGAGGAAGCAGCAGGCACCTCACCCTGCCAGGAGCTTGGAAAGGGGGTGGTGTTTCATGAGGGTGGCCAAGCACAGGGACAGGTACATGGCGCTGTTATGTATAAATATACATCAAATTTTATACTTCAAATTTGTTGTTTAGAGGGTCTGGTCTGGTAAGTCTCAAAGGAGAGATTTTTCCATTACTGCGTTACTAGCTGCTCTGTGACACCTCAGTGTCCAGAGAAGGGCCACGAAGATGGTGAAGGGCCTAGAGGGGAAGACGTATGAGGAGTGGCTGAGGGCACTGGGCCTGTTCAGCCTGGAGAAGAGGAGGCTGAGGGGGGACCTCATCGCGGCCTACAGCTTCCTCACGAGGGGGAGCGGAGGACAGGCACTGATCTCTTCTCTTTAGTGACCAGTGATAGGACCCGAGGGAATGGAGTCGAGCTGCGACAGGGGAGGTTCAGGCTGGACATCAGGAAGAGGTTCTTCACTGAGTGTGGTTACACACTGGAACAGGCTCCCCAGAGACGCAGTCACAGCACCAAGCCTGTTGGAGTTTAAGAAGCATTTGGACTGTGCTCTCAGTCATATGGTCTGAATTCTTGGTCTAGACGTGTGGTGCCAGGAGTGGGTCCTGGGTTCTTATGGCGCCAACTTGGGATATTTTATGATTCTATGACCTCTGCTCCTGTGAGGCTTTGCAGCGGGACTTCAGGCCTCAGAGCGTTTGAGAGCAAGGTACCTTCTGCCTTCCTCATCCCTTGAAGGCTCCTTAGAGCAGGATGTTCAAAAAGCATTTTGGTGTAATTCCCCTCGCCCCGCGGTTATCCTCCTTGGGGGCACGTGTTGCAGGGCTGCATGGAGAAGGAGGTGGGGAAAAGCTTGCACTGGAAGAAAAGTGTAGAAGGAAAAAGGGTCTGAAAACCAAGGAATGAGAGAAGTTATTTGGTGCTGGGCTTGTAAAGTGAGGAGTTGCCTTTCCAGGGCTGGTGGTGGGTGCACAGGAGATGCTGCGATGGGGACAGCACAGGGGCATTTGGGGTCAGCACACCAAGGGCACAGGTGTGCAAAGGCAGAGAAAGCCATGAGGAAGGCTTTTCACAATCCCATCCTTTGAAGCAACTTTTAATTGCCTACTTAATGCGATGATGTGACCAGTGCTAGTCTCTCTTCTGATGTGTGCTAAGTAAGAGAAAATGCAGCAGGGGTGAGGCTACAGCTGTGAAGTGATGCTGCTATCCCTCCTGCACACCCCATAGTAAAACCAGCTTTAATAATTACTTTATGGCAGTGGTTGTAGTGATGGGATGTAACGTGCAGGTCTGTAATTGGCTTCTCATGGGAATTTCTCAAGCATGAGAGATTCAGTGTTGCCAACTCAATTTTTGCATTTCAGCTTTTTGCATCACCCAGCCCCGGGGGAATTTGGTGGCTCCGCCAAAAAATTCATACTCAGCTGCTGCTCATCCTAAAAACCATCATTCATGGTGGCCAGAAGGTGCCTGGTCAGGAGTCCTGCTTTCTTTCTAAGTGCTCCATAAAAAGGTAGTGTTGATCAACATTTCTAGCAGGCATGGTACCTATAAGATACCATTTGCCTGGGACTTTAAAACACCAGCACAAAGTGAGTCCATCTTTAGCAATCTGTGGGTGCAGGGGAGGAGGGACGGATGCTGAGCACCAGCCCCTGCAGCTGGGCAGCACCAGGACCATCCCGAGCCCCTTCAGAGCCCCACTGGCTGCGAAACCCGGACAGACCTGAGGGCAGCAGTGCAAGTCCGAGAATGAGAGAAAATGCAGAAAAACAGTGACACCGTTCCTTAAAAACCCTACCCGGCTATTTCTCTGCCTTCAGGACCTTTACTGGGTTCAGCCATCATCTCTGCTTCGCTCCAGGCTACGAGTGCTGGGGTTTGTGCTACAGCAGAGATGAAATACTGAGAAATTCAGAGATGGACGTGCTGAACTTGATGTGTTTTAGGATTTCCTCTATGGACCTCTTCTGTGGCAATGACAGAGTAAATGTTGATGGTTTAGGCATGTGCATCATCCCTGCTTACATGGCAAAAGCCACTTTCTCTGCTCCTCACGTTCCAGTTTAAGAAAATTTGTGAACAAGTCTTAGCAAGGCATAAAGGAAAAAAAGGAACAGGATCTGCAGGAAATGTGAAAAAGGCATTTCCCACAAGTGATGGCTTCCACGGCTGTTTTATGTAACGAAGCACGTGGCTCTCATGTTTATTTTAGGGCTCGACACAGGCGAGCTGATTGCCAGCCAGAGAGCATCTCTGTTAAATGATGTCAATCTTCACTGCACCGGCATTACAGCATCATAAAAAATTACATAGCTGCTATTTTGGGTAGCAGCTCTCTCCGACTCAGTGAATAAATACGTCTCCATATGACTCACTCTGGGGGTTTATTAATAGACACAAAATCAGAATGCCAAAACCCGAGAATATCTCTGTTCCCACACCTATCTTTCTAGTTCCTTGCAGCACTTGAGAACTTTTTGTCTCAGGATTATTATTATTATTATTATTTAGAGAGAAAAGGAACACATTTCCTGACTTCTGAAGGCTGGGGGTAGCCCGCGGTGACGCAGGGAGCTTGGTGCCTCAGCCCGGTGCCTGCAGGGCAGCGCACACACCACCCACACTGCACGCAGAGCTAATACCTGTCAGGAAAAGCCACCTTTCCAGGGGCCCATTAAGGTGAGGCTGCTGCTCTCTTCAAATCTTGAAATGAAAGCTCGAGTTCCTCTTTGCCTGATTTAAGCAGAAAGCATTCAGGATTGCAGAGCAGCGCTTTGCCCTGTAGCAGTCGACGAGCAGCAGCCGCCTGAGACAGGCTTAGCTTTGGAGCGTGCAGCCCTAGAGGGGGTTCAGTCATTCAAACGGCTTTTCAGTGATTGGGGTGAAGCTCATCAGTGGGGGTCTCCCACACAACAGGACGCATCGTCCCAGCCCCACCACGTTGAATGGCCATGCTCCAAGGATGTTGTCTTTGACAGCACTGGCAACCCTTTAAATAAAAAAAAAAAGAAAAAAAAGGCAGGTTTTCAGCCCCTAAAAGATTCTGTCAGCATTCACAACCCTGCCAGGGGCGCAGGGAGTGCATCCATGCAGTTATCTTGTGCTGGCTTTTACAAAGCAGGTGACAGGTTCCCAGTTCCATGTGTGCTCCTGATGATGCTGAAGAAGAGGAAGATGCTGATGATGACTGTGCCAATATCAAGCTCAAAGAGAGCATGTACCTGTTTGGTGGGTAGAGGTATGCACCCCCTTTTTAAATAAATAAATAAATACAAAAGAAAAATGTGACTTTTTAAAAAATTCTATCACGGAACTACAGAATGGCCAAGGTTGGAAGGGACCTCTGCAGATCATCTACCCCCCCCCGGCAGAGCAGGCTCACCTAGAGCACATTGCGCAGGATGGCAACCAGGTGAGTTTTGAACATCTCTGGAGGCGACTGCACAACCCTCCAGTGCTCTGTCACCCTCACAGCAAAGAAGTGCCCCCTCATATTGAACCTCCTGTGCTTCAGTTTGTGCCTCTCGTCCTGTCGCTGGGCACAACTGAAAAGAGACTGGTTCTATCCTCTCAACACCTTCCCCTCAGGTATTTATATACATTAATGAGGTCTCCCCTCAGTCTTCTCTTGTCCAGGCTAAACAGGCCCACCTCTCAGCCTGTCCTTGTACAACAGGTGCTCCAGGCCTCTGATCATCTTAGGAGCCCTCCTCTGAACTCGCTCTGGTACTTCTATGTCCGACTTTTATTTTACGAACTTCCACATTTTAAAGTTCCCCTGAACTGGGATTCAGCTCCCTTCACTGAACACTGTGCCTGAAGCAGCACAATAACTTATATATGGATTTTTTCACTCTGTACCTACCCAACTTCTTAGGTAACGTTTGACCTCCAGGTTTCCTCCCCAACAGCAAAGCAAACAGCCTGCCTGCACCTCGTGTCTCCCCATCCCGCCACAGGGCCTTCTTGCTGCACATATGCTTGCATTCACACAGCTCAGTAGGTGGCATTGGCTTTGGAAGATGTTCAAAATTTGTTGGGTTGGACCACGTCAGCTTAGAGGTGGTTACACCGAGCACGTGGTGCCCGGTGCCAGCCAGGGAATGAGGAGGGCATGCCCAGAGGGATGGGTTCACTTGGCAGGCGGCCAGAACCCAGGTCCGCTGCCTCTCAGTTTAGGGGACAAAGGCAAAATGGTCAGGGTAAAATGGACGTGTAAATCACGCATGTTGGACGTGGAGCCTGTGTGGAGTCATGCTCGGTGCTCTGAGAAGTGGCAAAGCCTGCCGGAGCTGCTGGTGGGCAGAAATGCCAACAGCCATTGGACTTCACTAACTTTGGTTTAAGGCTCGTCTTAAATTCATTGCTCAGTGGATGCACACCTGAAGCAGCTGGAAGCCTCTCCAACCTGAAGGGCTGGTGTGTCAGCCAGGACAGTTCGGAGTGGAGCCAACGCTAAGTCCAAAATCAAAGTGACAGCTATCCATCATGTTACAGCCTTGCCAAAGCTGAACTAGCTGAGATCTATTTGCCTTCATTCTGATTTTCATGCCGTGGTGGCAACATTTTTGGAGCCAACCTGCAGCTGCAGGGATGGCGTGAGCCACAGAGGTGCCTGTGGGCAGTGTGCTGAGGAGGTGCTCCGTGCGCTCCGGGTCTGCAGGGCGGGGGGGGTGCAGCCCTGCGGCGAGGCTCCGCGGGGCACGGTAAGGAGCGCTGAGCTGACTCGGGTGGTGGCTGGGGGACAGCCTGCATGGCGTGGGCCTCCTCCTGGCATACAGCAAAAGCAAACCCTTCACCTCCGGAATGACTTCCCCAGCAGATGGGAAAGTGCCCCCAAGCTATATTGGCAGTGGTGGTGACGCTCACAAAGCGTCCAAGGCCGAGCTCCCACCAGCAGTGCGGTCTCAAGCCCACCAAAGTCACTAAGCCTTGTACCTGCAATAATCGCGTTGGGGTTTCCCCATTAATACAGTGGGGACGTGCACCTGGTGGGATTAGCTGCCATTTCAGGAGCCTGCCCTAATTCTGCTTTGATGTGAACAGCAGTGGTAGTTGTCAGATAATTAACCAGCCGCTTTGATGGGCCTTTTAAAGCGTAAAAGCTTCTGATTTCTCGGTTGTAGCAATTCACCCGTCCATCCACCGTCTGCCCTGGGGTTTTCCAGGCCACCCATTGCCCACCATTGCTCCACATCGTGTCAGTGCCCGAGCCCCACACCAGCACCAGGCAAACCCAGCTGGGGCCCCCGAGTCCTTTGCGTGGTGTCAGTGTGGCTCCCGCGCCTGCACGACCAGGTGTTTTGGCAGGGTACTGCCAAGCAGATGTGAAGAGTTAGCGGAAAGGGGATTTTTCTAAACGTTTCCAGAGAGTCCAAGAAAACTTCTTAAAATACACTGCCTCCCACCAGCAAAAGCCTGGTTCTTCATGGTAAAGCATGAGGCTCCATTAAAAAAAAAAGAATTTAGAGATGCCCAGAGCTTTCTGGTGGTTTCTACAGAGCTGAGTTGATGTGGCCATCGCAGAAAATCCCAGGGCAGCTCAGCGAGCCTGCCAGCCGCGCAGCCCGTGGCTCCTGGAGGCGCCCCAGTGGTCGTCTTCTGGAGGGAGGCGTTTTGGCTCAGCTTTGGCCCCACCAAGCTGCAAGGGGACTGGGGCGGCCCCTGCCGCTGCTGTGGGTCTCAACCCAAGGGCATGGGAGAGGAGCAGCTGAACTGGGTGCGCCTCTGCCTTACCCCGCGCTGCCAGGCCCAGAGGAGAAGGGGAAAAAAAAAAAGAAGAAAAAAAAAAAAAAAAGTGCACTGCCTGTGTCCACATCTGAATGATGCAAGATGACACCCTGCAGCCTTCCAAGGTGAAAAAAGTAACAATATGGTTTTTTTTGTTTATTTTATTTTTTTTAATCCCCAATTTAGATGTGAAGGCAAAGCCTTCGCGGCCTCCTGCCCACCACGACCAGCCCTGCCCCTTGGATGAGCTGGGCGCTGCATGGAGGGGCGGAAGGGCTGGGGAGGGGCCACAGGTGAAGAAAAACTCTCAGTAATAAAACAGAAATAAAAGCACCTGACTTTTAGGTCGAAGTGCATGCGTTATAACAGGGTCTTGCATGCAGGCTGAGCACCCCCGAGGTGCTCATGGCCAGGCTGGATGGGGCCTGGCAGCGTGGTCCAGCAGGAGCTGGAACCAGACGGTCCCTAGGGGCCCCCTACAGAACTACAAAATGCCTTCACCACGACCTTGTCCAAGATCCCCGACTATAGCTTGCAGCTAATTTAACAGTATGTCAGACTCCTAAAGAGAAATTTGGCCTGGGATAATTTTCTCGATACTTCTTTTATAAGAAACATTGAAAATCCCATTTACTAATAAGCACAGCACATCAGATGCAAGCAGTTCTCCTCTGCCCACCCTCTTTTCCACCCTGAATGTATCTGAGGCATGGTTCCAAAGAGAGATGCATTTTAAGCTACAGTAATCAGCTTATATTATTATAGATCCTTAGCGGAGACATGTATGCAGACTTCTAATAGAATTTGCTGGGACTTCTGCAAAGGCAGAAGACATAGATTAAAGAGCAACATCCACCTGCGCAACCCTGTGGGGCTGCCTGTGCTATGCGCAAGTTCTTACAAAACCTGGGGATAAGCCAAACGCTGGTTTTCAGCCCCGGCAGGGCCATGACCTCACTCTCAGGCGGTTTTTGTGGCCCCACAGGGAGGTCCATTTTTTCCTTCCTTCCACCTGCTGCACTGTGCTTGCTCTGGACTTATTTTTTCAGCAAGCTGTAGTTCAAGGCTTGAGGAAACAGTTACCCTGCTTACAGTAAATTACCAGCACTGATCTTTGGTTTTCCATATCCCTAAGAGTTTAAGAGCAAGTCTCCAGCCTGACCAGGATGCTGGGTCAGCAGAAAGCCATCAGCCAGCTTCTGCCCAGCACACAGAGATGGTTGAAGAGCCATGGCCAAGGATTTGCTGACTTGATGCGAATAGGTGCCGCCTCCCACGCCCCCAACCCGCTCCTCTCTGCTCCTCCCCCCCCCAATTCAAGTCTGCCCCCATCTTCTGCAGAAGGTTAGAGCAAATCTAAGTCTGCCAACCCTCACCCCAGTCCCACCAGCCTCCTGGGGAGGTGCTGGCCCCACATCAACGTCCGAGGTACCCGCTGCTTCCCTCCAAACCTCCCACCCGTCCTCGTACCTCCAGGCCCAGCAGCAGGATGGGCTACCCAGGCATCAGCAAACGTGGTCCTCCAAAGGCACACCAGCCACATCACGATCTGTACGGGAGACTGAAGTACTTGCTGCTTAACGTCACAAACACATTAAGTGCTTAGGAAAGATGGGAAGAGCGTTTCCGCTCTCACAAAGCTTCCACAATAAGCATGCCATCATCAAGGAAAAAAACAACAACAAAAAGTTAAAACTATTAGCTGGCTGAAAGAAACTCTGTGTAGAAGGAGGCTGGTGTATTGACAGACCATGGAGTATCCGTAACACAGGATTTGTATGCAAAATTTATATAGGAGATGTTTGGTGTTTAGAAAATGAAATGTTTTAGAAGAAAGGACCCAATTCAATCACTCCTGCACAACTTGCAAAGGCTTTATAAAGGACTTTTGAGAGATGGATTTGCAGGGCCAAGCCCCAGGACCATTTATTAATTAAAGTGTTTAAATAATTCAAATGCACAATCTCTTGACTCTCCTTAGCATGGCTACCTGCTCAAGAGCTGATGTAAATCATGGAAAAAAAATACATATATATATCATATGCAAGACTGCAGTTATCACCTGGAAAACTTTGTAACAGGTTAAATGGCTCTATAGCATCAAGACCCCAGGAGCCCTACCCAAGGATGATGTGATGGGAGGAAGGCAGTGAAAAATCATCTTCACTGAGGTCAAGATCTCTGGGATAGCTGCATTGCCAAAACTGCTGCCAAAATGGAGCAAAGATTCAGGGTCTGGCCAGCAACCTTTGACCATTAACAAGTTAAAGATGCATGTGGTGGAATGTGCCAGCGAGGACCCTGATGCTGAGCATCTACATGGAAAACTACTGACACTACGGAGCACTTGAGTTGTCCCAGTCCTGTGATGGAGCAATCACTCAGCTCAAATCGAGGCTGACACGTCCTGCCTACCACGCTGCCCCTGCTGTGGCCAAAAGCAAAAGGAAAGCCCAGTGTGGGGAAGGAAGCATAAGCAAACGGTGTTTTTTGACATATTCTAGGTGTGGCACAGCACTAATGGCATTGCTGGGGGGAACTCACACAAAATCTTTTGCCATGGACTGCCCAAACCCACTCAGAGTGGATGGTGGAGGAAATCTCTTTGGTGACGAAACTCCCTAATATTTTAGAGATTTTTAGAAGTCAGAAGGGATCTTTGAGAGACTCAGTTGAAATACTTTAAGAGAATCTGGTTTGCAAAAGACCCTGAGAACTAGGCCAGTGAAAAATGGAGTACTTTAAAGGGTTTTGGGTTGCGTGCCCAAAGCTGACATCTGCCGCATCAGAAATGCCGCTATAAATGCAGTCTCATGGTCTCTTCGACATACACAGTCCCGCACAGTGCACTGACATCAATACGCTACTGAAACCTACACCCCGAAGATTCACTGAGAGTTTCTGCTAGGGATGCAGGGCAGACCTGGCACTCACACGGTGCCATAGTATGGAGAATAAACATCGGCACAGGTAACAATCTCTTCTTAAAGAATAAATACAAAAGGTGTCTTTTTTTCCTTGAGGTTTTTTTTTTTTTTTACTCATGACAGTATTTGTTAAAAATATTACATCTGCTTTTGAGAAGATAGCATCCTCTCTGTATAATATGGAAAAATAAACTCTACAGGACATGCAACAGATACCCCCAATTGACACAGAGCTGCTTTAAAAGATCAGATCCACAGAGTCAGAAATGTGAAGGGTTGGTTTTGCCTCGCCTGTTCCCAGAATCTTAGAACATTGTGTTGCATGAATGGTAAAAGACAAGAATACATAAAAACAGTAAAATGTTTATTTTCTTAGAAAAAAAGAGATTCAAAATGATTGTGATCACACTCCCATTCGTGCTCAGCAAAGCCAATACTGCAAGCTTAGTCCTTGATTAAGATACCTATTAAATGAAACTCTTTTCCTCTTAAAATACAAATTCCCGCTCCTGCATCACTTCCAGTATTTCAGTGATAACATGCTTTTAATGGATAATAGTTTCTCAGCTTTCTTCTGAGCAGAGAAACAAGGCCTGCCATGGCAAAACATCCCATCTCCAAAGCTTGAAATCACCAGCATTAATTAGCACTCCAGCCCGTACGCGGACTGACAGACAGCTTAAGGGTGTTCTCAGATGCTCGAATGTTCACTTATGGAAGCTTTGTATAACACTACCTTATTAGATAGAAAACAGGCCAGAAGCCTTAATAAAATCAACAACGTCTTTCAGATTAACTTTAAGGATTTGCTGCGTATCTGGACACAGAGAAAGTGAAAAGTTGCAACAAGTTTTAACTAGCAGCAACAAAAACAGTTCCTTACGAGTTCTTAGCAATATTCCTCATCTGTTCATTAAGAAACACTGTAACTGAATGGAGCATATAATGTGGAAATGATCTTCTTCTGTTATGTAGTGCTGTTCGCTCTAGAAGACTTCCAAAAGGTGTCAACTGGGTTGTAATCTATTTACACAGTAGTATTCCTGGTTTGATTGGCAGAATTGGCACTATGTGACATCTTCCTCTTCTGAACAATAATCACGACCCTGTAAGGAAAAAAGCCAGGTATTCTGTAAATCACTAACTGAAGATAAAAATAGCAAATAATACTTACAAATAATATATTTCAGGTCTGTGAAACAAGGACACTTAAGTTCAGAGCTAGGGAGAAATTGAAAAACAGGCAATGGAGTTTGCAGAACTCCTACAACCATTTCTGGAAGATCTGCACAAAACCAGGATAGGAAGTCACTCCCTTTCTGTCACCGTGAATCTCATTATTTTCATTCCCCATACTGAAGCTCAGGGGAGTCCAACACACTGATTTACAGAACTATTTTATGTAAAAACACACCTTGATGTATACAACCTTATAGCGTCATCACTAGAACATAATCTCCTATGCAGAAGCACCAAAGTGCATAATCATATGCTGCTGTGAAGAAGGATGCTGTGAAGCGGCTGTCAGCTGCTGTGAAGAAGGATACTTCATCTGATAACCTGAGCAAGACCTTAACATAAGAGCAAAAGACACAATTCATACTGAAATTATGCTTGCAAAATGGAGGAAAACAGGCTAAGCTTCAAAAACCATGGGTTTTGTAGAGACTAGGTGTGCTACATTTTCTGTCTCATTCAAAATGCAAGACTTGCGGCAGCATCTACCTGGGCATCACCCTTGGAAGGCTGGCAGATGTATTTTGTCCTGCACAAGCTGTTTCTTGCAAAGCGATAAAAACAGGGGATGACGGCACCTGCTGTCCTCATTGCTCTGCACAGCTGGAGCTGAGCTTTTGAATGCACAAACCACCCAAGATAGCCTGAGTAAAACAACGGCTTCAAAATCTGGTATTGAAAGTCTCAACATCTGGCTTCCCTTTGGTCCTGTGTGCTGGGTTGGGTCACCCTAGTGCCTGTGTGAAACATTCCAGAGGCCGAGCAACGGACAGGCAAAGAAGGAGAGGACAAATGTGAGAGTCTCAGACCTGCCAAAAGTGTAAAAGCTCAATTCTCTGTAAGCAGAAGGGACCAATTCAACCCTGGTAAAACAGGTGAAACTCTACTAATACCAGGGATACCAAGCCGACCCACAAATTAAAATGGTTGACTGTGCTGTCTGGAAAGAGGAAGACAAAAGAAAAGAAGGAAAAATGAAAAGGGAAAAATGCATCTTGATGCAATTTGCCTGGGATGCACAACTGATGTAGGGTACCAGCCAGGAACAAAGGTTGGTAATTAAAATCCTCTGCAATGAAAAATACCACTGACGATGGTGGGGTTGCAGAGCTCACCTTGCTGGAGGGTCCCCCCCTTCATCTCACTCCGTGTCCTGCTCATGTCTCCAGCACCCACACAGCTCAGCACGATTAGTCAAAGGGCATTCTGAGTATGACAAAAAAATCCTAGGAGACTAATCAGCCCTAATTCCAATTCAGCAGTCACTGATGCAGGAAGAAACAAAGAAATGCATTTTTTAAGTAGAAGGTTTGATTCAGGAAAAAAGAGTTGCTGATGGGATGCAGAAATACTTCAGAGTGGCCAAATCCATTGGTTTTCTCTGTGCTGGGGACCACGATGCATTTGGATACTAATCTGGTGACGACGAAGGCTGTGTCCAACACGCTTCAGAGTGGTGAAGGCCATTAGAGGCGATGAATGGCTGCCGCTTGGGGTGTGTCCGGCAGATTCACCCATCTGGTCCCCTGCTGCCCATCACTCCCCCGCACGCCCTGCATGAACGGCCACCAGTGCTCAAGCAGGCCCGAACTACCGAGAGCCGTCTTACTTTTCTTCCTTCCCATTCCTCCCGCTGTTCTGCTTTCCGGTTCAGACCCTGACAATGAAGCACGCTGCTCCAGAAGAGGAAGGAAAGAAGCTGAAGCCCAGGGTGCTGAGCAAGGCCCCGCCGCGCTGCAGAGATGCCGCCTCTCCTTGGGTGCTGGCAAAAGCCAGGCTGCTGCCACCAGATGCTCCAGTCCCATTTCTGCACCCTTGGGGAAGGAGCCATGTCGATGTCTAGGAGGCGGCCTTCAAGGCCATGTCCCTCGGTGGTCGCTGGGCTGCCGCCGAGCCTGCCGCCAGCCAGCTCCTTCCACCTAACGCATGTGGGCAGCGTGGCACAGCCCAAAAGGGGAGGAGAGGAAAACGCTGGGTTGAAACACCAGCGGCACCTCCTGGGCCTTCCTGAAGTGTGAGGTGCAGGCCTCGCACCCCCCAGGCTCTGCACGGAGGGACCCCAACCACCTAACTCAGTGCCCACGTTACGGCGGTGTCCGAAGGCAGAACGGAGAGCTCCCCCCCACCGCCCACAACGCAGTGCTACGCTACGGACTAAAATTGCATTTTTGTTGCAGAGAAATGCCTCAAGGCTGCCGTTGGCACGTTTCGCTTGCTCCGGCACGGCCGGCAGGTGCCAGGCCGGCCTCCAGCTGACGCACCAGCTGGTGGGAAGGCAGAGGACTCAGTGCAGGACGGAGGAACCAAAACAGCTCCTGCAGCCACCCCAATCGCTGTGCTCTTCCCATGGCTTGAGGTGGAGCAAAGCTCTGCTTAAAAGCCAAGTGGAAAAAAAGGCACTTTTGGTTTATGGCAGCCAAGAACAACACCAGAGTGAGGGCAAGGCAGCCTGGCAGCTTGCATACAGAATCAGCGATTTTACTTGCACGTGGGTTTTGTTTTAAGAGGACTTCTGTTTTGTTTTTAGGGTAAAAGTTTTTGTCTAAAGCTTATTCCCTAGTATTTTTTTTTTTATCAGTAACAACAAAGTCTGTGTTCCTAAGAAGATCAGAGGAAGAAGAAGGCATCTTGATGCTGCCGCCTTCCGTTGTTGCACTGTAGATGTGATGCACAGGGACTCCTCTTGGTGCTCCTCAGAAGAAAGCCAGGAGAGGCCTCCAGCTCCTGCCTGGCAGCGCTTTGGTCCTGCTGAGCACTGTGGCCCCAGTCCAGCAAAACATGTAAAAAAATGTCCATTTTGCCTTCTTGGCCCCATTGTTTTGGAGGACGTTTGATAGATGCTGGAGTTGATGATACCTGGAGTGTTGGCACCTGCGATCAGTTAGAGGCCTGCTGTGCTTGAGATGGGAAATTACTGTGGTGGGGCTGGTGAAACGACTCGAAATGGTGAGCTGGCCTGCAAAGCTCCAAAGGTCCTCTGGAGAAACCGAAACAGAGACCAAGAAGGAGCAGTTGGGAGATGAGTTCTGCAGCAGAAACAAAGGGCACAGGCAGCACCTGAGTGCAGACCTAAGGGACGGTGTGCTTCTGGGGGAGCAGCTGCGTGTTAGGAAGGAGGAGAAGAAACAGGGGAAGGCAACAGCCCCCCGAAAAGCAGCAACATTGTGGTTGGGCAGACACATCCCAGTGCACAAACCCACTTGAGCCCTTCGGCAATTTCTCTTCCTACCCTGAACGCCGGCTAATAACTGGGATGGATGGGCCATCATTCTAACTAGTACAGGCCATTAAAGAAGTTTTAATGATTCAGGGTGTAAATGAACTATATCAAGGAAGACGAGATAGCAGCATATGCATCCAAGTCCAGGTAATTCCTGAGAAATCCAGTCTTCCTCCCCTGCGGTTCCACAATCCAACTTTCAGTTTTGGAGGATGACCTTAAGCATCTTAAGACAAGTGTGTGAATTTAGGTAATTAAAAAAAAAGTCCTTACACTTCCTTCCTGCAAAACCAGGGCAAATGCTTCACCCTCTGCTCTCCCCTCTCAGAGGAGAAGGAAGAAGAGGAGGAGGAGGTCCGGTGGCTGCTGTGGCTTTGCGAGGGACCTGGAGGCTGCTCTGCACCTCCTTGGGTCTCTGGTGTGGCGGCTGTGCCTTGATGGCTCAGCTCAGGCGAACCACTTCTACTTCTGATCTTTACCTTTCCCACTTAATCGGGGAGCCTCTCGCCTTGCTGTTGTCCTCTGCTGGAACGTGATTTTGGGCAAGCCAAATTTTCAAAAAATGACAATAAAGCTGTCCCCAGATAAGCTGCCTCCTTACCGCTGCCTGTCCCTGCTTTGTTTTCTTCCTGAACTCTTTGTATGGTGTGCCATTCCATATCCGCAAGTAAAGCCCATGACTATACTCACAGCAACATGAGTTTCAGACAACATGAAAACCCCATGAGGTCTTGATGCAGCTCCTGGCAGATGCTGGCAGCATTCCTACGTAAGCCAGCTTTCACCCTAGGTCCCAGCTCTGGTGCTGCTCACAGGTGACCTGTTAATTCCTTCTCCTCTTCTCTCCTGATGCTTTGCACGCCCAGCTTTTGGTCAAGCAGAAGCCGCGTTCACCGTCTGCCACCAGACCCTCACCATGTCCATTGGCTGAAAACACAGAGCCGCACAGCCCCTCGCCATTTATTCATTCAGCTTTTTAATTGCCTGTTTGGATGCATGTTGCTATGCCACTGGAACACTGCCATGAGAAGCGCTCCGTGGTCTGTCGGGGATTAAATGAATTCCAGAACTACTGTTTCCTGAGCTATCAACTCCTTAACTCTACCCAGCTACTCCGATCCTCCCACTTTATAATCCTGCCTTTCTCATCAGGCTTTCTTCCATTGTTGTTTTTTTTTGTTTGTTTGTTTGGTTTTAGTTTTCCAAATTCTGGCACCCCTGAGATTATCGGAAAAAGGTCCAGTTGACTCAGGCAGAACCAAAATGTAGCTGAATGTATTCATAGCTCAGCATTCAGCACCAAACTTTACTTTTGTATTTCTTTTTTCCCCACAAATCCTATGGCTTTAATTATCACAATTACATGAAGTTCCATAATGCAAGTTCAGTCCTAGCTCTTCTCTCAAGGACAGACACTCAAACAGAGATGCTAACAGGCGTCTCCCCACGAATGTTTCACAGTGTTTTGACATTGACTTTTGGTAGGCAGAAGCTTCATGCACTGGGTGTGACAGTCCGATTTTTACCTTTGGGTTACGTTTGCAGAAGTGTATTCAGCTTTGCCATGCCAATACGTGCAGCCAGCAAAACAGCACATGTGGAGTACCGACAGGAGATGAACTTTGTCTCAGAGAAATTCTTCAGATCATTTCCTTAAGGATATTTTGACCTCCAGGACTCATAAACACTTTGTTTTCAGTTGCTAAAACATCAGCTTGTGTCCTTTGGAATTCACACTTGGATTAAAAAAAATTTATTTCAGCCAGCCTTCCCTTTGCTAAATCCAAAACGCACTTTTAATCTTCCCTATAATTCTTATTGTGCATGTTACAATTGTTGTAACTCATTTCTATTAACTGACCCAGCACCCCTCAGGTTTTCAATGCAAGTTGAGGGATATTCTCCTTCCGACCGTAAGGTTTCTGCAGACACAGCCTGCAGCGTCAGCGACTGACAGTGTGTCTCCGTTACAAATAGTGCTACACACGGCCACGGTTACCAAATTAACATTACAAAGTGGTTTGGGCCCTCGTCAACCACAGGCAGCCCCCCCACTTCTGCTGCCAATTTCAGCTGAAATTAGTGAGTTGCTCAGTGATTTAATTCTTTTAATTGTTCCACTGCTGTCCTTCATTTCCATGGGAAGGGGCTCAGAAAGCTGTTTAGGAATCAAACAAAACTAGTATTTTCTGATCTTTTTGGCACTTGTGGCAGATACCTACAAAAACAATATATTGCTGGCAAAGACTAATTAGAAAACAAACTTCTCTTATGAAGACAATTTCCTCAGGCACAGGAGGACCCCATACGCAGCAGATCCCATGTTCAGCTGTGCATTAACCCCTGCCAATCTCATCAGATGTCAGAAGCTTGAAATGCAAAGGAGCTGTCTTGTCTCTTTCACAGATAACACTATATATTTCATCTTAATAGACAGTCTCCGGATCTATATGATAAATCAGTATAAGAGCCCTGGAGAACACCTGCAAGGATCTGAGAGCATGATCCAAACAGCAAGGAGACACAGTCAACTGCATCTCAAAAGTGGCAGCTGGCAAATGAATGGTATTACTGCCCTGAAACAAATCTAGAAAACAAAACTAACCTGAATTCATAATTAGATACAGTCATCAGATGGTCTGGTCTGTAGATAAGACACATCTTTGGAAAATCCATTTCACTGGAGATTCTGTGTTTGACATTATGGAAGGTGATGATGTACAGAAAAAGCAACTAAGTATTTATAGGGTGAATGCATTTGTTCATAGGAGATGTAGCTCTATTGCAGATATGTATAAATTTTATTTTTAAATGCATTTATAGAAATGTCACAAGCAAAATCCTTCTCCTGTGAAATACTGGTATATATATTTATACTAGTATATATTCTTCTCAGGAATCTACAAACTCCTAACTTCTCATCACATACGCTTTCTTTTTAATCTCATTTTTTACTTTTGTAAGTATTTTTTTTAGAGTAGCATAACAAATTAGTTGCTTAAGACAAAGAAGGGATTCGCCCACCGTAGCACTCCAGCTCCTAAGATCAGGAGTGTGGGCAAAAATGGCAGAAATTCAGAGTCATCCAAGTAAAAATTTCCCTCCTTCTTTACAATTCAGTAGTACAAATTACTTCAATCGAACTGGGGAATCAAATATTTCATACCACGTATTAAATAATGTATGCCACTCCAAAATATGAAGTGTAAAGAGTACAACATCAGCTGAAGGTGTAAACTAGAGCTGAAATCTCACTTCTGACTTCTGTTTTAGACATGCAACATGATCCAAATAGCCCATTTAATTCCCAAAGTCTCCGTTTCCCATCTGTGTTGTGGTATAATGATTCTCTAACAATAAATAAAGAAGCTGGGATTTTCATTTAAAAGACTTAGAACTTTATAAACAACGAGTGGTATGGGGGATCTCAGACCAGAGTCTCTTCAAGTACTGGAGGACGTGGATGCTGTCCACTTCTCCTCCCCGTGGAGCTGGGAAACCTGCCTGTCCACCGCTTGGGACAGCAAGCAAGAAAATGGATGTTTACTGTATTGTTCCTTACCTTTTCAATTTTTTCATCAAGCATTCTGAAGAATTCTTGTTGGCTTTCAGAGATGTGCATGCTGAAAGACAAAGGCAGAGTATCAGTACCAACAGGACTTTTCCCAATTTAAAATGCTGACACTGTAGTCCAGAACTGTCAAGGAACCTCACCGTAAGTTTTTACCACTGTGGAAAATAAATCACTTTATACTTTGGTCTACAATGACAATTTTTTAATCTTCCCATCCCCCCTCCTCTTTTCTCGGGTTAATCTAAGGTTTGCCTACCGAAAAATTACTGCATTTGGTTCTGTGTATGTGTGCTAGACTTGGGATGGTAACTAGGACCTGTGTGCATCCAGAGGAAACTATTCCCTTTTTCAGGCTGATTACAGAAACTTACCAGCCTGCTACCTTTCCTTGGGCTTGTCCCTTTGCGTCAAGACAAAGTTTTGCAGACTACCAGCTTCACCAGCACAAAATTAGATGTCTGCAATGTGAAATTAAGGTCTAAATTACAGCCTTGCTCTTGAAGACCTTCCTGCACTGCTACAGCTGGGCTCTTGCTTCAAGTACCCATGTGTGGCTTCAAGCTCAGACTGGGTGACCCTGCAGACCCAGCAGATCATTCACTTCAATTAATTTTGCAGCACCAAGAGGTTTAGGGGTTAGAGATGGGGTTTTGCATTAGTGATTGGCTGCAAAAGACTATTTCTGGTGGTCTGTAAAATGCTGATGGTGGCACAGGACAATAAACCCTTCCCCAAATGGGACCTGCAATCCCAAAATAGAGGAAGGTCAGACACAAAGGAAAGAATGAGAAAGACAAAGACAAGGATGTCGAACAGATGGGATTTGGTGTGTGTCTGCTCTATTTAAGTTACAGGGTGATAAGAGCCTCCTGCCTGAAATAACGATATCCCTTCTGCAATGTGAAGGTGGAGCATCCTCTGTAAATGCAGCAAAGAGAGTCTGGGGTGCCTGGCACATAGGGTCTGCAGAGAAATGCCAGGTACTGAATGCAGGATGCAAAAGGAGGAGAAAAAAGGAAGGATGGCAGACTGATGCCCGTGATAGCAGTGCTGCCAAATGGTCAGAAAGACACACAGCTTTTGGAGCTTTTCTTCAAAACTAAAAGCTGGTTCAGCTTGCTGAAGTCCCATCTCAGACTCCTCTCCTTTTGTATGATCCTTTCAGCTGTAATGAGTTAATACTTCTCCCAAATGACCAACAGCTCACTGCACTTTCCTAAAAAGCTCAGCATTCATACTTCACTCACTATCAGGATGAACATATACAATGATATACCTACGCTGGACATAAACAGAGGCTCAGTTCACAAGAGAAGGTCTCAGAAGTTGCATTAAAACCAAAAGCTGCTGATTCAGGAGAGGGAACAATTCACCTTTCAGTGGCTGTTGGAGTTTTTGTCTTCAGCTATCTGCATTTCCCTCCACCTGAGATAGGGAAAAAGTGCTTGTATGGGGCAGCAGACCCTGTCACTTGCACATTCGGGTGACTCAGAGAGGGAAAGTCCACCTCTCCCAGGGCAGGCAAGCTCTCCGCCCTGGAGACCCACTCACTTTATAGATGATAAATTAATTCTTAGAAGCAGTTGAAAAAAACCCTACATTTAGAAAACCCATCAGATTGCAGAATTCAGTCCTCCAAGCATTACCATTGGACAGAAACAGTTGTTGGCAAAGGCTGCTGCTCTGTAGCGACTTCTTGGTCTGACGACTGAAACACAAAGATTTCTAAGCAGATAGAAGGCAGCGTTAGCATGAGCCCAGGTGTGACTCTGGTATATCCAATTTATAAGAAGATGCAGGAATTTAGCCCCAGCAGAGACCCTGCAGGACCTGCAGAGTATGGCAGGGAGGGAAAGCACCCACCTCTTAGCACAGCACTTGCTGCACTTCATGAGATGGAGAGAGCACTGGAAACATACTCTTGCCTTTGCAACAGCACAAGCCCAGTTTCTAGTGAAATGAGATGATACTGTTGCAACTCACATCAACCATAATTTGAAAGGAAATTAAATGGAGGGGGCAAAAAAAGTATTGCACTGCCATATACATCAGAAGTCCCACTGGGGGTAGGCCATGATCTTCTGAAAAGTTTAGCTGGGCGGTAAGACTGCCGTGCTATTTTAGAGATGCAACACACAAATGCTGACAGTGTGTTTGTTTTGAGGAGCTGTGTGAAATTATAAAATCTTTAGCAGGGAACTGACAGTGTTAATGAATAACTTTAAGAGACAGAAAACCACTGAATGTAAGCAGAATTTTTGGGCATTCCTTCAGAAGAAAATAATTTCCCCAAATAGAAATGTGGAAATCATTATCTTCTAACAAGCACATCAGAAGGCATGTGAGTGCTTCTTCAGATGTTTCATGGCAGGCTGATGGAACACATTTTACGAAAACACGGGATTCCTAGCAGGGTAAAAATGGTATGAAATACCACTTCCTTCATTTTATGCTTCAGGCACCGTTACTCCATCAGTTTCTAACACATCTCAAGAGTCCTCAATGAAACGTACTTTATCATGTAGCTTGCCAAAGATGTCAGCAGAGTCGTTTTTGAGGATGAGCAAGTGCCTGAGAGCTCAAGGCATGGTGCAGGGATGAAGGAGGTTCCGGCAGGTATTGGCACCCATCACGAAGAGGGAGGACCAGCTCCTCGGCCTTGGTCTACGGGTTCCCTACACGTTGCTTTTTGAGTCCAGGGCTCCATATGTAGAAATCTGAATCCTCCTATGTATGGGAAGAGCCCTTGCAATCTTCCTTTGGTACATGGTCTACTTTTTGTCTTGAAATAACACCCATTCTGCAAGAAGGGTCCTCCAAGAAACATCATTTCTGCGTTTATTTCTGCTCTTTTAGCTAAATAGCCCTTTCCCACACAATGCTACCTTCCCCTTTGCAGTCCGAATTTTTCTGGTTTTCAGATTATAAACCTAAAAAAACCAAATGTGCACATGGTAACAGATATTTGCTGACTTGGTGATTAGGAACTCAAACACATGTACCTACTTCACAAAGAGAAATCCAATGGTACACATGAACAGTGTATTGGGTAAACAGCAGAGGCTTGGGCAAACAGTGAGTGTTTTACCCAACAACCTAACGTTAAATTCTGCAATTCTCCTAGAAGCTTCCTTTGCTTTTGCAGGAATGTTACGGATTATTTACCTTTGCCAAAGTATAATTTTTAGGAAGGTGCTTTTTGGTGAATGGAAGTCAGTTCTGTTTTCTGCAGGAACTTTTAAGATTGGAGTCTGAGGATAGAATGGTGTCCCTGAACCCACACAATCCTTCTGCCTTGGGTGCACCAGAGAAGGCGACCCATGAAAAGAAATGTCTCTTCTTTTGGCCCAGGCTGATTTACACTGGCAGTCACAGAGGAAGATGACTGTGCCTCAGTATCAAAGCACTTAAATGCACCTCTGACCCTGCTGGGAAGAATCAGGTGACAGTAATGAAACACAGTTTTGCTGAAGGGTGATTTTACCTCCACCTCCTTGCTGTGAACTTCTTTGCAATTACAACTGAAGCACTCATTTCTTCTGTTTGAAAGGAGGCTGAATTACACTGTCAGTTCATTAGGAAATTACTGAAGTTTCCAGATTTGAAACTGCACACAATGCACTTGGTATGCAGCAAGTTTAAGTTAATAAGTGCCCTGAAGGCAGAGCATAAAGAACAGCACTTCTGCTATTGTTCAAAACTCAACAGCAAAGCTTTATCATCTCTTCGTTAAGAACCTGATATATGGCTCCACGTAATGTTATTTTCAACCCAATTAGTGATTAAAATGTAACAGTGATTTAGATAAGAAAGGAGCTACTATTACCCCAGGAGCTAAATATTTCATGGCATATGCGACGTGTACTGATCTCAGCCAGGGCACAGCACAGAACTCTGGCTAGGGACTGGATAAACCCTCAACTGCACATCAACCCTCATTTTAGAGAAACAACTTCACTATTGTAAATGGAAAAGTTTGCCATTACTTATCCCGGGGTTTGTCAGGCTGTACATCTGATAACCGAAGCCAAGAGACAGCAAAAACTTCCCTGGGAACTTAACTGCTAGTATTTACGAACATTAGTGCATATATAATTTTGTTTATGCTTAAGTTGTATGGAAAGGTGAGAAGTAACACAGTATGGTACATCTCGGCCATGCAAAGGACAGGACACTGCAGGGATGTCGGCACCAATGCTACCCAGCTGTGTCCTTGCTCTTACCTGTTTTATTTAAAGTGGGTATGGATTTAGGGCTGTTGGAACCACCAATTGATTTGTGCTTGGCAATAACTGGGAATTTCACAGATACCTCTTTAATTTTGCACTTATTTGTATTAAATTGAAAAAAAAAAAAAAAAAGAGAGAGAACTTACTTTGCTCTGGGTTGATGTACTAATCCTGGGATCTCTTTATTAGATTTAAGTCTTACATTTGAACTGGCACTTTTTTCCTGAAATACACAGAAAACACAGTAGAGGTACCATCAGTATTTATCAAGCAGCAAAGCACGACAGGCATTTGGCATCACTGCATCACACGCTGCTGGGTCCAGCCACCTGTGCAACTGAATGAGAAAAGCTCACCAAAAAAAACAAAATTAAAGGCAAAACATTGATGCTACAATCTTGTGAAACGGGGGCTCACTGCTGCACAGCCCCGGGTCATGGGGCGAGTCCCTGGGGGATTTGCAGCCATCAAATGCTGCGCTGGCTAATGGCCCTCCTGCAGTCCACGTGCACCGGGGGATGCTCCTCACAGAGCTGTATGAACACCACCACTAATTAGCACCTGAAGGTAGCCAGGCAGAGCCCCAGAGTCACCCAGACCTGTAGTTTGCTCAGAATGAAGGTGAGATGTGAGCATTGCGTGGAGAACGATGTATGGGAGAAAGCATATATTAAATACGGGAGAAACCACATGTTAAATGTTCTAGCAAAGAGGAGAACATCAGTGGCAGATTTTACTGGCTCAGCCGTGAAACTGAACACAAGGGGCCCAAGCAAGGCCACCAGAACATGTTTATCGACAAGCACACAATCGAGTCCTTTGTGGAGAACCAGAACCATTAAAAACACAACAAAACAAAACGGTGGGGAGGGAAAAGAGTTGAGTCCAGAGCCAGCATTTCAAGGTACCCCTTGCTCTTGTGCCAAAAGTTGCTGTGAACCAAAGTGCATATGCTTCTGTTGTCTGCGAAGACTTGGAGCAGGATATAGCCCCTTTCACATCAGCACAGTGTGTTAGGGAAAGCTGACGGTGCAGATGGAAGAGAGCTGAGTTAAACTTTACAGCCCACCCGCCAAACAAATCCTTCTTCGTTTCTTCAGTGCATCAAGCCCGTGACAGTTTAAGAAATGTAAAACCAAGAATTAGCGCTTTTGTGGGTAATTTTGACAGTTTTGTTTTGTCTTATTTAGTCTTTGAATATCTGAATCACACAACATGATTTATAAGAGGGCTACTAAATCACTGAATTAAAAAAAAAAAAAGAAAGGCTGCCTAGCAGTTAATATTTTAATGAATAATTCTACAAGGGATGTAAACATCAACTGCCTCAGCATATTTAACACTGTTCAATGGATATCTTCTAATCCTCCCAAACAGAAAACAGTGTCTTGCATGAAAATAACAGTGAGAGAGAAACAAGCCTTCCTTCCCAGCCCTACCAAACATCCCTGCTTCCCTCAGCCACTGCCTTCCCAGCATCCTGTGACGGAAAGTCAACACAGCAGAACAGAAGATGAAACCATTTGCTTTCAAAGCATCTCTGAATTTTAGCTGTGAATGACTCTCTATACGCACAGCGAACTCATTGTCAGGCAAAATAAGAGAAGTAGGTAGCATGGGGAAGAGGACATGAAACCCAGGAGCCAGATGAACTCCAGCCTCATGCACCAGGCGAGCCCAGTCTTTATCCGCAAGTCTGCTCGGCCAGCTCATTTGTTCTCCACCAAAAGACTACTGTGAATCCATTGCTTCCATTAAAAGGCAAGGGAAGCTCTGATTTACAGCTCCTGCATCTGGAGCTGCGATAAATCAGGGTGACACAAACCCAGCTTTCCACACCTCCACTTGTGGTTTGGCATCAGCGCAGCTCTATCAGTAGCTGGCATCAGCACAAATCCCAGTATAAAGAAACTCCTGTCACTTAGGACAGACACAAGAAAAATACATATTGCCGTCTCTCTGTGGAGCCCAGAATGTTATTTACCATATTATCAGACTTACACATGGAGATAGAAATAAAATTTGAGTTTACTTGACTTCAAGAGTGCAAAGTATTCTTTCCCCTCCTATTGCTTCTGATAATTAACAGACCTCAATTATTTATTTCTTACAATTCTTCTGTTTAATCAGAGAACATGTCACCTTTTCCATCTGCTCCTCAGCAGGAGTAAATAGAAGAAGAGGAATTAGGAGAAAAATGAAATCCAACCAGCCCCTGAACTGGCTCAGTACTTTGCTCATAGCTCTCATTTACAGCACTGATACGTCATTACGTTGACCAAAATATGGACTTTGACAAAAACAGATATTCAAAAATAATTCTTCAAAATACAAACAAATGGAATATTTTTTCCTATTGCTTTTGAAGAGAAACTGATTCATCAGAAATTAATGCTTTGGATTCTAATTTCGAGCAAAACGCGCCGGTTTGTTAGCCACGAGCCATGCGCTCGGCTAGCTCACACATTCACAATTACTACCAAAGTCTTCCTCATCCCCCCCATGTTTCCAGGCCCAACCCACTGCTTAATTCAAAATACTTTTTGAAGTAATTCACCTGCACAAGTAAGCTGTTTAATGGCAGCATCAGGCACCGATGGGTTTTAGCAACATTAACCACAGGTTACATCTGACAGACAACACGATGACACCCAGCTGACAAACCCGAAATGGTTTAAGGCAGTCGGATTGCTCTTTGAGGCTGACCTGACCTGGGCTGAAGTGTCACTCCTCTCAGTTCAAACTCATTTTCTCTGTCTTTGAGGCACGTGAGTCAGTGATTAACATTGAATAAGTTACCATGCATCGGCAGAACTGCAAGTATTTTCAGAGTCCTAATCTGCTGCAAGTAGAAATTAATATGCAAAATTTAGCTTTTAATCTAGCTCTGCTTATAAGGATTATTTGAAGGAAACGCGTTAAATATTGCCTCTCAGCACAACTTTAAAAATAAGCCCTGCAGAATGCTGTACTTGGATAGGGGCATTAGCTAGTCTGTGGTAAGAATGCTAATAGTGGACATTTTACTCCCCATTATTTCGCAATTAATCATTATCAGGGTAAAGCTGTCATCAAATCAAGGTGATTTCATCTGATAGATTCGTTAATTATTGTTAATCTCTACATAAAGAATGTGCCATTTCAGAATTTCAGGGTGTTAACAGATGGCAGTGATTCCACTGCCAGATGCTATTAACACAGCACCAGCCACTACCGCCATTATAATTATGTATCTGTCAGCATTCCCCTTGATGCTTGCCCTCTTACAAAGCCATGGGAGCTTCATTTTAGGCATTTTCTTTTCTTCCTCAGATTGCCACAGATGGACACAAGTAAGCTGCAAACAGTCTTTCTGCTTGACTCGAACACCCATGACCAAGCACAGGGCTTAATAACGTAGGGCTGATACAGAGATGCTCTCAGATATTTAGTGAAGAGACTACATATCATTTTATGTGCTTTTTTTTTCCTTAATTGATGAAATTGTCCAGAAAGAAATAATTAAAGATGCAATTAGCAATTCCGCCACCTAATGGCTGATTTTCATTAACCAGCAATCACATTTTGGTCTTTAGCTGTTTTTCTCCAATGTTGCAATAACTGAACAAATATGCAACCAAACGGGGAAAAAACACAGAATAGTAAAACTTAGTGCAAGAAAAATGAGCTTCTTTGTTTCAACACTATTATTTTTGCAACTCGGAAAAGGCTGAAGTAGCCAACTTGCAGCTGTACCATGGAGTCACCAATGTCTGAAAATGGCACATTCACCAAAATTAGTACTGTTTTTAAGATACACTTACGTCTGTAAACATATGTTTTGCTACTAAAACACAGTCCATAGAAACATAAAGGGTACAGACAGTGATCATATTTTACTCAATATTGGTAGTTTACAATTATTCAAATACTTATAAACAACATTCCTGATTTATATCAAGATTATGTTTTCCTTCAAAGCAGCCTGCAGCAGCTTTCAAACTAGTTTCTGGGGCTATTTAATTTACCATTAAAATCACTTAGGGAAAAAATGATTTATTTATTTTTTTCTATTTTTATAACATGTACTATTCTTCAAAATAATTGTAGTTGAAAAGAAAGAACAAATGGCTCAGTTAGAAACAGTCTGAAAGATGAGATGTAAAATTTCAGTCTGGCAGCTCAGCACTTTTTGCGTCCCTCAGTTACGAGAACCAGCCTCAGGTAGTGATATTTTACATGGACTATCTTGATAAATGAGGGGGAACATGGGAGAAGGACAGACTTTACTGATTTTACAAAGAGTTTCCTTGCCCTCTACATACGCAAGCATTGACTTTTTATATCCCCATTTGCAGGAAGTCTGTACGGGCCTAACAGAGCCTCCTCCTTCTTTCTCCTGTTACTTGGAAGCAAAGCCGTCTGAAAATGTTAT
Source organism: Anser brachyrhynchus (assembly GCF_964034855.1). Taxonomy (NCBI): domain Eukaryota; kingdom Metazoa; phylum Chordata; class Aves; order Anseriformes; family Anatidae; genus Anser; species Anser brachyrhynchus. Next base: position 17,080,447 of record NC_137702.1, on the reverse strand, counting down.
TTAGGATAACTTGCTAACTTTATAGTGCAGGGGCAAACTGAACATTGAAAAATCTCTGACGCTGGTGAAAGGGGAAGAAAATTGTTCTTTAATCCCATTCACCAGACGAATCACATTATCCCTACCATAATGTGTGTACATACATTCACTGTGTGGTCCAGAAGGGAGTCCTGGGGACACCCACAGTAAGTCAGGGCATGGCATGGAGTGTGTACATCGGATAGTGCTAACACACAAAGCCCACCCTCCTCCTCCTCTCGGGATCCTATCCAAGTCACAAGGGACAATGTTCACGTTGAGGAGATGCTTCAAAAAGCTGTTATCATCCCCATCATTAGAAGGACCTCATACCTTTCCACGGTAAGGCTATCAACACTGGTTATGAGAAAAGCAAACATTGGCACAAACTCCCCTGATCTCCAAAACACCTCCCAGGTGCCTGTGACTGCTGATATTTCACAACGTGGACTCAGTCACGTAGACTCCTGAAGGCACAACCATGACACAAGTCAATGGGTGCTGGACTCCACTACTGACGCACGTCTTGCCCCAGGCTTCTAGAAAACTCTGTCTGCCAAGGGAGCCCAGTTTTGGGGAGCACCTTGTACTGAGTGTTAGGCCAAAATTTCCCCGACTAAGAATGAGGGACTTGCCCATGATGCCTTACTCTTGTAAAAGGTCTTTCTTAATAAACTGGACATCAGAACATTTTTTTTTGAGTAGGTTTGTTAAGTTTTATTCCCAGTTAACAAAATGGGAGAAACTGAAGGCTGAAGACTTCAGGCTGAAATTGTGGCCATTCAAGCATGGACAGGGGAGAGAGAAACAGACACACAGCTGGGCATTTATTTTGGAAAAGAATATGATTCCACGAGCCCAGCCAACAACACGCAGGGAGCCTGCACAGATGCCAGGAGCACAACTCGTATTTGGCAGAGAGAAATCCTGTGCTTTTATCAGCAGTCTATGGTTTCCTCAAATTCGTTCCAGAGGCCTCATCCTGAAACATGCTGCTCCTTGCCAGGTACTATGGGCAAATTTTACTATAGTGACTCTAGCTCCTGAAATGTAAAATGGAAGAAAGGGGTTCTGAAAACACAAAAAATTTTAGAATTACTTGAAAAGTGATAAAAGCAGGTAAAAATGGGGTGAATCCTGAGCAGCTTTCTACAGCCCACCAGAAAGTCGTCCATATGCTGTAATCTGAGAAATGCTTCTTTTAGTTTTTATTTACCAGTCAGTGATACCCTATAAGCACGCATACACCTATTCATCTTGCTCAGCAAGGTCTGATTTAAAGTCAACAAGAGTTGTTCCATTGAGTGCTGGTGGCTTTCAGCCCAGGCCTTCAAAGCACAGAAGAGAAACAGTTGTTGTGCCTGTACAAAATAAATACAATCCACGTGGAGATACTATCACTAGATAACCTACTGCAGAAGCCAACACAGCAATTCACGGCAAGCGTGACTTGGAAGAATAAAACGAGGCTACAGAAGAGTATTGGTTACAAGGGCTGGATGAATCTGGAGACCAGATAGAAGAAAGAAAAAAATGAAATAAATACAAGACCTTGCTCCAACCTCTGAGAGCAGTTTGAACTAAGCCTAATTTAACCCTCCAAGAGAGTAAGCAAACAAAGCACTTGCAGAGTGTGGTTCTGGCTGGAGACAGGGTAACAAACATGCTCTATCTGCAGGTTTGGACTCATTTCAGTTCTCACCCCACTGGCTCCCCTGTATTAATCTCCTTCTTCAAGGATAACTTACCTGACGTTGCCTGCTTTCTGCTCTGGCTGCCACCCTCCTGCTTTTTTTCTTGGATCAGTTGTTTGCATATTGAAAGCAAGATCAACTAGTGAAGTAAGTAATTTGTAGTTGCTTTTTTAAATGCCTATAGAGGTTAAAACCAGGGGGTGATTATTAGAGAAAAGCCTACTGTGCCTCTTACGCTTAGCTCAGGTTGCAGGATAGCAACAAATCTGAAAAGTCCAACCAGAAATGTAAAGTTGAAAAGAAAAAACAAAAAAAAAAAAAACAAAAAAAGAAAGCAAAGAGGTCTCTCTGGAGAAAGATGAAGGACTTCTGCAATATCTCAATACAGTTAACTCTCAGACAAAGTTACTGTTCTTTGAACTTTGATGAATAGCATCACTGAAGAGCAGGAACAAAAAAAAAAAAAAAAGAAAGGGGAAATTCCTATCACTAAAGGGTTTTCAAAGGGCATTAATATTTACTACATCTAACACCTACAAGTTTTTAAACTTACCCATCAGCTTTTCAACTCCTCATCCCTCACTATGAACATGAGGCTGTTTGGTCATGGGAATTCCAACGAATTTTGTAAGGTAACCATATACCAGGAAGGCTAAAGACAAACTGAAATGCAGACATGGGAAGAGCTGGCATGAAGACAGGAAATGAAGAGAGGTAAACAGATGAAATTACTGATAAGGATACATAAATTTACATAAAATTACTGATAAGGAACATAAATAAATAAATATGACCAGTAAATCCCCTGAGAACTCTTACCTGAACCTTGCCATCCTGTCCTCTTTCACAGTCATATCACCCCTCCACAGGGATTACACATTTGAATCCTCTCCTTTCTACTCAGCTTGTGACACAAATGTCCAGAAAAATAAGAACTTTTATTTCTATCTCAAAGTTCTTTTCTGCAGATAGATTGCCAAGCTTCAAACTTCAAGGTGTCCCTTACAGAAGATCAGAAGTGTGATCACTTGAAAAGTGCCTCTGTTCTGTTACAAGAGGTTTACACCACCCTAAACGTCAGGGTTTCCTGGTTCTCCATTTCCAGGGGGCAAGAGTCTGCAAAATTAAGTTGAGGAACGTCCCCTGTTAAGCTTTGGAAGGGGCTGAAAATTGGCCCTCACAGTTGTGTACAACAGATATCAAGGTGATATGGGATTGCTTCAGGGCATCACGAACATTTGCTTACATTGAAACATATCCGGAATTATTGTGAAAAAAATGCTGTAGGCAGGAAGGAGACCTGCTCACCAACTCTCCTAATGTATCAGACCTTTAATGGCTTTGGTACATCAGCATGGTTGAAAGTTTTATCTAGCAAATTAAAAATAGATGGATAAAAGTTAAAAACTACATCGTCGACAAATTACAAGATTAAATTGACTCCTGAGAAAACTTTAGAGGTTTTTAGGGTACTTAGCAACAAAAAGCACAATCAACCTTGCTCTTTTCTGGGTATGTCAGTCTTCTGGATTGTACAGCCACCCTGGATAACAAAAACTGGCTCAAAATTAACTTACTGCTTATTAAGCCTGTGTCATCAATTATTCTCTCTCTCAACAAGCTTTCACAGAAATACACTTATTTACAGTAAATGTATATAGTACTCATACCCTCGTATTTTTCATGTATGTCTCCCAAAAGTAGTTTGCCATCAAGTGTAATAATGTGGAAAGAGCTGGCATTAACTATGAAACAAGGGTATGGCGTGAAGTCTGTAAAACATTTATAGCCGGGAATAAACAGTGTAGACAGTCTTAGAAGTAACTTGGAGTATTATGCAGCCTGTCTGCAGCAGGGTATGTATCCAGTATTTCTTGGATAAAGCACTTTGCTGGAATGGCAAGCAGGTTATTGCTACTACAATTTTTGCAGAGCTTTTTATTGGGATGGCTTTGAAGAACTTTATGCCCTTCAAAGATATAAAAGAGAAATATCTAGAGAACCAGATGTGCTGTTTCATGGATTTTTAAATAGCTGGACCTAAAATTTCATCAGAGGCAAGACTGAGCTTCAACAGCCTGTTTGCAGAACATGCTCTACACCCCCCACTGGAGAAGCAGTTCCCTGAGAGGTGCCTCCAAGTCAGGCACACACACGCACAGCACCCTGAGATCTTCCTGCACTGCCAAAGCCAGCCAAGACCGCTGACAAACACAGCTCCTAAACATGTGAAAACTGTATGCTGCATGTGGCAGGCTGATGCAGAATGGACACTGCTGCTAACCACATCTTCCACTTGCTGTGTGTCTGACAAAGGGAATAAAATCACATTAATGTATGTTCCAAAACAGCAAGAGTTCCCCACAATAAGCTCTCATACTACCAGCGCTGTCCAAGGTGAAAATTTTAAAATTTTTGGTAGATTGCAGTTATGTAAATGCCACCACTGGAACACATTTTCAATGTCTGCATTGTGCTCCTCGCAGTGTCTGTATTATTTGCATTAATTCTAAAATTTGTAAGTGGTGCAAAATTTAAGGCCCAAGAGAGCAGAGTTACAGTTCTCGTTACATAGGCATAACAGTTTGAATATTATTAAGTGTGACAAATGTACTATGATGTACATGTGCAGTATTAAGGCTGCAGGAGGAACCTTAAACTGATGCATATGTTTTGTACAATCTTTTCATTGTTTTGTTTAGCTGTTGCTTCTGAATAATAGAAAAAAAATTATCATTTCCCAATGAATACAGCAGCCTGCTCAATTACTGAGCTTCCAGTCCGCAGGTGTATAGGAATGGATTTTCCCCGGATTTTCCAAACAAATTTATCTCAGAGTAATACTGAGAACAGATTTGATATACAGCAGAATGAAAGAAATCAAAAGCCATTTACAAATGCTATAAGCTATTTCATTCAGTAACAGAAGCTGGGTTTTTAAGTGTTTATCTCCTCTAAGCTTCCTTGGAAAAAGAGCAGATAAATAAGTGTGTCTCCTCAGTGTTAGCAAAACAGGGCACCAACAGAGTCAACACATTCCATCCAGGATGAACAAAAATAGCTTTGGATGCTTGAGATGTTGCAGATTAGAGGCAGATAACCAAACCAATACTGGGTGAAGAGCTACCTTAAAATCCAATTGCAGGCCTGAAAATACTGATGTCCAACATATATTTAAGAGTCACTAAGTGACTGTGTGCCTGGTAAGCCCTTCATTATCCACGTTGATTTTAAAGTGCCCGTCAGCTCACCTTCTGTACTGCCTCTTCCCAAAGCCTCACAGGTAGGGGAGGGCACAGAAAAGACTCAAAATGAGCTCTGCCCTCTTTTGCTGGAAAGCAGCAAATCTTGTTTTGTCTAGTAAAACAGTAGCGCTGACAGCGCGGTTGCTATGCATCAGTCCCAGCAGTGGCATGGCCATGGGATGGCATCTGCTCCCTCAGGAGAGACCGGCAGCATGAGAGGAGGTCTGGCACGCCATACGAGATCAGCCTGGCCAGGGATGGATCCTCCACGCGCCCACCGAATGTCAGCAGTCCCTTGATCAAAATGTGAGATAGCATTGTGAAACAGAGCGATCAGTCACCTGAAAGCCTCCCAGGGTACCAAACAGCACTAAAGGAAGACATTTCAGAGCATGAATAACCCGAGGGCACATATCTAAACCACATCAAAGGATTTCTGTCTAACTCATTCTCCAAACCCCAATACTGCAGGTTTTCTCAACAGCCTGTCATTGTGCCACTTCCCTGAAAGTTCAGACATTTTCCTACTATCTAGCTTAAATCTTTGTCCAATGTCTTCTTGTATTCCTGCGATCACAGAGGAAAGCTGACTGTCATGCCTTTTAAAGTAACCTTTTATATATCGGGTGACTTGCATTTCCTTCTGTATTTTAGGCTAAACAAATCAATTAATTCCATCTTCCATTACAGCTTACGCTTGCTAAACCTCCTATTCTTGTCACTCCCCTTTGGGCTCTTTCCCTTCTGCCTACATCTTTCCTACAGAGTGTGCTTCCAATTTCAGTCACAGTATTTAAAGCCTTACTGAAGTCAGGCCGTATCACGTGTTTTGCCACATGTGAGAGCAAGACAAGCTCCTGTTTTTATGTGGCATCTCAAACCAGTGAGGTTAACCCAGCGCATCCAGAGATGGCGTATCTCTGCTAGCAGCAGCCCTATCTGAGACTCTTAAGCAAACGGACGGAAGCTGCATGTGGCTCCACCAACTATTTTTACTTTCGAGGTTTCCCTAAAAATAGAAAATATGCTTAGCTTTGAAAAACAGGGCAGATCACATATTTTGGGTTTGTGAGCCCAACTCTTTCAAAAACAGAGGCAGCACTGGTTCAGGACTTCTGTAAGTCTTCTCAGGATGTACTCATTTTGTTACTGGAAAGCATGGTTTACAGCTGACATGTTTTATTACCACATATGCAGGGGACACCTATACACTGTGCATTCATACTTCAGAAAAAAACGAGGCAAATAAATGCTGCAGGAGAAATAAACTGAGCTCAACTTCTCTAATGGGTACCTAAAATTTGTGGTACGGTGCTCAAGATCTCTCTCAAGCCAAAGAGCTGTAAGGGATGATCTGTCTTCCTGCCTCAACCACTGGATTACTAAAACAAACAAACAAACAAACAGCCACAATGCTTTAGTACAAACACATGATTATGATGTAAAATATCTGTGTGTTCCATGACTCACAGCCCAACAGGTCTTCCTAAAATTAACAAAAATCACATGCAACCAAAGCATGCACTCTTACACCATCTTCAATTTTCCTATTTCTAATCAAAACCAGCTTTCAATTCTGCAATTTGACTTTCAGCTGCTTGCAGATGCCAAGTTTTAACACACACTCTATTTTCTTTTCAAGCCAGGAAAGTACAATGATAATAAAAGCACCTCTAAAATTTAATAGGGTTTTCCCATCCCAGGAATGTTCAGAAAATTATGTACTGCCACGTTACTACCAAGAGGTGCAATACTGCCAAACATGAAAGTTATCTGCCTGAGTCAGAAGCATACTCCAATGCACGTTTCACAGGAATGGTAATGAAAAGTAGGAGAAAACAAGAGTTTGGTATGAAAATAGTCCCATTTTTCACTACAGTTGTTGCAGTATTATCAATTGCTTCCCTACACTTAATTAACTACTTGCTTAATCTCAATGTGATGAGAACTTTAATTCAAGCCATATACTACATCAGTGATCCTAACAGCAAAAATAGATTTTATTAAAGTCACCGAAGCCCCACGATCCCTCTGCCTTTTTATAACAGTATGAGCCACATAAAAGCAGAGCAGCTGCAACAGGCGAAGAACCTTCCCTGATTGCTGCTAAGAACATTAATAACCAACATGTACCTTGAAATCACAATGTGAGTATGCTGTAATCAATATTTCTTGCTTGTTCATATCTCTGGCAAAGCGAAAAGCAGCCAAGACATGGCTATCAGGGCTCTACAGATCTTATATATGCGTTCTGCCAAACACCACAGCAGGTTTTCTGTTCTGTGCAATGAACTCGCAACTTCTGAACAACCCTAAGCAGAAATGATGTATAATCCTTCCTTGGCCTTTCTTTAGGAAGGGAAGCCCTGGAAGAAGGCACATGCTGCAAACTGCCAAGAACAGACAAGAATTCATACCTCAAGACCAAGCAAGCAGCACACCTGGCCTTCAAGAGGCAGGCTTATCAGTCCCAGTGAATGGATCATGCAACTTTTACCAAGACGTTTAAAACGCCACCCTTTCTAAGCTTGGCGCTTAGCAACCAATTCTGACAACATTCACCCCAAACTTCTCAATCTGAAGGACTGCAGGAGCAGTTTTGAAACGCAGAGACGTGAACCTCGTGTCAGGATCACCTTCCTCCCGGCCAGAGGAACGCAGGGTGGCTCTCGCTGGCTGCTGGTGGAGGGCGCAGCCTCTCCCACCGCTGAGGCTACTGCACGCGATGAAGCAGGTCCCTGAGGAATCACATGCTTAGAATCACGGCTAACAGTTTTTGGGGCTCTTTGTGATACTGCTCTGTATGTTCCAAATGTCTGGGAAAGGCGAGCAGGGAAAGAGAGCCAAGAGGGAAGGTGGGCAAACAACCAGCTACAGGACAGGCACGGAGGCCAGCACAAGGAGCCACAGCTGCGTATGGGCAGGATTTCCAAAATAACCTTCAGAGGAGAAAGGAAGGGCACACAGCAGATGGGGGAGCACAAGAGGCCCATTTTGTGATGTTTAAGCCCCACGTAAGCATCAGAGATCAGCTGAGTGCAATGAGCAGAAGGAAACACGCTCCTTTCAGCCAAGGCTCCTCTATCCACATCTTCCAAATGAAACACGGGCAGTCACGCACTGCCTCAAACTCGCAGCTATAAATACGCGGGTAGTAACATGGCACTGTCCTATTAACGGTCCAGGATCATTAAAGCCTTTCTGGTACTATGACAATTTGATGCCTCAGCGTTGCCAGAGCTGGCTCTTCTGCCTCGGAGTGGCCTCCTGTAAAAGTACCTGTACGGAGGTGCTCGCGTCAAACCTGCAGGCTGCTGTGCCATGAGACTTCCATGGCTTCTCTCCTCCAGCCCATCGACATGCTCTCCACCTGCTCAGGCAGCACCAAGGGCTGTGACTACTCCAGCCTCTCACCTTGGACCCAGCGCACAGCCATAACCCTCGTCTGTTCGCTTCCACAAGGGCACGTTAACTTGTTAACTCAGTAGGAGTTATATGAAGGCTCACCATGTTATCAAGGATTATCTGGGAAGACAAACACTTAGATGATTAGGTGGTCTCCTCCTAATCCTCAAATCCAGAGTTTAGTTTAAGCCCCAAATTCCTGAGGCTTAAAATCACTTCCAATTAATTTTAGCTGCATCACTGCGAGCTTGCTGGGTAAGCAAATTTTTGTCTCCACAGGCTCCCAAGGGACCCAGGGGAGCTGCACTGACACTTGGCATATGCTCTCTTGGACCAAGCAGAAACTCTGGCCAACATTAATAGCGGCTAATAATGCTCGTGCGGAGACTTTTTTCAGTGCAGAAAGGCATTTACCTCTTGGTAGGTCCTTCTCTCCTTAAGACTGCGGTTGCACGCTCAGTTTATGGCCATTTTACTGAGGTCTGCCACCAGGAGGGTCCCAGCCATGTACTTTCGGTATGCTCCTGCAGGTATAGGATCTGTCTGGCCCTGTAAGGAGTCCTTTCAACCCACTGATCTGCCTGAAAATGAACTTTTGCCAAAGCCAAACACACCAGGGAAGCAATACATCCGAGGGAAACATTTTCTCTCTCGGTTCCCACCTCAAAGCTTGCTTCTGTGAAAAGCTGCAGAACATCAGTAGCTCTCCTCTGTACCCACTCCTACCTCATCAGCTGTCATTTACTTATGTACAAATGCTACCGTGAGAAGAAACACGATGCCTCTGCTGTAACTAGTTAATGGCTTTGCGTTCACATTATTTCCTTCACTTTACTCACATCCACTAGCTACCTTTGCGAAGTCTTCCAATTTATGCAACTCATATCTTTGCATGATTATGAACAGTGCCCATGACCATGGCTGCAAGGAAGGTTCTAGAAGAGAACCCATACATTCCAGGAGTAAGTCCTGCCTGCCAAGCACTCAGTAAACCCGACTTCACGAATGACTTCTGAAAGCAAGTTTCACAGTGCAATTATCTTGCTAAAAGACAAAAGGATCTTTCAGACATTTTGTTTAAAATTATTTAGTATCTAAGTATCCATTAAAACATTTTAGAATGACTGCTTATTTAGCACAAAACCCAGAATACAGCAAATAATTTTAAGACAAGAAAAATAATATAACAAATACCATAATTAAATTCTACATGCCGTACTCTCCCTCTCGTTATATTTGGTCTAAGCTGTCAGCCTACTGTAAAAGCCAGCCAAGAATTCTTCAAACCATGCCAGAGCCAGAAATACTGGCCAAGAAATATTTGTCATATCACAGCTCAGTTTCCAAAAAGTAAGAAGCTGGACTTCCACAGCCAGGAAAATATAAGGTGCAAAAGGACAATAAAAAATGGACTTACTTAATATTGTTGGAATGCATCAGATCAAATGAATCCAAGTGCTCATAATCCTGTAGGACTGTGGCATGACAAATATACTTCATTTAGAGTCTTTGGTCCCCATGAGTCAAATTAGTCTGAAAGATTCAGCCACGCAACTGCTGGATGTTATTCAATTAGCATGAGGCAATCATTTCCAGCACTGAGCAAACAAGGCAGCCTTCTCCTTTAGAGAGCTAGACTGTTTTACCTTGGATTAAATTTATTGATTTTTCTACTTTGTATATAGAACAGCGTTGTCAGGCAATTTCAGATGAATTCACTGACCACAATATTAATGGATTTTGCTAATTTTTTTCAAAGCACTCATAAAATACAAAACAACAATGTCTTACAATTAGGTGTCACAGCACAGGCAGCTTCCGAAATAAATACATCTCCGAGATAAATGTGTTGCCACAGATATGTCCCTAAGAAGTTTGGTTTTTGTATTTACTTACTGTAGATTAGAGTATCTGCAGGCACAGACAGTCCTACTCATCTCAGTGAGCCTACGTAACGCAGCAAGCCCTGCTCCCAGGAAAAGGGTACCCGGAGGAGCGAGCATCTCTCAGAAAGACCATACGTACCTCTGCTGTTTTATTCAGGACTCAGACCTTCGCTAATCATAGTCATCACGGTCAAGGTGAGATATTGTGTAAACTAGGAACAAAAACTAATTCTTTATCTTGGATTAGTGGTAGGTGTGCATTTGCCCAGTCTAAAAGCCAGTATGCCTGCTGTAAGTTCGTGTTTTTCACCCACCTTGCTTGCAAGAGGCCATAATGCTCACCCATCTAGCGTATTTGCCTATTCACAGTGAAAAAATGCACAGAAGACACTCTCTGATTGGAATCAGGAGGATCCTTCAGAGGAGATCAAGTATAAATACTTGATTCTGAAAGAAAGGTTAAGCATGAGTTTTATGTTATCTTAAAGAAGACAAGGAAACACTTTTTAAGCTCAGTTTTGACATAATCTAATGATAAAGTACACTACTTACACATCTGTGCTAATTGATCAGACTGACTGAATCTGAGCTTTGACTAATACTGAAGTGTTATATAATGAAAGCAGTCAGCACCCTTCATGTCACAGCAATAAACTCGCTCCCAAAATTCACCCTTGGGCTTTAAATTATGCTTCACAATCTAAGCTTCTATTTTAAAGCAAACATCCATCTTGTGGTATTACTATTTTTAGACAAAATATAATGGCAAGATATTGTAAAGTAACAATACTTGAAACCTATTAAAAAAAAAACAAACTCATATTTATGTAAATACCATATTTCAGTTATATTGGTTGCAACAAACATGTGATACCCCTTGATTTTCATAAGGCTTTTGTCACCATCTCTCCTGACATTTTCATAAACAAGTTTGGAAAACCACGTCTGTTTTTCTAGACCTGCTAGATAAAAGCACTGCAGGGTAAGTGCAATGCTGGCTGGGAAGCCACACGCCAGGTAGTTTTGCAGTTGAACACTGTCAAAATGGAGGAATGTATTGCGTAGGCTTTTGTTGGTATCTGTCCAGGAGCTGAATTTTCATTAGGGACTGGGATGATGAATAACAATGAACTAGAGACTACGTCAGCTTTCCAAAACCACAAAGAGCATCAAGCCAGGAAGGACTGAATTTTGCAGGTTTCCAAGTTATGCTGACAACTTGGAGGGATGTACTGAAAGAGACAGGAGATGATGTAAGCAGGGGCCTAAGTGCAAGGTACTACATTTCTGCAGGAATAATCAACTGGATGTATACAAAATGGAAGCCCCAACTTATATAGCAATTTCCTGAACAGGATCCAGAAGCCTGCCGGACACTAGCTATCTTTATCTTGCTCTTGTAAAAAGGCCCAACATTGTACTGATGGATGTAAAGGCCGTAATGGGCTGCAGAACACATCACCTCCTTCAGCTCCATGCTCTGAAGTCTACGAGAACCACAAAACGACTGGAGCTCCACAAAACGGGACCATCAGGAAAACTCTGCATGAGCAAGAGCTGCCCAACCTAAAGGATGACAGAAGCAAGACACACCAAACTTCAAGAACATCATGCTGCTCTGAAGCAGGCCATTCTCCACACCCCCGAGGCCCCCGCCAACCACGATGCACAAACTGCCCACCGATGTGGAGGCTGGAATGGCAGTGCTGTTAGCAATTGCCCGACATTGCTAGAGGTATTCTGCTGCAGCCCCTGCTTCGCAGCCCCCTTGCCTGCCCTGTCCTTGCAGCTCCACCAGCCCCTATGTGCCCCCCAGTGACTGTTCCTGACAGCTCCTCTTCTTGCACAAGGCACTGGGCTTGAAGCAAGAGCAGAAAAAACTATTCACTAACCCCCGCCCCAGCGTTAAGCTCCTCTAAACTCAATTAATCACAAGAACCTCTGGCAGCCCACAATTTGCCAGCAAGATGCGCCACAGTAATAAGTGATTTCACATTCTGCTTTTGAAGACGAGCTATTAAATTCACATACTGTACTACTTTAATCAAGAATAGTTAATTAAGCTGTTCCCTTGATACAAATTTTTATCATTCTGCACCAGCCATACATCACTTTTATAGAACTCAGACTGTGGCCATGATGTGCGTTTGCAATCTGTCTTTCCAAATTAATCTGTCAGCATTTGTAAACTCAGAGCTGATCCAATGCATTTTGTCTCACTTGCAGCTGGGCCAGAAGTTCAGGGAGACCGAGGGCTGGAGCATCGCTTCACAAAAGGGTTTCAGTGAAAAGCTGAATGACAAATCCCACTGCAGTTCGTCACCCAACATGATGCCAAAGGCTTAGTTATTACTTAAGTGCTTTGCATTTGCATGATTTTTACTTCCTTAAGTTAACTCAGCTTTATGGCCTATGCCACCGTGTTAAAACCAAGCTCAATAACTTACATGCACATAGTAATCACCATACATAAGCCATGACTCCTAAGTATGGGCCTTAAGACCAGGGAGATCTATAGTGTCAGATTATTAAAAACATAAACATCTGAGAAGAACCTACAGTCTAAATTTAAAGCAAAATTAAGAGCTAAATTAGGCAAAAATCCCCAATGATTTTCTATTGCATTTCCTGAACTCAATTTCCTGAACAGGCTAGCACAATGCTTTTCTAGAAAAAAAATTCAAAAACAGCAGCCACAGGAACTAGATTTGAATCTTTTCTGTTTTAAGGCACTCACAGAAGCAGGGTATGAAAAAAATGACATCACTATTTGGCTGCATGACTTAATCATAAGAAAAGAGCTTTTTAAAGTAAAAAAGAAAACAAAATGGAAACTTGGCCAAGCTTTCCAAACCGGTACAGGGATTCCCAACAGGGAACACTCTGATATCATACTGTGAGAATCTGCTAAAATTTACCCCCAGGAAAATAAGCAGCACAGAAGACAGAGAAGACATAGAGAAGACATATTGTTTCATCTGGACTTCTGTGATTGTATACCAAGCCAAAACAAGCCTTTCATATACCCATTTAACCATTTTTATGGTGGTTTTCTCAAAATTGAACAAATGAGGTTGATGTAAATCGGGTATTTTCACTCTGAGACTACTTTATGGACTCTGATCGAGATCTACTTCCTTCCTCCTCTAAGGACATGCAGCCATGGCATTAATAACACTTAGATTTAGTAGGTGCACAAGCCAAAGCTCAGGCTACAGGCTCTGAGGCAGGAGTCTGGCACAGCAAACAGGATGGTCTAACAGGGGACCCACTGGATCCACGTCTCCATTGGAACTCCACTGAGCTGACCCGGAAGAGCCCCTACATATGGAGACAAAAGGAGGAACACATAAGGACGCCTTGTTAGGCCACTTATTATTTAAATGAAGATAGAAAAATAATCCATGATGTGTTTTATTTAAGAGAGAAAACAAGTACAGCCAGAAGAACAGCTTCCAAAATGCTACTGAGCCCACGAGGAATATGCGAGTCCACTTGGTTGAGCCTTTGAATGGGCCGGCAGTGCATGGGCCTTTTATGTGTTTTTCCCATTTAACAGTTAGATTTGTTTAAATAAACTCATAAATGTGGTTATTTACATATAAAGATAGAATGGTATTTTACGTATTTGAAGTAGAGGAAAATTCTTTCATGGTAATCGTAAAATGAAAGCATGCCAAACTTTAAAGAAACATGTTCTAACACTGAGAAACTTTTATAATTAATCCTTGCCTTAGATCATCTCAGAAAGAGTTATGAGTCTAATTAACATTAGCTGAGAAATTGCTCATGTTCCTGAAATTGCTGAAACTAGACGCTTGCTAACAGACAATCTGCATCCTTGCTGCCCCATGACCAATTTACAGCTGAGCCCTGACTCACCCCACTAAGTCCGAAAATTTCTCAGCATTAGCAATGGCTCGCTGCAGACACAACCTAATGAAGGGACTGTCAGGGGGAAAAACTCCACATGTCTATAGCACAGATACAGACAACAATTGCTAAAACATTTAATTATTTACTTTTTTTTTTTTTAAAAAAAAAAAAGAGCACTGGGGCTATTCTTAGAGGACGTGTCGTGGGCAGGCTGCAGCTAGCAAATGCTTGGCCAGCGGCCAGCCCTGGCTGGGATTGCTGCAAGGCTGAGCAATGCTAGCTGATGTGGTGCCACAGCATAAGCTCAGCAAAAGATTTCTGCTTTTTTTGGTTTTGTTGCTTTTGTTTTTTTAAAAAAGAGGATGCAGAAAAGCAGCTCAATGCACAACATGCTGCGAACAAACCGTGCTTTGGAAAGAGGTGCCGCCATCTTCTCACATCTGCTGTCAGTAATTCCCTGGCGTGGCTGAAGTCCTGTTTCCTTGCTAAATGTTTTCACCAGGAAGGAAATCAGTGTAAGCATTACTTCAGTGTTCCCATGCAGATGTTAATCTTTTGGCTGGGCAGGACAGAGTGACTTATGGGGATGGGAGCACCAAATCCCATGAATACACAAGCTGCTAAATTTCTGCATCCAGTCAAGGCCTTATAAAAAATAAAGCATGATTTGCCTTTGATTCCTAAAAACTATGAAATGACTCCAGTAAAGCCAGTCATTTCAGAGCCCAGTCACCTGAAAGGTCAGGATTTTCCATGTGTAACTCAGGTAGACCTGCTAAAACAACAAAGCACTGCGTGCTCCCCAGGTCTAAGAAGAGGAAGATCCAGAAAACAGGCAGCATTTTACTGGCAGAAGGATATTCCAAGCATCTCTCAAATCCTGAAACCATCCTCCTGCTGCCACTACCTGTCCCTCTGACAGTCTCCTCTCCATCACAGCAGCCTCCTTTCTCCGAATGGCTAAAGGAAAGAAAAGCAAGGGAAAACAGCAGCTTGACAGGCTTGCTCCCACCCATGCTCCTCCAAATTGTCCCCCACGTTGTGGGGTCGTACATCCACACACCGGGGAAAGGAGGGCAGTGCACCAAGCTCTGCTGTATCTGTGCCCTCACTCTCTCCAATGTTTGCCTTTGATTTTATACCTTGGGAATTGGAAACTCACCCCCGAGTTGCTTCCCTGGAAGCACATGCAAACCTGCACTTTTATTACATTTTGAAATTGTTTGGAAGAACTGGTAGTGTATGGGCTTTTAGGGGTCAGGCTCCTTTATGCTGTGTTTGGAGGCAGAGAAGCCGATTCTGATTCCTGACTACTGCCTTCAGGTGTTGCTGCAATACAAACTGCATTTGCTATTTAAACGTATACATACACACAAACAGAATATTATTACATTATTAAAAATCATTGGTTTTGCGTTCCCATGCATAGACTATCAGGCAGCTTGTTTATTTACTTAAAGCTGCCTGCCTTTGATGGTATCCCACAGAAAGATTACGTCTCAGATAAAGTAGTGAGAAGAAGCACGCAGCAAGCAGGGTGAGCGCAGAGTGAGTGTGGGAGATGAAAACGGAGCACCGCAGAGCTGTATTGGAACTCGAATACGTTTTCTTGCAAGAGCAATGAGCAAATAATTTCAAGCCAAAAAAGGTTTTCTGCCCGGTGAGAACAAACTTCGTAAGCTGTGTATTAGCTTAGTTCACTGTCGCCTTGCTAAGTTAGTAACTTACACTAGAAAGTACTCGTGTGGGAGTCCTCATAGGAGCTTCATTTTATAATGTGCCTATGTATAATCCCAAACTGCATCATCCTCCCTATACACAACAGCCTGAATTATCTGCCCAGCATTTCCTTAATATCAAAAGGGTTTGCTTTTACAAGAATGTATTTCACCATTTTTTTCTTGACTTTTTTTGTTCCTTTTTACTGAAAAAAAACTAAGCCCTTGAAGGTTATCATCCTATAGTGATTCCCCTCCTCCCAATCCAGTCTGTTCCTCCTCTGCCATGCAGTGCCACCCTGCCCACTGGTTGAAAGGCAGAACCCCCCCAACACAGATCTTCATAAGCCTGCGCCCCAGCAGCAGTACAGCTAGCTTGGTTTGGTTACTCACAAAAGCAAAGGGGTGAAACTGAAGGTAAAAAGCGTAACTAGTGAAAAAATCAGGCTGACCCCCTTCTATTGCTAGTATAAGCATGCATGGTATGGTACAGATGGAGACGCTCTTCATTTAATTCTCAGGTGTGGCTGAAGCATTCATAGTTCGACTTGAGACTGAGACCTGACGCAGGAAGTTTTGCTCCAACTGGTGCCGGCAGCGAGGAGACCGGTGCCAGTCCCATGAAAAGAGGACCACAAGCCCACACCTTCGGCCACGGAAGGCTGAAAATTCCCCCTTCGCAACCCCCCTCCTCCCCATTCCCTGCTCCCCAACTCTCCGCCTGAGGCTTCATGCAGCCCCAGCAGCCTCCACGGTGACGGTCTCAGCGTGAGCATCAGCACAGCTTTGAGCAAACCCTGAGCATGGGGCGGACCGAAGCAGGTTGAGGAACGTTTTTTCCTTCCCTGTGGCCCCAAAAAGCACTGTGTTCCTGCTGCAGTCGGGGGAGCGAGTTACTATTTCACTCCCAGTTTCAGGGAGACCTGGACTTGCCACAGTGTCAGCCCAGGCATGCAGTAATTACGGTGAAAGACCTAAAGCTAACCGGAGCGATGTCATACAGCTAACGAGCTTCCCCAGCAGCTCTCTCCAGTTCCCCTTCACTTTCTGTAGAGGAGGCATCATTAAATCAGGGTGTTTTCTGCCCACTGTTGGCGCAAACACCCCTCCACTGCAGCACCATTGCAGCAAGCCCATGCTGACAAAATGCCTGGGCAGGCCATTATCTGCATGGTCTCCACGTTACTGTCAAAGAATACAAGAAAACTCCCTACCCAACACTAAAAAATGTCCACTATGGTTTTAAATGATTTAATCTAAAATACCATTAGTTTCTCCTCTGCAAAACTCCTATTTAGATTTTAAAGATTTACCGATGTCACTCACATATCATGATGGAGCACAACCAAAATATCAAGCAAGACAACATAAAACAATGGCTGAAGCAGTGAAAAATGTGCCTGCTCAGCGTGAGCGTACATTTGCCTGTCAGGTACAGTGGAAAAGCTTGCTCTCTCAGTGGCAAAAGCTGTGAATGTTTAAAATATACACAATATCAGTTCATTCTCATTCAGTGCAATAGCCATTATCTTTTTGAAGATTAGTTAAATAATTAGTGTTCTCCTGCTACAATTTCTATTCCTGCAAGCACTCCTCACTCTTGGATCTTCTACTGTAGACTGCTTTTCTTACTAAATAATCCAGAAGAGTGGAAAGGGAACAAACCAAAAATAATTTGGGTGATGAAGGAAGTCTCGTGTGGACTGGATATGGGAAAACACTTGCATCATTTTCCTAAAAAAGGAGACAAAACACAAGTGTTTCAAAACTATCATGGTGCAAAGCGGATGGGGACCTTCTAGTCTCTTAACACAGGAGCAACGGCATTGTTACAGAAAGCACAAATTCAAAACTGAAAATGCTCATTTGAAAAAAAGATGTTAGATATTTTTTTTCCAAATAACTGCTCTCTAGATTATGGATCTCATCGCTGTAACATACAGTTAGTGACAAAAGCTCTGACCTGCCTGGCTGACGGCTCTACACTGCTAGGGCCAGCAGGGCCACCCCAAGGGAGAAGCCGAGCACGGACACCTGAGAACAGCCCCGTCCCTGATGGGTGCAGGCAAACAGGCTCTCAGCGATGTCAAAAGCACCACAACGAAACTGGTGTTCAAGGCCCACAAGAGGACGAGTGTGGTTGGCTATGCTGTACAGATTTACCGCTGAATACAACGCTGACTCGTGGCATGCTACCTTTGCTGGGTGAAACCCTCCCATGTTCCTACCCATGACTGTTATGGTGCACGTCCCGTAATCACACGCCATCCTTCTACCTCAGGGTGCCTTGCTGCTTACGGGAAGGGTGCTTCTGCTCAACCACTGCCAGCAGGTAAGCTGAAGGCTGCAGAGGGACTCTTCGGAGCTCTGGACCGCACTTACCCCAGCAGCTCTGCCGGACCCAGAAGACACCACAGTTCTTGCCTGCGACTCAAGAACATGCATTAAATTCTTCCCAAGAGAGACATCTAACAGGGATGTGAGGTCCACTTCACACTAGAGAGCTGTCAAGTGTCATCTGCTTCGCTGTGTTTCAGATAAAACTAGCTGTCATCAACCTCAGAAGACAGCATAAGCAATCTCTTCTCTAAAAACACAAACAAATCCCATCCTTTCGCGACGGTCCGTCCTCGCCTTTAAATTTGAGCTCAGTATCTCTGTGAAGCCATCATAATTCAGTGTGAACAACCTGAGCTCCCACCTACTGGAAAATACTTTAAAGATGCATTCCAGGCCAGAAGATCCAGGCGATGACACTAGTCAGAGAAACACAGGAGAAAAGTAAAAGGAGGAAAAACACAGAGAGAAGGAAAGCTCTGTCAAAATTCAAAAGTGGACATTTTTGCTTCAAAGCAAAATTAATATATTCAATTTCAAGTTTGAGTCTAAAAAGCCCATGCCATCTCTCAGCCACCTGAAACTTTCTTTTCAGGGGGTGTGGTATGGTGTTCAAACTAAAATGTAAAGATTACTAAGGTTGCATGGTTAAGTACCTAATGAAGCATCGATGTGTATATTTCCCCATTGTCTCCATGTATTTAAACAGCATTAAATCAGCATCTCACCAGATACAGAAATCCTGGGCCTATATTTTCTTCCACAACTGCCTCAACTGAAGGGGTGCTATGCCTGAACAGAAAGTTTGAGCAAACCTGCCTAACACCTAACTGCGAATGTCCCGTGTGTCTCGGGCTAGCAGAAGGCACAGCTGCTAAGATTGCCTCAGTGCCTGGACTTGCCAGCTTTATTCTCCACTAGTGACTTTTTATGATTTCAGGCATTTCTCTGTGTTTGTTTCTGCCTGGTCTTGTCTTACCTTCTGTTCCAGAACAGCAGAATTAGTAATTAATGTTTACCAGGCAATCACTGAAAAACTAGTACCAAAACAGATGTGGAGAACTTCTATTGCTGACAGCTTTCAAAATCTTATTGCTCAACTCTCTTAAAGCTTCAGTTCTTCAAGTTATGTTTAGAGACTCTCAAGCTTTCAAAGAAAAAGAACCTCAGCTCTAAAAAAAAACAACACCAAAAAACAGAAAAAAAGGGGCGTTAGCTGTTATGATCATGGAAGACACACTGGAACCAAAGGCTTCCAGAGTTTTGTATGATGCTTTTAAATAGCAAACTTCATATATAATCTATATATTTTGGTCAGCTGACTCATCTCCAAATGGCTGGTGTTGGCAGCACTGTGACGCAGGCAGGCTTGCCGCAAAGTGCACAGTAAGCTGTTGCAGAGAGCAGTATGCATTTCTACACCTCCTCCTGGAGATTATCTTTGAATTTTTGTGTCCAAAACATACAAGCCACATCCACAGCCTTGATATAGTAGATTATCTCCAGCACAAGGATAACGATAATGAAAGGACAGGAGAAACAGTCACATCCTTGGTGTTGCTGGTGGGCCAGGATGCTCCAGGCTACAGATAAATGTCACCGTGCCCACTTGCTGCCGCTGCCAGAGCTCACCGCAGCAGACATCCAGTTTGGGCTTCAGGCACTGATGTTTACAAGTTCTGGACAAGGTGGTCATCCACACGGACGTGTTTCAGCCAAAGAGCTGCAGCTCTTCAGCCCTTCAGCTGAGCTCCCAGGTCAGACTCCCACGAGAAGGGGCTTCCTTGGCCAAGATGACTTCTGATGAGTGCAGCCAATTGCTCCGGCCAGCAAACAGCTCTGCGCCCATCTGCCCTCGCAAAGGCATCGGCTTCTCCAGAGCAGAAAAACCCATCCTTGGCAGGAACCCACCCACTGAAATAATACAAATATGGAAAAACACAACCCATATAGAAAATGATCAACTCCCGCAACTAATGTGAATGTTTCTATTCACACCCCTCCACAGCTGGTCCTGAAACCGTGCTCCTTCCTGACAC
The DNA here is from genome assembly GCF_964034855.1 of Anser brachyrhynchus. Lineage (NCBI taxonomy): Eukaryota > Metazoa > Chordata > Aves > Anseriformes > Anatidae > Anser > Anser brachyrhynchus. The sequence continues at coordinate 17,060,229 of NC_137702.1, read as the reverse complement.
CTGCCCAAGGCTGCACATAATGGCCAGGGCAGCTTGGGCACCCAGACTGCTTGTGTTTAGAACAAGCCTTTCACAAGCGATTTTTGTATTCCAAGGCATTATAAAATAAAAAGGAGATAAAAGTTTCACTAGGTAAGTATTTCCTCTTTTCTTACCTAGATGCTTGAACTAGAGTGGTCTGAAATGCTGAAAATATGAAGTGGATCGTAGCCATTAGTTGTTTGGTTTCTGTTGCAGTCTTTATTTATTTTTTAACTACTTTATTTTCGAATGGCTATGGAAAACGCTGCAGGAAATAATGGCGTATGGATCACATAGAGCTGGAGATTTATATTTGACCCAGCTGGAGCAAAACATACACTTGGGCATTAGACCTTGACTAACACATTTTTCTTCCTGGCAAACATCAGTAAGACTGCAATTACATGTTGCTTCTGGACACTGTTATTTTAATATGCTTAGAAAGAAATACCATTACATTTTTTAAGCTTTCTACTTTAAAATCACTTTCTGAATATGTTTCATTCTACCTCTCAACAGAGCACTCTGCAGGTTTACTTACTGGAGGGTGAAGACTGAAATAGACTAGTCTGAAACAACATATTCGGATCATATTTAGCTTTTATATTATTTCTGACTTGCTAAAATATTAATAGTATCCACTTGCTTTCTAGATTTTCAGAAGTTAGGTATTAGAGGAAAAATTAATACTTCTTACATCAAATTTGTTATGGGATCCAGAGGAAAAAGAATATTAATACTTAGTGCAATCACTTAACTTTGATCTCTATATAATATGCAGTGACCCATAAGTGAAATGCGCTAAGTGACATAAATTCATTATGAGAAACCATTCTTTGAAGGATATCACTGCAAATTTTAACTGAAATAAGCATTACGGAAAAAAGCTAATTGCATGGTGTTTAAAATAACAGACTCTAGTAACAATATCCTTTCTGTGCACTTCTAAATCAGCTTCAAATGTATTTCTTCCAGAAATATTGGGAGAGGCTGACTCATTAAAATTGAAATGTGTAATTACTTTCTTCTTTAGTACCAATAGTGCAGCACTCATTTAGAGTTTCAAACTCTGAAAAAGTCTGAAGGGTGATTTCAAGATTTTAATTTCCCTGGGGAAAACAGAAGGCAGACTGGGAGCACGTGCAGCACAAAATGCCCCAGTCCAGACTCTACCAATGAAGACTGCAGAAAAACATATCCAATAAGCAACTATGTACTCCCACAGGAATTTAGGGGGTATCACCTCATAAAAGTGAAAAGGAAAATTCCTCTTGCTTGGTGGTGCACATCACTTGCTTTGTCCAGGTACTGCTCGGAGCGGCTCTGCCTGGAGGAAAGGACACTTTGCTTGGCGGATGCTGCCTCCTTTATCCTAGTGTGAACCCTGCCACCTACAGCAGAAAGGAGCTTGGATTTATGCTCATCACTCCGTCATTTAGTGACTTTTAAATTTTAATCCGTGCCTTTCATTTACTTATTTTGTAGCAGCTTCTTTTGTTCTGTGTTTTTTTGCTTAAACTCAAGGCAGGAAGAGTCCAGATGGGAGCATCTCCGAGCAGCCTGCTTGACCTGTTTGCGCAGACCTCCCTTGGGATAGGAGGATTTGGCTGCAGCAGCAGCCAGGCAAAGTGGATGTCTCTACTTGTGGGAAAACGGAGGGGGGGGGGGGGGGGGAGAGGGGGAGAGGGGGAGAGGAGTAGCCCTGTTTTGTACCCCACAACTTCCCTGCTCTCTTTTCCAGCTCCCAGGATATAAGAGATGCTGACAAAGCAAGGGTGAGTGGTATAGCAGCCTGTGAGCAACCCTGCCATGTTACCAAGTCATCCAGCACTACCCACTTTTATTATTATTATGCCTCAGGAACCAAAAAAATAATGATAAAATTTCATTCCCCCCCCAGAACAACCCAAGCTGTACTTTGCAGCCTGCTTTTGCAGTTCACTCCCTGCCCAGGTCTCAACTCAATAGCCACAAACAACTTCAGGAGTTTTGTTGAACTGAGGCTTTACATCTGCAAACAGGAGAAGGGAAAATAGGGCAGCAAGAGGCAGAGCGGTTAGCGGCCTCTCCTGTCCGGGCAGACGGACACCGAGAATCCATCCCTGGCAGCAGACAATGAACCAAGCCCATGCAACTGCCCTCACCAGCGCAGAACGACGGGGTCTCCTGTAGCCAAGTAACCTGGGGCTGAACACAGGGCCTAACTCTTCAGGGCAGATGAAATTTAAAAACAAACAAACAAAAAATCCTCTTCTTGCTAAGGATGGAGGGCTATGGTCCTGGGCATTTCTGGTTTCCTTCCCCTGGCAGGCAGAGTGTGAGCAAATTCCACCCTGAAATAGTGTACTTTGAACTGCTCTTGTTGTAAAGTGGTTTAAAATAAATAATTAGGGAACTTACAGCTTGAAATCTTAATACTACAGTATACATTAATATGATACTAACTTTCATTTCTACAAAGCTCTTTACCAATGTACTAAAACAGCACCGTGATTAACATACACACTTAGACTTTTAAAACACAGCAATTCAAAGCTTATCTAGAAACAATAAGCAGCAGTGGATTTAAACACTTTAAAATACTAAATTAATTGGATTACCACTCTTAAATTTCCAGAGCTATTTGTGGTATTTTACTTTTGTAGAAAGGAAAACACCAGAAATATCCCCAGTAAATTTAACCACAGCGAGTCATGGTTAGCTTCTTTCTTTTACGTATATAGACCGGTGGTCTTGGCAATAGAATTAAAAAGATATTTTCCTAAATCAATCAGAAATTCAAGCATCTGTCCAGATTTGCATCAAACATCACAAAATGTTTATCTGATTGATGGATCTATAATATATATTTTGCATATCTATTTAAATATTGATATTAGACACAGTATTTCATGTGTTACATTTTATATAGTTATTAAAGTTGCTTCATTAATCCCTTTCTGCCAGGCTTTTAATTTCATACACTTCATCTATCGGTTACTACTGTCTACTTCTAATGTACCACTGCAGAAAATGACAACTGCTGCTGAATACAAAACGATGGCTACTGAGGTTGTGCAATATTAAGTACTACCAAGCTGAATGATAAATGCAGAACAGCAGCTGGTTGGAGAAGCTTGAGACATAGGAAATAACAGTGCACGCAAAGCTGACAAAAATGACATTTGCAGGTAAGTGGAGTGGAAATTTATACTTATTGGAAAAGAAAACACAAAATATTGTTCATATTATTAAAGGCGGAGTGAGAGATAGCAAGAAAAACACAAAGAGGTAATTTTCTTTCAGCTCCAGCAGGAATTCATCTCAAGCTCCAACATGCAATTTCACTACTGAGCTCCAAGACGAAACAGAGGATTATGCCCAACTGTTTTGAGGGTTTGGATAACAAAGCATAAAAATTCCAATAGGTAGCCTTTTGCAGCATTGCAGACCAGAAAATGATTTCCATTAGTAAAAGTTACAAATACATCCAAGAACTGAGCTACAATACAGTTCTTTACTAAAATGGTTGTTAGGCATTGGAATAGGCTGCCCAGGGAAGTGGGCATCCCTGAAGGTCTTTAAAAGACGTTTAGATGCAGAGCTTAGCGATATGGTTTAGTGGAGGACTTGTTAGTGTTAGGTCAGAGGTTGGACTAGGTGATCTTGGAGGTCTCTTCCAACCTAGATGATTCTGTGATTCTGTGAATAAATATTTAGTTAACCATTTAACAAAAAAATGTTATATTTTAATTTTTCAGAGGCATCTGTACTATTGCAAACCATCTCAAAGGAAAATTGATACAGCTCATCGAGTTTCCAGCACTGCATGAATACAACACACCTTATCTTACCTTTTTCGGCAATAAGATTTTACAGTGGAAAACCAACAGTGTTCTGAGGGGATGGAAATGAGGACAATGAAATTAGTCCTGTGATGAATGTTAAATAGGCTATTGTGATTGTGCTTTGTATATTTAACATGATGTCGAAGAGCTAAACAGTAAGTCCCTTCTAAACAAAAATTAATAGGTCTTTAGAGAAGGTAAAAATTTATTACTTATTCCTGCTTGTAGCAGGTATCTTTTAGAATAGATTGAGCCTTTTAAAATATTAATATTACTGATTTTTTGCATTTTAGTTCTTCAAAGTGTTTTTCTTCAAAGTGTTCTTCGCCCAGGCATGTGATGTATGTTACTAGCCATGATCAGCTTTTGCTTGCTGGTAAAGCAAAAAAAAAAAAGCAAAAAAAAAAAACAAAAAAAAAACAAACAAACAAAAAAAAAAAAACCCACCCCGGTTCTGCTGAGTAAGACAAGACACTCATCAGCTGGTAAAACCCTTCGGTTTGGATTATAGTGATCCTAAAAGCCTGCAACCCTTTTCAGTACTGCATAAGCAACCTATCGGGGCTCCCAGGGGGGAAATGCATGCAGGTCAGGGAAGATGCTGGAGCTGGAGCTTAACTCTGGCAAGCGAAGAGACAGCCACCGTCCCCTGGCCCCAGTGGTCCTTGGCCCCATGAAGTACCACGGGCAGCCCTCCTGTGTCTAGAGACACCAGGACTAAAACCAGGAGCTGAAACATCTGACAGCAAGCACAGAACAGCAAAACCAACCTGCGTAAAGCAGTGAATCATTATTTGACAGAATCTGAAACAAGCTTGGCTTTTCTTATTCTTTTAGTTTTTCTTCTGCCAAGAGCCTACATTAAAATTCCATGAGGCCTTTCAGTCTGCCAGAGAATTTCTTCACATGGAGCATCTTCTGCTTCGCCTGGCACACAGCCCTAGCACAGCCATTCCTGCTGTCGGTATGTTTTTGGAGTATTTCTGCTTTAGTGTCAGCGTTGCGCCAGTTTTGAGCCCTGATTAACCTCAGGTGGACGCTGAGAAGACAGCGACCAGTGATGGGGCTTCATCTCTCCCAGCGATACCCACAGCGGTGCCAGCTCCCCACGGGACAGCACCTCACCAAAGAGCCTCAGGTGTAAGGGAAGCAGTTTTATTTTCACCTAAGCACAGATTTTTTTTTTCAAGCCAGCCTTTAAAACACTTCAAAAAGGATTGGTAATTCTGAGACATGCTTGTAACAGGGCCAAAAATTTGCTGTCATCTGAATAACATTCGGATTCAAGGACATTCAAGGACAAAGTACCAGAGGGTACGATAACCCTGAGAGAAGCAGTTCCCAGGGAACCGACTGAAGACTGTAACAACATGTGGGTTATGCATTTCATCCTGGCCCCATCTTTGAAGGAGATGTGAATTAGCAGCCCTGCGACAATAAACAAAACTTGGGATTAAGGAACGAGGGAGGAGGGAAAAGGGCTGGATGATTCTCCCACCGCCTTTTCTTGTTCTGACAATTTCTGTTGCCTGGAAATGTCTGATGAGAAGACAGGATTATGTAAGTGCTTGCCAACTTTTCACGTTAAGAAAAGTAAAGCCTGAGTGATGGGTAGCTTAACCCATCCTCTAAGCAGTGAGCTAAACGTGCTTACTTGGGAGAACTCGAGCAGTGAAACCCACTTAAAAATCCAGGAATGACGAGGACCTGACAATTCCCAGGATTAAGCTGCATACATTTACAGCCAGTGTAATCTCCCTATAGTAAGATGAGGAAAAGGAAAATAAAGTCTTTTTGGCGTGCAAGAGGGTTTTTGTTTTAAAGTATATACAAGCAGTCTGATTGAAGGCTTTCTTGCATTACTGTTGCTTTTTCTCCCAACAGATATGACAGACAAGAGAGCTATATTAGCCCTCCAGCCCTACATTAAGTTATACTTTCCACCAACCCCCTGCTCCCATCAAGCATGACCCATCAATAATAAAACAATAAGCACTGTGCTGTAGCAATGTCTCTTGCTAAATTGAATCAGACTAACACTTAAGTGCTGCAAGAATGCAGAAACCAATCAAAGTGCAAAATATCTGTATCTGCTGTGTCACTTCAGCAGACCTATGCTTTCCCGAACTCTTCCTGGTTCTCATGCAAGTGGCATTTTACCTTCTGCCAGTACTCTAAGTGCAGCAGAAAGTAAAAAAAAAAAGAAAAAAGAAAAAAGAAAAAGAAAAATTAAATCGCTAGGCTTCTTCTACTTTTATCAAAAATATGTATTGTGATCATTTTTCCTTTTTTTTTTTTCTTTTTTTTTTTCTCTCCTGTTTACCAACAAAGCACTGGGGTCTCTAAAACGAGCAAAAATTCTTGCAGTCCCACTTCTCCCAGTTCAAAACAAACATGCTTAAACTGCAGTAATGCTGAGGGCACTGCGGATGCTGCTAGAAAAGGCGATGTTCTCAGCAGTGTTTCACTAAAATATCCCCAGCATCCTGCTGCAAGCTGAAGGTGTGTCCTCACTGGAGCATCAACAATGCAAAACTGCAAGTAGCCAAGGCACATGGAAAGCAAAGCAGAAATGGCGCTGTGTGCTGCCCAACCTTCGCTCCAGCACCTAGGCTGGGACAGCACACAGCAAGTAAACTCTGCTGTTTAGAGCAGGAAGGCATGTGTGGTTGTTTTGTACTGCAGGCACCTGCATCTAGAAGAGGGAAGGAAAGCACATCCAGGTTGCCCGCAGCTCTATTACGCTCCTCCACACACCTTCAACAAAAGACAAATTCATGGTGGATTTTTGTACAACTGCCCAGTCATAGCAAAAGCTAATCTTGAGCTGATGATAATGGTCATAGGTCCACTGAATTATGTTCAGTGGTTGCTAATTACATTCCCCCTTTGGTCCTACTGACAGGGGGAGGAAGAAAAACAATCCTATATGAAGAAAGCTGTGATGAGTGAGGGGAACCAGATCTGAAACTTCACACACAACTATTATCACTGTGAAGTGTCCTCAAAAAATTAAACTGGGTGAAGCCCCAGCTAACCAATTACAAAATCTACATTCCTCCAGTTTTAGAATAGAGGTGGCGTTTCTCAGAAGTCCTTTCACGTGACTCAGCCACAATTTGAGCCACCTCAACAGCACCCTAGCTATTTCTAGCTGCACTGAGTTTACCTGAGATTTCCTCCCTGACAGCAGAACTGTGAGCCAGCAAGTTGCTCAAGTCAGGGAAGACACAAAATGTGCAAAATGATTTTTGTGACTGCTCTGTTATGAATATATTGCTTTTGCTATCGTGAACTGTGAATTTTAAAATATGTAAAACCACGAGGCACAGAGCAAATAATATCTACTTAAGTAGGTCATTTTATTAACGGCAGGGCACTGCTGTTTTACTACCAGCTCGTTTGCAATATAGACACAGACATTTCAAACCGGGTATATTTATATCTGCAAAGGAGGTGAGTATAATCTTGGAAGCACTCCCTCCAAGATCAAGTAGAGCCTAATTCAGAAAGACAAGCATGAGAAAAAGTAGTATTTCGCGCTGTCTATGTGAGCTTCACAGGCAGGTATGACATTTTCAGGAAAATCCTCTTGCTGTGTGTAAGCTGCAGTCTCAATGTGCTGCATGTTGCATATTTCATTACAAAAGCAGAGCCATGTTATTTCATTAAAGAAGTGATAAGTTCAATCCTTACCAAGTTTTCTTGGTTCCTGGCTGCTATTTTCTGATCATCTTCTCCCCCATTTTTCATGTATTTGACCTCTTCCACTGGTTTGATCCTATACTCATCTGAGCACCAAGAAAAAAAAAAAAGAAAAAAAAAAGTTTTGAACCAGTGTAGTTCAGCAGCTGGGGAAAAATAAAAAATAAAAAAAAGAAACTAAACCCAAAACAGCTGACTAGAAAAGACCCTAATTCAACAAGGCAACAAAAAACCACAGGTATACAGTTTCAAAGGCTTAAATGGGACTGATACCAAGAAAGTTGTTCTAGCCTCCGGAAATGGGTGGGCAGCTCTCTCGGCTGGAATAGCCTCGGTACTGTGAACAGCGGGTACTGGGAATATGGCAGGACAAACTCTTTTCAACCTCCCTAGTTTTCTGTATAATATGTCTTAATACAAGCAAACTCTCTGCTACTGCAGCCTCCCTAGTTTTTTACTATCAGTGGGCAAGCAAGCAATGTACGGTAGTGACTACGCAGAGGAGGCTGCTCACGTATGTTCTTTGCATTGATAAATCAAGCAATGCTGATGAAGGCAATTTAAAAAATAGGTTATAATCTGGAAAAAAAAAAAGAAAAAAACACCCCCAAACACAGCATCTTTTTTCATTCTTTTTCCTGCACTATTTTAATAGAGTTAAAGCAAAAGGTACCCAGTGCCAGTCACACGAGGATTTCTGGAGAAGAGGCAGCATGCTGACCATCCTCGTCTCCCCACTCCCCACCACAACCATTTCTTCTGCACGTGAACGTTACCCAGAGAGAAATCCAGCATGAAAATAAGGAATAAGAAAAGTAAGACTCCCCGCTTGCCCTTACTATTTATCAGCTAGACATTGCAGCTTTTCAAATAGTGAATTCCAGCTCTGGTGTCAGTCCTGTAATGCTATTTTACATATGGATGCTACGCCATAGGATGCAAACAGCATCACTCAAAGCTGGAACAACGGGTTTTTCTTTAGTAGGACATGACATTCCCAAATCCCCAAGGATTTTGGGGAAAAGAAATTCTTCTCTTCCTTTCCCTCGAGCTTGCTGCACCAACAGCACTGTTTCTCAGCTGCTCTGACAGCTTTTTGCTCTGGTTACCTCTGGAGCAAGCGAGCCCATAGGAAAGACGTCCAGAGCTCTGGAGCCCCATTCCTCCCACCAGGATATACTATGCAGAAAGGAAACTGGCATTTTACCATATGTAAACATATTAATGCAAAATGAAATGAGAATGCACGGGGAATAAAAGGTGAAACCTGGGCAAATGAAAAGAAACCATCCAAACTTAATTATTTTTCTTTGGGTTTTCAAGCAATTTATCTTACTTGCTAAGGGAAAAACAAAACACAAATGGATTTTCCTGGGTCTATTGTATTTAAATAAACAAACAAAAAAATGAAATAATTTAGAAGGAAGCTTGTTTTGAGGAAACTATTAATTAGGTAGTAGACGTTATATAAGCCTTTTTATTTATTTTTTTATTTTTTTAAAGATAAAAGCTGCATTTGGCCTAGTACATATCTATTTTTTTAAGATTATTACAGAGTTTAAATAAAATTGCACATTTATCAAATAGTAGCAACTCAGATGCAGAGACTCAAAACAGATGCAAGAACTTAAAACATATTAGAAGAATATTAACTAAGAATTAAGAATCATTAGATTGGTAAATGTGAACTTGTTTGCTGAACTTTTTTTCTTTTTTTTAAATGGAATTTAGGTAGTCAGGAGATGACAATTCATGAAACCTAAAAGGCTGAACACAATAAAGCCCGAGAATTAGAAGTCCTTGATTGACTGCAATATCTAACTTATATTCTCCTCACTCCTTCAGCGATCTCTGTTGTGATTAGCAATGAAACCCACACGTAGAAAAAGCACACAGCTCCCACAGTGGCATTTATGGATTTGAATACGGGAACAGATGAGACAGAGAAAATGGAACGAAGGAAGTTTGCACAACCTGCGGCTCGTCCACATCAACTCAAAAAGACATGCTGAGAGGAACGAGCAACCCAGCCTTGTAAAGAATAAGCAAGGCATGGAGGTCCTGATGTTCAGGGGCAAAAATAACTTCTGCGAGGTGTCTCCTGCCTATCCCAAGTGACTTACTGCAACCGAACACTGAGCGCCTGCTGGGCAGCAGACCACCCTGTGCAGACTGCACGTATGGGGCCACATGAAGCACGTTCTTTCTTGGTGCACGCAGCAAGGGCACCGATGAGGCCACGTTTGATAACTGGTATAATCAGCTTTTTGTATGAAAATTTGATGCAGTTCTGTAGGATGGAGGTAAGGTGGGAAGGAAGCTCTGGCTGGCAGCTAATTCTGGATTTCTTCTCTAGCTGACTGCCACCAGTCCCGAGGGGCACTGCTGTTCAGGTACCTGAGCAGCAGGCATGCTGCAACCTGGCCTCCAAATATTCATCCCCACCATCTTGGCCACACTCTTGTAATTATTGCAGTATTGCTACTTACAAATCCAGGCTGCTTTTAATGGGCTAATGAAGTTCTTCAGCACAGAACTTCCTGAATCGTCTCGGGCTTGTAAAGAGGCCAGATGTTAGAGAAACTGTGGACAAAGTTAGGCCAGGCAAGGGGGAGGATTATGAGGTAGACACAGGACATTTAAAGAATTTCTTGTATAATTTCCACAGCTGACTAACAGCGTTAGTCAGTAAAAGTGTTTTTCCCCAGTACTTTACTTATCAATACAACAGCTACTCAATTATCCGCGTGGTGCAGTGCAGACAGCGTGACTCTTCCTCCTTCCTTGGGACCGGCAGGAGAAGTGCATATGCCTGGTACAATTAAGGCCTGACACACTCAGCAGCAAGAAAGCTTCCAAAAATAAGTCATTTTTCATTACATTTTTTGGGATAACTTGAAAAAAACATGTCAGCTAGGAAGTCTTACTTCAGAGAAATCTGCCTTCCCGTTAGGAGGATCACAGACTGGCCTGGGTTGGAAGGGACCTTACAGACCATCTGGTTCCAACCCCCTGCCATGGGCAGGGACATCTCCCACTAGACCAGGTTGCTCCAAGCCCCAGTACAACTAAAAATAATCAGGAGGTCAAAGTGGAAGACACCTGCCTCTGTGAACATTAGTAAAGTTAGTCTTTTAATAGAAAGTGTCTTACGAACTTAATGCCATAGCTCTACTACGTAGTATGGATTGGGGCATTAGAAATCTCTACCCGTATCTCCAAAAGCAATGTAAATTTGCCAAAATCTAAGCTGACAACCTACCTTAAAAGCCAAAAGGCAACCTCTGGAAGGATGAGGCACATGAAGGAAGCGGCAGGCTGAATGTCCAACACTTATACCTCAGTGCCTAAATAAATGATTAACAGGCAGGAGCGCCAAGCAGCTAGCAACACCATCAAACCCACGAGTTTTGAGAGAGAGGTGCACGCACCAATGACAGGCAAACACAACAGCGGCCTGCAGAAAGCAAGCGATCAACTTAACTTCAGGAATAACGCAAGAAGCAAGGCCAGGACCATGAACAAGTGCTGCATCACGAACACATGAAATGATCAGCAATGTTAAGTTTGAAGCAGTATCATTACTCATAAGCTATCGTAATTTCCTATCACAGGCAAAATATTTTCCTCAAAATAGTGAGCATAAATACAATATATTGGCATCATTTTCTCATACTGAGTAGTCACTTGTTGGAGGTAGGTATAAATAGCTATGATTCCACTTTCAAAGGGAAAAAACAGCTAAGTAATTATACTGCCAGTGAAAGAAAAAGGAGGACTATCCAGCTGACTATAAACCCTACAGCTTCCTAGGTATGGTGAGGGACTGCTAGAAACATCCACTTGCCAAACCACCCAATTCACCAAGGAAAAATGTTTAGGGACATGGTTTAGTGAGTGATATTGGTGGCAGGGGTACGGTTGGACCAGATGATCTTGGAGGTCTTTTCCAACTTTAATGATTCTATGAAAATACCCATCTCTAATTAATTCCAATGGCCTTTGAACTAGGCTGCTTCAATGCCAGAACTGCCTGAACCCCAGCTAAAATGCTGACGTCTATATCTGAAACCTTCCTGCTATCTGATGAGAAACACTAAATTTTGCTTGCAGGTCTCCCTTTGGCATTTATAGAGCTCACTGACAGAAGCTTCGTCCTTCATGTTCATGTTGAACTTCCTTCTTTTTCCTGGATCAAGCTAACCGATAAAACCTCTTCATTTTTATGAGCCCTTCACAAATCTATTCAAGCAGGGATCTGACATGGGAAATGCAGAACAAGCCCTGAAAGAAAGGGGACTGGTCAATATTTTGCACTCTCCCAGCCCTTTAACACTGATTGTAATGAGTCTTTTGGCAACCAAAGAGGTGCAAAGGAGGAGGAGAAGGTGGTACTAAGCGGCTTAGCTAGGTGGGACATCGCTAGTTGGTGAAACAGAGAAGAAATGAGTCTGACACCTAACACTGCAGATGGGACAACATCCCCTACTTCACATACACTAAATAGACCAATAAAATTCAATTACGCAGTTGGAGAAGACAAGTCTTGCATCATATTATTATTAGGAGGACAGAGCTACGTATAAACTTTTAGACCAGGTGACAATTACATTTATCTTCTCTACATAAGATATATGTATATAAGATGGGGTGTTCAGAAGCCATGAATCCTGATGTATTTAGGAGACTGTTCTTGCTCTGAAGTTACTGTCAGGATGAGAGCAGAGTAAATGCTAAAGATTGGACGTTTAAGCAACTGACAAAGCACCCAGAAGTGTGTCACGGGGTATACATCATTAATGGCTTTAAATGAATATGAAAATTAGATAAAAGACAGGTTGGAGAAATGGCCTTTGATGCTTTTCCTAACGGCAGCACTTTCAGTATTGCCTTCAGTATTTAGTAAAAATTTGGCCATTCAGAGGGATGTGGGCAGACTGGATAGTTGGGTGGAGGGGAACCTCATGAGGTTCAACGAGGGCAAGTGCAGGGTCCTGCACCTGGGGAGGAACAGCCCCAGGCACCAGTTCAGGTTGGGGGCTGACCTGCTGGAGAGCAGCTTTGAGGAAAAGGACCTGGGGGTCTTGGTGGACAACAAGTTAACCATAAGCCAGCAGTGTGCCCTTGTGGCCAAGGACAATGGGATCCTAGCCTGCATCAGGAGGAGTGTGGACAGCAAGTCAAGAGAGGTGATCCTCTCTCTCTACTCAGCTCTGGTGAGGCCACACCTGGAGCACTGTGTGCAGTCCTGGGCTCCCCAGTACAAGAGGGATGCAGAACTTCCAGAGAGGATCCATCGTAGAGCCACAAAGATGATTACGGGATTGAAGCATCTGTCCTGTGAGGAAAGACTAAGCGAGCTGGGCCTGTTTAGCCTAGAGAAGAGGAGATTGAGAGGGGATCTCATCAGCCTCTACAAACACCTGAGGGGACAATGTAAAGTGGATGGGCCCAATTTCTTCTCAGTGGTGGCCAGTCATAGGACAAGGGGTAATGGGTATAAATTGAACCACAGAAGGTTTCATTGCCATATGAGGAAGAACTTTACGATTTGGGTGACAGAGCACTGTAACAGGCTGCCCAGAGAGAGAGGTTGTGGAGTCTCCTTCTTTGGAGATATTCAAAACCCGCCTGCATGCCATCCTGTATCTCTAGGCAACCCTGCTTGAGCAGGGGGTTTGGACGAGATGATCTCTGAAGGTCCCTTCCAAACTCAAGCATTCTGTGATTCTGTGAAAAATGCTCACCAGGTTTTGCTTGATCAGGTAAGGGTGCATCTGCAATTGAAGAAGTAAAGGATGCTAAACTCACCTTCTGATTTTTTACTTTTTGACTTCAGCTACAGTAAATACAGCATTTTGAGATATGTTGGTCTGAGTGATCAGAAGCCAATCCAGAGACATCCTGAAACGTTAATTAAGCCCTACCTGATCTCAATCAAATCTGACAATGAACAAGACCTTTAAAATTGTATGAAGTTCACAATAAATGAAATTATAGAGTTCTGTGCATATTTACCTTGCTTAATCTTGCTAACCAGCCATATCTTTTTCTTTTTCCTAAATACAGTTTTACATTAAAACGGACAAAATGCAGTATCTTTATGCTTCTTTCATGTTCAAAACTAAACATCAAGCAGTGAACATGAACAAAAATTTAGGACACTATCATTCAGAGTGTAGTACATCACGTATAAAGGGAAATAAATCTTTATGCTTCTTTCACGTACAGAAGTAAAAATCGAGTACTGTCTACCAGTGTGTGGTTTATTATACAAAAAAGTGGAGTAGCAATAATTCAAATGGGAGAGGAACAGGCTTACAGGGCTGCCAAGACAAATACTACATTGAAGAAATGCAGCCCAATTGAGTCAAAAGAAAATCAACATAAATGAACCACAAATTAAAACCAGAAATATTTTCCAGCATAACGTCCACCATAAAAACCATCACGGGATATAAACTAGAAAGCAGCAACACCTCTGACACAACTCTTTAGAAGGGTGATGAAAGAAGAATTTTTAAGTTGAATGTGCTGGAAAAATTCTCAGTAAGCAAATCTTATGAATGAAGATCTCCATCTGGAGACAGATAATTCTACTCAAACATGTCACCCGGTTGCCATGGAGACGTGACAAAGAAAAACAGCACTCATTAATAATGATTTCAGTGATAAATGAGCATAGCAACTTATAATATTAAAACAATTACTAGAGGGGGGAGGAAAAAAAAAAGAAATAAACCTTGTGGTTGTTCCAATGAAAAATGTTTCTTCGGCACCTCCACACATTGCTGTGCCATTACCACAGCAACATCAGTTATGATGCTATTTCTGGCCCAGTTAAAAAAATAAAAACCAGAACATGAACCACAAAAAACACAAAAAACAAGCACAACTCCAACACATATATCTGGACTCACTGAGACCTTTGGAGGAATCTTTTGTTGAACATCCAGTCTTAAAAAAAGAGGAAGACTGATTTACACTCATATCCATTCCCATTTCATCTCAGATGGACAGATCTGTCTGTGCTGTTGTCAAAAGGGATGACGGGTGAGCCTCTCTTCTCAGTGACATACCAAGTAGCACAGCAGATATGTGGTACTTAAGTCACACCACCAAGAAGAAAGTTTCTAACTACACCTTCATTTTCCTCTGCTACATAGTGTTCTTCAGCATCTCTGAAGCATCTTCAGCCTTTGAAATGAAGGATGTACCAAGATTCATCCTTCATCCATAATGAAACGTGCATGTTCTGTAAAATACAAACTTTTTGTCCAACAAATTTCTCTGTACTGTGCAATAAGCAAGACACTTAGATGCTAAATACAAACCATGCCAAACATCACCTACAGTGCCGCTGCAAAGGAGGAGGAATACTCCTACACTGGTTGGACAAGCAGCTATGGCTTAAAAAACAGACATTAGGAAAGATCATTAGCTGGAAGGAGAACAAAGCACTGGAATTAGGTAGCTTGGGTGGTTGCGGTTTCCATAATCAGAGGTTTTTAAAGACCATTTAGTTCATCAGCCTTGAGCGCTACAGGTAGAAGTTTGTTCAGTTTGGTTGCACGAGATGGATGAGATGGGCTCATCAGAATATTCCAGCTCTATTACTGTATGTGGATATCAGCTGCATGAATGTCAGCTGAAGTGACGTCAAAGATCAAAAACAAGTCAACAGTTAGAGAAAAGTTACAAAAATTCTGTACATGAATGTTTCTCAAAGTAACTACTAGATAACGTAGGATATCCCAGTTACCTATTTAGCTTCAGCTTCACCAAACTTAAAGAAAGAAGGATCTAAATGGTTATTTCAACTCGACATTGTTAATTTGGTTCTGACATAGTTGCTGATATTTGCAGCTGTGGGGGTGGATTTCTGATCCACCTGGACGTGGGCTGAGAGTGAAACTTCACTGGAGATAGAGCAGCAGTGGGCGAGTGGCCCGTTGTCGTCCTCTGTCGTCAGCCCTCAGATCTATCCACTCCTGGGCAATTCGTCATCCTGGTGATTGAGCTGTTTGTACTAATGTGAACTAAATGGAAAAAATAGCTTAGGAAGTATGCCAATCCAGTTCTCTCAAAGGTCTATCTGAAAATGCTAATTCGGATTTCCCAAATGAAGTTACCTGTACCTTAATCCAACCTGATATAAGCCGCTTCAGGAAGCTGAGGTGGTGCACACCAGATACTGAACACAGTCCAGGTGCACAAGCAACACACCAATATTGCCAGCGAAATATTAATCATCAGACAGAAAAGCTACTTAAAAACCTGAATGTACTGCACAGATTTCAGCACGTCTGAAAAGATCACCATGAAGTATTTTCTTCATCCTACACCATCCTAACATGGACCCGAGGAATGCCAAATGCTGCTTCTGCACAAAGCAGATGTGGCTGCTACCGTTATTCTGGGGGGAGAGAAAAAAGGGGCCAAGACAAACAATCAGAAAAGCAGACCCCATGTGTGCAGGAAGGACATTTGCCCTGAAGCAAGGCGAGACAGGGGCCACTCTTTGCTAAGCTTTTTCGAGCAGTTCCTCCTACATCCCCACTTCATGATGCTTCATGGAACATCAGCTCCCTCAAGGGTGGAAACCACCTCGAAACCTGCTTGAGGAAAACCTGCTTGAAACCACAAGGGAAAATTTCAGCAAATTCCCTTCTGCTTTATCAGACTATCCTTTTCCAGACCCCAATCATGACTGCTTTCAACACGCTCCTCCTGGGCCAACAAGTTTGACAGTAGCACAGTTCCGTTAACTCAAATGACTTCATCTTGATTTTTGCTTGTGTAAAAGCACAAAAAACTTCACTGCCATATCAACCCACCCTTCATTATAACACTGTCAGGAGTTCCCAGTGCTGCAAACTGCTTGCACCTCTTAATCCTTTTGTTATCTCTGTGCTCTGACACGAACAGCATAGGCTGACTCCTGCCTGGGGGAGAACTTGATGTCCTGCCGCCTGTGATGCTGGTGCTTGTACCTTGGGTTTTCTGGTTTCTTTTCTCCCCTGATCTAATAGAGTGACAGCTAATGATGAAGCCATAATTTAGCTCCCTTGTTTCCATCAGGCTAATTTTCGAATTCAGTACACGACTTGCAAAGAGAAACATTGCTGTATGCAGAACACGTGCAGCTGAACCAAGGAATCATAGAATCGTAGAATATCCCCAGTTGGAAGGGACCCATAAGGATCATCAAGTCCAACTCCTGGCACCACACAGGTCTACCAAAATTTTAGACCATGTGACTAAGTGCACAGTCCAATCGCTTTTTAAACTCCAACAGTGTGTGCAGGCGCAGTGACTACTTCACTGGGGAGCCTGTTCCAGTGTGCGACCACCCTCTCGGTGAAGAACCTCTTCCTGATGTTCAGCCTAAACCTCCCCTGCCTCGGCTTAACACCATTCCCTTGGGTCCTATCACTGGTGACTAAAGAGAAGAGTTCGGTGCCTGCCTCTCCTCTCCCCCTTGCAAGGAAGTTGTAGACCACAACGAGGTCTCCCCTCGGCCTCCTCTTCTCCAGGCTGAACAGGCCCAGTGCCCTCAGCCACTCCTCATACGTCTTCCCCTCTAGGCCCTTCACGATCTTCGTCGCCCTCCTCTGGACACTCTCCAACAGTTTCACGTCCTTTTTGTGCTGTGGTGCCCAGAACTGCACACAGTGCTCGAGGTGAGGCCGCACCAGTGCAGAGCAGAGCGGGACAATCCCTTCCCTCGACCGACTAGCGATGCCGTGCTTGGTGCACCCCAGGATACGGTTGGCCCTCCTGGCTGCCAGGGCACACTGCTGGCTCATATTCAGCTTGCTGTCAACCACAACCCCCAGATCCCTCTCTGCGGGGCTGCTCTCCAGCATCTCGTCGCCCAGTCTGTACGTATAGCCAGGGTTGCCCCGTCCCAGGTGCAGGACCTGGCACTTGCTCTTGTTAAACTTCATGCGGTTGGTGATCTGTCCAGATCTCTCTGTAAGGGCTTTCCACCCTCAGCAGAGTCCACAACGTCTCCAAGGAATTCATTACATGTTTTTTTTCTACCACTTATGTTTCTTCTTGGCCAAAAAGCTCCTAGGCTTACTCTCTATTTGGACTAACACGCAATCCAAGTACTATAAACGTCTACAGTGGTATGCATAACTTTCTATCACACCATGCATAAAGGATCATGCTAAACAACCTTTTACCAAGGGCACTGGCCCGCTGCAGTGCCTCATGCCAGCTAGGTCTCCGTCAGCAGCAGGTCAGAAAAGAACTTTGGCAGGGAAAAAGATAATATATATATGCATTGATATGCAAGCACTTGAGTTTTTTTGTGAGAAGTAATGCAATCTCTCTATTAACATCACATGGAAGACAAATGGCAACCAACCATGGTTTGCATGGCTGGCCTCCACGCATGTTGGTCATCCGCCCCACGTTAACAGGATGCGAGGGACGACAATCACCGGTCAGGGTATGACCAAAAGCTCTAGCTCAGCCTTCCTCCATGTTCCTCGGGGTTAATTCTCCTTACACCACAGACCGCTAGCTAGAAAGTATCCTTTGCTGCTTCACAGGGCTGCTGGGAAAATGCACGGACAAGAAGAAGACACGGAGTACTCCAAAACTAGGTGAAAACCAACTCCTGGGGACAAGTGATCTCGAGGGGGGGCGTGTGTGTGGCCAGGGGAGGATAAGACATCTGAACATCTCCTGGACGCTGTGGAGAAAAGAAACACTCTGCTTCTGCTCTGCTTCATGAAGGCTCCCAGGTGAAAATGTCAGAGATGCTCCTGACCCGTTCCCCCAGAGAGACAAACAACATCCAGAAGCCAGCTCTCTGCATCTTTTTAACAATTTCTAGGACATATTTTTTCTAGGAAGTTAAACTTGCACAAATGGCCAACCGCAGAACTTGTCCGGTTACCAAACAAGCAATTTCCAGTCTTTAATTACACAATCTCCAAATCTTTTAAATACCCATTTGTGTTTTAGATCTGAGGAAGCTCTATACATAAGATGGCATTGAAAAAACAGCCATGTGATAATATAATTAAAGACTTTCGTGCACTTGAGCATAATTAATCAGCCAAAAACCATCTCTGATGTTCTGCATGCATAACTATCTAGCAGCTATGCAGTTTTTGTATGCTTAAACTGTACAACTCATATATACATATGTACGTTCACACAGATATTTTTTATATATATATATATTTAATTCATTTGTAACTTGTGCCAGATGCAAGGTTGTTCAAAGGAAACCATTTCTCAGGTGAAAGAGATTATAACTACGGTGCTCTGCAGGAAGGATAAGCAGTAAATGCAATTATCTAGCCCACTAAAAAGATCAAATTGAGAAATGAAAGCAGAAGAGGAAACAAGAAGCGGAAAGATGTTAAAGGAACAGCCGTCTGGAAAACAAAGGGTTGGTGCCTTGAAAAACACTGCTATCCAGGTGAAATCAGTAGACGGGTTTTCAGATAGAGGTTGCAACTTTCTGCTCGGGCACCACCAGACCACAGCCCTGTTGCAGCGCAGGGACAACCCAGGAAAGGTCTTGGTGCATCTTACAGGAGCTGAAAGTTCAGCAATTCACTTCCAATCACTCATTACATTTAAAAACCATAAATGGATTTGGTGGTTGCCAAGACCAAGTAAATTGTGTGGCCCTGCCCTGAAGAAAAAACTCTGCACCACTCAAACTGCAGAAGATTCAGGAATTGGCTTCACTTTGATAAACTTCTTAGTTATGGAGCAGAGGAAGGGAGAGAAAAAAGGGAATATGAGTGGGCAAGGAGTAAACTTTGACTTGGAATATAACAAACTACAATAAAAGAAGGGCTAAAACTTCCTACCGTGATATTGAGACCCACAGCTCAGATGTACAGAGCACAGAGAAACCCTCGAATCTGTCAACAGGTTTTCCAGAGCACCTCTCACAGGAGGTTTTCAAAGCCCTTTGTGAACACTAAGCAAAGCCTCAAACTCCTGCCAGGTGGGCACTGCTTTCATTTTATAGGTGAAAAAAAAAACAAAAACAAAAAAACCTTGGTGATTAAACAACTTGGAGGTCACAGCAGTTCAGAAACAAGGGGACACAACTGGGCGACTTCCAGACATCACAAATTTAATTGCGCTACGGTAACTACTGTAAGCCTTAGGAAAGTTTCTGAGTTCACAATATACTTGGTGAGCAGCAATCCAACTATGAGACACAAGACAAGCAAATCTGTAGGTGGCAGTGACAAAACCTGTGTCTTGGGGGAGATGCAGATGCTGTACAGCAATGGAGGTACCGGCTCCTTACAGCCCTCCTGGAGCCTCCACTGTTGCATACCAAAAACCTTTCCTGAACTGTGCGGCCCCAAGACTTCCTTGAAAAAATAGGAATAAAACCATGCAAAATTACACATTTCCTGTCATTGCAAATACATGACAAAGCGTCTTCAGTTTCCTTGTCAATAAAGCGTTGGTTTGTCTTTTCTTAACAGGTAATGTCATTCTCAATCAGTCAGCTATTAGACGAGATTGTTGTCCCACAACGTATGGCTTAGAATCTATTTTCACGTCCATCCTGGCTTAGAGCTTTCTTCTATTAATATTAGTCTATCATATTCTCACTGCTCATGTACCTCAGAAAGAGTATTTGTAAATCCACGGCTATTTAATTTTACTAATTGCATTATGAAAAGGCCAGAATGATTATCCAGGACCAGCCAGGTCCTGAAGATTCACGAGGAGCACCAATGTCTCCTCATCGCTGGTACTTCTGTAAACCAAAAGGGGAGGGGGAACCAATGAAAACTTAATTTATAAAATACAGCACACATTTCCAGATGCAAAAGATACAAAAGTTAATTACATTACTTTATTGCAGGCCATCTGATGAGCTACGAAATTAACCTGTCGCAGAGATTAATATTTTATCCTTGTTGCAGTGTTCAGAGATAATCTGTTATCTCTGAAAGATGTCCACTCTCCCCAGCAGCATCCACCTTGCAAGGTTTTATCTAAAGCCCCAAAAGCAATCATGTACCACCACCAAAGGAGGTGCAACCTTCAACAGGTGATGATAACAAAGGGGCCATCCTAAGGAAGCTGCAGTAGCACAAGGGACCAACCGTGCAGTCGCAGGAGACATACAGTCCCACGGGCTTGTGTAACACCACACGTGCCAAGTCACAAATCAGCTCTCAGTTCTCCATACCAAGCTGCAAGTGCTCTTCCACACCAGCTTGTGCTGTTACTGATCTCCTCCCTTGTCCTTACCACCACTGCTTGCACGTAACCTGCTGGTGAGACTGGAAGCACTGGTCCCATTCGCTGCTCTGCTGCCTGCTTCCTTAAAATCAAATTGGAAGCTGCTACATGCCAATAATACATAAGCACACACATTTAGGGGATGCTGGAAGTGCAAATGATTGGGTAGGGAAAAAAAAGCATAAGGAAAGGGAGTTTTTAAATAATCGCTTAAAAAAAATCAAAATAGGAAATGTGTGCTTAGAGTGCTCATATTAGTCAAACACTTTCACCCTAAAAATATCTCAAGATCCTCCCAATTCCTACAGTTAGAAATTCAATATATATTTGAAGTCAAAAAACAAGAGATAAAATGCATGTAATTTCAATGAACACAACCAGGAATACAACTTAGGAGACTTCCACAAAATAAACCAAAAAAACTTCCCCCAAGTAGCCCCTCACAGAGCTCCCGCTGGAAGAGTGGAAGGGAAGCTCCCAGGGAGATGCTGGCCCATTACACCTTCCACGGAAGGCTCTTTATATATTCTTTACACATTTCTCTCTACCTTTACTTCCTGGAGCAGGACGAAGAGCTTGTTTTGCTACTAGCTATTGTGATACCCAAAGCGCAGAAGAACTTCTTCCTCACGTTGCAAAAGCAGTGCCCATTACAAAAGGGCTATAAAGGTGAGCCAGCTTTATTCACAAAAGAAGAAAACACAGATTGAATTGACGGGGAAAATGCTTTCTTTGCAAGCGGTGATCACTAATAGGTCTCTAGAAAAAAATATGATGGCAGGATTTGGTTTTGTTTTGAATTTTTTTTAAACCTTGTTGCTTCCTTGTAGAAATAAAATAGTAAATTATTGACTTGTTAAGGGTGTTGTCCTAGTTAAACAAATACACCATAAGTCTAGATAAATATGTTATTGCATTTCCCACTGAAAGATTTTCTTGTTTTATTTTTCTCGCTCACTTCCTGAAACAGATGTGTTTAATACTGACCCATGTTTACTTAGATAAGAAACCAGACTGTCATGAAATCAGGTTAGAACAGTGTGGATAAAAACAAAGTTGTTGTTAAACTAATAAATACAATTTTATTCTAAAGAGACACTCTACCTTACCACGTGTTTGGGATTTGTTCTTCAGCAACAGTTCTTTTAAAATTAATAATAAAAAAAAAAAGTCCAGTGTAATTCTGGAAGATGCTCACATACTGCAATGTGCCTCAGCCCTTCGCTGAAATACACTCAGCTGCTTTTCCTGGTCTTTCAAACATGTAAGCAAGAACTACTTTACAACACGAGCTGCTGAAATCACAAACAACATGAAAGTTACCCTTTTGGGAGCTCAGCTGGAATTTGAATTTAAGCAATGAAAAACTCCTCCTTTAAAATGCACAGTGATATTTAAGGTTTTGCACCTCTGGCCCCTGAGACCGGGTTTTCAGAGAACGTGCCACTCACCTCCATGCAGTGCAGAATTCAGCGCCGCTGGAGTGAGCACCTGTGGTTGTACCAGATGCACTTGTTCATGTTTGAAAATGTCTTTAGAAGTTATTGTCTCAAAATATCTACTTCGGTATTAGGACACCGCATGGTGCTGGTCCCTTTATGTATAATCACTACTGTTCGTAAAACAAGTAAGGTCTGAGATTGCAGAAGCATGTCAGGACAGACAAATGAGCTGCAGCAATTACTCACTGAGTGCTAATCAGCTGATCAAGATAGTCAATAAAATAAATGCTGCCAGGCAGAGTGAGCTATGGGCCTGCGTGAAGCCTAGTGCAGAAGGACCTCATGATCATGGCATGCATTCATGGCTAAAATGACAGAAGTTATGTTCCTTAAGCTACTTCTTTCTAGGCAGTTTCAGTTCAGTATGGGCAGCCACAATAAAAGACAGCTTGGCCAGAAAAAAAAAAAATCTCATTCTCAACTTTACCATTTTTTTCTGACAGACGAGGGAAAGAAAGACGTAATAGGAAGGTATTATTCACCGAAAATGCTTCTAATACATTTTTCTCACTGCAGTTTTTATCTAAAAGCTTCACTACTTAAGAGCTTCCAATGTGTGGAAGACCATCTGCAGAACTGTACGCACAAGAGCTGGATGGAGAAAGACAGGCATGGGAAGTTCTCTCGCATTAATTAAGGACATCTGAACAGTCTGCTGGGCTCACAGGCCAGCAAACAACAAGCGTCCCAAACAACAATCTGAGCCTAAGCTTTGAGTAAGATGATGCTTCTAGTCCTGCCAATCAAGGAAAGAGCCTTCAAAACAAACTAATCTCTACAGAAGTTCAGGCACAAGATTCTGGGGGGAAATGATGCATATTTAGGAAAGGTAAGTCCAGCCTCAAGTTTCTCTTCCTGTGCACAGTGGGTATGTTTTAGAAGTTTCAGTTATTTTACCATCTTTGACCACTCCATTCAAACTTAATAATTAAGTCAGAGCTCTGCTGTATGCGGCAGTGTGCAGAGATGCCCACACGGATGAGACAGGGCAGACACGAGGACGGAAACAAGCAAAGCAGAGGTTATCAGGAGTGCGACAAAGCTGTAAAACACACAGGTAGCAAGAAAAAATCATGATGAGTTGAAAAAGTCTTTGGGTTTTACTCTGTGGCATAGGTGAACAAGAACCTAAGCAAAGATACCTCCTTCCAGCTCAGTTAGAGCAGCTCAGAGCAGCACCTCCGGGTGGCTGAGCTGAACTCCTCCATCTGGGGAGAGGAGGGAGCCCTCCCTGCCAGGTGGGTCACTGCTTTCCTGACACCGCAGACTGACTGCCACCATTCAGGGCATATGTTCATCAATCAGTTTTTCAAATCTCACTATCATACCTCAGTGCTAAAGATTTCCTGTTCTTGCAACGTCCCTGTTGTTCTGAGATAAATTGGTTTAAATACTGTTGTGCTTTGCGTTCAGCTTTATTTAGACTGGTTTAGCAATTGGAGCTGCTGCTAGTAATAGAAATCCTATCTGGCAATTGCAGCACTGATATCACCAATTTGCCATAAGATTCTTCCCTGCCATGTTTACTCTCACTTCTGCAAAGTGCCCAGGAGCTCCACATAAACATCTGGATTAGACTCCCAGATTAATGAACAGATTCTAAAGTAGTTTTTACCACAACACATCACATTACCAGTTATTT
This sequence comes from Anser brachyrhynchus, assembly GCF_964034855.1. Classification (NCBI taxonomy): domain Eukaryota; kingdom Metazoa; phylum Chordata; class Aves; order Anseriformes; family Anatidae; genus Anser; species Anser brachyrhynchus. Next base: position 17,036,281 of record NC_137702.1, on the reverse strand, counting down.
TCTTACACAAAAATTATGTCAATAATTACTCCTCTCCTAATGAACATCACATGATTTTTTTTTAAAAAGGAGCACATAAAATCTAATCTACAAGAGATGTTACATTATTAAAACATATCCTGAAATCAACAACGCTCAAAGCTCTATCATGACATTTTGCTCTTCACTGGTATTTACAGTATTACAGTTCTTATGTATTGCTCTGGAAATCAGCTTTGAAGTAAAATGATGAATAAATGAAGATTTATTATTACTATCCTTATTAGAGGGATTTTAAAGTCATTAGAGACCAACAAGGCATAATAATCATATTATATTCAATCTTCTCTAGAACATCTCCTTTGATAGGCCTACTAACTCAATTATTTAAATATACATTACAACAAAATGCAGGGTGCCTTCTACAGTTTGGGATGAAACAGAAATTTTAATGTTTTGTTTGCTGTTAACCAGAATTTGTTCTTACAGAATTCATGGGTTTCGTGGTGCGTTTCTTGGTTTTGAACATGAGGGATTCAAACGTACAGTGAACACCTGGCTCAAAGTGTCTCCTCAATTGAAAAGAACGTTAAAAGCTGGGGAAGAAATAAGGCACCGGAGCACAATCATAACCTGCAGTGACTTTCGGAAGTCCAAAAAAAGCCCTCACGGAAGTGTTGATCTCTCCAATAGTCATCAGACTTGGCTACAACCAACCACCAGCAGTGAAAAAAGGAAAAAGCATTCAGAGGCTCTGAGGAAGAGCAAAAGCTGTAAACTGCACCACTCTGAGCAGCTCAGAAAATGTTCCCTGGATCCAGTGTCACCTACAGTCAAGCAAAACCCACTGGCCAGGAAAAAATGAAAATCCAGGCATAGTACACCTGGTAACCGTCTCCTTTTCTTCTGCAGAAGGTTGGATTAACCGTAAGACAAACATTCCAACCCCTGAGGACAGCTTTGGAAATGTTAAGTGATCTTCTAGACAGGCCACCTTCGGAGGGCTCGGAGGGAGGGCTGCAGAGCAAATACAAGGCTCACGGCATGCAAGTTGAGTGGCAACAAAAAGGCAGAGGGCAAAGCTGCAGCCTCGCTGGCACTAGTAATGCCTGCATGGCTTCTCTGCCTGCTTCTGCCCTGAAAGGAAAAGGAGAAAGCGTGGAAGGACTGGAAGTATGTTCACAGCAAAGGAAGGCAAAACTGCCTACACAGTAACGATGCTCTTCTGGGAAGTTCTGCAATGTGAGGAGAGGATTGTTATCCACGGCACAGAGGGCAAAAAGCTGCATAGCAGTTACTGATGTCCTTTCCACCCTTCCTTTCCCATGAAATCCTGTTCCATGACTTAGAGCTTACCTAAAATGAGAAGCCTGGAGACATCACCACTTACACAGCTCTGAGACTGCCTCAACGCCTTCTTCAGTTCAGACAATGAAGGATATTTCGCAGCCTCCACTACACACACAGCAGACCTTGTTCTCAGCAAGAATCCATCTTTAGCTACAGCCACACAGGTCTTCTCCACTTACCCCAGCAAACGTCCTCATTCTTGCTACGTCTCTTTTCCATCAGTAACAAGCTGGAACCTACTAACCCCAGGCTATGACTAACCCCCTTCTTCTCTGACCTCTGAAACTTCCACCATATTCAACCTTGGCAGCAGAGATGGTACGGAGCAGCCACACGCTTGGCATCGCTGTAGGCTGGCACCAGCAGTTCTCATTGCCTACCTGAAAAACAGCTGCGATGGCAGTGACGGCCATCTCCTTCATTCCTTGGTAGGTAGGTCTTCTTGCTATTGTGAAGCCACAGTTATAGCAGCGGAGCAAAGTGAGAAAGCTCTTGAGAACCAGAGGAGACAGAGCTCACAGAAGATCACAGGAGCATCTGCTTGTCAGAGCACCCACTTGTGGAAAAGGATGGTGTGTGTAAAAGCTAGAAGTTTTTCCAGCTTTGTGGCTCTTGCTTTCTTTCAACCATGCATTACAAAAATCCTTAAGTGGCAAAAACACTCCCAGCAGCCTAAGGCAAAGGTAAGAGCAGAACTGGTGATAACCAAATCAAGTATTTTCATCTCTCTCCTCATTCAAAATGACCTACTTAATGCAAAAGCAGGGTGGAAAGCACAGTCCTTCCTACTGATTCTTTTTGCAACTTGTCTGCAGATGATGTTCAAAGAAGAAAGAAGAGTACCAGTTCCATCTCAGATGCGAGGCAAGCAGCGAGGGGCAATACGCTGTACGCCACGTCTTTCAGATGAGGGAAGGTAGCACCAGCACCAAGGTATTTTCCTTGAACCCCATCCTTGCTGTTCCAAGTGCTTCAGGATTTCCTCCAGTTACAAGTCATCTGAAGCACCCCTTGCTACTGCGAGCACAAGGCTCATACTTGCCACTTTTGCATAGGTGCTTTGTGACAGATTAGTCCCCAGATGTTAGCACTGCAGATGACATGCATACTAATTTTGCAGGACTTTATCAACACTGTCACTACGTCAACCACCTTCCCCCCTCACCTGCTATCTCTATTTCTTTTACTTCACTGACTCCTACCACAAAACTACTTTTCTTACCAACTGACTAATTAATTCCCTTTCTGTTACCTTCTTGTTCCATCTGAGTTCTCTGCCACTCACCTCGGTCTTGCTCAGTTGTTCCGCAGTTAAAATTTAATCCCTACAGGCTGTAGAGATGCTCTGCTCTTGGCCACTGGCTGGATGAGACACTTCTGTCCCTTCCAAGCAGTAAGCAAGGAAACATTCAGTAGATCTTGGCACCTGGCAGTGGATGGGGAAAAGCATGATGGAAGTATTGCAGTGTTCTCTACCCTTTGTTGACCCTCTGCATCCTCCCATATATCTGGGAACTTATTCTGCTGAGCTCTATCATCCTAGCTGCAATCACCTGTTCAAATCCAGCACGACTACGCTCTCTCCTTGCAGGGAGATGGTTGTGAGAGCCCTCTGACACAGCGCTGAGTGACTTCCTCCTTGATGACTTACAGAATAACTGCAGATATGTTACGTGGAATTCAGGTCTCACGACAGGAAAGTTTAATAGAAAATGAAGCAGGCAGAATACTCTGGGCTGTCAGACCTACCTTATACCAAACAATGCAATTAGCCACTACAATTTCCCCACTGCTGGGGATTAGGAACAGTACTGTCTCCTACGATAAATCTCTAGGCATTTGGCAAGTCCAGAAGATTGTTAACAAGTATGATAAAAACAATCTTAAGGTGTAATTTTCTTGCCTCTATCTTTATATCAAAAGTCCTGTTTGGGAACTATGCAAGGCATGATACACATGAAACATGCCGCTTCCAGACGGGCATCTAAGCTTCCTGGTGATCATTTATAGGTCCCAAAAGGATAGCAGTAAAGCCAGGCACCTCCAGCTCACCTTTCTTATTCACCCAGCTCCTGAGCTGGAGTCTGTCCCTCAGCAGCAAGGACGAAACGCGGCTTCTGTGCCCACTTTGGTTGCCACTCGACAAATCAACGAGTCCCAGACACCAATGGTAAGTAAACTCTGCTAAAAGAGGATCCGTCGCTCAACTGGATCTTTAACTATCACAAACTGCGTACCTAAACTAAAACATGTACCAGAAAATAGACAACTGCAGGCAGTATTTCTGGTATTGGCAGATTTCTGTAAAGTAGGGAAGATTAACAGTCCTCAGAAGGATCCCAGAACAGCTAAATGATACCGCTGACACCAGTCCAGCTCTGCAAAGTGGCAATTCTTTAAATCCCTTCAGTCTTCTTGATCTTCTGCCTCCAGAAGTTATTTTAGGTTTCTTGTCATTAAAGTTTGGATCTTCTGGCAGTTTAAAAATACTAATAATAATGCTGAGACACATATTGCCAAAACTGCTCCATTGCTAAATATTAAATAAAATATCGACTCAAATTCCTTTCAGAAACTAAGAGAGCTTTTTGTTCATGACAGCACTTAAAGCCTGTGTTAAATAAAACTAACATAACGAACTCATTTCCAAAACTGGCATCTTTCAGGCTCATGAAGGAGCACACGTGGGAAAATAACATGCAGTTTAGGCTTGAAGCTTCCTGAACAATTTGTTTCTCTTCAGAATAATACTTCGGGTATTCTTACTTTGGGATCTATTGCTGGGAGCAAGCCAGCCCCCAGAAAGGTTGAAAAAGTAAAATATCATTGCTTTTGAAATTAAGGGGAGGTATTTTTTGCTGCTAGATGTGTCATACCCACTTCTGCACAAACAATTGCTATAAAAAACACCAGAGAAGAGAACTTTGGCATACTCAGTAGCAATGCACCTATTTTAAGAACAGTACCAAGTTGCTGTAGTCACAGTAAGGAGTTTTCAGATAAATATCTGGGCAGAACTAGAACTCTCATTTCTGAATAATCTTCCAGACAGTTCCTAATATTTTAAAAACTACATTACTATTTAGATCATTATCTAAAAACTACTTAGCCTGTACTATCAGAATCTGGAGAAATAATCCTGCAGTTGACCATACATTTTATCTACAGACGACTTTTCCTTTCCCGATGCGTAAGTGCCTGTGATAAGACCCTGACCAGAGACCTCTGCCCACACAGTGCCGGGCAGTTTCCGTGCCACGCTCCCAGCCTCGCAGTACCACTGACTCCTTCCCAGAAGGGTATTTCCAGTCTCTCTGTACCTTCAAACCTTGTTTGCTACAGGATTCCAGCATTAGTGTTTTATTGCTTTACAGAACAATAGTACTAGGGAATTCTCTAATTTTTTTTTTTTACTTTGTTTTTAGTAGATGAGTCAAGCATTTTGGCACCTAATGACAAATATATACACGCAGACATATATATAAACATAGGGGGGTTGTGCAATCGGCTGTCTTTGAACTATCCTAGTACTTGAGAAGTTAAAGGCAGGGCAGTACTGTACGTCACTCAGAAGGTTAATCTGCCACTAAGGATTTCACCCCAACCTCTATTTCAGCTATCATGGCACTATCCCTTGAAGGGTCCAAGTGCATTATTATCGTGATTTAGTCTAACATTTCCCTTTCTATTTTGTGAAAGGTTAAGACTCCCCAGAATACCTTCCAGACCATTTGTGATGTTGGAGAAAGGTAAAATCCCACACCACTTACCACCAAACACATCGCCGTTCTGATAGTTTTTCCCCTTCTGAGTTTCCTCTTCATTTTGAACAGTAGAAACATGCTTGGCTGACGCACAGCCCATAGCTTCATTCAGACAGCTCCAGCTGGACTGAACCACAAATCATGTCTAGAGACGCATGCTCATTGTTTTAAAAATAATCCACCTTCCTGCGTGGTTGTCAAGAGACTTTTACCTAAAAGACAGCATAAGAGAGAAAAATATTGAACTACACATATTGACAACATGGAACCGATAAATGCAGTGCTTCAAGAAAGCAAAATAACGGGGTTTGAGGAGTATGAAAGCACAGGCTGTCTTCATTCTCTTACATTTTTAAAATATACTCAGTAATACCTATCAGTACCATATGGGTGGAGTCAATCCTCAAGTCCCTTCCAGCCCTTCTCTTTAACCTGGGGCCAGAAGAAAGCAAGCCACACACAGATATGTTTCCCACCCACCCAGCTATTCCCACAGAGTGCTTTTCTTTTTTTTTTCCTCTTTTTTGAGAGAAGATGATAAGAAACTGGCAATATCTGCTTCTCCTACCCTTTTAAACAATCTACCCATTAAGCCAGATTCCTAAGAAAGTGTTTTGGTGATTAAGAGCTGCTAATTGCAAGTGTTCAGAGAAAATAACCCCCTAAATCAATTAAAGATCTTATGTTAATAGATGTGAAAGAGGACAGCCAGCTGTATTATCTTTTTCCTATGTGATCATTACTCTACCAGATCCGTAAAACCTCTACTGCTCAAAAAGGCAACGATGCCCATTTTAAGACAGAATAACGCTCCCTAAAGAACCCAGATGTCACATAAAATAAAAGGGAGGAGAAAAAAAGCTAGTTTACAGCTGCTCCGACGCACCCAGTCCCTGTTCCCTGCAGCCAGCCCTCCACGCACATTGCTCTGTGTGACAGCATCCTGCCTCTCATCCTTTTTTTTCCACCCTTCCTCCCAGATATATATATGCCCTGAGCACAACCTTCCCGTTCTCCCATCCTTCTCTCCTCCCTCAGCTCCCAGTGCTCAGCGGCACCCCGCTGGCATCCGTGGGAGGGAGCGAGCAGACCTCCTCGAGGAGCTGCCTTCCCTCCCGCAAGAAATGTACGTATCGTTTTGCCCTATAAGGTTACGTATGTTTTTTCAGCGAAAACCTAGGTTTCGCAGGAGCAGCCAGGATTAGCCTAGGGAAGCTCTCTGCTTGCTCAGGCAGTGGCCGAGGCCCTTCTCCGAGCTGCCTGCAGTCCGCTTGGCAGAGGCACAGACAGAGCCACGGCCCTGCTAAGAGCCAGCTAGTTCTCAGCATCGCCCCGCGTGTCCCCGAGCAGTCGGCGCATGGAGCGGGGCTGTCAAACCGCACTGCCGCGTGTGGGATTTGAGCTCCTGCTGAGGAGGTGTGTGCAGGTGTGGGAGACGGAGGAGAAACAGCAGACTGGGAAGGGGAACAGCTACCTGATCTGCAAAGCCACATGCAGTGCTCATTTTCTTAGACGATGCAAATTTACTTGAAGAAGAGAGTTTTTAAGGGAGCAGCTAAACATCACGCTGTAAAGCCAGCGCCCCTACCAGGGAACATTGGAGCGGAGTTACCGAAACGCTCATTCAGCCACGCGGGTCCCACCTCCTCTGTCTGTTCCCCCCGTGCCCTGACATCCACCAGGGCGAGCAGCCGCTCGGCGACTTAAACCATGCGCGCTTCACCACGTGCTGCTGCGCTGGTTTTGGGCAGGGGATGTTTGGGGGGGGCTACATAAACACCAAGCGCGCAGAAAATTGAAGAGCACAGAGCAAGCTGCAGCACTGTGCAGACATCTCAGTTACAGCAGGGATTATTCAGCTCCAGGGCTTTGCCTCTGCAAAAGGGCAGATAAGGGAAAACAGTGAAAAATGTTAGAACAGGTTTTGCCTTAATCACTGATTAGTGCCCAGGAGGGCGATGGCCCTGTCACCCACGACCAGGTGCTGCAGAAGTGAAAGGGAGCAAAGCAGCGCAGAACAAGAACATCTCAGGCTAAAGCTCTTCGGGGAAGGAAGGAAAAACCGACCCCAGCTACATCTCCTGCGGTACCTTGGTAGCACACACCTGCCTTCCTAAAAATACGGCCCCGTTGGAAGGCAGGCTGCGATGGAAGAGAAGCATCACAAATACAGGAACTGATAGTTTTTATCTTTTGCATTAACAGTAATCACAACAGTGTCTGAAAAGAAATACACGTAACTAACACTTGGATACTGGGCGGCAACTTCTGGTGCCAATAAATAGGGCTAAGAAAGCTCTTCCGAAACGATCTCCCACACACATATCCGGGTGCGTTGCTGGGACAAGCATTAATACAGTGCAGCAAGACAGATGACACTGCAAAGAAAATCAGCATTAATTCTACAGAAGAGAGAGAAAATCCGTGACACTCTAGCTCTCTTCAGCCTTTCCAGTCCCAGCAGTGGCAAGGTTCGGGAATTGCTCCAAAATGAGGTGCTGGTCCCCACCCAGTGGGCTGCCCGCTGATCCTTTTGGAGATGCAGGACTTGAAATGGCAGCAGAATAACGCGTCCACGTGGCCTCCTCCCCCACTTCTTCTCAAACATAATTTTCCCTTTTGTCTTCCCAAGCGTTTTGGGGGCACACAGATTTTAGAATAAAAAGCGCAAGAAAACCTCCAACCATTTGCCACTCATGTTCACCACCCACCATCATTAATTATCAAGATTTGAGAGGCAATTTACAAGCTCTGATCTGCAAAATGCTAGTGAGAAAAACCTCTTAGATCAAAAGCGTCTACACCACCCCCAAACAAAATGTGGCGGCTTTACTATTAACATCTTCGGTGCAGGTCAAGAGAAGGTGGCTGTACTGACTCTCAGATGCTGCATTTGGTCCCCCAAGTTTCATCTGAGTGCTTTCAAAAGGGGAGCTCATTATTAGGGTAGATACTGCCATTGGAAACCTTAAGCAATTCCCTGATATCAGATGGAGGATGTCCAGTGTTTCGCAGTAAATGAACGTTTATTCTTCAATTACCAGAGGTGTATTTGTTTTTTGTTTTTTGTTGTTTTTTTTTTTGCATTGAGATAACCAATCTTTCGTCTTCTTCAGGTTGCAGATACATCTACAAGCTTCTTTCTGTGCTGACCACACAGGAAATTGGGTTAAAATTTCACAAAACCAAAGAGATCAAAGCAATGAGCTTTGTGCAGCTGTGAAAAAAACCCCTAAGCTACACAGGAAAACCACCCTAACTTTTCCTATAACACAGCCGAGTCCAGGCAGAACCCAAGGATTTAACTTACTGCTCTTAATTATATGTATTTCTTATAAGAAATAGGTCTACTTGGCTTTCAAGTTATTTTTTCTAATCAAAGAGAGCAGCACCGTCTTCTGGATTTGCATTCCACAAGGGTCGTTGGAGGTTAGTACCACAGTCCCTCCACTACCATATCCCTCTTCTTCACCTCACCCACCTGTGCCAGAAACGATGGCTTTTTATAATTGTTTTTCAACTGCCAAAAGACATTTTGAGCCAAAGAGAGAGAACTTTTGCCTTTGAAGTGCACCAATGGCCTAAGGGAGGAAGAAGAAAAAAAACACACAGAAGCTCTCTTCCTCCTTCTTCAAATTATTCAAGCCAGCATTGCTGGTGGATAGCAAAGCAACATTGAAAATTAAGCCGATGAATTACTAAATGAGAGGGGTAAGGCTACAGCAGAACAAGGGTGGCAGATGCTGGAGCAACGCCTTGCAGAGGCAGGAGGGGAAAAAGAAAAGTCAGGAAAAAAGGAAGAGTGAGTAGTGATGCTCTGTTGCTTTGAGCACATGGCCACAACGTACTCGCTCTGCCTGCTGATATTACTAGCCATGAAATTAAACATTTCGTCCCTTCCATGAACTGTTTGCCCCATGATGCAAAATTCCTGTGCTTATTCCTGCATTTTAGTACCATACTGGAAACATGCTGTTCTGGCCAGCTGGGTGAATGCAGCGGTAATCTTGCTGAAAAGAAAAAGAATGAGTGCAGTGCTATAAAATTAATAATGCACAAGGAAACAAAGAGAAAGCGCACCATGTTTGTACAGCATTTTACTCGACCTGCACTAAAAATACCATCAACAAACTAACCAGACGCAGCCAGTCAGTGGGACGGAGGTGGAACTGACATTTGAAATACACTTGGCATGTATTCTCTCTTGCGAAGCCATGCTCAGCAGAAATGATAGTTTAACCAGTCACATTGCAAAGGACAAACAAGAAGACTGTGACTTGACAGCTGAAGAGACTGGGCAGAAAAATCACATAAGCTCACTTACCTGGCTTTTCCTAGCAGGGAGGTCCTGGCTTGAATGAATGCTAATAATTAGCATCGCCAGGTTATTATAAGACAGACTTTGTACCACTGAGGCTAATATTACCACTTTTGTGTGAAAAATTAGTGTTTTTTTGGTTTGTTTGTTGGTTTTTTTTTTTTTTTTTTTTTTTTGGCAATCGGCATTTCTCCAATGCACAGTTCTGATGTGTGAAAGCAACAAGTGTTTTCCATACAGAGCAGCTCTCGACAGCAATGTGGTACTTGTGGGAGTGTTTGCTCCCCATTCAGTCTCATAAGGGCAAATAGTAGTAGTGAGCCCCTGGGATGAGATTTCATGCACAGTAAAATAGAAACAAGAAAGGAAAGGGGAATCGCATCGCAATCTTGCTCTGAGTTCATATGGGGTGGGTTCAAGTGGCAGCAGCGGGAAAAGCCCTGCTACCCAAGAGCAAGTCACAGGACCTACAGCTTTTGCTTTTTCTATGTAAAATTAATTTTTTTCTGTTGTTTTTCGAAACCCCAAATACCTTAGGAGAAGCAACAGGAAGATTACCACCATTACAAAATGCGGTTCAAACATCTAAATAATTCTCCTAGAAAGCAAGGGAAAAAAATAACACACAAAATATTGAAGACAGACGAGACTTTGCAAGACTATGGGCTGGGAAAAACACCCAGGAGACAGTATGTTTCTAGTGAGAAAGTAAGCGTGTCATACAGCATATTTCACCTGTACAGCTGTTTCCTTTTCCACATCTGTCCCAGTGCTACAGCTCTCTTTACCGCAGTAGATGCTGTTACTCTCCCAGGATTTGCAAAGAATCAGGACTTTTCTCCTACGTTCTTGTCCTCCGCAGAAAACAAACCCTTTTCATTAAAAGAAGGAGTACATGAAAATTAAGCTGCATTTCCCACTTCTCTGTGAGCAATTGCTACATCTGCTATGAAGACATTACAGAATTGCAGTGGAGACCCTTCCACAACAGAGAACGCATTCAGGTATGGCGTTTTGCTATCAAACACATTCAGAGCCTATTTCAGAGCTGGTGGGTTTCTGCAGTATCTCAGTCCGTTACACAGTACTTCCTTCAGGTTACAGTCAGAGCTAGCTGATTGAAAAACCAATACAACACAGCTTGAGGCACCTGATGAAAGGCAACAAGACCTTTTCCATTGACAGTTGATGGCCTGAGGTCACTTTCTAAAACTCAAGTTTCAGGGAAGAAAGGTTGTTTTGTAATTTACTTCCAAAGGGATTTCAGAAACAGACTGCTAGTGATCTCATTCCAGCTAAGCGCGCACGTGCAATGGGAGATACTAAGCAGGACTACGGAAAAAACAGTTTCAATTCTTCTTATTACGTGAGTTTCCTGATATCTAAGCATCATCTCCACTGTAATGGGTAGGGTGCCCAAGCGCCTCTAAAGTATAAAGAAAACCAAGAATAAGCTCAGCTCTCCTATTTAATTTCATTTCTGTCTTCATGGCTTAAAAGCAAGATACGGTTTACTGAGCAAGATATAAGAGAAAGCCCTGAGGTATGGGAACAGTGATTTATGCGATGTTCTGTACACATCTAAGCACGGTCTGAACATCATTTCACTTTTGAAAATTCCTCTTGCTTTGCCTAATTAAAAACAATTTAAAGATGCAACTATTACACCTAGCCAATCAACCACATCATTTAGGATTAAACTAAAATAAAATGATACTATATCTGTAGCAGCAGCAGCAACCAAAATGCTTGGTTTGGAGAAAAACCTTGAGGGATAGTAACCACACAGGGAAAAAGCCACTTTGCCCTCCTAAATTCCCTCTGCCCTCTTCCCACCAGTTGCTGGGGATGCACGTCTAGCTGCACGCGTTGCTGGCAAGCCGTGGTTAATGCCGCAGCGCTCTCCAGCATAGCGTCAGAGGAATCTTGCCATTAACTGATAATGGCAGATTTGATACTTGCACGCATTCTTGCTTTAGATAAAAAGTAGTTCCCATGGACCAGGGTGCATTTTTTTAAGCACAAGGATTTCTGATTCAATTAGCTGTAACCGCACGCTTTCAGGGTCTTGCCCTCCTTTGGACCCCTTGATCTGTTGGTATCCTAACAGCTCCACAAGAAAAAGTCCCCTTGAGTCAGTTAACTGGTGTTCAGTAATTGGGTGTTCCCTCAAAAATCCCCGAAAATGCATATAGAATCATTAAGGCTAGAAGAGACCTTCAAGATCATCTGGTCCAACCATCACCCTACTACCAATGTCACCTGCTAAACCATGTCCCTAAGCACCACGTCCAACCTTTCCTTGAACACCCCCAGGGACGGTGACTCCACCACCTCCCTGGGCAACCCGTTCCAATGCCTGACCACTCTTTCTGAGAAGAAATGTCTCCGCATTTCCAACCTGAACCTCCCCTGGTGCAACTTGAGGCCATTCCCTCTAGTCCTATCACTAGATAACTGTGAGAAGAAGCTCCCCACACCTTCCTTTCAGGTAGAGAGCAATGATGTCTCCCCCGAGCCTCCTCTCTCTTCCCCAGACTAAGCAACCCCAGTGCCCTCAGCCACTCCTCACAGGACTTGTGTTCCAGGCCCTTCTCTGGACACGTTCCAGGGCCTCGATGTCCTTCTCGTAGTGAGGGGCCCAAAGCTGAACACAGCACTCGAGGTGCAGCCTCACCAGAGCCCAGTACAGGGGGACGATCACCTCCCTTGTCCTGCTGGCTGCACTATTCCTGACACAAGCCAGGATGCCGCTGGCCTTCTTGGCCACCTGGGCACACTGCCGGCTCATGTTCAGGCGAGCATTGACCAGCACCCCCAGATCCTTTTCCTCTGCACAGCTTTCCAGCCACTCTGCCCCAACTTGCATCTTATTCAGGTTGCTGCCAACCTACCCTGTACTCTGGTCTGATGTTATGTTCCCGCTAAAGTGACCGCATTAAATTTCCGCGTATAGGCAGCTGTCTCCTACTCAGAATCTCATACACCACTCGGTGCTCCTGTGCCTTCACCCGCAGCCTAGGGATCTATTTTACCTCAGAAAAATTGTTTCAAACAAATTCAATTCTTACCATTAGAAATTTTAGGGAAAACGTGTCACACACAATTTTCTACTTAGTCACATAAACGTTCTCTAGATGTTGCTTGTATTTCCTTAAACCAAAGCCCATGCAGAACATTACTTACGGAGCAGCACTGACTACAGAGGAGGTTTAAGAACGACTGTGCCAGCATTTACACTTTGCCCATGAACGCCAGCTTGGCAAAACACCCGCAGCCCTGAGGAGAAGGGCAGCTAGGGCAAGGGCACCATACCCCTTTGAGAAAGTCCGGTTTGGTTTGGGTGCTGTCGCCCAGCAGCTTCCAACTCCTAATGCACGCCTGCTCCCAGCTGCCCGCGTCATCCCCTCTTTAAGGGACGCTTGGTCCCAGCAGCGTGAGCAGAACTTCTGCCACTCCAGCTTACCAGGACATCAAGGTCACATCACTCTGCGCCTAGACTCGACTCCTCTTTGCAATGGCTCATTTTGGCTGAATTCAAAGCTATTTGCAGTTGATCCAATCAAAAGTTTTTAAAAGCAATTGATCTAGCTGCTGCTTTGAAATGCAGCCAGGCAGGATTTAGGATTAACCAGCAGCTGATGCAGAGCTGGTCTGAAACCACTTCTGTGTAACAGCGTTGCAACCCTCCAGGTCAGCAGATCTTCAGGGAAGCATCGATGCATGCGTATGCCATGGCAGTGACTCCTGCATGCACACAGCAGCGACTCTGTGGTTTTGATTTTTAAATAAATTAATCACTGCTATTCGCTACTGAAAACTAAAACTGGAAATGACTCGAGGACCGAGACCCATTCAAAGGCATTTCGAGTAACGCTCCTGACCCCCTCCACATGGCAGATGGAGCACAGCGCATCTAAGGAGGAGCAGCAGTAGCTGTCTGGCTGCAAGACCATGAAGTTTTCAAAGGCAGGGAGCTGAATTGCTGGCATGATGCCTGCAGTTGTGAAAGGTATATAACAGAGCATGAACAAATTAGAGGAAATAATCCTGAAAGCAAACGGCAAATGAAGTGTTCTCCCACGCCCCCTCACACTCACCCGGCCACACATTTGAGCTCTTACAGTGATTTTTCTGCCAAACTTGTATATGAATAGGAAGGAAAAAAACAGCTGAAAACATTAGAGCCTCACAGGAGTTGAAGCAAGGAGAGAAAGTCATACAGACTGTATGACATCATACATTCTGCTGACCTGCAGGAGCAGAGAAGAAAAGTGTAATAAATTCTTGAAAAAGGTTCCCTATACCGTAAGTGCAATCAGTAGGAACTGATGCGTAAGAGAGCTTTTTGTATGAATTGAGCTGCCAGAAAAATACAGGACTGTAACGCTGGTGGATAACCCATGCCAAAATATCGCAGCATGGACACCTGAGAGCACTGAAGCTCTGCAGAGTGCCAGAAAGCACTCACCCAGGCAGAGAAAGTTGATGGGAAGAAAAGGCAAAGCAGTGCCTCCCGTTCACACCCAAGACATGGGGAAATCTCACCTGCTGCACCTCCTTCTCCATCTCGACACCACAAGGACAACCCTGATTCAGGAATATTTTCCTATTTCTTCTGCCACCCTCCTTGTAGGCCTCCCTTCTCATGGGCCTACTGGGCTCCTTTTCCTTCGGCCCATACTGAGCTTTGCTTTTGATTCCTTTGTTATACAAATGCTCAACTACTGCTCCTCGTCCAGCTCAATGGCCAATGCATCAGGACCTGCAGGACATTAGTTGTTATATACTGCTGCCAGCGCAAGGAACAACGTGTGCTCTCCACATGAGCCCCAAAGAACTTCTAACACTGCCTTAGCAGACATCACCTTCACTAAAAGTATTTTGACTTACTGTCAATACTGGTGCAGAAACTTCAGAAAACTGTTGCATTTAAACAGTGCTTGGACTCAAAAGCATAGCATTGCTTTGGGATTATTTTGATACCCGCTCTAAAAGGGTGCTGTATAGCCCTCCCCAAAGCTGTCTTATCTTCCTTAGGGACCCATCTCAAAGCATTTAGCCCTGGCAACTTCACTATGTTGCAAAAGTCATGTTGTGTTGGTTAAATTTCATTTATATCTTTGCTAATTCTTCCTTTTGTTGTTATTTCCCACTTTATGCCCAGAAAGGATTAAGGGCAATCACTCAGCAAGCTGAATCTCCTCCACCCTCACCGTGCCCAGGGGGTCTCGGTGCAGGACCACATTGTGGGGCCAGGCTCTGTGGCTCCCCACGACAGTGAAACTTCAAAGCACCTGGAGCCAGCATTAAAATGTAGCCGACCAACAGCTGTAAAATGTTAAGCTCATTGGTCCCTTACTCCCCCACTTAGCTTTTTTTGCACATGAAAATAGCAGCTGCTTTCCTGGGAATAAATCCTGCAATATCTTTATAGTCTTCCTCTCTCCCTTTTAGCTTCCTGGGTGAGAAGGATTTCTTTTTAAAATTAGAAAAGGAAACAAATTTGTGAATTCTCACAGCAGACAGGCTATCTTAGATATGTTTTTATTATGTTAGGAAAGCAATTTTGAGTCTAAATTCAAAATGCATTGAATTTGGACTTTTTATTTTTTAAGAAAAATGGCAGTGGGATGGGGGGGAGGGAGGGGGAAATCTAACTACTGCCCTCTGCTCCGCTCCTCCAACAGCTGATCGTGCACCTTCCTGACAAGCAAGTGAACATGGATGGCCATGGCTGAGCAAGGAGCTTGTAACTGGAAGTCAATTTGATATCATTTGTAAGAAACACCATATAACTGAGCCTAGTTTCTTAGCATGGCATTAACTTCTGGCAGATCCTGCCCTCAAAACAAGGGAATTGTAAATGCTGGCGTCATTTATAGCACCTGTAAATTATACGATGCCAGACAACTGATAAACAGTCTCATGAAAATCAGCTTCAAGAGCGATATGCACCAATCACCATAAAGTCTTCAGTCAGTGTTACTGTATTTTTCCATCACCACATTACATGCATATTCTGAGCAACTGAATTACAATAATGTAGGTGAGCATTTCCAATTGTTATTTTAAACAGACTAATTGAAAGTGCCTACTGCAGAAGTGTCATTAGGATAGACAGCAGAAAACCCCAGAAGCTAACAAACAGGATTCTTCTCTTTTCACCTTGTTTATCTTCAATCACACTTTTGATAATTAGGAAATGATATAAAGAATAGCCACTGTTTTGTCATGTACAGTGAATCATCCAGCATGTGCTGGATGCTAATAAATAAACCCTACTTCATCACGATGAAATTCGGATCTTTGAAACTTGAAAGACTAAGTCCAGAACATCAACATGAGGGCTAAAAAAGAGCAGGGACGGATACAACATTTGTTTCACTGAGGCTTGGTGAAGGATGACCTGCAGAGAAGTGCCATTCTGCACACAAAGGGCTTCTGTGAACCCACAGCTGCACCTCATCCTACAATGGGATGAGAAGATACCAGCACCAGGGAACGAAGTGTGGAGCATCTTCCCAGAGACCATCATCTGGTTGTAAGAATGACAGTATATGGATAAAAATCAACTCTGGAATTGACAGGGTTTCCATTTTTCATCCCTTTGCTAAAAGAGAAGCAGCCTCAATGTACAGGCTTCAAAAATACGCTGTAAAGCATAAAACCAAAAAAGGTTAGCATGTTCTGCCTGGAAAGTTCTGCTTCCTTCCTAATAAATACTGTACCATAACATGACACTCCCTCACCATGTTCTTTTGTCGTGCAATAAACGTTAGTCTTTCCCATTTACGACACGGCCATCCCCATCCCCATAGGAGTTCCTCTGTAACACCGGCCAGCCCAGGATCACTGCACGCAACTCCTGGCGGGGGTCTGAGACCCGCACCGGGGTCGGGACTCTGCACCTGCATGGCCCGACCAGAGCCGCCCGGCTGGAAACCACGCGTGCACGCTGCTGGAAAAGCAGCTTTCCTGTCAGCCAGCACCTCTGGCCAAACCGGAACGTCATCTAAGTATGTGAAAGAACTTTGGTTAGAGCAACATAAATTTTATGTGTGTATATTTTCAGTATAAAACCAGATAACTTCAACTTTGCATAAGCTTATCGGCAACGCTGACTGCTGCTAAGGCCATCACGGGCACCCCTCATCAAGGACACACCCCCCCCCCCCAAGGTAAGAGATTTGTGTAAGAGACTGTACCAAAACGTATGCCATTTTGGTACGGAATCGGAAGGCTTTGTGTCACCAACACCACCCTGGCCCCCGCTTCGGCAACTGCATGTGGCAAGGCAATAGAAAGGCTTGACAGCTTGCCGGGGCAGAAGAGACCCGAAAGCAGAGGGGAAGGAGAGAAATGTCACCGCACCAGTCAGAGAAGCGCAGAAGTTGCTAAGCAGCTCTGTTATTCCCACAGCTGAGCTGGGTGAAAGAAACTGAAAGTATACGGGCAAAGGAATTATACAAACATTATGTATATTTATACATAGCAAACCTCTTACACAAAGCAGCCACTTGGATTTCATTAACCCAATGCCAACAGCTGCCCCAACCTCCCTGAAATGCGTTTCTGAGCCAGTACCAGGGATCTAACTATAAATACTGCCAAGATAGCCCAACAGGGACAACAACTCCTCAGGCGCTTGCTAGGCAGTACTTGCTAGAACAGAAGCTGACACCCTACCAGCTTGGCTTCTCTTCTGTTTTTAGGCAATAAAAGGATCTTACACAGACATCTGAATTCGAAGAACAGGTGATAATATTATACTAAAACGGGACGCGAGGAGTGATGTGGATTCTCACATACCGCAGGGTTTATGGCTGACTTAACGTATTCGCTTTGGACAATCCACCTGTGCGCAGAGATCCCCAAGACAGACTCAATAAAACAAGGATTTACTTGATTCAAATATGCATTTTTGCAGCTGGACTAGTAAAAAGTAACCCATTTTTCCTATTATTTTACATAGAAGATCAATATGCCTGTGGCCAAAGCATTTCTATCTCTAACATAACTGATAAAAGTCTAATGGAGCATTAACCTTCATTTAAGGTTACTTAAGTGCCTTATTAGAGAAAAAGGATCTGATTTTGTGCAAGCCTAAGGACAGGTTCATGGAAGGACATTTCTATGTCCTTCCACAAAATGGATCTTTTACTTGTTTTTCTTTTTTTTTTTAATTACTTCAGAGCACAGCAGCCTTTTTCACAAGGAAGGGTGCAGGTAATCTAATTTTTACGTTCAGCTCATGCTAAAATGCAGCACTTTTGTGCTGGCTCTCGTCTCTTCCGGGGGGCCCGAGCCCTGCGGCTGGCATTCCCTGCGAGCGGCCACACACCCTTGTGGAATACCAATGAAAAGGGACGACACATCTGGGAAGCCGGACGAGGGACTCCGAAACACACCAGCAGCTTGCAGGCAGGAACCCTGCTTTCAAAAGGAACAAATCCCGTTTGTTCAAAAGGAACAAATCCCAAACGGAACACACAAAAATAAATTCACTGCCCCAATAACTTCTCACCCACTGTGCAGCTGGTAGCTAATGGGGATATTACAGGCAGCATGATCCGGGCTCAGCACTCGAGATGTGTAGCTTGTCTCTGCCATTTTCCAGACCTCCAATTTGCAAGAACATTCAATCTTTGAGTTATTCAAAATTTACCAGGCAAAAATACTCAATTTTCCATCCAAGCCAGCTAAAGAGAGGAGTGGGAAATGCTCAGGCACGATCTTGAAAATTACAGCTCAGTCCGCCTTACAAGCTGCTTGAAATCAGAATTAATGAAAGTGTTTAAAAAGAACCAGAGAAGCACACTGAATCGAAAAGATTTAACCTGACAGTCACTGAAGTCAATGCATTTGCTGTCTTTGTCCAGGCAAAGAAAAAAATCACTGTTACATGAATGCTCCAGAGACAGTGACAGCATCTCAGAGGGACCCCGCTACAGGAGCCTGGAGAGGCAGCTTGGAAGGGACCCTAAAAAGCCACCCAGCCTGCTGTGATGGTGAAAAGAGGGCAAATTTACCCTCAGCAGGTTTCTGGTAATGCCAGCAGAAGCAAATGGTTCCTCCAGGGGTGCATCAAAGCCAGAACCTACCTGAGGAGAGCTGAGTGGTCCTAGAGCCCATCTTCCTTCATTCACTCCCCGCTAACCTCCCCCAACCACGTACTAAAAAACTTCAGTACTGAAGAAACCCGCCCAAACCCCACATCAGTGTCCTTTATTTCACAGAGACATGGGCTATCACACCTCCAGAAGAGAGCCAGGGAAGAGCCATACACGATGGGTGGCACCAAACGATGCAAGTTAATCAAGACTGGAGGAAAGTGCCAAACCCCAAAGGGCCAGAGAAAAGCCAGACAATTAAGCTGACAGGGGAATAAACTTATCTTGACAAGCGCAAGGTAACCCAGATTAGAAGGAATAATGCACAACTGCGACCCGGGCTCCGCTGCAGACAGCTCAGTGACAGCGTACAGTTGGGATTAAGCAAGCGAAACACTGCAAAAGTGTGACAGAAAATAATACTTAAAGGCATGGCAAATCCATAATATTGTATTTCTTGCCTTCACCTCGTTACTTCCCACAGGAAGTTCTGTATACTGAAGGAAAATAAAACCACAACAAATCAAAACAGCAGAAAGATTAATTTGGATTGATTTGTATTGCAAGGAGAGAGCAAGAGGGGGTGTAACAGACGTGCACATTTTTTAGTGATCAGGACTATATTTCATAACCATCCTCACACACATTTTGTTTATACCCATGAACAGCCAACCGGTTTTACCACCGGAAGGCTTCACCCCGATGCACTGCCATTCGGACCTCACAATTTCTGAACTACCCTCTTCAAGGCACAGCACCACTTTGGAGCAAGTCTCAGTCAGTGTGAAACATCCAGAAGAGCTGTCGTGATGCGCCTTAATAATACGCACGAGTGCTCCCGCATACTCTCCTGGCCTGTTATATAAGCCCCGATTAAAGCCCCAAAACACCTTGCTGCTGTGCACAGCGCCTACCCACGAGCTGTTCCCCAAGCTCCACAGGCTGGAGCAACCCGGCTAGATTAATCCTTCGTGTTTAGCATGAGAAACTCCATACGCACAACCGAATTTATTCCTTCAAAGAGGGGAGAATTTTGTACTCCTCAACAGTAATGCAGCGGCTTACGCTACCAGGCAGCTCCTCTCCACCATCCATTCTCGAAGCTAAGCTTCCCATTCCATAAGATGCCCTGTCAGTAGGTGTTTTCCCTGTAAATAAGCATCACATTGTGGATGAGGATGCTCAGTGAAAGCAACGCAGCAAGGCGACACCACTGCTCGTACGCCGCATCCTTGTGCACCTCTGCACACGTGTTGGTGTTCTCACCTACACCCTTCCCTCTGACGCGAAACTCCGTGTGTGCGTGCATCTCCTATAGAGCCAAGCGAAACATTCCAAAGGCACAAGCACCCATCTGTGTATTGCAAGAACGAGACTCCTCAAAACGCCTGTCCTCACCGCATTTCCTCCTCCTCTTGTGGTGCCAGGCTCTCCCAGTTCAACCAGACTTCCCAGCACCCTGCGCTGGGAAGAAATATCCCCAAACAGCAAGACTGAATTTCAGCGTTGATGCAAGGCAAGCTTTAAAAACACTTTTCTTTTAATTTGTTTAAAAAAAAAATAAAAAATGCAACAAGCTTGAAAATGATTTCTTATGATTATAGAAAGCTACTTGTATTTATTGCCCTTAACTTCACCCTCAAGTGACCTTGATTAAATATTAATCCAAATGAGACCACTCTCAATAATAATACCGTAAGGCACTTTGAAATTCAAGTAAGCAGCCTACTCTACTATTCTGCAGTTTTCCTCTCAGGATGTGTGAACAGGTGTCAAAGTGCCTAATCCAAAGTGACTCAGGATAAATCTTAGTAAATCTGGGACACTTCATTTTTGATAGAAACAACCCAAGCCTTTGGATTTATGTAAATTCTTGATGCCAGGCAACAGCCAGCAGCCTCTGCCAAGTTTTGTTCTGATGTTTGGGGTTAAGGGGAAGCCAGGAAATCACAGCAAAATTCCAGATGCACAATGAGAAGCGAAGAAATAGCTGTACCCTGCTCGGGTTATGCTTGCCACAGTGTTTTCAAACATCAGATTAAACATATAAAGCATTGTTAATATATTTAACAGGCTGGGTGAGTATCAGATTCAAGCGACAAGACATGTCTTGCAACAGGGCAAGTATCTTTGCTTGCAACTAATAACCATACATGTTTTAATTAAAACACAGTTGTCCAGGAGCATCAGTTGGGTATCTGCTACAAAGAGTGCTATTTTTAGCTTGGAAAGTTTTTCATTAAAAGCTAAGCATTTGTTATGCACTGACAATATGCTCATTATGCAAAGCAGAACTTTTCACACTGAACACTATTAAGGAGTTTAAAGGAAGAGATGAGCACAAAGTATACATGCTGAGAAACTTACAGCAAAGAACTATTTCACAGACATTTTCAGCTACTATTAATATCTTTACATAATTGTAGGCTTCTACTGTTAGAGCCTCACATTACAATGGATGGAAAAAACATAAATTAAAAAAAAAATGTGCCCACGCCATTCATAAATATTATCTACCCTATTCCCTGCAGAAAATAAACCACCAAGCAATTACCTCAAGCAAAACAGTGGGAGAGCTGTTCCACTTGAAATCATAAAGAAGGTATTACAAGTTTTTGCCTGTTTATTTTTACCACCACTTTAAATGTTGCTGTTATCTGCTTAGCAGAATCTTGTTCTTTTGCTTTAGAGAATAACAGAATGAGTGGAGTCTGACGGGAAGCATTCGCATGGCTTCTTTCCGCATGTTAAGCTATGTGTCGCAGAGCACTTGTATATTTCTCAATCTTGAGTTTCTTTGCCAAGCATCTCTGGTCCCTACCAGGGACAACCCTTCTGAAAGATGCTCATTAGCGAAGCAGCATTCATCAAGGACCTTCTTGGCTCCTACCTGCAGATGGGGAACTGCAGCTGCTCAGACTCTAACGGCCTACTGGGAGCAGATTAATTACAAAACTGGGTTTTAACAACCGCAAATGTACTTTGTCTTGTTTCACCAAGTACGGTACCAACTACTTTCTAACAATCCCACTGACTCGGGGCCGTACAACAGAGCACACCGCTGGCAGTGAATGAGATAAAGCTAATCCCAGCTGCTGCGCCCGCCCTGTCTCAACGGAGCACAAGAGGTCAGCCTGGGCAGCAGATACACACAGATAGTGTCAGCTTACAGAATACTTATCTGTTATTCTTCTAAATACCACCATCCTTTATTGCTTCTCATTTTGCATATGATTTTCTTCCTTGCACAGGAAAATGCCCTTCTTGGGGTTTCAGCAGCCTTTCCCACTGTAGCCAATGGTCCTCCTCAAAGCCTCCTTGCGGGAAGGTGCCTCACGGAGACCAACCACGTTCAGCATGGGTTAGAACATGGTAGACTTTTTCCATAAAATGTTATACCATGTAAAAGTCATCTCACTTCCTTTCTTGATCAAAACAGAAGGAAAGATGGGCTCGATACAAGCCAGCTCTAGTGCTGCTTATATAGCCAATCCCATGCCTACCCCTTCCCTCTTCTAACACAGCATGGGCAAGAGCGCAACTCCATGAGCACCTAAGGATTCCCCTTAGAGGGATTTCTATAATGTCAGCCAGAAATACTGTAAATATTTCACTGAAGGTGAAGAAAAACATTGCCTTCATCAGGGAGCTTCCAACCCAACTTGTGATGCGAGACACGTTTTCCTGCAGTGCCACCCGCCCATTTGACCAGCGCAGACCCCTATAAATGCTGCCTCATAAATCCTCCACGTTAATGAAGCTGCTTCAAAGCTTAGCTCGCTTTGCAGGTGACAGCCTGGGTCATCAAACAGATGGGCTTTTATCTCCTTCGGCAACTAAATAACGAAAGGACTCTCTTTGGGTTCAAGAGCAATGTTCAGACCACGAGTTCACGCAAACCAGTGCGGAGCAAGCACGGTTGGAGCAGCACACCCCTCTGGAACATCTCTTCCATGCAAACATGGTTCTTCTGGGCAGCCTTAACAGTCCCCAAATTTGCCATGCAAAAATGGAAATCTCCACTAATCCCATGGATCAAAAAGAGGCTTAAAGCTTTAGGGATTTGGCTCTCCTAGGAGTGATTTTCTTACAGGATTCTGTGTATGTTAGACCTCTTTGCTTATCACTTTTTTTAAATGGCATTTTAAAACTTAGTTCACTGGGTTTATCCTTTAAACTGGCACTATGTGAAGTGTGATGTTTTCATACAAATTAACTCATTAGTAATTGCACAGAAAGGTAAAGAAAAACTCGTTGCTTTTTTCATTGTATAGGAGATCTCATTTTTAAGGAACAGCTGATTTTCTGCCAAGCAGCAGCTGGGAGTAGGAATTCTTCAGGGAAAGTATCATGTCCTGGTCAGCTTGTAAAATCCCAAGTATTCTTCAAGGTGAGCAAAGAGGTGAGGAGCAATAGTTAGAGGTGTTAGACTAAGTAAAACACAGTTTAACACAGCATCTTAAAAAATGATACCTACCAGGCATCCCGGGAGAGTTTATTCACCGTGTTTTATAAATAACCGGACAGGAGCCAGAAAGCACAACATAATTTAGGATTCCCCTTATTTCCATTACCATGAATATCATGAGCAAGGCAGTTAGTAAGAAAATACTTCTACTGGAAATAACGATTTCAGAAAAGACAGGGACAGAGCTGTGAATCTGCAAAGATTATTAGTCTGCCCCCACAAACATGTATAATTGTATATGAGGTGCACAGAAGAATTTTTCAGCATATTATCCACTTTCTAAAATAGTTTGCATTTCAGAAGAAAAAAAAAAATCACCCCCCAAACAGCCATAAGGTCTAACCAGACAGCCAGAGGCACTTAAGTTAGGAAAAGTAAACGTACCAGGAAGAGAGACCAAAGAATAAAAGCTCTGCATAGGCAATGGCAAATTGAAATTGCAAATTGAAAGCGTCCTGAAATTCCTGCAGCTATCTCAAGGGCCAGGGCAGGAGCCCATTCAGGCACCGCAACGGCTGCATTTGGATTCTACGCACAGGCCCGGCGCGCTCGCTGCGAGCGGTAATGGCAGCTGGTGAACAAAAGGGCAGGGAGTGAAATGCTACTCAATTCCTAACTTTTTTTTTTATTTTATCATTTTGGGATTTAGTATTTCCTCATCCCAAATGCTCACAGAAGCACAAGACTCAGACTAACTTGAAAATGGAGGTCCTGAAGTACCAAAGATTACAAAATTCGGAAAACAGGATAATAATGATGAAGATTAACCTATTTAATAGCTTCTTAAATGTTTATTTGGCAAAGGAAACTGTAAGAAATGCAAAGCAAAACAGAATCACCTTCATTTTTTTCAAACTTCTTTAAAAAAAAGGAAAAACAACCTATGGTCTAGACTACATAAGCACCCATTACTGTACTTTCATTTACCTGATCAAGGATTACCTTAGTTTTCTGCCTCAGACCAAACTTTCCTATATGAGCGAACGCCTATTCAAAAAATCCTAAAACCTGTACACCCTTTTCGGCATCCTCCCTTAACATTACATCCTGCAGGGCTGCCTTTTTGATAGATATGTTTTAATTCTTACAAGTCAACCAACTTGCTCACTGAACTGGCATTCCCTCGGGAGAACATTCAGGTGAACTCTCCTTTAAAGTTAAAAAAATACATCTGCCTGAACAAGCACTTGAGTTTCTGTTACAACAGGGCACCCCTCAGTATTTACAGGGAGCATATTCCCATGCACTTCAGTTCAATGCTAGAGGAACATCAGACCTCTGAAATGAAGGTTAAGCATTTTCGACATACAAAAACAGCGTACGAAGGTATTTAGGAGACCACTCATATCATTAATGTCAATAGTGCATTTATATCTTTTCTAAAAGTATGGAATTCAGTGAAGCCAAATGACCACAGGCTACAATATCTAAATGAGGAAAACAAAACCTTAGCCCTACGGTCTGCCTCTTCCTATCAGAAGAAACTATGAAGCCATGGATCAAGAAAACCACAGCCAAGGCTGGTAGGGAAAGGCAGCGCGGGACAGGGAAAAGAGGGAAAGCACCCAACGACGGGGAAGCAGGGCGGGAAGAGAAAGGTAGCGTAATTTATCAGAGCAGAACAACCTGAACACAAGCAAAGGAAAAAAAAATGGAAAAAAAAGCCAATAAACCAATTATTACTGCTTTGGTAGGCTTTCAGTCCCATCAAACAAATAAACACCCCCTCCTTCCATGCGCATGTGCATACATTTTATTTATAAGCAAGGGAAGAGCGACTCTTCCTTATACATACCCCACCACACACACACACAGTCCTTGCGGGCAGCCTTTACATTCAGCCAGTCATAAAAAGCAGCATCTTGTGCAATTCAGATGCACTGGCAACATGAGACTTCCTTGCAGTACTACACGCTGCCGTCTGAAGAGCACTTTCAGACAGGCCAATGATATCTGAAATTAAGCAAGCGCTTTCTCAAGCCTCGCCAGGGATGCACAGGTTAACACGCCGCATTTCACAGGGCTCAGTCCCAGAAGGACAGGCAAGGCACCTGTACAATTATTAAGAAACCAGCTGCGGTTTTCAGCCTTTTAATACTGTGAAAGCTGCATTCACAAACATCCGCAGAAACAAGATCTCTGGTGTTTGCTTAATTCTTGTATCTTAAAGGAATAGTTTCAGATGACAGCAGAAGAAAAGCAAATGATAATGGGAAGCAAGAATTTCTTGTGGGATAATTCAAATGTGAAACCGTTAATTAAATATGCAAAGCGCTTACAGAAGAAGCAACAGACAGACAAAACCAAATGCTGTAATCTGCTGTAAACAATGTGAACACAGAGAATAAATATATCTACCTTCTAAACTGGGATTTGACTTTCTAATCCCTTGCCTACAGATTTTGTATTCACCTCTTTCTTAAACACATGTTCTGTGAGGAATGTCTCTGCAAGATCAAGACTGGAAGTAAATATTTCAGTGTTTAGAAAAGAAAAGGGGAAAACTGTTTGTTGTTCAAGTTTTCTTGAAGTCCTCAGAACACAGAAACAGCTTCTGCTCCTGTTTAATGCACAGGATTTACCAGCACGTAAGTAAACAGTGCTGCTTGTTACCAAACAGGCAGCAGAGAGCTCTGACAAGCTCAGTACAATTCTAGTCACAAATCACAGGGTTTGAAATGAGACAGGCAAAAGAACGAGCTGAATGGTTTAAAGCAGTGTGGGCAGGAGAGGAGAGAGAGCTGCCTGCAATTTCATTATTACTTAAATATCTGTAGCATGTAGGAGTAGCATGGAAAAGATTCCCACTGTGCTGGACACTGCAAACAGAGCAAGAGCAGCCTCCTCCAAAAAGCCTGTGTTTAAGTGTAAGATAGAAGACAAACATTAGCACAAAGTCAAACAGAAGACGAATTAAAATTCCTATTGAAAATCATTTTGCTTTGGTTGAACCCACCAGAAAACTAAAAATAAATAAATGAAAACAAAGCTTAACAATAAACATTACTATTGCTATCATCCAGTCCTTACAAAACGCTGCTCGTAGCAGGCACTGGGGCTGTTTTTCAGAAGATGGAGAGTACTACAAATCCCACTTCGCATCCAGGCATGCCGACAACAACCTGAAAGTGCATCAGGCCTATGAGTGCAGCAGGTTCCGGATTAAAACAGACCGGGCTTCAGTCCTGGCACGCAATGAATTACTCTGGGCTCAGTGGACGGGTGCATAAACCCTGACCCAGCAGCCCAAGCTCTGTGCAGCATGCCTGCAGAGCTGAAGACACCCTGCCACAAGAGGCAAAGCTGCTGCTCACGATGCTGGATCCCAGCACAAGCACCTTTGTGGGGCCAAGGGGTGAGGCAATGAACAGTGAGGGAGATGCAAAAAGACCAGAATAAATCCTCTGTGTACAAACTGACACAGGCAGACACGCAGTGATTGACACTGCACACAATAAACACCGCTGGTAAGAGTCCAGACAGGTTTTCACTATGTAAATACCAAATGGCATGAAACATGCTGGAGGGGATGTGCAGCAACCTCTAATTCCAAGACTCTAATTTAAGTTTAAAAGTGAGGCTCAGATACCCTCCCTGGCTCCTTCCCCAAATAAATTCTGCTGATTTGCCTAACCGGACAAAGCAGATAAACCCAGTGGTTTATAATAACTTTTGAAGTTATTTTAAGTTATTATTTATTCAATTCTCAGGTAAAGAGAGAATTTTTTTTTTCCTAAATTAAGAGCAGGCAAGGGAGAAGAGAGTCCCCTTCCCCATGTAGCCCATCCATCCTTCTTCACACTCATGGCACGCTCCAAAACCGAAGTCGTGCGCAGTGCTATCGCTGTACAGCCCAGTGCACACCGGATGGCTGTTTTTTTCCCCTGAAAACAGGAAAATAATCTCCCACTGTGTTGTTTCAAAGCACTTTTGCCTAAACTGTTAGAATGCATAGTTAACTGCTCCTGCCACAACCCTTCTGCTCAGTAAACACTTCACACATAGCAAATCTGAAACATCAATTTATTACAATCTGTTTACTTACTGAAATATTTTGCAAATATCAGAATTGCATTACAACTCCTCACATGCTTTTGCAATGGATAGCAAAACCAGAAAGGCACACACGCCATGTGAACTCTTGATGAAGGCTACCCAAAAGATTTGGGGATCTGAATCCAGGGGGAAGAATTTTAGACGAGTGACCAGAATCGTATCAACAAATGTATGATTGCAAGAACAAGGAAGAGATCCTTCCTCTAAGGCATGGAGATAAATCACTGCATTTTTTTGGCCTGACACAAAGCCATCAGGCAGAACTCACCTGGCTCATCACAAGCTCCCTCTTTGTGCCTGCACATCTGTGATGCCCCAGCCATGGAAGCAAGTCAAGAATGTGGACAAAATGTAATGCTTCTCTGCCCTTTGGGTTTACTCACTCAGAAACTTTGCTCTTTTCGCTCCCTCTCCTTTCTCTCTTTCTTAAGAGAAAACCCGGACAATGAAGGTGTTAACAGACCCGTCTGGAAACGCTGGAAGTGCTTCAGGAGGTTCCCTAATGGAGAAATACTGGCAGGATAGTGAGTTTTTAACAATAGGAAACAGTGAACCTGAGCCCCACTACGGAAGGCTAGCACTTAAAGCAATTTATTACTTTCAATCTCCTTATCATTTGGCCTCAAAACAGTTCTAATCTTCTCTTCAGCTAAAGTACTTAAACACACTTCAGTCACTATCAACTGAACAGTCAAAGTTATAGGCACACCAAGAGGTTTGGGTCAAAGATAATCAAAACCACCAGCAAAGGCTTTTGGACCGGACACAAAAACTGACGACTTGCTATGAGTGCTTCAGTGCAGTTTGCCCACTTTGGGCCAGAAGCAGCACGGCGTGTTTATTTTATTAAGTTTACCTTAAGTACGTCTGACACAGCCATCAGTCAACGTAAGATGCCATTCTCCAGCTCTGGCCTCCTCCTGTCCTTCAGGCTTCCAGTAAAATTAGACCTTGAATTAAGCTTCCAGTAAGATAATTACAGCTGGCAGGTATTTTTCAATGCTGATTTGGAAGCCAAGGAAGCAAAGAAAAGCAAAACAAAATCAAATAAAGTATTGCTTAACTTTTCTCCAAAACAACTTGTTTCTTAACAATGTCTTTTCACAGGTGGCTTTTTACTCCATCACTATTTTATTTGCATTATAAACTTCACAAAAAGCATTGGGCAAGCATCTCTATACATTTTCCTAAGTCCCTTGTAAATAACATAGGCAAAAAAAAAAAGATGTTAAGTCCCTCCGAACAAAAAACACACACGGCAGCTGACAGAGAGAAAAGGACCTGCTCATGAACAATGAACATTCTTTGTGGAGGAAAAAACAAAGAGAGAGGGGAAAAAGTAACAATGACCTAATCCTTTTCTAAAGCATAACTTCCACTGGCATCTGGGGAAGGGACTGGCTTTGGAGCTTTTCTTTATGTCCACAACTGGACAAGCAGAAGCTGGACAAGCTCTGTTCTGGTCTCCGGGCCAGGAAAAGCACACCCGGAGACAGAAAGGAAAGCACCGAATCTGCCTCCAACTGCTCAGGCAATCTGCTCCACTGCTGATGGCGGGGACATGGCACAAATTACTCCTTGCACTTTCTGCAAGAAGTAGGATACACTTATTTATATTCAAGTAATGTAAATCCTCCATGAGGCAATCCTAATCTTCTGCATTTTCACCGGCAGCTCTTTTATTAAGGAAAGATCCTTGTAATCAGTTGGTTACCATTAAATCACGTTGATCTTCAGGTAAATATAACTTTCTCCTGCTAAAAGCAGAGCCTTTTTGCAAACCCAGAGGATACGCTGCTCCTAATAAATAATTTCAAAGCTTCCCAAATGTTTACTGTAATTCCTGACAGTTCATTTCCTTTTCGTAGAAAACTATCCTTAGTTAGGACATACTTTCTTTGATACATGACAAACTGTAGTCAAATACAACACTTCACCCCATTTCTTCCATCCTGCTTCTAAAACAAGCCCTGCCTGTATCACCGTGCAGACCTCCAGGAAATCTTCCGCACGGGACCAGGCCAACACTGAAAGGCAGAACGGGTACAGACTGAGCGGTTTGCTTTCGAAGTCTTTTGCTCAAACACCGCTGCCCTCGGGAGCACACTGCCCGTTGCTCCATCGCAAGCTCTGAACTTTGAGGACTTTGAGATGCGAGCGTCCGTGCCTCAGGATCGCTCTCTCCTGGCTTGGAACAAGCCTGTAAAACTGCTGCACTGTCCATGCCCGATCGCTGGTACTCACCGAGCCTGGAACAGGATCTGGGACAGGATTTCTAGGAAACTTCCCTTTACAAAGGAATTGGTGCACAGCTTCTCCTCACACTGACATCCAACACAAACAACCTTTCTGAAAAGTTTGGGAATTCCGTGCCCTAGGCTTTTGTTTGTTTCTCCCCTATTTGAGATGTGAAACCAGAAACAGCAAAAAAAAAAAAAAAAAAGGCAACAAGAAGGAAAAAAACCCTGCATCTTGCAAGACTCCCTCCTGCCCCCAAAACTCATTAACGGTGGTGCCGCTGAGCTGACCCAACCAATCCCAGATGAAGAGCCGACGGACACCACTCCTCCACGGCATCACGCTCTTCCTGAGGAGAGAAACGTCAGTGCCGTACGGAAGTGCCAAAAGCGCATCTGTGCTGGCCGCCATGAGCAGGATAGGGGCAGACGTGTGAGGGTGACGGATGCAGCCAGCCCCACCAGACCCTCGGGGCAGGCCTGCAGCTCTGGCAGGGCAGAAAAGCCATAACGTGCTTTCCCGGCCTGCGGTACGTTTTGCCATATGATGCTCTACTGCTTTTCTAGCAATTCCATGGGGGAAGAACATTAGGGAAGAAATCAATTTGCAAAATATCTGGGGAATGAAAAACAGGAAAAAACAAGGCTGAAGGCAAAAGCAGCAGCTCTTGCATGTAGAAGTAAAACATACAGGATCCAAGTCCACTCAGTTCTTAAGAAACCTCCATCCCAATCATCACTTTCTTCTGCATGCAGGCAACGCATTACCAAATCCTTTAGCTACTGTAGTCCACATACACTGCCTAAGTGTTCACTAACATGCCAGCACCAGCATCCATTCAAGACAACAGGAATTCTTTCCACTACACAGCCTTAAAAAACTGTAGAAAGAAGTCAGAGGAAAAAAAAAAAGAGAACTCCCTTTTCCTAAGTTTTTGCAGTCAGTTCATCCCCGGTTTATTTTTTACAACAAGCAACGCTGCCACCAGAAAGCTGTTTCCTTCTGCCATCCCTAGCTCAGCACTTCCATTATCCCACACTTTATCATCCCCATTTCCTGTTTTTGTGCTCGCTGCTGCCTTCAGAGGAGTGGAGGAAGGAGAAGGATTCAGACAGAGCGCTGGGCTTTCTGAACAGCCGCGTCAGGAAGCAGAGTAACACACACGCTGACTGCTGACCTTTAATTTGCAGGTCAGATAGCCAAAGACGTGATGCACAGAAAGGAAAAAGTGATGTCCTAACAACCACAGCTTCAAAACCAATCCTGTCCACAGGCGGAAAAACTCGTGGCTGAATGAGAACAGAAAAAGAAAGCCATACGTACTGTTTCTTCCTCTGCTCTGTCCCCCACACTCTTAAAAATATAGGATACGCTGCACAAAAGTGAACGAGATTTGACTGTAAACACCTTTTGCCAGCACAACTCTCAAAATTGCCGAAAGGCTTAAGGTGCTCAGTTGCTTTAAGTAATAATTGAAGAGGACGCTGGATTCCGTAGGTGGCTCCAAGACCTTTGCCAGATTTCTTTTCCCACATATACATGCAAAGAGGGAAACGGATGGATCATTCTGGAGATGAGTCACTACCGAAACAACCGAATAAACTCTCATCAAATGCTGTGGGGTTTGTGTTTAACATTCTGCAGCTCCTTTTTTGGAGCATTTGGCAAGGCTTTGGCAAACACTCCTCCCGCAGAAATCAAGCAGTGAGTTTATTTGTCAGTGAAATAAATCTAGAAGCGCTTAAATATTCATTTCAGCCCCCACTTATCTGTTCATTCTGCCTCCAGTTTGCTCCCCCCCGAAGCTGGCAAAGGAGAAATGAAAGTGGATAGCCACCAGGAGCTGTGCAGCTGCTGACACTGAAAACACAACTCAAACAGGTTTCCAAAAACCCAGCCCACATGAGATGCTCAGGCAGATCCACTGCTGTAGCTACTTCACACTTCTTAAGATCACCCAAAGTGCTGCATAACTATACACAATGCTTGAATGTTTAGATTGGCTTTCACTTCTGAAGCCCTCAGCAGCAACATCTTTTCACTAAAGGCCAATTAACAAATTTAAAGGGGGGAAGAGTGAGTTAAGGGAAAGGGAGTCTTCAGTACACATGGCGAAGCAAGAGGAGCCAACAGAGAAACAAACGCACCGCTTGGTGTGCGCTGCTTCCACGGCCTGGGTGTGTGCTGCTGCCATGCTCTATTTGCACTTTCCTGACCTGTTTCTCCAGAAATCTTTACTTGCTTGTACGCGGCTCCTTAAGGACATATACCGCAGTAACCGCTGTGATCCACTCCAACTGCACGTACGTTGCTAGTTATCGCATGAGGTGCAAAAGGCACCAACCCTGGAATCCCAGGTCGCGGCTCCGCCTGCCACCACCATGAACCTCCGGGAAGTCTGGGGACGCTGGCTATTTGTTTGGGAGCGGGCCTCTTCTGCAGTCTGCCCTTCCGCGTTGTCATGCCTCCTGCTGGTTACTTAAAAGCTACAATAAACAAAGTTACGGGTGTTGTAAATATACTGCCAGTTACCACATACACCTCATGTAGGGACACATGCCTTTCTGCAGCGTTACTTTTCAGAAGTGCATGCATTTCTGTTATCACTGCTCTCACATCTGCACAGAGTATGGAATTTCTTTTGCGTCAGCGGATACCATGACTAAGTAGAGTAAGAGAGAAATTGGTATTGCAGCAATCAATGCTTTGTGCAAGTCTTCTTACCCGCTGGATTTTGCACAGTCCCGTGGCACCGGGTGAGCAGCAAGATGGCTGGAAGCCGCAGATGGGAGCCTGCAGCCACCAGCCTGCATCTACTAAGTGGTGCACAACAGATGGCCCTCCACTGCTGCCTTTTATACCCAGTCAAATACCATGTTGTATTACTACCAAACGACATGGGATAGTTTCTGAGATGCAAAAAATATATATGCGTCTACCCACAGACACACACACACAGAAAATGAGTGTTATCAATTCGCTTAAACACAATTCTTGTCAGAAGAACCTTTATTATAGGTATTTTCTTAAATGTTTGCATTCGTCTTTTGTTCAGTATTTTTGCTCGTATCCACACTGAATTAATAAAAAGACATTGTACTTAGCTTACAAAGCATTAACTCACTAAAAAAAAAAAAAAGCTGATGTGAACTTGCTTGAAAAACAAAAACAGAGAAGAAACAGCACAGCCCTAATGCTGCATGAGGCTCACACTAGTTCAACCACGCACCCAACACAAAGGCATAACCCCAAATCTCCAAATCCTACGTTCATTTTTGTCATATAAACTGAAATAAAACCTCAGCCAGGCCTAGTAGCAATTACAGCTTATGAGGAGACACTGAAAGATGGAACCAGTAACAGCTTGCGGTGCCCCCACTCACCTCCAGAACAGAGGCATTTCAGCTGGCTGGGCATTACAAACCCTGGGTGCTTAAAGTGCTGCTGGCTCATCACTTCTGTCCCTGCATGCTGTCCTCAGCTAAGGAAAGAGAACCGAAGAATACAGTGCAAGTTTATGGTGAAAGTTTAAACGTGGGGGGAAAAAAGACACAACAACTGTATCCTGATTTCATAAGGTGGGCAGGCAGAAAACTTGGGGAGAAGTGCTTTATGAAGACTTCTGGGGGGGGGAAAAAGTGCAATCTTAAACAAAAATGACCAACTCCACAGGTTCATTTTTCTGCTGGCTTAAGAGAATCTAAAAATAAGTTTGTTACCAAAATAAACCATTGAGAGTATAAACACGAGAAAGAGTTTTTACACTAGCATGCATTCATATGCCACAGTCCCTGAACAACAACATGCAGGGAGCGAGAGCAGTCTCACAGTGCTCAAAATTCACTATTTAAATTGGACATTCAACTCCTTATCGGATGATAATCCATCATCCCTTTGGAGAATGAAGACATGCAAGCACTTCTTTTAGCACCCATCTGAGAGGCAGACTAGAAAACCCTGTAAAAAATGAAAGACAGATGACACCCCCTCCACACCCCGCAACACAACTGAGCGGTTTCTTCTGGTTACGGACAGGGGAAATACCTTGCAATTTCTCTGAGCTTTTACTCCTCAACCACCGTGTGCTCTGTACAGGTGGTTTGCATTTTTATATTATCTCACATACATGAAACCAAAGGACAAGCGGAACTGCACAGGCAAAAGAAGGCTTCGCCTTTCCAGCCCTCTGGTCTTAACTGTGCCACATAAATAAGCCTTTTTTAAAAAATAAAAAAATAAAAAAGTTAACAGCAACCTTTCACTACGATCCTGAGCTTTCCAGAATCATTGTTCTCCTATAAGCTCAGCTGGGGACGTATGGAAACAGATACGCAGCAGGAGGTGACCGCCCAAGACCAAGCTTCAGGACGCGACACCGCTGCCCTTGGCTGCAGCCCACCGCCCGGGAACGGCCTCTATCCTCGTCATTTGGGCAGGCTCGTTTCTTGCATTGCCACTTTGACAAGAAGAAGTACCATGAAGGCCAGCACCCTGCCATCACAGCCTACCAAAAACTCTTCTGGTTCTGAGCCTCTCACTCAGAAAACGTTTATCCATACTACACACTGTATAAAGAACAGCAAAGGAAGCCTTTTATCATTTCTACCTGCTTGGGTACCACACACCTTGAGATAGTAACGCAAACCATGTGTGGGCTGTAACACAATTTCCTTCCAACAGCAAGTGCATCCTGGTTTTATTTAGTCAGCATCTTATCTTCTCCTTTTCACGTTTCCAGCCTCGTGCCATCAGCTGTTTAGCTCTTCGCATTTCATCTCCAGATGTCCACCTTGTCACCTCCTTCTTTAATGCATTTATGCACAGTTGTAGAGTTCCCCCTCTCCACACCATTTCTCTGCTCATTGATACCGACTCCTGACGACGACAACCCAGAAACAGGCCCAGGCTCTGCTCCTACCCCAGAAACGAAGAGAAACCAACCTTTCAGATGTCCTTTCATATGCCTGCATATATGGCTTTCATAGTAGTAGCCACAAAAAAACACCAAAAATCCTTCTTCTAAAGCACTTAACAGTATTAAAAACCATTGTATCTCTAAATGCTCGGAAACTAAATCCCATACTTACTAAGCTCAGCAGTAAAATTCTCCGTGACTTCAGCAGTACCGGGTTTTGGCTCCAGGGTACCGAATACAAGCAAACAAAGGGCCTAAACCTAATCTGCATTGATATTTACATAATTCTGCTATATGTAAACAAATCAATATAGCCACAATATTTGATTGTACTCCTGTCTTCCATGACCGATGAGTCAGATTTGCTCGGTTACAGTTAGCAGCAGCATTAACCCTCCACCAGGTAGCACTGCCTTTGCCCTGCAGAGAGCAGCTCCAGGAGCCCCCAGGAAACAGCAGCAGCCACCCCAGCCCCGGGACAGCGTCGGGAGCATCAGTGTTGGCCATGGCGGGAAGAGGAAATGCTCTTCTTCACAACTGAACTTAGAAATAGTATTTGGAAAGCAAATCTGTTAGGAGAACTGAATTAAGACACTGAGGTTCAAGCTCATCAAGGGATCTAGAAATATAATCCACATTTCACTCCATTTAATAAAAGAAATGTTTCCGCACTAAGCAGAGGGACCTGTTTTTATTCTTCTGACATCCTCAAGGCACAAAACAGACCACAGTCCTACTATGCTTGGCACCACACAGGCACCCAGAGGGCCCCGAGCACAGCAGCTCCAGCTGAGTTCCCCAGCTCCCCCCCGGAGCACCGCTTGCTACCACGCCACCCTTCCAGCTGTGTCCGTAAGCGTGTGCGTTTCTGCCTCCTTACTGCATACTTTTAAGCTGATTTTCTGGTGCGTGCTTGTTCTCCTTTATATTTCTTCCCAACATTCTCTAAACCTTTCCTTGCGGGCGCTCATTTCGTCCAAGCCTTTCTGGAACAGATCTATAACCCAGTAGCAAATGGGATAAAACCCAGGGGAACTGTTTAAGGCAGCTGCACGCAGCACCAGGGGGGTGACATTGCCAGGTAAGTACAGCAAAAACAGCACTCTAATTTTAACCAGTATTAAACTTTGTCCCAGCTTATCTCCAGTGACCAGCCAAACCTACCAGACGTGCTGGCTGATCACTGGGAGGCAACGAGTAGACAGAGGCGGGTAATCCAGCCCGCAACCCCTAGCGCCAGGAGGCACACGCTACCTCACGGGCGAAAGTAACCCCTGCCTCCTGTTTTACATCTCCTCAGCATTCAAATTGAGTTACAAAACCAGTCGGGCAGTCTGATGCTACAGGAGGGTGCTGGTGTCTCCTTGGATCCGGGGCCAGGCTGGCGTTCCCACGGGCAGCGTGCCCCAGCTCCCTCGGCGTTCTCCGATACCCACGCAGCTCTGGCGGTCCTGGCACAAAGCAGCAGACCATGAAGCTCACAGGTGACTTTTTCATACCCAGGCACCCTCAGCATTGTCAGAGCAACAAAACCTGGTCCCATTTCAAGCAAGTTCATGAGCCATCACCGGGACTGGAAGAAGGAACAGAGAAAGAACGAGAAGATTACAGCGAGGGAAGAGAAGAACAGGGCGTTGGATGCCTGGGAAAGCACAGAGGTCACCGATCTGCTCGTTCCTGTTGACTGCCGGCTTCTCTGACACTGCGATTCACCCGGTAGGAGCCATCAAAGGAGAAACAAAGAGTCTTCAGGGCCACCTCCTTCCTTACTTGTGGCTTTTATTCCTCAGGATATTCAGAGTCACAACCAAGATCAAAAGCAGGGCTCATCTCACACGCTCAGAAAACCCGTTGCAGATTTGGTCTTGGATAGCTTCCTTGGCATGGCTAATTCGCCCGTGACCTTCAGCCCTAGCCCTGCCATACAAAAACCGTACCGCCTCCTTGTGAAAGGTCATGTCTCGGAAAGTGGGCAACACTGACCACGACTGGCACCACTCTAACATGCCTTTCCCAAGCACGCGCCAAAAGCAAAAAAGCCCAACAAGAGATTTGTTTCTTCTGCATTTTGTTTCAGGCAAAAAAATAGAGGAACACAACAGTTATTCCACTATTTGCCTTCCTCTAGAAAGAAAAGGGCTGCAATGGCAAGAAATAGCAAGCGGGTTCTTTATGTGCTTTCCCCAGGGTGGAGGAGAGGATGAGATGTGCCCGTTATGATGGTGTTCTCCATCACAACCCTTACCCTTGATATGCACAAGATCGCTCCTATACCTGACACCAAGAGCTTTATTTCACAGCCAGGCAGTACTGTACCTGTCGTTGGAGGGGGAAGGCCGGAGGGGAAAGACAGCAATACAACTATTTGCCTTACTCCAGTTAATCATCTGATAACATCAGGAGCTAAGAAATTCCTCCTCCTTTAGGTTGGCTACTGCAAGCCAACCTAAAACCCCAGAAAACGTGAGCCCTCAAACTGCAGCACCTAGTGAACGTCCTCAGCAAGCTCCGCCTTCTGCTTTGCGTCTCCTCCGGTGCCCTGCTGCTGCCCAACCTGTTCTGCCTACAAAGGAAGGGCCTGGTTGGGTTTGGACGCGTTTCCCGCCCACCAGCAAGAGCTCTCTGTGATGATCTGACCTGACCGCGTTTGCTCTTGCTTCAACCTCGGCACCCTCGGCGCGGGAGGGAAGGGAGCTGGGAAGGAGGCGGCGGGCAGAGACCGGGCGCGCAGCCTTACCCACCGCTTCGGGAGCTGACTCAGCAGCGGGCGGGTGGCTGCTGACTGCTGACACAGACCTGCAATAAATCGCTACCTTTCTGGAGCAACAAGGAAGTTGCAGCGGTGACTGAGTCATCCCCCGTCCTGACGCCGTTCCAGGAGCGGAGCCACGGCCGTCCCCCTGCTCTGGGCTGCACCTCTGGCCCGAAAATAGCTTTCAAGCCAATCCCGCAGTCATCACTCCAAGCTGAAACGCTTTATTTACACTCAGCAAGAATTACTGTATGGTTTTGACACTGCTGAGAGTCAACCGGTGCTTAAATCATTTGGTTAACAAAGGAGGCCATTTAACTACAAGAGTTACGCTAAGCACGCAATGTTTTCTGACCCACATAGAAGCTAATAATTTCCATTTTATGGAGCCACTTTGCATAGCCAACCAATCTTAATGGCCAAAACAGGCTGTACGAAAATTAATAATTGAAAAGCAGTCGTCAGCACTGCTGTGCCACAGGTGACTCGCAAACCTCGTTAAACGGCAGTATTAAGCTTCTAACAACTTTCTGGGAAGCTGCTCACCTCAAGAGGTTCTTTTAAGGCACTGGCTCACAGCAGGACAAGCAAGGCAAGAAGCACAGGCGAACACCATCACCAGGACGTCGGCCTGACCCCTGGGCTTCAGCCGAAGAAGGGACTGCGGTGCCACAGACGCCGCCGAGCAGGACACGCTGTGCAGCCCTCCCTCCAGCCAGCCGCTCGAGCTGGTTTCTGCCACAGGCTTCTCCCTAAGGCCAAACCCAGCCCGCCCCAGTCCCCACACACCTGCTAGGAAGCTCTGACTGGTTTGCACTCTATTCATTCTCCTTTAAGCTCTTTCCCTGAAAGCGCCCAAGCATCTCTTGTGGAAGAAAAAAGGCTCGGAGACTAGCACAGAAACGAAAAGGCAAACAAAAACTGCATCACGAAGCCTAGGATTTTAAAATCTTAGAGAAATTACATCCTCCAAATCCCATCGCAACTCAGTGAAGCATCAAGCTCATAATTTTCCATTATGCTTGTAAAGATCCCCAAATAAATGCACAGTGAAACATTGCTTGACAAGGCCGAGCATTTGTTGTTCTCCTAAATGCTGTTACTAAGTCTGAGGCCTCTTGTTCCTTTTTTTCTTTTTCTTTTTCTCTTTAGGAAATACTCTCACTCTTGCCAAAACATCAGAGATGCAGAACGCTAGTCATAGGAAAATCCACCTCAGCGTCAGCTCCTGTCGTTGGGGGAGAACAACAAACAAACCCTCTACTCTCAGCTGGCAATCATCACGATCTGTCCATTCGGGTTGCGCCACTCCTCACCGGTCTGTCAGGCTGATGGAGTCTGTCTGTTCGTGCTGGGGACGCCAGTCGCTGCTGACGTCCTTGCTCAGGGCTGTGCCGTGGTCCCCGGTACACAATCTGCTCCAGAACACGCAGACAGGCTGTTGCCATTTCAAAAGCCTTCCTGGCAGATTTCTGCCGACTGAAACAGCAAGATTTGGGGCAGCCAGGGGCTAATTTATCTCTATATGAACGCCTGCAGGTGTAATTCTCACAGCTCTTCCAAACAAATGATTTTCACTGTGAGGGCAAAGGAAGACTGCCTCCTAAACCCAGTTTGTTTGGATTTTAATTAGTATCCACCACTGCAGCGTATGAGACAAAAGAAATAAATGCTCCCTCTCCCACAAGCATCAGGGAAGTTTCAACCTCAAAGATACACGTATGACATGACCAAAGCAGAAAGGATACGACTTTTTTTTTTTTTTTTAAACAGAGAAAACCCGACAGAAATTATTTCAGAAGCTTGTTCATTGGGAGGTTTTGATTTTCGTTTGGCTAGTGCAGGCCAGCCACTTCTAAATGATAGGGCCCCATACCTGACAACTAGGGAGTAATTAAAAACATGTATCATAAGGAAAAGCTATCTTCATAAGAACCCCGAGTGGAAAAAATAACAGAGACAACGTTAGAAAACCCCGGCTGCTTTCTCTTTCACCCCCAAAATACTCGTACCAGTTGCTGCTCTGTGCATTTATGCAGTGGGTGGAGGGGAGAGCAGCCATATCTGCTCCCCCGGCTTTGGCCTGGCTCATTCAGCAGCTTCGGTTCTGCCACTTCAGATTCGCGCAAAAATAAAAGCTCAGGAGAGAAAGCTGAGCCCCCGGGCATCCACCAGACCACAGCTGCCACGTGCGTACGTAAGGAGCGCGACTGCCCTGGAAGGCAAAGAACAGCACCCGGTCCTTCGGTCCTTCAGCATCACAACCACACCTTCAAGCACCGCTCGCGCCGGCTCCAGAGGGCACCCGGCTGCCGCGGGCGGCTTCCCGGGGCGGCAGTGCTGCGCACCTCCAGCCCCGCAGAGAGACCCTCGCCACGCTTACTGCGCCTCCGCTGCCTTCACGCGACAGCGTGGCTGAGAGGAGGAGGCCCATGGGCAGAATGAAGCAGCAGGGCCCAAGCTGGGTATTGCCAGAAGAGAGAAACATCTTAGTCAGCCCTCAAAGCGAAAGATGAAATGGGCTTACAGCCCACTGCCAGCCCTACAAAGGCAGCCTTGGCTTTGTTTTACCAAGCGATTCTTTCCTCTGACTGCTTCTAGCAAAGACGTGCAAATACCCGATACTTAGAACTTTATTTAACCGTTCACAGAAATGTAGTGGGAATTCTCCCCATAGGCAAACTTCAACCCCTTTTCCCCAGGATCAGGGCATCAACACCAGCATGCCATCTAGAAACCTGCCGGGTTCACGGAAAGTGCTGCGCCACCATAAGAAAGGCAAGAATAATAATGTGCTCCTGACCCTGCCTTCCTGCTAAAACAATCTGCCCGCCCAATATCCTAAACTGCACAGGCTCCACAAATCTAATTAGCCACAAGTCGAAAACGTACAGGTCTATTTGTCAAATATGCACAATTACATTAAAGTTGTCATGCTTTTATTAATAAAAACTTGGAAAGAGATGAGATGAGATACAAATACAAAGGAGAAAAGTTTAAAAGGTAAGTGCCTCCCCTTCACCAAATAGAAAGCTGTCTTTGTGTGGACAGTGCAGATATTGGGCAACTTGGATACATTTTTCCTTGTTTATTATAAAAGCAGACGATCACCAAGGTCCTTTTATGTTCTGACGTATGCCTGGGCTCCAGCTAAATATCATTTCACGGAGTCCAAGGGGTGAGGCGATGGTATTTATAGATACGCTCAGGGCTAGAATTTTGGTCAGCAACAACATAGCTATGGCCCGAACCGCCCAACACACCCTTCTGGGAAAATGCCCACCTGTATATATAGATCCTGCCACGCTCCTCCTATTAAATACGCATTGCAAGCAAACTTGCTTTTTACCCACCGGTTTTGGAAAAAGATCATGTCTACAGCTTCCCGTTAAAGATACGCAGATAGAAGAAAAACAGAGGCCACTTGCTAGTAAGAGGAAAGACCCTTCCGTGATCCTGAGGCTCCTTCAGGCATGCTCAGTGGTTTAGGTTTTTCAGTACCAGCAGCACTTGAGCTCCCCTCCCAAACGCGGGGCCCGTCATCCTAAGCACAACCCACCCGTCAGGAGGAGCCTCTGCAAACAACTCACAGCTCACGTACCTAAAGCAGACAGTGCTCCACAGAAGAGGCAGGCAGAACAAATGCTTTTCCCTGGTTTAGATAATGCATTAAGAGCTCAACGAGCTTAGAAGAGCCCTGTCCAGGGGCTGCCCAATATTCCAGTGAAGTCACTTGGCACTGGCATCTCTTCTCTTCACTCCACAGCTACCTCCCTCAGAGGCACGCTACAGCAGACACCCATGCAGGAGATGCTGTTGGATTAATACTCTGTTGTGGAGATCTTCCCCATATGCACGCCCAGTTGTTTTGTATAGCATCGCTATGTAAGTGTCTCTATTTTTAAAACAAACAGAAAGTGTTTGCCAGGTCACTCTCTACTCTTATCCCATCCGTAAACCGGTAAACTGAAATTCCACCCACTTTAATCCTAAATTCACCGGCTCGAGGGTGCAATAGCAGTATAAAGTGACAAGACAAACACTTTCTGTTTGCTTTAAAAAGTGAAAGTCTGACCCACTTTAAACAACAGGATCTCAGAAACTGCCAGAATAATAAAGAACAAATGAACGGACCGCTGGAGGGCCTCTTTTAATAAACCAAACCTAACTGCCATTACCACTATAACCCACACAGACGCCTGGACCACCAGTACAAAAGCAATTACCGTAGGTTGATTCACAGTCCAAAGACCCCACTTGCCCGCTACACAAAGAAATTGTGGATTTAAAAGGCAACTTCTCAACACCCACCCATTCACTAAGTGGTCTGGGATGGTGTGGTGAAAGCTAACCAGAAGACCAACGTAGGGAGCCAGTCCTTGGTTTTGCTGTGTGATGCCACGCTTCTTGGAAGCTGTATTTCTTAACTTCAAGCTGTTTCATACTATTTTTCAATGCTGTTTCCCGCATCCTTCCACATCCCCTAAACTGCTGCACCAAATACCTTGCAAAGATTTACTTTGGCAGGAACTTCAAACAACATTGCTGAAGTCACTGCTTGGCATACAGCAACTCTTTTGTAGTCTGCATGGTTCGTGAACTGAGACTTACTGACATCTATGTACAGGATGTATAGCTGCAGAAATCTCATTACTTCTTGGGTTTTAACATATTTTTTTGCATACAGTCACCTAAATGTGACAGCTGCAATGGTACATAACTAGGAAAGGTGACTGAAAGTGTTGCTGGGAACATACCTTACTGCAAACACGTGGCAGTTATCTTCACATACATTCTAAGGCTTGTCAACATCTCCAAACATAGTATTTTCCATGTAAAAATCTAAAAAGGAAGATATTCTCCCAAACCTCAGATAAAATCACAAGACGGGTGCTTCAAATGGCTGGCCGTAAAACAAACAAACAAAAAGATTTTAAATACTTTTCAGAGTGCACAGCTGCACTGGAAGTTCACCAGCACAGGACACCGTGAATACTAACGCTGTGAACACTAACAGGTTTTCAAAACGCAATCAACTGTTCCAGAGAAGCCCGTCCATCAGCAGCTCTTACACACAACTGGAACTGCCAGCCCAAAGTCCTCGCAGAGCAGGGACTGCTGGAAGACTGCACCAGGACAGCGACAACACTGCAGTTAGGCAGCGCCGTCAGAGGACAGACACTGAGCTAGACAGAGCTCTGGTCTCCCCGAGAGCAACTGATCTTGTTCAGCTCACGAAGCTGAAGAAGACACCGACCTGTCAATAAATTGGAGTTGAAGTAGACTAGTACCAGTAGAAGACATGGTCTTAAAGTTACTGACTGCTCATCACATTACACACCACCTCTTCTCTGAGCGTCCTACAATAATATGGCCTGAACGGTATTTCCAGTTGCCAAAAGTACCTTTTTAGACTCCAGTACACCCAAAATGTGCTTGCATACATTTAGTTGCAAATATGTAATATAGCACAAGGATAAGCCGGTAGCATAGTAATATGAATTTGCAAGTGCCTATGAAATCCCTTTGCAATTAAGATGCCTGCTTAAACAGAGGCAACAAGGAAATAAGTAACAACAATTAAAAACAAAAAAAAACTTTCCAGAATATTTTTTGAATGATTATACAAAATACAGTGCTGTTCTATCATCTTCTGCAGAAAGACGGAGGAGCAGCACCTTACCTTTCCCTGAACAAGAGGCAGATTGGAAGGGCTCAAGCTCCACGTCAATGCAAAGGCCTCCGGCCATCTGACTGACATGAGTCAGTTATTCCTTCTTGCCCCCAAACGCCCTACGCCACTGCACACCGTCATACCAGTGGGCATATTTCACACTACAGTATTTTTAGAGCGAGGTGCGCTTCCACGGCACCGCAGCCCACACGAGATGGCTGCACTACGAGCTGCGACCACAGATAGGGGTCCCCAGCTAGGCCCTGCACAGACAGACTCAGACAAGCGGTCCTTGCCGTAACACGGATAAACGCCTCCCTCCTCTCCAGCTTCTTCCCCCACATCGCACGCTTCCCTCTCCTGCCTCCCAGCTCTCAGACCCGCCGGCACGGTCTCACCTTTGCTGTGCCGGCGCTGCTGATGCCTGCGTCACACAGCCCATCCCACCCCAGCCGCGCCCCATCGCCTCCTCTCCGAGTGGATTCAGGGAGACGAGCCTTAAAATCTCTCCTGCCGCAACGCTGCTTCCACGACAACAAGGAGAAACAGCCAACTAATAATGGACTGGTTGAGGGGCTTGCCAGCTTCAGCAAAGACGTCTGGAACGACTTTTTTCTTACACAGCTTCCAGTTGAGCGTTGGTCATCTTGGACGCAACACCTGTGCCGCAACAAGCAGAGCCCACGCAGCACCCCAGGCAGCGTCGGGCTGGGCACAAAGACGTTTGCTCGTCACCTAAATGAAGCTGCAAGCAACTTTGCCCACGCACGCGGGCTGCGCCTAATGCACTGCAGAAGCTCCTGGAATACAGACAATCAATAGTAAGCACATTATAATACTGAGAAGTTTACCAAGACATATTTACTACGTCACTGTGTCCATCCCTTGCGTTTTGGTCAAATATATGCAATGCGCTAACTGCAGCACCTCTCTCGGCTACAGTCAACCTAACCTATGATGTTATAAATATCATTTGTTTACCCGAAGTTGAATGATCATTTCAACTTTGTTAATCTGATTGCGTAACAAACTACAGCAGCCTTAAGTAACTAGGCTGCAGTCTCCAGGACAGATTGGTCAAAATCACTCATTTCAGCACCCTGCTTTTTGAAAAAAACAAAAACCAAAGTGAAATAGATAATGCAGAAAGAAGAAAATCCAAGCACCTGGCTACTGCTTTCAGAGCTGGCTACAGTATGAGATGTATCGCAGCGTGCAGATGCGGCGTAATAACTTCACACCTGGTCCAAGCTGCTAGCACAAGCTAATGTGAAACGTTTGCAACCAGAAAACAATGTTGCGCA
Source organism: Anser brachyrhynchus (assembly GCF_964034855.1). NCBI lineage: Eukaryota > Metazoa > Chordata > Aves > Anseriformes > Anatidae > Anser > Anser brachyrhynchus. Next base: position 16,992,350 of record NC_137702.1, on the reverse strand, counting down.
ATTAAAGCACACCCTGTTATGTCTTATTCGCAGCTATCACATAGGCTATTAAGCAAACTATGCAGCGTGTATACAGCGGATTTCCAAAACAAGCGATCGCGTGTACACAAACAAAGGGCATCATTTTCATGGCGGGTCCCACAAAAGCCTCTCTGCCGCCTAGACGTGAGATCTCCAGTCAGCAGTGGCAAGCTGGCCCTGCCCTCCCCAGGCCTCGCACCCCTCCGGAAACACACACAGACACGGCACCTCCCGAGACAGAGTAACATTTCAAGGGTCTTTAGACGACGGGAAGATTTGTAGTTGCGTTGTATTACATTGCCACCAAGTCTTACACCAATCCTGCCGCCCCATTATACAACACTTGGGCTAACGTAAGGTTAAGGAGCGTCAGGCAGCGTCAATGTGCTCAGCTTGTACTGAAGGGCAAACACCTCCGGCCCCTATATGTGGCAGATGCTCAGAAACCTGCTGGTTAGCAAGTTCAGAAAGCAAAACCGAACCGCACGGATCACTCCCAGCAGGCTGGGGCCAGGATCCTTGCATCAGGATCCAAGCGAACGGGGCATGTGGACGGAAAAGGTCTGGCGAAAGGGAAAGCAAAGAGGGCAAGGAGCGCGTTCGGGCACCTCACCTCCCACCAGCCCCCGAGGAACGAAGAGGCAGCACGAACAAAACCCGCCCGAGGGTCGCGGCCGGCTCCCCGCAGGCCTCACCGCCAGGCTCCCCCACTCACCCCGCCGGGCGTCGGCCAGCGGGCGGCCCTGCCCTGCCCTGCCCCGCGGCCCCCGACGGCCCCGGCCGCCCCAGGAGCACTGGGGGCCGGCAGGGCAGCGCCGCGCCGGGCAGGGCAGGACCGGGGCGAGCAGGGGCGAGCGGGGGGCGAGCGGGGAGTCGCCTCCCTCGGGCTCAGCCGCACCGCCAGCCTGACACCTACCGGGCAGCGGCGGGCGTGCCGCCCGGCTTCGGCCGCCCGGCGCTAGCCCCTTCAAAGAGAACGTGGCGTTGCTTTTTTTTTTTTTTTCTTTTTTTTTTTTTGACACGAAAAACGCGCTGCTCCCCCCGCCGGGAAGCCCTGCGGCTGAGGGGAGGGCCCCGGCCCCGCTCCGTGCCCGGCGCCGCTGCCCGCACAAAGCCCGGCCGTGAATAAAGGCTCGCCCGCAGAGCCTCGGCGGTCGGCCCCCGGCGGAACGAGGCAATCCGAGGCTGCACGGCCCGGCTCCCGCCCCGGGGGGCGACGCTGGGCCCCGCTCCCGGCAGCCCAGGCCCGGGCCTCCGCCGGGGAAGCGGCGCCCCCCTCCCGCGGCCGCCCCGGGGGCGCTCACCTCAGGCACCGCCGCCGCCCCGCAGCGGCTCCCCCGCCGCCGAGAGCCGTCAGCGGGCGCCGGCCGCGGGCTGGAGAAGGGACGGGGAGGCGCGGGGCGAAGCGGGCGGCTCCGGCGAAGCGTGCGAGCGCGAAGGCGGCGGCAGCCGGGCGCGGAGCGGCCTCTCCGGGCAGCCGGGGCGGGCCGAGGCGGGGCCGGGGCGGTGCGGAGCGGAGCGGGGGGCGGACGGAGCCGAGGAGGAGCCGCCCGCCCGCTCCTCCCGCCGCTGGGGCCGAACCCCGGCCCCCCCGGGTGACGCCGGGCTCGGGGGGCGGCCTGTCCTGCTCCGGCCGTTCACGGTCGCCCTCGAGGCTCCTCCGAGGAGCCGGGGCAGCGGCTCCTTCCTGCCCGGCCCCGCCGCCTGCCCCCCCCGAGGCGCGCGTTGCGGGTGGCGGCTCGGGGCGAGGCGCGGTGCTGGCGGCAGCCTCTTACCGGCACCTTCCTGCGCTGCGAGCTCTGGCGGAGGCGAAGGCAGCGACCCGCACCTCGGCAATGGCTGGCCGCCACCAGGCCCGCCGAAATTTCAGGGCAGAGGGATGGCAGGGTGCAAGGCCTTGCGCGGCCGCGTCTCCTCCTGCAGCGCCTCACATCCTCCCGAATCCAAAGTATCAGTTTGTCGCGCTTCGGCGAAAATCCCTGACTCGGAGTTGCCCAAACTCTAATGGGATGAGAAAGGCAGATGCGCTAGCGTAACCTGTCCTCCCAGTTTCTCTGGTAAGCTCCCAGTAAAGCAGCAATGCCTAAATGTGCTGAGTAGGGTCGGACAGGGCCCTGACTCACGCAGGGGCGGTTTGCTGCACGGGCTGGGCTCAGCGCTTCGTGCTTTTAAAATTAATGAGAATTTGTGCGTGGGCTCTCGTTACAGAAGTGCTGAACCGGCAGTGACCTGGCCTCACCTTCTGCCCTGGCAGGGACGGGGGGCTGGAGGCCTGGTGGCCGTCTCTGTCACCCTGATGTTGGGTAAGGACACACCGGGGCCATGTAAATATACAGAAATACGTCCCCGTTTCTGCTTAAATGAAGGCAATTGGGCTGGACCGGGCAAAGATTTATCAGTAAGGCTGAACCCTGGAAATCCTTTCCCCACCCCTTTAAGCTCGGGTCCTTTTGGCATTAAGTTTAAACACCATTCCCTTCTGCAACTGTATCCCCGCCATTCTTTCCTCCTTGTTTTGTAGGATTATCGATAACATTAGCTAAATATCTCATTACACTTTCTCTACTTCACACTATGGCTTTGAGACATTTCTGCATAGCTTCCTGCCTCCAAAGATCTCACAGATAAATCATCTGGTGATGGGTATTATTTACATTGCATAAGAGTACAGGTTTGTTTGCAGAAGTACCCTAACCCGAAGGCATACGAATGCTGCACAGACTCATTGTCTTCTCTGTCTTGGCTATATTGTAATTTTGAAACAGATGCATCACACTTAAGATTCTGAAGATGTTTAAAATAGGAACATATCGTTAATTAAAGTGAAGAGCCTCATAAGAGCCCATTTAACAGTAGTAAGTTAGTATTAAAAATGCCCCCTTTCTAATGCTTTGTGTCAAACACAAGTAATCAGACAGGGTAATGTAAAGTACTTGTGTCATTTTTATAGTCATTTTGAAAATCCTTTAAAAATTTTCCCGCTAGCCAGTTTGTCCTGTTCCATTGACTGTTACAAATAAAATTACAGTTATTATCTACTCTCTGCTTTTTAATTACTTCACTGAAATCTTGTTTGCACACCAGGGATGGCAGTCATGCAGCGATAGGACTTTATCAGGTCAAGCTGTCGTTACATGCTCTCTGATTTTATGTGCAGTGTTTGTGTGAGCAGTTCAATACTTTGAAAGGGTGCCTGTGAGCACAAGGGCAGGGATTTGTTTCATTCTCACTCCTTGACCTAAAAGTCTTGTGACAGAGAAGAAATCTCTGTGGATGGACTTCTTGGCATGCTCTGGAGAACGTCCCAGCACCCAGAGCATCTCAGGGCAGGAGTCTCAGTGTGTTGGGGTGAGAATACACCAGACATCTACATAGGGTAAGAGATGCAGAAGCAGAGACTCCTCTGCCTTTGGTGTCCTTCTCCCACTCAGCAATGGGACACCACAGCGGTTCTCTACCTTATTGTGAATTTTTTTCCCCAAAATTCAATCCTTTTTAGCTTTTTTGCAGCATGTGCTCAAAATTTCACAGGCAAAACTTTTTTTTTTGTATTCACAGAAGCAGTCTGTGGGTATGGAGGCATAGTTTTTCATGAAAATGACTGTCGACTGAAAAAATGGAGGCTGGGGTGAGGCTTATATAGCTTTTTCAGGTTGTTTCTGCCAAGAAGTGCTACCATGTGAACTAGAAAGACTTTAGTAAGCATACTTTTTCTTATCATTTACAGTTTTAGTATCTTCCAGTAAACCAGGCAGAGATGTTTATATCTAAGGACATTTCTCCTTCACCATTATGAAAATGTTAAGATAAATAACAGTTTGTTTGCCAAATCATTGGCAAGATCCCATTTGCAGTCACTGCTACCTTCCTCTTTCTAGCAATCTAATTATTTTTCTCCGAATTGGAAATTACTACCAGAAAGGTGGACATAAGCAACATCAAGAGATTCCAGAAGAGGGAATATTTTCAACTCTAGGTTGACAAGTTTGAAGTTGGCCAACTTAGCTTTTTACCCTGTTTGCTATAGAGTGCCTGATAGTGTATCCTAAGACACATGGAGCTTTCACAGTGAAAAATACATGATTGCTATGCTGCTGTAACTGTGCTTCCAATAAAAATGACCAAAAAAGAGCAGCATAAAGCAAACATATTTTGTTTAGCTTCCATGAACAAACCTCTCTGATGTTTTCCTTGTGATGCATGCTGCTAGTTAACGTTCATAATAGAATTACTTACATGTATATCTACTTCCCCATGCACAAATTTGTTGATCAACTCTGTATACTACTGTAGTGTAGTCAATGTTACTTCTAAAAGAAGAAAATACTTATTTCCCTATTTTCTCATGCTTGATTTACTCATTTTTTGACACAGCATACTGGGCAGTTGTTTTTAGAAGCTGGAAGATGATAAGTAGTGTAAACAATTTCTGATCTCCAGAACGTATTTAGTACCAAGTGTCAGCTGAACCTGATTCTCTGCCCCTGCCTAGCGGTGCCTGAACCCGATTATTAGCTCATTACCCTGAGAACAAATTATGATTTTAATATCAAAACCAAGGGCAGGGCAGGGGGTTGTTTCTGCAAGAAGACAACAGCTTTCATCTTGAAAGAAAAAGAAACCAGCTTTCTCGATTCAGTGCTCCTGGTGCTGTGGGAATGAATTGACTTCGAGTGCGGTATCCAGGGACTTAAAGAGTAGCCAGAGATAAAATTTGCAATGACAAAAACTCTTTCCAGCCTTTTCTGGTTAGAGGATTAATGTAAGAAAAAGAAAAAAAAAACTTGCAAGACACTCAAAAATCTTTGAAAGGAGAGGAACGAGGGTAGAAATGAATATCAAGAGAGTCGATAGCTCCAGACTGCAACTGATAGTCTTCTTTTGAAAGAAGCTCCAACTCCGGGCTAAATTCTCCCGTGCTAGATTTTAGAACCCTTTCTTCTCTAAGACAATAGCTTGTGTGCCACTGAAATCAATAGGATTGTAATCGGGAAGCTGTTACCAAGTGAGGCTACGTCTGACGTAAGTGGGAGGTTTGTTCATATTGACCCTGACACAGCAATGAACTAGCTGGAGCAGACAGGGATGTGTGCAATTTAATTTCCAACAAAGTCAGCAGGCTTTAAAGTTGTGCACAAATTGGTGAATTTGTGTCTCAGATTGAAATTTTACACTATGATAGATTATTTGTTGGCTTGATCGACATGTTTTTTCTATTCTGATAAATCTGCTTTAGTGGAGTATGGTTTTTACCCTGGCTGCTATATATTACCTCCAGTGTGGATGCAGTTGTGGCAGGATTATGTGCCTGTTTTCTTATGCTCATACTCACATTATAGCATGCTTACATTCACAAACGAGCATTTTCAGTACACTGTCACTAAGTATGTAGGGAGATTTAAGTGTTGCAGCTGGTATATGTGCTGAACAAGCCTCAAAGATATAAAATGTAAAAGGGAGTGTTGGAAAAGGCAAGAGGGTAATTAAAACGGTGGTTTAGAAACACTGAGTTAGCCCATTTATAGAAAAAAAAAGTATTTGGCATCGAAATGTCAGTATTTCCTGATACTTTAATGAAGCTCTGTATTTCAGAAATAGGAAAAATTAGAGAAGTCATGGCCCAGCTTACAGATAAATAGGTGAAATTGCTACACAATTTTCCTAATTAATGATAGTTGAGAGGAAAACTAAAATGTGTGTAAGTTGTTGTTGGTCTTAAAGGTTCTAACCGATAGGTGTCTAGAACCTGCCTGGGAGATGCTAATGTAAACCTCAACCACAGCACATTCATTTTCCCTTTAAGAATAATAGTTGCAAAACATGGCACTATTACCTAAACATGCTGATATTCAAAGGTCTTTGTAAACATAATCTTTAAGGTTGGAAAATACAATTACCGTGAAAGGATTCTGACAGCCAGGATGATTAAGCCATTCCTCTGTCCCTAAGGACAGGAGGAGAATCAGAGCCAGGCTCACTTGGATGAGATTGCTGGTGCTGCTTGATAAGGAAGAGAGGACAGAAATGCACAGGCTATCTAGATTTAGTCTCCTTTCATGGATTTTCCATGCCCTGTAAAATTTACAGATGTCACTTACAAAAATTTGTACAAGATGGCAAACTTGCTGAAGTGGGTTTGATGTTGTAAATCAAGGAGCTGCTCTTTGAGCTGTTCTGCTGTTTGACAAGCCATGCAGGAACAGACGCGTGAACTCCCCGGCTTCTTTTTAATGGTGCATTAACATCAAAGTCTAGCTTTACATATTTAAATGATTACAAATTAGTGCATGTTTGTTTTGCACAATCTGGCCCTGCTCATTGCATTCACTGTCATTAAAATGGAAATAGTGTTAATCTGCAATAAAGAAAAAAATGGATTGCAAATTCTCAGCGTATTAGAGAATGCATTTTAACAAATAAATAATTATTTTAGAGTAAATAATGCCCTTGGAAATGTGGATTGCTCTTATTCACCTCACTGGGTAGTACACCTGTTCGGAGGGCAGGATGGCAACGGAAATATTTAAAAAGAGTCAAAGATTAATCTGCATTACTTAAAGCTGAGTAATACTCCTGAAGTTTCTTGTCTACGTTTTTGTCATCACAGAATAGGGCCTGCATTAAAAACTTGGGACCGAAAGCAAGCCCAGCTGTAGGAGGTACCTATAGGTACTCCTGGGAATTTTCAGAAAAGCTTTACTGATCACAGTTTTATGTGCAATGTTTGTTTCTTTACTCTTCAGATTAAATTATTCTGTTTATACCTGGCCTTGCAATTAGGCAAGATAAGACAAGACAAAATAGGTAGATAAGTTCTCAGATAAGCCATGAACATTTTGGATGCTGTATAAATGAAAATAAAGGTCAGTGTCAGAGCATCCAATTCCGAGGTCCTGATTCCAGATTAATGAATTAGGAAAGCTGTTTGTTAGTTGCAGGTGAAGGCAGAGAGGAAAAAGCAAGCAAGAACTGTAGTGTTCAGTTGTTCAACTTTGTTGGCACAGCACGGATACAGCTGAAGTTAATACATTGAGATTGTTAGCCTAAAATGTGTTTCACCCTGGGATGGGAGTTATAGGCTGTGTGCTTATACTGCAATAAGATAATCCTCTAACAAGGTAGTACATGATCTGAAGATACAGGAATTTAGTGACAACCGAGGACTGGATGCTGTGCTCCTGCTTAAGACACCAGCAGAAAAGCCATTTGATTTTATTGTGCAGAACTGGATCCAAAGCTCATGCTGAGTAATGCTAGTTCCTGAGTTAGCACCAAAAGTGGAGAACATTTTCTTCTAGTCTACACTTGCTTCTCACTTCTGCTTTGACAGGCTAGCATGTCTTCTGTTTATTCCTCCTAAGCTAACATAGCTCATTTTGACACTAAATTCTTAAATAGCACTTAGGTGAGCAGCTCCATCTCCCGATCTGGAAAGGTGGCACTCTCCTGTTGGGAGCACTGAGGGACACTCTGCTCACCAGTGAGTTCTCCTTCTGGCACAGGTTTTTGCAAGGCACACATCCACTCCCACTCCTCCCCTCTCCATCAGGAATGTACACAGTTTTGTCTGCATTAGAAATCAGACCCCATTAGTTAGAAAAAGAGAGATTGTCCCACAAGGAGACCCCGTCCAGAAGTACTTTGGGATCTGCACTGCCTGCTCATACAGACTGTAGGTCGCATTCAGACGTGCTATTGTGGCAAATGTCATGGAGGAGGCTCCCAAGACTGTGGCTTAAATGAGAAGGGTTATTTGGAAGCCATCCTTCATACAGGGTACTTTATTTTGAGTTTCCTGTCTGAGTATTTGGAAAATAGTTGGGTTGGTATGATGGGAGATAAGAGTTGCTATGTAATGATTCCTTGGTGGGACAACTGTAATACAACAGTAGCAGTTTACTTGTTATGATAAGATCTTTTAACTGTTGATGTTGAATATTGAGACCGCTATTTTAGGAGATACGCATTGTTAAGTTTTACGCAAATCAATCTTTCAGGGCCCATAAAGATAATCTTAGCAAGAACATAAAGCAAAAACTAGTGGTTATAATAATAGTGTAGAATTAGAGGATTTTTCATGTATTTTAATGTGCTAGACAAAAAATAAAATAAAATTCCATGTTTTTAACCAGATGAAAAATTGCTTCATACAGTAAAAGCCAAGATGGGTGAAGTTATCATTTGTGTATTACCCCAGACATTTATTAGCATTTCAGTAAGGAACTGTGCACCATGTGCAAAGTTGAACATGTACACAACTTTTATTAGATCAGAGTCTCAGGTTCCAACATCTCTTACACAGATGGAAAAGCAGGGACAAACAATGAGTCAGTGAGTAGCCTACAGAACACAGACTTGGGGAAGAAAAGCTACCAGCTGTGGCTAATAGGACATGTTTTAAGAGCTAGCATGAGTTCCTCCTTTTTATGCACTGAAAGTGGGTGTTGTAAAGAAATATATAAATGGATATTATAAGGAAATATATAAATGGATTTGTCTGTTTAATTTTTGTACCAAAAGGAAACTATACTGACTTTAGAATAGTGCTGTCCATATGGGAGAGAAGGTCTATTTCATTGTGCAACATTGCATGTTATTCTTTTTTAATTTCCAAGCCGAGGAAATAAAGAAAAAATATTCTATGCCATTATGCAGCTATTATGGCAGAGAATTTAATTGAATTCAAATCAAGGCAAAGTTATGATTCCCTTAGAAATTGTAACTTGGTCCAAAACACTGAGCTATTTTGGAATGATTGTTACTATGCACCTTTACAGAAAATATTAAACTGATGGAATGTATGTATTATAATCAATAAGGGAACTATTACTTTGAATTTCACAACTTATAAGGATATATGGTTAATCACAATTGTGTTTTGATTATAGTTTTTACATATAAGTTACGATAGGGAACTATAGTGTAGTATTTGTCTCCCTCATCTTAGGCATTTCAAAGTTAGATGTCCATGTTACAGCTAGTCATCCATGGCTCCTTTTGTAGCCAATGGAGAGAAATAGTAAGGGACAGAAATAAAGACCTCCAAAGGCTGATTTGTCTGACTTTCTTGGGTGAGTATCTTGAGATGAAGTGAATGACCTCATGGAGGCTTGCATTGTGTTCAGGTAGCTAGCTTGAACACGGGCATCTAACTTGTGATGTCTCACCTGAATGAGGTGAATCCCATCCTCAGGGATCAATTCTATAATTTTTATTAAGGCAATCATTCCATTGTAATTTTAGGCAGCTTTCTCTAAATAGACAAGTAAACTGTTTTGCCGTTTTTGCTTGCCTGCTTTGTTAGAGTTTGTTTGTTTTTCCTGCTCCAGAGGAGGAATATGTTCAACGCAGAGATACGTGGAAATGCTACCCCTTCAGCAGTAATTACTCGAAGAAGAAGTGCTTTCAGTTCTTTATCAAAACACACTTGTTTGCTCCCTAGGCTGCCCAAAAGTTTCTCTCTTGGAGAAAGAAGAAAAACAGTCGGTAGAAAGAAGGATGTTCTTTCCAAAAAAAGACAGGGAGAGTGTTGCCAGCAGTCTTTTCTTAGTGATCTTTGTAGCTTCGAGGCAGGGAGAGGAATTGGAGCAGTGGGTTATTGCCGACTTTACACGGTATCTGTTGTGGAACAGAGAGGTATTAGCGTACTTCCTAACAGAACCAATTAATCATACAGCTTAGTAGAAATAATGCTTTGTATATGTCATGTTTGCAGGGTTGTAAGAAGTGACATAAAGGACTTGATTTATTCTTGGAGTCCCATTAATCAGCACGTTCTGTACCTAGTTCTGCTTTAATTGATTATGGTAGGAAAAGGGGGGAATTAAAAGGCAGGTATCTGAGACTACACTTCAAAAAAATCTGCAACAAAGTCAAAATAGAAAATTGTGGTGATTAAAAATAGAAAATTGCTACAGAGTTCACTCTAGATAAGTTGAGTTTGGTTTGAGGCCAAATCAGAATTAGTGTTTCCATTGAACTGTGTTAAGATGTGACACAGTTTGGCTGTTATTTACTCATGTTTAACCAGAACGAAAAACTGGTCTCTCCATCATTTTGAGCTAATGTCCAAACAATGGGGACTGGATTGGATATAGAAATTCTGATTCAATGTTCAGCTAAAAAATTTTACACATCCCAATGTGAGGCCACAAGAAAGTCTGTCACTGTTGGCCTTGGGGCTGGAAGGCAATCTGACCTGAGGGGAAAAAAAAGAGAATTTCTTCTACAAACAGATGTTGGTGGACGTTGTTACAGTTTTGCAAAACTAGCTGAGGTTCACTAGCAGCTTCTATAGTTTGTGAAGCCACAGCAGAGGCAGAAGTCAGGCACATTACTGTGTGAAGTATGTGGTATTAATACCCACCCAGTTGATCGAGCTAAATATAGAGATAATGCATCCTTTTCTGAGCAGGAGGCAGGAGATGAAGGTCTTACCCCCCATGATAAAGGAAAGGAAGGGAAAGCTGCAGCCTTTCTACATCAGCTCCAAGATCTGCAGCCTGCTGTTTGTAGGATGGGGTGATCCAGGCTTCCAAAAAGAAGTAGCAATCTCCCCTAAGGTGGGTTCTGCTCCTGAAGAAACTATAAGCCAAACTAAATATTAACTTACCTCCAAGCATCATAGCAGTGTAATTTTTTTTATGACATACTGTGCCTGACATGTTGCAAACATCTGTTACTTGGTTTGCTTTTTGTTTTGTGTACGTGTCTGTGTGTGTATATGTGCTCTTCTGAGAAGGGTGAGGAGGGGCAGAAGGGAATACCTGCCAGTCTCTGAAGTTCAATGTGACTCAGAGTTCCAGGTGCAAAGCTAAAGGAAAGTTTGATTTCGACAGTTTTAAAGATAGATAGATCTTTAAAGGTACTTAAACAAGTGTCTGTTAGTATTCAGAAGTAGAGCTCTCCATCCAGTTTTAAAACCTCGCTTTTCATTGTCTTTGCAATGGTCATGTGCAATTTCCTCACTTTGCACTGCAACGATAAAGAAATAGAAAATGTTATTTCCTCCCTCAGTTACAGGGGGACTGTGTTCTCCCTCCCATGAGCTGCTATTGGTAGCTAAAAGGTATGGAGCAAACCCAAACCTCTGTGTTACCTGTGACTTCTACCATTGACCAAAAAGGGGGCTGTACTTTTCATTATCAGATCAGCCAGGAAGTTTTACCCCGCTGAACTCAAGTGGATTAGCTGTAGATGTGGTTTCCTCCTAATTGTCTACTGCTTGAAACTTGAAAGTGAGTGGTCTGATGTCTTAAAGGAATTTGTGTCATGAAGAGAAGAGACTCTGTGTCAGCCTAGAAAAACATTTCAAAAATTAACAAAAATTGCGGCATCAGTTTTGTTCAGTACTTTTCATCTTGTCCCTGTACATCTCCGTAACTCTTTTCCCTAGATAATCTTTGAAAGGTCTGAAAAATCTGATTAAATCTGAAGCTTGATCATTGACTGAAAGCAGTGTGTCTGAAGGCATACTTCAGTAGCAGGCCTTGTTCACCTCTTGTTTGTGTTGCTGTGTGATCTGTACGGATGTCATCTCAGTTCCTTCTTCTTGTTGCTCTGTCTTCAAATATACATAATTATGTTGACCTGCTCCACAGCAGGCTTTGAGGTATCTGGATGAGCAGGACTAGATATTTTATTAGCTCATTTAATGTGATGAAGGTGGAGGGAAAAGACTGACCAATTTGTACTCTCTTCAGCGGACACCTCTATCTGGAGGTGGAACAATTAAGTGAACAAAAAAACAGTAAACAAGAAACTGAGCAAATCCTAGTTATCAAGGAGAGGATCATAATATAAAATGAGTGTTTTTCTTTTTTCTGTTTCAGTGAGGACCAAATCAGGCTCCTAAATGTCTCGATGTACATCACGGTAATTGGGGAACAGGAATATTCATTTTAGTTTCATAGCCACCATCTGTGTTCCTTCCAGAAAACAGCTACCTCCATTAATCTTACCCATTTTACTATATTAAGTGTTATCTATTCTTGTTATCTTGTGACCAGAAGGGAGCCTGAATGCCATACATGAGCCTGTTAGATGTTTACCTGTACAATTGAAGAAGTGCTGGAGGAGGTTCCCTCTCGGCCAAACTCCGCGGTGTTGGATGAAGAGCAATCTAGCCTGGTAACTTCGATACAGAGTGGGAATACCCCCTCCCCTGCCATGCACCAAGGTCCTAAGGGTCAAAAGAGGATTAGGGCTTCTTTGATTGTGACTGTTTGCGAAGAACAAGGAGCCTTCTCTTCGCTTGGCATGATCAGGGCAGTTAGATGAGAATCAGCTTTGGGTGGAGAGCTGGGAACCCAGCCTGAGCTCTGCGCTGGCCTTGGTTGTGCACGGCATCAACTTTAGTGCCTCAGTTTCTCAGTCCTGATTGAAAGAGAAAGAATACTTCTTGGTTCCTCATCTGAGCAGTGCAAAGTTTTATTATGCTGTATTTGAACAGCATTTGAAGATACAAATCCCTAGCATTACGAGTTGTTTCAACATGCATGTCCTGCTAGTAAACTGCAGTATAAAAGCCAAACTCTCATCTCAGTCACGATGGTATTAAGAATAATGCAAATGATTCAGAAATGTGAGTGGTCCAAAGCCCATAAAACATACCAGATGTAAGTGAAGCAAACCAAACCAAACCAAACCAAACCAAACCAACAAACAAAAAAACCCCACTGTGTACTACAAAGCAGTATTACAAAGGACTCTCTTAACAATATATGCAGAATATTATTTCTGTTGTAGGAGAAGCGCTCTATATCCTCTCCGGCAGCAGATAAATTACAAAATCTTTTTCCAGGATGCTCTATAAATGCATAAACCTTCTGGGCTGAGAGATGAGTCGGAGACTGTTACCCAATCTGCCCTGGAGCAAGCCAGGAAAGTAGATCTGATGCTGAAAGAGACAGCTATTTCCCAAGATTTATAGACTACAAGTATTTTATTTACTATCCAAGGAAGGAGTCCACACTTGTTGCAAAGAATGAGCATAAAGTGGGCAGGGTTGGATCCTCCTTGGTTTTGTGTGACTGTGAAAATAAATTAAAGCATCTCTGGAAGCTGAGCGTTCAGGTGTCTTTTGGTCCTGTGAGGTTTCTCAGAAAAGGCTGTCCTGAGAGCTCTGCAGTATGCTCGCACGCTTGTGATGTGTGGGGAGCTTGTTAGACCTTAACTCTGAGCTGAAAAAAATACAGAAGAAGCCTGAATACAGAATATTTAGGTATCATTTTCAACTCACACACCAGTGTCCAGCGTAGACTGCAAGCTGTTTCTGCTTTTAGCTTTCGTATCATTGAGTCTAGTCTGTCTGAGCTGTAGTAGTACATCATCCCCAAACGCTTTGTACAATCTAAGCAGTATGTAGGGGTAATGAACATTTTTATTTTGGTATGTGCATTCTCAAAGTCTCATTAGAGGTAGCACTAGTATTTACTTGTTGGCATTTCAAATGAAAGGGAGTCTATTTAACAACATCAGCGATTTGGTCAGTATTGGCACAGTTCCAGCGCCGAGTGGAAAGTTGGATGATGTTTTCATTAACCTCAGCACTGTATATACTGCTGCAGTTTTTCTTCGGAGACTGTGTTTTCTGTCACTGTAGCGAGACCAGGGCTGCAGAGGAAGAGCAGTCAGTAGGGCTGCCTGCTAAAACCTCAGGCTGATTCCTGAATTAGGTGCTGGAAGTGCCTCCAACCTTTACTCTTCATCATGGTTGTCTCTGTTCCAGAAACCAGCTTGCCTGTCCTTTGTCCATTAAGCACCTTCTCTTCCTCCTTCTGCTCCACCTTTAAATCCTTAACTCCATGTGAGAAACCCCAGTTTTTGCCCCTTACCTTCCACACCAGCCCTGTCTGTAGAACAGCTCCTATTTGTTTGACAGCATCTGCTTGCTGTGACTACAATTTTCTGTTCCAAAGATGTGGTTAGCTGAAAAGAGAAGCACATTTATTCATTCATTGACACTCCTGTGAAAGCACACTACGGGTCATACTGCTTACATAGTTTCTGCGGTAGTCATCACAGTATCTTGCCGATAGAAGTGGATTTTTTCTTAAAAGAGCTTTGAGGAAGGGAGGTGTACTGATTCCTGTGTTAGAGGTGGAAAATCTAAGGCAGGGAAGCAAGATGACTTGCTCAAAGAGTTTGTGGAAGAAGAGTGGGAGGGGAAATCCCATATGCCAAAGAAGGAATTAATCCAGACTGCAGAAAACATGGAAGATGACTCAGTTGCAGATGATAAAAAAAAATCAGAAGGCAAGTGAAAGCTTCCCAGAACTCTGGATGAATGCAAGAGAGAGAGGAACTGTATTTGCTGAAATGACTCACAGGAAGTTATCAGCCCATATGCGGCCAAGAGGGTAACCAGTACCTGGGCTGGGCTGGGACATATCTGTGAGAAAATAGACTGTGTGTTACAAGGTCATCTCTGCTTGGCTTGAGTGCACTGCTGGGCAGCACACTTGGAGGAGAGCTGCCTGCTTACAGGGAATCTGAATTCAAACCTCAGAGCAAAACAACCTCTCTTGGATCAATAGTTCTGTTCACGGCAGAGGTTGCAAGACAGGGTCACTGGAAAGTAGTAGTTGCTTTGCTACTGAAAAATCTCAATTTCTAGCTAGTAACCATTGCTGTTTTCCATCATTGCTGTACTCGAAGTTACTACTCTGCTTAAACTATTGCTATTTCTTGTAATACCGTGCATGATTTAATATTTTTTATCTCTAAAAGTGATGGCTAAATAGTCCTCCCAGCATGCTCCTAAGAGTTCTTATTATTCAGTGTTTTGCATAGTGATGTTATAGCAGAGGTTTAGGTGGTCAGAGCTGCAAAAGGAATTAGACTATTCCTATGAATTTAGTAAAGTTAATCTATACTGGGTCAAGTCTGTAATTCATCTAAGATAGTTTTTCACGTGTTGAGAGTAGCAAATAAGTCCCAAGATGATGATTTAACTTCTTAGCTCCAAACCTTCTATTCAGCCACCAAAACACACATGTACCTCTGCATCACTTGATGCTTACTCTCAGTTTTTCAGGGGATACACTTGTTGGTGCTGCTAGTGGGAAAACTATGTGTAAAACCAAGAACAAAGTGTGTCTTAGTGAAAGGAAGAAAATTCCCTGTTAGCAGCAACTTAACTGAGCAACTGTTATCTAACTGGGACTGGGGTTTCATGGTACACTTGGTAAAGAAATATTGCACTGTATGAGTAAATCTCCAGGCATTTATCTTCCAGTATCCAAGGAAGTTACCCGTGTCTTCCTTTTCTGCCACTGGTTGAGCTACAGTACATTGGTGCAGATAAGTACCCAAAAGTACAATGGCTCAATAGGAATGAGTAAAGCCAAGTGAAATTTGAACCAGTATGTTTTTCCTTGGGACGTTTCGGATAGCTCCTATTTCTATGTGGGCTACAGATTGTGAGAAGAGATGTAGTTACACAGCATCTTTTCTGCTCTTTGCCTGAATCCCAGAGCAAAGAAGAAGGGAAGTGTAATAGTCATATGGAAAAGGGAACTCAGCGATTCTGTGTTTGGAAAGTATTTCTTACTCATTTTCAGGTCATGTCGTGCAGGGAAGGTTGCTTGACTTAAAGAACTTCCTTGTCAACCTTGCATTAGATCTAAGCTAGGTTATTTTTGTGCATAAGGTAGCCACTTGTGGTTTTGGAACTTGTATTTCTATGTGTTTTAGTCCAGAGTGCAGGTCTTGGTGCAGCAGTTTGCTGCTGTTCTTTATCTTCTGCTAAAAGTGTAGAGGAGAATTGCTTGCTTCCCTCATCTTCATGAAGCTGTACCTTTTCTGTGCAAGCCAGACCATTTCCTGAGCACTCTCAGTGCCTTGTTTGTGCCCTGACATCTCTGATGACCACTGCCCAGAATGTGGATTGAAATGTGCTATCTAAATAAATACGTGTAACACACTATTTCTACTTGACATGAAACAACTGTCCTTTCTGGTATTCATAACTTTCTGACAGAGACATTTACTGATTTTATTAACAAAAATAACCCTCCCCTTTAAGAGTCAGTTAATTTACCTCAGCCCTGCCATAAAATTTCCTCTTGATGCCAATGGGAGGTGAAATAAACTTTTAGAAATAAAGACCCTTCATGTAGCTAGTCCAATAAAATGTAGGTTAAATGTAGTGTTAAAGGACAGAATATTTTAAATGAAAGGCATCCTTCAAAGCAGTCTGATATATAGCGAACTTGATGCTTTGAAGCTGGCAAATACCCAAGCTAGCTTCAGCTAGTTTCAGGGAGAAACTGATGATCTGCATAGATATAAAAAAAAAAAAAAAAAGGAAAGAAGGACTGGCAGTCATAAATATTTTGAGAGCTAAAGAAAGAATCGCTTCAGAAAAATAAATGCACGTTGAATTAGCTTTATTGCTTCAGCATGCAAAAAGGTCTTGAATGATATTGTAAATGTCAGTGTGTATTTGTTGCAGTTCCTCGCTAAACTACATTTTGGGTTAATTACAAGGCTGTCACCAAAACTAAATGTTTTAATACAGTTTAGTTCCTTTAGTTCCTCAGACAACACAAAGTAAAAGTCCATAATGTCATTTTTGTCCTAAGAAGTTGTTAGCAGTACCATGATGTTGGTTTACAACAACCAAGCAGTTGCATTCATCTCGAGCATGATGAAGTTCTGTACTTCCCTACGTGGAGATGAGCTGTAATTCCCACATCATCACACTGAGGTTTGTATCAAAGCCAAATGGCAAACTTGGAATGAGTGCTGGACAGGTGATGGAAATTCATTAGAGTGACAGTGCAGGCAGTTACTGCCCAATTTAAATGTGCACATTAGAAAGCTGACTCACCTTGGCTCTACTTAGAGTCACTGGAGACTCGTTCAAGCCTGGTTCAGTCCATCTGAGTTGTGCTCTCTGGTGAAGACTTCTCCCTCTCCTTTTTTAATGTCTCCTTAGGCACCAAAGTTGGATGCATGAAACCAGGCAGCATGACAAACATCCCCAAGGAAGACAGGTGCTTTGCATCAAGAACAAAGCTATGACACCAGGCTCTCCAGAAAGGGACGTGGGACTGGAGTTATGCTCTTCAGGTGAGTACAGACTTGGGACAGTCCCACAGGAGTGAGACATGAGAATGGAGAAGTCAGTGAGCACAGAGGAGGAGGAGGTTTTAGAAGAAAGCATATATCCAGGAATGGGGTAAGGGCTGAAGGCAGCTGAAAAGCAGCTTGCTAACTGGGAATTAACTAGGTTTTAAAATAAAAAGTCCTGTGGATTCTATACTCAGCCCTTACTATTGGTACACTGTGCTTCTACGTGAGACCAAGAGTTTCTCTCACAACAGCCTGGAGTAGTCCTTGCAAATGTGGTGAGGCGGGTTGCAAACATACCTGTCAGCTATAGCTTTTTAACCAAATGCTGTGGCAATTTGCAGGAGTAAGTAGGTGAGTAAAAATGCCCTTTTTCTGTAATTTTACTTTCTGAAGCATGTTACGAATAGAAGAATCATCTGGGGCTAGAAGAGAAAATGCAACTAGTAGCTTGACCTTTTATTGGGTATAATGGAGAGGTGATATGGGAAGTGATATTTTAGAAGAGCAAAACAACACACTAGACATCAAAGGAGATAGCACTGAAAGTGCATCTAATGCAGCTGAGAGGGTGAGTTCAGGTAGTGTACAAATAAGGAAGAAGGGGTTGCAGACTGCTCTGGCGACATGCAGCAAATACATAACAGGGACAGTTTGTGTGAGGTTTCATAGATAACTGAAAACTCTGATCATGGAGAGAGCAGTACAATGACTAAATTTCCAACCATTTTGTAGGCGATCTGAGAAGCGACTGTGCTTTGAGCTCTCTCTGTGCCCAGGGGAGGTAAGGCTGGCTGGCTGGCTGGCTGAGAAGTGTGCAGGGGTGCCCGCACCTCCTGGTAACCACAGGTGGGATTTTTTGCTTTCTGAGAGCAAAAATACACATAAAGTTATGACCTAGTAGGAAGTCAAGTGAAAATAGAACCAGCCATAAACAAGAAAATCAGTTCTGGGAAGAAAGTGTGGTGAAGGTCAAAGCAGAAGGACGTTAAATAAATTCATAATGCACATATTCAGTTCTTCCAGTTCTAAAGCTGTAAAAGAGTAAACTGCTTTGGGGCAAATGAGGTGACATTTATAAATCTTGATACCCAGAAAAGAATTCTGGCTTGTGTGTATTCCATTGTTTCATTTTCAAACTTCCTATCTGATAATGTGTAAAGGAACAGATACTCCAGACAAATACCTCATTAGAACACAAATTTGTTTCATAGAAAGCCAGATGTTTTCAATGACATATAAGAATGCAGTAGCTAAAAACCATTAAAATAGTTGCAGCTTGTGGTGCATGTTAACACAGAGGGAGCCTAAATGAGTATACCGTGCAAATAGCTGCATTTCCTTCCATTGGGCTGAAAATGATTTCATTATTTTCACTGTTAAATTAAAAATGTGCTATGTCAAAGATAGGTCTTTGCATTTTTCCTAATTTTTGTTTTCCTGATTGGAAAACTGAAGACTAAACTCCACCATTTTCAATAACATTTCCACATTCTTTCTGAAATCTGAATCCTCCTTATTGCCATGCCACCACAGCTTTTTGGAACGTGGCTGCTGAGGTTTGGTGTGGGGAAGGGATTAGGCAAAACTCTCTTACAATGTCTTGAGTAATTGAAAAAAAATATTTTTTAATCTCATAATAGTTTTTTTCTGAATTAATTCTAAAATTGTTAATACCTATTAATTTACAAACTTCTAGATGTCTCCTGCTGCAGAGCTACAGGTTCTCATGAGATGGTAAGCAGCAACTCTTTGACATCATAGAGCAACTTTTCAGGAGCATTTGATTTTGTTAGTGGAGAAATCTTTCTAATTGTGGATATAAATTTTCTGATTAATACTCTGTGGTTAGGTATGTATCAGTCAATGATGAAGAGAGGGAAAAGCTGAAGCATCCCCAATGTAAGGCAAACATACAAGTACCTTGCATTGTATTGTATCATCCAAGGATATCAAAAAACACAATATTGTGGCAAAGAGCAGCTAGTCAAACATATGTGACAGTCAGGAGCTTGTCAAAAGCCTCACAGAGACATATTTAGTATTGTTAATTCTTCTGATCACATCAAGTCATTCATCTTTTATCAGTTCAAATGGCTCTCCTTCCGGGGACAGCCCATCTCTCAGCTGACATTTCATGTGTAATGTATTAGTATTGTTGTATCTCAGACAGCAAAGGAAAAGTGCAGTAGATTAGATGAAGCATCAGGAAGATGTTGCTGCAGTGCTGCGTGTCAGCAGTGAGGGCTAGTCTGGTGAATGCAACCGAAAAAATCAAAGAGATTTTTGCCAGGAGTATCAGGCTGAGCTGAGGCTCCCTTTCGCATGCGGTTTTGCAGTACAGTGCTAGCTGTTGGCATGTTGCACCAGCCAGAGTCCCAGTCCTATTAATAATGAGACATGCATCTCCGAATTAAAGATATGCAAATTATGAAATACGCCATCACATAAGGAGTATGCTCTGTTGTTCCTGGTTAGCAAGGGCATTAGCTGAACTCATTTCCTCCCTGCTTCCACAGGAGATCAGCAAAAGGGAAGTAGCAGTGACTTCTTGGGGCCAGGGGGCAATGCATCCCTAGGAGGGCAGTGATCTTTGCAGTGTGCTGTGTTGCAGACCCTTAAAAAGACAACTCTGCTGATTGCAGCTGCTATTGCTGCAGCCATTTAACTCTTTAGTAATGAATCCAAAGAAGCTGTCTGGAAGTCTTCAGTAACTGTGTAATTTTCTGTAATTAATTTTTTAAGTATACTGGACTTCCATACAGTGACAGCAGGCCTTTGAGCAAGGCCATCAGGGAATTAAAATGTGATGTGGCCTTGGCAGCTTCTAGAACACAAATGCAGTATATAGACAATTGAGTAGATTGGTGAGAAATGTAATTTTATTTGCAGCTCAAAAATGCTAAGGAGGAAGGAGAAATTTTGAGAGCTGAAAAAACCATGCCAGAAATGTGTGTGCCTTCTTGAACTAGCTGGGACTGAACTTTTTTTCCTTTTGATTGTATAAGACTTTCCGATAATTGCAATTCAATAGAAGAAAAGAATTTTCTGCCATGATGATGGAGAAATACTGTCATAGATTGCCCAAAGAGATGGACCAGCCTTGAGCAGGAGGTTGGAGACCTCTGGAGTTCCCTTCCAACCTGCGTGATTCTGTACCAGCAATCATGTTTTGGATTTGTTTTTTTCATTTCTATATCAAATACTAGTAGAGATTGTTCTGTACAATGTTTATTGATGTTACCTATTAATATAATCACAGAATCATAGAATGGATCAGGTTGGAAAGGACCTTAAAGATCGTCCAACTGCAACCCCCCTACTATAGATCCCACCCACCAGATCAGTTTGGCCAAGGCCCCATCCAGCCTGGCCTTGAACACCTCCAGGGATGGGGCATCCACAACTTTTCTTGGCAACCTGTTCGAGTGCTTCACTACCCTTACAGTGAAGAATTTCCTCCTAATGTCTAGTCTAAATCTATCCTCTTTTAGTTTAAGACCATTCCCCCTTGTTCTATCATTATCTACCTAAGCAAGGAGTCCTTCTCCATCTTTTTTGTAAGACTCCTGTAAGAACTGAAAGGCCTCAATGAAGTCACCCCAGAGCCTTCTCTTCTCCAGGCTGAACGTCCCCAGCTCTCTTAGCGTTTCTTCATAGGAGAGGTGCTCCAGCCTCTGATCATCTTTGTGGCCCTCCTCTGGACCCACTCTAACAGCCCCACATCCTTCTTGTGCTGGGGGCCCCAGACCTGGATGCAGGACTCCAGGTGGGGCCTCACAAGGGCAGAGCAGAGGGGGACAGTCACCTCCCTCGACCTGCTGGTCACACC
Organism: Anser brachyrhynchus; assembly: GCF_964034855.1. Classification (NCBI taxonomy): domain Eukaryota; kingdom Metazoa; phylum Chordata; class Aves; order Anseriformes; family Anatidae; genus Anser; species Anser brachyrhynchus. The sequence goes on along the minus strand of NC_137702.1, from coordinate 16,971,421 downwards.
TCTGTTGGTGCAGCCCAGGATGCAGTTGCCCTTGCAGGCTCATGTTGAGCTTTTCATCCACCAGAACCCCCAAGTCCTTCCCTGCAGGGCTGCTGTCAGTGAGTTCTCCCCACAGCCTGTGTTCCTGTCTGGGATTGCCCTGACCCAGGTGCAGCACCTTGCACTTGGACTTGTTGAACTTCATTAGGTTCACATGGGCCCACTTCTCCAGCCTGCCCACATCCCTTTGGATGGCATCTCTTCTTTGTTTGGTATCAACCGTACCACTCAGCTTGGTGTCATCTGCAAACTTGCTGAGGGTGCACTCAATCCCATCGTCTATGTCACTGATGAAGACATTGAAAAGCACCAGTTCCAAGACAGACCCCTGAGGGACACCGCTCGTCACCGGCCTCCACCTGTACATAGAACCACTGACCACTGCTCTCTGGGTGCAGCCATCGAGCCCATTCCATATCCACTGATAACACTTTAAAAGGTTTCAGCAAGATCTCTTTCCATATTATTTTTATTATAGTCTTAAAAAAAAAGAGAGAGAAAATACTGTTATACTGGTTCAACGTTAGCTAGGTCAGTGGTTACACAGACAGGTACATGCCCTAGCTGAAAACCCTGATCTTGGTAGTTGTGTGTACAACCATGGCACAGCACTGAAACAGTAACAGCAGCTCAGATTTCAGCCCCAAGTTAAACTCTGAAACATACACCTGCCAGGAGATGACATTAATTTGTTAAATGAATGTCATTGTATCACGTACATAGAGCAAACGTGAACTATGTTCATGAGAAAGCACCGTGTCAGAGGGACCCTGTAGGGCATTGCAGATGTTGTGTTCCTACAACGCATGGATGGCTTCATGCTGAAGGAGGGGAAGGTGACAAGCTGCATTGCTACACAGCACAGAACAGGATGTTAAGAAGGATATGTTCCTCACTCAAAACAATGTGAGGCTCTTTTTTTTATCTAGTCAAAATATAATTACAGAGATTTGAGTTTGGCTGCGATACTTGGGCTAGCCTGCCTAAAAACGTGAAGTGAGCCAAGCTGTTGAATCCTGGTCCTTGGAAATGTCTTTGGGTTTTTACGCCATAAGATTCTGAGGCTGCCTGGTCCTTTGTTTTTGAAAGTTGACTTTACGATTTAGCTGAAAAGTTATGTAAATTTTTAAAAACTGTATCTACTTATGCTTACATTCTTGTTAAGCCCAAAGTCAAACTGCTGCTGTGGGAGTGACAGCTCAGATGTGAGTGAAGGGCCAAATGAAAATTATGTGGAGATTTCATTTGACAAGGCCACTTCAGACAAAAGAAATGTTAAACAAATAGCCTTACACAATGGGAAATGGTGAACTTCTGCTGAACCTTGCTGTTGGCTCTCTGCCAAAGGAAAGTTTGAAGCTACTCGTATGTTCTGATTTGGAAATCTCTCTGGTTTTAATGTCCAGCTTTTGTGTACCATTTTAAATGGAAAATGAAAAGTGCTTAATTATCTTTCCCAGGGTATGACAGCTGATAGAAATTAAAATGTCTGCCCAGAACAGAGTGAAAATCCTGCACACTGATAATAAGTCAAACAATGTAAACCTGTGCCATATTAAGCTGTAAATGGAAAAATAGGTGAGAATAAATGATTTCACGAGGTAAGAATAGTATCAAAGAAAATGGAAACATTCAGGTATATCACCCTGGGTGAGTGTTTCTTTCAGGCCACAAACTCCTGTCATGAACAGTAAAAGCAGTCATGGTCTGGATGGCTTTTCAGAATTATCTACTTGGCTAGACAATGCAAGACAAGGGCTCTGGGTAGAAGCAATGTCTTTATTAGGGTAGGTAGAGGGAGAAGAAGCTTTCATGCTTTCAGGCCTACAAGTTCTTCTTCAAATAAAATAGAATTTCAATTTCTCTACCTAATTTAAATGAAGACCTGGCTAGGAATATGAATTCTGCATGTCAGGAAAAGCCTCTAACACCCAGCCACCTTGGCATTATCTTCTGATACTCCATATATATATATGTATATATATATATATATATTTTTTTTGCTGTTACAGAAAAGCTGCAGTCTAATATTTTAATAATTCTAATCATTACTATCTGCAGCACCTGGAAAGAAGAAATTTCTGTAGAGATTGATCTCTTCAATTAAAATTAACCATTTGAAATGGAAAGCTGCCATCATAATCTGTTATGTCATAATCTGACACCTGTTAAAGTTGCAAAAAATGCTGCTCACTGTTTGAGACAAAAGATAGAGCCCAGGACAAGTTGTTTTAAGGCATGTGCTGGTCATTATCCTTTTAACTCAAGATGGGTTTGAACTTCAAATCTGAGTTTCAATGGCACGTGTCCTGAGAGGCTGGAAGTTTCCATCCCAGCCCTCATTTTTAGTAAGAACATGTTATCTATCTCCTGGTAGAAGAGGGATGGGGTACCACCTTAAAGGCTCAGAGATTTAAGTTAAAGATGCTTCTAAATGTAGTTGGCTGGAGAATTTCACAGGTTTGCTGGAATTACAACTTTTTTCTCCCCATCCCTCTTCTGTGATGCCTACAAAATTATTGGCCGTAACTAGAGCTAAAGAGCCCACGGCCATGGCTTAGTGCAGACAGATGACTATGCCTGCATGCTCCTGCCTCCTCCCAGGCATTAAGATGGTCAGGTCTTCAAAGCAGGTTTTCTGGTTAGTTTCTGCTGCAAGCCCAGCTACAGGTAAATGTTTCTCTGGTGAATTTCTTGGGCTTGACCTCTTTTATTCAGAAAACTATTTCTGTACTCCTCACCTGGCACAATTCCTGAAGCAAAGAACTCTTAACTGCTGACTTGGTTGCACCAGTGGCTTTAGGGGATGCCATTATGGGACAATGCTTGCTAGCCAGGGTATTCAAGTGCCAGTCCAAATCCTCCAGTTCTTTTGAAATCCCAAGTGGTTTTAATGTAAACCTAATAGAAATATTGATTATACTAAATTGGGCTGACCAGTGAGTTTGTCTGCCGTGGAGATGCTGGTTGAAATTTCATCGTAAAATAGCTGGAGGAGCAAGACAGGTCTCTGTCAGTACTTGTCATTAAATCTTCCTTTACAGAGATGATTTGACCCCAAGCATGTGTAAAAATAAATTGCAAAGCAGCTCAGCCTGTCACATGGGCCAGTCTGAACCAAGTGGTGGGTATTTTAATACAAAATGTACCTGAATCTGCAAACTCCTTACAAGAGAATTGCACACTTCCCATACTTCAGCTGGCACCAGCTGAACTCTTTCCTGTGCAATGACATGCTCAGGGCTGTTTTCAGGAGCAAATTATAAACATTTCTAGCTACAGGCTAAATACGACTTGGTTTGCCAAGTGCAGCTGAATGTGAGAACATATTTATGCTGAAACAGGAAGACCAATGAACAGCTTGCTCAGCTCTCTGTCCCTTTTCTCTGCAAAAACACTAATCTGTGGCACAAAAATTACTGCAGAAGCTGTTAAACACTATTTTTTTCTGTGTGAGAGGCCATTATTTAAGTGCTGTCCTTCTCTGATTAATGAACACGGGCTCTTCCCTGGCCTGTCTGCCATGCTGTACTAAACATGCTCAGCTAAAAGTAAAAAGCTTTGATGCTGTTCTCTAGCCGCTAGCTTAAAAAGTCAACTTACTGCTTCTCAGTCACCCTCTCCATTACAAAGATTGTATCTGCAAGATCAATTCTACCTGCTCCAGCCCATTAGCTTCAGTACCATTGAGAAGGTTCAGAGCAGGAGAAAATCCAGTTTGATGCCTCTTAGCTGCCAACCCTTGGTACTAAATGTGCTGGGACAACAAGAGAAAGCAGAGAAAGTCTTTGCTATCTTCTCTTCAGGCAGACAACAACCATAACTTCATGTGAATCCCGTCTGCTTACTGAGAAGGTAGCCTTCAGCAGTGAATCCGCACTTGCCAGCGCTGAGAGCCAGGGACAGAAAACGGCCCTTCCTCATGCTGTGGTCACGGCAATGCCATAGATGTACTGGATCATTACTGAGGCCAATGCACCTAGATAATCAGTTGCAGCTGAGGTTGTGACACAGGTATGGGAAGAACGGTACTGGCTCTAAAGCTTTGGTAAAGTTGTATTTGCTATCATAATCCAAAGATTTCAAGACCTCCTCTGAATGAATAGGGGAGCTGTACTCACTGTGCAGAAATGTTTGTTACAAGGCTGTGTCCTTCCACACCTGTCCTGAGAAAAAATTTCTCAAAGCATGTACTATACTAGGAAGACTTTTTTTTTCCCTTGAAATCTGTTGGATAGGTATAACTGTATGGTTTTGGTTGTCAGCATGGAAACTAAACCAGTGGGATCCAGTTTGGTTCTCGGTGTTGCTAGGCTTATTGTCTACCTTCAGGACGGTCTGAGAAAGAAGCTGCAACACTCTGTGCACGGTGGGCAAGAACTCTTGCATATCTTTTTTCTTCTGCTTAATAATCAGACAGCCCAAATTTATGTTAGAGTGATTTAAATCTTAGATTGAAACCATATGATCTAATTCTCCCTCAGAAAGGAAAAAGAAAATAACAGCTGAAAATTACAGGAAGGAGTATTATGAATTCCTACAATGAAAACAACAAGAACAACCAAACTAAAATCCAAGCTGTTTGATGAATGGTGGAAACTTGGTTTCCTTCAGACTGTCTTACACTACTACACCGCTTACACTGCCATACCACAGCAAACCTTCCACGATACACAATCACAGGGCTCCCAGATACAAAGTTCTGTGCAAAATAGATCGAACTCTCCTCTTATCATATCCTGAACCTTTCCTTGTGCAGTTACTCTTTCATGTCACCTGTGGCCCCCACTGTAATCACGTCTCTTTTTTTTTAGTGCCACCCAGGCAGAAGACAGCACATGCTGTTCCCTGGAGCCTCATACCTGCGGATTAGTTGGCGAGTACATCCATGGCCAGCGGCATCTGCTGAAGACAATAGCTAGGAGGTAAGTTCTTCCTGCCTTTTCTCCTGCAGGAGCATTCATAGTGTTAATTTTCTCTACATGCTGCTCTATTTTTATGAAAATTAGAGAAGCTTCGTTTTTTGAAGATCTTTATGCCAGCTTGCTAGCTAGCTTTGGTTGAAGCTATTAGGGGTGCTAAAGGTCTTGCAGGAGGACTGGCACACAATGTGATCATATCAGCCTTGTTTCCCCAGGAAAACAGGTTAAAAGATTTCTCCTTGCCTGTAATTGGAAGCTGCCAGTTTGAAAAGCTGCCAGAGTCTGTCTGACAAAAGAAGACCTCTCTGTGTTTCCCCTTGCAATTGCTTTCCCATGGAGCCTAAAGGCGAACTGTTAAGGCCATTGATCTCCCTGCAAACAACATATTTGCAGCAGTGGCAGGAAATCTCTGTGGGGATGAAGTGTACAGGAATGACACACACTGACTGCTCATTACACTGATCTGGTACTAACTGGTCCCTAAGTGAAGAGGAGTCACCAAAACTTAGCTACAGGCCATTTGACTTATTTTAATTAGTCACTCTGAAAAAGTCAGCCACTCAGAAGTTAGAAAAGGGTATTAGGATGGCATATCACAACTTCGTTCCAGCTCCCTTGCAAGTTCATCCAGTTTTTAAACAGAACCCTTTCTTTAATCTTTAGATGAGCACTTAATGCCAAGTCAACGTGACAGCCTGCTTCTTTCTAATTATTTGGTGACTGATCCCATTCTCTGTTTTCAGCCCAAGATTGAAAGGCTGATCTGAGACAGAGCTATTCATTCCTTCACGTTCTGGTGAATGGCATTGCTCAGTCCACTGCCTCGTGCTGCACCAGCATTAATCCTCACTACCCCCCATGAAGCTGGGGACTGGGATTGTGATTGCCTTATGGATAAGGAACTATAGCTCCTAAAATTAAAGTCACAACTCTCTGTTGGTTTTGAATGTCCATCTGCCCAGGTTCTGACTCTCCAGAAAAATCCTACGTTACTGTCAGTAGTACTGACAAAGCTCTCATGCTGTAGTTGCAGTAACAAATGATGGACATATCTGTAACTTGACCAAGGAGGATCTCCAGTCAGTAAGCAGAAATCTAGGGAGTGATTAGCTAGCTGCTGTCTCTGAAAAAGGTGTTGTAAGAAACCTAAGTAAGAGTGGCAGTGATGGCAGCTGTAGGACCAAATTGCTGTTCTCCCAGAGATGCTTTCCATTGCCTGGACTGTAAGGTTACTCTTTATCTTCCTGTGGGCTCTGTCTCACTCTACAGCAAAGAATAGGTCCCACAGAACAGTTTCTATCCCTATGCAACCCTTTTTATTCAAACATTAACACTAAGCTCACCCATCCAGTACACCCGATGAAATACTGCATTTCAGGACAAATATGTTCATTTTCAAACCAATTTCATTACTGGGTTGACAACCTGGTCGCAAAAACATTGTCCTGACACAATTTGGGAATAAAAAAAAACTGTTGCAGAGATGCGGTTCTTGATTAGCAGCTGGTCGTAGAAGGATTTGGGACCTTTAAGTACTCTTGCAGCCGAAGCCAATGTCCCATCAAACCACACATTAACCACATTTCTGAAAGAATTTTGTCTCCTCGGGGAAAAAAATGTGAGTGTGAACTTGTGATCAATGGCTGAGAGAACAGATTTAAGTTGGATATGAAACTTTAATGCTGGCACTTCTGGATATATGAGCACTTGAATTTGGAAATCTAACAGCACCAGTATAACATTGATCTTTCCGTTATTTGGGAATTCAAGACAAGCTCCCTGCCATACCATGAAATCCCATTCCATGCTGATCAGTACCTTCCTGGACCATCACCAAGGCTGCAACCTTTCAGCATGTGCCTAAACCTCTGCACTTGTGCTCACGGAGTAGCTGATTGCAGTCGGTGTCAAGCAGCTCTCAGAGGAGAGGGACTTGGACGTTGGCCCTCACAGCTGCTTGCTGGCAGCAAAGCAATGAAGAGGTCATGGATGAAGAGATGTAGGGGAGGGGAACCTGCTCATCCAGGCATGGACACAGCTTGGGAACAAACAGGAGGAATTAGCAGCCTGCATGAACTGCAGTGCTGTGAGCTCGTCGGCATCACAGAGGAATGGTAAGATAGCTCACACAGTCGACATGCTGTGGTGGATGGGTACGTGATGCTCAGGAAGGGCAGCGAGAGAGCAGGGGGAAAGCATGGAGTTCTGCCTGCAAATGGGAGATAAGCCAGCTGGGAACTTAGGGGTCAGAATGGGTGGGCAGACCAACACGGGTGATTTTGTCATGAGTGTCAAAGGGTTGTGATCAGTGGCATGAAGTCCAGCTGGAGGCCAGGTGGTGTACCCAAGGGGTCATCGCTGGGGATGATGCTGTTTAACACTCTCATTAATAACCCAGATGATGGGGCAGAGAGCACCCTCAGCAAGTCTGCAGATGGCACAAAGCAGGAAGAAGCAGTTGACAGAGCAGGTGGGTGTGCGGGCATCCAGAGGAACCTGGGCAGGCTGGAGACCTGAGCAGACAGGAACCTCATGACATTCAGCAATGGGAAATGCAAAGTCCTGCACCTGGGAAAGAACCAAGCCCATTGCACCAGCACCTGCTGGGGGCAAAACAGCTGGAGAGCAGCTTGCCAGAAGAGGACCTCGAGTTCCTGGTGCACAACAACTTGAACATGAAGTCCAATTGGGGTGTGTTAGGCAGAGTGTTGCAAGGTCAAGGGAGGTGATTCTTCCCCTCTGCTCAGCACTGGTGCTGGGTCCAGTGCTGGGCTCCCAGTACAAGAGCAACCTGGACATGCTGGAGTGAGTCCGGTGAAGGGCTGCAGAGACGACTGAGAGTTTGGAGCATCTGACATATGAGGAGACTGAGAGAGCTGGGACCATTCAGTCTGGATCATTTTTCTTGCCCACTTAATTCTAGTTTTCTTTTATTAGACTGAACACCCCTGCAAATACCCTTCACTCTCTGCACACCATGGAGGCCGTATATCAGCTATTCTTTGCTGCGAAACTTTTCCACCCCATGCCAGCCCAACTCCCTTGCCCCACTCCTTGATACATCTCCTCCTTCCCCTGCTTCTCCTGCTCCACTGGTCCCCATGGTTTTTCCTTCATTAGACCAAGATCTCCCCTAGCTCGTTGCTTGGTCTCAGCTATTCCTGAAGCTGGGACAGTGTGTAACAGTATGATGGAAGTGCCTGGAGAACTTGGTTGTTGTCAGACCCCAGAACAAAACGTGACTGAAGACCCGAGCTATTTCAGTACACCCCAGTACGTTCTTGCAACTCTGTTTACAGGAAACGTCTTCTTTGGAAGAGATGCTGTAAGAAACAGGAGAGCATCTTCCTAAATGTATTGATTTCTATTGTTCTTATTAACCAAAACCTTGCTCAGTAGGAGAGATTTTTAACCACAGCAATTAATTTGTTAAAGCTACACATTGCACTGACTGACAGGGTTTATTCTTAAGACAGTGAAGAAGGATGCACGTGTAGATGTGGCTTGTTGCCTTTTCCCTTTATCACATGGAAGTGCCTAATCAACGTGAAAAACAGAACTCTTTTTTTTTTTTTTTTTTTTTACTAGGCAAGGCAACCATGCGAGCCCCTCTCTTCCCATAGCAGCGCTGCCCTCCCCGCTGCCCTGCGTAGGCAGCAGCTGCCGGGCCGGGTGAGGATCTGCAGTGTGCGTATCGCATGGGCCGGTCTCACAGGGAGCTGTCTGCAGCAGTAACTGTCAGGAGAGGCTTTCTACTGAATTATTCAGAGCTGTCAACTAGAAGCCAGTCTAGGGTGAGATGAGACTGCAGCATTCATTTCAGTTTAGTTTAGACTGAGACCAAATTAGGGGTATATTAATTTTCACTGTTGCATAGGCAATCATAGCTCCTTTGGTACGTCAGGACCTTCAATTTCACCAGGTCCTGGTGCGCTCTTGTCCCAAAAACCTTGGTGAAATATTTGTCAAAGGTCTCTTCACACCACAATGTAGATACTACTAGTCACCAAAGTCTGTCTGCACACGAATACTTGGCAACTCACATCCCATTCTTTCCCGCTTTGCTAGTTTTTGAGCCCTCAAATTTGGTTTTGGAAAGACACATTGCAGGGTCAGAAGTTACACTCAGTGAGTTTCATGGCTTAGCCATAAAAGACTGTGCTCAAAACATGGCAATTAGTCCATGTGGCTGTCCTGGTAAGCAATAATCATAAAAATAAATATTGGGAGAGGATGAAAAGTAAATAGGAGAGTTACACTGAGCTGTCGGGGAAGGGCTGCACTCTGGGGGAAGCAGCTGGCTTGTTTTTTATCCTGGTTTTCTAAATTATGTGTCTTACTCCTGTTTCTAAGTTTACCATCCATAGAGGATGGCTGAAGTTTAACTGGCTTTTCCCTCTCTAACTCCTTTTGCCACAGAAGTTTCCGTAGGCGGAAAAAAAAATCCTTCCAGATTCCACTGAGCAGCCTCAAACTCAGCAGCCTCTTCCACAGCCCCGTGGGGAACCACGGCCGCACCGCACCCCACAGCAGGAGCTTTGGCTTCTGCCACTGCCTTGGCCGCAGAGGCTGTGTCCCATCTGGGCAGCACAGCTCTCTCTGCTTTGGGTGGGAAAAGCTTTAGAAATAGTCTTGTGGCTACTGGTTTTGCTGTTTTTTCACTGGTTTGCTGACACATGCTGCTGCGTGGATTTGATGTGGTGCAAACCCTGGTTGAGAGTGCAATTAGCTGGGGACGTTGGCTTTGTATGGGCATAGCACTGGGAGATCATCAGCTCTGGAAACAAAAGAGTTTGTGGGCAGCCCAGTTTTGTTTTAGCCTAGTGGTACTCAGGGGTATTTATTTCCTCTGCTCCTCTGGGAGCTTCAGAACCATGGCTGCTATTTACAGGCTGATGAAGCTCAGCACTGTGTGTGTATGCGCTTCCTGGGTTTTTCGGCTTGCCCCGAGTGCCCGAGGCATCGCAGGTATGTTGTATATCTGACCAGCATGGCAAGTTTTTCTTCACGAGAAAGAAGAAAAAGGAAAAAAATAAGTGTCCTCAAATTTCATAGGCCTTGGGACAAATCCAAGCAGTGTGTCTGCATGACTGACTTTTGCAATTAAAATTATTCTGTGGGAGTTAGTCTGAGGATGATCAAAGACCGTAGTTGACGGTTCTTGTTTGTTGGTACAAATATGGTCCTTTTTGCTGGCTGAAGGCTGGAGGCAAAGGTGTTGGTTAGCAGGGGCACTTGCTGGACTTGCTGGAGGAGAAAGCACACAGGGTGGCTTCAGCCTCCTCAGCTCCCCCCTTGCACTGCAGCTGCTGAGCACAGCCAGGCGAGAACTGACCGCTTGCTTGATGGGGAATTTGCAGCCCGCTCAGCATGGCTGCGGACTTGAGCAGGGTGCTGGCAGGCTCCCAGGATGAATTAGTGAGGACGAATTAAGCAGGAGTGTTTCTGAAAATCCAACCGCGCAGCTTCTAGAGAGGGGTGAAAGGGTTGTATTCAGGGTCCCTGTTTCTTAAGGATGAGATTTATCTGGTTTTCGGATTTGCTTTCACTTGTATTTATAACTGGTGTCAAAGACTTCTGAGGCCACATCTTTTCTGTTTCCCTTGGCTGTTTCCCAATCACTTTGGGTTTTCATCTGATATTCATCTGATATTTCATCTGATATTCAGTCAAGGTTTACAGGTAGAGGAGGATTATAGCACCAAAAGCAGCTATACCAAATGCTGTTCTTGCTTCAGAATAAGTATGGTCTTTTGCCTTGGCATTTAAGTCTCTTTCTAAATGGTGTAGTAGGCCTTTTGACTTGTTTTACTCTTTGGGATTATCTGTGCCTTTGGGATTATATTATGCCGGCGGAACATAAACCTCATCTTCATTAACTGTTTCAGGTGTTCATGTGAGAAAATCATATTCCATTTATCTTCCAGCTATAGAAATAATTTAACTGGACATTCAGATTACAAGAAAAGCAAGATTTTCTTTCTAATAATTTCATTGTCAGTTCTAGCATTGAGGATGCTTGAACTGCCTAAACAAAGACTCCAATTAGTAAAAAAGTAGCCTTTTGTCAAGTGCTGGCTTGGGGTGCAACATCTAAGTTGCTATTTGCTCTCCAGCTAAGTCCGCTTTGATGGTTTAGCTGGTGCATGATCCCAGCACAGAAAAACAGGCCACGGGAGCAGCAAAAAGACGAACCCCAGAGTCGTCTGCAGGCACCACCCGCAGCCCTCTGAGAGATTTCAAAGTGCTCACCGAAAACAGAAGGCTGCTTTGTGGATGTGGGCTCCCGTGATGATTTCTGGTTAGTTTGCCAGACCCTTTGGAGTCTTTGGCTACATGGAAAAATGGTGAATGAGCTCGTTGTTGCCTTTTCCACAAGCACTGGCCCTCCAGCACCAACCCGACTGTTGTTACAGCACGACGCTGCTGCCACGCACAGGCAGAGCACCTGAAGGGAGGCTCACACAGGAGGACAGAGCACAGGGGAGGTTTTGTTTCAGTGGACATCGTACCAGTTTCCCTGGAGAAGTGGGCTAGCACCAGCCCTGCTAGAGGAGAGCATGAATACCAAAATAGCACAGCATCTATTTTCCTTTCAGCACAACACAGCTCCCGTCATGGCTATTAATAGTAGTTATGCCTGCAAAGAGAGGTCAGGCCAAATCCCTTGGTAGGTAAATGCCTTAAATGATAGTTCACCCCTTTGCTGGTAGCAGCTTCTAAGATCAGTGAAATATTTGGAAGTGCGACAAGTGCCATTTTCTGGGAGAGCCACTGAGTCATTCCCAGATTTCACGTCCTGGCTCCCCAGGGTTTCTGGAAACAAATGGTGAGTATTTTTCTCCTGATGTTTTTGACTTTCACATGCCAGGAAGTGACAGGAAAGACTGACTAATTTTTTTTGAGTCTCATCAAGACTTTGTCTACACCAGGGAGATGGCTCAGGACATGAGAGGAATACTGTTTTCCATCCCACTCAGTGCAGCGTATCGGAGCCAAGGGCGGTGCCAATAGTTTGATGGAGATCGCTTGAGCTCTGAGGAGCTGCGGACACGGCCAGACACCCCCAGCCCTGCCAACACCGCTTGTGATCCTGACCTTATGTTCTAGTTTGAGGGTGAAAGGGCCTATTTTTTCCTTTCTGTTAATTTTAAGGAGATAAATATAGCCAGTGAAGTGACCTCTTAGTCCCATGGAAATCTTTGAGTTTAAAGCCGAGAATGTGAATTTTAGCAGTAGCTCTTATTTTATTTATAGACTGGTCATTGTATTGCTTAGCATGAGGTGATGTTGTGTGACACAAGCATAGTTAATTAACACTAGGTCAGCTACCTTTGCAGAACAATGACAGAAGCCTTAACTTCCCTAAAAAACCTCTGTTCTAAAAAAAAAAAAAAAAGTATGTTAAAACATGACTGAATATAGTCTTTAATAAGGTTTCCCAAATACGTATTTTTGTTTAAAGGGATGCTAACTAATTCTGGCCCTATTGACCTTGCTGGAGTTCAGTGTCAGCTTTTACTGTGACACTGATATAACTCCCAGCAGGTCAGAATCAGGCCTGAAATGTACAGAAATGCTTGCTAAAATGTGTTTTGTGAAACAAAACAGTGCTCAGGGTTATGAAGGCTGGCCCAGTAAAGGGAGCATGAGCAAAGCTGGGACCACAGAAGTGAACTTGGGGATGGTGGGGAAAGGGAAAGAGCTGGTCTCCAGGGCTGCAAATCCAGAAAGGGGTTATGGAAGGAGGGTCCACAAGATAGCAAAAGGATCTTAATCTTATACAGTTCCTCCAGTGGTGCTGCAGCAACCCTTGTGAAGGGAGCATCCATACCAAGGATTGCTGTCAGTTGTGTGTTTTATCAGAGAGGAGTCAAACTGTGGGCAGAGAGCGGCTTTGCAGTGAACCAGGTGGCCTTATTTTTTCAATTTCAACTGACTGGAAGGAGCAGCTTTTTGTGCTTTCATGAAATCTATGAAATTTTTGTGGAGAGGCCACGCAGGCAGCCAGGCTGCGATGATGGTTTCACAGAACCTGCTCCTTCGTAAGGTTTGACACAGGTAGAGGGATGGAAACAGCTAGACTGTGCAGGTCCCTGGTACAATATTTAATATTTTTCCTTTATGAGTATAATGAGTTTAGATTGTATTTTTAAATAATTGCACAACAGATGCGGGTTCAGTTTCTCAGAGACACTTTCTTTAGCAGGTGAAAATCAAAAGTCTGCTACTTCTTATTGATGTGTACAGCACCCAGCCTGACAGGGCTCTGATCAGGCTGCGCGGGTGCTGTTGTAGAGCAAATCAAGTGAAGGAAAACAGAGGCATGAACTGTGCTTTTATCACCCAAGATGTAAGCCACAGGCAACAAGGAGAGATGGTCATCTATAAGAATTATTTTTCCCGTAACAGCAGCTCTGAGAAGGACCTGAATGAGAAGTACTGACCGAAAATAGTCCATGATATAAAATTGGCTCGAAATTGAAACCCTTCCTAGCACTGTCCAAAGCTTTTTATTTTCCCTGGGGTGACTGCAGAACTAATAGGACACGTGTTCGTTAGTCTGCAGGAGGTTATTGTAATGAATAATAATGGATGTGACAGCAACCTGAGGTAACTCAATGACTCTGAAGCTGCTTCCCAGCTCTCCCATGCTTGGCTTTTGTCCTCTCCAATTTCTGCCTTCTGCCACCCGTGCCGTCAGCCTTACACACGGAAGAATGAAAACAAATATACTGGGACATCAGTTTATGGAAAAAAAAAAACACACACACAAAAAATGGAAAATTAAACTGCAAACTAGACTTAGGAAGGACTTTGCTTAAGGGTCAGAGAGTGGTGGAGCACACTTACAATGGCTTCTTGGAGGGTCAAGCTTTTCCCTTAACCTCAGTCAAGAAAGATCTGAAAGCATGTCCATGTGCTACTGAAAAGTTTGGTAACTCCTTTCAAGAAAGTTACAATGATGTATTCAGGAGTAGAAGGATGAAATAAAACCAATAAAGATCACCAGGTCACAGAGCAGTTGAGGTTGGAGATACCTCCAGGAGGTTCTGGAGATCCAGCCCTGCTGTTCAAATCACGATCAGCTGGAGCAGGTTGCCCAGACCATGTCCAGACAGTGCTTGAATACCTCCACGGATGGAGACTCCGCAACCTCTGCTTGCCATCAGGCATTTTTTGGTAGGACAGGATTGATGTGCTGAAGTATGCAATTGAGTTTTACCCATGGTGTACTCTTGGTTTGGCACCTGAAAACCACTCGTAGCCTCTGACAGTCTTTCCCCGGGGGCAAGTCCAAATTAACCTGCATTCCTGCTAGGCTGTCTTGTCGAGGAGGAGAGAACAGCAATCATGTTCACTGTACATCAGATTTACTCTTTGTCTGCTTTTTATCGCATTTGTCTCTTACAATAGTTTTAGTACTTTTGTTTTATAAAATGGGAACTGTAACCTTTAGTTGCACTGAGGTGCATGGCTTTTGCTTTTAGCATGCAATTACTGCTAGTTCATATAAGCAAAAGGCAGCTTTGCTACTGAACGGCTGTTTGCTGCCCCTCTGGGTAACTCCTGCTAATCACATGGTGGGAGTCTTGTTAGGCTGCCTTGCCTGTAGCAGTACCTCAAAGGCACTGTTGTCAGAGAGCACTGTGATGTCCTGGAGCTTTAGATTTAATTTATGACTCCACAAGAGCCCTGGTCATAATCTTTTACACAGAGGGAAGCACAAAGTGTATTTGCCAGATCATCTGAAATAATTTTACTTGCAAGGCAAAATCTGCTTCTGTTTCCCCTGGAAAAAGCAAGAGCAGTTTTACCTGACTTTGGATTCACCCCAAAGCTGCTGCAGAGAACTTGGCCCAGACATACATGATCCTGGGCTGCAGCCGGACACAGGAGGCCCCTGGTCCACCTCCAAGGGCCGGTGCATCCTGTTTTGCTTTTCAGCAGGAATAAGGAGGTTTGGGGGAGCTGGTGCTCTCAGCAGTGTGTGGAGCTGCCAGCACAGCCTCAGCAGGTCAGGAAGGTGCAGAGATGTATGAGGACAGACAGTGGAAACCAGAACTATTCAGGGACTCTTGTCAGAGAAAGCAATAAGAACTACTGATTTTTCCCAGGATGTGCCCACGAGGGGACTTTGCAGCTTAGTAGATGCCTGCTGAGACACCATCAAGTGTAGGCAGTGATGTGGGAGGGGAACAAGAGTCTTCTTGAGGGTACCAGAAGGAAGACTGGTGCTAGACTGCACATATCTGGTCATGCACAGCCTGGAGCATATGCTACATGCATACAGTGTCCTTTTACCTTCAGAGAGGGACAGTGTCGCCATCCATCACCTTTCGAGGTGGCTGTGCAAAATGGGGGGATGTTCCTGGTGAAGGAGATTGGACCAGCTGGGTACTGCTTTGATGCTTTCACTCTTCGCTTTGATGCTTTCACACAAGGAACCTGGGTGAGAAAGAAGGAAGGTAGCCAGGAAGTTCAATTTGTATGGATTTTGAATGGATTCCTGTGTTCAGGCTGGCAGTCCTGTTTATTCTGGACTTCAATTTCTGTGGGAAGAAAAACATTTGGTTCTGCAATACCTTTGAATAGTACTTTATCTCCTGAGTGGTGGTTTTTTGTTGTCTTTTTTTTTTTTTTTTTTTTTTTTTTTTTTTAGATAGGAGGGAGTTCTGTTCTCATAAATGGCATGCATCATTATAAACATGGATTGAAGTTTCATATGTTATGGAAATGCTCCCTGCTCTGAGCCCTCACCTACAATACACAGAAAGCATGATATGCAATTCCTGCTAGACTGCCAGCAGAAATGCACTTTTGAGTCATCACAAAATTAAGCTTTGAGCAAAGGCTGGAGGGTTTGATTCCTGAAAAAAAAAAAAAATCAGCCGTGGAATTGAGCCTGCTCAGTTTTTTCATTAGAGTCAAATTCTAAGTCAATGGTACTCTTGAAAGGTTGAAAGGTACCCAAATTAAAGGCTGAATATACAAATTTCTAAAAATACCTGATATTTTCAAATAAATAACCAAGTTCTGCATTAACAGTCAAAAACTATTGAGCAGTGTCCTTGTCTGGTACAACCACCCGCCCCCTGCAATTTAAGTGTGTTGACTTTAGATGGATACCGCAGGTCCTTTTCAAAACACAGCTTGCTGTGATTCCCTAAAAGTTTAAATAGGCTTGAGATTGCTGTTCTTGTCTTCTGGAGACAGAAACTCAGCACAAAATGTACCAGCTTGGGATGTACCAAATTAGGTTTGTATCAAAAAAAAATATGCTACTTGCTTCTATGACAACACTGGAGATGTACAAGAAATAACACACTATGCATCCCACACATTAAAGAGATGAAAGTCCCTGCTATCCTGAAGTGACCATAAAAAATTCTCTGGGACCTAAAGGTTTAATGTTCCTTGTTTGTGTGTTTGCGTGACTAAGGTTTCTTGGTGCAGAGCATAGACTGTTCAGGAACTGGCACACTGAGCCTGCTGTAACTTCTGTGGCAGACTAATGTCTGCCACCATCACCCTCCATAGGGAGTCTTGAGGTGACTGTAGCTGTGGTGCCTCCAATCTACATTTTAAGAGCCCTCAAATATAGGGAGGCTGGGAGAAGTGACCTGGCAGCTGAGGAGGGCTGGAAGCAGCCCTGTCTCTTGCTGTTCTAGTTGCATGGGGAAGACAATCTTCCATTCTGACGAGAGTATTACTTATCAGTGGTCTGGTGCAACAGAGTTTAAATAGTGTCTCTGCCAAATATGGTCCTACAACTAAGGTCTGACTGCTTGACTTTCTCACCTGGAATATGGAGTCAGAAGTTTCATGCTTTTTCTTTTTTTCTCCATAAGGTAGCCTTGAAGATAAACTAGCTTGCTTGAACTTTGCATACTTCAAAAATATTGTAAGGGTGAGGAGAACGTGACGTAGGAGTTCTGTGCCCACCAAAAGCTATGGTTTAAGCCTGGCTTTTTGCAAAAACTGTGTATTTTTCTAACTTCTTCAGGTTATCTTGACATGAGGCAATATGTCACTTTTGCCTCAACAGCACGTGCCACAGACCCCCAACATCCACCAGCCCTCTTGGGGCTTTCCCACCTTGTGTGCCGTGTAGGAGATGGAGCTGGCTGAGATGGAAGGTACGGAGATGAGGTTCCCAGGCTGCTTGGACCAGGAAATCCTGCAGGGGTACCCAAGGCAAGACAGACTCGAGGTGCTGCAGGGCAGCCCTAGGCCAGCTCCAGCTGGACTCCATGCTCCCCCTGCCTGCAGGCCCGGGGGCTCCCCTGAAGCTCAGACCAGTCACGGTGGGCCCAGGCTTCGCAGTGCCTGACACGGCCTCAGCTGCTCACCAGAGGGCAGCGGGAAGGGGCACAAGGCAGGAGGTGAGGGCACCTATGCTGACCCATTGCACCTAGGCGAGGTGACAGGGCTGGGTGGCCACAGCAGCAGGTGCCTGAGAGCCCCACCATCATTCGGAGCAGCAGGTGCAGGCTGAGATCAACGCAAGAGGGTCAGACAGTGTGTCAGGAGTAGCAGGAACCAGGCACAACCCATGGCATAGCTCAGCCATGGCTTGGGAGCTGAAGCCTGAGCCAAAGCATGGCTCTTAGCAGATGGTACATGGCCCAGGTGAGGCTGATCAGGGCAAGCGAGGTTCGTTAATGCCCTCTGTGCCCTGCTAATTGCTCCCTCCCACCTGTGGAGGAGCAGAGGATAACTCCCAAGTGTAACGGGACTCCTAAGCTACAGACGTGCTCGCGCGTGCACACACACACAGACAGACAGACAGACAGACACGAGAGTGGCTTCATTGGGCTGGCTTCTCGTTATGCTCTGCTGCAGCCTTCCAGGAGCTCTCAAAGTGGGGAGGTTTGAAGGTAATGTGCTTAATCAGTTTTCTGCTCAGTCTGTGTAGTAACATGGAGGTTTCGTTTGCTGTCGCTTCTGTATCTTTACCTTAGTTTTCCTCCTCTGACTTCACTTGAGCCAGCAGGAGCAGTGGAAGAACCTTCCTTATTAATTACAGCTCATAATTGTGAGCTTGGCAGCTGGTAGATCAGCAAAGATGAAATCATTTGTGTTCCTGTCTGCACAAGACTAAAAGCAATGCAGAGGAGGTAGCTTTAATTAAAACCAACTGCCATAGATCATAAAGCAGTCTTATCAACTCGCAGGCGCAGCATGCCATGCTCCAGAGAGCGCCGGACTGTGGGAAATGGAGATGGCCCACAGCACGAATGGTAATACCTAAGCGTAGGCAAGGAGCTTTGGCATTTACTGCAGAGCAAATCTACCAACCCTGCTTCTTGCTTTCTCTCGTGAGAGAGGCCTTGCAGCCCAGCCTACTCCATGCTGCCACTGTCGGCACCACATGACACAAGTCCCTGCTTTTGGGATCACACTGCAAGGCTTATCTGTTTGCCCTGGCTGACAGTGTAGCGTAGAAAGCGGTGACCATTATACGTGGTTAATGGTTTGTGTGAGTCCTGGAGGCTCAGCCACTCCCAGCCTAGTGTGTTCGACCATGTGGGGTAGGTCTGAAACTCTTTCAGACTCTTGCTGCTTGTGCACTGAATGACCTTGGATATTTGAAGTGGTACACAAATATTACTTATACAGCGCAAAGTTTACAGAGGTGCTGTGATTGAACTGGAAGATAGTATCCAATAGTGTAAGGCAATCCATTGAAATCACTTTTTAAAAAGGTGAGGGATCACATTTTATGCAAAGCTTTTGTCTTTTTATGTGCTTCAGGCTAAGTCAGGCTGAAGGCCTACACTGTTTCTGGACATGGATTTACATCACTGAGATCTGACTGATGCTCAGTGGAGCTCAGACTGGAAGTATGCCTTTGGTTTTCATTAGAGAACTGAATTTGCTGAAAACAGCTAGATGTATTATTCATTAATATCTCCTGTAAAAGTCACAGACCAGCTTTTCCTGGACGACATTCAATGAAACAGATTTAAGTGTAGTATGGCTAAGGGGTTGAAAAGCTTGTGTGAAGCTTATGTTAGCTATGCGCAAAGAAGCTCATGAAAGTCCCAACCCACAAGAGACTACAGAATTACTAACTTTGCTACCTCCAAGAATTCAAAAATCATGAGTCAGGCCTCAGTCATAACTTTTTTTTTAAATACAGAGAAACCTCAGGGTCTTTATTTGCTTACTGGCTTCTGAACACTGAGTTCTTGTTCTCAAACATTCAGGCCCTCATAGTTGTGGAAGGAAATCTATTTCTAAATGAAAAGCCAGATTCTCTTGCAATAGCAGCATAATAGAAGCCAATTTTTAACTGCAAGGTTTTTTTTGTTGTTTTGTTTTGTGTTTTTTTTTTTGAACTGAACATTTCCGCACTCTTATGCTACCACCTAAAATGTTGCTTCTTATTTGGACTTGTGCATAATACAGGTTATCAGCGCTGACATTAGGCACTGATCGCAGTTTTTAAAATCTTCCCAAACTGAGCTTTCCAAACCAAGGCCAGCATGTCCAAAGGAGGAGCTGCATGAATGTCTCTGAATGATGGCTATAAAAAAGATTATTTCTTTCCAGATCTTGCACAAAACTGTGCCTTCAGTAGGGGCAGAGCAGCTGCCCCTGCATAGAGTTGTCCTCTGCTTTTTCCTTGGGATGACACTAAGTGGTTATTTTAATCCTAGGGCTGAACTGCTGCCAAACTTTATTTAAAAATATATATAAGGGAAGGCAAGCATGCAAGTCATGGGAAACTTCCGGGTACATTTTAGCCATGTTAGTAATGCTACATGTGTTTCCGTTTACAATTCACTCCTCCATTCCTCAAACCTGATACTTCTGACTTATCCCTCTGCTCTGTCACAAGAGTGGTGGGGAACAGCCACAGCAAGCACGTTGAATGCAGGAACACAGGGACCGTGCTTTACTGGTGTGTTGAGTGAGGCGTTGGATTAGCTGTAGCAGGGGAAAGCAGGTGCCAGCACACACACGGGTTTCAAGACTTCAAATGCAGTGAAAGTTGCTGAACAGAAACCATCCAGGCTTCTGTTCTTCCCTTCACTCTGCAAGGCAACATCAAGAAAAGAAGTGTTTCAAAATTCATCTGTTTCTGTGAGATGCTGCCCTTAAATGTCCTTAATTATGGAAAATTTCGGGTTGCAAAGAGCCTTCTGGAGAAGGTACATTGCACTCATCTAGACCTGATGTTGAACCATGTTCATCAGCTGTCGCAGTTGCATTTAACCATCAATCACTGTTTCAAAGCTGATCTCTTGGAACTTTCTCTATGTTGAGGAAACTGTGCATCTCTAAACCAGCGTGAGCTGTGCTTCTTCCTGCTCTCGCCAGGGTTTGGTGTTCAGTACTGAGGTGCTGAAACCAAGGTTTCAGATTTCATCAAACACACTTAACAGTGCTTTGGTGAACTGCCCTAGCACCTTAACACTTAATCTCTCCCACTGGCAACTGTTGCTATTTATCAGTGCAAACTGTGTGCCCCTTCCTGGGGCATGTCCCTCTTGGGCAGCCTGGTGGGATGGGGACAGTTGACTGAAAAATGGAGTTGGAGCTAAATCTCTGCACCAAACACTAACCATGCTTAACCATACAGGGCAGCGGTTGTGTTGTCAAATACCAGGAGCTGCATTTACCTTCTTCCAGAATTGACGCACCTCAACATTCAGCTTTAATGTTCCTCAGTGACGAAATAGCTTTTGGAGAGTAAAGGGTGAGAGGATCAGGAGAGCCACCACTTTCAGAGCTGGTCTTGGTACTACAGCTCAGGGCTCATGGGAACTCATCAGGGCAGCAGGTTCCCTGCTCTCAAATATTTGTGCAGCTTTTAGGAAGGATTAAGTGAATGTGATGTGTGACAACAGCAGCATCATTAGACTGTGTGATTGTGAGCAGCTGGGCCGAGAGAAGCATTATTAATGTCTGGAGAAAGCTTTCATTTGGAAAACCAAGAGCTGACTCAAGCAGCTGCAATGACTTTGTGCACTGACCTCCTCTTGTTGCTGACCGTGGGTGTTCGCCATGGCTGGGGATGCTGCCTCAGCTGGGAGATGTTCTCTTCCAGCTCAGGGTGAATGGGAGAAGAGATGGGGAAAGGACAAGGAGGGAAAACAAAAACAAAAACTCTGTTAGTCTTTCCTGAAGTGCTAAAAAAAATTAAAATAAAATTGGATGAAGTTCATGAGGATTCAGGAGATTTGGGCCAAGATACACATCATCTGGGATGAAAACTGTCCTAGCCCTCATCTGTTGGACTCTTGGATATCCAGAGCTTTTACGCTGCTGCTGTCTGACAGCAGGTTGAGCCACTGACTGTTGAGTTCTAAAAGCACTCTGCCTTTCCTTCCTCACCTCTGTTCCTGTGCCTGGCTGCTTCACAGGCGTTGTCAGGTATTGCCCCTCGAGGTGAACAGGGATATTTGTGCTGCTTGGGTTCTCTCCAGAGTGTAGTTACAGTTGGTTTGTGACTCAAAGGTAAGGTGGGTTTTTTGACTTCTTTCATTTGTGGTTGTTTTTGTTTTCACCAACAAAGGAGCCACACTTCTCTCTCTCTCTCTTTCTCTCTCTCTCTCTCTCTCTTTTTTTTTTTTTAAGACAACTACTCAAACATAGTAGCAATCATTAAGATGGCTTCAGAAGTGCTGAGTTTCCTCATTCACCTGTAGTGGCTCATCCAGTCAATGTTTGACCTGTGGTGTAACACCTGTAAAGTTCCAGATGCTCCAGAGGTATCTAAAATGGCAATGATCTGTGTATGTGTTTCTCAAGACAAGATCACTCTGATCTCACCTGTGGAGAAACAAAGCATGTGTATTTGTTAACTCTTACAGTAATGAACACTGAAGTTCCGTGGTTTCACATCTGGAAAGAAAATGAAGAGCCAGCAGAGAGAATCTGCCAGAGACATAACCAGGTGCGACGGTACTGGAAGAGTTGAAGACTGAGAAGCAGTAAGTGTTTGTGTTCACAAAGATGTTTGCTAGTACATTTTAACCCATTTTTTACCCGGATTTTGACAATCTGTTAAATATTTCAGCACTGAATACCTCAGTACTAGAGGTTAAATGTATAAATACACTAGGAAACGTCTGTGCAGACAACTCTTGAGGTATCTTAGACAAATCCTTCAGTGTTAGTACACATAATGAACATCAGGTTAAGAGCAAGCTGGAATCCAAAATCACATTGCAGTGGTAACTTCTGTTTCTCTAAACGAAAAATATTTGATTATCCAGTGAGAAGGCAGTCATTTTCCGTATGTGCATATCAGTGAGAAACAAAATTATTTGTTCCCTCGTGATATTACCCTTCTGACATTAAGAAAATGAGATCTGTATTCTTACCCTCTGGTGAGGATTTTATTTCAAAGACCACCTCATTTCAGTGCTGAAGGGCCTTAAATTCTTCCAGCTTAGAATAATGATTTGTGACATCTCTTTTTATTGGGCTGATGTAGCAAAACATTTCCTATCTCATCTCAACTAGTGAGAAAAATAGCTAATAGTTTTGTATAATGCAGGGTGCAATCCCAATAAAGCTCTGAAGTTCCTAGCTCTCAAGGTGCAAGGCAGATGGTAGAGGTGCGCCACTAGTAGAGATCACAGTTAGAGGAGCATTCTGTTGGGGGGCTCGAAATTTGCTGGGGTCATGGACTTCTCTTCCCATCAGTCTTGGTCAAAAGTTAATGTGGGATTCAGAGACAAGGGGTTTGGTGCTACTTTTCTCAGTGGAGTAACGGTTCATTTCTCAGGTTCTGATAGTCAGCAAGTGATATTGCTTTTATTCAGACCTTTTAAAGATACATGTGTCTTTGGGTTTGGTGTGTGAAGTTTTCTGTGTACATATATTTTTATTTTCTCTTTGCAAACTCTTTGTGTCTTTGATCTTTGAATGACTGTAAAATGAGTCTATATTTATAAGAGTGCTGGGCCGATGCAAAGACACCTGCGTTTTACTGCCTTTTGTAGAGATCTTCAGCAAGTTGCTTATGTTCTTTTGACCTTCCTTTCTTCCTTGGCTTAAACACTTGGTGAACTTTAAAAAAATGCTGTGGGAGACTCAATAGTACTATAAATTGTGAATGAAAAATGGGAATTACTTAGTGATAATAGATTATTAGCATAGTGCAAATGTCGCCTACAAACTTTATGTAGGTTATCAAACATACAGAGTATTTAAATTGTATATAAAACCGTTTTTTTATTCTTGAAGAAACTTTAAACGGCTCCTAAGATTAATAAATACTGGCTGGCTGCATATGGAGGGGCCATGGAGATTTGCCTGGATTTTTTTTTTAAATTTCCTCGGAGGGTATATGTGAGGCATGAAGTCCTGAATCAAATATTTCCAGTGATAAACAGCACATTTGTCTAGATGCATTCATGACCCATGTAATTGTGCTATTCTTCTGCTAAAGATAAATGTAGAGTAGGGCAAAGCAATGATATCATATTCCAATTAAGGGCTTTGGTAGCACACTGAGAAGGGCAGAGGACAGCATGTTCTGCTGAGCAGGACTTGCTGCGTCCCTGCTCTTGGACTGGGCTGGCATAGCACAGTACAGTGACATGTATTATAAATGTCCATAACAGGTCTACTGGGTTTACTAGTTGTAAACAAGTCTACAAATTCATGTGACGCAAGCTGGTATATCCCTTAAGCAGTTCTTTCATATTGGAAAATGTTATATTCAATGTGTGCCAGTGTCTTGTGAACCACGGTACCTGACCTCTGCTTGCAGGAGGATGCTGAGCTGTCCTGGGGGCAAAGGCAGCTAGTCCTGATGCTCGCTGGCAATTAACTTTTCAGAAAAACTAGCAAGAGCTTTCAGATCCAGTTGCAAAAATAGATGTTACCTGCATTTGCTCTGAGCAGAGCTAGGAAGATGCCATCGGATGCTGAGTATTCACATTATTAGAGCTTCACTTTGCTGGCACAGAAATTAGAGATGCCTAAAGACAGTCTCAGCTTTATTTCTACCAGCTGGGCACAAGTTATTTCAGAAAGAGCTTGTTTGTGTAATGAAACACCTTGCTGCCCTTGTCTGGTGTGAAAACCATGCTGGATGTTCCAGCTGCATGGCCCCAGCAACTGTGCCATCCTGGAGGGACTGCAGAACATGTACCACTTGCTATCTCAGCCTCCAAAACTCAGACTGAAGAATTGGTTGTAAGCGCTAAAGATGCTGATTAGTCCTCCAAAAAAAAAAAAAAAGTAATGGAGATGCTGAGCAGCACCACTAATTACTAACAGTAGCCTGTTGCAGAAAACCTTATGGGTGTCAATACAGACTTTGAAGAACTACTTGAGGTGAACGTTTTATTCTTGATCACATACTGTGTCCCTTGTGCACATTATGGGTAAGGGCTGTGCTTGTTCAGAAGCTCCCAGTGAGTTTTTTAGTGTCAGTATTGTTTAGTAACGCAATAGAAGGTGTATTTGGTGTATGCATGAAGGAGATTCTCTACTTGTAGTATCCTCTTATGAGGCAAATAAATATTTCTCACCTGTAAGAAATAAAACATTAGAGTAACACAGTTCTACATATAGCAGAAATCATAACTATTGCTTTTAAAAAAAAGTTTATTCTAACCTATCTATATCTGCCTTGATAATCTGTAATTTTGTGTGCAAAAATGATCCTTTGGTGCAAATTTCTCATTTGTAAGCAAAAAAATGAAAGGACAATTAACAGCAAACCATCTTATGTGCATTTACTTAACCATTTTCAATGTTCAACTAAACCAAAGAATGGGTTAGGAAACCCTCTGAAAACTGAGTGAATTTATCCTTACTAGCATCAGTCAGCTCCTAAGTTAATAAATCAAACCCTTGCCAGTTAAAGTGTCTCATCAGGAGTGTCAGTAGTTAACACACAAGGTTGTTCGACAAGGTTGCTCTTTGTTAGAGGTTTGATGTATGTGCTGGGTGGGAATGAACTGATGACTTTGGACTCGTTAGGCACCAGAATTCCTCTCTGGAGAGCCAGATTGATCCATCCATTTTCCCATCTATGTCCCATGTCTGTACTCATTTATGTGACTTCCCCTTGAGAACATTTCCTATGAATATTGTTCATAAATATTTCCAAGAAACCAGCAAACAACTGTTTGGTGCTTTTTTTTACATTTTCTTGAGAGGGAGTTTCTTCAGCAGGGAACAGTACTGCTGTTGGCCTTTTCAGCATGTTTGCGGGAGGGGGTTACTGTGTCTGGGTTTGGGCAGTTTGTTTGGATGGTTGTTGGTTTTGTTATTGTTGTCGTTCCGCTACATTTTTGGCAGTCTGGGCAAGTGGGTGGTTCTCTGTTTTTGTTGTTTTTTGGTTTGGTTTGTTTTTTTGACCACTTGTAAATTATTTGAACAGGCAAGTTTTTGTGGGAGTGAGATTTGTTTGTTTGTTTTGTGTGTGTGTGTGTTTCTTTGTAGGGTTTGCTATATATGAGGGTATTTTTGTTTTTGTTCAGCTTTTGTTATTCTTAATGTCAGCTTGTTCTTGGTAGCTTCCAAGTGGCTTCTGTGGCTGCTATCTTCTGTAGCTCTTTCTTGTCAGACATACAACCTAAAAAGGCCGTGGCCTTTGGTCCTAGTCTGCCCCCTGGTCAGGGAGTGTGGGGCTTCTGTGCAGATGTGTGCTGGTCTCAGCTGGGGAACGTGGTCACCACCGACTTCCCTTCTCAGCAGGGCTAGGGTGTGAAAGAGACCAGAAACTGCTTGCACCACAGGGTACAATGCAGCAAGAGTGGTGACAAAGCCACGTGGATCAGTCCCTGCCCAGCTGGCGCTGGAGGGTGCATCCTGGAGACTGAAGCTTACCCACTTCTTCAATCATTAGCCTTTGTTTTTTCTCCACGTGGGCACCAGTGTCACCACTGAGAGAGACCTGGAGTGAAGCGGGTGACTGCAGAGCCCTGTGGCCAACAGTGAAGGATGAGGGTGGCGAGGTAGTATTTATTCTCCCTGATTCTATAAGCAAAGGAGCGGGGCTTCGGTAGGGTTGAATGCATCCTCTGCGTACACAGCTGACTGCATGAAGTTGTGTGTAATGCTATGGCTTTGGTCTGCCATGAAAGAACAAGGGCTGCTGGGCTCAGAAATCATCCATTTGGTCACACTGGGGGAGAGCGTTTTTGCCAAAAGTCTCATCAAGCTGATGATGGAGCAGCTCAAGTGCAGGGAGCCCTTTTACAGGAGGAGCTGGTGGAGAGCATGGTGGGACTTCACAAGACAGACGACCGTGTCGGGCAGAGCACAAAGTCTTAAGCAACTTGAGAAACCCTCCAAGTCAGAGGCTGGTTCTTTCTAGGCACTTTAACCCCTTGGCTCCTCACAGCAGTACACAAGCAGTCCAGGAGGTTTCTGTAAGGCATTGGGCAACATCTTAGCACGAGGCTGCAATGAGAAGATGCACAGCTGGATCTGCTGTTCCCTAACAAGGAAGAACAGGTTGGAGGTGTGGTGAGCTACAGCAGCCTTGCCTGAAGTGACCATGAAATAGGGGAGTTCGGTACAGAGGAGACAGTGCCAACAGCCTATTATATACAACTGTTTTTGCTTACAAGTCCAGTTGTTTTTCTGTTGAAGGGATGGAGATAGGCTGATTCTCTAGCCACCTCTATCATTGAAAGGAGGACTTTGACGATGGAAGATGCGCTGACAGGGTTTTTCTGTACTAGCATCCTCGTCCATTTCTAAAATACATTTGGTGCACACAAATTACATACAGACTTTGCTCTTATTGCTTAGTGAAAAAGTGCTGAGTTTTGCAGCCATACCTAGAGTTTGAGCAGGAACAATAACCTGCAGTACACAGCCCTCCCAACAGACTACCTCTTCTTATTCACAACCAAGAAGAGAGTAGCATCTGCTTCAGTATGCACAGGAGGGATGAAGAGAAAATAGCCGTCAGCTGGCTTCTGCACACTCATTTCCATTGAAAAAAGCTAGGGAATAATTTGGATTCTCTCTGAAGCTGAATGACTGCTTTAAAGCAAACAGTTTGGAAAGGATGAGAAGTGAGCCCACAGCCAGGTAATCTGGGATTTGCATTTCCACTATTCCTTGATTTTCAGGCTCTACATACTTAATTTTTTGCACTGCTCTGTGGTATCCAAATAGTGCCTCTGAGATTTATTTCCTGAAGTTCCGAGCCTACAGGGCATTTTAAAAAAGAAGTGTTTCTCCATTTGCTCTACAGCTACCTGCAGCTCTGCAAGTATGTTGTGTTTACATTGGATATTTTGTTATTAATTAGCTAATTCCCCAAAAAAACACCTCCAGAAAGAGTCTTATCACTGCCTTAAAACATTCCTTCAAATTGGTTTTTCTTTTTTTTCTTTCTTTTTTTTTCCTTTCAGTGTATAACAGAAGTCTCCAGTGTAATAATCTGACTTAAGATAATTGAATAAGGTTTATAACTTGTGGGGAATATGGCAAAAACTTGTGCTTTCTGGATTTTTAATTGAACAAAACTGGAATTTGGAAACTAATGTAGTAGGGTTTTTTTTTGTTTGTTCTTTTTTGTCATTCTTTTTCATTTCTCCCTCATCACTGAGGGTTATGAGAGGGAGGATGCTTCCTCCTGCCTTGCTTTCTTCTCCTCCATCATCCCAGATCTACCTTGAAGATCTGGTAGGTGAAGATAGGGGCTTCAGCTCTTGCAAGCCTGAAAAAAGCAGTACAACCAATATTGCCATACCATCATCATTGAACTTCCAAGCATAGCAAAACTTGTTCTAGCTTTCTCAAGAAAACCTCTGACCTGGAAGTACCCGGCTTATTTAAACCATGATACATAAACCCAGGCAGCTCCAAAGCTGGTTTATTAATTGTCGAAGGCCAAAATTCCCTGTTGAACTGTCCTGCTAGATGGATTTTAGTTTCCCAGCAGTTCTGTAAATGTGGGCTCCTAAAGTCAGTATTACAGCTGGTCCCAGGCTATAACAGGAGCCTTCTGGGCATTCAAGGAGATATATATATATATTTCTGAAGCAGTGATACATTAGTTGATTTAAAAAAAAAACACTTTAATCAGCCAAAACAAGCTGAGAGTCTTTTACCATTACATGTAACGGTTCTTACTGATCAGAATATGAATTATACTTGATTGCATTTTTACCTGCACCTGTGATATCATATGGTACAAGGGGATTTCTAACCTAACTCTTTCTCAAGGGACTTACGCGAAAGCCAAAAAAGAGATCTGATTCATCCTTGTCTTAATGAGAGGTGCATCTGTACCTGCACAGGTCAGACGGGGACTCCTGAGCTTCACCAAGTGCAAGCAGAGATGGGTCTGCTTTGAGTAACACGAAGGGATGGACCTGTGTCCTCACCCCAGGAGAACTTCCTCCTAAAGGAGGGAAAAAGGCTGGTGCTGAGTCAAACAGCAGAAGATGAGACACTGTTGTGTTAAAACTGTTTTTTCTTGCTTTCTGTGGATGTAGAGAAGGCTTTTCATTAAGCCCAGCATATTGTAAAATTTTACAAATACGTATTCTTGTATATAACCTTAATAAATCCAAATAGCAGTCCAGTGTGACTTGGAAGAGTCCCTAGAACTTGGGCCAAAGCAGGGTTTTAAAACAAATTTATGAAGGATTGAAAGCAAGAGTGATCATGGGCTCATATGGGTCAGGACCTTGAGCTCTGTTCCTTGCTTGCAAGCTGGGCTTCTTCTCTTATCCACATTGAGATCTCCCAGCTGGGAACAGACACAGGCTTATCAGTTCTCTGGTATTTATCAAGTCTTTCTTTTTTCTTTCTTTTCTTTTTTTTCCTGGCAGCCCTAAAATACATTTTTTAAAAACAGTAAAAAATGAGCAGGCAGCTACTTCAACACCTTCACAAAAGGATGTAGAGATATTACAAGTTGATTTCACTTCTGTCTGCTTAAAAAGAGAAAAATAGTTTGTGGTATAAATATGCAATTCAAAATAGTAGCTATTAGAGAGTCTGAAGAAACAAAATAGGAGTGAGCTGTGAGGTAGATATGATTTCAGAGAAAATCCTCATCCCTTTTGTCTGTGTTTCTAATTTGAAACTCTATGACATCAGGATCTATTCTCAATAGTTGATGCTTCACTTCCATTTCTGTCATGTAAGTTAAATGTCATGGGCCAGACTCTGGTGTAAACTGCCCAGTTTTTAATGATTATCAGAAATGTAAGTAGTCTCTAGCCTCAGATCTGTTTCAGACCTTTACTGTGTGTTGATGGTGTAATCCATGTCTGTAAGCCTCCATATGTATGCAGCAGTGAATGCTTTTGCATGAATTGTCTCACTTGTTCACAAATGAAGGAGAAAAATGTCTCTTACATGTATAGGTGCCCACGTGCATGCAAAGAGACATCAGCAGGTTAGGAAGGTGCTTTCAAGCTGTCCATTCAAGTTAGGCATTTTAGTATTCTCGGCAGTGATGGAGGGTCTGACAATCTGACTGCCCAAATATATCTCTGTTGTGACTCAGTGCAAGTAAGCAGATTTATGCTGTGATCTTGCCACAGTGTTAGAAGATAAAGGCCGGAGGGAAAAGAACAAAGTGATGGAAGAGACCCGTGCACAGAGGCCACATGACTGAGACTCGTAGAGAACCTCGGAGCAGAGAAACCTCTCCGTAGGAGGGACTGTAACTGCACCCAGCACAGCTCTCTGAAGAGCAAATCGAAGATGTTCACGGGGGCTACATCTTAAACATTAAACTCTGCTCTGCCCATCTGTGTTTCAGTATGGGGCTGTCAAGCTTGTTCAGAGGCACGTGGTGCTTGCGCAGACGCCTTTCCAGGAATCTGAGGTAGCCTTTTCCCAGTGCCATAACATGACGCTGGGAAAATTGGAAAAGTTTACACAAAAGTGTAAAAATGAGCACTGTTTTATATAGCTGTGATAGTTCTTTTTGAAAGTGGAGCCAAGCCCTGGAAAGTGGTGATTTTTCTCACTTTATCCGCAAGATTTGTATTGACTGGAGCTGTTCTGTTGAAAAACAGGTATTAGGCTGTGCCTTGGCCAAGCTTGATATACGCAGTTGTGTGTCTGCAAAAACTCATTCTCCAGACTTTGGGGGGGATCTGCAGTTTCTCCGGCCACATGTATGCTGCTCAATGAGACAGCCCGGGGCTTGTTGGACAATCCTGAAGACAAGTGGTTTTGTGCAGGCCATGTCTGCCACATTAAACTTTCCTTCCTTGCTCTGTTTCCTGCCTTTCTTGCCCCAAACATGGAGACTTTATTCATACTGCCTTCTGGGGTTAGTCCAGGGTTGTGTGCTCCCAGCAACCAGGTGTTGCTCGGAAGAGTGTTAGCTGGTGCCTGACGAAACCTTACCAAGGAGCTCACTAAGACTAAACAGCCCCTGCTGTGAACATATTTCATTAGAACTATGTGGTTTGGTACAGACTCAGAGCTTCTGGAGGTGCAGCTCCAGTTCTGAAATGTCCTGAAAGCTGTTTTGTATTTTAAGGCACTTTGGTGCATACAGACGCTTTTTAAATGGCCTCCCCAGTCAAGTTGCCTTCAGTCGTACCCCAGTTTTCAACACCAGGGCAGTAGAGGCTGCCCTGGTGTTTGCCCACCTCCTCTATGTCATGCTTTTCTAGCTGATGTTTCAGAGCACGCAAATGCAGAGGTCACCACAAAGTATTTATTTCCATCAATACTTCCAATGCCATGCTTTTGGAGCCAGCCTCTACTTAGGCACCAGTCCGCGTCCTGAGATGTGGCCATTCGGAAGGGGCAGAAATAACAGCAAAGGAACACTTCAAGCCTTTGCAATCATAAACTAGATTGGCAGGCATCTAATTCCTTGTGCCCACAATCAGCTTCAGTCACAAAAATGGAGTGCTTTGAAAACTGAGTTCATTTCCTCCCTGCTCTCCATTATTTTTGACATATTCAAGTTGTATTTCTGGTCTATTTTTGACATATTCATAGTACAAACCAGAAGCTTGACGGCTGGCTAGAAAAGCAGCAGCAGCAGTAAAGCTTTGTCTTGAGGAGTGCTTACCTCTCAGGGATCAAAGCTCAGTGCAAAGCATATAGGTGCCCAGACTTCTTAATTGCAGTAAGCAATTATACTGGGCACTGATCAGGATCTTGTGCTCCTGACATGTTGCTTCCTCTCTGTGGCAGTCTTGAATTGCTGTTGTCAGACTTATGTCTAGACATTTTTTTTTTATATATTATTAGTTGTGCACTCAGATGCTTTGTAACAATAATGTTCAATGTATGCTTCAGGTACTTGGCTGTATAGCAATGACCCTGGCCATGTGTATAAATAACTTCACACACAAGTGGTTGGATGAAGAGGAAGCAGACAGCCTGGATCCCTCTTTAGCTGGGAAAATCCTGCGTGAATTTTCCTTAGCTCTAAGCTGCACAACTCATTGCTCCGAGAGAGGAGGAAAACAAGCAACAAATTAAGTAGAGTTTAAAAGGGATTAGGCATTGGAGTGCAGTTGGCTTCTCAAAGAGCTATTTCAGTGTACCCATCCCCTGTGCTGTGGGCACATGAGTGCTGACTCAACCCTCTGAGCAACCCATGTGTCCGTGTCTGTTATCATCATGTTGTCTTAACTTCTTCTGTTTGTCCCTCGGTGATACGGCAATCTCCTTGGGGCAGGGAGCGCATTTTGTCTGGAGTGCCCTGGATCAAACAATCCTATTTGTTTTGCTGGCGTGGCTGTAACATAAGTGGATAAAATAAGCAATTCACCCAGAAGAGTTTAATTACCCCGAACACCCTCTTCATTGCTCTCAGAGGAATTTTGGCTTCCACAGCTCATGATGGATGAAGCTGTGGCTCAGGGGAACAGCTCTACCAACAGATCGTGTGTCTGGGCTGAAGAAAGCACCTGCAGCAGTGCTGAGCTCCGCTGCTGCTCCTCACCATCAGGAGGACTGCAGGTACCGTCCTGCATGGTCCTGGAAGGAAAAAGAGCATAAGAAATGCTATGGTAGACAGAAAGGACAAACAAGCATCAAACTGCTCACTACGATGCTCCTGTCTGCCAACAGAGCCAGTGTGAACTGCCAGTGTGAACTGGCCTGCGGCTGCACATCTTTTTGGGTATTGACAATGCAATGCTGGAGCTTCTTCGGTGCATGCAGAGTAGACATGGGAACAAAGTAACCCGACATGCTCCTGTTTTCCTTCTGATTGTCCTCATTTCTCCCTGTAGGGTGGCCAGTCTTTAAAAACAAATGTAGGAGGAAGGCCCCCCAGGCTGGGTCGTGCCGTGTGACCCCATGCATGGGTAATGACCCTGCGATCCTGCGGTCCTGCTGGGGAGCTGGGAACCAGCTGGTTCCCAGGGCTGCAGCCTGGGTGGGGGTGATGGAAGACAGTACAAGCCCTGTGCCCTGAGTAAGCCCTAAGGCAGCGCTCTGACTAAGCTTACTGACATGTTGGGATGGACCCAGTTAAACCAGGAAATCTGGGCAAGTCAGTGATTCCTCCCCTCACACAGCACTTGAGCCTTGTCCTTTGCTGTGAGCTCCTGGGGACTTCACTCCTAGCCTTGAGGGATTTATTATCCTTCTTAGAAGAAGTGTATATACCTCCTGCTGTCTTCTTCTCTAGAGGCTTATGCTTTAATTGCCCATGAGATGGGCTTGGGAGGCTTTTCTTAACATAGTTCAGAAAACAGTTGAGAGGAACTGAATTTTTATTCAGAGCAGTGCCCTGCCTTCTGCGTGGCATCAGATCAGCAAGCATGAAGAGACAACGCAGTCTGAGGAATGTCAGATGTCTGGAAAGGGGGGTCCAATTCTTGGCACTACTGCCCATTTGCATTTTGGTAGAGGCCTCCTGGGTCTCTGCTTCACAGTCTGTAAAATGCAGAACTACCCCATCTACAGATGGAAGGTGCTTCAATGATGGGAAAGGCAGCAGTAAATATTTTGGGGATTTTTTTCTACGCTTGCCTTTTTTAAGCAATAGTTAGCTAGTGTCCCACAGCTCTTTGTGACCTGGGAACCAGGCCATGCAGTCCTTGCTCTTTTGAGAGATGATCAAGGTAACTGGGATTTACGTGCTTGAGTCAGAGTGAGTAAGGAGGTTGGAAGATTTCCTGCTGGAGTAAGAGAGGAGGAAGAATTTGGTTTCTCTCCCACTTTGAAAAACCGACAGGGAAAATGTACTTATTTTAGCACTTAGGGTTAAATTTCAGACTGAATGCTGAAAGAGCTGAGCTCCAGATAATGCTGCCCTGTGGGGAGCAATTGGTTTGCGGTGGAGTCCTTCTTTGAAAGATTTCGGTGTTGTGAAGCTGGTCAAATCCTGCTTCCTTGCCATGCAGCTGAGAGCTGTGAGGAGGGTGTTGCTCAGGTTCCCATACTCACACACTCCCTGATGCTACTTGCTCCAAGATCACTCACAATTTTCCACTAATTATTCACAATTCCCATGCTCTGCATCTCTTCCAGGCCTTTAGCTGAAAGCACAGCAACATCTCCTGGAACCGGGTGGCTATTGCAAGTTCAGTTGTCAAAGTGCCGTCCTTAAATACCAAGCAGAGATGTTCACTCAGTTCCTGAGACTCCAGATTTGCTCCCGTTGTGCAGGTACCAGGGATGGCATGTGGCTCAGGGGTAGCGTGTCCAGCACATCTCCTCACCTTCGTGAGGATGAGGAGGGAACCAGCTATCAGAAACTGTTCATTATTCAGATGTCACTCAGAAGTTTTATTGCATCTAGTGATGCAGGTCACCATGTTATACCAGTGCTCATTATTTAGAGGGAAACCAAGGAGAGAGAACTGGAGAACAGGACTGTTGATGCCATAACGAAGGAGGTAGGCGGGATTCACCCCAGAAACAAGTACAGGAGCTGCCAAATGTCTGAATTTTACTACCAAGAAGCTGGTCTCCTATGAAGGAAAGCTACCAGGACCATGGGTATCCTTGAAATCTGAACAAAAAAACTGCTAAAAGAGGTTCTCTGCTCAGAAGTAAAGCTAACTACTGTCCTTGTTGACCTTATTTGTAAGATCAGATAGAACTGGAGAAAGAGACATATGCAGAAGGGGAACAATTGCCTCCTCCAAGGCCTCTCATAAGAGAGCAGCAGCAGCAAGGTTGGGTGCGACTAGTCTTGTAACTACATCTTCACTGATTCCAGTGG
Source organism: Anser brachyrhynchus (assembly GCF_964034855.1). Lineage (NCBI taxonomy): Eukaryota > Metazoa > Chordata > Aves > Anseriformes > Anatidae > Anser > Anser brachyrhynchus. The sequence continues at coordinate 16,937,350 of NC_137702.1, read as the reverse complement.
CTGCGCTCCATGGGGCAGCACCTTGGTGCATACAGTATCTTGGAGCAGAGCCGAGATGGGTTGCAGCCCAACCCACATGCAGGCTTCCTCCCTTTTCCGTACAGAAAAAGGCAGAAAATACTGCAGGGGAAATGTTGCTCACATGGCACAGAGGAAACTGGAAGTCCAGGTTTGCTGTATGAGACCCACATACTACAGTGGAGGGCACTGGCTGAGAATAGTGGGGCACTTTGAGGTGGGCTCTGGCTTAGGAAGAAGGATTTTTCCCCTTGCATAGTGTGTCTGTTCTTTTGCAACATCTGTTGACATGGCAAACATCTTCTGTTTCCCAGCGTGGCTAGTCAGTGCCTGACACAAGTTCAAGCCTTTGTTTATTCTTTACATGGTATGGTTTCACCCGTCATATGCTGCTCACTGGTGATTTTAGGTGCAGAAAATGGTTCAACTAACCCACTGACAATGCTCACTTTTTCCTCTACCCTGACCTCATTAGAGAAGCTGCGTTGGGTGTGACAGCTCTTTTTGAAGATGTATATATAAAAGAACAACGACAAGAAAAACAAACCCTTACACAAAACTGGAAACTTCCCCCCATTGAATCAGACCAGCACTCTTCCTGCTCTAAAATCCTTTTGGCTGTAGTGAGTGAGACGAGGTATCTCCAAATTAGAGGTGCACAGTAGCAGCAGCTGTGGGTAACATGCACAGGAGTTCCCACCAACCCCAAACACAAATAGGGGATAAGTGAATTTCTGAATATCTTTACAGGTCTTTTTTGCCATTTTGGTGCAGTTTTGTAGGACAATGTGGCCAGCCCATAGGAGAGAGGAATGACAGCCTTTTGTGAGACCACAGGCTGAGGTGGTTCAAGTGGCTGATCTAACCTGGGGCTTTTGGTGAACTTGTGGCAAAGTTGTTGTTCAGCCTGTGCTGTTTGCATGATGGGATTCATCACGCTGTGAGTGAGCAAAGACTATTCCAATGTTGTGTTCGATGGATTGGGAAAAAAGTAACTTTCTACTGTTTTGGAGTCTTCCCCTTTTTTTCCCCCTCAAATAGAGAAAAAGGCAATACAAACAAAATGTTATTAGTGGAAATTTTTATTTTGCTTTTCTTCTGAAACTCCAGGAAACACATCAGAAAGGCAATGATGAGGCACAGGTAAGGCAGCTCACTGCTCCAGGATTTCATGGTGCAAGTTTCTTGCTGCTTCTGTGCCTTCTGTGCCCTGGTAAAGGAAAAAGAAGGGCTATGTATTATTTAAATAGAGCTGTGCTTTTTTGGAGAGGATACATCTTTCCCCTTGTTCTAACAATTAGCCAACAGGATCACGTTGCAGAAAAATATAAGAACTGGGATGGGGAGAGAGCATGGATGTGAATGTAGATTTCTCGTCTGGTGCAATACAAAGGCTCTGCTTGTATTACAGCAAGCCCAGCAGCATTAGCAGCCAGATTATTTGTTTAATTTTAACTGCTGTCCTTGTTACATCTTGACTTGCTAATTAGTATTTTAAGTACATGTGGAATAGTTTGGACGCATTCCTTCAGCTTTCACACACATCTCTATTGCTATTCCTTCTTCCTGCCCTGTGTGATCATCTAAGTAACATCATTTCTGTTTCCAGATGGGTTGAATCCTTTAAAAAGGGAGGAAAACCCAAACATCTCTGCTTATTCATCCATGGAGCACTGTTATTTGCATGAGAATAGATCAGGCTGTGCAGCAGCACTCCCTAAAGGCGGGGGAGAAGGGTACCTATGCTCACAAAGAAGAATAAAGGAGGCACAAATGTAGATGAGCTGCGTTTTTCTCCTGCATCTACTCTGGGTTTTCATATCCCATTTGCAACATTCAAACTGCTCTGCACAGATGAGGTGCAGAAGTAGTGGGTCAGTAACACCACTGGCAACTTCAGCCAGGTTTCACTGAACAATTGCTTTGGTGACATACACCACAATTAGTAAAACATCTGTAGAGAAGGATGTCCTAAATGACTGGATTTAAAAAATAGGCTCGGATTTCTAAATGGACACAGCATCACTTCCAGTGATGATGATGATGACGACCAGTGTGTTATAACGTGACACACCGCTAATCAGATGCAGCAGTAATGTTAGCAGGCATGGGTACAGTGATGAGAGCACCTGTTTGACCTGAACATTAGTTGATGAATTTATTGAAATGCTCCTGCAAGCAGATGAACTCCGCATTACACTCTCAGGGAACCTTAAATTATGTTTTTTATAGAAGTAATATCAAGCAGTTATGCAAATGACCAAAATAAACCAACTTAGTTTACAGATCTCCTTTTAGTTTCTTGAAATGTACCTTCCTGTAAGGATGCAGGTAGTAACAACTAAAAGCCATTTTCAGTAGTGACATTTTTCAAAGCACAGAGTCACCCTGGTTGCTGTCTATTAATGATGTTTGGAAGGTTCTGCAAACTTAAGAATAAATACATTTTTGTACATGCGCAATTCTGGAGGCACTTCCCAAACATTTTGTGAGAACAAAAAGCCCTTTTCCTGACTGTTTACAGATGACTTGCAAAGAATAAGCGAGAGGTTTGAGCATGGCTGAACAGAACAGCTGCCGAGAATTCAGATCACAAACCCTGCTTTTTCCACAAGCTCTGCTTTGAAAGATACGGAAATGAGGCATGTTCCAAGCTAATGCTGCCCATCAAAGCAGTGGTGAGAAGGAAACCTTGTCTAATTTCCATTCTCCTGATTTGCTCTTTAAAAGTTCATTCTTTAAGTGTTATCATTTCTGAAAGCTTTTTAGTGTTTAGGTTCCAGCCGTGATCTCATGGGCTTTGGTGAGTTTTTTTGAGCTGAAAGGAGGTTGTAATGAAATGTAGATGATCACTTGCATCTGTATGCCGTGTGCACTGGGACGTATCAATCCATATGATGAATAATGCACATATCACCACCTTTGATTTTCACAGAATTGATTTTCATCTCTTGCATATCCTCAGTGGGGCACAGTCTGACTTTACAAATTTTCTGGGTTCTCAAAATGTGTATTCCATATTTGTAAAGTACTGTGCTGAAGAACACAAATTTCCTCCAAAGCCAGCCTGGCCCCAAATCCTTGTGTTGCCAACATCTGCATTTGAAAGAGCTGAAAACAAAATCACCTGTAAGGTGTCATGTACATCCCCAGTCATCACTGTTAATGAGATAATGCTCAATGCCATTGGGGAGCTTTCTTATCTGACACCAGAAAAAGAGATATTAAATCACAGAAACATTACACTTCAATATCAGAAGTGGGTTTTTGTAAGTTTGTTTTACTTTTCATTGATTCTTAACGAATTGGGAATCTCTGAAGTCCTATTCAGAAGCTGTTTGGGACATTTCTTTCTTTGCAGGTGGTTTTACTGAACCCTTGCGAATACTTGGCTCAGACTTTACAGCATGCAAACTAAGTACTCAAATGCTATGTAAAACAAAACAAATTCAAAGTAAAAATGCACACTTCTTATGGAGGTGTTTCTCCACAGCTGGTGTAGCATATGTGAAAGCCCTGAGTGGTGCTACAAAGCTTTCACAGGGCTCATTAGACTTGACCTACTTCTCTGTTGTGTTTTCAACTTGTGGATAGAAGCACCTTCAAACTCATGCTAACAACAGCGTGGTAGGGATGTCTTCCCACTTCTGAAACATAGTTTTGGCCTGTTCCAAGCTTCATCTTCACTATAGAGGCAAAGTCACCCTGAAGTAAGGGTGAATCAAAGGTGACTGCTTTCTCTAAAACATGTTTGTGCACCAATCTCTAACATAACATAAATATCACTGCCAGATGTAAGATATTTATTTTTTTCACTGTAGCTTGCTCAGAGTTCCCACTGGAATGTCTACTAGAGGAAAAAAAATGGACAGGTGGCAGTTGTACCCTACTGCCATGATGTAACAGGGAAGTGGACTAATGAAAATCTTAAATTTGCATTCTTTTTTTTTCTTAAAATTTTATTTCTAAATAACAGTATTGACATTTTATGTCAACTTCTAGCTCCATCCATGAACTTCTCAGGGTAATAGAACTGACTAAATTTGGTCCAAACTGATGTCACTTGCGAATGGGTGAGACATTGGAAAGGGAGATCTGAGGGGCAGATCCAAGGGGTGTTGCTCTACCTTTTGTGGGCAACTTTGGGAATGTCTCTCTTTTTCTGGCCCTAGCACAGTAAATAACCAAGAAGTAGGCCATTATGAAGACCAAAAGAAGCAGAGGAATATGTCACCTTGAGACAGACCTTTCTAGACTGACAGGTCAAGTAGTAGTGAAATAACCATGGGAACTCATCAGGCCAAACTCATCTTGTTCGTGGGTAGAATTAATTGGAATACAGGTAGGCAAAACCTTTGTCATTGATTGTGTTTCATCTGGGGACTTCTCTGTAATTCAGTACAAGAAAAGGGAGTATACCTGCCCTGAAAAGCTGCCAGGGCTTCTATCTATTTTCTTGGAGTAAAACCGCCGTTTGTTCCACTGCCTCCAGGGAGTCTGTGCTGTAATGCACACTACTGTGTGTCTACTGCCTACACATGGCCACCCCTTTAGATTTATTCATGAAGGTATGCACGTATGCAGTGTGTGATTTTTGAGCTGACAGAGGATGGCTGCACTAGACTGAACCAAACCTGTTCACGTGGTGTAAGCTCATGTCATCCATTCTTTGGATTAAAGGACTGATTGCAAAAGTGCATAATAATGAATTAATGGAGACCTAAGGGGACTTGGAAGCCATCTGCTTGACAGCAGAGGTCTGCTAGCCTGTTTTTCTAACAGTTTCCCTGTCAGACCTTATTATATGGTCATGTCTAAGTCTGAGGGATGACAAAGTGGATTAGCATGTCCAAGTTAGACAACGATGAAAACAAACATCTTTTATCAGCTAAGTATCCCCTTTTGGAGCCATTCCCATGCTGACGGCTGTAAGGGCCTTTCTGCTGGTTCTTCCTCCATCCAGTAATGGCATCCCAGAGCTGAGAAAGTTACTTGCCAGTTTGAGCTCTTATGCTGAGATTGTCATCTCTCCTGGGCTGCTTCTCACCACCTTGCAGCTCACAAGCTATACAGCTGGAGATAAGCAGCTCAAAGTGCTTTAGGGCTCCTTTATTACCAAACAGGAAGACAGAAATAATTTGTAATGCACCACATTGCATTAACCAGCAAAGGTTGTAAAGGCTATTGGAGTCAGAGGGAAGGTGCTTTATAGGCTTGAAATACTATTGGGATGATCTTGAGTTCCCTGCTAAGTGCCTATTGCATCCATGCTCCCTCTGAAGTCAATAGGAGCTGACCTGTTATACTATAAGATTTTTCTTATATTTGTCTCAGAATAACCTTAAATACATATATATATATATTATATCCATGCACAGAGTGTTGATTTTGACATACGAATACTTAGTCTTGGTAAACAGGCAGCACTGCGGATTTACAACAGGATCTGAACTACCCTGCTGTATGTGCCGGTGGTACCTCCCAGACCTGCTGGTTTTACAGAAAACCTTTTACAAAGAAAAGGATACGTGGGGTGAAACCTTGCAAGCCACCACAGAGGCAGCCAGGTTTAATTAGGAGAGTATTGAGGGGTATTGGAAACTGCATATTCGCTATTAATATGGAGGGATTCCCACCTCATGCAGTTGTGCAGGCCTGCCTGGCCACCCTGGCCTGTTTTGCCATGACCTTATCTCCATGCTGAACATATCTTTCCTTCTCACCTTTGTGGGGCTTTGAGGGGATGTTGTAACACAGAGGTCTTTCTAGCCATTGCCCCTTTCACAGTGCTGCCTGCAATGTTGTCAGTGCTCAGCAGCCTCTTCTGCTGGCCAGTACTGTCATGTTCTTTTGGTCTTTTGTGTTTGTAAGTGCTTTTCAGCTGGGACTACCGTTTCCTCTGCTCAGACAGTTAAGACCGTGTTTGAGCACCCCTAATAGGTGTGTGTCAATAGAAAGTGTAACCATGCAAGCATTCGTGCGAGTCCCATGCAAAATACAGCTTAGAAGTTCATGCTTGGTCTGTAGTGTCTTGGCAGGCAAAGTGAGTGGTGGCACACCTGACAAGGAGCGCTTTGCCCTCAGTGAGACATGGCCTTTCCTAGCCCAGCCTTGCTTTGCCAACCAGTCTGCCCCAGGATTTATAGTTAAGGCGTTGCAAACAAAGAGCCAGGATCCTTGTCCTGACCCTTCTGTGCAGCTGGTGTTTTTGAAGTGATCCAGACCTAAACAAGGAAGCCCCATGCTGCCAGAGAGCATGCTCTCCCAAAGAATTGTATCAACGGGACCAAGAAATGGCAGAGTGAGCGAGGGAAAGGACAGCACGACCTAGATCTGCTGATAGTTCATAAAACAGATGCTTTCCCGCTCCAGGCTGGTGTATCACCTAGATGAGTTGTGCTGGAGCTTGAATTAGTTCATTGCAATCAGCATCTGTTAATAAACACAATGGTAAATGCAGGCGAAGACCCCAAACTGACTACAGAGTCCAAAGGTGAGCCACCAGTCAAGAAGACTAGGTTGTGTAAAGCAAGATTGACTGTCAGTTGAGTTGATGTCTCTGTTTGCTGGCCATTCCCTGCTGATAACTCGACTGATTCAGCTCATTTGCAACCACCTACACCTGCACTAACACCAGGGACATGCTCTCCATTCTCCACAAAGTGGCCCAAGAAGATGAGGTTTCAAGCCTTGCCCTGAGTAATTTGGTGTAGGTCAGTGAAAGGCCAGCACCCGCAGGTCTATGATTAGAGAGTGCAAGCACAAGGTCTCAAACACTTTTGCATTTGTTAATGTGATCTCTCCACCAACCATCGCCAAGTCTTGTGTTTCTGCTGCGACCTGAAGTCTATTTGCAGGTATGTGAGGTATGACACAAGTAATTTGCTGCAGGTTGCCCCGTCCGATTCCGATTCCCAGTCCTGTATATGTGATGCCAGCATATCCCTGTGTGCTGGCAGCCGCGGGGATGGAAATGCCGTGTTTATTAAAAAGCTGAATTTGACTCTTGAGTCAAGGACTCACACCATCCCCCACCACTGGCACAGATATGCTGATACCATGCTGTGAAGGGAAAATCATCCAGGAGAAGTCAGTCACTGGGTGTGATAGTGCTTTTTTGGTACTGCTACCAGTAGTGCCTCAGCTTGGATCAAACATCACAGAAGATGCATTTCCGCACACTTGATCCATCAGACTTGTTCCAGCGCTGACAATAATAGGATTTTTTCAAGACAGAACTGACATTATAAATGAATTGTTGGTTAACTTGCTGCTTTCTGAACATCGATCCTATAGCTACATCCTTAAGCAGCTGTGTCCAAACATAAGCTAAACAGGAGTAAAATTATGACCCAATTTGGATGCAGAGTCAGACTTTCAGTCCTGTCAAGAGTTTGAGCGTTACTGATGAAAAAATAGCTTGTCTGCTTGAGTGAGTTTATGTGGGCTGTTCATCAGCACCATAGGCAGAAGCATAAGCACTTGTGTTTGCAGTGGCCAGGAACTGTGGAGCAGCTCTCCTTTCAGAGCTGTATAAACCCAGCTTACAGGGAACTTCTTGCTGAGCTCAGGGAGATGAGAATGGGCCTGAGCATTTGCCCCATTTTCCACAGGCGACGCTGGCTCAGCTTGGTCAGGTCCTCACTCTGAATCTACGGTGGGTGTGCGGACCTGCTCCAGTGAGACCGAGCCAAAAGATGCCTAGACAACATGGCTCTCTAAAGGCACTGTGAATTTTGGCACACGTCAGTGGCTGCTCATACTTCTCAGCTGCTCAGTCCTCCATTCTGAACTTGCGGCGGTTTGTAGGTCAGGGTTTTCCTTTGGACACATACAGAAGTGTGTGACATGCAGCAAGGAAACAGTGCAGGAGATAAAATTGAGGAAGAACCACAAGAAAGAAGAAGTGTTGAGGCAGCAGAGCAAGGCTGAAAGACCAGCATGTAAGTCCTTTTAGGAGAAGGGAGTGCATTCCTTCCTCCTCTTTCTAGTTGAACTCTCCTGGGGGAGGTGAAAGAGGATGCCCAGCAGCCTTTTCTCAGGTTTGCTCTCAAGACAGAGGCTTAACATCCTCTCTCCATCGACTTCTTCAGGGCTTGGTTTGCTTTGAGTGAGCAGAAGTGGAAGTTGATTTCTTCAGCCCCGTTCAGAGGCTGGTAGAAACCCAGGGTTCCGGAACTGCTCTTGGAAAAGCTTCTGGGCAGAAAATTAAAGAAACTGGGTAAAAAGTGCAGGAATGTCCCTCACAGGGGGAGTAAGTGCAAAAAAGAGGGAGTATGAATAGCAAAGCAGAATGATGAGAACAGGTTAAGAGCCCATGACGTGAAGCTGAGCAGGGCTATAACACAATGCTAGGGCCAGCTTTTATTATTTAAGCTTAAACAGTTTGCCTTTCTTTCCAATGCAGAGCAAAAATAAATTTTTTCTCATTGTTGTGAGAAGTTACAAATGGGAGGTTAAGAAAAAAAGAGTATCAAACGTGATCTCGAGGAATAAAAAATATTTTTTAAGTCATTTTTTGTGAGCAAGACAGAACAACCTTTATTCTGTCCAGGGATTTGGTTAGATAAATGCTTTTCTCCAGCTGAAAAAAAATAACTTATACAGCAAAATCTGTCAGCAAGCCACTGAGCAGCCTTAATGAAACATGAGATATTCAGATGTACTTTTGTTTTGCGTATTAAAAGTCTGCTTTTGATATAAATAACCCCTTTCTCTCATCTCTACCTGCATGTTTTTATGCACACCCACACACAGATATATACATGAATATAGATCTATTTATTCCTAAAATTTAAAACTGTTTTTAAAACACATGATAAGTAAGTACTCGTTCATGGGCTCATAGCAATGGCTGGAAAAGCAGGTCTGCCCCCGCTAGCATGGCTGTGAACATCAAAATGTATAATGTCCCTGGGGCTGGGGCTGTTGCATAGTTCCACTACATAGGTACCTTCGTCCACCTGGGACCAACTGGTCTGGGCTAATTTTGGCAGAGGGTGAGCTGCCTTTGTACTTTGGGGGTGGACTGGTCTAACCCTGAAAGCCAGCCTGTTTGTAGGGAATGGTGCTGGCGGGGAAAAGGGTTTGTGAGAGCCTGGTGCTGGTATTAGCAATGGGAAATGTGTCTCCTGGGCTGTGGGAGCAATTGTGCAGGAAAACAGAAAAGTTTCAGATGCGACCTTGTTACCTTCTAGTTTGTCATCTTCATTGCTTTTATTTTGTTTTGTTTTGTTAATTACATTTTAGAGATGCAATGCCATGCTAGGGACCTGGGACAAACTGGGTTATGAGCAGAGCCTGTATGCGTCCCCGGGGACAGCCAGAGACTTACTTATCTCTTGTAAATGATCACAGAGTTTTCTTTTCCTGCAGAGCTGGATGTATTTAGCTGAGCAACTTCTCTTGCTGTTTTGTGCATCTTCGTACTTGATCTCTCAGATGGCAAGCAAGGGATGAGTAGTTCTTGGATCTACACCTCTCCAAGCTACCCTACCCAAGTCATGGTTCCTTGGGAGCTGAGAAGTGGGAGAATAATATTCCTACTACAAGGGTACGTGCCCAGAGCACCAGCCCTTTAATTATGGAAGGAACTGGAGCCAGCTTCCTCCTGCCTTTACAGATAAGTGGTTTCACTGAGCTTGTAGGAGATTACAGCAAGAAAAATTTGGCACCTGGCTCCCTTGGCATGAAGGGGCTTTTTTGCCCACGCAGACTCCTGCCATGGAAATTTGTATTCAAGGATCCACCCAAGGGGATCCAGTTGCCATGTCAGCAGATTAGTGCCTACAAAAGAGCAGCAAATACTGGGCAGGAATTTAGCATCCCGTCTCCCATGCCTGTGAGCTGAATCCTAAAGACGTTTATTTGTCCTCTTCATCCCACGTGGGGAAAGTCGGCCTGAGCCCACCCCCCTGCAGGTCCTGCGGCTTTCAGAGCTGGGAAGGCAGCAAGCAAGCCTTCCCCGGAGCCGGGTGCTGCTGCAGGCTGTTCCACTGAAGAACAAGCCAGCTGTGTGTGTGAGGGAGCGATACCTGTGCCGTGACAAATTGCAGAAACCATACGAAATTCATTGCGCTCTATAGCACTGGCTTGGCAGCCTCAGAATAGCTTTCACTGTCTGGTAATTAGGCAAAACACGACCTTGTTTTCCTCCATTGCAGTCTTGTAGTGGCTGGTGCAGTCTAAGCGAGGGGATGCTGCCCCATGCAGGGAGCTCTTGCGCCCAAATGGTTTCATATCCAGAGGGCTGAATTCAGCTGAGGAGAAATCAGATCTGTAAAAAGCGTTGTTCAAGTTCCAGTGGATACCGTGAATTGTTGTGCTTGTGGTTCTTGTGCAGAATTTGTCTTCAGAGGCTTTGGGAGAAGAAATCCCAATACCAGAAACTTAGGTGGAGGCTTTGGAAATTGTCTCAGTGTTGGCCTAATGCTGCTAATTGCAGAGAACGCTAAAACTAATACAGACTTCAAGGGGAGCTGCTACGCCAAGGGTAAATCTTGAAGATAACTAGGGTGCTTGCTCCAGATCTGTTTACATGGAGGAAAGACTTCATAGCTGTGTATTTACCGTGACTGCGCAGGAGGGAGAGTGACATCTGAAGAAACATATGCAGACTTTCTTCTCCAAAGATAAAATTGGATGAAGACAAAAATGACCTAAATAAATATTGGAAGATCATAGGAAACTATTCCTTGGAGGCGGAGAGGAGGAATATATACATGTAGATAAGGGTTGCTTGCAAAAGTTGAGTGTTGTTCTTTGGGGAATTTCAGTGCATCAAAGGAGCCTGGTATCAGTCCTGGAATAGCATCAGAAGAAATGTTTTCTGAAGAAAAGAAGTAAGGGGGTGAAAGACATTTATTTGGGAGGAAAAGGTATAATGGACTCTCCAGTGTTATATTATGAGGTGTTTTCTGGCTTTTCCATATTTTGCTCACCAAGCTCAAATAAAGTAGAGTTTCTTTCTGTTGGGTGTGGGAGAAGTGGCTCAGCAGCCTTCATGGCAGGGGCAGGAAATCTGAAAAAATGTATCAAGTCTGTATGGCCTCAATTTTCTATCTCAAGCATAGGCTGAGGTAACTACGCTTGTGTCTGCTCTACCCTTGTATGATAATGGTCTGCTGCCATCAGCCCACTGTGCTGGTTCTGCGGCGTGCTGATGGACCCCTGTGCACAAAAAAAAAACAAAAAAAAGGGGGGGGGCGGGGAATGAGGCTATGGACAGGGCTCCTCCAGGCCAGCACAGCCTGTTGATGCCCTGAGAAGAGGTCCCCAGTGCGGCTGCAGCAGACACAGGACCTGGCTGTCTGCCACGTGCTGGTCATGGGGATGCTGGAAAGCACTGCACGCCCAGGGTGTTCACCCTGTGGTCGGCCTGTGTGCGCCCTGGGCCCTGCAAGGAGCAGGGGGTGACAGAAATGGTCCTAGGCCTGAGGGATAATTTAGGGAGGAGAAAGCCATTGAAGCAAATAAGTGATGAGATTCAGGAATACTTAAAGAGGGTGTACCTCACAGAGGGCTGATCTCAGAGAGAGATTGAAAAAGATATTGTGACAGAATTTAGAGTTTATTGCAAAAAAGGAAGAAAAGTCTGTGCAGGGCAGAATTTGCTTGCTCCTCCTCATCTCCGATTTTTAGACCAGGCTGCAGGTAAGCCAGATGGCAAGAGGGAAAGTGCAACAAGCCATCAGTGACCAGGTGGAAGTTGGTGTCCTGCCGGCAGCACAAGTGCAGCAGGAGGAGGATGACTTCCTGAGTAAGCTGCTGGTTCTCATGAGCAAGTCCCCATGTAAAAACACTAAGAATTAAATAAAGCTTCCAGACGACACTGGGTTAAATGTATCATCTTCAGAGACATCCATGTGCTTTATATATCAATGAACTTACACTGCGAGCTACAAAAAGTGAATTAGCTTTTAAAAATAGACTGTGTGTCTGAACGCAGCTCTTCCACTTCGAGCCTTCGGTTTGGCTCAGCCAGGATACTGGCAACATGGCAGGCGTGTGCGAGGGCCTGGAGGAAGTGCTGGGCTGTATTTTTAGCTTCAGGTTTCTCTGGTTCTCGTGCCCAAGCCTGATGGCACTGCACCATTTGTATATGTCGGGTGACTCACTGCGCTGTCTGGTACGAATTGTGCTGCCATGGGCCTGGAGGTTGGCTTTGAAATAATGGAGGCAGCAAGCAAATTCTGCCCCACGTGGTATTTTCCTTCTTCATGGCAAAAAAAAAAACCAACAAAAAAAACTAAAATGTGTCTCCATACTGATATGCTCTGATATCTCTGATATGCTCTGATATCCTGTTATTCCTCTGATATTCTGTTGAGAAGGACCACGTTGAACCCCAGAAGCATGCTGGTGTTTCAGATGTCACTTCTCTGCTTTTCCTCTCTCAGCTTCACTTGCTGCAGGAGTCTTGCAGGGTGTGCATCTTCCTCAATACCTCTCACAGCAAAGTCTTTGAAGGGCTTTGCATGAAAGATGTGGAAAGAAATAGGAGATTTAGATCCTGTTTGCAACCTGAAATCCTAGCCAAGTGTGCTGCCATGCTTTGTATTTCAGGGCTGCACTAGGTTAACAAGGTCACAAAATGGCTCTTCACACTGAAGAAAACACAGGAAAATTCTGTTGTTGTAGTTAGTATCTGAGAAGAAATTGCCACACCAAAGGCAAAAGTGCCTTTAATGCTGCTGTGGCTGGGTCTGCTTACCAGGAAAATGGATAATTTTGCTATCTAAAGAGATTCTCAGCGATACCCTCGAAAAAAGCCTTCCCTACAGAAGTATGTTTGCCAAACTCCAGCTGCAGGGGCTGGTTCCCCAGGCCAAGGCACAGAGGCAAAGGAGGGTGGACATGGGGTAGCCAGTGGGCATTCCATGGCCCCAACAAAGCCACGGGTGGTAGAGCTGGGCTGGGGTTCACCACGTCTGCTGGCTATTAACAGGCAGCTGTAAGTCAGCTGTGGCAGCCGTAAGAGCTCTGCCCTCTCCTCCACAAGGTCCACGCAAGGTGCTCATGCCACAAGAGAGAATTTGAGTCTGTGATGGGAAGTTTAAGGATTGCAAAGCCCAGCACTAGGAAATCCCAGAACTGAGGCCGTGTGCATGTCCTAAGTTTGATTTTCTTGTGGATAAGTGTTAAAACAGTCTTTTTTTATAGGTTTCAATACTATTTCGTTCCACTTGGTGAATGGAGAGTCACTCAATCATCCTTCTTATCCTTCCCATCGGTGTGTCACCTTATGGATTATCCATCAAACAGTGTCGGGACGCAGCAGCACTGAATACAGAACTCTTGCCTTTGGGGTGTTTCACCAGAATATCAAAACAATGCACAAGCATTAGTGAGCTGCAAGCATTGTAATCCTATATAATTAGCTGAGGAAATTAGACAGGGGTGATACTGCTCCCTTTTGCAGCTAGAGATCTGAGGAACAGAGATTAAGGCTGTAAGTGTCTATTAATTTCCAGCGTTCAGTTTCAGATAATGAGAGCTTAACTTTTTAATTTAATTTAATTTAATTTAATTTAATTGCTCATGCCTAGCAATTAAACTGTACCTCACTTGTTCAACCTGCCATGGAAGCAATAGCTAAGCTGAAACTCTCTGTACCTTGAAGTAATCCTCATTTTAGGGAGCTGAACCAAGATACAGAGGCAGGGGAATTATTCGTGGCTCATACGCGCTCCCACCGCTTTGGGATGTAATGTGGTTCTTCTCCTGAAGACTCCAGCGTCATTAAGGCCACTTTGAAATAAGTGCAGCACACTGGTAAAGCCCTCTGTTATTATCTTTTCATCTCCGAGACAAACCGTGTGCATTAAGCGATGTAAAGTTAGCGACAGGTCATGGTCTCCTGCCTGGGCTTGGCACTCACTGTGTGTGGGCAGGGGCGCTGGGCTCCGGCAGAGCGTTGCCTCTCTCAGCACCCAACCTGGCATAAACATCTGTTTTTTCATAGGGTTGTTGTTCTGTCAGTATATTCAAATCTTGATGGGCTTCTCAAGACCTTTCCAGCTCTGCTGGGTTTGTATTGGATTGTCTGTACCTGGCTCAGATGGTGGCTGCTCTGGGGTCTGCATGCAGTTTTGCTCAGGTCTGTTATTGCTTCTACACCGAAAAATCCCCCATGCACCCCAAATCACCCTATAGTGTCGCAGTGAGATAAATGCCGCTTGCTTTCCCCTCTCCTTCCATAAGACCTTCCCAGCACTGATGGAGGGGAGGCAGAAGGCAAAGCCCAGTTTTGCCGCAGGTGTGTGTTGCAGCGAGCTGATCCAAATGAATGGTAGCTTCAGACATCTCCCATTGGATTCGACTTCTGAGCCTTGGCTTCATCTCTGCTGCCAACGTGTAGAACTCTGATATACATCTCCACATATATATGTAAACCCCGTTCTTTAATACCTCCTACAGCAGCAAGCTGTTTCTCTTTTCCCAGCGTCTCCAGATGGTGCTGAAATCTTCAGATCTTTAGGGGTTTATTTGTTTGTTTATTTTTAGGTAACTTCTAAAGGCTCTCATCAGGATGCCTCAGTCTTTCCATTTACCAAAAGTCTTGATTTTAGTTCAGTTTTTATCCTCACTGACGGCTTCCTTCCCAGACAGGTCTACGATGAACTGTCATGTTTTATTATGCGCGTTGGTGCCAACGTTCATTTTCTAATTCTCTGTTGTTCTCCAAAATTTGCAATTTTGCCTTCTTTTTCTTCCTGTGTTGTGATCTTAGTTATTTGCTTACCTACACACAGGATCCAGCCCCGGTCTCCATGTGGGTTTTCAGCAGCATGCCTTTTCAGCAGCATGAGCAGGGCTTAGCCCGACGCACTGTCCCCGCTGCTGCAGGCACCTTGAGGCTTGGCTATTGAAAAACAAAAGAAGAGTGTTTTTGTTTGTTTGTTTGTTTTTGTTCAAAGTATAACCCCAAATTGCTGAGTCTCATTTGTGGTCTCTAGAACTAAGTGGATCCCACCTCTGCACTCGGGATGGGTTTTGGGATGGGGGAATGGATTTCAATCCCAGGCCCAATCCCAGCTGCCCTGCAGCTTCTCCAAGTGCAGCTGAGATAAAGACTCTTCCTGGTTGCTTTCCTCAAAACTTCCTTTTGGATCAGCTACCTTTCAGGTTTGCAGTGGACCTTCCTTTTTCTTGTAGAAGTAAGAAAAGTAAGTAATGCTTCTTAGTTGTTAAAAAGAGACAAGAAATCACAACCCCTCATCCTTTTGATTCTTTTTTTTTTTGTTATATTCCCTTTATTTTTTTGCATGCCCCATAAAAGCTTTTGCCATACTTTAGTTACATCACCTCCTTTGGGATATAGCTGTAATAATATACAACAATAAATACCTTTGTGGCATGTCATCCCCCAAATTTTCTTTAAGGTTGCCTCTGCAGAAGCAGTCTGATAACCAGTTCTTCCTGTTAGCAAAGCACTAGCCTCATTTGCTCTTGCATAATTTTCAATTTGTGAGCTGACCTTCAGATTATACTGCTCCTGTTTTAATTTTAATTTTATTGTTATTGATGCTGCTAACTGGTGGAGAAGCCAGCCACCTACAAGCAATAAGCTGGTTTTTGCTTGCCGCTTTCAATGCTGGTGGTTAACAGTCCAAACCACCGCACCATGCTGACAAGACTGGTGTGGTGGTTTTACTCGGATGGGTGGCTGAGCTCCACCACAACCACTCTCTCACTCCCCCCCTCCTCAAAGGGAAAGGGGGAGAAAAATGCGATGCAAAGGGCTCAAGGGTTGAGATAAGGATGGGGAGATCACTCAACAATTATCATGACGGGCAAAACAGACTCAGAGCAGGGAGATAGTGAGATTTATTGCCTATTACAAACAAGCTAGAGAAGCGAGAAACAAAGGAAAGAAACCAAAAACGCCTTCCCCCCCCATCCACCCTCTTCCACCTCCTCTCCCTGAGTGGCACAGGGCAATGGGGGAATGGGGGTTATGGTCAGTCAATAGCACTTTGTCTCTGCCGCCTCTTCTGGGTCACTCTCGTCCCCTGTGCTGTGGGGTCCCTCCCACGGGATGCCATCCTTGTCGAACTGATCTGGCGTAGGCTTCCCACAGGCAGCAGCTCTTCAAGAACTGCTCCAGATATGGGTCCGTACCCCGGGGCCCATCCGTCAGGAGCAAACTGCTCCAACCTGGGTCCCCCACGGGCAGCAGCTCCTGCCAGGTCACCTGCTCCTGCGTGGGCTCCTCTCCACAGGCTGCAGCTCCGGCCTGGGGCCTGCTCTGGCGGGGACCCTCCACAGGTCGCAGCCTCCATCAGTGCAGGTCCACCTGCTCCACCGTGGTACTCCATGGGCTGCAGGGGGACAGCCTGCTTCACCATGGTCCTCACCACAGGCCGCAGGGGACTTCTGCTCCGGTGCCTGGAGCACCTCTCCCCCTCCTTCTTCACTGACCTTGGCACCTGCAAGGCTGTTTCTCACTCCTCTCACTTTTTTTTTTTTTTTTCCCCTTTCTTAAATGTGCTCTCACAGAGGCGCAAACAACATCGCTTATTGGCTCGGCTCTGGTCAGCAGCGGGGCCCTTACCTAACATGGGGCAGCTTCTAGATTCTTCTCACAGAAGCCACCTCTGTGGCCCCCTGCTACCAAAACCTTGCCGTGTAAACCCACTACAATTGGAAGTGCGGCTTTCTCAGCAATCCAAAATATTATGGTCACTGAAGTGCTCTGGGTTGCCAACAATCCATCTGTGCTGCTGCAGAAATAACCCTGGATATCCAACTATTTTGTTATGTTTAGCGAAAAAGGGCATTTTACCTGCAGCGCTGTGCCACAGAGATATTGTGAAGCCTGGGCAGATCCTGGTAAGGAAGGAGGTGCTGGCACCAGGTGAGCATCTGTCCCTCCAGGAGGTCTCCAGAAATGAAAGCCAGTGCTTGGGTGCTCGGGCTGTGCTGATCCAAGCTGTGCTGATCCAAGCTGTGCTCATCTGTGCAGTGGCACAGGTCACCCAGAGAGGCTCTGCCATCCCCAGCCTTGGGGGTTTTCAGTACCCAACTGGCTCAAGCCCCGAGCAGCTTGGTCTAACCCCAGAGCTGAGCTGCTTTGAGCAGGAGGGTGGACAGGATCACAGAATCACAGAATTGTAGGGGTTGGAAGGGACCTCAAGAGATCATCGGGTCCAACTCCCCTGCCAAAGCAGGCTCCTTAGAGCAGGCTGCCCGGGTAGGCATCCAGACAGGCCTTGAATATCTCCAGAGAAGGAGACTCCACAACCTCCCTGGGCAGCCTGTTCCAGTGCTCCGTCACCCTCACCGTGAAGAAGTTCTTTCGCATGTTGGTGCAGAACTTCCTGTGATCCATTTTGTGGCCATTGCCCCTTGTCATATCCCCACAAACCACTGAAAAGAGGTTGGCCAAATCCCTCTGTCTCCCACACCTCAGGTATTTATAAACATTGATAAGATCCCCTCTCAGTCTTCTTTTCTCCAGGCTGAACAGACCCAGGTCTCTCAGTCTTTCCTCACAGGGAAGATGCTCCAGGCCCCGTATCATCTTTGTGGCCCTCCGCTGGCCTCTTTCCAGGAGATCCCTGTCTTTCTTGTACTGGGGAGCCCAGAACTGCACACAGTACTCCAGGTGAGGCCTGACCAGGGCAGAGTAGAGGGGGAGGATCACCTCCCTTGACCTGCTGGCCACGCTCCTTTTTTAATGCACGCCAGGATCCCATTGGCCCTCTTGGCCACCAGGGCACACTGCTGGCTCATGGTCAACCTGTCGTCCACCAGGACCCCCAGGTCCTTCTCCACAGAGCTCCTCTCCAGCAGGTCGCACCCCAGCCTGTACTGATACATGTGGTTGTTCCTTCCCAGGTGCAGGACTCTACACTTGATCTTGTTAAACCTCATTTGGTTTCTTCCTGCCCAGCTCTCCAGCCTGTCCAGGTCTCGCTGAATGGCAGCACAGCCTTCTGGTGTGTCAGCCACTCCTCCCAGCTTCGTGTCATCGGCATACTTGCTGAGGGCAGACACTATTCCCTCATCAAGGTCGTTGATGAAGATGTTGAACAGGACTGGACCCAGCACCGACCCCTGGGGAACACTGCTTGTCACAGGTCTCCAGCCGGACTCTGCGCCGCCAATCACCACCCTCTGAGCTTGGCCAAGTCAGCCAGTTCTCAACCCACCTTACTGCCCACTCATCTATCCCACACTTTCTCAGCTTTGCTAGCAGGATGTCGTGGGAGACAGTGTCAAAAGCCTTGCTAAAGTCAAGGTAGATGACATCCACTGCTCTCCCCCCATCTATCCAGCTGGTGATGCCATCACAGAAGGCAACGAGGTTGGTCGAGCACAACTTCCCCTTGGTGAATCCATGCTGACTACTCCTCATAACCTTCTTCTCTTCACGTTGCTTGGAGATGGCATCCAGAACAAGCTGTTCCAACACCTTTCCAGGGACAGAGGTGAGACTGACTGGCCTGTAGTTTCCCGGATCCTCTTTCTTGCCCTTCTTGAAGACTGGAGTGACAGTGGCTATCCTCCAGTCTTCAGGCACCTCTCCTGTTCTCCAGGACCTTGCAGAGATGATAGAGAGCGGTTTGGCGATCACCTCTCCCAACTCCCTTAGCACACATGGATGCATCCCGTCAGGGCCCATGGATTTGTGTGCATTGATCCCACTCAGACACTCCCGAAGGATAGGGACTTCCTGAGGTCTCCTCCAGCCTTGATGGCTGTATTGTGCTACAGATCTACTGCTTTGCCGATCTGACAGGTCAGGGAGATAATTTAATGCCCCCACATTGAAAGGATTCAGAGGAAGTTTGATTTTTACTGCTCGTGATCACTGGGATGGCTCCTGCAAAAGAGCTGCAGGCTTCCCCAAAGCCTCTGGCACTTCTTTCCTGTGCAGGCTGCAGTCCTGGCTCTCCTTAGTGCTTTCTGTCTCACAACCGAGTCAAAAAATACCCAAGTTACTGAGGTTTTCCCCATTTTTTTTGTTGTTTAATGAGCACCTCTGGAGGACTGAATGGGTGGTGTAGAGGGAGAACGGCTGTGACTGAAGAGCACTCCATCCACTGCTCTGCTCTGCCTTTCTGATTGATTAGTTCTGTTCCAGGTCTTCTCCCCAGCCCTTTTCCCAGTGTGCCCAATTGTAACACCAGGATTTTTCTGTCTCCTCTCATACTCCTAAAACCCATGATTTCGTGGAACAGGAGAGAAGCCTTTCTTTGACACATGCCAACAAAATTCAGCTCCCTGAAGGCAGCAAGAGAAGCGTGATTCCCCCCTGTGCCTGCACTGTGCAATGCAAACACTTCTTCCCTCTGGGTTCTTCCTTCTAACAATCCACCAGAGCAACATTATTTAAGCAAATAAATGTTTAAAAGGCCAGTCCCTGCAGACTGACAGCAAAGATGAGAGAAAAGCTAGGCTAATTATTATTTTCCTTCCCTTACACAGGCCTCTCTGTGAGGCCCTAGCAATTAAAGATGATGCTGGGGAACAAGCTAGATGGGAATTACTTTGACAGGGGGAAATTACCACCCAGAGGTTTTGGGGGGGTTTGTGCTGCTGTGTAAATTCCCTTTGCTCAGTGTAAGCTCTTTTAACCAAATACATTGCTTTGACAACACGTTTTAACAGCTGGTTTTAAAAAACAACAACAAAAAAAAATTCTAAAATGTTTGCAGCCAGCTCTGATTCTAGCCTGTGTTTCTCCCAGTGGTCTTGCAATGCAGACACCCTCCTGAGCCTCTTCCCTAGCAAGCTCCCCTCACCAGGCCCATACAGCCCAACCGAGATGCGGGAGCCAAGAGGAGAAACCTCTCGCCTGCTCATTCATGTACGCCAGCCATTTCCCTTCCTGTGAAAACAAACTCGTAATCCCAACATAACACCCACACTGTGTGAAGTGGTGTGCATGCAGGAGCTGTTTTCTCTGGCCTCTGCCACCATGACAAAGGTCTGTGTGTGTGTAATCCTCCAGGCACCTTCTCCTTCTCCAGCAGCAGCAGGGGCCAGCTGAATGTTGGCTGACGCGACGCCCTCGCTGCAGCGTAATAACGTGCTTCAGGTGGGCTCCTTCCTGGGCTCCTGTGCAAGGATGGGTCTGACTCTCTGGACAGTAAATGTGTTGGAAGATGCCATGACCTGCAAGTGATTCGCAAGTTTGATTTTTTCCATCCGCAAGGGTCCTCACAGCAGCAGAAGTCCTGGTCAGATGAAATGTTAAAGGCTTGGTGGAGAAAATAATATAAGCATGGAACTTAGCACAGAATCAAATATTCCTGGTGGAGAAGAGTTCTATGTTTCCATGAGAACTGGTTCTGATCAGATGGGAAATAAGCCTTTGAGCACATTCAGCCTCCTGTCTAAGCACCCATTTTGCGCTCGCTGATCCCCATCGCAGCTCCTTCACACGTCTCTTCCAGGAGGGATCCACCAGCACCCAGCTTGGCTGATGGGGCGTGGATGCCCAACAGTGCCTACAGCATCCCAGAGATAGGGCAGGTGTCTTGTTCAGTGGCATCGGTGCTGGTAACTACTGGGTTACATGTCGCTGCTCAAATAGTTTGCCTGAGAGCTCCTAGAAAATGCATTTCTCTTTTCATAGCCATGCTATTTGGTGGCATTTCGCTGAGTCTGGCTAACACATTCAGATCCTGGTTTCCATCAGCCTGTTGGTAAACCAAAATATACAGCATAGGTTTGTACCTGGACGTGCAATGCTGCCAGATGGACAGAGGTATTTTCTTCTGTCTTTCAGTGTCATGTTCTCCTCCTCACATGATACTCTCCCTCCTCTTTTGTATCTTTTGCTGCCTTGTCACTTAATTGGCATTGTCCTTGGGTTTAGTCTAAGACCATCAGTAAGAATGAACAATACCAGATCCAAGGTCAGCCCTTGGACAAATCCGTGAGTAACTTCCTTCTACCACGATACATGCGTGCAACTCATGATTTATTTCCTAAACAGTTTCTCTTCTAGCTTTCTATCTCAGCTCCAAACCCATTTAGCCAGTAATTATGATTGCTCTCTGTTTTGTAATTTTGCTTTAGCAATAGGCTAGTCAGAGTATCAGCTGAGCCCATCCCTTTTTAGGACACTGATGTTTATAACTAGTAGCAAGCTGGCTCTAAGGAAAATAAGCAACATGTTTTCAGTGCTGGAGTTCCTAATCTTTGATTTATTACTTTCTTTCTATTTTCAATTTTGTTGTTGTTTTGTTTTGTTTTTCAGTAAACTAAATTTTATTGGGAGAATGACCACTTTTTCTTTTGCTCTGCTGTTTTTCTGCAAAATGTACCGTATTTCTAAGAACAGTGCGTTTCTATTCTCAGCCACTTATTTTATAAGGCAGTATATTATTTATGTTGCATTATAGTCTTTTACATTAAATATGATCTTTTGTGACAGGATTCAAGCTGGATTTTCCCTCCGGATATCTATTCAAAGCTTTCAAAAGACGCATGCACAAACCTAGAAGTGTTCCTATAGCTCTACACAGGAGGTGGGCAGCTGGGATTACTCTCTTGCTAGCATCAACTTGCTGTCACAACTGATAACACTTTATGTTGTGTCATTCTTGAGGATATTCACTTGTGGAGAGAAACTTTTAATCATGATGATCAATGCAGTGCTTACGTCCTGAAAATTTGGTCCTGAATCTCTCCACAACCAGAGAGAAGGACAGAAGTAGCTCATATTTGCTGGAAGGGGGGATGAGATGGGAAAGAGTGAGGACTGGGGCGGGTTTTGAGAAGCTCACCATGCTGACTGTTTACTTAGAGGATACTACAGTATCTAACACGCAAACAGAGGAGGCAAAGTGTGCTGGCTGGCTTAAAGACCCTTTCCTGGTGTTTTGCTGTAAAGCTTGGCAAAGCTGCCCTTGCTTCGCACCCTGCCTCCCTTGCTGAGGCACCAGGGTGGGAGGATCAGCTGCAGAGGATCCAGACAGTAGGGAGGGATCTGAACACCGCAGGGACTTGTTCTTGTATTGTCTAAGAGATAGAGGACTGGGCAAAAGTCAGTGTCCTGAACCCTGTACCATTCAACATAACTAAGTTGTGTAATGCAATTAATAACTAGGGAGGCTTAGCTGAGCCTCCAGAGAGTACCAAAATCATGTTCTCTTTCACTCCATTATGTAAAAGTCAGACGTGACAGAAAACCGCATCCACCAGCTGGCTGGTGGTACCACAAGAAGGTAATACCAGCCGGCATGGGGAGGGCTGGGGGGGGCACAGGCCACGAGCAGGTTGGGCACAGGCTTCCTGTGCTGATGGGTAGCACAGGCAGATACCTCGGGAAGCATTTGGTTTCCACAATTTTCAATGCATCTGTCTGGGAATACAAAAATATTACAGGAATGCCTCTAAAGTCATAAGAATAACTGAGGTATTGTGGACTGCATAGCTCAGGGTGCAGAATTTCACCTTGCGAACAAGCGCTGCACTGGGGAAGGGACGCGAACCCATTCCCTGCCAAGGATGTGTGCTTACGGGGTGTTTTTGTTTCCTCCTTTTGTTTGCAGGAACCGAGCAGCAGCGCAGGGCCTTTTGCAGAGCACCCAGAAGAGGAGGGCTCCAGCTCAGTAGTCTGTAAGCGCCCTCTGGTGCAAATACAGCTGGCTGGCTTCAACCCACTCCACGCCACAGCTTCACCCAGCAGCTGGCCTGAAAGCCTCCAAACAGGGCGTCTGTTTGGGTGTTTCGGAGAGCAGATGGGCGTCACAGCCACCCTGGACCATGGAGGCAACACTCTGCAAGAGAGAGGGCCTCCTCTGCAGGCTGGACATCGGCATGCTGCTGGTGAGAGCTGGCTTCCAGTTGTGCTGAGGTTTTGGGGTTGGTCTGGTGGAATCGAGATGCCTGGTTGGTACCTGGATTAGGACAAGGAAGTGGCGTAGATGGCTTTTTAGAAAAAGTGCGGGCACCCCAGCAGAAGACAGTGGAAGCAGGAAGGTTGGAAAGAAAGGGGAGTGTCTGGATAGGGCAAACAGCATCAAAAGATCAATTTGAGGGTAACAAAGGGCAGAAGTGTTACTTATGAAACATGTGCCAGAAAAGGGAAAAAGCTGCAAAAAAAGGCTCAGAAGAGCCACTCAGGTTTGGCAAAAAAAGCTTGGTGGCCAGACAAGAAATGTGGGGAGAAGCTGGTAGCTGGGTGTGGATGCAAAGGGTGATTAATGAGAGATAAAGCATCAGGGCTATAAATTACGTCAGTTAGGTGCAGAGAAGACAACAGACAGCACGTAGCTAACAAGGAGTTGGAGCGTTCGTTAGTTCGCCCAAGCAGATGGGCTGTCAGTCAGGTTTGCTGACGGTAGTGGCCAAGTCCAGGTCTCCACAGGCTCATTGCGCAATGGAAGTGGGAGCATCTGAGAAATATGGAAGGAAAATGAAAAAGAGATCACCTCCCTGGGATACTCTGAAAAATGAGGTGCAGCTGCAGCTATTTTTGAGGAGTTAGGCAAACCTAGTTGCTCATAATTTAATTTCTGGATGAGGATTGCCTGTTGGTGTGGCAATTTGCTGTCAGCTGGAGTGGTCGGAGATCTTCAGCAGTGCCTCGCGGGCTGGTACCTGCTGTAGCTGGGTCTGCTGAGGCAGGATACAAACCAGTGGTGCACCAAAGTGCTCGGTGTCCTGCGAAATCAGGGAGTGCTGAGCTGTGACAGTGATATGAACGGTGGTAAGAAAGCTGTTTAAAAAGCAAAACAGGAGGGAGGTGAAGAAAGTGGACAACTCTTAACAGAAGGGGTGGGAAGGACTGGAGTTTGGTGTAATTGCTTCAGCCCTGCAAAGTAAGGTTTATTGGTGGGATGATTAAAATGGAAGTAGAATTGGAATGAGAAAAGTAGAGGTGAAAGGCTATTCAGTCTGAGAAATTTCAGTTAGTAGGGCTTGAATTCATCCCAGTTTATTTGCTTTGGATAATGACTTAAGGAAGTTTAAAACTATTGGACTGTAATGGAAGACGGGAACATCCCTGGGGACCAGAGGGGGTTAATAGTAAGCCCATTTATATCAACCAGGACTTACAGGATAGCTGATGGAGTTTAGATTCCTGAAAACTACTGAGACAACCTATTAAACAGCTAATTCCTACAGATCTGCAATACTAGTAGGATGCTTAGTAAATTCATATGGCTGTTTATTAGGGGAAAAAAAATATATAAATTAAACAAAGAAGCATCTTTGCTGGGTTGCTGACCAAGAAACGGGAAAGATTAAACTCATTTGGTGTTAGCAATGTAACTGATGTTTCCATGTTGTGTGCAAGCAAAAGATCCTGTGGAAAACCTTGCCCAGCTTGAGTTACAAGAGGAGACCGTGTCTTTCTTCTAATGATTTCTGAAAAACAGAACTGTTTTGTAGGAAAGCTGAGGCCCAATCTGGAGGGCACGGGATCCTGCCCAGGGTGTGGTTTGGAAGCAACAAGCCTTCACCTGCTCACCGCGTGCCGAGCAGCACTGCCAGGCACTGCGCCGCTGCTGTGTAAGGGCGTTTCGAGCAGGGTTGGATCGCGAGCCATCCTTCGCTCGCCTGGCTGCTCCATGCTGAGGTTGCACACACCACACGCAGCCACGGGCACGTAGGGAGGAGCCCACCGCCCAAACACACGCACATGCCTCTGCTTATTCAGCACGCAGATGTGGAGAGTTGTGGTAGTTATTGACTTTCAGCAGCCCTCTGCTGCAGTGCGTGTTCCTGGCCGCTTCTTGCAGCCACAGCCCCTCCTTCTGCATCTGATGAGGCTTCCTGCTTCCTGACCAGTGTTTTTTTGCACAAAATGCTATGTGTGCATTGCATATGGTTAGACTGAGTACAGGACAGCTAGGGTAATGATGCCAGTAATGCCTCAAGGAAACGAAGCTTGCATAAACAAAAGCAGACACTTATATAACTGGGCATCAAGTCTCACCATCAAATCCACGCAAAAACATCACTGTGCTTTTCTATCTTTCTTTACTTGGTGAGGAAGTTTCAATGCAAATATCTCCCTTGAAGAGAAAAAATACTTGAAACAATAATCTACCAGAATGTGATACTCTCATTGTATGATTTTAAAACATGCCTTCTGTTGGTCAGGGGGATCAGTAAAACAAATCAAGCTGTGCTTAGCAAATAAAACTTGAAAAAAAATATGAAAGGATGGCAAGATGTAGCCTGTAAAATCTTGTGGACTGAAAGGAGAGATTGAATTTGCGAAAGCTTTGAGGCCGGATGTCACAGGTCATAGAGTAACACTTGAATACTTTAGGCACAGCACCAAGATCCTATGGATTTAGGAATTTTAATGCGCTACTGTTCTGAACTGATACACTACCAAGGGAAGTCTCTTCCTATCTTCATTCAGTGCCTGGGACAACAGAAGCTCTGCTTTGTGTGCTTCTGAGTTGACACAGAGAAATAATACCAGACTTCAGTAAAGGAACAGCACAGCTGGCTCTGAATTTAATAAAAATCCCCACGTTCACATTGTAATACCTATGGGACAAACAGTGAAATGATACTACCTCTTCTTTTTTTTTTTCCCTCAGAAATAAAGAACCACTGCAATCTAAGGAGGCTGGAGAAAGGCCTATATCATCATTCTTCTGTGGGACACATGGCAGAAATCAAAGCCTTCAGACAGTTTCTCCAACAAAGCTCCTGAAGACTGGGTAAGCAGTTTTCAGTATATAAAAAAGAAGGCTCAAATTATGCTCCTCTTTCTGTGACTAGAAATTATAAAATGAAGGGAGGAAAGCTAGCATCAGTCACACAGCAAACTACAAAATGTCAATATTTTCTAGAAATGAAAGCACGTTGCTTGTGGAGTTAAGCATGTGTTGCTTAAAATTCTTCAACGTGTATGTTACAGCCTTCTTCACAAAAAAAAATACTCTTTTCCTGCACACACTCATGCTGGGGTTGAAGCATAACAGCTTATAACAAGGATGATTTACCTGATGGTATGTAGCCTAGCAAAGTGTTAAGATTTGCTTTATGGAATAAGTAGTAGAGTACATGAAATATAGATGGTAAGGTCAAACAGAGCATGCCAGGAGTCAACACACAGGTACCCTTTTAAGGCAGCGTGGCATTGGACCAAAATAAAATTACATTTTTCCTCCATGAAGGGAGCAAAACTGAGAAGAAGAGATTTTTTTCTTTGCACTTCTCGAAGGCCAAAGCCCACAGAGGTATGGTCTCCCCTTGATCTCTGGAAAACAAAACAAAACAAAACAAAACAAAAAACAACCACCATTTTGTTTCTGACTGCATCAGAATATACACAGCCTCATGTATGGTTTGTCCAATTACCAGGTCAGGGTACATATCGGTACCGTTGTATCCCATCCAAACTCAGCCTGTGCAGGATCAGATTAATAGCTGAAAACAAAAACTGCAGGAAGCAAACCTTTCTGAGCCGGTATTAGCTGCCAAAGCTCTTACCTCAGTGCACCACAGCCCAAATGTGAAGAGCTAATCATTAAGATTGTATGGTCATAACTTACAACAGCAAGAAGTATTACCAATAAAAAGATCAGAAAAGCAAATTCCCCCAGTCAGCACTGCATGGTCCCCCTGGACGTTGGTGCTGGTGGCGAAGTGGAGAAAAATGTTTTTCCTCTCCGTCCAAGGGCGCCATGCAGGGCTCTGGATGTCAGCACACCCTTCTCCCCTCCTCTACTTTTGCTGGCAAAGCTGGGAGGGCTCAACATGTGCTGCAAGCAGAGGAACACCCCAAGAGGGCTGAAGGCGAAGCGAGTCAGTGAAGGAGTTACGTCCCTGGCCCAGACTAGGCGGCTGCAAGACACTTGCAGAATCTACACCGAAATGTCACACGTGGTATGAGGGCCTTCCTGCCCTGAGCTCTCCCTGCCTCCCAGCATATTTGGCCTAAATAGATTCAAGCTCCACAACTGTAAAAACATCCACTCTTGTTGTAAGGATACCAATGCTTTAATGACCTTTCACGTCCAGCCTGATTTTTTGGATTCTCTCCCATTCTTATAACCCATGCAAAAAAAAAAAAAAAAAAGAACTCTTGTGCTTCAAATTTTGAATGTGTGGTCCTTGGCCACATAAATGTCATATGGACATTTTTGTATTCAAGAAGCTCCTTCTGGGATGGCATTTGATTGCCAAGAAATGCTAAGTTTAACCTGAAGAAGACTGTTATGTGAAAGACGTGGAAAATTCCTGCAGAAGAAACTGAAAGCCATTCAGCTACTCCTAGCTGAATCATCTCGAGCAGCCCGTTTAACTACCAGAAGCTATGTTTTAAAAAAAATAATTTAGAAATAACAATGGGTTTTGAAACCTGCTTGCTACGTTATGCAGATAACAGCTAGCATCCACTCATAGCGTAGGTGGTGACATGCTTTAGTGATGGCAAAAAACGTGCCCCATTGTCATGCTCCTCTTCAGAGATTTTAAGCACTACCTTAAAGTGAAGCACTAAAAGTGTGCTGAAGCTATTTCAGTCAGGAATCCCAAGGAGAGGGCAGGGCATCATTTAGCCAACTTCATCGCACTGGGATGCACACAAGGCACTTGCAGTTCTTGGACAGCTGTCCAACATTGTATTGGGAATAAGAGCCTGCCTGTGCTTTGGGATCGTGACCTTTACCTTGTGTGCATTCAACTACATGGGTCAACGCTTCCAGGCGTGGTTGATCCAGTCACAACTTACCTCCCCAGGAAGGGCCAGCCTCTCTGCTCACAGGTTCTTGAGGCAGACCTGGGGCCTCCTCTTTACTAGTCTACACTTTGTTCTAGTAGCCTCTAGTATTGCAGTAGTCAGTTTTCCCTCTACAGATAAAAATTTCAAATAAGGTATTTCTGGAGAAAAATCTCTTCTCCAAAAAGCAGGGGAGAGAGGGTTAAGTGTTCAAAAATGTAACCTGGGAGGTAGCACAAGCGTTTTCAACAGTGTTAAGATGTAGGAACTCTGTAAACTACAAAGCCCTTAAATCAGTAACAGTATTTCTGCCGGAAGCCATTAATATTTACCTTTAATAATTATTTATAATATAGGTAAGGATGTGTTTATTCTGTTATGTACCCAAACAGGTATCAATCAGAGACTAGCACTGCAAATTTCTCACAGGTATAATTATTAGTTAGGAGCAATCTGTCTCAAAAGCATGACCCATTTCATATTTCAAATGGTGTTTTATTACAGTGCAGCTGCACAAAACTCAATTCCCCATGAACATACACTTGATACGCAGAACACAGAGTTTTACACACTACTTATTTACATACGTAAGTTCCTGGATTTGTTTTGGTTTGAGGACAGTAGTTCAAGGAATGTCTGTTTGTCTTAATTATTTGGAAAGCTTCTTTCTTTTCTTCTTCCAGTGTTTATTGTCCACATCTTGAGTACTGTCAGGAGGCTCTGGTATTACAAAGCCATCAGTCATTTTGTAGTAGACTACTGTAGAATCTGACTCAACTATGGCCAAGGTAACTGACATTGGGGTGTCAGGATTGTCACATGAGAGAGAAGCTTTCTTCATGATTTCTCTTAACCTAGAAGAGAAAAACAGTTAGCAAGGACTCCGTAACACCCTACTGATGGCACAAAGGAACAAGTGCAGTATTGATGGGTTTTGTAGGTTTTGACACTGATGACATTCAAAGCAGAAAACAGTTTTTCATACTGTCATGTAGGATTCTCTAACTTGAGAGATGTTTTTACATACTATTTTATTTTCTGATCTTTAATACCATGCCTATAAAAAACATGCTTGCTCCCAGAAAGCACAAGAAAATTCATGCAAAGCTTGGAAGGATGGAGGAGTAATTAGAAACTTGTATTTGAGCCTTTCAAGAGGGCTTTAGCACAACTGCTATTTAAAAAGCTGCAAGAAGAAGAGATTAGTGAAGACAAAAACAGGCTTTTTATTGGATAAAGAAAGTGTAACATCTGTTCTAATAAAAATCCAAAGTCCTATAATCAAGCAGCAATCTCTTAAATAACAGTGAAGCTTAGTTTTTCCTAAAAAATTCATTTGGATGCATACATCTCTGCTGCAAATAGTTCAACATGAGCTTCTAATCTTTCCTTAGCTGTACTACTATGCACATACCTCGATCATCCTTTCACCACCAGAATCAGAGCATGGTGATCTCTAACGGCCATTGTTTTCATTAGAATAAAATAATCTAATTGAACACCATGTGTGAGGGGGAAAAAAAAAAAAAAGAGATATCTTCCATTTGTAGAGATAAGTCTTCCAGTCTGTGTGCTACAGTTCTCTGTGAGTCTGTGGAATACTCAGGAACCAAAGCCAGGTTTCTCTACCTCCCCGTCTAGACTAGAAGCCACAAGACTAACGATCTTCCTCAGGAAAGTCTGCATAAATAATGTCTTCCTTAAAAATTCACAACAAAGTTACGCAATTTTTCCTGTGCAGTTCATTTTAAGAATAACAGGCTAGTTGCTTTTTAGTTCAGAGCTGAGAACAACATCGAGTCTTGGCATGTTACTGTTCTGAGCAGGGCACAAGCACTGAAGGAGCGTGGTGCCCAGGGGCAGAAAGCAGCACTCCCCACAGCAAACATCACCACGGGGAGCTTCCTCCTTCACCCGGAGTCCAGGTACTGCAGGGTTCTCCCAGGACTGCCAGAGAGGGTATGCAGTGGGGAGAGATCAGCTCTGCACTGCGAAAAAAACATCACCCCTCACATCACGTGCCCATGAGCTCTCTTCCCCCAGAAATGCATTTCTGAAGCTGGGCACTGTAGTTGAAAATAAGGCTCTTTCTAAATGCATCAGCTTTCAAACTTTAATCATCACCTTCCCTTCCAAACCACTTTGATCCCTTAATAAAAGCCAAATGGGAAGTGGCAGAGAAGCAGCAGCAGCCTGGAAAGCCCATGCAGTTATCCCATGGCCCTCTTATGTACCCATCTGTGTTCTGAACTGGTCATAACTCAACTTGCTGAAGTCAGTAGTGCCTTTCCTTTTCCTTTCATTGCTGGCCCATGTATAATGCAAGGCAAGACATCCAGTGCAGTCAGTCAGACTATGTAGCAGAGATACTGAGGCTGTGAAAAGCCATATTCTGGTCCCCCTACTGTCAGATTTTGTAACAAGAAAATAAGGAAAGATACTGCATTGGCCACCGTCAGAAGAGAGGCATCTGCAAAAGATTCCTGCTTCAAGCAGTGTGACACTAACTGCTCTGCTCCCTGCCGTCCTGGCACGTTTCTTTGGCTGGTGCCTCAGCCTGCAGCTGTGCTGTGGGAACACCAACAGCGCTGTGCGTAGCCAGGAGAGCGCAGATGCAAGCCTGCCTTCCAAAGCTGTAGGCAAGCCGTGGGTTGAGGTGCTCTGGAAGAGCAAGGAAATGCATCCCCATATGAGCAATGCCTCAAATACACCAAGGCCTGCCAGTGGTGCGCTACCTGGTAAGAGGGGCATGCACCTGTGGTTGACAAGGACCTGGGAAAGGACTGCAGGCGTCCTTCCGGACGCGCCACACATGTACGGAGCAAGAACCCACCCATCACACCTCGCATCTTCTGCCTTTCTGAATAAAAGTTGGTGGTGGGGCCAGTCTCCTGGCAGAGATACCATTAAGAAAGAGCTAGTTATTGGTTTTGTGTAGCGGTGGAGGTTAATCTCTTCCCCAGCCTGGGAATGAGAAACAGAACTATCATTAAAAAGTCAAATAACAAAGGGTACAGCTACCTGGGAGAGAGATTCTTGGACCCAAAGAAACCAAACCTGTGTTGAGTGTGGTCTGCGCTTACCTGTCAGCCAGGACAGAAGCTCCTTCACAATTTCCTTCATAACTATCACCATTTCTCTCCCTACTCTGTTCAGGGAATGGAGATACAGCGAGGCCTCAGATCTATGTTTCCCATCACTTGTGATCTCTTCTTACAATGCCAAGCACAGACACATGAACCTTTATTCCTCTTGCCATTTAGCACTTCGGCTTAGAAGATGCGCCATGATCACAAAAGCAGTCAGGTCCTCACAACGGATCAATGAGACTTCTTCAAGTCCCTGGCCTACTTTTCATGGGACTGAGTTTCAGGCTTTAAGTAGAGAGCACAAGGACATTCCGTTGCTTCAGGATGATCTGCTAACACTGCTGGCCACGGAGCCCAGTGCTCTCCACTGCAAACAGAGGATCAGCCTCTATCAGCTTACAGAATTAGAACTGCAAATGCAAGATTCTCCGCTACCCGCTTTTCTAGATACAAGCAGCACCAAAGCAAGAGCTCCTGTTCGTACAGACCACAATGAGCCATAATGCAACCAGCACATCTGCAGATTAGTGGAAGGTATCTTTTAAAAGAATAAGCTTTGGAATTCAGGAAGTCTGTATCAGACGCCTGCATTTTCTCCCCTCCCCTGAAGGCATCCTTGTTAGCCTCTGCATCCAGTGTGCTCACAAAGCTTCTTTGCAGCATCAGACCTCTCAAAGGAGTCAGGGAAGAACATCTGGGTTTGCCCTGATTTCACTGCACTTGCTACCTGCCACAAATACAAAGATGAAATATTGCAGGAAAAGTTTATTTTTAAAATTCTTTTTGATGTGTCTAATGCTCTATATGGAGGGGGAAAAAAAGGGCAAGACGTGTTCTTGGCCTCCTGAAATTAAAAGCAATGCATGTGCTTGTTCATCACCTCAGATTAGCTCACCCACAGGCTCAGCCTCGTTAGGAAGATCAGGGACAGATACTCTGTACATGTTGCCACCTTCTTGGGATTTACACCAGTGTCTATCTGGTAAAAATTAAAAGGCATCTGGAGTCCCAAGAGAGCTCAAAGATCAAGCACGTGTGCTGCTGCATACACAGTGGGAAGTCTAGAAGTCAAAATATTCTGCAGCCACTCCTTTCCCTCCTCTCCCCCTCTCCAGGAAGAAAAGCCATTGAATGTTAAAAGAGGCAACACTGAAGCTTTACATTTCCCCCACAAAAAGGTACGTTTGAACAAAGGCCTTATGAAAGGAAAATAACATATGTAAAGCTAGGCACCCCAAGAAGCACTGGAAAGCTTTATCTAAGTCCCGTAAATAGAGTAAGGTTAAACATTTTTTTGAAAATATGAATTCTCAGTTGTAGATCACACAGTAAGAAATTCTCAGAATGGCTTGGAAACCCATCGCTAACACTGATGGCGTCTGCACGTCCAGTGGAAGCCAAGATCTGTTCCCACCAAGACAAATCCAAGTAGGATGAAGTCCTCAGTTTCCACTGAGGAAGCAACCTCATATTCACCTCACATTTCAGAAGATGAAAGGGATTTAATTTCAATCATACGAAAGAGACACTATTATACAAAAGTAAATTTTTGGCATTGCTGAAGTCTTTCGCTTCAGAAAACTTTAAAGGGGCTTTCCAGATACCTACAAGCTACATTCAGCAATAATTGCTATTTTTCTACAAGAGAATTAATTGAAAGAGCAGACAACTTACTTAACATCATGCAAGGACCACTGCAGCCGAGGTAACATCACTACTAATGTCAGCCTGCATCTGCCCTTACTGCTGCCTTCAAACTAAATTGCAACAGGGAACTCACCTGGTCTTCTATTACTGTTGTAACTAACACCTTAAAAAACAAAACAAAATAAAAACAACAACCCCTCACCCACAAAAACAAAAGCAACACACACACACACAAAAGAAGAGGGGATTTTTCTACTCTTCCCCCATCTTGTTCTGACCAGGAGGCTTTTGTATCAGGCCTTTGGACACATATTAGAAATCCACAGTGTATTTCCTAATGACTTGCTCCTAACAAAGTGATAGTGCCCTTTTTGTTCCAGAGAAAGAAACCAGTATACGACTGGAGAACTTCGGGCAACTGTGGCTTGAATCTTCAACTGACTGTCCAAAACCTGGAAGGGAACAGAATCATAAAGGAAAGAAAATGTGCAGGAAGTTTTGTGCTGAACAAAAGTATTTCAGTGATGTATCCCATGCAAGTACTGCTGAGAAGCAGAGGAAATACTGGAAGCTCTGAGTAGTTTTATGGAGGTTGCATAGTGCTCCATTTAGCTGAAATGGAACTGCTGCCCTCCTTACCATAAAAGCCAAAGGCTTTCAATCTGCCCTTTGTACCGGGATGAATAATTCATTGCAGGCTTGGCCGGCCTGAATAGCTCCCTCCCCTCCATGCAAGGCAGGGCTGAAGAGTCAATACAAGTTGGTCTCTGTATTCTGCATCGGGTGCGCACCATTGTGCCAGACCAGCTCAGATAGGCCCCCTGACAAGAGAATCAAAGCAGAGGAAGCCTCCTATAAAGCACAATACCTTGAATTTTGCCAGCAGTATGCAAACAGAGCAGTACAGTCTCTTGCTCACCATCAGGAAAACACTGCTCCAGACGCTGCTGCCTGCCCCGAAGTTAGATGAAGCTAGGGCCTTGAAATATAGGGGAAGAAACATGTGGTGTGGGGCAGGGGAGACGGTGTGTAAATGGACACCATTGTTTCTTGTGATTTGCTTCCTAACTACAGGAACATGAGATGCTAGAAAAAAATCATGTTTTTGTAATGGGAAATAAAATAGAACCAAAGAAAACACCACGTGCCTCACTGGTCAGAAAAGGAAATTGAAACCCCAAGGAATATAAAGTCGTTTTTTTCCACGGAAGTTGAAAAAGAAAACAAGATGAATTATGCAAAAGGGAGGAACTGGAGTTCAGCAAAATTCTACATGGTACACAAGCTATAGGAAGTTCAAAGGTAGTACTGCGTGCCTAACTCAGTTCTGTAAGCCACATCAATCACTTTTAAACTATTGATAAAGAATTTGTACTTAGAAGCCATTTTATTTGTACAGTAAACCACACATTAAAACTCAAATAATGCTAACAGCAGAACTACTGACAAAACTGTGAAAAGGCTGCAAGATGAAGAGCACGTCACACTCCCAGTGCATTTATAATAACAGTGCTGCTTATAAGCAAAATCACTTCAGATTAGAGGAACATCTATTTCATACAAAGTACAGACTTAGAAGAGGATAAACCACTTCCAACTGCCAGATTTGTTTCTAAGGATGCTTATTAGCTCTAAAATGAAACATTTTTTCCCCAAAATTAAGTTACCATTTTAATGAAATAATCCTTTCCCTCTTAGCCTGAAACAAACTTCACAATCTTGATGTAACCAACTTCATTCTTCAGTTCCAACTCTTGCACACAAAGAACAAACAGGACAGTGACGTATCATTTAATCTAATGGTGTATTAGTAACAGACATTTTGCTTGGACAATGTTATTTGTCCAGGATAGACAGCACCTAATTCCATTAGATCCAGCACCTAATTCCTTGATCCTGGAAGGCTCAAGGCTTTTAACGCTATCTAGCAAATCTAGCTGTCAACGCTACAAGCTCTCATACACTCTCTGAGCTAGGTTTATCCAAGTAATTTCTGCTGGCTTTGAAACAGGGCTACCTGTATTTAACTGCTTCAACCCCTTTGGGGAGCCTCAATTCTGGAACGTACCGACAATTAGATAATCCCTGTGCACTAAGATGTCGTCTCTGGTAGGAACAGGAAACACCTCCCACCCAATGGACCTCTGGATTCCTCCTGCAAGTATGTGTCACTGAATTCAAGGGAATACGTGCACAAGGTTCTCTGAACCTCGTGTGTTGGGAGAGCGGTCCAAGAGAGGAAGAAGTTGCATCTTATTCTCCAGGTCTTTACTCACAGAAGATTCACCAATCTTCATTTTAAGAGCAGGTACACAAAGCACAAGACTATCATTTGCATTAGTGGTCACTTTGCTCCAGACCCCATAATTCTGTGATTCAGTGAACTACCATGCGTGCCAGCAGCTCAGGATGATCAGCTTCCATCACGCTTTTTATGGAAGGCACTGAGCTTAGTAAGTACAACAGCTTCTGCCTTAAGCAGTTAACTGTAATGTGTAAGTTGGACACAATGAAATCTTATAACAGGCTAAAAAACATAGAGCGGATTGTTTTTTTTATGGCACTCTGATTTATCTTTTGCTCTAGTACCTTGCTGGTAATTTCCATATCAACTTTATTATGGCCTTTTACGGACACTTTCCTCTGAGTGTCGGCCAAACATGAACCTTCACAAGACACCTGGGAAGGCAGCGCGTGGCAGGTCTTTGCTGAAGTGGCTTCGAGAGGAAAACCACCCCTGCAGCTCCTACCCAGGCCTTACTGTTTAAGCAAGGAAATGCTGCCCATAAATGCTGCCAACCGCTGCACATCATTTCCAGGCCCAGCAATGAGGACAAAATATTTTCACGTTCCCAACCACCTCCAATGGCTTATGTTTCAATGTTAATTGAGCTGCATTTCTTCATACTTCTTACTTAGAGCAAGTAACACAAAAACCCAGCACACTGCTTTTGAACAGAATAGCAAAGTAACTAAGTATGAATGCTTTCCTGTCT
Organism: Anser brachyrhynchus; assembly: GCF_964034855.1. NCBI lineage: Eukaryota > Metazoa > Chordata > Aves > Anseriformes > Anatidae > Anser > Anser brachyrhynchus. The sequence goes on along the minus strand of NC_137702.1, from coordinate 16,901,948 downwards.
GCCTACAACTTGGTAAGTCAAATGAGAAAACATTAAGACATCAGATACCTAACAAAGCCTCCTGCTACCAACAATTGCAACAACAAAATATTCACAGCTGTCAGAACAAAGAGGCAGTAGCACTGTGACACTGTGTTTTCTACTCCTTCTTTAGGATGCCTTTTTAATGAACTCCCTTCTGCACTGCCTATGGCTGAGGCACGGTTATCGTCCCTACCCCCTTTATTGCCTCCTGTTCCAGCAAAGGAGCTGAGTTGATTCTTTCTCTATAAGATAGACCAGGCCTCTCTGATCAGCACTGCCCTACTAATGAAATTCCAAGCATGCATATGCACATGCACATACAACAACACAAATTCCCAAAGCTGTTGTGAGGCACAAGGATAGTATACGCTTGTGTCAAGCACATACAGGCTTTAACGGACTCACCTGGCATCACAGCACTGTATTCAGCTCATTTTAGTGACAACATGCTCTATGTACTTGCTCTATAGCAAAACCTAGTCACAGACTGTACTTTTAATCAATGTGATGCATTCAGTCTGTGCTTCTCTAACACACATCCTTCCAGTAATGGATTCCATCCACACCTGGTGCCAGAAACAGAGCAAACAGTATCACCACAGTACAAACAAGATCAGAGGCTCCAAATGAAAAGCCCCAATGAAACAGTAAAAGATAGGACATACATGCAGTGCAGTATCTCCCTGTCATTAAAAACCGATTAGAACATAGTTGCTGGCACTGACCCAACACCAGGAATCAAAGTTTCCAGCCTAGATGGAAACCTACTACATTAAACAAGCACAATTCATCATGTAGGAGTTACTTCTCAAAGGTCCCATATCCTAATTTGCTGCTGTCTTTTCCCATCCAAAATCCAGTTTGAACTCTTAACAGTGTGAACAGCAGCGTGTCCCTGTCACACGCATACAGCAATCAGCTGCTCACAGAGATGCTGAATGATGCTCAGTATTTCATCCTGGAAGACCTGTCAGCAGATTTACTCTATCACACTGTATTTCTCTGTAAAACTAAGCCCACAGGAATGACTGACCGCCAGTATTTGCAAATGGAAGATTTTTCAGCAACTAGATAGTATGTGAATCCATCGATATGTAGTAAGTCATTTTCTTCTCCCTCACAAATGAATTGCTTCTGAACATAAGCTCTTGGGAAAACACATAGCAGAATTAAGGTGGAAGTCTATTTGCAAGAGACTTGTCACTTCTAAAACCTAAGAAAAAGCAAACAAACATAGCATGTCTAAAACGTGCTATATCACAATCACAGTTCAAAGGAGAGTTATATGTTGGATTCTGGGGAAGTAAGAGGCATTTCCGTTTGAAAGCAGCCAAATCATATTTTCAAACCAAAAAAGCTAAACAAATGAAACACACCACCAGGCTTATCCCTGAGATTCAACAATTAAAAAAAAAAATCATTCTTAGACAGGTCTGGGGGGATTTCTTTTCCTATTTGGTATTTGAAAGCCCATTGACATAAAGAAGCACCATTAGATTTCCCAGACTACAAATATGCAACACAAGAATGTTCAAAACATAACCTGTGAAGGTCCTGAGTTCTAACCTTGTCCCTCAAATGCATACTTTGATATCCATTGTTACCTGCTAGAGCAAATGCAACTTCTAAACAATATGAAGTGTTTATCAACAGAAGGAGTCGATTGCTGTGGGAAGCTGACATCAAAAGCTTACCATTTCCAGAGAAGAAGAAGCAGAGACTGATGCAGCTTAGAAAAAGAAAGAAATCTCACCTTTAAATATATGTTTGCAGCATCCAAAATAATTCTGCTTACGGGCTGAGATATTACTTTTCTTGTGATATTCCTTGTTTTCTCCCACTTCCCCCTTAAGCAAATTATCAGCAGCCTGCTCTTCTTTTTGTCTTATTAGTAGTGGGATCCAAACACTGACCACAGCCTCACCTTTCGTGGCTTAATGATATGTCCACAGGTACTGGCACCATCACTTGGAGACTGTCCTGCTCTCTCTCACGTGCGTGTAAGCATATGAGCTGCAGTTCTGCTAATCCAACATGCTTCACTTCATGCCAGTTTCTCCCTAGAAAGGTTTGTCATCGATGAGATGGACCAGAACACAAAACACAAGTTCCAATCGTTCAAGTATCAAGTTTCAAATTCAATTTAACATCTTCTGTTGTTATCCCTTCCTCTCCTTACAGGGGAGACAACTACCCTATACAACTGGCAAGTTTTCTGAGAAACAAACCTGCTAAAGAAACCTGTGGGAGCACTACTACTGTGTTGAGTTCAGAGCTACACTGATGGATGGTGGCTGGGGATCTGTTTGACAAGACTTTGTTTCAAAAAGGTAAAAAGAAGACAAAAACTTATCTTTAGTCACCTGCTGCATAAAACTGTAAACCAAATCTGAAATTTATCAGTACCCAAAACTGTGTGAAACAGGTGCTACAGGCATGGTTATTGATGACACACAGTTCTTCCCTTCTGCTTGAAGAGATGAGGCTAAAAGTTTTCATTGCGTAACTATAGGAGCATTCTCTTAGAGCTTATTAAGACATTTTCTTTAAGGGGTTTAACAATAATTATAACAGATGTGGTGCTTTCTGGCCTGTAATATTCCCCCATACCCTGACACTGAGAATCACCAGCCTCCAAGAGAAATTCATTATTGTTACTGGGCTGGCTGCCTGCCTATGTGCAGTCCCTTCTAAATAGGGCCCATCTGGGAGAATTGCAAGCAGAGGTTTATTATCACATAACACTATTCCACTCTTGTAAGGCATCAGAAGACTATGCTAAGTTTGTCATAATTACTGTCACCAGATTTCTAAGCAGTCTTCTTTCCTACAGGAATCCTTGCCCCTTCCAGAAACCAGCATCCTAATCAGACTGGCACACTTCAGGCATTTTCTAAACTGTAATCTTAGGGAGATGCTATGACTTAGTAGCTTTGACATTAACCTACAAAAGAGGATTCTATTACCAGTACAACCACTGAACTTATAACTTTGCCTTTCTATATCCCCTTTTCTTCCCCTACTCCTCTTCTACTTTTTTCCATGCCAAGTGTCTTTGCTCTGGAAGGCCTGCACCTGTAACTGTGACTGCTGGCTGAAGTGGGCCCTAATCTTTGTAAAGGCTCTGGGTAGGCACACGATAGAAAACTTTGGTTCTAAAATACCATGTTTCTTAGGTAACCATCGCTGCACGAAGTTTTAAAGCAAATGCCAAGGACTTTTGCAGGAAAGGCTCTGATAGTACACAAACCTTAGCTAACGCCTAACATGTTAATACATTTTTGGTACATCTGTCCAGTCACTTCATCGAATTACCTTCTAAGAGGTCCAGGTATACCAGAAACGCAGCATAGATTTGACTACTGTCAGATATATCAAGGGACATCATTTCTGTGAACTGAAACCAAAAAGACAACATTGGTCAAAGGAAAATGAAGTTACATTAAAAACACAAAGACCTGATCCAGAATCTATACAGCTGTCTAACCTGTTGAGTCTGAAACCAGCTTTAAGGACTAACAGGGAATTAAAAGACAGGAGCGGTTTTCTGACAATATCTTAAGAGTTTTTTGCCACATCCCCCCTATTTCAGCACTTAAGAAAGCAAGCCAAATAAATAAGCAACAGAGGAAATGCAACTATATCTGGAACAGAACTGGCTTTGTGGACACCTATGAATTTTACCTATTTTTGCTGCAGCACATCAACACAAGATGACGGCCAAATTAAATACCTCCATGTTTTCAGCATGCTAAAAATTCAGATGGATTTAAAAGTTTACATTTGCATTTTCCAGCTACAGTTTCAGCATCTAAAACTTCACCCCCTGCTAAAGCCAGCATTCCCCCACAACCCCACTGGCTTTCATCACAGGCCAGGAGATAAGCTCCCCCAACTGACCCAAACCCCCCAAAGCATGTTAGACTAAACCCCCCTCCCTGAGCACAAATTCTTGGTGAGGGAAGGGTAACCTGGCAGCTTCACTGGCCCCAGGGCCATGAAGATGTACCCAAGATGCTCCTCAGAGCAACGGTGGCCCAAGGTAACAGAAAATGCCATCCAGAGGAACCTGGACAAGCTTGAGAAGTGGGCCCATGTGAACCTAATGAGGTTCAACAAGTCCAAGTGCAAGGTGCTGCACCTGTGTCAGGGCAATCCCAGGCACAAGCACAGGCTGTGAGAAGAACTCACTGAGAGCAGCCCTGCAGGGAAGGACTTGGGGGTTCTGGTGGATGAAAAGCTCAACATGAGCCTGCAAGGGCAACTGCATCCTGGGCTGCACCAACAGAGGTGTGACCAGCAGGTCGAGGGAGGTGACTGTCCCCCTCTGCTCTGCCCTTGTGAGGCCCCACCTGGAGTCCTGCATCCAGGTCTGGGGCCCCCAGCACAAGAAGGATGTGGGGCTGTTAGAGCGGGTCCAGAGGACGCCACGAGGATGCTCAGAGGCTGGAGCACCTCTCTTAGGAAGAAAGGCTGAGAGGGCTGGGGCTGTTTGGCCTGAAGAAAATAAGGCTCCGGGGTGACCTCACTGCATCTTTTCAGTACTTAAAGGGGGCTTATAAAAAAGATGGAGAGCAACATTTTGCTTGGGCAGATGACAACAGGACAAGGGGGAATGACTTTAAACTAAAAGAGGGGAGATTTAGATGAGGTGTTAGGAGGAAATCCTTCACTCAGAGAGAGGTGAGGGGCTGGAACCCACTGCCCAGAGAAGCCGCGGCTGCCCCGTCCCGGGGGTGCCCCAGGCCGGGCTGGATGGGGCTGGGGGCGGCCCAGCGCCGCGGGAGGCGCCTCCCCCCGGCAGGGGGCTGTAACCCACCCCCACCCCGGGCCCCCCCGGGCCCCCCCGGCCGCGGAGCTCAGCGCGGGCCCTACCACGGGGTGCGCCGCCATCCAGTTGCCGCCGGCCCCTCCCGTCCAGCGCCGGCCGCCGGCAGAGGAACCCCCCGGCGGGCCGCAGCCCCCCTCCGCCCGGCCGGGCTGCGGCTCCGGCTCCGGCTCCGGCTCCGGCTCCAGCTCCATGCTGCCCCCGGTGCAACGCGACTCGGCTCCGGGCGGCGCCGCAGCGCCGCGCTCTCCCCGGCAGCCGCCGCAGTTCCGCCGCCGCCGCGTTCCGCCGGGGCCGGGCCCCTGCCGCGGGGGGCGCCGCAAGCAGCCTCGCCCGCTGCCGGGCTGGCGCCTACCTCGGCCGGCCTCTCGCGGCCCGGTTTTCCGCTCGCGAGGCCTGATACTGAGAAGGGAGGCAGGGGATTTCGAGTAACCGGCTCCGGCCCCCGGCGGTGGGGGGAGCGCAGAAGCGGTGCCCGAGGCGAGAGGAGGCCGCAGAGATGTGGAGCCTGGGGAAGTTTTAGGGGAGCACGACAGGGAGCAAAACAGGAACAAAAGCAAATACTATATTATTAATGTATGGCGTCCAAAGTTTTTATAGACTGGTTAAGACATTTAGATTCAAGGTATTGTTGTTAAAAGCATCTCAGACTGCTTTATTTAGGAATGTCTCAGACTGCTGGTACAAGCATACATGCATACATACAACTGCTGGTCTGGCTTATCGGCTCTATCTGTCTTGGTGCCTCTTTTGGTAAATTCAGACACCAGTTTAAATGAAGTCAGGCCTGTGTCTTACAGCATTATGAATAGCTTCAAGCTGGTGTCCACGCAGGAAAAAGCTATGCGCTTTTAACAGATACCTAGAGCATTTTGTTGTCACAGCAGATGAGAAACTGCAAAGCCCCTCCTAGTGCACTGTGCTTGTTCTTAATCAGGCTACACCAAGGAAAATCTGGCTGACATTGAAAACAGGCCAACAACTACACTGATGAGAGGAAGCGCTGAGTATGATCTTGAGATGATCAAATTGATGCAGGGCCTAAATGAACAGTCTTTAACCCATCTTAGTATATTATAATCATTAAGCCTAGAAGTAAAGCATCAATGAAAAGAAATCAATATGTATCAAGTACCTGAGCTGGTGTGTGGCTTGTAGCTACACAGAGGCATATTGGAACCAATCTTACTCAAGAAGTTTTGAGTAGGTTGGCCTCTTCAAAAAGCAGCATAGTTTTAGCCAGCATTCAGTTCCCTGGGCACAAAATTAAAAATAGAAATTCCAATCTCTGAGACTTTCATGGAAGGGTTGGCAATGGTGGCATAGTTGGCTGCTTGGAAAAGAATTGGATGGATTTGAGACCTCAGAGGTGAAAATGCAAGTGAAAGAAAATAGACTTGTCTGTAGATTCTTCTAGGCATATACATGCTGTGCTTTGTTAGAAAGATGGATCCTCTTTTTAGTGCTGGGTGGAAAAAAAAAGTCTGAATCAGAAGAAAGTTGCCTCAGAGAATTTGTTACCTGCCTCGCTGAGGGAGTATGCTGCTGCTGGAGACAGTTTCCACAGCTGGACTATTCTTGTTTGGTCTGGATATTTAGAGGAGGCTGAGACAAATGTCCTAAAAAGTATTTCGGTGAGACTTCTACAAAAAGCTGTTTCTTCCCCAGAAGCTAGAATAGTTCACCACAGGGCGGTTAATTGTTCTGTCACAGCAAGACTGGGTCTTGGTTTATAAAAAAACACAGGATACAACTTTGGCTACTAATAACTTAAAAGTGTATACATATTTTTATATATATATTTGTAAAGATATATGCATTTATAGATGTAAGAATTATATGCATTGTAAGGCTTACTGTTGACCTGAACTTTCCAAACTTTCACCTGGTTGGGAGTAGAAAATTAAGCTGAGTTGACTCCTTTCTCTTATGCGCTGAGAAACAGCTAATGTTTCAGGCATCTGCTGCCCCCTCTCCAGGGTATGGAAGGACTTTTTTCCTTTGTGTACCAACATGAGGAAGTCAGCAAAGTGACTGGTACGAGTGAGGAGAAAGTCATTTTGCAGAGAAAATTACTTGTTGTAGGATGCTGCTGGGGGCATTTTATTTGCCTCCAGCAAATTGTTAAGGTTCTGATGCTGTTCACAAAACAAAAAGAAAGGAGCAATCTGAAAAGCGTTGACACCACTTTAGATTTCACTGAAGACAGCAAGAGTAGGCACAGGCTAGACAGTACACTCCTCCTTCTACAAGCATGCTAACTGCACTAAGGCTGTGCTGGATTGTACCTTTGTGCTCAGCTCTGCACATCAGACAGAGCTGTGGCTCTGCAGTCTGCTTCCCACGTCTTCCCTTGTTTCTGGGCGAAAACTGTCTGTGCTTGGCCCTGATCCTGCGCTAACCTGGCCACGCTGGCTCTGCAGTATGGGGGCATGGCTGACCCTGCCTTCCCAAATGTCCCCATCTTCCGAATGCAAGTGGTCCTGCGGGTGACAGTGGTATTATATGCGTGTGGAATCGCCTGGCTCCTGAAAAACCCTAATCACTTTGTGCAGACTACAGCACTGTTCCTTCTATTCGATTAATGAATCAGAGCATAAAAGCAACATGTGGCAAGTGAGCCATGAAAGCCTCATTAATGTATTGCTCTAGAAGGACAATTATAAAGGTGTTGTAAAGGACAAGCAGGTAGAATATATTCTCCTTAATTGGTCAGGAGGACACGTACAAATTGCAGAAGCTTCCTGAATTTTAGTGCCATTGATGCGACCTCTGGAGATTCTTGATTGAAGTTCAGCTTCAGGGTGATCCTTTTTGCGTGTGGGTGATAAATAACATTCCATAAACCAAGAGCAGTGCAGACATGAGTTAGCTGTATGCTGCCTGAGCCGCAGACCATGCACAACGAGACAATGGATAATTAACGGACAGTTATTGGGTTGCTGGACGTTTCCTCCCGTTTGAGTCTTGCCGGCACACAGGCAGCAGCGCTGCCCGCCTGGGCTGGCTCTGTTCGGCTCGGGGGCACTGGCTGCTCACAGCAGGGCCCAGAGACACCGTGCTGGGGCCCTTAGAGTTAATGAAGGATTTCGTCTCAAAAAGGGTTTAACATGCCCAAATCCTATTAACTTCTAAGAGCGCTGTGATTATTATGCCTCTTTTAAGATGACGGCCCAATGATTTTAATTACCGTAACGTGTTTTATATGTTTCGTTGTTAAACCGTCACCTGCCCCTTAGCAGCAACGCTCTCCCCGCGCATGGGAGCGGCTGCGTGGCGGGTGTCGGTGCGGTGCGGGGAACACCTTCACCTTCCCGGCTGCAGCCCGGGCAGCCGCGCTCCTTGCCCCTCCTGCAGCTGGAGGGCGCCGGCCAGAGCCCCGAGCACCTCAGGCACGGCGGGGGTGAGCCTCCCGCCCGGGCGCTGCCTTCGGCTCCAGCCCAGGCTCCCCGCCGAGCCCCCGCTGCCCGATACCGGCGCCTTTCTCCGCTCCGCCCGGCGGCCTGCCGGGGGCGTGCCGAGCCGTGCCGAGCCGTGCTGCCCACAAAGGCCGGCTTTGGGGGCGCCGGGCCGGCACCGCTCCTCCCCGCGGCTCTGCTCCGGCACCCATCATGGCTCCGCGCGCCCCCCGTCCTCTCCTCCTCGTCCTCCTGCTGCTGCCGGGCGGCTGCGGGGCCGGCCTGCCCCCGGAGCCGCCGCCGCCGCCGAGCCCGCAGCTGCAGCCCGAGCCCCTGCCCGAGTCGGCTCCGCAGGAGCCCACCGTGCTCCTGGCCATCATCGCCCGCAACGCGGCGCACACGCTGCCCCACTTCCTCGGCTGCATCGAGAGGCTGCGCTACCCCAAGAGCCGGATCGCCCTCTGGTAAGGGGCTGCGGGGGGCCGGGGCCGCGCGGGCTGCGAGCGTCCCCCCCGCTGGGATGTGGGGCGAGAGGGGTCGGGGGGCTGGCGGCGGGGCCGTGCCTGGGAAGGGGCGAGGGACTCGGCTCAGCCCCCCCCGGCCGCCCCGCCGAGCCCCCGGGGCTTGGGGGTGAAGCTGGCTGAAGCCGGGGAGCTTTCAGGTTGCCTCAGGTTATGCCAGGGGAGGTTTAGGCTGGAAATGAGGAGACGTTTGTGCTCAGAAAGAGTGGAACGGGTTGCCCAGGGAAGTAGTGGAGTCACCGTCCCTGGGGGTGTTTAAGGAAAGGTTGGACCTGGCGCTTAGGGACACGGTTTAGTGGGTGAAGGTAGTGGTAGGGTGGCGGTTGGACCAGATGATCTTGGAGGTCTTTTCCAACCTTAATGATCCTGTGTTTCTTTCAGCGCTTAGCGTTTGTCCAAACCCGCAGACACCAGGTACTCAGTACGGAGAGCCGGGCTGCTAGAGCTAGTTCTGCTTGCTGGCTGCTAAATGCCAGGCTGCCTGGGGAGGCTGCCGGGGTCTGCCAGGGCTGCAGGGTGGATGTGCTGAGGAGGTGCTGGGGGGCATTGAAAAGGAGCATTGTTGCAAGGCTGTCCTCTGAAAGACGCATTCAAAGATGTATTCAGAAATCACAGCATGGGGGCAGCTGTGGCAATGAAGCGTGTGTCGGGACGGAGGAATTAGACCAATTTGGAAATTGGTCAGTCATTATCTGTAGGGATTAAAAAAAAATTCTTTCCCTCTCAACTTGACATAAATGAGGGGAGCAACGGGACCTGCCTGGATGGGTCCAAAATAGTCTCATTATTTTAGGCATGGAAATCGTGGAAATTGTGTAAAAAATAGGAAATGCTGGTGTAGGGCGTGATCACAAATCACTGAAGTCAGTGGGGAGACTCCTGTTAACTTGGAGTTGATAAAGTAAAGCGTGTCTTTGCATAAAGGGATGTAGGGAGGATACGTACCCTCCATACACCCCCTGGTCATTCATTGACGCTGAAGTAGCATTAAGTCCGCAGGACTAGATGTTTCTGCCTGTATTCCAGGAACGTGCTTGTTACTTGTCCTCAGGTCCTCTGTGGGTCTTTACAGAGAATTAGCGACAGCTTTATTTATTTAGTTATTTTAAGTTTAGTGCGCACAAAAAAATGTCATGATAGCAGCACAGACATGGTGTGCTGCACAGACAAGGTGGCTGTGCAGTTACAAGTGGATGTTTAGTAGTGGGTGAATGCAAGACTCACCTGTGTGTAGGTATGTGACCCTGCTTTCATTTCTGTCAGTAGGAGTTTTGCTGGTTTGGATTTCATTGTACCAGATGAGGGGCAACATAGCTGGTGAAGGGTCTAGAGGACAAGTCTTATGGGGAACTTTGGTTGTTTATCCCGGAGAAAAGGAGGCTCGGGGAGGCCTCATCACACTTTACAATTACCTTAAAGGAGGTGATGGTGAGATGTGGGTCGCTTTCTTCTCCCAAGCACTAAGTACTAAGACAAGAGGAAATGGCCTTAAGTTGCGCCAGGGGAGGTTTAGGTTGGATATTAGGAAAAATTTCTTCACTGAAAGAGTTGTGAGGCATTGACACAGCCTGCCCAGGGAAGTGGTAAAGTCACCATTCCTGGAGGTCTTCAAAAAATGTGTAGATGTGGTGCTTAGGGTCTAGTGGTGAACATGAAAATGTTGAACTAAAGGTTGGACTGGATGATTTTGGAAGTCTTTTCCAACCTAAATGATTCTGTGCTTCTGTAAGATATATATGAGTAGGTATTGTCAGACCCTACATATACAGCCTGTGATTGAGCAAAGTGTGCTTGCCTGAATGTCTGTAAGCATAGACCTGTTCACTAGAGCAAGGCAGATCCTGGAATGCTTCTCACTGTAGAAGTGCAGAAGTGTTTGGTTTTGTGTTTTCTTTGATTTCGTATTTAAGTCCTGCAAAGCATTAACTGCCTCTACAGCTTTTAAAATGGAGTGGTATCCCTAGGAGGATTGTGTGCAAACACAAGGAGTGGATAAACTAGAAAAACTGCTGTTGAACATGGCAGGCTTTTGAAAATCAGAATGACTAAAATGTCATGGCACCTGAAAAGGGACTTCTGTAGACCCTGTGAGTTGCATCAGAGGGAGAGGGAGCAGCACATGCCAGGCGGCACCAGTTCCTGGGTGAACGTTAGTCCTGGTCACTTCAGCTCCCCAGTGACAGGCTTTTTCAGACCTGCGGACATTCGGGACACAAGCACCCACCGAGAGAAGGCTTACAGATTGTATCTGTCAAGTCTCTTGAGAACGAATGAAACAATAAAATCAATTTCTGGAAGCATATTGTGTTTCAGCCTCCGTACCCGACAGTGCTTTCAATAGCTGAATTCCAGATTTACCTGTGTCCATGTGCCATGGCTTGTGGGGCTACTTTGGTTGGAGTGGCAGTGAAGTGGTGGCTGTTAAAGAGCTGCATTCCTTCACTGCCACTTGTATTCCACTTAACAGTTTCTTGAGTAAGTCAGCATTTAAAAATGCGCAAATGCAGGTCTTGAGAGTGAAAATTAAAAAGATATATAATCTCTTTAACTTCCATATGGTCTCTGTATTGCTTGAGGGCTTAAATTCTATAGTGGATTTCTCAGACAGATCTCTTGGAGGAAGTTTTATTACTGACAGCAAAGATGGGTCAAGAGACAGTGAATGAGTTTGAAGCAGACACTGAATTTTCTGTAAGCATCCTGCGTCAGTAAGTCTCAATCCTTGTTAGCCTGATACCAAATGAAGGGTGCATGCTGGACAGTCCTGTACTCCCTTCTTCCCTTTGGTCTTAATTCTGACTTGTTCAGCGTCTGTAGTTGTGAGGAAGGACTTGCTGGCCACATGCATCCTAATGCATTGAGCAGGCCATTTGGTCTGGGGCCAACTGGCATGTCGTGTCCCGGGTCCGTTCAGTTAAATGCTTCCTTCCTTCCCCCTCCAAGAGTCAGGAGGTCTGTTGGGAATGGCCCCTAGCCTGCCTTAACCCCAGCTGTCCTTGTCTTCTGGAGCCTGGTTGGCACCAGCCAGGGCTGCCTTAATGCTGCAGTGGCGGGGACCTCTGTGAACTACTCAGGTCTTTGACCAGGCCTCGCTTAGTCTGCACTGCCCGCAGCCTGTCTGGAGCCCTGGTGCTGACCACCCGGCCTGGGACCTGCCAAGTCCCCGCCTTAGCAGCAGAAGCCCGCTCCCCAGGCAGGCCAAAGCCGTGAGGCTGCCTCAGGCTCACCCTGGGGGTGGCAGCGGGGGCCTCCTGCAGCCCTCCGGTGCTGGGCTCCCCAGTGCGTGGCACTGCGAGAGGCAGGCCAGAGACCTGCGACACTGGAGAGCACTCAGGAAAACAAGGCTCTTGGATCCAAATCAGTCTGTTTTTTGGCTGGGGGGTGTTCTAATGTGCTCCCGGTGTGTGTGCAGTTGGCATGTTTACTGGGGTGGGCTGAGCTTTTCTCAGGGCCGAGTCAGCGGCGTTGTGCTGTGAACCCAGCCTAGCCGAGCAGGAGACTGGGGCACGTTCTGGAGACTTGCTGCAATCTTGCGCTGGGGTCAGAGGAGAGCTGCAGAGGGAGGGAAGTGTGTTCCTCTGTCTTGGACAAGAATGACCAAGGAGCTACACAGTGAGCATGCCCCAACCCCTCTTTTAGCTGGTTTGGGGTGTTTTTCCCGTTTTGAAGAGTAGCAGTGCAGAGATTTGTTTATTTAATTATTGAGCTCCACTCAGTTAAGGAGCACCTCAGCTGTAGTAAGCAAATTAAAAGTGTGTGTATTTAGCAGTTTATCATGTCAGTTTACACTTTTCCTTACCCCCAGATTAGGTGACAGTGTAGCAAAGAAAGTTGTCTGTAATTCCGTCTTTAAATACCTGTTCATTTTGGGCCTTCTAACCTGGGGATTTAAGTACCTACCTAAATGAGTTGGTACTTGGAAGCAATAATTAGGTTCTTTTGTGCTTGAAAAATCTGTGCCTGTCTTGCTGATTAGAACATGCTTACACTTCAGAAATGAAAACAAGAGCCATAGTTCAGATGGTGGGAGCTGGGAGAGATCCTGGATGATAGAGCGCTGGATGTTCTGTAACTGTTCCCAGTGAGTGAATGGTTTAGACTTAAAGGAGCTAGTTGTAGCCAAAAATAGAAACTGATGAGATCAGTACAGTAATGATAACTTTCATAATTATACATCATTAGTCTACAACTAGCTCATGATACTATAGCTACATATTTTCTTGTTCTTCAACAATTTACTTTTACATGTGAGAAGTTCTACGTGAAGCCACTTTCTGGTAAGATGCAGAGATCATTTGAGACCTTAATGGCGTTATTACTCACTGGGAAGCATTGGCTTTCAAATGTGCTGTGTTTTCTGTGCTTGTGTCTGTTTGTGCAACGAGGCCACACTTATCTTTACGGTCAGTATCAATCCCTCAGGAATGCTGAAGTTTTGGTCCCCGGCTCTGTGTGCGTTCCTTCTGTCCACCCATGTCTGGTACCTGTTTACAAATCGCTCACCTGTGCTGTGACTTGCACATCACAATATTAAAACTGAAGTTTTAGAAATCAAATTGACTTTTCACTTGGTTTGCAATTTAAACCTACTGGATTTAGTTTCCCATTCATGTTTGTAGATTTTTAAAAAATTAGATAGCTTTAGTTAGCTTTAATAGCATAGTCATAGAGGGCGATTATCTTGTTGTGCAGGACGTCGAGTCTTTCCTCCAAAGAACTTGCACTTAAGTTACAACATCAAAAGAAAGACTGGGAGTAAAATGCTTTTAATTCCTAGCTGGGGAAATGAGGGAAGAAAGGTTAGGTAACCTATACAAGATTCTTGGATCTGTGAGGACCAGAGACAATATTCAAAATTGACATTTTTTGAAACTTCTTTCTTAGTGAGGTCATTTTTACGCTTCAGTCCTGTAAATTTATGTAAGAAATGGAAAATCAGGGAAGACTAAAGAAATGATCCTATCCCAATATCCACAGAAACTTTTTTTGTCTTTTGGGTCTGCCTCCCTCATATAAGTCTTGGCAAACTTACGCAAATGACATCGTAAAATCCTTCAATGGAAGCATGTGAAGGGAAGCTGAAAGTGACTGCTGTGCCTAACCGAGGTCTGCACAGCAAGACTTATCTACTCTTCAGCTAAACACTTTGCAGTGCTGCAGAGAAATGTTACAATAAGCATCAGCTGTATGATGGCAAACATTTGCTGGGTAGCAGCAGTTTCTGTATTATTTTTTTCCCACTGTGCTCTTAAATTGCCAGATTATGATGCCTCTGATTGTGTTAAAGAACATTGTGAACCACATCTTTTATTAGGGTCTGCTAGACATGAATTTGAATACCGGGATTTTACATAAAAATTAATAATGAGTCCTCTTGGGAAAGAGGGAGGGAATTATAACACAAAAATGACATCTTGAAATGCATAAATGTTCTGTGAAACTAGTTAATACAATACAGTGTGTTTGTTTTTGGTTTTGGTCTAAATTCTGCATACTTTGTGTCTTTGAAAATGAGAGTTTGTTATCAGCTGTTGCTTTTTATTATAAGCTTTTGCATGCTTTCAAAGGTCAGGGATATATATTTTTTAATAGGTACAAGGTAGGGATGAAAAGACCTCAAGGAGTCATCTAGTTCATTGCTGCCCAGGGCAGGATCTCACATTATGCCTTGTCTGTCAAGCTGGCTCTGAAGTTCCCCGTAGTGGGGATTTTTTGTCTAGGCAAGGCTGCAGACTGTCAGGGTTTTGTACCGTCATGTCTTCTGAAGTCTGTGCAGTGTGGGAGAAGTGGGAGGCAGCTGTGGGAGTGTTGGTGAACCACCTGCAACCAATGTTGGCTGTAAAGTACTGGAGTTAATTCTTTAGAAAAAAAGAAAAAAAAAGTTTCATTTGTGTATTTCTGGCGTGCAAGCTATTTCAGCTCCTTAACTTCTGGTGAATCTGGAAGTATGGATCAGTTAGGAATGATCCAGACGAAGTCTGCCCCGTTCCTGCTGTCCTCCTCCAACTACGAGGACAAACACCTCTTCCCTTCTGCATTGCTCCGCCAGCTGGAGCCTGCTCCCTAGGCTGATGTGCAGTTAAGGTTGGAAGGTGCCTGTGGAGGTCATCTAGTCCCAACTCCTGCTCAAAGCAGGCTCAGCTGGAGCAGGCTGCCCAGTAGCATTTCATTTCAAGTGCTGAGTATCCCCAGGGAGGGAGACTCCACAGTCTGTGGGCAACCTGTTCCAGGGAGCCAAGCACTAGCAAGAAGCGTCTTGGAAATTTTTATCAGCTGAGCGTGAGTCTAGGAGGGTGGCAGACCTTGGGGGAAAGACAAACTTGCATGAAGACTGTTGCTCCAGTGGATTTTTTCCCCCTTTTGCTTACTCTTTCTGCTCCA
The DNA here is from genome assembly GCF_964034855.1 of Anser brachyrhynchus. Taxonomy (NCBI): domain Eukaryota; kingdom Metazoa; phylum Chordata; class Aves; order Anseriformes; family Anatidae; genus Anser; species Anser brachyrhynchus. The sequence goes on along the minus strand of NC_137702.1, from coordinate 16,886,796 downwards.
TTAAGCATGCCTACTTTTCAGAACGGTGCCAGATCTCTTCTTCAGAAGTCTGAGAGGGGGCAGCAGGGCAGCTACGCTGTTGCTCATCAGGATGAACTCTCTATTTAAGGCATTTTTTAACTTTTATGTAAAGTACCACAGCACCTGCAGTTATTTATCTGAATCCCCTGAGACTGAAAGCCTTCATGTACTGTGTCAGGATTTTCTAAAAATAGATCAGTGATACACATGGTGTGCAGAGCACTGGGAGCTGCCCGTTGCCAGCACTCGCTGTCGTCCTTCAGTCGCTTGGGACCCCCAGAAAGGCCATATGGGCTGTAGCAGCGAGGCAGGACCGAGACGAGTGAGTGCAGGGTACTGTGTCTGTCAGAACCTGGTATTTCCTTCCTGTGGGATGATGTCTCAGACTTAGTGTTATTTCAACCTATTTGTGTGCATTTCATTTCCTTTATTTTAATGATGCATAGCTTATGCTGATGATGTTTTTAGCTTCATCTTCAAAGGTGGATTAGGGCTAATGGGGCCCACATGCATCAAAATTTCAGGCTAAAGAAAGGAAGAAAAAATGTTAGTATTTTCCACATCTGCCAAAATGCCCAGCTTCTCCAGACAATCATGTGGCACGGCTAACAGGCCCATCAGTAAAGAAAAAGGACATTTTTAAAAATGGAAATGCACTATTTGCTTCATATAGCACAAGAATCCAGTTTTTAAACACTGAAATAATTGCTTTTGGAGTTTGTGTGTTCGTTTATGTATATAAATAAAATAAAAGTTCCCAAGCTTGAAGTAATGGGACCAGAGTACCACTGTTACTGTAGAATGACTCTGGTTTTCTTCTTGGGAAGCTAACAGGGGGCCTAGCAAATAAGTGGCGATTTGAACTTTTGCTGGCTGACTAGAATTGATACCTGCTTTCACATGGGGTTTAGTTGCCCCTGTTTTCTGAGAACCACCTTGGTTGTGATAATGTTTGATAATGTAATGTAACATGTTGATCTCCATCTGGACAGATGTGGCACTGCCGAATAAATGGCTTAATGAGACTGCAATAGGAGTTTCACTGCAGAGGGCCTGAGTTGTGCTCAAGCACTTTCTTTGAGAGGGGATTCAGGAATGAAAGCTGGTGTGTCACCAGTTATTTACATGATCAGTATGTCTTCCCCACTTACTAATACGTAACTCTGCAATCAGGTAAAACAGCATAAAAAATGAGTGTTATTTTGGGATTGGAATATGTTTTTGCCAAAATCTGTCCATGCTCTTTTCCAGGGACTTTTCAAATGCTGGAAGTGCTGAAGGTGTCTGCTTCAGTGTTGTTCCTATTGCCCATGTGGATGTGGTACATGAAATTGAACAAGTTTCTAACTTAACTTTTTGTTCTGCCTGCATGTGCTGGTAGGAATAATATATCTCTTCATAAGCATAAGCAGATCCTGAACTGGACCAGAAAATACATTAAGCTTGGAACTGTCCCACATGCTCCCTAGGACTTAGGAGGATCTAAACTCATGCTGAAGCAGAAAACGGGGGGGAGTCCGTGGAAACCGAAATGCGCTGGCAGGGCTCACAAAAACTCTTTCATGTTAGTTTTGAAAGTCTTTAGTTCCAAAAGAAATGGATTTTTCAATCTCCCTTCATTATTAAAGGATTGTTTACTTATTTTTGCTCTTTGATCCCTCTGCAGGGGAAGGGTTATGTATGGCTGCAGAATGGTTTGAATTTTTCCCACTGGCAAACTAGGTTGCATTAAGTGTGATGTGTTGGTTTGTCTTGAAGCTGATAGCAGGTGGCTCTCTTTTGTTAGCAGATCAGAATCTTCTTGTGGCTCAACAGCTGCTCCTGAAAGAGAGAACTGCACTGAGCCTTTGGGAGTAGCCCAGGAATTCAGAGCTGTTGTTTGCGTTATTTCCTCAGTGTTTTCAATCATTCCTGTCCTTAAAAGGTACTTAACAAAATTGGAGGAAAAGGCTGGTTTCCAGCACTTATATTTTGAACTGCTAATTATGACGTGGATGTTAAACTCTGCCAAATGCAAGCACCGATTTTTTTTTTTCCCCGTGTATTAGTTTGAAGCCATGAATTATTCCCCACCAGACTTCAGCCAAACAAACCTAAGTTCCTGTAGTCAGACTAGTAAGTGAATTGTGTTGTTAGTCAAAAGCCACCTTGTCGCAGTCCTAGAACGAGGTTAACTAGGAAGCTTGAGTTTTAGGCAACCAGAAGGAGTAGTGAGAAATTTTTTGTTCCTCTAGTTGCTCTGAGAAACATGAAATAGGAAGTCTTGCTAATGTTAATGGCAGCAGCAGGGCTTTTCTCTCTCCTTTAATTATCAGCACTTAACCAGTTTATGGAAGGATGCAGGGATATTAAGTCAGCATTGCATCAAAAAAAAATCAGTGTGTTTAAGTGAGATTAAAAACTCTTTGGAGAGGAGCCAATGTGGGTTTTTTGGTTCATTTTTTTAAAAATGTTTGTGGCAGAGAAGAGGAGCACAGGTGCAGAGCATTGACCTCAGCTGCACTGACTTGGGCTGCTGTAGCTAGTTAGCTGTTTTCCCTGATGAGTGCTGGAGTGTGGTCCTTGGCTGCCTCATCTCGTGTCCTGCCAGCAGGGAAGTGACTGTTTGGGGGAGTTATGTCTCCCAGCTGCAGCTCTGTGTGAGAAGATAAATAAATTCTTCAGCAGCGACACAGCCCCCGGAGAGGCATGATGGAGGCACAGGCAGGTGTACTGATACAGTAATACACCGGGGTGCCTGCTTTCAGAGCTGTTTCAGGTATGAAATCCCACGATCCTGACATTTAGCTGCAGATTAGCTGCTCAAGGGAGTTTCAGCATTGGGATGCATATTAATGCTATTAACTTCCCAAGAGGTTTAATGAGGAATGTGTGTTTGCTCTCAAAAATTCTTAAATTATTAGTGTCCGTTCCTGTAGTCTAACAAGAATTTGTAACAGATGCTATAACCCGTAAAGGCAGTGACAAAAACGATCTAAAGAGAAGCGAGAAGCACAGCAGTTATGTGCACGAGTCACTGCAGGGATGCTAACAAAAGGGGAATAATGAAGGATGAAGGGTCGGGGTGGGAACTGCATGTCTAGGGCAAAGGCGTCTGTGGTTTGGAAAACAACAGAAGCTGCACTATTGCTCTTTTCTGTACACTGGGAAGTTAAAATGAGTACTGGTGTCTTCAGGAACCGATGGCCCATGTTTTATTTTCCATTAATTCTTGTCTAGGATTGGCTAGAAAGATGACATGAAAGGCTGTGGTTGTTCCATCATTTTAGATCAACCACAGTGATCACAAGGGGTTGGAGCTGAGGTTGCAGTTAGCGCTTGGGAGAAAAAGGTCCGAGCAGTCACTGTTTTAGAAAACTGCTGCTGTGAAGGACCAAAGTATTTGTCTTATGTTAATATAGGATTGATTCTCTATGCATAACTGGAGAAGTCACAAAAACAGAGGGGGGTAAAGTTCAGATTTTATGCAGAGATCTCTGCTGCTAATGAGCAGTGGGGTGAGGAGCTTGAATTCTCTTACTGTGAGATGTAATGGGACTTGGATGTAGAAGTTTTTTTTTATTTCAGAAGCATGTTTATTGCTAATCGTGCAGGGCCCACAGTTTTCAGGAGGAGGCAGTTGCCTTGTGGGCATGGTACCTTACGCTCTATTTTACTTGAGAGATTGGTCTCTGTACGAGTAGGATTGGGAGTAGGTCTGGGGATTAGATTTATGACTGAGGAGTGTAGAGTTCTAAGGTTGTTCTTGTCTGTGGTCAGCAAGAGGGTAATACCTTACTCTCTTTTATGATGTAGTTCATAGTATGGCTGAGAAATTTGGAAGTTCAGACACTCAGGTCACTGCTGGGTTCTGCTGCTTCTGCAAAGTTGAGAGCTTTGTCCAGGAAAACCAAAGCTGTATGCTGTTCTTTTATAGTTTGGTGGGGTTTTCTAGTTCTAGAATATTTCTATTACAAACTCCAAACAAATCCTAGTTGAAAAGCCTTGTCTTGCTGCTGGATTCTACAAGCAATAGCCTTTCTAATTATTTTAGCTCCCTCTTTGTCAGTGCCATGTGTTCTTTTTGTTTTGAATGGATCTACTAGTTATAATTGAGGCTAGTGTTAGATATGGGCACAGATCCTGCAAAACCCGGCAGGAAGAGATGGGAAGAGAGTTGGTGTCAGCAGGTAGCAGTGTTTTTTGGTTTGATGTATACAAGGGACCTCTGTGTGGCACAGCTGGAATAGATTGGAGGTTAGCTTTCGGGTTTTGAAATCTGAATATTCAAGGACCTGCTTTATTGATGGGTTGCACAGGCTTAAAAAGTCAGGGAGTTGTCAGTGAGGGGCCAAAGTCTGATAGATATTTATTTTTTTTTTTGCTGTGGATATCATCCCTTACTTGGTTAGGGTTAGAGCTGAGTTTGTCTTGGGACTTTGAACTCCAGTTACTTCTCACCCGTGCAGAACCTATAGATGTAGAGGAGCTTGTATTGGTGGAGCACTTGCGTTATGATCTTATGTTTTTGAGTGAACTGAGGTTTGGGGGAGGGGCAGTATGGTTAGGGGTAAGACTTGGAAATTGTAATTTACTGCTGGATTTTTCTGTGGCCAGTAGAGTTAGGAAGAAGGTTGGCATTGACTGTGCATGTGCCTGGAACTCTGTAGCTTCTGTGATTTGTCTTGGTTGCGTTACTCGGTGCTGTCAGGTGGGATGTTGGAAGAGGTGAGTTCCTTCTATTTTCACTTGCTACGTGGAACAGCTCGGGTCAGGATTGGGTTCTGGGAGTTGCAGGCTGCTGCAGGCTGAGGTACCAGCAGATATTCACGTCCCAGAGGTTCAGAAAGAGGCCTGTTGCTGATAGCACAGACAAGCATGATGCACTCAGCTCCTGATGTGTATGTACCCTGTTTGTGATCTGCTTTCAGGGCAAGGCTGGGGAGCCCAGAGCTTCCAGGCCCCAGAATGTTGTAGAGCTGACAAAATTAGGAAGAGGCTGGTATGGGCTGAGGGCTGATGTTCTCTTGACAAAGCAAAAGAAATTTCTTTGGACCTGAAATGAAACAGGCAGTCCTAGTGACTGCTGGGAAGAGGCAGCAGCACAGCCAGTTCTTGTAACTAAGCAAGGGTGGTAGACCTAAGCAGGGGTGGTACCCTAAGACCCTAAGCAAGGGTGGTACCACCCTAACAGCAGGGTGGTAGACCAGAACCATGCTTCTTTTTCCCAGTAATGTGCCATTAGATTTACTTGACTCACTGGCATAAATCAGTTTCTGGATACAGCCGGTGTGCTCCAAATGATGCATGCGTTGTCAGTAGGAAGTTCTGGGTGAAGTTTCCACTTAGTTGTCATCTATGACTGGCCTCAGGGCTCTGGAGGAGCCTACCCCGACTCTTCTAAATAGGTTAGCAGAGAATAATAATTGCTTTTGGGTCTTCTGCCTCTTCAGATATTTTTTTCCTCCAGCTCTGGCTGTTGGAGGCTTTGGTTACACTATTTTTCAAAACATTAATCTGAAATGAGTTCAGTGTGTGTGAATGGAATTTGAAAATGTCACTGCTGCTAAATATCTTAATTTATTATTTTCTGAATGTAAAGCAGGATTTAAATATAAATTATCATCGTTAAACCATGGAGTGGGCTTATGTTACACATTTAATCTCTCATAGCACCGATGCACTCACCCCTTCGCCTCCCCCCATCCTTATTTCTCTCACAAACAAGTGAGTTGTGTCCACAAAAAGTCTTGTCAATGAGTTGTTATTTCAGACTAGTGAGCTCATAGCTGTCTGCTGGCAGAACACTGCTCTGACTTCTTCACACAAACTAAGGCTGTTGCCAGGATTTTTTGTTGAATACCTGGGCCTTGAAGGGAGCTCTGTTTTACAGAACAAGAATCAAACTGCTATCGGTGGGGTTTCCTCATGTTGTGACTACAAACATCACACCTGCCTTTTTGGACCAGCCAGTCTTCATAAATATAGATACAGGTTTAAAGGATAAAGAAAGGGTGTTCAGAGCTAGGCTAGAGCTAAGTAAAGCAGCCACTTCTTTCCTACACTTAGCCAGCTGCAAACCTGGTGCATCCACGTTGGTAGCAAAGATCACATACTCAACCTGCAGATAGCTTCACTCACCTTCGAGTTTGCTCGATTGTCTGTTGCAAGGTGGGTGCTGCGTGGACTGTCATCTCTTGCTGCACTCACTCGGGCTGCAGACTGCATCTTTGAATGCAGACTGCCCAGCCCCTGCAGAGCAGGTGGATATAAATCACAAATGCTAGCAAGCATAAATTCAATGTACCATGGAGGAGGCTTGCTGAGGGGAAACCTGGTTCAAGTCTTTTTCAGTTATTTTTTTACCTCTCCAGTTGAGTGAGAACTCTGAGGGAAAGCAATTACGTATTAGAGCAGTTATCGCCCGCCTGACAAATCTGACCAGCTCCTGTTGCGGCTGCAGAGTGCGTGGCCAAGTTGGTTACTACACATATGATTTGGGACAGCCTGCAGATAAAGAAAAACATCTGGTTATAAGAGCTTGGGCACATAGCTTTCAACCACACAGCACATAGACCAAAACCCCAGCATTTTCTGCTCTGGTAGACATATTTCTTCCAGATCTACTCGACCAACAAAGATACATTTCCTCCAGGTCTCCTGAACTGACAGCACAAATGGAGCAATAAAGCAGCGCTAACTCTGGCATGGAAGTTATGAATACGCTTGGAAGAGACCAACTAAGCAGCCAAAGAAACTGAGTTTTCAGCTTGTTAGATCTTATATCAGGTTACTCAATCTGAATGGGCTAATGAAACTCTTTAGCACAAACGGTCTACTTAATCGTGACAGGGCAGAAACAGTTTATGCTGAAATGGTCTTGCAAGGTGTCTGCTGTCTGCCTCAGATGCTAAGTTTGGAGCATGAGAAAAAAGGGCTACAGACTGGAAAACATCCTCAGCAGACTGATAGCTCAGAAACCTGTTATCTGTTCTTTGGGTTCTCCCAGACAGAGGCCGAGCGAGAAACTTGGCAGATGTTTAGGAGAGACCAAATGATTTTTCAACTGAGACAAAACTTGTCTCAGTTTTTCCATGAAGAAATTAACTGATTACTTCTGTTTCATTTATTTAAGAAATCCCTCTAGTGGCCAGTTACTTACATGACACGTTGGCAGTTTGCAGACCATGTGACACATCAGTTGCTGTTGTTGCATGGATTTCAGGTGAAACTCTTGATGGCTTATATGAAAGCCTTCAGAAAAAGAGCCTGAGCCGGTTTCAGATGAAACCTTTTTTTTTTTTTTTTGAGTGGCAAGCAGGTGATGCTAAAATTTTCAAATTACTTAAGGTGACACTAAGTGATGCTTTGCCTGCGGTATATGGCAGGTTAAATGTTCTGTGGGATACCTTGGAGTGTAACTTCTAAGCAACTTGGTAAAGAAAAGCTGAATAAGGAATTAGGTTTCAGTTTATGTCTCCTTATATATCACATTGCTATTTAAAACCCAAAGCACCCTATGTTATTTTACATTAAGAGGATACTTGATTTGTCTGTTTTTACTGTTTTATTGTTTTATGCTGTCTGCCGTTCTGTATTGCAGTACTGGAATCATGGTGTGGATGGTGTTTTTCACTAAAAGGGCGAGCTTGGGATTGGCTTCCTACACACTCAGCTGACGCTTCTCCTTGTTTTCATCCCAACCCCAGCAGTGCCTTGTGATCAGCTTGTCAGATGTTCCAAAAATTTAGACTTCTAGCCTTTGAAATTGCCTCAGAGCCCTAGGGAACTCAAATGTCTAGGCATAAGGACGCTGCTGAACAAGTACCGTGATACAAGCAAGGGCTATTTGGGTCAGTGCATGTCCTTGTTGGATCTGATGCCTGCAGATGTGTGTGGGAGTCTCTCCAGTGATGGTAGAAAGCTCTGTCTTTGCCCTTATCTTGTGCAGTTCATTCCCTGGCTATAGCTATTTTAATGCTGTGAATGCCTCACACTGGTGGCGGCACAGATGGAAAGCACACTCGGCAAAATAAAGGTAAATGTGTATTTTATGGAGCTTCCAATTATCCAATAAATTCAGTAATAAGTGGCTGCTGAGATTAAGTGCTCATTTCCTTTCTTTATTTACAACCCCACAATGAAGGGGAAAAAAATATTTATCCTCAGAATGTGTCTCTGTGGTCAGGATTAAGCCTTAAGAAGTCAGACTAAATGGGGCATGCACATTCTTCTACTCTCAAACCTGCACAGAGAGGGCAGACCAGCAGAGTGAGAATGGCCACATGGAGTAAGGTCCTGTAGTATAATGGGAACAATCCCATGCTTTGTTTAAATGCCACTTAATTTAAACAATCCCATTTCCTTATTGGGAATGAGAAAGACACAGCTTTTCTCATATTACTCTGCATTCCTTTTTATGTATGAGACTAGAGAAATGCCGTGAGCTTGTTTGTGTTTCTTTCACTCTTTAGAGTTAAGTTAGCCATCAGTGTAGCATCACCTTCCATCAGTTTGAGTGCAGAATTGGACCTTTCCCAGAGAAAACAGGTTATAACTCAGAAATCCATAGTATGGCACACGTGGTGTAGCCATGTATCATGCAAATGTGTGTGTCTGTGCCTCCCTCCATAGGAGAGGCCATATGGATTCCTATATGTGTGAGCAAAATATGAGATGACAAATAAAAGAGATTCAGACTCAGAAGTTTTAGCTACCCCAAAGTATTTAAAATTTTAAAGTAGAAGTGCCTTGCTTGCACACTGGCCTGTTACACGATGAGGTTGTGGATTATCTAGCCGTAGTTTGGAGGATCTGCTCTCAGAGCATGTTCTGTGCTGCGGTGTGTGTCTGAGGTGACAAACAGTCCTGCCCAGCTGGGCAAACTCAAGTGGCAAAACTAAAAACAGGTTTCGCTGCCCACTTGGACAGCTTGCTTAGAGACAAGACCTTCAAAGCACAAAAAGACGTGAGGCAGTTAATGAACCACCTCACAGCTGCAGCCCACTGCGTCTTTTCAGCCTGTGAGGATGGAACCAGGGCCAGATCACAAGGTCGGCAAGGGGAGCGGTCTTGTGACCAATGAACTCGGCAGATACGGGTGCCCTACTGAGATGCTAAGAGAGTAGTAAGTCATGTTGAGTAATGCCACTGCGGGTGCTGGACTCTAAGTGCAAGCGCTTCACTGCTTTAAAAAATAAATCTAGAAGTACATCTCCAAAAACCTAGAGCTCTTTTCAGTGATGAAAGCAAAATACTTGAGCAGGTAGGGGGGCTTTGCCTTAGAGCTTCTGTGAGATTCGTGAAAGCTACATGGAGGAAAATTTGCTCTTGAGATTGCCATGGCTGCAAATTTACCACTAGAATGACAAATACTCTGTGAATGTGTTAAGTAAACAGCCCTACAGAAGCTGAATGTTTGTAATTTATTTGTGTATATACCAGAAGGGAGGGTAGGCTTGGTTTATCATTCCCAGCCCTGACACCCACTCATCTTTTGTGACTTGTAAAAATCCATTAATCTCTTTGCTTTTGTTTCCCTCTCTGCAAAATGGAGCTCTAATGCTGCCTCAGTGCCGTGCCCATGGAGGCTGTGACCTTTGCTGGAGGTTTCAGGGGCCTCTAGGCATGCCCTCTAACCCACCTGATTCGTGTTGCCTAATTCCCAGAGGCACCTAGAAGATGAGTACACCCAGACATCAAAGTGAGAAACTGTAAAAATCTGTCTCTGGTAGAAATTCAGAAAGTTTTGAATTGATACATTGACTATTTCTTGTTCACACAGTGCTGTGCCTTTTTTTTATATTCATAACCCTCTCAGTATAGAAGGTGTCGCCTTTCCAGCTGTTTCTTCATCTAAAACATGATGGACAAAATTACAGATGACATCCACCAAAACTTTTTCATACACAAGCGTTGAATATTTTTTTCCAGCTTGGCAGAAGTGGTTGTTTTCCTAATCTCTTAATTATATATAAATAATTTTCAGCCAGTTGCCAGCAAATATGACATAATCCATTCATTTTGAAGCCCTGTACCATTCCCTGTAGTTCAGAAAAGTTCTGTTTTTCCAGTCTAACTGGCTACTTAAAGGTTAGGCCAAAATTATGAAGTCCCAAGTTCCATGCTGGCTTCTGCAAAGTGCAACTGTAAAATAACTTAGTCATGACTGCTTAATGTTGGTGAAACCAAAATTTGGTGTAAAGTACTTTTTACCAAGTGAAACCTGTGCCAGTGAGAGGATAATGAAGTGCACTATGTTTTAGTTTGCTGAGAATTTGCGATAGATCAAGACAAAAGTACAGTCTGATGTCATTAGATACTGTGTGTGGTTAACCTTATCTTGTATGTTCATGGGAATTATGCATTGCTTGGGCTGCTGGAGGGCGGGGATTGGCCTTGCTGGGTGGGATGGGCTAGTTTTATCTCCAGCATTAATGCTTTGGGTTTGATTTTTTATTGTGCGTTCCTTGATCCTGGAGTATAGGAGATTAAATGAGTTATTTCTCATTGTGTTCTCTTCAAGGGCACTCTCCAAGGCTCTGATAATCCCAGAAAATCAGGAGCTAGTGCAGGAGCTAGCAGGACTTGTGGAGAGAGCTTTGAACTAGCTATGATGGGGAGGGGGATAAAACAGGGCTCACCAGAGAGGTGCCTAGGGGAACAGTGCTGAAGCTGGGGGTGAGGCAGATGTCTCATCTGAAGTGCATCTACACCAATGCATGCAGCACGGGCAGCAAACAGGAGGAGCTAGAAGCGATTGTGAGATAGACTAACTATGGCCTAGTTGAAATAACTGAAACATGGTGGGATTACTTCTACAACTGGAGTACTGTGATGGATGGCTACAAGCTCTTCAGAAGGGATAGACAAGGTAGTGTGGCTCTTTATGTTAAAGAGTGTTTTGGTGTTGAAGAGCTTGCGGTTGGGAATGATAAAGTTGAGTGTCTATGGATAAGGATCAGGGGGAAGGCCTGTAGGGGTGACATGTTGGGGGGGGTCTGTTATAGACTGCCTCATCAGGATGAAGAGGTGGATGAGGCATTCTATGAGCAGCTTGCAAAAATTACATGATCATCAGCACTCATTCTCATGGGAGACTTCAACTTCCCTGATATATGCTGGAAGTATAATACTGCGCAGAGGAACCAGTCCAGGAGGATTTTAGAGTGTGTAGAAGATAGCTTCCTGACACAGCTGGTTCAAGAGCCTGCCAGGGGAGGTGCCCCACTAGACCTGCTCTTCACTAACAGGGAAGGACTGGTGGGAGATGTGAAAGTTGGGGACTGTCTTGGGCAGAGTGACCATGAAATTGCAGAGTTTTCTATTCTTGGTGATGTCAGAAGGGTAAGTAGCAAAACTGCTGTCTTGAACTTCCGGAGGGCGGGCTTTGACCTATTTAGGACACTTGTTGCAGGGGTCCCTTGGGAGTCACTCCCAAAGGGCAAAGGGGTCCAGGAAGCCTGGACGCTCCTCAAGAAAGAAATCTTAAAGACACAGGAGCAGGCTGTTCCTGTGTCCTGTAAGGCGAGCTGGAGGGGAAGAAGACTGGTATGGATGAACCGGGAACTTTTATTGAGACTCCGGGAGAAAAAGAGAGTCTACATCTGCTGGAAGAAAGGACAGGCTACTTGGGGCAACTACAAGGAAGTTGCTGAGATATGCAGAGAGGAAGTTAGAAAGGCAAAAGCCCAGCTTGAACTCAGATTGGCCACTGCAGTAAAAGAGAACAAGAAATCCTTTTACAAATATCTTAACAGCAAGAGAAGAACCAAGGAAAATTTCCGTCCTTTACTTGATGCAGCAGGGAATGTGATCACTGAGGATAAGGATAAGGCTGAGGTTCTCAACGCTTTCTTTACATCTGTCATCTGTCTTTAATAGTCAGATCAGTTATCCTCAGGGTACTTTACTCCCTGACCTGGGCGTCCCCTGTAATTCAGGTAGAGAATCACCTGCTGCGATCCAGGAAGAGACAGAGACCTGCTCCTCCATCTGGAATGTCACAAGTCCATGGGACCAGAGGAGCTCCACCCCAGGGTGCTGAGGGAGCTGGCGGAGGTAATTGCCAGGCCACTTTACACCATCTATCAGTGTTCATGATTGTCTGGAGAGGTCCCAGAGGATTAGAGGCTTGCTGACTCCCATCTACAAGAAGGGCCATAGGGAGGACCAGGGGAACTACAGGCCTGTCAGCCTGACCTTGGTTCCACGGAAAGTTATGGAGCAAATCATCTTGGGTGAGATCAGACGGCACTTGTGTGGCATCCAGGAGATCAGGCCTAGCCAGCATGGGTTAACGAAAGGCAGGTCATGCTTGTCCAACCTCATCTCCTTCTATGATCAGGCTGGTAGATGAGGGAAAGGCTGTTGATGTAGTCTTCTTAGACTTCAGCAAAGCCTTTGACATGGTCTCCCACAGTATTCTCCTGGGGAAACTGGCTGCTTGTGGCCTGGACAGGTACACTCTTCTCTGGGTGAAGAACTGGCTGGAGGGCCGTGCCCTCCCGGTATTGGTTAATGGAGCTAAGTCCAGCTGGCATCCTGTTACAAGTGGTGTCCCCCAGGGACTGAGTCAGGCCTAGATTGCCGGTCTTACTGTGTTGATAGCACATGAAGATGTTGTACGGCAGACACTGAGCTTCTTGGAGCCAGTGGAGTGCCTCAAAGCAGGGAGTAAAGCCCATGAAGGGGGGTGTGAATGGGGAGTGCAATATAACATAAGGTGCAGGCTTATCTACGGGTGGGTACTGAGCAATAGCTAAAGAGCAAACCTGCCCTTCTGGGGCTGCTCTGCTGACCAGGAAAACCTCTTCCATGTTGCAGAGAGGGCAGCTCTGTAGCCATTCTCTGCCTTACCCTTTGGAGACAGTAACTAATGAGTTGGAGTTCTGCTGAATGCTTGAATTATTTTTAATTTTCTTGTACTACCTTCACTGTATGGCCCTTTATAATGTTCATGCAAGCAGTAAAGGCAGTGCACATGCCTTGCTTTGAAGACAGATTGCCCTGGCCTGCACATGTTGGGCCCTTCTCATTTCCTCACCATGTGGCAGGCAGCGACATCTTAGGAGCAGCTGCCCAGGAGCAGCCTCGTGCTGTGGCTGGCCTCCTACTTGTGTTTTCTGCCTTCTCCAGCAGCAGCAGCTGTCACGGACACCTTGGATGTCTTTGGAAGTATCTGGAGATGGTGGTGGGTGGATTTCATGCTTCAGTCTTCCCTTCCTACTGTGAAGGGGCATCCAATACACTGCTAATATTTTTCTATTTTGTTTTGAAGCTTATTTTTGATGTTGTGAGTCAGATTCAGACCTGTTGTAAAAAGCAGAAACTTTTCCTTCGGTGGAGGGAGGTGTTAGCTCTGTGATTTCACAGCTGGCTGTGCTGTTTCCCACTAGCCGTGTACCCGAATGGCTAAGGATGCGCCTCAGCACACAGCAATGCCAGATGTTTCCACATGATGGATAAACAACACAAATCCTCAATCAGTTCTGATGCGTGGGGCATCCCAAGCTCTTGGCCGAGCTGTGGAGCAGTGCTGTGTCCAGTGTTAAGCTGGCATCAGGAGCTTCTAGGCCCCTGTGGCAAGTTCCCCGGCAGTTCTGCCCTGTGGGAGGGTGATAAGGCCTGCCTGCTGATGCCTCTGCCTCTGGTTCTCTGTGGATGGGGCACTGTGCAGACGAGAGCCTTCTACGTCTGTGGCTGGGCCTCGTGTGAAGGGAAGACAAAGCTGTGGCAAGTTTCCTTCCTGCCAGGAGTTTGTTAGAGCCCCCTAATTGACTTTTACTTGCTGTACCTCCATTTTAAAAGCATATTCTCTGACAACACTTAACATCCCACAGGATGCTGACTTGCTAGTACAGGGGAAACAGCCAAGAAATTTATTTCTGTTTTTATTCCTTTGTACTAAATGTTATAAGCACCTGGGGTTTTATCTTCCTTCTGCTTGCCTAGATTGCCTGTAGGCAGAGAGTAATTCCCTGACCTCCCAGGAAAGCAGGAGTGTTTACTACATGCCCATGCCAGCATTAATCCAGTTATCTGGCACTGTAAGAATAAACTTGCATTACTGGTAGTGACAGAAGTTATATGAGTTTCTAGGTACACGGATTAATTTTGCTGCCTGCTTAGATTACACTGTGGATCACATAATGAAGATTAAATAAAGGCATTGATTATGATAAGGGTCTTGATACTGATTCTTCTAGAGCAAGTGAAAGAGGAATGATAGTTTGTGGGCTGAGTGCAAACCCATTGCATTTTTCCTGTGGGATTGCAGACCCCTGTAGAGCAAACTTTGACTTATGTACACTAGACATGCTTTTCTCTTAAGTTACTTTTCAGAAACACATAAGAAATAATTTCCAGGTGTCTGCTGATCACAGTCTGAAAACTGCTGCTCTGGAGCAATAGTGAAGATGTATTCCTTTGAAAAAGTCTTACTGACTTTGGCTGTTTCTGTAAGTCTAATGCCTGATATAGTACAGCCAGGTACCTCATACTGATCTGCTCTAAGAATCAGGAAGGAATTACCCTTCCTGACTGGGTTCAAGTTTGTATTTTTATTCCACTCCTGGTCCATTGCAGATCATCAGAGTGGAAAAAGACTCCTGTGCATAAATAATAAGAGGAAATAAATGTTAATTTAATTGTTGGAAGTGCTTTTGCCTGTGCAAAGCAAATCTGGAGCTCTACATCAAAGTCTAAACTTTTAAACTTGGCAAAATTATCCGTGGGAGAGCATGGCAAAAAGAGAGCTTTGCCTTTGACAACAATACTTTGCGCTCTGACAGCAGGGCTAAGATTTCTCTGTGACTCTAGTGATCTGTTCAGCTGGTGCCTGCTCCTACCACAGCCCGCTCCCTCCCCAAACAGTGCGTCCTTTCATGAAGGAGAAATGCAGAGTCATATTTCTGAGCGTAAATTGGCCAGGGGGTGTATTTGTAGTGCAGGCTCTGCCAAGCTCCTTCCTTTCAGCAGCTACCGAGGGAGAGAGCTCTGTGGAGCTGGAAGGGGGAGAGAGCCGGTGAGCAGCTGTGTGTGTGTGGCTGGTGGGCAGAGCAGCCCCGGGCTGCTCCTCACCTCCTGGAGCCTGTCCTCCTTCAGCCAAACGCTGTGTGCTCTGCTTTGTCTCGGCATCTGTCTTGATCAGATGCTACATAGTATGGTGCAACTGAAGTAGAATACTTTCCTTGGTCAGCCTGCATGCCCCAGGAACAGGATGTTCCAACAGCCCACTCCTCAGGAGCTAGATGGGATACTTCTCCGGTGGCTGCATTGCCACTGGGCGGCTGCTCGCTCAGGGTGCTGCTCTTGGCCAGCCCTGAACTTGGTGTGGTGACCAAGTCCAGCCTTCTTTCCTGCCTGTCTCTGCCCTATTCCAAGCCTTTGCAGGCAAAGCTGGATGGCTGTGCCTGGCAGAATGGATGTGCGCCCATGGGGCATGTGTCTGTCTCAGCTTCTTCCAGCTCCGTGCGGCTGCCGATCAAGGAAGCCTTCCCAGTATGTGGGGCTGGTTGCAGAACAGGTCCTCCATTCAGCTGTGCAGGTTTAGTACAGAGCAACATGACTGCTGTCCAAAAGACTGAAGAGGTGATATTTTGCAGGCTGTAGCACAGCAAGCGTGTACGTGAATCCATGAAGTTCTCCAAACCTGCTGAACTGGAAGATTTCTCTTAGTACTTGTGCCACGTTTTCCAGAAATCACTGCACAGACATGAAAGGCTTACTGTTGGGATTTTCTTTGTCATGTCTCTGTGCACCTGAGTATGTAGGCAGGTAGCAGCTTGCTGGAGATGAGGCCCGGAGGGCTTGGTGCTATTTTTCTATTGACAGTACTGTTCGGTCTGCAGCGATAGCGAAGGATTTCCTGGGTCCGCCAGAGAGGTGCAGGGTCTGGCTGGTGTTCTAGCTTCAGACAAGTATGTTGGGGTGATGGTTACTGTTGCTTCATCTCCATTAGGATTGTTGAAAGACAGCTAAGACAAAGTAGCTGCTTTGCTGCAGAGCAGGCCTTGTTTATTTAAACAAGGCTAGAAGATGACCTGGTGGCAGGGAATGCATGTCCCTCCAGTTCAAGAGCATCAGGGATTCTCATCATCATGTTTGCTTGGTGGCTCCTTCAGTTGTCTGTGCTTGGGATTGCCCGGGCCCAGATGCAGGACATTGCGCTTGGCCTTATTGAACCTCATGAGGTTCGCACAGGCCCACCTCTCAAGCCTGTCCAGGTCCCTTTGGATGGCATCCCTTCCCTCCAGTGTCGACCACACCACACACCTTGGTGGAGAGGGATACTTGGTTTTCTTTCCTGGCACACTGCGAAACCCACTTCTACATTTTTTTAAGTCTGAATAATGTATATGTAGAATTATGAAGAGTGTAAGACGTACCTCCAGATGAAAGCCCTAATGGGGTTGTACAGGAGCTGGGGGCAGGCACTGCATACTTTCTCCTATACGTAGGACCAGCTTATAACTTGGGGATGGTAAGGGGGAAAAAATATGAAAGTAAACTGCTGAGTGCAGTGACTTGGGTCTGCCTCTCCCTCCTGTTCTAGGCATCTGGTGGTGCCTGGTCTGAGGCTTTTTGCTGGAGTCAAGGCAGTCAGTGGGAGCCTAGCAGTCATTCTTAAGCAAGCTTGGTACAGGGACTGAGAACTTTTCAGATGTTCCTGTTTTGGGGAACCCTTGGTAAGGGGGTATGGGCTCAACATGCTTATTGAAAAATCAGTACTGGGCATTTGAGCAGATTCTGACTTTCAAAATCTATCTTGTTGTTGTTATCAGAACCAAAATATTTCTAAATATCACTGTTCCTTCCCAGGTGTTTACACACTTTCATTAATCTTGGGTTAGCTGGGGCCTCAACTAGCATTGAGGAGCAAGCTATCTAACTAGCTAGGGAACAAGCGATCCCTTCAGAAATTATGGAACTGTTGCAATTAATTCCTTATTTGAGCAAATTGATTTCAGAGGCCAGTCACAGCCCTGATCCTGTGCATATGGGATTTCCTGGGCTTTCTTCATGGGAATTGTTCCTTTGAAGCTGGGTCTGCTTGGTTTAAACACTTCCAAGGCCAGATGCAGATGTTCTTTTTGTATGCTTGAAAGCTTTGTCCATGCTGAAGCTATCATGGGGAGAACTAAAGCAAGACAAAGAAGGGACTTGGGAATGAAGTAGCTGGAACTTCTGTTGCACTGCAGAAGAATCCCTCGTGTATGGATGTCAGAGAAGCCATTACACATGGATTTCTGACTCTGAGGCAGCTGTGAGCAGCCCTAGTCTGATGGCTTTTCTGTGGAGATGTTGATTCCCTCATGTGCTTTCTAGAGGCTGTTGACTGTGTCCGCTGGGCTTAAGCGTGTATCTGTCATGGCACTGTGCTATTAGCAGCAACCCCAGAATTTGGGGGAGGGAGACACTACTACTATGTCCTACAGTGTGACTACATTAGTGTGACTGGGAAACTGCACTTCAGAGGTCAGTCTCCAGGTACTTAATCTCTTCTTTCTTTATATGCTAAATCCAGCCGTAGAGCTGTGTCATGCCTCTCTGTGGTTGTATTGCTCTGGGTTGAGAGCCGAGAATGTCTGGGAGATTTATTGAGGTAGTGTGGAAAGAGCAAAGACCCTGGTGCCTTTTCATATGTGTACATTTATACACATCTGCGAATCATTCTCTCACTTAGGCTTGGAACATCACTGAAGGAATCACTGCTGCTGCCAGCAAAATCTGTTATCCACAGTTTGCTGAGGGGCAAGGAGAATGAGTTAGAGGGGAGACACATTTGTTGCATTCTTGTACTGTGAGGTCCTGTTCTTGTACAGCTGCCCAGCCTGGAGAGCCTCACTGCTCTTGTGACTGGCTTTACGCTCCCACCATTCCCTGCCACGGCTCCAGGCCCCAGCTGCCTCTCCACTGGGAACTCACATCTGAGGACCCAGTTCAAATGAGGGAAAAAAAAAAAGAAAAGAAGAATATAAACCATAAACAAAATACAAAAAATCCAAGATCAAAAAACAAGGTATGCCAAAAAGCCTGTCCTTAATTAAGGAAAACCCTGGAACATATGGTGATTCCCTGTAGAGCCAAGAAGTCTTATGAACACAGTTGAATTTTTAGCAACCTCATTAAATGCTTAAACAGTTCTTTGAATGTGGGCCTGAATGTTGAGTCCTTACTAATGAAGTGTTGTGAGCATAATTGTACAAAATTTAGCAGTGGCAAGAAAAGTTTACATCTGTTCAGTCTCTGAACTGCATTGTTGTGAGCTGGCTTGGCTGGGTCCCAGGCTGTGTTATTATCTGATCCCACTGGTGTCAGAGGGACTTGAGGTATCTGTTGCAGGTTAATCGCTGCAAGGTAGGGCTGGCAGTCCACCGAGCAGTGCCACTGTCTACAAAGCAACAGAGCATTTCTAATGAAACAAAAATTAGCGGAGTCCCCTCGATGCTGAGTGAATGAGAGCCATACTTTTCTGTAAATGGGGCAGTATCTGAAAGGTGTAGTGAGTCCTGTTTGGCTCACTGTGCTGTTGAGAAGATCCTGCGCAGGAGACTGTCAAAGTAGTTGATAGTAACAACTCCACTTTCTTCTCTTTGGTAGATAAAGATGTTTTCACAGCTGAAATGAAGCATTAGAGTTGCCTAACTGGATGTTGAACAGCTCTTTCCCTACACATGAAGTTGTACAAGAGGCAGTGGAAGCCACCTGCACTGGGGTGGGAGGGAGACTGCTTTTTCACTGGGTTTCCAAAGTGTTTTGCCTCAGTTTTGTGTTGAATGTTTTTTTCCTCCCCTTTAGGATCCATACCTTCTCTTCTGGTCTCTCTCAGCTGCACTGCCTCCTAGTCAAGGTAATTCATCTCCACTTCACAGTGGAAATTGCCAGTTCAGTGGTTTTTGTATTTTTGAATTCATTTTCTAAGTCTGGCAGTGTTCAAACAAAAAGACAGGGAGAAATGACTCTTCTGTTACTTTATTTACCATTTGTTTTGGGAAATCTGTGTTCATATTTGTATTTGACTCACATTAGGACTCTACTGCTGGATTTTGTTTCTTCAGTTACTTTTGGCAGGGCTGAATTCCCGCCCAGAATAAGCTCTGTCATCAGTCAGGATAGCCTCTTTGACACTGAGCTCCGTTCTCTGCTCAGACCAGGGAGCTCTTTCTGAGCTGCCAAAGGTGACTGGAAGCTGCAGTGGGCTTTTGCTGCAAGATCCAAACAAGTCAGAGACTCAACAAGTCTTACAAACTCAAGGACCTTGCTGTCTTCCCTAGCTCTGCTTTCCCTTTAGTTCAGCTTAAACTGTTAAATTCATGCCCCCTGCTCCATTCTCCACGTGTGAACCATTGTAGCACCTCATTAGCAATGGCTACGGCTTGTTGAAGTTGCATGGCCTTTCTAATTCTGCAGGGTTTGAATTACAGGGTTATTTCCCAGGGCAGAAACCGTCATGAGCACGCCGAACCCTGCTGCAAGGGCTGTGCATTAAGGCCCTCTCAGAGCATCTCCTAGGTGTCTTTGGCCACAGCCTTCAGGCCTGTTGGCATGTGGCTCTGCTGGCTTGGAGCAAGCCATTCGGCAGCGGCACTTGGGTCTCTCAGGCTTCTCCAGAGACTAGCCAGATTCCTGATGAGGGTTTGTGCTGGTGGGAGGTGGCTTCGTTCTGGATGACCGTAGAACTCCACGTTTCTTAATATGCTGGAAGGTAGCAGGCTAAGTGGCCATGCCGGTCTTTAATCTAAGCAGAAAGAGAGCCGTGCCTGAGGTGTCACATTCCTTGCGGGTGTGTAATTGCCTGCAATGAAACAGAAGTAGGGGACCATGCCTCAAGACTTCCTCCAACAAGAAGGAAAGAAGAGTAATGGTCATAGGTGACTCACTTCTGAGGGGAACAGAGGGCCCCATATGTCAGCTGGACCCTACCCATACGGAAGTCTGCTGCCTCCATGGGGCCCGGTCAGGGATGTTACCAGGAAACTTTCTGACCTTGTTCACCCCTCCGATTATTACCCCTGGCTGGCAGTGATGAAATATCAGAGAGAAGACTGAAGGCTATCAAAAGGGACTTCAGGGGACTGGGGTGGTTACTGGATGGAATGAGTGTGCAGGTGGTGTTTTCCTCTATCCCTTCAGTGGTTGGGGGGGGCATTGAGCAGACCTGGAAGGCCCAGCTGATCAATACATGGCTGAGAGGCTGGTGCTGTTGCAGGATTTTATTTTTTTTTTTTTTGATCATGGGGAGGTTTACTCAGCACCTGGCCTGATGGCTACTGATGGGACCCACCTGTCCCAAAGGGGGAAACGGACTCTAGCTTGGGAGCTGGCAGGGCTCATTGAGAGGGCTTTAAATTAGGTACGAAGGAGGACGGGGGGAAATAAGACTCAATAGAGATGAGCCTGGGGGAGCAGTCTCAGGGTTAAGGGTGAGGGCAATGGTGTGACTCAAGTGCATCTACACCAATGCGTGCAGCATGCGCAACAAACAGGAGGAGCTGGAAGCCATTGTGCAGCAGGCAAACTGTGGCCTAGTCGCCATCACTGAAATGTGGTGGTGGGACCACTCCCATGACTGGAGTGCTGCAATGGATGGCTACAAGCTCTTCAGAAGGGACAGGAAGCTAAGGAGTGGCGGTGGCGTGGCTGTCTATATTAGAGCGTGTTTTGATGCCATTGAGATTGGGGTTGGGAATGAAAAGGTTCTTGTGGATAAGGATCAGGGGGTTGGCCAACAAGGCAGACATCTGATGGGGGTCTGATATAGACCGCCAGACCAGGATAAAGAGACAGATGAGGTGTTCTGTAAGCAGCTGGTAGAAATCGCTCAATTGCCAGAGCTTGTATTCATGGGCAACTTTAACTTCCCAGACATATGCTGGAAATACGATACAGCCCTGAGGAAGCAGCCTAGGAGGTGATAGGACTAGAGGGAATGGCCTCAAGTTGTGCCAGGGGAGGAAATGAGGAGACATTTCTTCTCAGAAAGAGTGGTCAGGCATTGGAACAGGTTGCCTGGCGAAGTAGTGGAGTCACCATCCCTGGGAGTGTTCAAGGAAAGGTTGGACCTGGTGCTTAGGGACGTGGTTTAGTGGGTGACGTTGGTAGTAGGGTGATGGCTGGACCAGATGATCTTGGAGGTCTTTTCCAACCCTTATGATTCTATGACCACGGTGAACCTGCTTCCCATCCTTTCTCAGTGCTTCAGATGTGAGAGGCTATGGAGGGAGGGGCTCTGCAGCTGACAGAAGGGAACCTCCATCACTGTTTGTTTTGCTGTGTAACCTCTCTCTGAATGCTTGATCGCTTCTCTCTTCTGTATTACTTCACACTGGGATGGGTGGAGAACCCCATACCCTCAAATCCTGCAGTCCTCAAAGCACTGAGGGAAGGAGAGGGATCCTCATAGCTTCAATGTTTGCAAACCAGCTGCCTCCAGTCTTAACTCTGCTTTGTGGTGTGCAGATTTTGAATATGAAATACTTACCAGTGTTCAAAGTGCTTCTCCCCTAGCTGTTTGCCAGAGGGTAGAGTTGTTAATGTTAAGCTCAGTAGGAAAATTACTGCAAGCCTCTGGCTATGGAGTTTCCCAAAACTTGTGTCACAATGTGACCCGTACTCTTGAGCTAGGGGCACAGTGTTGTTTTTGTCCTGTAGTACTTTTCCTCTAGTGATGGTGAAGGTTAAAAAAATCTCTGACCCAGTGCCTGAGGTGTAAATAAACTGTAAATAGCTTGGGAGGGCACACTGGGACGTGAAGAAGTGAAAAAATGGTGATTTTTTTATTTTTATTTTGGGGATGAAAATAGGAGAACCATCAGAGCCTAAATTAACTCCCTCTTGTAAACATAGAGTTTGAAGAGACATTACCAGGCTAAAAATACAAGCAGTCTGTAAAAGGCACATTTTTCCTCATATGCTGCTACTCACGTTTTACTTAATTAAAACGGTAGGCGCTTAATGTTGCGCTTACTTTTCCACTCTTTATGGTACTTGAGTTTTTTGGGGAGGGGCTACTTTGCTGTGTGTGGACAATGAGGGCTTGTGCCCATGGTAAGACTCCTGTTAAAAGCCAAAATAAATATTGAAGTGGTTATAGTTATGCCGACATATGCCCCTATACGAAAATTCTTCCTCAAACTTTTTTTTTTAAACTTTTTTATTGGAAATGGGTTTAAATCTGAGTGGAAAAGCTACCGTCTTACTTGAATAGAAGTGTTCTTCTGGAGGTCTACTCTACCTTTACTACTCTTTTCTTATTCTGAAAAGTGTGGCAGGAGATTTTTATTTTTTTTCGTGTCGTTCTGCCAGATTTTCCTGTTTACGTCACACAGGCTTTAGGTTGTAAATCCTACAGGAGGCCTTTTTTTTTAATCAAATTTGACTTATTTTTAATCAGCTCTTGAACATGAAGTTGCCTCTCTTTTAGTGCAAAGGTCACTGATGTAACTTGTCCATCTTTACTGAAATTCACTTTTAAAATCTTCAGTTAATAGTTGCAGGCAGAGTGCATTGGCTTTCAATTGAGTAGCCTGCGGGGAATCTCTTGAACTTCATCAAGTCCTGTTCCTGGGATGAAAGAACCCTTTGCAACCATGTGGGCAGGGGACTCTGCTGGGAGGCCTCGGGCTCTGTGGGCTATGGTGTACCCCTGAACATGTTCCAGTTGTGTGCCCTGCAGGCAAAGGCCAGCTGCGGCCTGGGCGGGCTGAACAGAAGCACAGCCAGGAGGTCAAGGGGAAGGATTGCTCCCCTTTTGCTAGATGTGATTGTTTGACCACATCTGTGACACTGTGTCTGGCTTCAAGCCCCTCTTGATGCAAAAAAGGTGTTGACGGGTGTGAACAAGTCCAGCAGAGAGCCATGAAGATGGCGAGGGGTTGGAGGATGGTTGGTACGGATCGTACTGCTCCTTCCTTGCCAGCCAGCTCTGTATCTTCTCTTCCTCTGACTCTCTTGTAGCTCCTGCTTGGTCTCAACTGCACAGACGTTTCAAACACTTCCAGCACAGCTCTGCGATGCTTTCTTACCATTGATTTTTCACAAGAACAGACCAATCTTGTGGCCCTGTCTTGCTGTACTAGATGCAGCAAAGTGTTGGCTGCTCTCTCTGTGTCTCAGTCCTTCCTGACTGTCATCACCCATGGAAAGGACAGCCAGTTTTCCAGAACTGGAGAGGTATGCGTTTCCAGAACTGGGGAGGTATGCACCGTGGACAATAGGCTGGTGGTGGTGGTGGTGATATCTACAGCAGAGGTGGCCTTAGTGTCATCAAAAGAGTTTAAGAATGAACAGGATCCAACTGGTCCGTCCAACCAAGCCAGAGCACTGGAGCTTTGACTGTGATACTCAGCCACTTCAAGTCCTACGGATCATCCATTACAGAAGTGTTTATTGACAGAATATCCTGTTGAGCCTCTTACAGATTGAGAAGCTGTTGCTGCCAGTGGGAAGTCCTGCTCATATTTTTATTGGCCTGTTTTCCTCGTGTGGAGGTTGTCATTAAAAATAAATAAATAAATAAATTTGCTTGTTTTTCCCCATGCAGTGGTATTGCAAGCACCATAGTAGCTACTTTTTCTGGGGGACTAGGTGGACTGTAGTGGCTCAGGTACTACAGTAGCCATAAGTGCTGATTTTCTTTTCAAGTTAAATGTGAATTGTCCTGAAATTAATAGTAATAATTGCCTTTTCGAATGTGGGTGGGTTTTCTTTTCTTCTTTGTTTCTTCCTTAAAGCTGGAAAAACAAACATTTGCCAAATTGCTAGTCATAGGGCATGTTTTATCTAGGGTGTGACAAACTGTATTGCCTTTGAGAACTCTGGGCTTAGAAACGCTGCTGGGTGGATAGCCCTGAAGGCAACAGTCCTTTATTTGTCAGAGCTTTCTCTCATCTGTTTCTTTGTAAAGGTCTGCTGGGCTGGGAATTTACCTTCTAGCTAACACCACCATTATGGCCTGGGCAGTGAAATGCCATTTTCCTTCTAGCAGTTCCCTCGTAGGCAGCTCTAGAGATTCCTCTGGGTTGCCATTCACATGTCTCACTTCTGGCTGGAGGCTGTGAGCTCTTGGGGTCTTCGGGGGACAGCTTAGTCAAGGGCACGCTGCCCCACCAGGGGCAGGATGGAGAGTCCCAGCTGCATGTACAGTGCTGAATGAAGACAAATCTCCAGGCCAAGACAGAGAAGCAGCCAGCACAATGCCAGGACTAACATGACTCACCCATCCATCCACCTTCTCCTTTTCCTCTCCAGGCTTTAGCAAACCCCTCCATATCTCCCACCTCAGCTTCTTTGAGCTAGAGAGACTGGGATGGGGTTTGCTGAGGGAAATGTGCGCATGCTGAGCTGTGTGATTATTTTAAGGGACTAGCCTGGATGTGGCAAAAAGCATGGAGTGAGCTGGGCTCCATCATTCTTCAGGATGGCTCCTGTCATCTTCACTCGGTTTGCATGATGCCCAGTTGCTTTGTGGTCCCACTGTATAACAGGAGCTTCTTGATGCACTGCCGCTCCCATGATAGCCATGAACAAAAAGCCCTTTTCTCAGTTCTCTGTGGAATTTGAGGAGTTTTGGAGCTGTTGTTCAGTGCCTGTGCAGCTGGAGTGTAGGAGGAAAGCAGAATAAGACTGATGAAGTGAGCAGTAGCTGTGGGACGCCCAAGCAAGTGTCCTCAGCCAGGGGTCTGAGTCAGTGATCCGAAATCCATACAATACACGGGACAAGTTTGGGTAGTCTGTTCTACTCAGTCAGCAGTGACTGGCAGTTTTCATCTGGTTAAACATCCATGAAAACTAGATTTGCAGTGGGGTCTAAGTAAGATTTTGGTAAAAAGCAAATCCCACAGTTATAACTAAACCCAGCCTTCCTCTGTCAGGAGAGAACAGTTGATAGGAGCAAGAAACCAACATCCATTCGCTTGCTGAACTTTCCTTATTTATTGTTTTAATAAACAGGAATCAATGGTCAATAAATAAGCTTCCTGTCCTTAAGTTATTGTGTTCTTCTGATTATAAATAAGCTTTAAATCTGAGTTCTTGGTTGTGTTTTTGAATTTAAACCAGTATTTGTACTCCCAAAGGAATATAAAGGGACTGTGAATTCCCCATGGAGTTTGCAGAGCTGTGGCCGAACCGGCTGTATCCTGCCATGGAGCTGTGCTTTCCTGCCTCCCGGCCAGGAAAAATGAGCAGCCCTTCAGCTAAAGGGAGTTAGCTGTGGGAGTGGCTGTGCCCGTGGGAGTTGCTGGATGTCCTGTGGCAGAGGTCCCATTCCCCGGGAAGCACATACTGGGAGGGAGCAGCTGGGAGGTGACTAGGCTCGCTCCCCCTGTGACCCTGAGGCTCCCAGGCAGAGATGAGCTTGGGGCTCCTAGGGCTCCTTTCCATGCGATGACCTTCAAGGATGTGTCTCTGAGCATCCTGTTCGGTTTGTGAAGCTATACTACCCAACCCCTCGGAAATAACATCCTTTGGATGCTGCTTTCTGGGAGGGTGCAGAGGCTAGAGGGTAAGCAGGCAGGTTTCTCCTATCCCGTAGTTTGAGATGGAGTGCTGTTACTGGCTTTTAACGTGGTGTCTGCACAAAGCTCCTCTGGGTGTTTTGTACAAATTCATGACCTCTGTGTCACAGTAAGAAAGCGAGATACCTCTCTGAGCCTCAGTGTTGCTGCTTGCTGGCTATAGCTGGGGGTGAAGCTCCTGATCCTGCTGTACATCAGGTCAGGCATTCTTGCCTTCCCCCACCACCTCCGTGTCAGCTTGACCACGCAGGGGACAGTTGTGAGCGGCTGGGCAGGTTGCAGGCCGGAGGCAAGTGGATTTCTAGGCCATCATTCCCTGTGCTGCTGAGCAGCAGGCAAGGCGTTCCTTCTCCTCACTTGCTGTGTGTCTCAGCAGAGCCTCCATCTTGACAAGAGTGATTCCTGAGGTGGGAGGCAGCGGAGCATGCCGTGCAGCTTAAGTGGTGTACTTGCAGGGCAGTACAGCATGCAGACTAAAATCCTGGGGCTTCCAAAGTTGCGACCTTTGTGGCTGGCTCACCACGGGCCGTTCATTCGTCATGCGATGCCGTCCTGTCTTTTCCAGAGGATGAACTGA
Organism: Anser brachyrhynchus; assembly: GCF_964034855.1. NCBI lineage: Eukaryota > Metazoa > Chordata > Aves > Anseriformes > Anatidae > Anser > Anser brachyrhynchus. Next base: position 16,860,699 of record NC_137702.1, on the reverse strand, counting down.
ATGCAGTTGAAGGGATGTGATCCTGACAGTCAGCAAGGGGAGTTCAGCACGTGGGCATTACCAGCAGAGTTCAGACCTGTGCCAGCTTAATGACAAAGCTGCTGGGGTTCCAGGGAGGCAGGGGACCAGTGAGAGCGGAGTGGTGTGCAAGGTTGCCTTCGTCAAGGGAGGAGTGTTTTTGCAGGAGTGGGGCTCTGCTGTGTGCCTTAACATCTGTGGAGCTGCAATGAGTTTTACCGGGAGCTGGAAGTGCTTGTAAGAAATAGGTTCTTTCTCTGTTCAACTCATTTACCACCTGGGAAAAGGTTGTGAGCATAACCTTCCTCGTACCATCCTAGGCCACTGCAAACAGGCAGACTCAGGGATTTAACTACTCTTCGTGCCTAAATCTTGTATGAACAGTGGTATTTGTGTTTTTTATTTTTCTAGGGCAGCCACTGACCACAATGCTGATAACACCACAGCAATCCTTAGAGAGTGGCTGAAGAATGTGCAGAACCTCTACCATGATGTGGAGTGGAGGCCAATGGAAGACCCGCAGTGAGTACTGCAGTGAGGGGCTGGCTGAAGCTGTTTAAACTATATATCAAATTTTGTAGGTTTTTTCTTTTTTTTTTTTTTTTTTTGGTGGGGTCTGTTCTATTGAAACTGTTCTGGTGGAACACACAAAAAGGTCTTTGATTTCAGTGAAGCAATTCATGCAGAACTTTGGAGAAAAAAGCATTTTCCATTCACTTATACAGCATCTGCAGTTGCTCGCTTTGCATGGTAAAGAAATCACATCAAAAGCTACAGGGATTAAAAACTGCTATTCTTTATCTGCAAGGGAGCAGAGAAATCATAGCCTATTCCCATAGTTTCTGTGAAAGTTCTGTCCCTGGCATCAAACACTCAATAAATTCTGAGCCAGGGAACTATGTTTAATTCAGCATATTATGCCTTTGCATATGACTTGCAGGATTATTCCTCTGAAATATACTGTTAGGTTTAAAGACAATCCTCTTTCAGGGAATTAAGGACTACACCTACTTAAATACATGATTTTGAAGTAGAAGAAACATGTTTAGGTTTTTATTATTAAGATCAGCTGTTCCTTGGTCTTGTTCTATTTTCTATTTATTCTATTTATAATATTATTTATTATACTTTCCCTTTGGTTTAAGCTTGCTTTTACTTTCAAGGTCTTTAGTGTGGTGGTGTGACATTTGTTGTGCAAACCTACAGGAACTGGTTGTTTTACTGATTTATTTTTTATTTTTTATTTTTTTTTAATCCTTGCATTGCAATTGATGTTTCTTAATCTTGTCGATTTTTTTTTTCTTTTTAAGTTCTGTAAAAAAAATTCTGCAATTCTTAGCTCCTTCAGTGGCTTATGCTGGCACTGTTTCAAAGCCATGAATTATATCTCACATAAGGATTTGTCTCTAAGTTTCCTTCCATCTCTGTTGCAAAGATTGTGCTTTTGGACCTGATCCTGAAAACAGAGAGATTCACATAACTTTGTTCCCATGATTGGGCCCCTGGGCTTGGGTGTTGGGTGTTTGTTGGTTTAAGAGGTGTTACCAGAATATGTTAACAGTTACTAATAATACCCAGAGCCTGAGGGAATCTAAAGTGCTCTTCATATTCACATCCTCAGCTGTGTTGATTCTGCTGTCTTTATAGACTTAAAGCCTAGCAGAGGACAGAGACTTTCTACCAGAGGGTCAGATGAGGTAAATTAGCTTCAGTTCATTTTAGGAGGGTAACCTCTGCTTACCTCAGGTGAGGGCCTGCCTGCTGCAGGAGAAACTGCTGGTTTTCATAGTGCAGTTTTGCTTGTGGCCACTTGGTCAGCAGGAAATGCTGTAATGCTGCTTGTTTTCTGCTGTCTTGTGTACACATGCCAGCGTGAAACTTGGAATCATTTTCCCTCAGAACCACTTTTTGCTTGTTTGTTTTGTTTTGTTTTGACCTCTCCTGAGTTGCCTGAGGTGACTCTGATGCTGCTTTTCTTTTTCACAGAAGGCAGTAAGGGAACTAGACTTTTTTGATTGCTTTCTCTGCTAGGTCTTACCCAGAAGAAATTGGGCCAAAGCATTGGCCAAGCTCCCGGTTCACCCATGTGATGAAACTCCGACAGGCTGCCCTGCGTGCCGCGCGAGAGAAGTGGTCAGACTACATCCTGGTAAATACAGTGTTTGATTTATTAACTGTCCTCAGGCAAAAGCTTTTGAGGTAGTCAGTCACTCTGATACGTGGAGAGGAAACCTTCAGACAGCCCCAAGTAAAGTAAAAGCTCTATGCAGTGAGATGCCTTGTATCATTTCATGTTCTGATGAGCAAGACTTTGCAGTTAGAGGGACAGGTCCCTGGGTAAGCCAAAGGCTTTATCCACAGGGTTAGGGGTGCAGGCTAAGCTGTGTTTGTCAGGACTGAATATAGTCTGGGTGGTGGGTAAGTACCTGCAAAGAGTCCCACAGACTGAAACGTTGCCTGTTTCTGGTGAAATATAAGGGGAATAGATGAGCAGAAAAGCTGTGGAAAGATGTGTGCCTTTTGGTCACTACAGCAGCAATTAATGGTGGTGTTTCTGCAGCCTCTGAAGAAGGTGAGGGTGTGGGGCCTGTTTTTTCAAGAGTTCTTCCTGATCCTCTTCACAGAATAGACTTAGCTGACTTTTCAGCATTGTTATTTTCCCTTGCATCTCCCGTGCCCTCTGCTGGAGTAGTTCTGTGGAGTCCTCTGAAAGCTCCACATCTTTTCCCATCCCATATTTCTGTCCCAGGGGCAGCTACTCCTGCGTTTACCTATAACAGACATGTACTGTGGTATCAAAACCACCAGCTCAGTGGTTTTTGCCAATACCTCATGCCTCTGGTCACCTAATTCCCAAGAAAATGTCATGGGAAGCATATTGTTTCATCTAATAACAAATTTCTTTTTCTCTTCCCCTCTTCTTCTTTAGTTTGTTGATACAGATAACTTACTGACCAACCCACAAACCCTGAACCTGATGATAGCAGAGAACAAGACATTGGTGGCACCAATGCTCGAGTCTCGCTTTCTCTATTCTAACTTCTGGTGTGGCATCACCCCCCAGGCAAGTGACCTCATGAATGGTGACAGGTGACGGTGTAAGCTGTGCTTTCAGAGGCTCCTGTGCTGTGTCTGTGAAGCAGTGGGCATAGTTTCTGTTTTGTAGAATTTACCACCTGTGTTTGTAATATAGACCGCTCCCTCTTCTGAAAAGCAGCTGCTGTTGCTATGAGGCATGTCATGAGGATAGCGGTGTCACACAGTCATCTAAGCTTGCACCTCTCTCAGTGGTGGGACCCAAACCTTGGGTGTGGGTATCTTTGGGAAAGGACCGTACGTTTATGGGGAGTCTGGGAATACAAGTAGAGGGGACACTGCAGTCTATAATTGTTTTTCACGCTTTGTTTTCTAACTGAGCTGTATGTATGAGCAAAGCAATACATGTTCTGCATTGGGTGTGCAGACAAGTTTGCCTCCTGCTCTGAGATTCCTCACTTTTAAAAAGCCGTATCTGGAGGAAGCTGAGCTTGATCTGAGTGATGTTGTTCCTAACCAAAAGTCTGGGGATGTGATACAATCACACTAATTATGTTTAAAAAAAAAAAAAAAAGAAAAAAAGCCACGATACCCACAATCGCACCAGTATTTATATGAGGTGGTTCCATATGTTTGTGTAATGGCCTTAAAACTCTTGGTACATAATTTTAGACCAGCTTTCCTGTATATTGATGCTAATCTGAGAGGAATATGCTTTTCTTACTACAGCTCTCTGTTTTATATAGGTTATTTTTCTCACATGTGAACGAAATTTATGTGGTGGACCAACACCCTTTGCTTTGAATGGAGTGTGTATGTGCTGAAGTGCATATGTAAAGGACAGAAGTGCCTAGCCTAGAAATAAGAGTTTTGTGTTACCTTTTCAAATCACATGTACTACATGAAGAATAAGATACAAAAATGTGTTAGTAGAAATAGCATTCTTTCTTTAGAGACAGAATGAGGTGAAGCTGTCACCTGTAAGTTGCTTGTGCAGTATTGTGGTGGGCTGACTACAGCTGGCAGGAAAGTCCCCCTGCAGTCACTCCCCCCAAGGCAGGATGGAGAAGAGAACTGGAAGGGCAAAAGTGAGGGGAATAAAACATGGGTTGAGATACAGACAGTTTTATAAGTGGCGAAGGAAATAAAACAAACGATGCACAAACAGTAACTCACCACCAGCAAAACAGTGCCCAGCCGGTCCCTGAGCAATTTTGGATAAACTTTGGAAAATCTCCCCCCGGGAGATTTTTTCCAAAGCACACGTTGGTGCGCTGTCAACGTTGGTTTGGTCACCAGTCTAAAACATAGCAGTATATGGGCTTCTGTGAAGAAAATAATCTGCATCCCAGTCAAACCCAGTACAGTCACCTTGTTTATCAAAGGATTTTAATAAGAGAATCAGTTATATAGAGGGGCAGATCTATCACCACAGTCATTTTAAATTTTTTTTCCCTACTGTTTTCTTTTGCAATGTTTTTGACTAAGCTCTAGATGGGCTTTCCAAGACATTGAAGCTGAGATAAGGAATGTAGTTAGTGCTTTTTTTCTCCCAGGCCACAGGTAAACCTCAATAACGAGATGATTTCTTTGATCTGTTCTCCAGTCGGCTGCCATCATATATTTTGTCATGTTTTGGGGAGATGGGATCTGTGTATCTCCTAACCTAGCGAGAATTTTTTCTGCTCATGTTTGCCCTGGAAAGTTTCAGGATTTGCATTTTCCTTCCGTCCCCAAATTTTGTCTTTCCTTCATTGTAAATACAGTAGACAAATGTGCTTAAGCCAGAGCTGCAGATATATCTTTAAACAACCCTGGGGCATGTGAATATGAGTACTTCAGAGGGGATCCACAGTCCTAACCTTCCCTTTCCTCTTGCTTTATTCTGGAGAGCTAATTGGATACTAATTGTCATTATTCCTGGAATGAAGCACGCTCCCCTCTTGCATTTACCTGATGTAAAACATAATTGTTTCTGGTGTTACAAGCAAAGTGAAAACATAGCAACTGTTCTGTAAATCAGAAAATGGGTTGCTTGCATTGCTTGTACAATATGTAAATCAGCTTTGCTTCACAGACTGAAGTGGATCCCTGCCTGTGTACACCAGCCTCAGCCCTGGCCCCTAGTGTCACCTGTTCAATAGTAAGTTTCCATCAATTAGCATTAGCTAATTGAATTAGCTGCAAAGAGAAGAAGGGGAAAAAAAAGTAGCAGCAAAAGCATCTTGCAGAATTTGAGGAGAAAAAGCTGCTCAAATGAAAAGGAAAGTTCCCACTTTTATTCTCATTCTCCTCTCATTCTCTCATTCTCCTCTCATTCTCTCATTCTCCTCTCATTCTCTCATTCTCCTCTCATTCTCTCATTCTTATTCTTTTAGTTGCTGCTGGCTTGCTTCTGTGCTTGCAGTCCCACATCTTCGCTCTTCTCTCTCAGCCTTGCTCTCCCTGGGGAGCTGGGGAGGGAATAACAGCTGGAACACGCCCTGCACCATGGCCTGCAGCACTGAGCAACAACAAGCCAAACCCAGCTCCAGACAGCTTAATGTTTAGTTGTCATGAAGCTAACCTTAAGAAAGCAGGGCAACGGTGCTGACAAGTTGGAGTCTGTCTTGATTACACATGATTTACAATCAGTGAAAAGCCCTAAAACCCTGTAGTGAGTGATTGGAGGAAGAAAGGTCAGTTTCCAGCATCTTTTACCAGTGGACAGTCTCCAATGTCTGTTAAAGGTTCAGTGTCTTAATCTTTCCTTCGGTGAGAATGCTAGTAAGGTCTGTACCTGCTCGCTTTTCAAATCAGGCTGGCTGTGTTTGAGATACCTGGTCCTCACAATGTGGTCAGAAGGTATTTGAAGGGGAGACGGGGGACCACAGACGCATAAACAAACAGATGCACCACTGTCCTACACAATACCAGGGTAAAGTGGTTTTGCAGCGATCTGCTTGGCTGCTGTTTCTAGAATCCTCATGGAAAATGTAACGTAGAAATAACATCAACTTATTTTAGTGACTCATCATTTCTGTAAAGACCAGTGTCTACTCTGGATTCAACTGTCGGACGTGTTCATATGTCTAACTGGTGCCTTAGGACTTTCTTTCTGAAGGAATTCTGTGTATTTATTTCCAAAACTGATAGCTTTAGATATATTGCACCTGCAAAACCAGCTGTGAGCTGCACACTATGGGTGATGCACCCACAGGGCTGGAAGGCTAGCAAAGCTTGTGGGTCCAGAGAAAGGAGCTGACTGAAGTGCCTCCCCAGAATGACTCTGTGGGGAGAGCTCAGGAGTTGGTATTAAGCCTGTTTGCCTTGGGATGGAGGAAGCAGGGATTATTACACAGCTGATGGAGACACAGATGATGTCTTCCCAGAAGTCAAGTAAACGTTTTTTGAAGTCATAGTCAGAAATAATTTGTAGGTCCTATTTTGAGAGACTGTGAATGCCCTTTGTGTGTGTTGAACCTGGGGGATGCCACACATGCTCAGCAGCCTCCAGGATCAGACCTGAGAGTCTGAGTGCAAAAAATGTTTTTGGAGAGCTGGGGTAAAATAGTCCCGGGTTTGAAGCTCTATTACAAGGTGATTTTGCAGTGGAGAGGCTCGGATTTCCATTAACTACTAAAAGACAGGGTCAAGCTTTACCTTCTGAGATGGGAATTCTTTATAAATACTTGACTGAGCCCTTTTCAAATGGGGTATACTTCAAAATCTGAGAATTGGGCACTGATTCATCCCTGCTGGGGAGGGCTAACGGTGAGAGCTTTTGCTGGGGAGCATCTATGAAACAAATCTCTTGTAACAAGCAGCCTGCTCATTGTGTTTGCAGGGCTATTACAAAAGGACCCTGGATTATCCCCTGATTCGGGAATGGAAGAGGACAGGCTGTTTTGCTGTCCCAATGATTCATTCCACATTCCTCATTGACTTGAGGAAAGAGGCCTCTACCAAGCTGATGTTCTACCCGCCCCACCAGGACTACACCTGGAGCTTTGATGATATCATGGTCTTTGCCTTCTCCAGTCGCCAAGCAGGTATGTCTGGAACCTTTGCTGGGGAGGATTCACTAGTAGACATGCAGATCTCTTCTTGGAGTTTAGAGGCCAAAAGCCATGTGTTGACTTCAGTGGTGAGTCTGTACCCTGTTCCTTTGCTCTTTTGAATCTACTCAAGGATAACCAACAAGTGATTGGCAATGCAGTGTCAAACCACAGCTAGTTTCAAAGGCCATGGGAGCAACTCTTGGGATGGGGGCAGTGTTTCAGAGTCTAAATGTGTGGCATCTGTCCTTGATTTGTGTTGCAGCAAGGCAGTAGAGAACACAGGTGAGTGCTGTGAAAGTGGAAGTCTGTTGGTAAGGTATCTAAAGTCACCACTTCAGGAGACTCCTGAGGAAGGGAGACTTGGCAAGAGACTCTATAGATGTAGCAGTCATTGTGGAAAACAAACAAAAAAACAAGTTGCTTACCCACAGTGCTCATGAGGCCTTGGTTCATGGCAGCTCAGCAGTTGTACATGAGTTGTTGGATTTTTTTGTCTTAAAGCAAAGCCAGTGCAACTTTCAGGCTGTGTTGAGAGGAAATCATAGCCAGGCAACGGTGGGTTGGAGCTGATTCGTGAGTAGTAAAATCTTTGCATAGTTGGCACTGTTCCTTTGGTATATGAGGAGAACCAGTCAAGCGCTGAGCTGTCTTGAAACCCTTGGAGCACAGTGGAGAGAGAATGTGCACCACTCTGGCTGATACTGGGGTCTTTGACGGTGGGAGGTTGTCAGTTGGACCTGAAATACAGGAGTCCTTTTAGGCTGAGCCACAACCTTGGTGTCCTCATCCTTGTTCAGGAATGGCTGTTGGTGTTAGCAAAGAGCTCCAGGTGTCTCAGAGGAAATGTTGTGTCTCTAAAATGCAAGATGCTACTGCTGCTTGTACTTGTGGTGAGGATGTTAAGTCCCATTTATTCTCGGAGAATGGATCTGATGAGTATTCTGCCTCCAGCAATGTCCTGGGTAGCAGCAGGCCTATATGTAGCAGTGTCAGAGCTGAGGGTTGCTCCTGGAAAGCCTATGTCTTTAAAGGCTATTTGTACTTTTCTTTGCCTTGTTGTGTTGGAAGGAGAAAGTTTAAGGCTTTGTAAGATAAAAGGGACTGAAGAAACTTCAGCAGCACCAGTGAAATGCACTTCTATCCAGAGCTTCATGACTAGTTTTGCTGGCTTGCTGAGGTGAAATAGTATTGTCAGCCCTCTCCCTCATCACAGCATGGGGCTTTAAAAAAGAGAAAAGTTGTTTGTGGGTCCTCTGAGTGATGGGCATGCAGCTGGTGTTACCTTTATTTATTTATTTATTTTGCAAAAGAGGCAAAGTTACGGTGAGAAGAAAGGGCTGTTCTTGTGGGACAGACAAGTGGAGAGAAAGTGAAGAAGAATAGCGTGTTGTTGGTAGTGACCTCTGAAGAACAGACAGGGTGAGCAGGCCACTTTTCCCACCAGCACAGCATCCACCAGCTGTTTACAGCTTTTCTTTTAGTGATCCTTTTGGTTTGAAGCTCTTGACAGCACTGCAAAAGATGGTGTTGTCTTTGCAGACTAAGCAGGGTTTTTTAAAACTTAGCTAAAAGGGTATGAGGGGCTTGAAGTGAGAAAGGCAAATGATAGAGGAGTGGCAGCAAGAGCTGAAATTACAACCCTTGGGAGACAGAAGAAGATAGGGGAAGTGAGAGTTAAACCTGCAGGGCCTTTGGAGCCCTGATGTTGAGAGTCAGGACTTCAGTACCTTGGCTCCAGAGAAGTCTGAATAGCAAAGCGGGCTCCTTCAGATCTACCTGCCCTACTTGTTCCCTCTGACAGGTTTCCCAGAGATGTACCATCCAATGAGAGTGGTAACTGCATTGCAGTAGCTCCGGCTGTTTAAGAAATATTTCAGGGATTTAAACCCATCATTTTTTCCTTTGATTCTAGAACATTTTAATTTTTTCCAGTACTGACCCATGACATGAAAGCCAGTGCTTTGGTATTCTGGCCCGTCAGTCTGTTCAGATTGTTGGCTTTTGTCCTGGGCTGAGTTTTGCACCCTGGATAAACGGATAACATCCAAGTTCAGAAATGTGCAAAATGTATGGACTGTGAGGCAAATTTCTCTTTGGAGGAATTTCACTTACTTGACTAAAGTCACAGTGATGTTGGGTTTTGTCCAGCCCAACTACTACATTTAACACCATATATCAAACCAGCAGTTTTCAGCAGTGAATCTATTGCTTGACACAGCTGTTCCGTGATGCTCCAGGGAGACTGTCCCACTTTTGCTGAGAGGACGTGGCCCTTGATGAGACTACTGACTTGCAACAAAGCTCAGTGCAGGTGTTTTGTTGAGTGATGGGCCTGCATACTGAGAATAAGAGACAATCAGAGATCTTTCTCTTCTTCCTTTCTTCTTCCTGCAAAGGTGTGAGAGGCACAGCTGAGAACAGAGGGAGGTTGACACTGTAGAGCTGCTTGCACTTGCAAGATATCATTTTGTCAGTCATATCTCCTGAGCTTCCTTTCAGGCTCTGAGGACCTAAAGCCAGCCAGCAGGAAGGTCCAGTTACAGGGGTGGGGAGGAAATTTAGGTTGCCTGAGTATGGCTGTGGATTTGGTCACTGCCTCACAAAGGCTAATACTATAATAATAATAATACTATAATAATAATCTGTGGCTTTTCTGTCCCTTGTAGCAGTAGTTGTTTTTATCAGAAAAAAAAAACAGAGCTGGAGAGTGAGTCCCCCTCCCTGTTTTAAGGCAGTTTTACTATTTTGAAGTAGCCTTTATCCCAGAAGGAACAGAAATATTGGTATGAGTCTACACAGATTAACTGTGTTTAAGCCAGCGGAAGATAAGAACAGAGATCAGTGAGCCAGATAAGATGAGTTGATTAGATCAGTGCCAAATCCATTAATGTCAGCAGGTCATACTTTTTTATTCTGCCATTTACCTAAACTACAGCTGACAGCTGAATGTGTTTTGGCAAGTAGTGCAGCCAGCAATTTACTTGCAGAACTTAAAATGGTGTAAACATTGGAGTTGTAATGCAGACAGTTCTGCTCTGCTAAAAATACCAGGGATTAAGGGGACCAATACATGAAAGCATCAATACACCAGGTAGTGTCTGCTTTTCATTTATTTTCTAGAGAGAGGTTAGTGGTTGTGCTTGCTTCATTAAATAGGGGAAAAAAATGCAGAAAAGCTTCCAGGTTTGAATTTATTTATTTATTTTAAATCTGTTTGGCCAGTTGAATGGGCTTTAGCAGCTTTAAGATGGTGGTTAATTAATAAAGGACCTTGCCAGAGCTCAATGTTGATCATGCGTTGCTGGGACATTCCCGATGAAGAAGCTCAGCAGTGGGTGGGTCTCTCCCTTGCAAAGGGCTCTGGTCTAAGAATCATAGAATCGCTAAGGTTGGAAAAGACCTCCAAGATCATCAGCAGCACGTCCAACCTTTCCTTGAACACCCCCAGGGATGGTGACTCCACCACCTCCTTGGGCAACCCGTTCCAATGCCTGACCACTCTTTCTGAGAAGAAATGTCTCCTCATTTCCAACCTGAACCTCCCCTGGCACAAATTGAGGCCATTCCCTCTAGTCCTATCACTAGATAACTGTGAGAAGAAGCTGACCCCCAGCTCCCCACACCTTCCTTTCAGGTAGTTGTAGAGAGCAATGAGGTCTCCCCCGAGCCTCCTCTTCCCCAGACTAAACAACCCCAGTGCCCTCAGCCGCTCCTCACAGGACTTGTGTTCCAGGCCCTTCTCTGGACACGTTCCAGGGCCTCGATGTCCTTCTTGTAGTGAGGGGCCCAAAGCTGAACACAGCACTCGAGGTGCGGCCTCACCAGAGCCGAGTACAGGGGGACGATCACCTCCCTCGTCCTGCTGGCTGCACTGTTCCTGATACAAGCCAGGATGCCGCTGGCTTTCTTGGCCACCTGGGCACACTGCCGGCTCATGTTCAGGCGAGCATCAATCATCACCCCCAGATCCTTTTCCTCTGCACAGCTTTCCAGCTGCTCTCCCCCAAGCCTGTAGCACTGCTGCATGGGGTGGTTGTGGCCAAAGTGCAGGACTCAGCACTTAGCCATGTTGAACCTCATCCCACTGGCCTCTGCCCATTGATCCAACCTGTCCAGGTCCCTCTGAAGGTCCTTCCTACCCTCCGGCAGATCGATGTTTCCCCTCAACTTGGTGTCATCTGCATACTTACCGAGGGTGCACTCAATTCCCTCATCCAAATCTTCAATAAGTATATTAAAGAGGATGCGCCCCAACACTGACACCTGGGGAACACCACTTGTGACCGGTCGTCAGCTGGATTTCACTCTCTTTGTTGGATATCTTCAGATTCAGCTCCTTGAGCAAGCAGTTGTGAAAGCTTTCAGGTAGAAGGAAATGACATTATCAATTTTTTGAAAGTATCTTTCCTCCTCACTGGTACCTCTCTGTATGATTTTCCTCTCATCTTCAGGCCACTCTAAAAAGTATTCCTAGAGAGGAGAGTGGTGGCAGACTTGACATTTCCAAGATGGTTATCAAACATATTCCTCAGAGTTCTTTGCCAACACGGGTGAAAGTATCTTGTTTTTATGTTCTAGCCAAAGCACGCAGAAGCGGGAAGATATTTGACTGCAAAACTCAGACTGATTTCCTTGCTAAGCTAGTAACAAACCCTGTAGCTATACTGATACCTTGGGCTTGGGCTTTGCAACTTCATCCTGTATGATTCCAGGCAGGGCCTCCTCTCACCACAGAGAGGTGGGGTGTCCAATAGGACTACTTCCCTTTCACCTGAACCCCTTCACCCTGTGCAGGTTTGTAACAAATGCAGCCCTCCTGTGTTTCAAGGGGGAGTCCTGCCCACTCATGAGTAGAAATGCTTTCATCCTGAGCTTTGAATCCTGCATGCTTTTCCTGTCTTTGAGACCTATTTTCCCGCTCCTGGTTTGGAGGCTGTTGCTGAGCCCTGGATCTGTGCAGGGAGAGAGGCTCCAAGCCATGTGTTCGCTGTTGCTTCTCCTTTAGCACATCTGCAGTCGGAAGCCCATTTGACTTCTGTGCTAGCCATTTTATCACCTGAGGCTGGCTTACTCAGAGGTTGAAAGCCTGTCCCAGTACCCTGTTTCTGGCTCTGGGTCTGTGAGGGGATCGTGTTAGGTGAGGTACCAGGTGTGAGCAGTGCAGTTGTGGTTTTGGGGATGGGGGTTTCTGTGGTACTCTCCAATTTTCTACAGTAGTCCTACAGAGTTTATCAGTCACTGCTTTTGCTAAAGGCCAGTTCTGCCCTCTGCTGTAGGATTGCTTTTATGCTGTGAAGGCGACAGCCAGAAGAGGCCCTTTCTCTGGTCTAAGATGTGGGTTCCCAGTCTCTTCTAGGAGAAAACTGATTGCAGTTAAAAACCCTTGCTGTTAGGGAGCAAGTAGAAATTATTTACATAGGAGAGGCCAGTTGCTGTCATACGGTACAACAGAAAATGGCACAGTGATTTTTATTGACTCATGAAATATCACAAGTTGGAAGGGACCCATAAGGGTTGTTGAGTCCAACTCCTGGCTCCATGCAGGACCACCCAAAAACCAGACGCTGTGTCTGAGAGCATTGTCCAAACACTCACTGAACTCCAGCAGGCTCAGTGCCATGACCACTGCCCTGGGGAGCCTGTTCCAGTGCCCAACCACCTCTGGGTGCAGAACCTGTCCCTAACACCCAGCCTGACCCTCCCCTGTCCCAGCCCCATGCCGTTCCCTTGGGTCCTGTCGCTGTCCCCAGAGAGCAGAGTTCGGTGCCTGCCCCTCTGCTCCCCTCGTGAGGGAGCTGCAGGCCGCCATCAGGCCTCCCCTCAGCCTGCTCTGCTCTGGGCTGAACAAACCAAAGCACCTCAGCCGCTCCTCACACGTCTTCCCCTCTAGACCCTTCACCATCTTCATAGCCCCCCTTTGGACGCTAATAGCTCTATGTCCTTTTTACGTTGTGGTGCCCAAAGCTGCACCCAGTGCTCGAGGTGAGGCCGCCCCAGGCAGAGCAGAGCAGAGCAGCCCTCCCCCAGCCAGACGGCAGGGCCGTGCCTGAGGCCCTCCAGGGCACGGTTGGCCCTTTGGCTGCCAGGGCCCGCTGCTGGCTCATGATCAGCTTGGCATCGACCAGAACCCCCAGATCCCTTTCTGTAGGGCTGCTCTCCTGCCTCTCGTCCCCCATCTGTACGTACAGCTGGGGTCGCTCCATCCCAGGTGCAGAATGTTTTTGAATTGTTTGCTGATGAAGCAGAACCTGTTGAGATTGAGGTCCAGGCGTAGGTTTGGTTATGGTTATATATCAACAGAGCAGTGAAATCTGCTGACAAAAGACCTGACTCTGTTTTCTGTTTTTCTGTGATCCTCAGGAATTCAGATGTACATCTGCAACCGTGAGCACTATGGTTTCCTTCCCATGCCCCTGAAATCACATCAGACGCTGCAAGAAGAAGCTGAGAACTTTGTGCACACGTTAATTGAAGCTATGAGTAAGTCGCTGTGCCCTGCTGTGATGGAGCTCCCCAGTTAATGATGGTAGAGCTCTCCTGCCAGTGGCCCAGCTCTTCCCCTTGGGAGTCTGGGAGAATTTGCATCCTGATCTGTTCTCACACAGTTTTGATATGCAGGTTTTCCGATTTCCACAGCTTTTCTACATAGAGGTGTAATCATGGCTGGGTCAACTCCGTTCACAAAACCCCTCAGCTTCCCCAGATCAATTGCAAAATTGCATCTTTAATGGGGAAAGGATGCTGCAGAACCTCGTCTTTATCATGAGGTCTGTTTGGCACATAGGTGCTCCCTTCTGCTGCGCAGTGTGGATGCTTTCTGCTGCACCCACTGCTGCCCTGACTGCACATCCCAGCTCCCGGGGCTTTAGGCCCAGTGATGAAGACATATGCAGATACATTATATCAATTAAGCGCATACATCAAAGTGATGGTTGGGATTTCTCCTCTCTTACAGTTGATCGTCCTCCCATTGAACCTTCTCAGTATGTCTCTGTTCCTCCAAAGCACCCTGACAAGATGGGATTTGATGAAGTAAGAAACTTAATTTGCTGTCCTTGTTTTCCCATTCATTACTTAGAGGACCTGGGTTCTCCAGGTAGCTGAGCTTCCAGATGTTTCTCTTGGAGTATATTATCTTTTCACACAATTAGTTCTTTCCCAATTATTCATTTTTGGACTTAAACTTAATGCAAGGAGAAAGCTATCCTTAGCTATTCTTATCTGGGGAGAAGTTCTGTTGAGCACACATGAGGCCAGCCAGGTCTGTGAGCACTTAGCACCCGCTGCATGGCTTCTGATTAAAAGTGCTGGTTTGTGTGCAGGGGCAGTGCCCAGCAAATCTTTGGGATTCATGTCTGTTAATGGTGTGGATGTTTAAATCCAGACAAAAGAAGATGGCAGAACCGAGGGTGGAAAGCAGGTTACTACCTCCACGTTTCTTGTCCTGTTTCTTCTAAATCTGACTCTACAGAGCAGCTTGGCAGTCCCTTCATTCTGTGATAAAAAATGGTCTTTTAGGAAGGCTCTCCTGCTCTGAAGTGACAGAGGAGAATGATTTCTGTAACCTGAGAGACACGTTGTAGAGCCCAGAGCAGCTGAGGGAGACAGGCCTTGAGCTAGGCTCTAGCCAAAGCTGAGTATGTCCATGAGAGATGAAGATCACTCGTGGCCACCTTACTGTGGCAGCTGTCCCCCGGTTGTGTTTAATTGCCACATTTTTCTGCTACAGCCTTAAGTAAAAAATATCTAGAAAGATCATTGCTGACGCTGGTAGTGCCCCCAAGACCTTGCAGAAATTCCTCTCACATCTCTTTCTCACATTGTGGAGAGAGTAGGCATTGAGGGGAGAGGGCTGGACAGGGATCTGCTGTGCTAGCGATTAGCTAGTGTCCGTGTTTTTCACAGAGCCATAACCCCCTTGTGTATACAGCTGCCAGGGTTGCAGTGGCACCGTGACTGAGGGAGTTGTGGTGATCAGGGGAGCCTTTGTTTTCATTGCTTATTTTGCTACATCTGTTTATATGACTTGTATAGTGAAGTCTGAACCTGATTTGGCTATGTGTGTTTGAGTGTCTGTGTTTAGAACACAGCTGGCATAGTTTTTTTCCATGTTGTCCTTTGTGGCTGCACTTTATTTATCCAATTTATTATTTTTGCATTTGTACTGGGCTGGAATTTGATCTGCTTCTTACTGGGATGAGGTTTTGCTCCACAACCTACAAGGCTTCGATTGTACTTGTCTGTCTGTGACTGAAAAATATCCCTGACCCTCTGAAGTTTACCTGCAAGTGAGGCTTCAGTCCTCAGCCCTCCACCAAGGAGTCTGTTTCTTCCAGGCTTGGACTGAGCCCTACCCAGACATCTCTGTTCCAGGTCTTGGCTTTTCGCTAGGCTTTCTAGTCTGGCAAGGATAACAGCGTTTTCAATGCCTGAAGTAATTACAAAAATGTTCTCTTTACTGTGTCTTTGTACTTTTATAGTGACCCCGCTGGTAATCCTAAATATGGGCAATTGCATCTTTGTGGAAAGACACATGGGTCAACGTTCTTCTGGAACTGGAGCTGGCAAACCAAATTTTACTTTGTGTTTAATAAAAATCAAAACATCCTTTATCTGTGGAAAATACAGGCTTGGCTCTAGCTGTCCTTCTCTCATCTTTATTCATCACTGAAGAGCAACTTTCCCTTGTTCCATAAAAGGTAGTTGTTGGACAAAGAACAAGCCTCTAACCTTTCAGCTCAAAACCAATCCTAATTTTTTGACAAATTCTAAACAGTCTCGAATGAAAACACAGCTGGTATTTTCAGAACATCCGCTTTTCTTATGGGGCTGCTAGAAAAGAGTGGATCAGGACTTCCTGTTCTTACTCCCTCCCATACCCGGATGCTAATGTCTTTCTCTTCAACCTAGATTTTCATGATCAATCTGAAGCGTCGGAAAGACAGACGGGATCGGATGCTGCGGACTCTCTATGAACAGGAGATTGCAGTCAAGATAGTGGAGGCTGTGGATGGAAAGTGAGTTTCAGCTGGGGTTGCTGAAGTTTGCAAAACGTGGATTGTGCTTAAGTGCTTTGCACCATCTCCTTGGATGCCCTGACCTTCCTTCTGGTGAGGAAGGGTGGGCTGAGGGGAGAGGTGAATGTCACTTCTATTCACGGGTCTGATGGTCTAAGTGAGGCAGTTCTGCTGTTTCTTCCTTCTCTTGAAATCAGTCATTCTACACGAGAGAACCAGGACAGTGTGGTTCAGGTGTGGTTAGGAACCATCTACTGGTCCTGAGTCTTGGGTACCCATCAAGACCTCTTAGAAAAATATTCTAAGCCAAGCAACTAACAAGTAAATGGTCCCACAAGAAGTTACTGGCAACATTAAGGGTATGACTTGTCTGTCCTTAGGTCGTGCTCTGCCTTGTGGATTTCTCTAACACGGTATATTAGGGAAACAGTTTGTAAGCAAAAGTGGTTGTGACTGATCTGATTTCAGCTTCAGCACTGGTAGTCTCAAAGCAGTTAGGTCACAGAAAGTGAGGGTGGCTGTTTGGGGTGAAGGCTTTCACAGTGGTAGGCAAGCTTGAAGGGGAATGCTGCTGGAAGGCTGCAGCTTTCTGTGGACATTTGTCTTCAGACATTTTCAGTGTTCAGTTAGATTTAGAAATGTAAATTAAGATTTTTTTCTTCAGGTTTTTTAGCAAAACAAATACAAGAATTCCACAACATAAGACTTTTCCCTGAACGTCAGCAGCATTTCCTGTGTTGCTTCTGTGTCTGACTTGTAATTGACTTTTTTTTTTTTTAAATGGTGATAGATACTCTCTTTCCCAGAGCACTGAACACGAGTCAGCTCAAAGCTCTCAGCATTGATATGCTTCCGGGTTACCGTGACCCATATTCCTCCAGGCCACTAACCAGGGGAGAGATCGGCTGCTTCCTTAGTCACTATTACATCTGGAAGGAGGTAAGAAGTTTTTGGGTGCTCAGGGTTCCTGCAGGACATAATAGGAAAGTACACAGCTAGTCTTAAGGCAGAGCATCAAATATGGTATAGGTTTCTGGAAGCATAGCATGGAAATGTTTTCCTCAGTTTATAGAGGATCATACACAAAGTTTTTCTTGAATGCATGTTCAGCTTTCCCTTCTCTGTATTCTATTTGCCAACGGCTTTGAAGGATTTTATCAAAATGCTTTCATGACTGTTTTTGCAGACCATCCAATAGCATGCTTGAAGCAAATTTGTTTAGGAGAAAGGCTGGAAGGTTTTGAAGAACAAATGATACTAAAAAACTCCTCTCTATCTTTTTTGTTGTTGATGTTGTTGTCTTTGTTTCTACATCTGTGCTGGAGCAAGTTCCAATGGCTCTGCTGACTGGCTTTTTCAAGTTGATGTGTTATAATTATTCTTACCAGCAGGGACCTCTGTTACTTGAGCTAGGAGAATCTTCTTTGGGTAGTAAAAGCTGTGTCTCCTGGCTGTCCCTGGTCACCTGGGGAGTGATGTGCGAGAAAATCCGGGCCGCACTGGTCAGAGATGCTGCAATTACATGTCCTGACATCAACAGGGGACGCTGCGTCAATGAGATGTGGTGGAGGCAGGAAGAAAGACTTGATAATAAAAGAAGAATGGGCAGTGGCAGTGGTTGTCCAGATCTGACAGTGAGGATTGCACCTGCTGGTGCAGGGTCCTATATGGATGTATAAGGAGACAACCCTCTGCACGCAGAGGTTTTAGTTATAGCACATCTCCCCAGGGCAGGGCATTGATCTGAAAAGCCTAGGGCCAGCAGGAGTCATCCTGCCTTGACCTCAGTCAAGGCAGGCTGAGCTTTTGGGCTTGAGACTTCCAAATCACTAACAGTCAGATAATAACGGGAGCTAGTATGCAGGATGCATTGCATCAATATTCTCTAACTGGTCAGGGTCAGAGTTAGGAAATGCTGGATTGTCCCCCTTCCCAGTCAGCAGGAGGTGGTGGCTGTGGTTGTGCTAGTTGGTAGCTCATGGTGCAGCATCAGATGGAGGGTTTCTCTAGGGGCACCACGTTACAGGTGCTCAGCCTGAAGGATATTTTCAGGCCTGTTCTCACTGGCTCTTGCAGTCTCTCCCAGCTGAGCTATGAATTTGAGAGTGGTTCTCCTGCCTCCCTGCCGGCAAGGTCTAGAAGGTACTGTCAGGTCACGATGACCCCAGCAAGGTCAGGGTGCAAGGAGTGGCCCAAATGGGTTGCTGTGATCACTTCAGTACCCTCTCATTTCAGGTGGTGAACAGAGAACTGGAGAAGACACTTGTTATCGAGGACGATGTGCGCTTTGAACACCAGTTTAAAAGGAAGCTCATGAAGCTGATGGATGACATTGAAGAAGCACAGCTAGATTGGGAGCTTATGTAAGTAACTGGCCCTCAGCCACCTGGGAACTCCTGGGCACACATACTGTGTCACGGTAGAGATGCAGGTTAGTGCCAGCCACAGTTGCTTCTCAGTGGGCTCTTCCCACAAGGAGAGATTTGCCTCCTGGGGCAGGCTACTGCTGAAGTGACCGAACTGTAATGGGTACCGTTACTGCCCTCTGTGGGCAGTCCGGAGATGCTGCTGTGACAGGGGAGCTGCCACAGCCCTGTCCTGGGGTTTGGGCAGTGGCAGCCCAACTCCCTGAGTCTTTCACAGCTGTGCCGCCGCTGGGTTAAGGCACAGCTGTGAAAGACTCAGGGAGTCTTTCAAATTCACTCTCAAATTCACAGCTCAGCTGGGAGAGACTGCAAGAGCCAGTGAGAACAGGCCTGAAAATATCCTTCAGGCTGAGCACTGGTAACATGGTGCCCCTAGAGAAACCCTCCATCTGATGTTGCACCACAAGCTACCAACTAGCACAGCCACAGCAACCCAGTCTGACAGTGATGCTGGACAGAAATCTGTGGGCGGGGATTACTTCTTGGAATTGACTCTTTGCCCTGTCCAGGTCAAAATAAACAGTTGTGTGGTTGTAATCGCTGCAGATTCACTTCAGCTCAAAATTCTGTGTTCTTTTCACCCTTTCAGATACATTGGACGGAAAAGGATGCAGGTGCAGCAGCCTGAAAAAGCAGTTCCCAATGTCATGAACCTCGTGGAAGCTGATTACTCTTACTGGACCCTGGGGTATGCAATCTCTTTCCAAGGTGCTCAGAAACTAATTGGAGCTGAGCCTTTCGGCAAGATGCTGCCTGTAGATGAATTTCTGCCGGTCATGTACAACAAGCACCCTGTGTAAGTAGGATGCCTTTGTTGCTCAGGTTGACACGAGCTGGGTCTTGCTGAATGATCTCAAACCAGTTGATGATGTGTCTCACTTCTGTAGCCTGGGCGGTGGGGAACAGGGCTAATCCTTGTACTTTTTGGTTGTTTGCAGCAGAGCTGACACAGGTCAAAAGAGGTGACAGACCTGCTGCAGAGGGGTTATTTTGCCCACCCGGTGCAGGGCTTGCAGGCTGGTTCTGAGACATGTGACTGTCCGCAAGAGAGGCTTTATGTAAGGTGTCTGTGGTTGTAAGGCTGTAGAGTGTCAGACCTGCTTTAGACCCACCCCAGCAACTACCTCCCTTCCCCAGGACCTGTTTGCTCAGTGGATTGACTTGCATCTCAAAGTTATAACCAGTGGCACTGATGAACATTCACTCTGTTTCTGATGATTTTTCTCGCCCCTTAGAGCAAAGTACATGGAATACTATGAGTCCAGAGACTTGAAAGCCTTTTCAGCAGAACCACTGCTTGTTTACCCCACCCACTACACAGGGCAGCCAGGCTACCTCAGCGACACAGAGACCTCTACTATCTGGGACAATGAGACCGTGTCAACTGACTGGGACCGAACACACTCCTGGAAGTCCCGGCAGCAGGGCAAGATCCATAGCGATGCCCAGAACAAGGATGCCCTGCCTCCTCAGTCATCTCTCAACACGCCATCCTCCAGGGATGAGCTATGACTGCCTGCTTCCCCTGGGCTCTGTTGACAGCTGAACCTGCCTCACACTGCTTTGCACCCTTGAAAGTTGTAGAGCAGCTGTTCATGTGGTCTCCTTCCTGCTACCTGGAATGGCAAAGCAGGGTGGTTGGACCTGGTTGTGTTACAACTTACCAGGCTGCTTTTCCAGGACTGCAGGGAGAGGAAGGAGGAAAAAGTGTTCCAAACTGGCTGAAAAAAGGCAGAGATCTGAACAAAAGCCTTTGCAAGCTTTTGTAAACAAACAAACAAAACAAAAACCTTGAACGACGTCTTTCTACAGTACATTGTGTAGAATACTGTATTTATAAAGATTAATATATAGAGGTGTACAAGTGTTAATACCTTTCTGGATAGCTGTAACTGGGCTGCTGTGTAACTGTTACTTCTTGTAGGTTTGTAGGCTTTTATAACCCTGTTTGCTGAGAGAAACTGCAGGCAAGTGTTCGGGTTATTTGGTTTTGTTTTTCAAAGGAATCCCTGTCAGAATCAAGATGGTTTCCAAAAATGTTCAGTGCGCTGGAGCGGTGCTCCAGTGTAGTGTCTTCTCCTTCATCGCACTTCTGCAGAATAACATTTCTGACTCCCCTCTAAATTTAAAGACTTCCTAGATCTCATCCAGGTAGGTCTGCCAGTCTGGAATTGATACCTTGGCATGTCTGGAATCTTGGAAACCAGCAGATAAAGTGGTGGTTGCCCCTTCTGTTTTTCTCTGCACTGTCTGAAGGGAACATGCCTTGCTTTCTCCCTGCTTCAATTTATTCCTTCGGGAAAAGAAAGCCTGACAACCTTTTTGCAGGCCTGTTTAAGTAGGCCACAAAAACAAGCATAAGACTTCTAGGAAATTTGATTTTTATAGTTCTGGTTACAAACTTCTTATACTATCCTAATAGAACAACCGACCAAAATGTTAGTGCTGTCAACTGTACTGTTCTCAACAGCCTTGATAGAATTGTGTTACAGGACGGAAAGGCAACTTGTCTTGATATTTTTTCAAGTGAGGAGCAAACTGACTTGCTGTTGGCTAGCATGTCAGCAGAGTGTGATTTTTTTTTTTTTAAAGGTTTCTTAGAGGCCAGGTGATTGTGGACTACACTGCTTAGGTTTAGCTGGCACAGGTCTCAACCTGCAGGCTCTTGTTGCAGGGGACAATGTTCTCCTGCACTGGCAAACTGGAGACTCACCTGCTGGCTATTCTGTACAGTTGAGTATGTGTGGTTGTTTGTTTTTTATTGTTGTTTGTTTTTAATAATTACTGATCAAAGTTGTGCTTTCTGCTAAAGAAGACATGTTATTATTACCTGTCAGCGGGTCTGATAATACATAGAACCTGGTGCAAGACAAGCCGCTGTGTGTACTCTTCATTGGGTGGGAGCAGGCCCCAGCTGGGGAGGCCAGTTCTCTGCCTCTGGGCTGGCTCACGCTCAGCTGTGTTGAAGTGAAGTGGTTTCCAACAAGCCTGCTCTGGCTCTGGGAAGACATTGAAGTCCAAGCTAGTGAAGTCAAGAGTGCTTTCAGCTATGTTACTGTACCATGGAGTTGTTGGCCATTTGTTTGTACTGCAGCTATTGCCTTGAAGCCGTGTTCCTTCTGCTGTTCAGGATGGAGCAGGTGGCCCTGCGACATGGTGAGTATGGAGGGCAGGTCTGCCATGTGCCACCATGCATAGCCTGGACTGTTCCTCTTTGACAAGCCCTCCTGCCTCTTCCTTAGGCCTTGCTTTACCAGCAGCAACTCCGACCCATTTCAAGCGTTGTTGACCATGGCGATCCCAGAGACATTGGTAAGAAGCTTAACATGGCCTTCAGAAGTAGATCTCTGAGCTGGTGAGCACCCAGCGTGTTGTCCGTGTCGCGATGTGTAAGAGTACAGTGTTATGAAGTTTTTCAGTTACGTCATGCTTCCCTTGGGACTGGGGCCGATTCCTTCAGGCCTTTGGTAGTGCTTTTTGAGAGCTGGGTAGCTGCTGGAGCCGTGTTGGGAAGGGTGCACGAGAGGAGCAGGGCCCCAACTTGGTGTCACTCCCTGTGGGCTTGCAGCCTTGCTAACTACTGTGCGTGCGTATCTGAGACTGGCAGAACAGTGGGGATGAGCCAGTGTGGGATGGGTGAGTGCCTGTGTCTTGGTGCCGTTTCCCTAATCTAACTGTGGCTGCCTCAAAGGTTTGTTACAGTTATGCTGCGTATCTCCTCCAGCCTCGTGTGCTTTTTTGGTCAGTGTTGGACCCATCTGTGTCTGAGTGAGGCCCGTCTTCCCCCAGCCATGGGAGTGACTTACCCCTGTGAGCACTGCTTTGGCCAGCCCTTCTTCTCCTGACCTTTCATGACCATATTGAAGCAGTTGCTCCATGAACGTCTTGGCTGAAAACATACCTTGTGCTGCTCACGGTACTCTCCACTCCGTGGTGGGGGCTGGAGGGGGCTGGCAATGGGGGCACGTGCAGCATCCCAGCTCCCAGACCCGCTCGCTGGGCGGGGGTCCTGCTGGGCTCGAGGGGGGGTGGACAGCAGAGCCTGGCAGCTCTCCTTCCTTCCGCCCCTTCCCTGGGTGCCAGGCTCGGGGCCGCGCAGCAGGAGCATCACTGTGTGTCGGGGAGAGAGGATGGTTTCTTGCCTCCGTGGGGGCTTGATCCTGTAGCTCATAGTGAGGGGGAGTGTTGTCTGAGGAAGGTCTGCACAAGCAGGCAGCTAGTGAAGCCATTGCTGCGCTGGCCAGGCAGGAAATGTATCGTGGACTAAAAAAATCGAGGTTGGGTCCCCTCTGCTTTTTTTAACCTTACTGTAGCTCATTCAAATGATTAAAAAAAAAAAAAAAAGGTCTCTCTGCATCACCACTACAGCCTTTTGTGTTGGAGCACTGGGCTTCCCCAGCTTCACAGCAAGCCCTGCTGATGTGCAGGGGGAAAGGACGTGCGCCCGGGTGAGGCGGCTCCGGTCAGCGGTAGGTGCTGTGCCACCGCTCGGGCACGGCTGCCTCTCAGCGGCTGGGCTGGCAAGCGTGGCTAGTGCTGTCTGGAAGTGGTGCTGCTGGTGGAGGTGCTTTGGAAGCTCAGGTAAGCTTAGTTTTATTTAACTTTGATTTCCTGGAGCCGAGCAGTAGCAGTTTATTAAAAAACGACAGCTGGGTTGGGTTTGTTTTTGTATTTCTTGTGTGTATTTTCTTTTAGTCGACTCTGGAAGTGCGTGCACAGGAGTTTGGTATTTTTGAGGGGGAGTGAAACAAATTAAGAATGAAAGTTATAGTTATGAATTAATGTGTGTTAATGAATTAAGTGAATGCATCCATTTCAGAGCAGACCTGGTCTCGCTCTAGCTCATTATTATTTTACCTATAGACACCTGCGTGTGTGTGTACATGCACAATTTTTTATTTCTATGTGCCAGATGTGGTAGATGGCAGTGGTTCTGCCTGCTATGACAACTGCTGTTTTTCCTTGCCTCGGTTCCTTGGGAGGTGGTGCTCAGGCTTTGCCCTACTCAGAATGAGCTGTGTTTTGGAGACATAGGAGCCAGTCGAAACACTTCTGCTGTTTTTCCACTTTTCACGTACTTATTTTTTTGCCTAATATCCTGAGCTTCAAAACGAGTGGAAGCAGGAGCCAGCTTGAAGCAGCCTCCTGGCCCTGGCTGAGACCCTACTTTGCTATGGGCAGTGCAGGACACTGGGGCGCGGCACGGCGCACGCGTGAAAGGGGTGTCCCTGCTGCGTCTTGCATGGGCAAGGGGTGCCTCGTGGTGCAGCCCTGGGCTTGGGAGGCCTGGCTCAGAGCAGGCAGGCGATGTGGTCAGACTCGGGATGCAGCGTGTGAAGTTGCAGGGTGAGGAGAGCGCAGCCCCTGTTGTCTGTATGCCAGTTATGCATCTTGAAACTGGGTTTCTGTCAGCAGAACTTAAGTGGTAGGAATTTGCCAGGCAGCTTGGGGAAGCAAGGAAGGCTTTTTTTTTTTTCTCTCCCTTCCTCACCTCGGGTTTTTGCTCTGCTGGGGAACATCTGTGCTAAGCCCCAGGAGGCGCCAGCTGATGAAAACCACCCAGCAAGTGCCTACCGTGCTGAGGCTGGTGACAGACCAGAGGAAGCTAGAAACAAGTTTGACAAAGAACAGGTAGCATGACAGCTGAAAAAAGCAGCTTGTTTGCAAGAAAGGTTACAATGACAGGCCCTAAAAATGATTATCTGCAATAAGACTGCTTATAACCTAACGACTCTGTCTTTGCTTGTTTAAGAAGTGCTGTTTATAGTGAAAAATAGGGCAATACGAAATTCGTAGTTCACAAATATAGTGTGTATGTCCTGAAGGAAGCCGAACAGGCTTTGCTGTTGTTGGTTCCTAACCCTGCGTCCATCTCCCCTCTCCCCCCACCCCTAGGTTGTTTAAGGAGAAAAAGAAAAAAGCTGCAGCATAAATTGAGAGTATTCCTTCTTTTGCCTTGGCTTTGCAACACGTGAGTGGCTCTTCAGTGACAAAGACAACTTCCCCACCTCAGCCTGCGGCAGATGACTGCCAGTAGTTTTACGCATCTTGCCCGATGAGGAATGGCAGGTCAGCTGCAGGGGGGCCACGAGGGGAAGAGGCAAAGCAGCTGTGACGCAAACGCCCCGTTTTTGTACTGTTGTGCAGGCGGCAACAACAAAGGGTCGTGAGGCCAGGAGAAAACATGACATGGTGGTAAAAAGGGGCAAAGATGGACCACTCAAAGCATTCTTTTTTTTGGTATTAACTTGCTGCAGAAATCATTCAGTGACCCAAAAGAGAATGCGGTAATGAAAAAGTAAAATTTGTGCATAGTCGGTGTTCCCCAGTTAGCTGCAACAGAAACATTAAACAGAAAGCTCAGGAAACAGTATAAAATATTCCATAGAAAGCAGCAGATTGGTGTGTTTGTGATGGACGTGCTGGGATGGCTTTTGCTTTGCTGACATTTACCTTTAGCCCTCAGCAAGTTCCTTGCATTCCTGCAGTGTGACTATGGAGGGCTCATGTGCAGCTGCTGCCACTCAGTGGGCAACGCAGGTGGGCGAACGGTGGCTCAGAAGCTGTCATTGTAAGGTGGTGGGTTTTTTTAAAGCACTGCTGTGATTCTGGTGGTGGTCACAAACAGTATAGAACTGCTACTTAGGGGGATGTCAAAGAGTGGAACAATGCTGAAGGAAGATTGTAGCTAAAAAGTTACAGCTAAAGGTAAGAATAAGCTGAAACCCTCTCTTCCCAGGGCTGTGAGTGGCAGATGGGTTGTGGGAGCTGGAAGAAGCTGAGAACAGTTAAAACAATAAATGTGATGATGTTGAAGATGTGACAGAAGGTGGTGTGTGAAACGTTAAAAAAAAAAAAAAGGCACAAGTCATAAAATCTAAGAGAAGAAAGTAGATTAACTTCAGACAACTATTAGTGAAAAAATGTTTATATACTTACTGTATAAAGATTACAGATAAGCAGTTAATTTTTTTTAAAAATATATAACCTTTTTTTTTGGCGGGGGCTGTCATTTAAAAATCACTTTCAGCTTAATATGGGCACACAACCTCAGAGTTAGCAATGCTGTAATTTACAAAGGATACGGTACAGACATCAATGCACGCTTATACAATAATGCGAAGAAAACAACTTCTTTTGTAAACTTGTGCTAACTCTGGGCAAAGGTTAAGGCTCAGTTGTAAACTCAACATCTTCACCCTCTCACCAGAAATAGTTTGAGTTTTTGAACTACTCAGGCTATGACCTGTACGGTGCTGCTTGTGACTAGCGGTCACAGTTGTGTAGTCACATCTTCGTGTAGTGCAGAACACAGCACAACCCACTGCTGCTTGTATCATGAGTTTACCACTGATTCTTAAAGTAATCTGAGCCCAGTTTTGAAAATGGCAGCTACAGAACTGGTGGAAAAAAAGCCTCAGGCATGTGTAAAATTCAGTATTTGAGTTTATTTTAACTCATACTAATGTATCTCAAAGACAGCCTGTTCTGTAAGGGCTGTTTACAATCCATTGTCTCATTTATGGCTTTTTAAAATCAAACCTCTGTCCTTTCAAGGAAGCCTGTGTTCTGGGAAGAGACTCTAGAAAGATGTTACTTAACGTTTCACAGAGAGCAGATGCTTAAATTCTTTATTCCAGCTGAAAGAATGTACCATGTCAGGAAATTCATTTAATAGATGTGTATAAAGAGCAAGAGAGGTGGCTGGAGATTATGCATAATAATGCTACAACTATATAAAATCTCTGTTTGGTTGGTAATGCTAAAAACCTGGCTATTTCCTCTCAATAGCCACTTTTAAAATAAAGGGTTTGTAGTTGCCTCTCATGGAATGAAACTTGGATTAATGCAGGCAAAATTTTGTTCCTGAAGAGTGATTGCACATTACAAAGAGGTACATCAGTCATTTCAGAGTACATGCAAAAGGCATCGGTTTCTGTTGAATGGGTTAGCAAAGCAAAAGGAGAACCGCACCGTAGTGGCATTAAGACAAGCCCAAAATCCCTACAAGTAGTGTTTGTTGCCTTGTTCATTAACAAATCCTGACATTCATCTGAAAGCAAGTGCGGTCCGTTCTCTTAATGTTCTTTGGGGGGGGGGGAAGGGGGGTAATTTTCTGGCTTTGAACAAGTGCAAAAAAGAAGGGTGCCAGCAGTGTGACAGCAATATGCGCACTTGCAGTTACTTCTTCCTTCTCCAGCGATGAGTATTTTGGGGACATACCCACATTGCTTTTTCATGAATGCAAACGCCTCCGGAGGCAGCAGTGGCTAGTGGCACCCAGATCACCCACACATTCCGCACACCAGTGCTCCCCTCCGGCAGCTGGAGGCTGGCTGGGACCTCTTCTGGCAGAACTGCATTGTGGCTTTTCTTCTCCAGTTTTACAAAAATAAATGTAGGCGTTCTTGTTCTGTGTAATACTGGCACAACAAAAATGTTTTTTTCACAAGAAAAGTTAGGCGTATGTGGTGTTCTGAAGACAAATGTTGCAGTCCTGTTTTCCCCTCTAAATGGGGCTCTCACCTTCCTAGGCTAATGTGCAAAACAAAACAAAAATCTTAGTCCGGACTGTCTCAGAAATCCATGTCTGTCCAGCTCCAGGGGAGGAGACACATCTCTGGCTGTAGGTCTGCCAAATGCTCACTTTGCATTTGTCGCAAATATTTTCAAAGTTGAATACTGACACATTCATCTGCTGCAATTCTGTAATACTGGATGGTAGCAAAGGTACAGTCCTCATTCAGTTCGCCTCAGTGTGGCCTTGCTCCCCCTCAGAGCGTAATTTTGCTGTTCCTGTTACTCCAGCACCCCCGTTTGGCAGTTCTGGGGAGGGTCAGGCTTGACCGACTCCTCATTTTCACCTGCTCATCAACTGAAGCTTTTTTCCGCAGGATGAAATCGAAGTTCACCTGGCTGTTCATGGCATAGAACACGTTGGCGCTGTCTGGTATCACCAGCTCTGCAAAAAAGGGACAAGAGCGAGTGTGAATTTGTGGCATTGCAAACTGCAGAAGGAAAGGCAGGGAAGAAAGGGAAGCCGGTGAGTAGATGGGCACCCAGACAGCTGGGGCAGTGCTGCCCCCCTCCTTATTCTGCTGCCCCTCTTCAGCTGTGCCACAAAAAAAGCAGGTGAAGAGTTACAGAGGACAAGAGACAGAGGCCAGACCAAGTCCAGCTGGGCTGAGGCCCTGGCAGGCACTCCCAGAGGAGGCTGTGCCAAAAACTACCTGTCTGCACGGCCTGACAGCGCAGCAGGGATCTGGGCCTGCCCTGACTGCCAGCAGCCCCTTTGGCCACGCTGCTCAGGGAGCGCGAGCAGCTGCGCTTCAGTAGGTCGCTCTGCCACCGCCGCACACACACACAGGGGCCTGCCTGTAGCAAGTGGCGCGCTGACACGGGCTGTGCGAAACCACCCCCACGCATCAGTTATCTAGGGGGTTATTCTCACTGGCAGCTATAGCAACATGGCTGTGGCATTTCCACAGTTGCTTCACATTTTACCCCTTGCTTCAAAATGAAGCACAACGTTTCAAGCAGCATCAGAGTTCCGCTTCCCTACCTTTATCCTCGGAGATGACCTGTACAAGCTCGTACTCCTCAGCTGCATCAGCTTCCAGGTTGTGCTTCGACATAGCTCTCTGGATGACAGCAGGAGTTTTGTCTTGGCTAGTTAGCTGGAAAGATAGATTTGTAATGAGAAATTCTGCTTACTCACTTATTATATAACGATTTAATGATTAGTAAAGGCCTGTCTTTTTGTAGCCCACTTGGTCTTGCAAAAGATTTTAGGGAACTGAGAAATTACAATGGATCAGTAATGAAGGAGATGTGATATGTGGGACATTTGGTGGTGGTGTTTTTTCTAATTCAAGACAACAGATACCGTACTAGCAGGCACAGCACTAAATCACAGTGTCTGCTCCTCTGAGCAACCACTCTGAGAGATTTTTTTCTTATTAGCCATAAACTTCCACATAAATAACTGTCCCATCTGTTGTTTGCAGACATCAATTAATCTGGAGTGTCATGTGCTAAATACCTTCTTTGACATTCTGCAAAGAATTTTGGCCTTGTAACTTAGTGTGCTGTCTGCTGTGGAGGTGCATTGTGTCCAGAGCAGACACAAGGCTTGCTCCAAAAAGGGAAGATTTGGCTCTTGGTGGCAGAATGTGTCAGGCCCCCGGGGAACTGCTCTTTGTCATTTGGAGAGGTCAGACCATTAAAATTGTGAAATAATAGCTGAATGTGGGAAAAAAAGTGTTTTTTTTTTTTTCCCCAAAGGCCTGAGGGACACAAGAGAATTTGCTCAGCAGCTGAATCTCTGTCTGGTGAGATCAGCAGTGGGCAAGTCATGTCACCCCAGGCCCTGCACTCTCCCTGCTCTTGGCCCGGCCCTGGCAGTGTCCATCCGTGGAACCACATCAAGGGCAAGGTGGGAGCTGGTGCATTGTGTGCCCACAGCTGCAGCCTTTCAGCCACTCCTCACAGCTGCAGGCAGCACTGCCTCCCTCTCACAGCAGGGAGTAGTGAGGGTGTCAGTCAATAGGGGCAGAGGGGCATCCTGGGCCAGGAAGAGTCCTAATTTAAAGATTAGAAAGTGCCACGATACTCTATTATATTCAAACCTCTTGTTTGTACCATGCTCCATATATTTTGAATTTTAACATTTGTCATTTTTACTTTCAAGCCAGTTCTGATTAGTTGGTTCAGCAAACCGGTGTTTTCAAAACTAAAAAAAACACTTTGTGTTTTAGCAGTCACCCAGAATGAAAAACTTAATGCATGATAAGAGTAGTTTGCTGTTTCACACTGCTCACCATGATGCTCTTGTACATATTGCCGTTGTTGTCTTCTACACTGATTCGGATGATGCACGTGTCTTCGTTCTGCTGGTTGTAAACAGGAGGCAGTACTGTTGAGGTAATGGATGTCACGGAGATAGAGCGCTTGTGGATCTTGGGGTTGGAGGACAAGAAGGGAGGGGATGAAATTACGTTGGTTAAAGATGACACCCCTGAGGAAGATGTGTCCATGGAGTGGATGGAGGAACAGGAAGAGGAGGATTCTGAGAGCTGTACAACAGAAAGAAAGAAAAAACACAGAAACTTGACATTGTGTGTGCAGGGCGTCATTCTGGAGGAAGAAGCTGAGAAAGCAGGAGGTGCGTACGAAACCTCAGTGATCTGCACTTTGTCCAGGCTGGCAGGGGTATTCAACACTTCCAAAAAATTAACTTGATTAATTTCACTGTTTTAATGCAAACTTGCTTCCAGGTCTGTGTACTGGACGCACTGTGTGCTGCTTGCTCTCCCACTGCTCTCAGGAAGAGCAGGCCAGGAGGTGGCAGCAGAAACAACGACTGAAATGAAGTTGTGGGCTCCCAGCTGGGGACAGATGTGGGAAGAGCAGAGTGCCCTGCCACCGCTGCTTTGCAGCGAGTCCCAGCCTTTACATGGGGAACTGGACTCAAAACTGGTATGAAACACTGTCCCACCTCCCTGTCCCCCCCACCACTACCTTTCCCTTCATCTGCCTTGCTCAAAACCTGCTGACAGGATGGTGCCTCTCCAACTTGATCATCAAATCCACCATAACAACTCATCAGCTAAACTGTTTGAATAGTTTAGATGTATGCCAATGTCTGGAACCTCATCTTCCATTTGGTTTAAGAACAGTAAGTGCAATTTAATTTAAAATATTCATCAGCTAAAACCCAATATACCACTCTTAACCAAAACACCCCTAAAACAGTCTTCAAAGCATTTTAGTACAAAAAAGGAAGTATCTGCTGGTAGGAGAGACCTTGTTGTGGATCACCCCCATCAGATCCTGTCTGCTGTTTTCCTGCCTTTATAATTTGCCTTTATAATTTATAAAATGGAGCACGCCTGGCCCAGCTGCTGTCAGCATGGACACACAGCTTCATCGTTACACGCGTGTTGCTGGGGGATGTCCTGGCTGCCAAGGTGCAGGGTGTGGGGCTCTGCCAACCTCCCCCCGCTAAAAAAAAACAACAATAAAAAGGCTGGTGAGCTGTGACCTCTCTGCCAATCACATGGCCAAGCGCAGCTGCGCTGCTGCCCCAGGGTTACAGGGTTACAGGGCTGCTGCTGACACACACCAGCTCCCCACCTGGAGACACCACCTTTGCCAGAGCGCAGGCAGATCTGTACTGCAGGCAGGCTTTCCTCAGGGAGTACACAGCTGCTAAAATCATGTGGGCTTACCCAGATACAACCGCTTCAGCATGATGAATGTGGCAGCAGGCTGATAGCCACAGTGCAACTCGTCACACTTAAGCTATCCTAGGAGAAAATGAGCAGCTGCTGCTCTTAACTCATATTCAGATGATCCCAGCTCGTGTTTCCTTTGTTTTTGTTTGAGCTTATAAAGCCTCCTGTCCCTACCACTGCTAACGTCACACTGCTGTGTGCTGGCGAAAAGTGCTGCCATCTGCAAGCGTGATGCTCAGGCTCCTCACCCCAATTCCTGTGGGCTCCAAGGTAGAAATGCTGCTAGTCTGCCCCCATCCCTCTCAAACACTGTGGTGGGGGTCTAAGAGAAAAATTAACCTCATGCTCTTCCAGGGCCTCATCTAAAACAAAAAAACATCATCAGGAACCACACAAAAATATGGTTTTAGGGAAGGAAAACTGTAGTCTGCCTTGTATCCTGGCAACACAAAAGGGATCATGCAAAAACTGACTGGACTGCTTCCATTTTTACACATTTATTTTTAGACTCTCTCCATTCCACTAAAAGCAGCACTCTAGTCAGGACTAACAGGCCTGGGAAAACATCTAGTTCCTGCCCGCAGTATGGACAGGCTGTCTTGGTGTAATGTATGCCAGCAATGAGTGCCAGACTGTACCTTTTTCTGAGGCTCATCAGGAGTGTCTATGGGTGTGATGCAAACTTCCTCAGACTCCGAGTGATTAGACTCGCATGACGAAACACTGACCGAGTCCATGCTTTCACCAGAGCTCCCACTTGGAGTAGATTTGGGTTGCTCTTTGGTGGGCGTACTATTGGTGATC
Source organism: Anser brachyrhynchus (assembly GCF_964034855.1). NCBI lineage: Eukaryota > Metazoa > Chordata > Aves > Anseriformes > Anatidae > Anser > Anser brachyrhynchus. Next base: position 16,829,122 of record NC_137702.1, on the reverse strand, counting down.
ACCTCGGATCCTAGGAACAGTCTAGAATAGAAAACAAAGCATAACAGTCAGTGAGTAAAAGTGGAACGGAGCTGGGCTGAACAAAGCTGTCCTTTGGTTCACAATCTTTTGTACCATTTTGTTTTTCTGTCTTGAGTGGCCTATTGTTTTCATTTCCTCTACATTGTTTATATGGTTTGTCAAGAGAGTTTGTTTAACACAATACTTTCTTGACCATAAGTTCCAGCTGCAAGACCAAAATCAGAGCTAATGCCTTAATATCGTAAGTGAGGCTTCTTTTCAGTCTTTTTAAATTTTGGACTCGCTTGCCAGAAAATGATTGATTGTAAGTCGTCCATTTACAAACCTAGTTAAGAGGCTTGGCAGCTCGCTCTGCCTTACCGACTTGTGCATGCTGCTGTCACAGCCCTGGTCCTCTGACACAGGTCAGCTCCAGACATACTCAATGCTGCAAGTAACTGAAAAAGCGTGTGACAGGTAATGTAGGCCATATACTGGAGAAAGGTCTTCAAAAGGCAGGTTCATCTCTGCTGCAAATTTTTTTCACTCAATTAAGGTGCCACAGATACCAGTTTCTCTCTGTCTAAACGGACATGTACACAATGAGGAGATCACAAGAAAGTGTAAATTACAGGCTCGCCCTCTCCGAAACTCATTTCTAAATGCAGGTCAAGTAATTTTAAAGGAGTGTCAAAGGAAACAAGTTTGTATAATATATAAGGTAGAGAAACAAGGTGACTTGGATATTATGTCAGCAAGCAGTTAATTATTTAAAACACTTTAGAGTGGTGTCACTTGGTAGTTCCAGGATAAATTATGTCAGTCTTTTCTGCACTATTTATTTGCAAAATACATTCAGACTGCAGATGAAACAGTTCTTTAAACAAAGACTGCACAGTGCAAACAAAGTTGATAGTACGGTAAATTAAAATACTAGAGCCCTGAAACACAGTCAGAAATGAGAGCCTAATCAGCAGGGATGATTGTTACGCACGATTTAGGCATGCACCAAAAGAGAGACTTGTGCAAGGCCACTGAGAGTTGAGGCACTGCTTTCAAAGCTCATGGTCTTTATCACAACCAACTTGCATGGACTAAACAAAACACTTTCCAAACAGCTGCCCACGTTTCATTTTTACTGTTTTGCAGATCAGAACACAAAACTCTTGATCGAAAAAGCTTTTTTTCTTTCAGAGCCTAACCTGCAGTAGTGCTGCTCTGAAATGAATGGCTGCTCGTTCTTATGAGGAAGCCAGGTACAAGAACCAAGTGCTCTTAAATTCATTTTCTCCCTCATTTTGATGATGCCACTGATACATGGGAGTCTCTTTATATCTCCTCTCACAACAGGTTCAAAATTCTCACCTTTAAGATATTTTTCCTTTGGCTCTTGATCTCTGCTTTCATTGCCTGTAGCTTTCCCTAAATTCCTGCTAGTCCATTGTTTCCTGTGTCTGCTTAGCTGCATGCCCCTGTTCTTCACCCACCTCCTGTCTGAATCTTTAAGGTATTAGACTAAATTGGACCATGGCCCTATGATTATTTCCTTCTCTAACCTGAAGGCAGTTAGGCTGATTGTTTCTATTATCAATGCCTTTTTGCCAACCTTAATTATCACATTAAAATCCTGCAAGAAGTTTTTGCATGTGTGTAGTAAATTCGACTAATGATAGGCCAAACTTCATTCTCATTAACTCTGTTTTGCTACTGCATTCAGAGAAGTTATTACACAACAGATACTGAATTTATAATCCACCATTAAAACTGTTCCTTCTTTTGACACTTTAAAAAGGCTTATTTGTTTCTAATCTCTTTCATCATTAATAAGCCTTATGATTAGTTATAGCAATAGAAAAGGACAACTTCAGACAGAACTATGAGTTTAGAGCTGATGGTGTCTCCTTAAAGTAATGCAGTGACCAGGTTTTTCAGCTGGTGAAATGAGTACTGCTTGCTTAATTTATTCTGGTTTGTATTAACCCACCAGAGGCCACTAGCCCAGTCATACTCACAGGCTGAGCCTCTTCACCATGCTTTTCCGAGGTTTTGGTGACGTGGTGCTGGTGTCAACAGCTGCTTCAATCTCGCATGAAAGGCTGTAGCTGCAGAACAGAGGCCAATGGGTTAATTTTTACAGCTAATACCATTAGTTAGGTATATCAAAGTAGCAATATTCAAGAAATTTGAGAAGTCTTCAGTTATTTCCACTTTACAGAAGGCTGCAACCCCTCAAAGAGGAACATAGCTCTGTCCACATTTTACCACAGTAAAGGGGCTATTTCAATCTGTTAAAATAGTTTTAAAAACTAAAAATCTACTTTTTTTGAGTGACGCTCATCATTTTATTAAAAAAAAAAACACACAAAAAAACCAAAACTTACAAACAAACAAATGTTTAACATGAATGTAGGACAAGCTGACCTGGTTTTTGACCACAACTCTTAGTACAATACAGTATGCATAAGACTGTGCTTATTCTTTAAGACAGTGCAGCGGCATGGTATTCAAATATTTGATGGAGGTATTAAAATGCTGTAAGTTGTATTAGGTTCGTCTAGCAGTGTGTACAATAGCACAGAACTCAGCAGGACTGCAAAAGCGAGCCCAAGTGCCCAGGATCCATTATCCATGTCTGTGGTGAGTGCTCAGTGAGGTCTGTGTTGCCGTGGCTACCTGCTATCTGCATCCGCCAGCCCAGTGCTTGGGGACTGCATCTCGACATCCCTTGGGATCACCTTCTGAGTATGCGTCTGGGAGTACAGACAGGCCAGACACAACAGACTCATATTTCAAAGACAGAAACCACATTTCCAATCTCAAAACTAAACCCTGCTAAGTGTTGGACAGGTTTTCTACAACTGTTTAGCAGCAAGCAGATGTATTTCCATATTTCCACTATCTGGGAGCAGCAGTATATTTAAGTTCCTGTATGAGGATATCTAAAAGCTGACGTAACTCATCCAGGTGGACATGGGGTAAGAAAAGCCTGCTTTGCCAGCTGGATTGGGAACCTTACCTCTCCTCCTCGGTTAAAAGCTGCTGTCTCCTGAACCACTGTATGAATTTTTGGTCTGGTGTCATGCAATAACTGTTACATGCAGATTGCAAGAGCTTAATTTGGGCAATTACTTCAAATTCCTAAGAAATAAACAAACAAGAATGCTATTTAGAAAACAAGATAAAAACAGACTCATTCATATACTAAACACATGCAACAACAAGATCCAGGAGAAACTTAGTATGACCAGGTTCAGTTTCAGTTGAGTAACTATTTCAACAATCAGTTTACAAACAATGAAGTCTGCCTTTTTTTTTCCCAGCATCCTTAACATGCATTGAAATATGAACATTTTATCAAAGACACACAAATTAGAAGACAAATACATGGAATCATACTTCACCACAGACCTTTTCCCAAGTACTAACCCAAGTGCAGCATCAGCGCAAACTGGCCAAACAGCAGCACTGCAGTTTGTCCTCCAGGAGCAAGGGTAGCACAGGTCACAAGTTCTTCAAATTACCCCACCTGCTCATCTCAGCCCTGCACTGGCTGGACCAGGGCTGAGAGAAGAGCTCTGTACTTGGGTGGTTCTCAGCCAGGGAGCAGGGGTAACAATTAGGGTGCCTGTGATGAAAGTCAAGTCCTTGGCTTTGAACTTGAGCGCTCACACTTGCACCAGGTAAAGATAAAATGCTACCCTTGATGTGTGTGAATGGAATGTATCACTCTTATGTAACTCCATTTGTACACACACTTTGCCAAAATAATTCTTAAAAACTTCTCATGTCAGAGGGGTTTATAGGATCAGGATACAGCAATGGAGCTGAGCACGCAGCATGGTTCAGAGGGCAGCTTTGCTGCTGGTTTGAACGAAGCTGAACTGATGACCAAAGAGAAGCTCATGTATCGCACCACTGATATCCTGAGCTGTGCTGTTATACGTAAAAGACAAGTCCAAGAAGTGGTCTAAACATCTGGGAATCCTTTAAGGAAGGAAATAACTCCATCGTAGCCAAATCCAAGTCTGCTTTCAGGCCCCAGAACGGAGATTTGGCACAACTTTATTCAGACAGATGTGACCCTAGTACCTCTACTCCTACATAGCATTACTTCTCTCTGACCAACAGGGATCAGGCTGAAAGAAAAGACTAATACCATGCATTTCCCAGTCCCATGTACCTAGTTCACTCTCTGCAGCCTTTTACCTACAAAACAGTTTATTGCAGTAAACAGAAGATGTTTACAAACTGTATTTTCTGAAAAGCAAAGGTCTCGTGCTACCAGGTCTGATTCATTTGTGACACATAGGGCGCAGGCATACACGTAGAACATAATCCCATGAAATGAACATCAAACTGAGGGAATGTGTATGCCCCAGATCTAAAACCATGGAAGTGGCCTGCAGCTCTTCTTCCTTGTACTGTACAGATCTGAAAACAAGGTTCTCTTTCTGCACCACCTGTCACAGCTCGGTGTGGGCTCACAGCATTTCAGGGATCTATTCTTTCCTCACGTACAAGTAACTTCCATTAAAATTAGTAGCTGTTGTATATACCTGAGCAAAGATAACAGGCCTCACCAAAAGAATTCTCTAGATGAGGGCATCAGTAAACTAAAAGTCACAGAACATTCAACTTACCCTTCGTCTCTTCTCAAAATTAATCAGGCCACCCTGTTGGAAGCAAAGAGAAAGGATCAGAGTAGAAGAGCACGTGCTCGGTTGAATTTAATCACAAACAGGATGAAGTAGCTACACTAACATAAAGCACAGACCTGTCCTGAGCAAGGACCTTCTAAAAATACCTGTTTCCCAATCAGGTAAAAGCCACAGCACTCATATATATATATATATATGAGTCTCCAAACAATATCTGTCCTCGTGCCTAAAATGCATGCAAGAAACAAACTGGGCTTTTGCCTATACTGTAAGTTTAGCAGTGTTCCAGTGGGCTTGAGGAACACCGGCTCAACACAAAGCACGGACAAATGGGAAATTGCCAAAAAGAAAATGGATATATAGCAACTCTACTCAGGCCTGCCTTACTGCAGTTCTGCAAAACAAACTGCAAACAAACAAATCATCAACAGTTACCAGCTCAGACTGAAGTGTATTTGCTCATTCCTTTCATAACTACCAGCCCAATGAAGGCTGAGTGCCTGCAACACGGCTCCTCACGTATCTGCATTAATTGGGGCCCAATTTTCAAAGGTGTCTAAAAACCTTTGAAACAAACACTTGAAAATTGGCCCCATCCTCAGTTAAATCCTCTGTTAAATGACCAGACTCCCTCGCAATCCTTTTTCCCTTCCTGTGCTCAGTTGGTGTCCCCCTGCTTGTTCAGCTAAAGAGAAATGAGAAAAGAAAAGTCTTTAACCACTTTAGGGCTCAAATACATTTGAGTAAATACTGAAGCGCTTCAGCGATCCCTCTGAAGCATCAGATTTGTGATTCTGTGTGCTTTACCAATTCTTCACAGACATTTTTACACCTAAAACCTTGTTTTAGAAAAATAAAATAGAATAATGGAATGCCACCTTCTTTCTTTCTTCAAATTTTCTAACCTAAGATGATAAGACAAAATGCAATGCTGAGCTTGTCTGTTGAATTAAATGGCATTCTTAAATTCACGCAAGGTTCTTGGTGCTAATAAAAATGCATATTCCCTCCTCTTTTTGGAACCAGATTCTTCCAGTTTTGAGAACCACACAAGAACACAGTAAAAGATACAGGAACACATGCAGACAACACCGCAGAAGATACACAAATACATGCAGTCAATGCCAAGCAGGCAGGGAGAATAGTTAGGATTCAAAAAATTGCCTCAAAATACCTCAATATAGTCCTGAAGGGCTGTGTCCAGCATGGTGAGATCAGTGAGAAAGGTACCCAGGTACGGCACTGTGCCTTGCATTACTCCCTGGAAATGATCAGAGCAATGTTGGATTGACTGAGAAATGGTAATAATTAGAATGCTAGAATATTACTGTATAAAAAAAATAAATTAATTAATTAAAGTAGTTTGTTTAACAAAACAGTGGTCTTATAAATGAAGTTTTCTTTCATTGTAATTCCCTTGGTATCAAACCTAGAATTTAAATGAAATCCTAATGAGAAGCAGGATGCTCTCATTAGTGCCTTTCTATTGCAATATTGTCACCATACATTGATTTTTAATGATCACGAGGAAACCTGGCTTGTGGAAGGAGCATTGAGCACTGGTGGAAGCGTTCCTCAGTTACCTGCTACAAGAGAGAGGGACGGGGAATGGTCCTGGCTAGCTTGTGTGTAGGGTTTCTCTTTTTGCTTCATCCAGTGGGTTTTTAATGATGTTGCTTTAGCATATGACAGTCCAGTCACATGGAGTCACAGATTTTTTTTTTTGTCCAAGAAAAATGAACTTCTTCCCCTGCTATTCCCTGCATTTTAGTTACTTAGCATTCACATTTTAACTTTCTAGTCTGCTACCAGTTGTACAGTTCAGGCTGTTTCTACACTTGTGAAGGGAATGCCTGTTTCTACCATCCAAAAGAATCTGTATTTTTTCCAGTCAAACTAAAAGACAAATAAAAAATCATATTCAGCAGTTTTGCCTCCCTATCCCAGATTTCTCTTCCCTGTCCTTTAAAATCTTTGCCAACTTTGAGACAAAAGCCATTTTCACCAGCAGACTGGAAAGCAGATTTTACAAAGCAATCTCTTTAAAAGTCCATATAATTTTCAAACTATCATGTCAGAAGCTTCATGAGTCTGTTTAAAAGTAAACAAGACTTCTGCTCTAGCCAGAGCTGATTCTCTTTATCGCAAGGATCCCATTATTTACATTACATCTTCTACTAAATGAAAACTGTAGCTTTCCCCCGTTACTCTCTGAAGGATAACAGGAGTAGTTGATAGGCTTGTAGGAGAGAAACAAGACAGTTGAAAGTGATGAGTACATGTTTATATTCATCAATCATTTGTTACTCTTTTATATGACAAGGTTAGTAAATCTCAGGGCAACCTGAAACTAAGCCAACCCTTGGCTCAGCATCCATCCTGACCAGCTGGTTTGGATGTGAAACAAATGCAGGCGGGACAGGAGTAGCACCCGTTTATCCCCTGTCAGGGAACAGGAGAAGCTTGGTGCCAGGGAACATACTGTGGTGCCCACATACATCCAACAAATCCTGAAATTTTGGAGTTTTCTCAGTATGAGATTACTGAACACACTGGACCTGCTGATGCTTTGCACAGCCATTTCCTTCAGCACTTCAATACCAGGCAGGCACTACTGCAGTAAAAGGAGAGCTGGGTTGCACTGCAACCCGCAGCTGGCACAGCTTGGCAGCATGGCACAGGCCACGCAGCGTGTGCTGGACGCAGCAGTGTACCACCAATGCAGTTCTGTAATTGTTTATACATCCAGATGTTTGCATGTGTGAGGTGGCCTATACATATACATATACACACACACACACTTATGTATATATCACAGAATCACAGAATCATCTAGGTTGGAAGAGACCTCCAAGATCACCTAGTCCAACCTCTGACCTAACACGAACAAGTCCTCCACTAAACCATATCACCAAACTCTAAATCTAAATGTCTTTTAAGACCTCCAGGGATGGTGACTCAACCACTTCCCTGGGCAGCCCATTCCAATGCCTAACAACCCTTTCAGTAAAGAAGTTCTTCCTAATATCCAACCTAAACCTCCCCTGGTGCAACTTTAGCCCATTCCCCCTCGTCCTGTCACCAGGCATGTGGGAGAACAGACCAACTCCCACCTCGCTACAGCCTCCTTTAAGGTAACTGTAGAGTGCAATAAGGTCGCTCCTGAGCCTCCTCTTCTCCAGGCTGAACAATCCCAGCTCCCTCAGCAGCTCCTCATGAGACTTGTTCTCCAGACCCCTCACCAGCTTCGTTGCACTTCTCTGGACTCGCTCCAGCACCTCGATGTCCTTCTTGTAGCGAGGGGCCCAAAACTGAACACAGTACTCGAGGTGCGGCCTCACCAGAGCTGAGTACAGGGTGACAATCACTTCCCTAGCCCTGCTGGCCACACTGTTTCTTGTGCAGGCCAGGATGCTGTTGGCCTTCTTGGCCACCTGGGCACACTGCTGGCTCATATTCAGCCGACTACCAACCAATACTCCCAGGTCCTTCTCGGCCAGGCAGCTTTCCAGCCACTCATCTCCCAGCCTGTAGCTCTGCTTGGGGTTGTTGCACCCCAGGTGCAGGACCCGGCACTTGGCCTTGTTGAACTTCATGCAGTTGACCTCAGCCCATCGCTCCAGCCTATCCAGATCCTCCTGCAGAGCCTTCCTGCCCTCGAGCAGATCGACACACGCACCTAACTTGGTGTCGTCTGCAAACTTACTGAGGGTGCACTCGATTCCCTCATCCAGGTCATCGATAAAGATATTGAAGAGAACTGGCCCCAGTACTGAGACCTGGGGGACTCCACTAGTGACCGGCCTCCAACTGGATTTCACTCCATTCACCACAACTCTTTGGGCCCGGCTATCCAGCCAGTTTCTAACCCAAAGAAGCGTACGCCAGTCCACGCCATGAGCAGCCAGTTTCCTGAGGAGAATGCTGTGGGAAACGGTGTCAAACGCATTACTGAAATCAAAGTAGACCACATCCACAGCCTTTCCCTCATCCACCAAGCGCGTCACTTGGTCATAGATCCTTAGGTTCATCAAGCAGGACCTGCCTTTCATAAACCCATGCTGACTGGGCCTGATCACCTGGTTGTCCTGCAAGTGCCGTGTGATGACACTCAAGATAATCTGCTCCATGAGCTTCCCTGGCACTGAGGTCAAACTAACAGGCCTATAGTTCCCCGGGTCTACCCTCTGACCCTTCTTGTAGATGGGCGTCACATTTGCTAGCCGCCATTCGACTGGGACCTCCCCTGATAGCCAGGACTGTCGATAAATGATGGAAAGCGGCTTGGCCAGCTCCTCCGCCAGTTCTCTCAGTACCCTCAGGTGGATCCCATCCAGCCCCATCGACTTGCGTACATCCAAGTGCTGTAGCAGGTCGCCAGCCATTTCCTCGTGGATAGTGAAGGCCACATCCTGCTCCCCATCCCCTTCCACCAGCTCAGGGTACTGGGTATCCAGAGAACAACTCATCTTGCCGCTAGAGACTGAGGCAAAGAAGGCATTAAGCACCTCAGCCTTTCCTCATCTCTCGTCACTAAGTTTCCCCCCACATCCAGTAAAGGATGGAGATTCTCCTCAGTCCTCCTTTTCGTGTTAATGTATTTATAAAAACATTTTCTGTTGTCTTTAACAGCAGTAGCCAGACGGAGCTCCAGATGAGCTTTGGCCTTTCTAATTTTGTCCCTGCACATCCTTACAATATCCTTATAATCCTTTTGAGTGGCCTGTCCTCTTTTCCAAAGATCATAAACCCTCTTTTTTTTTCCTAAACTCTAGCCACAACTCTCTGTTCAGCCAGGCCCGTCTTCTTCCACGCCAGCCCATCTTTGGGCACATGGGGACAGACCGCTCCTGAGCCATTAAGATTTTCTTCTTGAGGAGTGCCCAGCCTTCCTGGACTACTCTGCCCTTCAGAACCTCCTCCCAAGGGACTCTGCCAACCAGTGTTCTGAACAGCTCAAAGTCAGCCCTCCAGAAGTCCAAGACAGCGGTTTTACTGATCCCCTTCCTGACTTCACCAAGAATAGAGAACTCTACCATTTCGTGGTCGCTCTGCCCAAGACAGCTCCTGACCACCACATCTCCCACCAGTCCTTCTCTGTTTGTGAACAGAAGGTCCAGCGGGGCACCTCCCCTGGTAGACTCAATAACCAGCTGCATCAGGAAGCTATCTTCCACGCTCTCCAGAAACCTCCTAGACTGCTTCTTCTGAGCTGTACTGCATTTCCAGGATATGTCTGGGAAGTTGAAGTCCCCCATGAGGACAAGAGCCGATGATTTCACAACTTTTGCCAGCTGCCTGTAGAATTCCCCACCTGTCTCCTCATCCTGGTTTGGCAGTCTGTAACAGACCCCCACCAGGATGGCTGCCTTGTTGGCCTTCCCGCCAATCCTAACCCACAGAGACTCAACCTTATCATTCCCAGACTCAGTCTCGAGTTCCACAACATCAAAACACTCTCCAATATAGAGAGCCACACCACCACCCCTTCTGTGTTGCCTGTCCTTTCTGAAGAGCCTATAGTGAGACATTGCAGCACTCCAGTCATGGGATTGGTCCCACCACGTTTCAGTGATGGCAACCAAGTCATAGCTAGCCTGCTGCATGGTGGCTTCCAGCTCCTCCTGTTTGTTGCCCATGCTGCGTGCATTAGTGTAGATGCACTTCAGCTGGGCCATTGCCTGCTCCCCAGACCCTGACATTGTTCCCCCTGGCACACCTCTAACAAGCCTTATTCTCTCCCTGTCCCCCTTCCTACCTAGTTTAAAGCCCTCTCAATGAGCCCCGCCAGCTCCTGCACTAGCATCCATTTTCCCCTTAGAGACAGGTGGGACCCATCCGCAGTTAGCAGGCCAGGTGCCGAGTAAAGCACCCCGTGGTCAAAAAAAACAAAATTTCTGTGTTGGCACCAGCCTCTGAGCCACGTGTTTATCAGGTGGGTTTTCTAGGTCCTCTCTGTACCCTTCCCTGCCACTGTAGGGATGGAGGAAAGCACGACCTGTGCTCCTGCTCCATCTACTAATCGCCCCAGTCCCCTAAAGTCGCGTTTGATAGCCTTCAGGCTTCTCTCTTCAATATCATCTCTGCCAGCCTGGACTATCAAAAGAGGATAGTAGTCAGAGGGGCGAACCAAGTTAGGAAGCTTTCTGGCAGTGTCCCTGACCCTGGCCCCAGGGAGGCAGCAGACTTCCCTACGGGTAGGGTCAGGTCGACAAATAGGGCCCTCCGTTTCCTTAAGAAGAGAGTCGCCTACAGTGATCACCCTTCTTTCTTTCTTAGTGGAGGCAGTCCTGAGGCGTGGAGTCAACTTCCTCACCCTAGGCATCCTCCAGGGTAAACTTTTCACCTCATCCTCACCCACCCATCTCTCAAGCTCCAGGGTCTCAAACCTGTTGTGGAAGGGCACCTGGGAAGGCAGGGCCGGTAGGGAGGGGGGTTGCCTGCAACGTCGAGCAGGGACCTGTTTCCATTCTTCCTCATCTCCTAGGTCCCCTCCCTCTGCTCGACAGGTCAGGGGGTCCACCACTGTCTGGGGTGTCTCACTCTGCTACCTCTCCTTCAAGCCTTGCAGGGAGTTGCTCCACCTGTCTATCTCCCGCTCGCACTCCCTGATGGCCCTCAACCTCTCCACCTCCTCCTTGAGCTCTGCCACCAGGCTGAGCAGGTCGCCCACCTGCTCACACCTCACACACACGACACAGTACGTATTACTTGCTTACTATGATCCATGGCATAAGGGAAATACAGCTTTGGGCATATATCTACAGGGACAAACATTTTGACTGCCTTTTCAGTCTAAACTTTTCAGTTCACTTGCTTAGTATCAGTTAATCAACAGTACTGATGTTTTAGCAATTGCTTTGCACAACAGAAGGCATATTCAAGAGCATTACCTATTGCTCACTCGCTTTCTTAAATACCTTTCCAGATTTTGCTTCTCATATATCTAGATTTTTGCTTCCCTCATATCTACCTAGATTTTGCTTCTCTCATTTCACCAATTCTAGGGTTAATCACATTACCAGTTCAGAAAGGGGAGGAAAAGGACACCAGACGCACCATATCTTTTTGAAGTTGAAGTCGCCTCTGAGTTCTTTTCTGATTTTCTTTCACACTGCTGTCCAGATTTGCAAATTTGGATGTTCCTTCCTGTAAGGGAAGTAAAAGGCAATTAATGGAGGAGCAAAGTGGTAAGCTGGCAACTGCATTTGTGTAAAATAATTGGAAATGCATTTAACCAGGCAAGCTAGATTAGCAAAACTATTTGCTATGCAAGTAAATGTGTGTATATGTGCACGTGATGATTTTCTGTGTCTCGAGCACTGCTTGGGAATTTTGGAAAAATCCCACAGGATGACCATAGGGGAACTTTTCTGCAAAATACTTCTACTCTGACCAAATCTAAATGCTATTGCAAATCTCCTAAGAGTTTAAATCAGAGAAGCTTAGGTATACTTCAGGTGTCTAGATGCTTCTCTGAACTCCATCCTGACACTCAAGCTCAAGATTTCTGTTTAATTTCCTAATCAGGACTGCTACAAGTAAACATCTCTATCTTACGTAATGCTTTGTTGTTTTTCTTATGCCGCAACACAGAGATCCAGCAACTAACCTCTGTGGCTTATTGACTAATCCAAAAACATGCAGGAAATTGAAGTAATAGGTTTTGATCTCCACAATTCCTATGAATGGATGAGCTATTTCACAATAGATCTGTACCCTTTATTTCCCTGGATCCATATGGGATGCTGCGAGTTACTGTTATTTTTTCCAGTGGCCAGATAGATGTGGCATGAATCATCAATGTCTTTTTAAGCTTGCAAAAAACAACAGCCTGCACTTGTAAAGAGCCTCTCATTACGCTTACTTCTCTCAGTCACAGTTAATGAACAGATCAATTAAACTCTGCCTTTCCTTCCTCGGCTGAAAAACAGAAGCAAATGAAGAAGGAATATCAATGTCCTGAAGATACTGACAGGTAAATGAGATTCCCTAGCAGCAGCAAATGGCAGGCAGGCCCAGAAGCAGCTGCAGCTCGCAGCAGAGACGTTGTTTGGGGAGAAGAGAACAGAGCTCTCCCTCTGTGCTGGACAACCCATTTCATATGGTGCTTTGTCTGCTCTGCACTTTAATTTGCAGGTTGGATAGGCAAGATCAAATACAGCTTCCCTGCAGAGACTATTTATAGTGAAACAAAACAAAGACTTTAAGGATACAGTGGACATTAATCCTCCAATCATTATAAATTGGTCCAAGATGAGAACTAGGAGAGGGGTGCGAGCTAATTCCGTGGAATTTTCCTCCTCTGCTTTCAAAATGTTTGGCAAATCTACTTACAGCAGCTGAAGAGAGTGATTTGGTGGGAGTCAGAAGGTCTGGGCTTGGACTGGGCTGTTATTCTCTCTTTTTAATATTTAGTTCTATAAGCTGTTCCAAACACACATTTCTAAAATTAAGCTACAGGTCAATCATAAGTGGATGATAAACAACAGACTGACAGGTTTGAATGCGCTCACTCACCATTCCTGAGCAAAATACAGTGTTTCAGATATCAAGGCAACGGGGTAAAGTACAAATGCCAAACAGACTGGACAGAACTGCCAAAAAGTAAACCAGTTAACTGGTTTACAGAAATTTTTTATGTAAAAAGAAAACTTTGCCACTGACACATTCCCTAGTTTCCAGATAATATAACCTTTCCTTGCTATTATTTCTCACCCCTTTCAAGCTCCTGAGCTTGTTGGGGTTTGCCCTGGGTAGCATACAAGTCACACTGTTTCAGACAGAGCCTGCTTTGTTGGCCATCTGGCCACACACAGAGCAGGAAGCCTGTTCCTTCGAGATTCCCAGCCCTGTTTTCTAGTTCCAAGAAAGGTACGGGATAGTTGGATAAACATCTTAGTATAATTCCTCAGTGGCGTTGTTCCAGTGAAGTAAAAGGCACTACAGTGGTGCAACCCAGTTGAGTTGTTTGGAGCTGCTTTCTACTCATCAGTGCAGACTTGAGCCTTTCCAGAACTGCTCAGAGGGTGCATAAGCTAGCAGCTCGTCTCTCTGTACAGAGCACTACAAAGCGAACATGCTAATTTGTAGCTCATCTCAATAAAATTACACTGTGCAGCACCTGTTAACTCTGGTTGTGGCTCTGGTGCTATCCACAGGTACAAAGCGGCACACACAGCTGTCCTTGAGCTAGACATTGCTGTGCCCAAGGGAGCATGACCCACCACTGAACCACAGCAGCTTGACATTCAATCTGGGGGGCTCCAAGAGTGATGACAGTCCTGACCCATTTTGTTGTGAACAAATCAATACAGGATCTGTGCAGCTGCAGCCTGCTGTTTGTGGGTATCCAAGTTCAACAGGCTAATGCTGGTATAGCATTATTTCAGGGACAATGAAATCACTTCTTATCCAAGCAGAAAACCCCAAACTTACAAGCTACAGACCAATCTTCCCTGAAGCACTGCATACAGTAGCTTAGGAATAGATGAGCTTTGGCAGCTGGCTGGAAAAGTGGCTAACTTGAGCTTTGCGATTACAAACCCTGCAACTCAAGCTAATTCTCACCTTCATTAGCAGCTCCCTACTTGTCAGATAATTGTCATGATCTGAGAAGATATCAGACAGCTCTTCGAACATCAGCATCCTGTCCCTGTACAGGAAAAGAGTTGAATCATTCAGATTATTAGTATTTTAAATCAGACCATATTACTGTGCAGCTCTTTTTATTCATGAACTGGTAACAGCAAAGCGTGTAAAAGATAACAACACCATGATGCATTCAAGGAGATGCTGCACATCTCCTAGGAACCTTTCTGAGACCTGGTGCTCTCAGTAAAGCCTGAGCTCTATTTGACAGTGTCATAAAACCTATAGGTACTCAAACTCTGAGCAGGATTTTCAATCACGCTAAGATACAAAATTCTTGTAAGAAAGTGGATAAATAGATACACAAAGGAACAGAATACTAGCTGAGATCTGTATTCCAAATACTTCATTTTCGCCTTGCTTCATGCCCTCAGTAGAGCTATACGAATTTACTATGTAAGTCCCTTTCTATTGCCCAGCACTACAAACTCAAGACAGCACTATTTTGAACATTTCAGTGGAACATTTTGAACATCCAGTGGAAGGAAAAAAAACAGCTCTCTTTTGGGGAAATGCAGAAGCACACTTCATGGCAGGGTGACAGTTTTCTTTGTTTATTGAAGAAAAAGGAGAGAAATCTATTCTTCCCAACAGAATAAGCAGAACAACATCTTTCCTACACAGAGATTTCTGGTAGCATGCAGTAAATACTCCAATTGCACCAAAAGGTATTCCACTGTAAGGAATATTATTTTAAATACAGATCTGAATTTTGTAGTTTGGGGATATATTTTAAGGAAATCTCAGGATAAGGAGAGAGGTTGTAGGAACCTGCACCTCCTCCAACTTCATGGCAGAGAAAACAACAGGCAGCTATCGTGGTGCCATTCTGCTGACCTGAGAGCAGTGTGCATGAGCTGGGAAAGCAGCTAGTCCCATATTTTTCAAAATAGGCTGTGGAAGATCCAATATGCTATAAAGTGGCTATATGCCACTGCCCCTGAAGGCAGGCTGTTCTCTCAATATCAAAGAGGAGCTCAAAGCATTCAGACCCAAAAAAGGGTTCTGAGCCTCACAGGAATGACAGGTTCTTCTGAAAGAGAACAGATGTTCACAAAGGAGAGTGGGAAGACTGAGAAGAACATGATGAAAAGAAAGAGCCCTGAACTTTTTGTCTTTGTCTGGGGCTAGCCACAGGAGCAAGGGGAGAGGGGGAGGCTTACTTTGGAACAGACGCCCAGGTCTTCTTTAGCCGATAGATGGAGTTGGACTGCAGTGCTGAAACGATGGCCCTCAAGGAGGAAAAATTCTTCAGGATCCTACATTCCTGTGAAAGGAGTGGTTAGAAGTACGGGAGCGTTAAATATCAGTATTACGGTTAGGTTAGTACTCTTCTGTTTGACCAGTGTCATGCTTCCTACATATTCTTACTCCAAAGCAGGCAGCTGCACAAATACTGAGCATCAAAAATATCACCCCCCTTCCATTCACTGAACACTTTATGGGCTTTGACACTTATTTCTTGTTTTCCTCACTTTCACATATTTGTGGTGATGTTGCAGTGTTACGGGTTCCAGTTCTATAAAAAATAAAAGTTGAAATGAGCCCATGAAGCCAGGCTAAAGAGCACAAATGTTACACTTCTCAAAAAGCCCTTTATAATTACCAATCCCTTTTACCCTTTAGGGAGAAAAAACAAGCTTTGCCTCTTTGTTTGTTGCATTTAAAATATAAACCTTCAATCATCTAAATGTCAATTAAAAAAAAAAAGACATGCAAAGGAATAACCTGTTATTCAAGTATGTGCACCTTGTTAAAGAGAAAACCTTCCAAGTTTTTCCAGAGTTTCAAATCCTGACAGAGATTGGTTCATAGACATTTCTTATAGAGCTTCTCTATGGCAAAAGTTCCTGTGGAAAAAGACACAGAAAAACCTCGTCCTCCAAAAGAAGAGCACAGCTTCCCATTAAAACAGATGGAAGCAAGGAGGGGGAAAGTCTGGCCTGTAACTCTTCAAGGGACTCCTGCAAATCCATCGGTGGTTCATGAACCACAGCATGGGTGCCACAGATGTAAGACAACTCTTGCAAATATAAGCTCTCACAAACAGGTGTCTGTACATGCAAATTAAGCAGACAAAACACATGCTGACTTGCCTGCTGCACGTAAATGACTGTATTCAAACTACAGTTCTGATTTTGCAAATTTTTACGGGCCTGATTATTTGCACTAATAAGACTAATTATGTCAAGTGTCCTTACAGTGAAAATAGACATAATTTATTCCCTTTAGAGCAATTTCTGCACAGGACTGAAAAAATGTAGAGCAAACTTTATATAAACTGAAGTCAGACCTTAATATACCAGTAACTCTGCTCATGAGTCGCATTAAAATTGACAGAACAACTAAGGGAAGTATTTTTACTCTCATATATTTACTTAATACATATATATTTTTAAAACTCTGTGCAACTTACGAGGTTACATTTAACAAAATATGGCTTAGAAGATGACTGACTAGGTAGACTTTATTTGAAGCAGGTTTGCAGTTAGGCTAGATAAAGACCAACTTAAAGAGCATGTGGCAGGACACCCAAGACCTGAAAGCTGTTCTTGCATGGTCTGGAGCCAAAAAAGCCACATAACAGTTCTTCTTGCTGGGTGACAGACACATGCAAGAAGGAGACCCTTCTTTCTTCATGTTCAACTTGAAATTCAGGCTGGGGAGAATAATGGATTCAGAGACAAATTCTTTTTTTTTTTTTTTTTTTTAAAGTATGACAGGAGTTTGGACTAAAGGCTCCAAGTTCGATCCACTGTGACTTAAAATGCATGTATAATTAAAACCTCATTAGGAATTCAATATTGGACTTCATGTTCTCAATGTTTTAACTCACTGCTAAACTTCACCACACTTCCACTCATATATTTTTTTTTTAAACTGCTTTGAACAACTTTGTTTCATGCTGTGTCTTTCACAAGAGGAAAACCAGAAAGAATCCTACACAGTGCTCAAAAAGAACTTGAGTTTAAAAGTTAAGCATAACAGGATATTAATGATTTTTACTTTTTATTTTTAAAGAAAATATTGCGTGCATAAAATTGGCTGCTTCTGCTCAGGAACCTTAGAGGTAGGTGGAACGGGGAGAGCTAGCAGTTTATTCAATTTTCCTTGTAATCTAAGAAACTCAGTCCAGAAGTCACAGATAAGTAATGTAGAACTCCATGCTGCTAAGTTACAGTCAGTTGTCAGTGAATAACTGCACTTTAATGAGTGGATTATTTTCTAATTTGGGCTACTAACTATTCAAAACACTCATTTGCATGCACAAAGCAAGCAACTTTCTTCAGAATTGGGCAGCTAAGTATATCTGCAAGTAGCTATTCTACATATGTAATTATTTTGTATAGCATGCACATGCGTTTTTCATGTGCTTAGCTAAGATGGAGAATTTAATTATGCGTGTGAACTAAGTAAAGGGAGAAGTATTGGCTTAACAGAGGTGGAGAACAAGGTTCTCCATTCACAGAACAAGGACCATGAGCGTGATGCCTGGCCTGGCTTCCCTGGGCCTTCCTGATGTCCCATGATGAGCAAGAAGCTGCCCCATGCTGGCTCACCCAGACTGCAGCCCAGCGTGCCCCCAGAAGACCCCTGTAGCTGGTACCTCTGCAAGCCGGAGATCTGCACACAGAAAATAGGAACCAAACTCCCTAATCCATTCACACGGACTATAAAGCAGGCATCAGATGATAACAAAAACGAGTCAGCATAAGTGCCAAAACAGAGGTGAAAGACTACTTCCCCATACCAGTTTCCTGAACCATGCAGTTGCCAGAGCTTAGGTGCCAGTACTAACAATGCTGCCTCTGGAAGGATAGAAGTGCATTGTCAAGGCTGGAAGGCCTCTGTCTGGCTTGAGCTTTTTACGACTGCTTATTTTGTATAGCTTTGAAAGAATCCATGTGATTCTTAAAACAAAGTCAACACACATCCATATTAAAGTGCTTCAAAGTTCTTTCCATAAAGGAGACCTAGTTTAGTGCCAGCTGCCCAGTGCTTTGAAGGGGAGTTAAAAAGGTTACAGTGAAATATAAGAGATAAAATCTAAGAAATTAGCAAACTTAGCAAACTAGAGTTATGTAAAGGTGTGCTAAACTCTTGTGCAAAGATTATGAAACACAGAATCTCTCATAAAACAAAGGAATTGAAGCAAAAAGTAATAACTTGTTAAAGAGAAATACAAGACAATGACAAAGCAGAAAAGCAAGAAGATGAGACTGGTGCCATAGTATACCTCTACTTGTTCCTTCTGGTCACTGTTTCTACCTCTTTCTGCGCCCTCCCTTCCTTCCATCCTTCCCCCCCCTCCCCCCCTTCCCCCCCAATTCGTTTGTATATATAATGTAAACAGTGAGTAAGTCAGTAAGTAAATGACTTTTTGAACTTTTTTGTTCTGGAAACTTCTTCAGTCCAAACAATATTTCATTTTTCCCATGTTAAAAAGGTTACTATTTCTTCGAAGTTAGTTTTGTCTGCACTTACTTAAAATCTAGTATTTATTTGACTTTCATATAAACATACACACATATATAAATGTGTGTGTATGAAAACACAAACAGTTGTGCTATCTCCCACCATTCTGATTTCAGCTCCAACAGGGCTCACAGATGCAGGGGAGGGAGCACGACGCTCACTCACTGAATATTAATGGCCAAAGGCTGAATAAAGTGCAAAGCTCATTCTGACTGCCTACTGCCTGCACCACTGCCAGTTCTTCATTCTTGTCCAACCTTCCCCTAACATTTGGGTGATATCACAGAATCAGACTGGTTTGGGTTAGAAGGGACTTTAAAGACCATCTGGTTCCAACACCCTGCCATGGGCAGGGACACCTCCCACCAGCCCATGCTGCCCACAGCCCCTGGCCTTTTACACTTCCAGGGATGGGGCATGCACAGCTTCTCTGGGCAACCTGTGCCAGTGCCTCGCTTCCCTCACAGTAAAGAATGTCTTCCCAATATCTAATCTAAATCTACTCTCTTTTAATTTAAAGCCATCACTGCTTGTCCTATCACTTCACTCCCTGACAAAGAGTCCCTCCTCAGCTCTCCTGTAGCTCCCTTTAGGCACTGGAAGGCCACTAAAGGTCTCCCTGGAGCCATCTCTTCTCCAGGCTGAACAATCCCATTTAAACAATGGTTTAAAACCATTACCTCTTGTCCTGTCACTACACTGTCTGATAAAGTGAGTGTAACAGGGATCAAACACCACGTCACTTCTTTCACTAATACAAGCAGTATTTTCTTCCTAGGGAATTGAACTGGTTGAATTTATACCCGTCTTACCATCAATGTTATATTGATGGCACTCTCCATCTGCAGGGCACAGTATCTGTCTCATCAATTAATTAGCACTCCCAACCGCGCAGAGACCAGCATCAATCCCATTTCCACAGAGGGGGAGGAACTAGGGAAAGGAGTGGCGATATTTCATCTCCTATTACCGAGAAAGCTGGTCCAAACCAGAAAGAATTGGAGCTAAGATGTTCACTGGCCTGGGGCCAACGCATACAACCCCTTCCTCCCCCCTCCCAACAAATTCCCTTACTCCAAAGCACTTGCACAAGGAACATCAACAGTCTAGAATAAATGCTTTACATGTGCAATATGAATCCACTTCTCAATGATCTTGGCTCTCTGCTGTGTTTTGAGTTCCTTGCTCTTCAGGATAGTGCTGACAACACATTTGGTAACTGCATTGAACTGAGCAATGGTGGCTCTGATGGTAGGTGCCAGGTGCTTGTTTTCTTTCTTATCCCTTCGAGACCAGATGCATCCCAAACAGTGGTGGGGCACAACTTTCTTGAAGAGTTTCTAGAGTGAAATAGAGGTGTCTAAGTCAGCAGGATTCTCCTAGATCTCTATTGTCCACAAGAAACACATGTTCACAGTACAAATTAGATCTAATATTGTATTACAATGTAAATATTTGTTTTCTCTTAGATTAAAATATACACTTTGGCATACTCTTCATAGGCTTGATGCCCTAGAAGAATTGCCAGCTTAGTAGTCCTGGGAAAATAAGAGATGTCTTTATACAAGTTGCATGACAAAGGGGGAAAAAAATTATATAGTGATATTTTGAAGCAAAATGATACAGACAAACCAAATCAGAGTACTACAATTAGAGTACCTCTACATCTTTAGGCCAGGCAGCAATATATATGGAATGTGGTATTTTTTGGTGTCAAATGTTGAACTTTGAAAAAAAGACTACATAGTATACATTCAAACTTTTTTTTTTTAAATTTTTTAAACCTGCAGAATGACTGAAGGAAAAAACCCTGTGAATAAAGCAAGTTTGGATAACCAAGCAGAGCTGTGTTCTCTGGCCCAAAAACGAACCTGTTCTGGAACACTATACTTATATTGAGATCATTTTAAAAAAATTTAGAAGCCCAGCACTATTTCCCCTAGCATTTCAAGTAGTACATATACTCTACATACTGCATCCATGTAAGTCAGCTGCTCTGCCACAAGATCTTCTCGGAAAAAAGAGAATTCTTCTGGACTGCTAATCTCTATTTCCTCTTCATCATAGAGGTTACAGGGGGAAGTGCTATGGAATCCATCTGTTCAGGATGGAAAATATGGCTTAGTAAATTTACAAAGCAAACAGTAAATCAAAGCAACTGTTAACTTATTTCAAAACATCAAACTTCACAGTATACATAATAGTAGAACCCCCAGAAGGTTCTGTATGATGTAATGTCCCACTGCGCTACATATTTTAGCAAGAAAAACGATGACCAGAAGAGTAAGTTAAGCAAAAAAAAAAAAAAAGGTGGAAGAAAAAGAAATAAAGTTAGGAAGAAATGATCTGCCCAAGGTCTGTTAGCTGCGCAGTGGCTCAGCCCACCATTCTTTTGAAAAAACAAACAACCACCCAACAAAATAACTCCTCCACCCCCCTGCCCCCATCCTTGGAAAAAAAAAATCTTATTAAGATTGTAGAATTTTGTTATTCTTTTTCAGTATTTATGCGGATTTTTAATAATATGAAAAAAATCAATTGGCAAAGGGACTAGAGCTTGATTATATACTCAAAATATTACATTAGGAATGTTCTTATATCCAGATTACTTCTCCCATACACAGAAGGAAAAGGAGACACAAGATTTTACTGGCACCATTTACACTTTCACAGGACTACACAGACAATATTAAAGAGAGGCTGTTCCAGCATTGGACATCGTCCCTCTCTGGGAATTTTTCCCACCAAAGGGAATACACTGAGCATCTACAGCATTTAGCTGAATGTTTCTTTCAGTTTGCACTGAGCAGCAGCAAAAAGGTGCAAGAGGACAGCTCTCCTCACCAAGGGACCAGATCCTGTGCCGAAGGGAAGGGATTTCACAGATGTTCCCATGTTACCTTTTGGCTCCCACATGGAACAAAGCTACATTAAAAAAATAAATAAATATGCCCTTATTTCCCATGGTACAGGAGGAAGTCAAACAGAAAATCCTTAAAATAAATCCTCTTCTTAATCCCTTTTACTGGAGGGCAACAGTAAGCACCAAAGAACGAAAAAAATGGGACTTTCCCTCTTGTTGAAGATGAACAACAAAAGTACTGAGTTTACTACCAGTGAAATTCCATTAACGAAAACAAGCAGTGCATGTCACAGTACATTATGCAATACTTCGTATCCAATTAAAGCAGAACAAACATTAAAGCAATAAAAGCAGATAGTGGTTCTTCATCATTGTTTTTCAAAATACTTGTTCTTCCTTTCTTCATTCATTTGCAAAACCTGAGCATCAAAACCTGCTACAGTTCTGATACAGCAAGTTATAACTACTGGCTGTATCCAGATTTCCATCTGTCCATTCCAACTGTACATTTTATTGACAGAGCTAAATGTGATAAATAGAGACCTCCGTTTCAGTCTTATTTTTCTGTGGGTGTTTCATAACAATATGAATAGTTAAATGGACTTCTACTCAGCTGTTAGAAGAGTTACACATTTTGGCCACGTAACTCCTCATTCTTCTTTCAGCTCATGAAATTCATCTGAAAATCCCCACCACTGAGTTGCAATCCTACTCAAAAACTCACTGTTGCCTTAAAATTAGGTCCTTGAGTGCAACCCAAGATTTTCCTTTTTTTTTTTCATGCCTGTTTCTCCTTTCACTTTCACCTTCATAGATGTGTAACCAGTCTTCTCCCTACTTCCTAGAAAGCTGGGACCCCTCTTGCACCAGAGTATCTCCACTTCTTCAGATCTCTCTGATCCAGCCAGCCCTCTCAAAGACCTTCTGAACTCTTGATTTCACAGAGAGGGACGATGCACCCTGTCAGAACTGCAGTCTGTGGCTCACCTTGCTTTGTATTGCTCAGGCTGGAAGCACCGAGGCTGGGAATAGCTTTTATCTATGCATCTGGGACTACAATCTAATCTACTGGGATGGCTGATAGCAGCATTGAATGGAGGTTTGATTATTTGATTACGCAAACCAAACTGTAGGATTAGGACCACGTTTGTAAGATTACAGTACAATATGAATGCTTTAGAACAATAATTATCAGCTAATCTTCAAATCTGATTGCAGGCAACACATAAGGAGTTTTGCAAGAAATCTCTGAAATGAACAAAGATAGAGCATCAATAAAATAAGTGACTACTCTAAAACTCTTCTCTGTAGAACCCTCAGGTTAATTGCATTCCCCTCCTCTTCTTTTATTCTAAATAACAGCCTCTGTTCTGCCACAAATTGGAAAATGTTATCATTCAAATTGACCTGTCCATAACTCAGAAAAGAGCCTTTTCAACTGTTACTTCTGGAAACAAGTGCAGAAGCCGGGCTGCTGGGAACTTGTGCTCGCTTTGAACAACAGATGAATCTAAATATAGCTCTTTTAGGCCCTCTTTGTTTGACATGTGGGAACCAAACCCAGGAAAGAACATCAATAGGCACACATCAGCAACCTTGTTCACTTACCTGTGTTCAGTAAGGAGACCACTTGAGCTCTGTGCAGTACTCCTTTTTATGTTTGTTTTGATGGCAGTGTTAATTTGGCAATTCACCATAATTATGCATTGACACGGTATTTCTGGAACATCCGGCAGACAAGATTTTATGCCAGGGATGAAATGTTTCTTTTCTGTCATTTCCTTTATCCTTTATTTCATGAATTACTCCCTCTTGCCCCTCTGCCAAACCTGGAAGTTGTTTTTAGTTCTCATTCACACACTGTGTGAGTTCCTAGGACTTTTCAGCTTATGCCACAGGAAACTTTCTGACCAGGATAAGGCTATGTGTCAGGCTTGACACTGCACACAGCGTATTTGTGTTACTACAGTTCACTATTGTTTCAGTAGATTGCGACCCCCAATAACGTAAGCTTTTCCTCTGTCCTTGGATACCAGCAGCCAGCCACTCAAATAGGAAAAAACAGCCACAGACACTTCCTTTGACATGATGGTAACTAGGAAGAAAAGCTTCATGGCAACACAGCTTGTGACTCAAGATTTATTTTGTTGCAGCCCAGTAGGATGAGTTTTTCATTTTATTTTTTTAATTGATTTGTTTGTTTGTTTTGGGGATGGGTTTTAAGTGAGAAAACCTGAGGAGCACCTGTGTGTTTTAAGTCAATGACACGGGGAATATGCTGACAGTTAGCTACTTGACTGCTGTAACAATCTTGAGACTTTGGCTGAATATTAGAAGTGCTGGAACTCCCAGTCCTCCTTTGAATGAGCAAGAAAGGGCACCTACACTGCACTGTACTGTTCACACAGAACCTGCAGTCTCATTCAGAGATTAAAAAAATAATAATTGGTGAGCCTCATAATATTGCTTACAATTAGGATGAGCGTTAATGAATGCACTCCACATAAATCCCTGTGGTATCACACAGCCTGGGAAAACAGAAAGAAAGAAGGAAAGGAAGCTCACTGTCGTTTTCCACTTCTTGCTTCTGGAACTGCTCCAAAAGGTTCTGCGCCCTCCTCTCCGGGTCAGAGCCAGGCATGCTCCTCTTCAGGTAATCCAGCAACTTCAGCAAGCACGGGTAGTTGGGCGACTCTCTGAAATCCTCAGAGCACTGATCGAGCCACGCTCGCAAGATTGATGCTATCGCACTGAAAACAAATACACAGAGAACACGCTGGTTGCATACAGTTTGTATCAATACAACTGCACGTATCCTTAAAATAAAAACACCGAGACATTCGCACCCCTCGTCAAGGCACTATGAAGAAGCTTATGAGCATGGAATTGCATTTGTTCTTTTATTATGCATGCAATCTTATTAAGATACCACTCAGATTTTGCCAGTGACCTCAGTGAAGTTGCTGCTGATTCACACTACTGCAAGTGGATCCAATTACAGCCCCAAAATGCGTAGCAATGAAGAATCAAATCCACTTAAGCTACATGGAGTCCCTTCTATTAAATTCAGGATACCAAGTAATGATAGATAAAGCAATTAAGATAACTAATAGAAATAACTCCCTACCAAGCATGGAAAGTCAGTACCTTGAATACAACAAAGTAATTTTCTGTCACTGGCATTCATTATTTGCCTTTGTCAAGCGAGCAAGGCAAGACTTGCAAATTATCTTGGAGTTACGCTTTTTTTGAATAGCTGAAGTATCTTTGCTTAGCTGTACTACGTCCATGTTTGAATAATACTAGACATCATGCACACAACCAAAAGCAGAACATGATTTCTTAATTCACTGTTGTGCCAGTGGGAAAAGCTGTGGCCTGGTGCGGCTGCAATGTTTGCTCAGTTACTGCTCCCTGGGATGCTGTGGAAAAATACAAGGGAGGAAGCAAGGTATTCGTGGTTCCTTCAGGGCAGCAGCTTCCCAGTGGAAGTGCTAAATCAAATACTTCCTCCAGTGCCCTTCCTCTCATCTATCACCACCGCCCAGCCTGGGGACTCAATCCTAAGCTGTGTAGTCCCACACCCCACATTACTCAGACGTGTCTGCTCTCTTAGTAGAGAGACTGCCCATTGATCGAGTCTTGGGGTTTATGTATGCTGCAAAACAGCAGCCTAAGCCTGATCCTAAGCCCCAAGGGCACAGACTGTTAGCGAGGTTACCATGTCTGTGAAGATAAAACGCTAATCGTGGCATGTGCAGCCTGGGCAGCGCTATGTTGCCAGTGCTCCGTGCCAGGCTTGAAGAGCAGAGAGAGCTGAACCCAGGAGACAGATTGTTTTTGTATGAACTGTATGAACTGCAAAACAAAAACACATTAGCAGAATTTGGATTTTACCCTTAGCCCAAAGACAAGGAGGTGCCGTCAGATTATACCACACAAGACTGTATATCTCTCTTGTGCAAGGAAAGAATGACTGAAAGTTATAGGAGTGGTTTAGGAAAGATAAGACTACAAGATCTTTGATTCTTCATAGCAGTGTGTCAATAGATCAGCATGTATATTTTGCTGCACCAATTAGAACTGACCACAGCACAAACCACAAGCTGGGGAGTCACAGATGGCATATGAAAATACTTCTAACAGAGAATTTAGTTTACCTGAACTGACAGAGGGATTAAGGGACCATAACCGTTGGGTGCAGTCACATAACTTGACACACCAGCCAAGGCCACTGCTTTATGATCACCTACTGTGGTACTGAGAACAGGATGTAACACGAGAGAAAAATACCACGTTCCACAAGAAAACGTGCAATTAACATCAAGCTTCCAGAGAAAAGAAAGCCCTGGAGATTTTCTCGAGGACACTGAAACCATCCCTGTATTTCAAACCTCTTCTAGCCAGCAGCCATAAGGGCTGCAGCAGGGAAGAGAGGTGAGCTACAGTTCCTGCTTTCATCGAAATTGGGTGAAGATGTTTAGGAGAGAAGAAATGCCACTTTTTAGGGAAGCAGCTCTCATGAGCTCCACTGGGCTATGCTTTCAGCAAACCCCCCTATCTTAGGGTATCCAGTCTGAGACAGCCCCGTGTCAGCCCAGCGAGCGCCTGGGCTCTGGGCTCACGACAGTCAGGCGCTTGGCTTCTGAAGTTCAGATTCTCAAACACACAGAACACCGAAGCAGTGGCTCTGGGTCTATCATGTTCACAGCTGCAAAATACCCAGGGACAAGCCTGCCAGGAGGACCAATCTCTCCTCAATTTCTGAGCCTGTGAGAAGAGTTCAGTACGAACATGGATTTCGCATTCAGACTCCTGTGCAATGAAGAACCCAAAAGCCAGCCAAGAAAGCTGTTGCAGCAGAGCCGCACACAGATGCCGGTACATTTGCTCTGCAGAAAGGGAACTACAACAACATCTGGTTAAGTCAGCTGCTCAGTGACACTCAGAACAAGCTGATAGTTAAGAAAGAGTAAAGATCGCCTCTCCCGCTCGCCTGGTCTCAGCTCAAGCGTATTGTTTCTTCCTCAAAACTCAGTTTAACTTTTAATCCCATAGAGATGTCATTTTCCAAGTCCCATCCAGTTTAGTCTGTTGTTTTTTCTATTTCCTTCTCTGATATTGTGGCAACTTCAAACTTCTAATTATTGAGAGTATTTGGAAAGCTGTCAGTAATACTGTTTGGTTAGGCTAGCTGACAGGAGAAACTCTGCAATTACAATTTTAGAGCCACGAAGAGTACTTACAACCAAAAATTAACATGCAAACACAGTCTGGGTTTCAGGTTTCACTGCAAACATGGAACAGATGGTGCAGCGAGGAAGACTCTTCACATTTGAAAGCCATTTTGGACTGGGTTTTCACAACTCCGCTCCGACAAGCTTCCACTGCGCATGCAACCAGTCAGGGCTTTGCTGTTTAGGCCAGTGGGTGCAAAACTTTTTACCTGGGGGGCTCTAGGTCCGCTCCCCTCAGCTGGGACAGGTGTCACGCTCCAGTTCCCAAGGTGGGAGCACGGCCACGACACAGACATCCGCACGACACTCCCAAGCCCTCGCTCCACTCTCCTGTCTGCCCACACTTTTCCATTGTCCCCTCCAGCCCTGCACAAGCCCATCACAAACACCACTGCCCTATGCCTGCAGTAATTTCATTTCTTTTCTGCCCCGGGCAGGGAAACACTCATTCCAGGCCCTAACTGTGTGTTTTAACCTGCTGTATACTGCTTTTCCCCACATCACAAACTCACTATCACCCCTACTGGCTCCACTGCCAAAAATATGTTGGGTATTCTTTTCTTATGAGCATTTACCAGTTCAGCAATGATTTCACAGGAGGAGCCTCTCCACAGGACACTTTCTTGTACTGATATTGTTCACATACTAAGCTCAATTTCCACAGGCTTGCTTGATGGCCACTTTCATAAGCTGAAGAATAAACAGAGTTTAACACAGATCCAGTCTCCCAGAGCAGGGTGAAGAGTTCACAGCTGTTACAGATGCTGATTTTTGCTAGCAAAATAATTTCAGGCAAGAGGGGAAATAGGAAAGAGTAAAAAGGTACACTATGGCCTACTGACCTCCTATCGCCTGACTTCCTAATTGGTGTGTCGGGGGGGGGGAAGCTTTCTGAAAACAGGCTGGAAAACTGCCCGTATCTTGCAGTAGCTTTACATTTGCTGCCCTTGAGAAGAAACACCCTGTACTCAATAGCCCCAGAGACAGATAACAATGGGAGCCTTCCAAGATCTCAGACAGAAAAACATTTTCAAAAGACTACATTTTTCATGGTTCAATTATGACCTATAAGTTTTTCCTTTCCAATATTTGCAGCCTATAAGGAAAAAACTTTTTAATGTTTAACGCCTGTCCTGCCAACCACGGACTCTGGGCTCTGTTCAGCGATACCTTCAAATTCTGCACATATCAGAAAATCTTCCAGTTTCCACATCAGTTTTGCTTAGAACCCATCTCTGAACGTTTCAGCCTTTAAAACCCACCTACTGAAGCTGGAAGGTGCGTATGTGATTCTGTTGCTTTATGAACTGGAAACACAGAACTACTCACCCACTTACATTTGCCCACAAGCTGCCATGAAATGGGATGAGATTGTAGCAGCTCCAGGTCTAACATCTCTTAAGCTGAGCCAGGAGGGCATGGAGGAGGTGGAGAAGGAGCCCTTCATATCACACAGCCACAAGGGATGCAATAGGTTACACGGAAATTGGGCATAGCCCTTTCTCAGATGGGAAGACAGCTGTATCCCTGGGCCTGAAGAGGTCTGCATCAGAATTAAACAGAACACTTTTTGGCAAGAAGGGAACACCGGTGTTTTCTTTTCTACCACAATTATTTCTAGAGAATGAGTACAAGGGAACCTCAATGACTAAGGAGAACACAGAGAACCTCGGCTGCAGAAGAGATTAAATGAGTGCCTTATGAAGTTAGTCAGACAGGAGCACGGACAACACTTCCCGTGACCTGCCAAACGCACAGCGAAGCCCAGCAGTGGAATCATCTCACAGAGGGTGATTTCCTCCCCTCGCCATACAATGGCTTTCAGGCTTGCTCATAGAAATTAAATTAAGCCAGCTGCATTTTCTCAGTTTTGCTTGTTAAACACAGGGAATTAAACACAGGGAATTAAATTTCAGCTCTGAATAAGGGGTAAAATGTACGTAAACTCTATGCAAAGGCTGATGTAATGGTAGCTTCTCCCACCCAGCCTGTTTACAAATAACTTGCTAGTGGCTTGTAGCAAATGCTCTGCACTTCTCTTGATCTGAGAATGTCTGGCTGAACAGCATACTGCGGGTCTTTCTGTGGGACACATGAAGTCACTAAGGGAACAGCTCTGTAGTTACTCTGTTTTAACTGAGATGCCAATCATTATTTTTCTTTGCTCTTTTAATTATTCTTTTTGCTTGGTTCTGGTTGTTTTCATAACTCTCCCCCTCTTCCTTTGCTTATACTGCCCTGTATTTGACTGCTTCTCATGTAACCGCATTGGTTTCTGCTGTTGTTTTAGCTTAATTGGCTTTACTGGAATGAATGCTGACTGTTGCTCTCCCAAATGAATCTTAACTGCTTCCCACCATGGATTTCCCAAGGCATCAGAAACTTCCAGCGATTTTTATTCCATTTGTCTCGCATTCCTTTGGTGTCTGTTCTCCTGGAGTACAAAGTTTCAGGCCCATTTTTATTTCTGCAGTACTGTAACTGTGCATTCTGCTTTCCAACAGGGCTGTTAACCTCAGTAGGAAGCAAAAGACGAGCTTTCTGTCAGAACAGTCTAAATGCACAAGAAGCCCTGGGACAAGGTTTGTTTATCCCTCTGACAAACTCCAAATACTGCAGTAGGACGTTTTAAGTTTCGGTATTTGCTATTTTAATGAAGAAGCAGAAGGGTAAACATGCAAGGGTAAATAAACATGTGGTAACTGAGTAGTTCCTTAATTTTCTTTATTTGAACTGTTTTGTCCAATTGCTGTGGAATAAAACAATGAGATTTCAGTTTAGCTTTGAGTTGCTTTGTCTGTAGTTTCCAGTCACATGCCACATTCCAAGTTTTAATAACAAATAAATTCCACATTTTGATAATAAAGTAGATGCAACTAGGAGATGACATTCAAGACAACAAAAAAGTCCCAAGTATTTTGATTCATTTCTGTGGCCTGTCATTCACAACCAATGCACTCCGGATAAGCCAAGTGAAGCCAGTAGCAAACGGAAACCATAACCTTATGCTTCGACAGGAGGCTTGAAAGGACTTTTACTGTTACTTGAGCTCATTCAGGATTTAAAAGCCTCAGGACTCAGCCACCTCAGTGCCTGGGACTGTAGAAGAAAGAGAGGTTGAGGCCTTAAATCTCTTTTACTGTTCCTGCTTCCCAGTCAGCTGATCTGAGTACTTTAAGAATCCTCCCCTTTAAATTTTATAACGCTGCACAGGCAAGTCCCCAGAGGTACAGGCTGCTACAATACTTTGTACTTCAAAGGCTTTAGGGTTGTTTCTCTGCCCTCCTCCAGTTCCATCTGGGTATTAGTACCTATCTTATGGGAAAGAAGTGTTCTGCTCCTATAGTACACCAACTCCTTGAATTGTTAGTCGTCTGCCAGCATTCTGATTGCCCAGAAATCGAATTTAACACCATCTTTTAGTATGGGGATGGAAACAAGGCACAAGTTCTTCACAGAACACTTTGCACAGAAAACTCAACCTTTTAGCAGTGAGTTAAAAGTTAACTGAGGAGCTCTTCTACTATGGGGAACAGAGATTACAGTGATCAGGCCATATCACCAAAAGCATTGTTTCTAACTATCTCACATGCAACACGCACAACAGTTTCATGAAGACTGAAGTCCTCAAACGGCCTTAATTGCTTGCCTAGCTGATTCCCTTCCCAGAACATGTCAAGGGGCTTGAAATCTTTCAGACATGATTATCTCATTTAAATTTCCCATCATCACACTGATAAATTTTCATTTATATGTAGCACATGCATGGTTTTACTCTGGGTGTGTTATATCTAGGTATTAGATCTGTGTGTTCTGATTTGTTATATCTATTTATTTTTGAAAGTCAGCAGGAATCCTCAGCTAAAAAGCAAGCAACGAAGAGAGGGAACTCCAAAGACAAGGACCACCCAACAAAGACGAGGAAGCCACTCCGTCCTACCTCGACACAAAGGCACCCTGACCTGCGAATTAGCCCCAGGAGGTTTTGTTTACATGATGCAAGGAAGAATAACAAAAAGGACTGCTAATAACAGAAGACAGAGGGTCAAGTAAGTTACTCCTCACAACTCCCTTATCAGACAAATAAGAGAGGCACAGCGTCGGATTTCTGGGAACATGGGCTGAAGTCCGTCTGACTCAGACAATGCACGGGAGGATGCGACCTTTCTGAACTGTATTCTTTCATACTGAGATCACAAACTTTCTGGCTGACTAAGAGCAGTGAGAACTGTGGAAAGCAAACTACTGAACACGAAATCTACGCTGGGACTTGATCCTAAAAAAAATACATGCAAGGCAGTTTTATTAAGGTCACAAAATATTTCACTGGTCAAAGCTTAATCATCATTCTAACATTGTTTAGATCTTTTTAAAGTTACAGAACTACTGTACTTTCATTTTAACTGCATACTACTGAATACAGTTTTAAAGAAAATGGCAGTAATAATAAAAATCCCAAAAGACGTTGTGTGTTAAACATAATTAAGTCAGATCCCTGTTGAATAAAAAAATAAATCTTTGAGCACTCCTGTGGCCCAAAAATGATAGGAATGATGCTTATGTGCACAGGAGAAAATCCCCGTGGCAGAAAGGATCCTCAGAAGGCAGGTTTCGAGCCTAGCGGAAGTCATCTCAGGTCAGTAACAGCTCTGTGTCACTGAAACAAGTGTGAGAAGTAACTGCTGGCTCAGACCCAGAATTTAGAAACACAAGGATAGTTTATAGCTCCCACAAGCCTCTCAAACGGTACTGTGCCACAAGCCTGCTCAAGCCCTAGCGTAGGGCTTGCAGGTTCTTAGCTATATTAGCACTGGGTGGAATAATGAAACGGTAAAAGAAATTCACATACATCAGACACTTTCCTTCTCAAAATATATCATAACTCTATACCACAAGTACAAAACGAACAGGGAGTTTCAACACAGAAAGTAGTAAACAGTGGGCTTACAGTATACCAAATATGACAAAAATCCTCTCATACATAAGATTTTGCAGAAACCCCTATCGTTTTTTAAAGCTCCATGAGATATTTAGAGTCACGAATTCTCTTCCCAGCATTGTTTTTTCATTTCTGTAGCTTTGTGTGTGTGTGTGTGTGTGTGTGTGTGAAACCAGTCGAAATGATTTAGATTTCTAATGCCTCAAATGGAGCATTCAAACACCAGAATTGTCACAATGGGAGTCTGACGCATGGAGAAGAGCCCTGGCCACAGACTGTGGGACTTCCGAAGAGATATTTTTCCTCTGAGAAATGCAGAGTTAAAGGCAAGAAATAACATTTCTCCAACTCCCATAAAACTGAGAACACACCTATATCATGCAACTCTATTGGAATTATCCCCAGACAAGAGAAAACCTGAACTACTAGAACTACGTGTTTCACAACAGGACTACAAAGCCAGCCTCTTTTCCGGATAGCATTAATCATAGCTAAGAGACAAGTAGCCAGAGCAACTGACAGGTAATGGAGACTTTTAGGTCAGGAAAGTGAATTCACATTTATACAGGATCTGTTAAAATGTGCACATGACACGTAAATTACTTTGTTGATAACTTCATTATTGAGCTTTCTATAAACAAGTAGTTGGGTAACAGGTATCTAATTTAGACATAAAAGATAAAGATTTTTCATGAGGGCCAAAGGATTCATCAGCTGTGATGAATATATTAATGAAAATTGGGTCAGATAAACTCACGAGAAGTTGTGCTACTGTGAGAACTGGAAGACATACCCCATACTTTTGTCATTTGCTGACTGCATGAAGATGGTGCATGACAAAGGGAAGGCAGCAGGGATGCAGCAGGAAGCAGCTAGGCCCGGGGTGAATGACTGACTACGTGCATGTCAGTAGAAAAACAATTTTGTTTTAAAAATATAAAAGCACAAACAAACAAACACAGACAATATGTTCCTACTAAATGGTATTTCAGTTGCGCCCTCACCTTCAGACACAACATCGAATTGATGTTTTGCCCACAGCCTGAGTGACACTAACATCGCGATTACTTCCACCTGTTTTCTCTCCATCTCATAATCAAGCTCCTTCAAGTCTGTGGAAAGGTGGGGGGATTAATCCTGACATGGTTTATATTGGTGAAAGCATCTTCCACATCTTCAGTATAAATCCTTAATCTATTTTGCAAGAAAGGTACTGCTTTAGCTCATATTTTATGGATGGACTGGCTGAAATATGGGGAAGTCAAATGGCCTGCCCAAAGTAGGAAGAGTCCTTAAGAGTTTATTTTGGATGACAGTGTAGGAACCTGCTGGCTGGCTATTATTTCCTTCACCTACAGCCCTATTCTGCCTTCTTGGATCTTGTGACCAAGATTTAATTATCACCTGTTCCTTGATGGGTTCTTCATGGCAAAATGGGAAGAAAGTGTTAACAGCTCTCTCTTATGCCAACCAGGAAACAATCAGAGAATTGGGCTCCGGTGTTGAGTCTCATGGAGCAAGATGAACAGCCCAAACCATTAGAGCTTGTAGCTTTGTGTCTGCAGTGTTAAAAATACTAAATAAATAAATAAAGTAACAAGCACTAATATTTTGCATTAGACTAACTAAAGCCTTTTTTGAGAATCCTTTATCATTTATAAACATTAATTAAGCTCTACATTTCTTCTGCAGTCAATCAAGCATAATTGCTTGTGTTTTCAGAGAAAGTTATTGAAACACTCACAGACAAGGGGGCTTTTACCAATTTATTCATGGTGGTTAAACAAAACAATTTCTACACAGATGACAGAAGGCAAAGTCACCCTACTGTCTGACCACTGCATTCAGACAGTGAAGGACATGAAGGTGTTGGGTATGTTAAAGGAAAATTTCTGGACTGGGGACATTGGAACCATTTTACACCAGACTCAAAACTCCCTGTCCAAAACACATATGCCATCCGAAATGCAGAGAGGTAAGCAGTGTGAAGGGCAGGCTCAGTATTTTAGGAAAGGATGTGATTTGAATCAACAATCTGCCTGAATCCTAGAAATGAAAATACTGCACTGTATTTCTCAGTCTTGACGGGACTGTGTATTTCATGTGATAAAAAAAATAAACAAATCAACATTTTCTCCTATTTCAGAACAAACAGAAACTAAAGTTCTGAGGCCTCTTCTTCAATTACTCCTTACCAAGTCAGTGCACTGAGAAAAGATTGTTGGTTTTTTTTTAATCCAATAGAAGATGAGACAGAATTATAGGAAAACAATCGTGAGTGATGCTGACAAGAATCAAGCTTCTCCACATACTGTAATCAAACATAACCACTTAGATACTTTTTATTGCCACAGCGCATGCAAAGCACACATTATACAGATGTCAAAGTACAAATTCAACACCCAATGTCTAAAAATAAAATGCAGTTTTATATGATGCTAGGAGGATAATAACCAAACCACTTTTTTCCATTTAAACCACATTCCAAAAGAGCTTTGCTATTTTTCTTGCAACATAGGGTGACATCAGAATTTAAATTTCACTCAGAAAGCAACCCTATAAATCATAGGGGAGCTAATGAAGAAGGTGCATGCATACACAAGTTGCTCGAAACAACCTCAGCTTTAGTCTGCAGATGCAGACTATTGCGTTGTAATGCACAATAAAATCAGTCATAAGCGATAACCATTTACTGCTACAGATAAGGCAGGGAAAACAAACACTCCTTGTTTGTTTAATCAACAAAATGTTGGCCTGGATACATTCCTCTCTTGTTCAAATACAAGACAATTTCCCTGACTGACAAATCTCTGGGTTATACCATTTGATATGTCTCCATATGACTGTTGATATTTGGCTTTTAAACAAGCTTGTTTAAGCAAGCAAACAGTACTGTGAATTTTCAAATGAAACAACAGCTATGCTGCCCACATCCTCCTCCAATACTGACTTCTGACTGAGGCTCGCGGTACAGTGAAAACCACACTTACTTCCTGACTACTGTTTTGGATCCGGAGGAATTCTGGCTCCCAACTTCTTCACAGCTTAAGGTCTCCAGGTTACCATACCTGAAAAATGAGATAGGTGTTTAGAGGAACTTCTACTGAATAAAAACAAAGCCCAAGTAATATAGTTCTTACACAATCATCACAAACAACTAAAAAGTGTTTCTAGCTTGAACTACAAACATAGGATCTAACAGTTGGCAAAACTATGGAGCTTGAAGCTTGTTTCATTAAGGAGCAGAAAGTTCCTAAAGAGACGACCAATATTTTCAAACCTAACTTGTTAATTCATATGAAGAAGCCTGCACATGGGAAGAAGCAACCAAAACAATTTCTTTGCTCGAAGCTCCAAGACCCTCTCTGTCAGTTTTCATGCCATCCGTTCCCAGAGTGATATGCCAGTGTGCAATAAGGCTGTACAAACCACTTTTTCTGACTCAATTTCTGTTTCTCTAGTATTTGCCATTCCTTCCAACTCCAGGTGTGATTTCACGCAAGTTTTTCTAGGTGGCAATTGCCTACTTGTGCCAAAAATGTTGACACAGTTGCCATGAGGGGGAATGGTCCACAGCTCTGTGAAAATGCCACTGGAAAAGAAGAAAACAGAGGTGCAGCTCCAACAGCATAAAGCAAAATCTCTTATGTACATACGTAACGCGTGTGCCTTGCAGGCAGGATTATGCACTTCATTTGCAATGGGAGTACCTATTGCTTCAGATACACAGCACCATAAAGAATTTAATGACTCCTTACAGCCAGCTTTAGCGGAGGCACAATTACTCCCAGTTCAGAATAAGACGAGCTGATTTTACACATTCTGTGCTTGAATAACTGTGTTAGTCAGGCACCCGCAATTAATCTGACTAGTTAGGAGAACAAGTGCAGCTTTAACTGTTTGTGCTACAACATTCTAGGAGCATCAGACAAAGAAAATACAGGGGGCTGTTAGTTTGTATAGGGAAGGTTCATGGCAGAACTGCAACAAATCCATCCAAGGTCTTTTGTCTTGAAGGACAGAAGTAAGAGATGGTCGTTTTATGCTCTTTAAAGTATCAGTCTAAGGCTTCATATGTAAGAGCTGCAGATCAGTACAGGAAGACTGTAAAGAACATGTTTTAGCATCCCCATCCCCCACCCTCATACTGATATTCTGCCCTGTCATGCCCTCTCAATCTCAAAACTTCACAATACTTTAAAATAATAAGCGAAGTTTCAACAATCTTATGACAAAGGTTTAATGTTGGAGTATTCCACTACGGATGGGGAGCTGAGGCAGAGATCACTGGTCTGAATACACTGCTCATTCCAGCGTATCACAACGTAAACCCAAACTACTGAACATAAACAAATAATACTCAGATAGCAGCAGCATGGCCACAGTTGTAAGAAGGCCAATTTGGGCTTACTTAACCTTGAGAGTATTGCGGTAAGACAACTTGCATCATTTAAAAATAGACCCTGCATCTCCAGCTACACTGCAGGTAGCCATAACAGAAAAGGATTCGCTCGAGTTGTTACCGTGTATCTGTAGCAAAGCTGAGAGCAAGACCATGGCTGCTTGACCCCAGTAGCTTACTCTGACCACTACACTGTCCCTCATGCAGTGCAAGATCCTAGACCAGAGGCGAAGACTTCAGATATCACAACATTTTTCTGCCCAGGTAAAAAAGCATACCATATGCATAAAAACTTGCAAGCTTAGGTTTTGAAGGGCACAAATTCTTCTCAGTTATAAAGAAACAATCCTGCTGATCCTGTAGGACCGCAGCAGCACAAGAGAAGGCTTTAAGGACTTCTAAAAATTGAAAGGGTCCTCAGCCGTGGAGGTACACACAGGATAAGCCATTTCACCATTGTGATTTTACACATCTAATCCAAACATCTAAAGAAAAACATGCTTAGCCAAACTGACAATGGGGTAAGAATCCACTTCTAAACATGTTGACTAACCCCTTGATCTCCTCAGGATCACAGTGAAGCCTAGCAGAAGCATTCACAGAGGAATCACTACTTGGTGGAAGAACGAATGTCAATTTTGTTCTGAATTATTTTGGTGCATCAATGTCCTCTCCGCTTTCTTCTGTGTTTCCCAAGCATTATCATGCCCTATCCATGCTCCTTTTATTGAGATCAGCACTCTTGAAAAGGTAAAATTGAACAGACCTCTTCTTTCTGACTCTACTGTGCCCAAATTCACCACTAAACCATACCTGGCCTCTCTCAGGTCCCAGTCACACCCTTTCCAATTCAAAGTGAATGCAATTCACTGCTTGAGGTACCACTGCTTTACTGCAAGGACAAAATAAATCAGAGAAGCCTTAGAACAATGCTGCTAAACACCTCCATGAAGCCCATCAATTCACTATGCTGAAGCATAAAGTTCAACCTATTTTTATTTAACTCTGTTGACTTCAATATTTGCACTTGTAGGTCTGTAGATTGCCCTGCATTTCCAAATACTTTAACACTGGGTGACCTATCTTAACAAAAAGGTGCAAAAAGATGGGGGCTAAGGGGCAGGGGACATTTAGAGAACTCTGCTGACACCTTCTCAGTGACGACTGCCCGGGACAGAACCGAGACTTGCTGCTGATACAATGTGCATCACACACTGGGGCAGTTGCTCTTGTCCTGTTGCTCAAAGGAGAGGATTTCACTCCCCACTACCACGTGCTAGGTAAAAATGACTAAAAGAGATCTTAGCCAATACAAAAGACATTCCCACCCCCCCTCCCCCAAGCAAGGAAAGCTCCAGTTCTTGAATAACAACTACATTTTTATATTCTCTTTTCAAAACTTGTCATCAGTTCTTTGAGCAAACTTTATCGTGATGACTCAGAGTAACACCATCCTAATATTGCGTCAAATATAAAATATGTATTTGTAGAACATTAGGCATTTGCATCTAAATCCCACTAGAGATACCCACGCTGATTTTTGCAACATAAATTTATAACACAGTAATAGAAAGCACGCAATTTTCTGTGCAAAACCTGAGAAGTATATAACACTTTGTCACTTTGCCAAATGTAAACCCCTGCCTATCTCTCACCAAAAGGGCTTTGCATGAACAACAGGCCATTAAATATGGGTTAGGAGGAGTTAATGATACATCTGATGCAAAGAACAGTATTTCTGCAGACTTCCACTGCTGTGTTCTCACCAGCTCCTGGACAAAGAGCCATTCACTACCCAGTCTCGTATGAATGCTTTGCATACAAAAAGAGACATGAGAAACAAAAGGATCCTGTAGCGCACAGAACTTTTCAGCCTTGCTTGGTGTTTGGGAAGTTATAGTCTCCACTCAAAAGAACTGACTAAGCAAATGAGACCAGAATGTAATGGGCAGTACTGAATATTTAAGTACTGAAAAATACAGTAGAAAGCACACCCCTGTATCTCTGTTAAGAAGGGAAGGGAACAAGAGGGAGGAAAATACTCTGAGCGACTAGGAAATAAGAAGAAAAGGTGATTCCCTGCAGAAGTGCCCAACAAAGCCCTAAATAATGCTTGTAAGCATCAAAGCAAGCCGTAAATAACCGGAAGCACAGATATTCAGCAAGAATTGTAAAGTGTTTTGAATTATACATTCAGAATCATGGAAATGAGGTCGCTTCTTCAGCTGGTACAAACCACCTGGTATACAGGAAAACAACAGAGGAAAGAATAAAAGCTACAACAGCAGTGAGTCTAATGCCACATGGAACTACTGTCCTAAAATACCTGGATCTGCTAGTGAAGGACCTGTCCCTGCGTGCCTCCTAAACCGTGGTGGACATGAGGAGGGAAGAAGCTCTGGACATAGCCAGAGACTGCTGTGCTGGAGGAAGGAACGGAAAGGCGAGCTGCTCAGACTGTTCCTCCTCGGGAGAATCGTGCAGGAGACACGGCACAAACACCCCAGAGAAAGCTGGGCACAATGGATCAGTTCACCCTACCTGTGGCCAGGGGCTGGGGGGTACAAACTGGAAAGTAACCTCCCAGAGATGTCAGAGCCTGGAAAAACAGAAACAGCAAAAGCAGGTGCTTTGGGAGAGTTCTCTTTACCTTTTCTTACTTTATTGACTGTCCATTTCTGCCTTCCTTGTGCAGAGTGGCCTAAGGACACTCCCCAGCTTGTGCAGTGCCCTCAGTTTACACTTGCCTCCTTATTCTGTCCTACCCAACCAGGTCCTCCTCAAGCCCATCTCCACTCTCCACCTTCACCTTCTTCTCTGTTTACCCTCTTATTAAGCCATCCTCTAGCAAAAGAAATGATCAGAAAATGTAAAACTAACTTCTTACTGCCATTATACTGCTAGGCTTACCCAGCTCCAGCTCCCCACCGAACAGCCTTGATTCCCTTCTCTGTCAACCCCCTGAGACAGGGACCGATGGCTACTTTATATGCTACTGTGCAAGCACAGTGTAGCCCTGCTTTTAAGCACCGCTGCAAGGAACAGGATTACCATGACAAAATAAAATACACAAGGGAGGAACTTGGCTTGCATCTGCTCTCATCTGGACAGCAAAATCCCTTTGGCTTCCATCGCACTCGAGAGCGCTGGATTCCACAGTCCAGCCAGTAGCAGGGGGGAGACTGAAGGCTGGGGCAAGGGCACCCGGCCGTATTCCTACACCCGGTGCCCGGAGCAGCTCATCTTCTCCTGGCTCAGCCTCCCCAGTCCCTTTGCCTCTTTCCAGGAACTTCCATC
This sequence comes from Anser brachyrhynchus, assembly GCF_964034855.1. NCBI lineage: Eukaryota > Metazoa > Chordata > Aves > Anseriformes > Anatidae > Anser > Anser brachyrhynchus. Next base: position 16,789,599 of record NC_137702.1, on the reverse strand, counting down.
CTGCATTTCCACATCCAAATGCTGATGAGATTTTTTTTTATTTTTTTTTAACTTTACTACCAACTCCTACCAAAGAGACCATATCAGAATGCATAGTGTTAAACACTTGGCAGGTTTTCAAAGCTGTCTAGTGTGTTTAGATGCCAAACTTCCATGCATACTAAAGGGATGGGGCTGTCCAATTACTCCTAAATAGGTCTGAAAATAGAAGTCATCCCCCTCACTTTTCAACATCCCTGCCAATGACCAAGATTTTGTTTAGTTTGACTTCTATTCTACGTTAAAAAACACACCTTTATAGACTGAATGAAGCCAAAATAATGAAGAGAGCTCCAGTCTCAAATTTAATAAAAAGCAAAAATTTAATTTGAAGCCATGCGGAGGGAAAAAAAAAAAAAAGAACAGATATATTCACAGTCTCCAAGAAATGCTAGAAGTTACTCAGAGAGCAAATAGCACATCTCTGGTTATATTAAAGAACAGGAATTACCAAAGAGCACGATTTAAAGCCCACTACCACAAGCTCTAAGAATCCAGTAAGCCCCTTCTGAGCGATACAGGGGGAACTGTATCTGTCTTAAAAATACTGTGAACTTTCTCTTAACAATTTTAAACCTTTTCATATGCCTTGCTTGACATTTTCTGTGTCTCTACTCACTGCACTGGATGCGGTGCCTTTAGAAACGTTTCTCTCTGCCCAGGCGGTTTGTGCATTTCTGTGATGACAACAGCAGCACAGGATGTGGGAGCCCAAGACACCGCAAGCAGGAGCACCATGCAACTGTGTGACTCCTGCCGCACACTAACTGAACCCATGTGTTTTTGGCTTTGGGAGGGCTTCCTACTGGCCCCCTATGTCATGTGAAGAGGAATTAAGGCACTGTAAGCAACGTGCGTGTCCCTTTACCTCATCCTGCCGTGCTGGGAGGGAGATAACTGCCAACTCCTCCACAGCCGGGCCAGAAATGAAGCCAGCAGTGTGCAGCCCAGCAAGTCTCCTCCCGAGCACGAATGGCTGCAGAGCCTCACATACTTACAAGCTGACCACTGCTTTAGCACAGAAAGGCCCAAGTTGGATAAAAGGTCTTGCCCAGATTTCACAAAACATCCCCACAGTGCAAACCTATTTAATGAAAGCACATCATTCTGAATTATTCACACCTATACGGAACTCTTTTTTTTTTTTCCTGTCCTAATACTTAAGTTTATCTAAAATATAGCACGTTTTTTTATTCACCTCTATCACTCAGACAAGAGCATTTCAGCTTTATGGGACAGAATAAATGTTTCATGCCCCAAATTCAGTTAATGCTTGCACTGCTTGGTCAGGATGCTCTGCAGACCACATCAAATGGTTAATGAGTATTTTTCCCCACGCTTAGGGTATAAAACATCCAGCCTTCCCAGGACACCTGTCCAAGAGCCCCAGGACTCTTTGTTTAATCAGAATTTGTGCAGACACCCCTGTGGCACTCGCAGCAAGGGGTGCATCTGCAGCACATCCAAAGGGAACTGACTGCACTGAGAGCTACCCAGCTTCCACAGGAATTTCTGGGCAAGTCTGTAAATGCATATATACCCACGGACAGCACACCCCACAGCTAGGAGATGCGGGTGCTGCTCCCTCCCACGCTGTGTCACAGAGCTGCTCCCCTGTAGAAAGCTGGATGGGCCTTTTTGGAGTTGGCCACGTTGCTGTTCTTCCTAATGCCAACAAAAAACAAGGGCTCAGCACTGCCAGCCACAGTTGTTCCCTTACACCACAAGCCTGCTCTATCACCAGGAATAAGAAACGGGGCTCAAGCTCTCCACGTGAAGCTCGAATTGACAACTAATGCCAAAAATATTACTTGCTTTTGCTGAGAGCCTTTGTTATCCCTTTTGACTTCACTGGAGAAGAAAATACAAGTATTTATAAACAAAGATTATGCACTGACACCCAACTTTGTCTCTGTACTGTTGTTAAGAAGTATTACTAACAAGAAAGTTGCAAAAATGTAAACCCTTTGATATTTATTCTACACTAATATAAAGACCAGAACTGAGCTGGTTAAATTCAATGACTATCCATTTCTCTTTTTATTTTTCCTTTTAACATCTGTTTTTCTTTGCAGGTTCATATTCCACAGCTGCATGTAAATCATTCTAACTTTTACAGTTTAAATTGAGTCTATCTTTTGTCCCAACCCATAGAAGTCTGGATTATCCATGATATTTGAAAAACCAAGAGAAACATCCATGGACTCTTAAACATTATACTCCTGAGATTTGTGAGAGGGGAAGGAAGTGGTGACCTCCTAGGATTTCCTGAGGATTCTTTCATTTATTACAAAAAGCTGGGGATAACACTGACAAGGTCAAGCAGCCTACATGTCCCTCCTCTGATGGCTACGTTATGATTTGCTCTGAGAGGTATATAAGCCAGAGAGAGATCAGAATTGGGCTCGGAAAAGTAAGTTCTGTTCTGTGGATAATTTTTTTCCCTGTGTTTTCCTTCCCTCTTATGACGTTTTCACCTCTTTAAATCCACATTGGAAGAGGAGGGCAGACACCTATCCTCCTGACTTGCTGCTGCTCTAAACAACCTGACTGCCCAAACAATCTGAACTTCCCCTATTCTCCCTTCATACCCTCAAAGCCAACCCCACAGGGTTGTTGTTCTCTTAAAGCAGAGCTGCTGCCACAGCAGTGTGTTACCAAAAGCTCTGAAGGGACAGGAGCTCAATCTCTTCAAATCCAGAAGACCATGAGGACACAGCAGTGCACAACATCGGGTCAGGATCTTTCCTCTCAATCAACAGCCAAGAAGGCTATGAATAGTGAAGGCCTCATCTTCAGAAGAAGACTCGTATTTTCCTGTTTCTCTGCTTGAACGCTCAAATTACATCCATTACAGAATAGCCATGCACAGATTTCAAAGCTAAGAATTCTGTCGAAGAAATTAGTCCTGTCTGCTCAACTTCTTTCCTAACCAATGCTGGTTTTCTTGCTCCTCTGATACCTGCCTGAGAACATGAAAGAAAGACTCTTAAGTTAGACATGCCACTTCTTTTGTGCTGCAATCTAACTGTAATGTTACAGATGTAATGCCCAGATATGAAAATATTAAGAACTTAATTGCAGAGTTAACTGAGCTAAATTGCACCAACTATACAATTTACAGCTACCTTTACTACATTTCACAGGAGCCCAAAGATTTTAGGTGTCTCATGACCAGTGACTCTCAGAGAATGAGTAATTACTTTCTCCAGGCTGTTTTTAAAATCCTATCATTAATGCCTACATTTCCAAAAAAAAAAAAAAAAAAGCAAAAACAAAAAACTACATAGAAGTAGAAACTAAAGCACATGATGCATGAACTTCATAATGATCTTGACTTCTTTCCTTGCTCAAATTCCTGATATTTGAGTATCTGATTCTATGGCTTTGGTGTTTTACTAATTTTGTACATTTCTATTTTTAGTTTGCTATGATCCTTTTCTCTAGGGGAAAATACAGAAAGAAAACAGAACCATTTATCTAGAGGACTTACTAATGTCAGTGCAAAAGCAGGATTCCCAAAAGACTTTTCATCATCCTTATAGCCATGCAGCCTAGCAGATTTTGAACATTTTAATGGCTAGTGATGAAATACCACAAAACAATCAAAAGCATAACAAGGCTCACTGACTGTAGGATGGACTGTTGTTTCAGTGCACCCCCTTTGTCCCCAATCCCAAGTTTAAAATTCTTCAATCCTCAATTACAGAGAGATTATTTAATTATTTCAGTATTCTTTCAAGGGCTGAATCGACAGTTCTGGAGAGTGATGCTTCCTATTAAACAAAGGCAGAGAAGCTCGAGGAGCGGCACCACAGCCGATAGCCACTTCCCGTGCCTTGGAATCACAGAATCAGTAAGGTTGGAAAAGACCTCCAAGATGATCTGGTCCAACCATCACCCTACCACTATCACCCACCTTTCCTTGAACACCCCCAGGGACGGTGACTCCACCACCTCCCTGGGCAACCCGTTCCAATGCCTGACCGCTCTTTCTGAGAAGAAATGTCTCCTCATTTCCAACCTGAACCTCCCCTGGCACAAATTGAGGCCATTCCCTCTAGTCCTATCACTAGTTACCTGTGAGAAGAAGCCGACCCCCAGCTCCCCACACCTTCCTTTCAGGTAGTTGTAGAGAGCAATGAGGTCTCCCCCGAGCCTCCTCTTCCCCAGACTAAACAACCCCAGTGCCCTCAGCCACTCCTCACAGGACTTGTGTTCCAGGCCCTTCTCTGGACACGTTCCAGGGCCTCGATGTCCTTCTTGTAGTGAGGGGCCCAAAGCTGAACACAGCACTCGAGGTGCGGCCTCACCAGAGCTGAGTACAGGGGGACGATCACCTCCCTCGTCCTGCTGGCTGCACTGTTCCTGATAAAAGCCAGGTCCCTCTGCAGGGCCTTCCTACTCTCTGGCAGATCGACACTTCCCCTCAACTTGGTGTCATCTGCAAACTTACTGAGGGTGCACTCAATTCCCTCATCCAAGTCATCAATAAGGATATTAAAGAGCATGGGCCCCAACACCGACCCCTTAGCCCAGCCCTCCAGCAGCTTGGCCTTTGGCAGAGCCACCCAGAATGCCCACTGACCCCAGCAGGATCAGGCCTCCAGCAGAGAAACAACACTCGTGCACGAAACAATCACCTGTCCCATAAGAGTGCTACCTACACTAAGTCCTCTGCCAAGCAGCACACCAAGCGGGGCCAGCACCATGAGAGCCCTTTCCTAGTCGTGCGCAGGGGCTTCACGCACACCGAAGAGCCAGCCCTCCATCAAGGGCCCAGGCAGCCTCCGCAGACCAAGAACGTTTCCCTGAATCCATCACTTCAGTGGTCACCCAGCTTAACAGACTTGATGAAAGATTCTGAATTTGCTTGTCAGATAATTGGGGCCTTTTATAATTTATGCCAAGTAAATAAGAACCATATTTGTACTGCTCTTTGTGTAGCAGGCTGCTGCCTCCTGAACAGAGTGAAAAATATCCAGATGTGGACATGTAAAAAACAAGCTCAAACTCCAAAACTGTCATGTGGGGTAAAACCCTTCTTCTCTCTTTGCCTCAGTACGCTCCTAAACATCCGCCTAACAGTCTACTCCTCTCCCTCTTTGTCTCTATAATCTTTTGACAGCAGAGGGGCTTCAGGGCGGGGGCTGTTGCAAACACTTTTAGGCATGTTTGTAGAGTGATTTGGAAAATGAAGTCACAGTCTCAGGTGGGATATTTATTTGCCTTACCAAAATACCTCACTAACAGACAAGTAAGAAAAGAAATCACCAAAAAAACAAAACAAAACAAAACTCTGTTGAACTGGATGGCAAACACACATAAAGATGTTTTCTGAGCACTTAAACATGATATATGAACACACTTCCAGAGACAAAATAAGTTACTTGAGTTTTACGCAAGAGCCTTTAATTGAAAAGATGTGTGTAGCTTCAGGTTTAAAGCCACCTTTGTTGACTAATTCACATTATATAAGCTAGTTGCAAATTCTCATTGATTACAGAAAGAAAATTTCCCCAGATGCATATCAATCAATACATAAGAACCCCAAAAGAGCTGTATGGCAATCCAGCAACACAGAGAAAAAAAAAAAAAAAGGCATTGTTACGGGAATAGTATTTAAAATCGCCATTTTGGGCAACACATAATTGCAAAGGCTATTATTTTATTTATTCAAAATTTTAAAAAGTTTCTTCTGTCAAAAACGTATCTTTAAAAAAATAATTCAATTAAATTATATAGGAAACATTACTGGTTGAAAGTGACAATGTAGATGCATACAACTATTGGTTTCTCTGACAAATTTGAGACTCCTTGGTAATTAACATCCTTATGGAGTCAGAGATTCTCATGACACATTGTCATTCAGCCATCCAGCTCTGCTTTAATGTTACTAGAATTGCACAACCTCAGTGCCTTTCACATGCTATTCTTCAAAAGACGCATATGTCCAAAACATAAAACCCAAAACTGAGGGTATAGAAAGAATAACGCATTCAAAAGAAGGAATCCCTCAGCATCCTTTTATTCCTACATATATGCCCAATCAATTTTTGTTGCTTTTTATGTCCTACATCACAATTTATATGGACTGAGAAGTAAAGCTCACTGTAGTATATCTAACTGTACAGTCTGCTTCCATGGATGGCTTCTCTTTCCTCATCTGACTTCTTATCTGGCTGTGAAGTTGCTGCATTTGAGCAAACACAGTTATTATTACAATCGCAGCAGGCCTGGCAGTTAGGCACTTCAATAACATTATTAATTGAGCCACATAACATTCCTACAAAACAAGTGGTATTATGCTCCTTTTCAGACATAAAGGAAAAGCACAGATAACTTATCCATGCCTTGTTCCTTATCTACCTAGTGGGAGAGAGAAAATTAAAACCTAGGAGTTCTAATGCCAGTCCTCCAACTGCTATATGCCAAAATAACTGTTTCTGTCCATCATTCAGTTTTGAAAATGAAATAGATACGATACTTCCAAAAAATAAAAAAATTTAAAAAAATCACCTCTGACCTAGCCACATCTCAATTACAATTTCAGGTGAGAAAAATAATGCTAAATGTTCTAAGCTTTTATACAGATATAGCAGACGTGATTTAAAAGCCTTGCCATAAAACTACTGAGGCATCACGGAGTTCCTTTTTGGAACAAGGAGTTCCAAAAAATCATGACTGCATGTTCATATGAAGTAGCAGAAGTGGATGGTGCATTTTTGCCTACTTTTTTACAATCCCTGTTTCAAATCAGTAGGCCTCAAAAAAACGAGAGTTATTTATGAAAACGCTAGTGCTCAGCAAAACATATGAATCTATGCTAGGTATGACTTTGCAGCACACTTTTTTTTTTGTGTGTGTGTGTGTGATTAAATCTAGGTTAATTTTCTTGTGCTGGTCCCAGTTTGGTTCCCTAGCAGCCAGACATGGCACATTTTCCTGACATGGGAATATTTTCCTACCAGGCTTTGATGAGAATTAGAATATAAGCAGCATACATTTACACATTTTATATCTACACTGGAATTCTGAATCTTGCAGTATTCTTGACATCTGTCCATTGGGTTATTCAGTTCACGTCCAACGAAAGTAATGGAAGAAATTTCTGACAACGTCTCCCTGTCACATAAATGACAGCTCAGATTCCACCATCCACTGGCTCTTACCTGTCAAGGAGAAGCTCTAGTACTTCCTTAGTAGAAGCAAAGCCCCTGTATGTTGAGAGAAAGATACTGATGTAGGTAAAATCATTATCCCCAAAAGCTGTCAGAAGGTTCTCCACAAGTTTCTCCAAAGTTCCAGCTTTTATTGTCCTGATCTTACATGTTTCATACTGGCTGACAGTATGTCCTGGAGGTAACTGGTCCCCTTCAACCTACAAAGTTAAAGCAAAGACAAAACACACAAATCAGACAGAAGCCAAATCCCTCACACAGTCATCACACTAAAACAGATTAAATTTCATCTTTTCACAGGGACAGTTAGTTGGTAGCCCATCTTTAGTTACTATTTTTTGTAGATTTAGTTACTATATTTTGTAGATTTGGGCTCACCAAACACTGTATCAAATAACAGAGGTTATTTAGTAAGTTGATTTCTCTGACATGTTCCACAGAATATTCAATATTTTGACTGCTATCAAGTTATCTTGTGATCCCACCATATATATTATGTAAAAGAAAGTTCATTATCCCACAAAGATTAACATTGCTAGAGGAAACAATAGTGGTGATTCACAGTCTCACTTAACTTCTGAATAACCACTAAAACTGACCACAGTTAAACTAGCGTCAGAACTTGTGATTCCTTTGCTGCAAATACCAGCTTGGGGCTGATACAAAACCTAAGGTCATGAGCACATTCGGACACTAAGCCTTTCATGAGGGCAAAGAAAGTATCAAAGACATCTTGCAAACGTGCCATTATAACACTTCAGTTATCTCCTACAGTTCTTGGTTGTCACAGTACTTGTCAACTAATCACACGTTTGGGCTTTTTGGCTTGGTTGTTTGTTGCGGGGGGGTGGGTGGATGGTTTTGGTTTTTTTTGTCAGCATTTGCTTTTACTGCTTAGAGCCTGCTTCACATCTGAAAGAACAAGAAATATTCCCTTAGAATTCCTACTTAGAGGACAATTCAAAAAATTATGTTTGTGACTGATTTAAATACTTATCTTGACGAAAAGCCTTAAAAGCAGGATTATAAATTATACGAGCAAACAAAAATAAACACCAAAAAAAAAAGAGGAAATTTCTCTTTAGCGGTTGAATAGGCTATCTGTGGAAAGGAATGTTCAACAAGACCACTGATACAGAAATGGCTGAGCCCTACAGAGGCAGCATCAGGAATAGTACAGCTTCCCTTCTGCTGCTGTTATTTAACAGGAACCAAACTGTCCTCAGCTTGAGAACATGCTGTGACGCACCTGCTCCACTACCTTGATGGCAATTACATGCATAATGACTATTTAATCACTGTAATCACACAGCACCAATACTGTAACAAAAAAAAGCTGTTTCCCTTGAGAGAAAGATGGCCTCATCCTACCTGAGGGTTTGCAATCACAAACGAAAAGAAAAACCCTGTCAAAGATCCCCAGACATCACCATGATTTTTGTACATGAACTTGTTCACATTCACTGAGCTCAGAAAATGTTCTGTTCAAAGCAAATACGTATGTATCTAGGATTAACAGGATTTTACAAAGGCAAAATAATGTCATCATGAAATATTTTAAGATTGTGAAAACCGATTCTTAAATCTGTTTAGGTTAATTATATCAGTTGAAAAATACTACAAGACATAAACTTTTACTTGTCAAGAACAGACAAGAACCAAGCTTAGTCTTTGTGTCATCAATTCTCCTTCAGTCTCAGAACAAAAACCAAGGAGTTCAACCCATTTTCAGCGTAGCATTATTGCTCTGCAGATTTCCTTCTCATATGTGCACTCACAGCAAGCTTTCAGCTGGGACTGCTGTGATGATGCTCTCCTGAATCACAGCCTTCCTTACCCAGCTAACAGCTCCTTCTGCATCCTGAAGATGATGATGATTCATATCATCATGCCAGATTTCCCAGAGAAGCTTTACAGTAACATTTTACAATTTAACAGCTCTTCTGGGTTTTGAATATTGAGTCCGTGTTCAAATGGGAGCAGAATGATCAATGCCACATACTCCCCCAAGTAACAATTTAAGACATGTTTTGGGTTTCTGTGTGGCTCCTTGACAACACGTCTCAAATTCACCCTGAAGAATCGCCTCCCGGGCTAAATATGAGGTTCAGGCACAAGGCCATTTTGACCAGAGATTGTGCTTCAGAAATTATCTAATAAGGGATGAGTTAGAAATGAGGCTAAATGTTAGAACAACACCTTGGTACTAGACTAAAGACTTGAGGATACCGCATTAATGACTTACAGGTGTTAAAGACTCTGGATTGGTATACTGGCAAAACAAAAAAGAAAAAGAAGTAAGCTATTTATGAAGTAATTAGGAATGGATAGCCTATTTCACATTAATAGCACTAACTTCCATTGCTTTTCAACTGTTTATCACAGATAACCCTTCTTCTCTTCAGCAATATAGACATCCTTAATGAGTCTAAAGCTCTGCTGCTCCTGCACTAGGACATTTCCCAGCTTAGAAGGTCCAGCAACTTCTCGGTATAACACTAAAATACAACCTACTAAAACAGAGTAGAAAATGGAAGAAAAAAATGGGCATAATAGCTTCTGCATCTCTAAATACTACAGATAATTATTTATTTCTAGCAGTACCCCACAATGTTCCAGACCTCCTAGCAAGAAATGGTTCCAGACACTAGGTTTTAGTAGAAAAGTGCCTGTGTGTGTGCAGGAAGCAGTGGACTATACGGGAGCATCTTGTAGGACCAAGCCACCAGGACCTCTCAACAGAGCGTGAAGACCACTGGTTCAGCTGGCAAGCTGAGGTCCCAGGAGAGGCAGCCATATCTCAGCAGTAAGGTGGCACCATTTCACAGAGGGTCTGTGCCACCAAACAAAGCCGTTCCGGGGGCCCTCTTCTGCCCACCCGCTGCCATGCTTTTGAGCTGGTTTTCGTGCAGCCACGCAAGGAACTGGGCTACAAAAGTGTTCCAGCTAAAGCTGAGCCCTTCATGGCTCTTGGTGGGGTCAAGCATAACCCAGACCAGTTGCCCAACCTTTTTTACCCATGGCTGCAGCATCACATAGGCCAGCATAGTGAAAATGAGCTTGGGTTCAAGGAGTAAGACAATTCCTGGAAGCGCTGCAGGTTTACCTCTGCAACAACAAAATTACAGGCTGGGTAACAGTCTCGTGTCATGAACCGATTCATGCATTTTATAACTAGACAGGGCAATGCACAAGCCTGCTGCACCAAAACCCACAGCAACGTCAATGCAGCCCCACAGGGAATGATTGAAACTACACCAGAGTAACTTGCAAAATTCTGTTCCACAGGTCCTGTGGCTGTTTTAAAGGTATATAACGTTATATATCTCATTTAAAGGTGTGCATATTATTATATCTAACCCCACCATTACAGAAACACCTAAAAGGATATGTTGTTACTATCACTATACACCTCCATTCAAATTTCCACTAAGCAAAAATTGCTTAGAAAAAAATCTATTGCTGACCTTTCATCTTATGATTAAAACATCATTTTGAAAATAACTAGTTACACAACATAACCTCTTTCAAACACAGAATAAAGTCTGCACCACAGCACTTTGCCATTAGTCTTTCACCCAGCAGATTTCCCCGCTCCATGACAGGCTGAATGAAGGCTGTCTTCTCCTCCCCTCTCATTCACTGATGTGAACGTGTACTAAGCAAGGACAGAATCTGCTTCCAAGATTGATACACGCTCCTTTAAATTCTCCTTTAATTGCAACTTGCCGAAGACATCATGTTAGGAGAAGCTTGTTATTTTTTTTTATACATATATAAAACAAAACAACAAAAAAACCCTACACACAAACAACGAACAACAAAAAACCCTCCAAATCCTGAAAATCTAAAACTAAGTTTGTCAGCAAGACATGAAACTGCTAGAAATCCTTTTAAGACACTTTTAGGGATTGTTTGTATTTGTATTACTTTAGTAAGCTTGCCTGTAAGTTTAAAAGGAAAAAGGACTTGGCAGACTTTCAGAATAAGACATTGTGGGCTGAGCTAGCATGCTAACAGGAAACTGCTCAGTCTGGATTTAATCAAGAGGCCATCTCTTCACTGACATAAGCAGGCTACCCAAAGGCAAGAGTTTTTGTGTTTGTTTTTGCATTGACTGCCTGCGCAGAGGCATACTGTAACTATTGCTATTAAAAGATTTTCCTAAAGCTCTTTGCAAGTTTTGACAGTGGCACACGGTGATCGCTGTTATGTGGTACCAATTGAAGCCACCAGAAGGTTTGCTCTGTTTCCCTCTCCTTCCTTTTGTCTCCATCAACAACACATGCAGCAGCCTAACAAAGGTCCTAGACCCCAACATCTCACAGATTCAGCAAGTTTTCTTGGCTGAAAATCAACAAACAAATATAAAATGCCATATATATATTTAAATAGTCTCACTTTGACTTTTCAGGCAAAGAATTACAGCCCCGATAATCTGCAAGAGTAGTGATGAGCAAAAAACTTCCTACCACATAGAGGACATCTTTCAAGAGCAAGCACAGAGAGGCTGGACTAAGGTATGTCCTTTCAACTCCTTATTCTTCAGACTGTGCGGGTACTGACCTAGCATCACCGCAACACCTCCACTGACCCTCTGCAACACTGTGCCTTCAGAGGGTTTTGAAGCTTTCTGCTAAGGGCATTGTCCTACAGCTGTAGGGCAGGAAACATTATCCGTGCTTACAGTTCCTGCTGAAACAGGAGAGCTCTGCACAAACTGAAAGCCACTTTAGGCTAAAAAGGTCCTCCAAACGCAGCTGCAGATGCCTGGTGCCGAAGGAGCTGTCTCTTGGTTCCAAGCTGGCCGCAGTTCCAGCCCTGCCCTTGCCCCTTCAGGCTGGCTCCTGAACCCGCCCTCAGTCCCACTCACCAAGGCTTTGTGAGAGTGCAAGGCAGCTGCACACACTGTTGCAGGATGAGGAAGAGATGCATAGCATCTTAACAGCCGACAGATGTGGTCTGTCTGTAGCAGGCCCCAACACAGGGCTTGAGCAAGCAGGTCCGAGGTTACGACATCCTGTAATCAAGAAGGCTAACGACCAGGTGAGTACAGACAAGGGGCCTTTCTGAACGCGCGGACACACCGTCAGCAGCCTTTCCAACCGCCGCCTCTCTTTCCCATCAGGCCTCCTTTGCAAGGACCGACTATGATACACCAATTTCTTGCCATTTTGTCTGCTGAGGAGAGAAAAATAAAGCAACACCTCCACGTGCCCCAAAGTCACCAGGTATTTCATTCAGCTTAACAGACAAAATGCAGCTCTTGGTGTCACAGCCTCGTGTGTCAGAGGTACAAATCCTATCTGTTAATCTTCAATGGCATTATAAATTAAATTCCTCAACTCCTCAGTTAGTAAAACTTCCTATCAATAGGAACAACAGGCTCTTCAAGGTAAAGAACAGTTAAAAATCTGAACAGTGCAAAAATAAGCTGCGACCCAAATAGACATAGAGACTGCTAGTCGTGATTTCAGAAGTGTCACTGGAAACAATCTCTTTTACCCAAAACCCACTAATCTGCAGCTTTTTTCAATGAAAATGTTGTCTGTTACAATTCTGAAAGTGAGAATCATGGAATGAAATCAATGTAATCACTTTTCATTAAGCAGACTAAAAAAATACTGAAGAAAACAAATGGCATGAACAGTAAGTACATCAGATATCAAATACTAGAGGTTTAGTCATTTAAAACATTATCACTTTACTAAAGACTTGTTTTATTTAAAAATTCTGCAAAAAAATGATTTTCAAGAGCACATAACTAACTAGTGCCTCTTAAATTCCATTTTTATTGATTTTGACAGTTAGATTTCTAAATGCTTTTGACTTCGTATGAAGCTTACAGCTTTTCCAGATGGGTAGTTTTCCATTCTAGTTATTTTTATTAACTTACTGGACAGACACCCTACACTGGACTAAAACTGCCCAAAATTGCAGTCATTTGTATGTTAGGCAAAAATAAGTCTCTTTAATCTAAAGAGTGACTGTTTCATTTCAGTGTTTGCCTAAATATCAATCAGCTTTAACCTTCTGAAAGGAGGAATAAAATGCTTTTTGTAATTTTAACCTTAATTTTTTGATAATGCTTCTTAGACTCTCCAGCCTAAGCCTACAATATCCATACTCATCCTTAATTTTATTTTTTTAAATCATGGAATGATTAAGCTTCAAAAGTTCCAGAAATACAATCATCCATAACACTAGTCTGACAGAAGAAAATACTGAGGCATCCTTCATTTAACAGGCAATCACACATCACTTAAAGTAGCTAAAACAGAGTTGTTTGAAGAACAACCGTATTCCTTGGCAAAAAAAAACAACACAGAACTTAAGCAGCAATAAGGCTTCAAGATGCTATGTAAAACTTCTTTTCACTTTGGTCAAGTATTTTTGTAAAAGACAACTTCAAAGATATTAGCAACTTATTTGGTTCTAATGAACTTTATAATTGGACCTGCTCCCCTTAAAAGGAAGGAAGCAAGACTCTCTCATGTGTGTATAGACATAAAATCCACAGCAGCTGACAATCATGCTGAACTGACTCAAACTTGGGCACATTATGCCTACTGCCCCTGTCCAGACCACATGATCATTAAAAAAAACTATGAAAAATGGTATTTTTGCACTAACAATACCACATAGCAGCGTACATTACAAAGATCAGTGACTGGACTAAGTTTATCAAATGAAGCCCGAGGCTTCAAGCATTGTCAGGATAGGCCCCTGGGTGTATACATCTATGCTTCCTCCTGCGATCAGTTTTGTGGTTCGGGCAGCACGTAGGAGCCTTGTATCCCACCACTGTCCTCTTTGTCCTTGTCCTCTGTGCTGCAGAACCGTCAGCCTGGAAAATAGATCACATGAGATAAGACTCTGAATCTGAAGCTGAATTTCCACTCTAGGAAACCACGGCTGGGAACGCAGGAGTGGGGAGGCCAGAGGTAGGATCTCCTGCAGCCTGCAGGCTCCAGGCAGCATGGTGCTTTCCTTCGCTAGAGTGGCTGCTTTTATCATGCCGCACAATTGGAAATAAAATGAATTCAGAGCTCTCTGCAGAGCTTTCTCCCTTTGCTAACTCCCATTTCCTCATTGCAGATGCTGCTGAAAATCAGAATTCTGTCTGTTGACTGCACCAAACTCAGAAGCCAAAATAACTTTGAGCTCCTTCCTATGATCTGACGGCTAGGGGTATTCCTGGATTTCCAAAGCTCCACCCTTTTCCCTTCCTTTCTTACCACATAAATAACCTTTCTTGGCAGCAACCCCAAGTTTCCAGGACCAATTAATTCCATGATCATTGTTCAAAAGGCATTCTCATTTTCTCATATCCTTAAAGCTCACAGTCTGGCACGTATCTGTCTGAAGATCTGGCTAACAGTGACAAAAGCTGTGGGTCATATTCAGAGGTTAAAAAAAAAAAAAAGCCTTACACAAATGCTGTTGCTCAGTTAGAACCCTTTCACTCAAGCACCTTGCAGCTACTTAAAGCCACTCAGGGGAAAATAATAAACAACGTGCATACCAAGGCACTGAGCAGTGCTTCTCACACCTTCTGAAGTTATGCAAATTCAGACTCATTTGGTTATCAAGAATGATGTGGAACTAGCTCTAAATAAATCAAAGCAAAAGTAAAGAAACCTAATTTACATATCACCTCTTGCTGCATGCATATAAAGGAATTTAAGCGAGCCCATAAAGCGGTTGAATCTTCAAAGAGATCTATATTAAAACGGTATTGTCCAACAACAGCGTAAAAAAATCCCTGCCAAGGGAAAATATAAATTCCTCCTCACAATTTGGTCCACTTCTTAGAGGCACTTACACAAAGGAATGTGGCTTCATTATTCAATGAGAATCAAGTCCTCTGGCAGGTTCACTATGTAGTACACGTGCTTTTTAAAGAGTCTAAAAATTGCCCCAATGGTGTAGTCCCAATCTTCAGCTATCTTGTATGATTTACACACGTACCTTCTCATTGCTTCCTACACTCAAAAAGCTCCTTCTCATTCTGGCTCTCATCCGTCTTGCTAAGCCTTTTAACAAAATCAAGAAAAGCCCTCCCACCCTCTTATCTGTCTTCACTGAGTTAAATGAAGCTGATATATCAGATTAGTTCAACTCTTTATTTTATTTTTTTTTTATTTTTTTCTTTTGACACATTTCACAGACCTGCAGTTTGCCACAGCCAGGTTCTCTCACAGCATCAGGCCAGTGACATTATTTTCATAATATGTTAGGATGCACAAGTATTCCTTGTGATGGTTTTGATTGGACATAGAAATTGAGCAAGTTCCTACTTTAAAATAGGAAACCAAGAAAAAGAAACCAGTAAGTCAGGTAGCACTCTTAGTCATGTGCGTTTCATACTGTTTGAGATGTAGCTGTCATCAGATGACATTTGCTAGAAATATTTTTCTAACCCAACAAACAAATCTGTCCCATATTATGAGAAGAATTACTTCTATAAAACCTGGCATCCTCCTCTCTTCAGTGCATAGGAACACCAAAATGTCCAGTCACCAAACTGAGCAATAAATTAATACTAGAAATAACGGATGGCTAAGTGAATAGGGCACCAGAACGAAGGCGAGGAAATAGGATTTATTCCTCATTTTGGCAGTAAACTCAGGACATTCTGTAAAATATTTTGACTTCTGTAGATGAAGGAAATGCTACATAGTGTCTCCACAAGGGAAGAACTCCACACAGTCTTTGGACTTGCGTAAAACTGTCTGAACTAATAAAAGTTTTCACAGGCATGGATTATAGGGAGTCCATGAGAGAGGGAAACAGGCAGCTGGGGCAGTTCCCCTGTGCCCCAGGAGCAGTAAGTAGTAATTCTTTCTTCTGCTAACATCCCTTGTCTTAACTCCTCTTCCTCCCCTTCCCTCTCCACGCACACTGCTTCCAACCTGTCCTGGAAGCCTGTAGGCGCTAAAGCCTGCTTACAGATGCCAGGCTGAGTTGCTTACCAGCGTGCATAAAAGAGAAAGGAAGGGATGTTGAGCAGGGAAACAAAGTACAAGAGGTGGCAGCCAGCTCAGATACTTCACCTGACTCTGACCCGGAAATGGCTTCCAGTAATCCTGGCTACAGACTGCAATGCCAGGTACACCGTGCCTTCCACCTCAGGGGTGCTGGTACCTGCCAGATGCCGCAGTCCTTCCAGCCACAGACGGGCACATAAACACTGACCTGCTCTGGGATGTACTTTGGAGCCCACAGGGGGCATACTCTGTGGAGCTAAGCAGTATCGTTTCTACGCAGAGGCCGCACAACCGGTGTAGAAGACCACCAATCCAACCTCACGTTGTTGCAACGAGCAGATGGCGGAAGCTAGGAACAACAACTGAAAACGTGACAGACCCATACACTCGACTCAACAGGCCGGATTCCAGCTCACTTCTTCGTAAGGTTTCCTTGAGAGCAAATGGACTCCTGCCATAAGGAAAACTACTCCCCAGTACCTCCTCAGCCATTTTCCTGTCTTTGGAGGAATCTCCTGCCAGTGCCATGCAATGCCAGTCGGTCTGGATCTTAATGTAGGGCTGAGACACCCAAGTGTTCAATCAAAGAGACCTTTATAAGGCCGTAGCTCTTGCACTGTTACAGAGCGATTGCAGAATACCGTCCCAAGCCAGCAACTAAGGGCACAGCAAGCAAGGAACAGTACAAACCCACGTATGGGCAAACACTTTGAAAAAAGAACACTGTAAAAAAAATGGCGATGCTTCTATTAAACTACATGACACACCGATACACGTTATAAGATGTCAGGTCAAATACACATTGTAGCATGTGGCAAGGACAGTCATTTCTTAGTGGGTAAATCTCCTACAGAGGAGCTAAAAAAACTCTGAAATGTCATTTCAAAGATCATCTAGTCCAACTGCAAAAGTGTTGCATAGATGGCTACAAACGACTATGTCAACTTCCCAACTCTAAGAGCATTTCTAACAACCATGCACACATAATAACACACCTTTAATTTAACAAGTTTAGCAGCTTAGGCTGAATTTCCGAGCTAAAAGCACATCTTAGTCCCTTTTGGTTCTTCCAGGACTTCTTTTGTATGCAACTATTAAGAAATTCATATGTGGCAGGCTGCATAAACTAGAAGTCAGGTTGCATTATTCAATGACATGCCACAACAACATGGCCTCTACACAAAATACTTTCTGCTAGTTTAAACTAATCTAGATTTAAAAGGCCTACAGCATTGGATCTTTCTCCCCATTCCACCCACACCAACATCCTTCCATATATATATATATATATATATATATATATATATATATTAAAAAAAAGGTACTGCTGCTAACATCATCTTCCAAGCCCATAAATAGCTTATAGCCTGCCTTGAGATTGAGAGCTTTGTGTGTCCTTCCAGTCTGTGTACATAACCCTGTCTCCGCAAACTTGGCTCCTGGTCTTGTCCAGCTCAATGCCTGTGCTCTACTGCGTAACTGCACTGTCAAAGCTGTGTCCCCTCCCAGCTCCCCAGTTCCCTATTTTATTGTTTTATGACCCCTGACTACTTTGACACAAGGCTAGACAGCACAGTATTACTTCCAGTACAACTGCATTTTGACGCCACTTAATGTTGCTACAGAATCAGCCCAAGTACATCACCACCAACATCGACTGAAAATTCTCAATTATCCTCTTATTTATACACTGCCTGGATGTTAAAGATGACAACAACTTTAAATTTACCCTAAGAAAATCTATTATACAAATTCTGTTTGTGAAATACTGGTCAGTGAAGCAATTTGCCACAATTCTTTCATGCTGGGATTTTTTAATAAACACCAAGTATAGCAAAGAGAAGGAATGTTTGACATTGCCGCTTACATAGTCAGACTCTTAATATGGCAAAAGTCACGCCATTTGATGAAAATTATAGGTCAACATGAAAAAAAATGAATTTTGACCACTCAGAAATGTAAAGCTCATTTTTCATCAGTGCCTACATTGTTGGTAGTCAAAGACTGTGATGCTTTTCCTGTGAAAAGTCGCACCATTTTTTTTCATCCAGGAATGTAATTTAATTTAATTGTGGAGCTCATCATTGCTTTCTGCTGAGTCAGTAGAAACAAAGAAAGTCTTGTATGAGACAGCAGGCAACACTGCTGAACTCAAAATGGATTTAAGGATGCCAGAAGTAATAATTCTGTTGCATAATAACATGAATAAACATTACATAATCCCAAATGGTTTTATTCATCCTGATTGTATCATTGGCTTTCCTTTCACACTATAAAGCTTGCTCAAACAGTATGCAGAAATTAAAATTATACTGACTTGGGAAATAAATGTAAACTGCTACTGCACTCAGTATAAAAAACAAGGCAAGAGTGATAGATTTTAACAGTATGATGGAAAATAAAACCGTAGGTGTGGGGAGATTAAGTGCATTCTGACAGAGGAGAAAGCATTTAGCAGAAGAGTGATTCAGATTTTAAAATAAATTGAACTGGAAGCATACAGTATTTTCGTGGAAGAAAAAAAAAATCAAGGAAATGTTGTTACATGTTTCATAATAATTACTATGTGCAATCTCTATTGCCAAGCTTTTTTAATATTTTAAAACAGAAATAGGTTAGCAGTAAACCATTTTCATGGCCACAGCATGAATACATACCTAAACTGTATTACAAACCTCATTTCAATGGCTGTGCTTTTTACTACCCTTTGTTTTGAAACTAAGGGATCTCTTCAGGGTGGGGCCTGAGCATAAAAAGCAGTAATAGTAAGATAACATTACCTAATATTGAAAGTTACTAGCTTCAACTTTTATTGAAGTACTAACAGAGTCCAAAAATATTAGTTCAATCAGTAGTTCAGGCCAAACTGCATTTTTACTATGTTATCTAGATATCCCAGGGGATGTGATTACGGAGTCTGTTAAGATTCTTCTCTTGCACGCACACGTTTATGAGTACTGATATGTGTTTGTACCATACCTGTGACGGCAACATCCTTGTGCCATTTATATAGCTCTATTCTCTATGACAAATTCTGCACTTTGTAGATAAACAGCATAAGCTTATGGTAAAGAAGCATATTGTGTATAAATGACTGCATTCTTGTAACTACAACATCTGTCTCTTAACCCACCTCTTCTGACATAGCAGAAAGCAGCACTGGTTGCGTGAGCTGGCGCTGAACCTGCTGCAGCCGTTTGTACTTTGTTTGTAGAATGCTGTTGCAGTTGAACTTAAATCCTTGGGCAACGGACACAAATCAACACACGCACATAATTATGTGGAAGTATTGAGTCAGACCCAAATAAGCATAGCTTACAAGTAAAGGAGAAAGAGCAAGCAAAAAACATCAGGCTGTAAGATAAAACAGAAGTCCTCCACATTATTGTCCGTCTTTTGTGCGTGTGTGTTGTTTAATTACGCACCAGGAGTTAATAGCATCTCTCTCTTCTTCCCTGTCCTATTCTAACTCTATGACCACCTCAAGTTTTCTGAACAAGAAGACTGTTTTTCCATGAAGAAGAATGCAAGCTTCGTGGTTCAAGTAAGTGTGCAAGAGTTCATTTATGTTTCATATGCTACAGGGAGCAGCCAGCAGGCTGATCGCGCAGCCAGGATCAATCTGTGGCACTCAACAGGAGGAACACAGAAGTGTAAGACCTGACCTCCAAATGAAGTACATTAATGTTACTTATGAAACATTTCCAACAGCACCACAATGGCTGCCATGTGAAAACGTAAGTCACCATTCCTGCCCTAAAGGGACTCAACTCTAAAACATACAAAATGCACTGCAGGTAAGGCCAGAGATTACTATAAACAAACCAAACAGAAAAAAAAAAAAAAAAGGATGTGTAGATATATCTTCCTAATCATTTTCTTGTTCTGTTTGCTTGTAATATATGAGCTGGCTTCCAAATGCACCTCAGCAGCATTTGGTTAACTAATCTCTTTTGCACTGAAGACTATGGTTAATCCTGAAGTGCCTTGCCATTTGCATCCAACACCACTGAAGCTTTGAAATGTTACCAACCTCATCTAATAAATTCAATCCACATGAGTACTATGAACAGCTGAAGGACATTCTGCACTTAAAGATTTGAGCCAAAACAGCAACTCAGTATGATTCAATGCACACAAGCCAAGATGTGGGGGGGCATAAACTGTTTTCCCCTGTGTCTAGGGGTAAATAACCCCTTCCACCACTGTTTAATATGGGATGGTCTTTCTACTTTTGGATATATAGATACTTGGAAGTTTAAGCCATTGACTTCTTAAGTGTCAGAAGAAGCTACTGAGGTCAGGAAGCCTAAGCTAACACATAAAATATACAACAGGTCTCCAGTTTGAAGCTATGACAATTTGAACATGTCTCAACACATTCAGCCCTTCCTATCGTTTAACCATTCCAAGACCTTTGAATAGAAAAAGCCACTTTATAATAAAAAATATGTTGTTCTACTTGCACGAAGACCCCATGGACTCCCCAAGAAACAGCTCTTGACTGGGAGAAAGCTTGAATCTCTGCAAGGAGCAAGGCAACTGTAAAAAGCAGCTGAAAGGGTGGGAGGGGAAAAGAAAACAACCCTTTAAATTGCTTTCAGAACAAGAAAGGTGGGAAGAACATAAGAGGAAAACAGATGAAAGAACAGAATATAGTAACAGGATCACTCAGACAAAGCAGTTTAAATGCCTACACCTTATTAGCGTTCTTGCCGCCCCGTGGCGACACTGCCAGCTGTAGCCCATGGGCACAAGCTGGGGACCCGTGCGGCACCGAAAGCTCCTGCAAACAGCGCCGAGCAGCCCGCCCCTCCACGTGCCGCACTGCTGGGGTCCTGCGGGAAGGCTTCAGGGAGGAGGAGAAGCACCGGTGGCCCAGCTAACGCCCCTCGTCTGCACAGAAAGGGCCGAAGAGCCAGGCCCCCGAGTCTGTAAGCAGCGGAGTGGAGCTCTCCACATTTCAAGGGAGAAGCGGCACGGCGGGGTCAGAGCGCGCATCAGGAGGACCATGCAGGGCTAGAGAGCTCTCACGTCTCCAGCAGTGTCACAGTTTTCTCTCTCACAGGTTCGAATACGATCCGGTTAAATAAAAGTACAGCAGTTTGCCTCTACAGTCTTCAGATCATTAGATCCCAAAACGAGCAGTAAGTATGCTACAGAAGAGAAAATTGACCCCCCAAAAGATGAATTGGTCAGTTCAAATTACAGGGTGAGGCACTAGCTACTGAATACTGCGAACGGGACTCTGGACCTGCCGTGTCTTTTCAAATCCAGTATCACACTTGTCGTTAAATAGGTATGATGCAGATAACTTAATAACTAACATGCTCAATATAATAGGCAGCAGTGAGTTTATTCTGTGAAGATTTCTTGTTACTCTTAAGTAATGGGAGTCAAGTGAAGCAAGAGCAGTTATGGGAACACCACGAATTTCACTGGTGTTTGAAGAACACAACAATTTCTGCACTAACGCAGGACTCAGCTGCACAAAGAGGTTGCAAAAATCCGGACGCAAGTTGGTAGTTGGACATAAGCGGGTGGCACACAGGAATAAGTCAAAACTCCATCAGGCCGCAAGCCAGTAGTGTGACAGAGGAAAAGGCTGGAAACTGCTACCATGCAAAGGGGCAGAAAGCTTCACACCTAAGGTGGAGGCTGCCAGATTTCATTTTGGTTGCCAGAACTGTCTAAGGGCAGCTACACTCCAATGGGCAACAGAGGCTTATGCAACTAAACATAGAGAAACGTAAGAAGCCAGCAAAAAAAGTCTTTTGAAAGTACTACCCTCAAAGGTCACAGTGTGACACCCAGATCAGAGAAAAGATCTGAAGGGCTAGAGGAGGTAGAACATTAAATCTTTCAGCACAGCACTTGGAAGCAGCAACAAAAAGCAAACAATTCTGCAAAGTATAAATAAAGGGTACTGAACCAAGTCGAGGGACATTATTCCTCCACTGCATAAAAGGTCTGATGAGACCACATGTAGAGTACTATGCTCTGTTCTAGCTGCCTTATTTTTAATAGCTTAATACCTTATTTTTAAAGCAGCTATTATGAAGTTGAATGGGGTAAAGCAAAGGGCAACCCGCACGATTCCTACCTTCACAGAGTTTAAAACAGTGAGGATGCGGACACTTGTTTTATGCACACAAAAAGAAAGGCAGGATCTGAGCACCCAAAGTTCTTGTTGACCAGAATGAAATTGTGGGACTGCTGGAAAACAGGCACAGATTATGTTGCAATATGGCCCTGACATCTTCTGGACATTAAAGTTCTCATGATTCTTTTTATGAGTGCCTGTGTTCAATTTTATTCTGCCTCGTTAAATATTTGCTGCAAACAAATTGAAAACAGAACTTTATAAACAGCAACACATACTAATTGTCATTTTAAACTAAACTAGAGTATATTCCTTCTGACAATGACCGGATGCCATAGAGAAAGGTGAAGAAATAACACCCATAACATAAAGAACAACCAATCTAAAACGAAAGACTCTGCTCAACTGCTGGAAGTGTTTGTTTTAAACCTAAATCGCAACAAGTTACATGTCTTCTATTTTAAATTTCATGTAGTATTCATGTATTTGTTCTCATTATTTACATAAATGTCAAATCCTTTCTGAATGGACTCACTGGACTCGGTTACTACCAGCAGAGTGCCCTTCAAGTTAATTACATACAATTAAAAGGAAGTTTCGTTTTCCCCCTCATTTTCAACACACTGCTTTCCTATCCCACCAAACACTCCCTGGAGACGAAGCATTCCTACTCCACTCACTATTTGAAATGCCTTTGCTGTATCCTCCTATTCATTTCCAGTATCAGGCCCTGAGCCTGTGAACATTTAACAAACACACCTACTGTTAAACCTGCATGTCAGCCCTAGTTGCACCAAGACTCAAATTTAACAGCCCTCACCTTTCCAGTGTTTCCAAATGCCTACAGTCGTATCCCATCTGCGGATCCCTTTTCTAGTTCCCACAGCTCAGAGATAAGGGAACAAGAATAAAGGACAGCAAAGATACTACTGTAATCTCTTCCATAGCAGTACTTTCTAAGCTCCACTCCATTCCCTCCTTGCCTGCTACAGCCTAAGATTTGAAGTTGCTTTCGCAACTGGTGGTGAGCGAACGCTTCCACAGAACTCTGGGCTCTCAGGTGGCCAGGTCTTCTCCCCAGGTGGTTCTAATCAGTTCACTTCTGGTCCTAAATTGTTTCAGTGTGCAGCTGTGCGTTGTTAGCCAGCTGCTCCTTGCTGCATATATGCCACATGTGGAGAAGATATCCAACTGATAAAGCTATGAAGCCACTATATAAATATTGCTGAGCAACTTTGACAGCTAATGCTTCAAACTCTTCAACAACCTTAAAAAAAAAAAGCCTTTTAAAAGTCAGATCATCCCAGCAATGCTTTTTTTCTCCTCTCTTCCCCACCTCCCAAAATAAAGGAGAACTATCCCAAATCCAAACAACAGCACTGCTGCTGAGTTGTAAGCCCCACCCAAACGCATAGTTTTGTACTGCGTTACACTACAACATACTTCACATAGCCTGTCTTGTGAAAATTTGTGGCTGTGCTTTGAAAGCCATTTGGATGAAAGATGCTGTAAGAATGCATCATTATCATTTCATTAGGATGTATTTTTACTTTCCTTCTGGTGAATTATCAGTGGCACGGTACTGAACTCCAAAGCAGCTGTATTCAGGCACTAGCAAGAATTCGTTTTGGTCCAAAACAGAGTGGTTTCCATAAAAAAATCCACTCTCACACATTTCAAGAAAATTCTTATTCCAAGTGTAAAAACCTGGAAAAAAAGATGACAGACTTTATATTTCAGCCCTAAATGTAGAGCTACCTGCTGGTGTAGCACTTATGGAAAACTACAGGTCACATCTCAAGAGCTCGTATGGCCACTTGAGCGTGAAAAAAACCTGAATTTTGGTGAGAATCAAGGCAGAAGAAGTTCTGGTAGAATGCAGGTGAGAATACTGACAGCTCCCTGGAGATAACTACCGTTCAGCCACTGGGTCCTTTACGGATGAGGTCTAGGCGCATCCATGCTAAGTGTACAGAAAAACTTGTAAGTAGCACGTATGGAAGTACCATTCCATCGTGCAAGGAATGCTCTGTCAGCCTGGCCAACATCCACTGGGCAAGAGCAGCTTTACTGCTGGCTGAGCAACCCACAAAGGACGTACCATGTCAGTGCAAGACGTACATTCTGTTTTTCTGGTGTAAACAAACCACAACACCAAAATTTATGCATAAAGATGTTTTACAAGCTCTGATACTATCTTACTGGGGTAATAAACAACACTAAGACATCACACTTACTTTGCCTCTGGTCTGCAAGATACTACACACCAGCTATACAAAGCCAAGCAAGAATATGAATGAATATGAATCCCACCGCATTAGCATTCACTTACCCATTTCCCACCAGGTAAACCCGTTTTTCTTTTAGGAGCTAGGCCATGAGCTGATTGCTTTGTGATCGTTTCTGCACACAGCTGTACCCCCTTACAACACTGGCTACAGGAAGCTATATATTTAGAAAATAGATTCCTACAGCAGTAGTAAAAGATGCAAGTTCAAAGCATGCATATACACACTGTCACTTAACATATTTTTAATTAGCTTTACCAAGGCTAAATTTAAATCCAAGCGTGACTAACATGCTTGCAATGCTTCAGCCTGTTTCTTAAATGAAAACATCAAAACCCAAACTGTAAAACTAATGGTTTCTCCAGGGCTATTCTCTTTACAGCATCTCAGTCCAGCTCATATGCTACTTCTCCCAGGCTTTCCGATGACACATAGCCACATTCATTGCCAACACTTCTTTAACCCAACAAGTGACCTAGATCTTCCAACATTCAGAAAGAAAATGCCAGTTTCTTTTCAGAGCAAGCTGATTTTTCGTTATTCCTTTCACTTATTTCTTCTTGGAAAAGCAAGGAAAGTAAAATTAAATGAAGTCAACAGCAGGATAGTTAAGATCCTATATTTAAGGGAGAATCTTTACCATCCAAGAAGCACAGTTTAAAAAGACATGGATCCTGGCTATGAAAGGAATTCCCAGTGGAGAAGAATAATAGTATGGGGCGTTGTTATATTCTACGTGTCACAGTAAACTGAAACATGCCAAAAGCAGATTTTCATACATAAGTAGACTGGCTGAAAGATTTCCAAAACGCAGTCGCACACAATCAGTGCAAAAAAGCCAGAACAGTGCAATCCACAGCAACATCTGCTCTTCTGAGACCTCCCTTACCTCTCATTATTCCACTTAATATAACAATCATTAGCAGGAGATGCACTCTGCACAGTCCTGTAGGAAGAGAGGCTTCCTGTGTGTCTCTCCCTAGTTCTCTGTGGCCAAGCAAGTGTCCTGTAGCCTCACTCAGTGTTAATAACATGCAAGATTAAAGCACTGCAAACCTGTCACCCTTTGACAGTTTGGAATGTGAGGTTTTAAACTCAACCGAGAGCATGACATCATGCTGCAAAGCTAGTTACCCTTCTAATTTATGCATTTTGTATTTGGGACTGGGAAAGTAAAAGATGGTAATTTTTCAGACTTCAATTTTAAAACTCATAAACAGCTCAGGTTTCATTTTCAATTGTCTGTTCCAAAGACAGCATCTATTACCCAGCTGATGACTGCATCTAAGAATGCTACCTGGAATATCCCTATAGCACAGAAGTGTGCCCAAACCAGGAAGTAAAGAATAAAAAATCCGTAAGTAGTCATTAATAAGGGCCATGATGCTACGGTATGATTATGCCCACAACTGAAGGAAAGGGCAGGAGGAAAGAGCCTACTCAGAACTAAAAGGCAAGCTGAAGAAGACTCCAGGGTTTTCTTTTGAAAACTATGTACCTGTCTATAGGTAAAATCATTTGATTCTGAAATCTACTATACGTCTTCCCTGCGGGTCTCCAGCAGCTGGCAGGTATCTTACACCACCAAATCAACATGAGTAGTGCCCATTTTCCTTCATTCGCCATCTCCAAGATAGTTCTTCAGAATACAGCATTTGGAGTGGGACAATAGTGCAGTCTGGTTTCTGCAGGGTGCCTGTCAGCTCCTTGGGAACTGCTCTTCTGCCTCCACCAAGCATATGGCCAGAACTGTGCCTTGGCCTTGGTCTGGGTAGTCAGGACAGGCTGCAGGAACCTGGTTCGAAAGAGTCTGATTTAGCCAAAAGGGACCAACATATGCTATAAATCAAGAGACAAAACAGCAAGCTGCAGCAAGGACAAAGATCGGTAAGTCCTTGCCTACTGGTTGCGCAGGAAACTACACATGACAAGAACATCTGGGACCTAAGGGTAAGATAAAAAGAAATCACCGAGCTGGCTCAGAAGGGCATACAGGAGGGCAAGAGCAGGCTCAGAGAAAATTTGAGGCTTTGCATGTTCCTAAAATGTTGATGGTTCAAGGCACCATTTAAATCGCAACCTGTATTTAGGAGGTCAGTGTTGGAAAGAAAAGAAATCCAAGTTAAAAGTTCTTTCCTGACATAGCCTTCTCTTTGACTTGAAAAATATGTCCTAGGTCCTAACTGGGATACATATTAGTTAGAAGTTCTTGAACTGTTTTTCTGACTGAACTCTCCAAAACCAGCTTCCTGCCAATGTATGTGACTGTAGAGGTGTTTAGAAGCCAAACATGTGGTCATATGCAGTGTGCTACACAAGACAATTATTCAAAAGTCAGTTTTGAAACGACATGCAGTTCTCAGAAAAGGTTATTATCCAATACTATCAGTGCAAAGAAAACATTAAAATATTTAATGCTAGAATCGGTACTTCTCACCTTTTCCCCGTCTCAGAATTGTGAAAACATTTAAAGCACCCTTTCACAGAAGTTCACTTATAGTTTTTGAAGAACATGTTCAGCTGTACACCCAATGCTGTAGCATTAAAGACACCTTGAGACAAGTAATCTTTTGAATCAATCTCTGACTGAATAAACCCCAGAGCCAGAACTCCAGCTGTGGCCAAAAAAGTCAGCAGAAAATAAATAAATAAATAAATAAATAAATGCATATCTAAAACCTGCTCTAGAAATATAATGAGGGGGTAACTAAATCAGGCAGCACTGGTATGAGGGAGCTTATTATTTCACCATTATCTGGATATTTAAGACACAAAAGAAGAGCAGTCTGTGGCATCCATTAGCACAGCAAGTAACTTAAGACTTGAGGACTGGCTCCCAAAGCTCAGCAGCCATTTAGGATGTGGAGATACAGGCTCTGTATGGCTCCTCCAGCACACAGAGGCTCAGGGGAACTCCGGTTCCTGGCTGCATTTCCTGTGACCTGCCCCAGTAAAAACTCCAGAGGCAGAGCGCAGGTCTCCTCCTCTCTCCTTCCACAGTAAAGCACTCCAACAGGAAAAACACTCGCAAGCATAAGGGAGCCCCTCCTGTCTCAAAGACTCATTCCGCTCTGCTCCCCTGATTCCATGAGTGCTGGACACAGTTCGCCCACCCCTCCCTAACCTCTGGAAGGGTGAGATAAAGCACTCCAGCTGCCTGACAGGGAGGTCTACAAAAGTGAGTTCACAGGACTTCAAAAACTGTTTGTTTTTCATTTTGTAATCTTGTCCGTCTGCCCATGCCGCACCCATCCCTTTCACTGCTCATTTTCTGCAGCAGTGCATCCACTCTGTTCTTATGCCACCATTCCCACTCCTCCAGTTCCACACCAGTATTTTCCAACAATTTCTATCATCCCTCTGATACTTTTCTGCATCTGCTTCCCCATATTCTGCTTGCCAGAGTATATTCAGACATCTGCACCGCCAAGGCACTCTTCATCCGTCTCACTGCTGTCCCCTCCTGCCTTCCCCACAAGTAGTCCTCTCACACTGCTTCTAGAACAACCTCCAAAGTAAAATTGTGTTGGTGTTTTGTAAATATAAAACTTCCTCTTCTCATCTCAGTCTCTCCAGCACCAGGACAGACTAGCACCGCTGCCTACCTTGAATCAAGGAAGGCCTTACAACCCTGGCTTCTCTTCACCAGCCCGAGTAAGACAATGGGGACTTCTACCGCAAGGCAGCTGTACTAATTTTTCTCCTCTGGACTCTCCTCTCGCCTTCATCTTCTACACATAACCTGGATCTCCTTTCTTCTCTTTTCATGAACTCCCACACTTTTGCCCCCAAAATTTCCGTAGCAATGACCTACCCTAACCTTTGCCCTAGCTGCACACCTTCTTGCTCTTATATTTCCACTTAGAAACATACAATTGGAGGATGTCGTGTTCTGCTACCAAAGGAAATTACCTTATAATCCTTTTCACCAACTAATCCAAATCCAATGTTGATGCTGCTGGGTTCTTTACTTCCTTCACTCTTCCTGGAGTGCCACTCCATTATCTCATTGCTATGATGATTTGAAACTTTCTTCTAATTTCTAGCAAGGTCTATGCCAGTGTAAATTTATACCTGGTGCGAATGGTTCTTCTCCCTCCCTTGTGCTCATTTCGTGATTTTTTATAGGTATTAATCACTGTCTTCATTTTGTTAAGCTAACAATGCTGTACTGCTCAGATAATAACCAGACACACATCGTTTTCTTGATGATCCCAAAAGTTCTCTACTGTCTCCCAGTTTAAACCAACTTTTCTTGAAAACGACCAGAATTACACAGTGACCCATAACACCATACAAAGGGGCTTGCGTTTCCCATCTCTACTGGCAATAATCTAGAACATTTAAGCATCTCATTTGCCTTTTCTGTTTTACATTGCGCTGGCAGGTCATATGTCCTTTGATTGATTAAAACACCCCAAGTTGGAAGGGATAAAAGAGGACAAAAGTATCAGCCTATGACAGAAGTTATTTGAATTCTTTCACAAATATGCCTTTGCATTCTGTGCTGCTTAATCTCAACCTACTTCTGTTGCACTAATCCCAAATGTCAGCCTTGTAGGATATTTCCATCCTCCAGGTGTTTTCTTCCTCTGCCAGACCACCAGATTTCGTCAGCATGCTTCTGCTTTTATGTCACTGGCCTTAATGAACACACAACAGTTCAGCCACAGGACTGACTCGCAGAACTCCCGTAGGCACCTGTCTCCAGACCAGCAGTTCCTCTTTCAGCTTGAGCTGCAGCACCTCCTCTTCAACAGCTCCTTTACTGACCTTATGATTCCTTAGTCTCTCCTGAGACTTTTTTTTTTGAGCGATTTCAATACTAGATTTTCAAACAAAAACAGATTAAACCCAGAGCCTTTTCTGAATCCAGAAGATCAGTTATCTTTGTGAGACAAATATCTTCTGCCTACGCATCACATCTCCCCCCATCCCACCCCAAATACAGCTATCACGTTTCCTGTTCTCCAGTCATACAATGCTATTTATGACTTGACAAATGAATTCAAACTCCTTGCTGCTCAACTATTATTTTGTGTGTCAGTTCCTTTCTAGTTCTGGGCTGGAAACCAGCAGCTGCCCAGTGCAGGCACATCAAGCTCTTAGGCAAAGAGAAAACTTAAAGACATGTAAAAGGCTCGTGTGCCATCATTACCATCAACCTTCAGGGTCACCTTTATCACACTTGCAGAAAATATGCAAAAAAAAAACTTTAGTTTTTTGAGTTATATGTAGATTACTTGTAATTCCTATCTCATTCTCTCTGTGAAGATGACTTTTTTTATTGCTGCTGGTTTTATATGCCTGACAAACCTTTGACTGCTTGTTTTCATTTGCCTTGCAAGGCTTGACTTTGGCAACTCTGATTTTAACCCTTAGATAAAACTTTCTCAGCTTACGAGCTTTTCTCAGTTTGTCAAAACCTAATTCCTTAAAAAAAAAAAAAAAAACTTTTAAATGATTATTTTTACACATTTCTCTGAAAGGCTTCCCCCTGCCATTTAAACTCAAAGTCAGTGTAGCATTTGCAATTTTGACTGTCAAACTTCCAAGCTCACACATTCAGTTCCCTGAACTTCCTACCTGATTTCACTGAATACTTCCCCTAGTTTCTAAGTATGCCACTGCAAAACCAAGCATCTCACAGACCTACCTCCTCTACGTACCTTCCTACTGAATCTAAGAATTACCTGAAAACTGACATAAGGCAACCCCCTTGACGCAGCATCATCTCTTATTGGATCACTCATATTTCATGAAGGAATCAGGTAGCAATAATATCTACTGCTTTGGTTCAATTCTTGTCAGGTGCCAAGAATGTTCATCCACTGAGGTAGCCTTAAATCACCCCGCCTTTGTTATTTACACAGTCATTCCTTTTCTTCCTGCCTTACTGTCCTACATCACTCATTCCTTTCTCTTTCCATCACTGTAAGGTCCGTCCTGCTCTCGCTGAGCCCTGGTGCACCTTCACTGTGTGCATCCACTGGCCTCTGGCACAAACACAAACACAACCACCAGGCCTATTATCTTCACTAGAAAAGCCTTTTCTCCCCTCCCCTTTCTTCAATTTTGTCCACTCCATAGTCGAGCAACTTCAATATTTCAATCTCATCTGCAGTACCTGCAGTCCTGGCCCCTCAAATTCTCCAGCCCTTGTTCCTCTTTGCAAAGGACCACTTGAACGACTCTCATTTCTGCTGTGTGAAAAGCACGGAAGTTTCTTGCCTGTGCTCCTCCTCTGATCCTGTCACTTTTCTGACAGATCCCATCCCATCCCACTCCCTTGTACCTCTCATACCTTTTGCCTCCCCTATTCCCCCCACTCTCCTTTTCCAGTCAAAATTTCTTACAGACTCTCACCTCTTAAAAATTCCCTCTCACTCTCTCCACTTACTTCTTTCCCTGCTTTTTCCTTTCTTTTCAACTCCCTGTTTACATTTCTGTTTGTGATTTACAGTAACTCACCGACTGGAGTTCACCTCTTCCAACACCATTCATACTCAGCATACTGCACTTGGCAACAGAAATTCAGGTGTTCAGCAGCTGATCTACTTTTAGACCGCTAAAGAGCCAAGGCTCTGATCAGCAGAGCCACTGCTCTACTCCTCTTATCTGCTTCTGGCTACAGTATGACTCAGCTGCTCTCTGAGTCTTGTTTCATGGGTACATCGCTGCCAGTTCAAGATCAAAAAGCCCCACACAATTCTAAACTTTTCACCTGTCTTTTCTGCTTTGTTGCCTTTTCTTCACAGACAAGAGCACCAGCCTGTCTGACATGCACAGTGCCAGCCTCCCTATGAGCTGTCTTTACAACCTCAGACATAAGCTGGATCTCATTCTTTGGGTTCTTTCTGGGTCATGGTTTTAAAATACAACCTTCTCTTTCTAGCCATATCATTAAGATTCTTTACTGCACTCTCAAACCTTCTAATCCAGTTACTGATACGCCTTTTTCTCTAGTCTGATGTAATCCCATTCAAAACGATGCTGAATGTCAACTCAAAAGGCTGCTGCAGGAAGCATTCGCATCCTGCCCTGACCATGCCGTCCATCTATGTAACTCTCTTCTTCCCCTTCTCTTCCCTTTCCTCTTCTACTTCCTTCTCTCGCACAAAAAAAAAAAAAAAAATCAATGTGATTTCACAGCCTTCATGCACTGCTCCCAATCTCCACGCCATCTTGCTGAAGACCCTGCCTCCTACTGCAGGTCTATTCTGGAGACACCTACACCCACTTCATTTTCAAAAAAATGTCTTCGTCCTTTCTCTTGTTGAACTGTTCATGCTTGGGAGGGATTCTCTTTAAACATCTCCACACTTGGCTTTGGAAATTTTCTTATGGCTCTATGCTGCCTGGACGTTTACAAATAACTTGAAAAACATCATCAGACTGCTGGGAAATTCATAGCTCTGCCTTGGATACCAACCATCAGATGACATAACATATGTGTACAGACAAGCCTTATTTGATATTTAGTAAGTTCTTTTTGGTCAGGTTAGCACTTTTGGGCAGCATCTATCACAGCCCTGAGCTATTACTAGGGCTTCCAACCTCTTTTAATACTGTAGTGCCTAAAATCCTAACCTTCACTGAATATTTAGTGACAAAAATAGTAGTTATTGTTGGCATCCTTTGATGTCTAATATTAAATTTAAAGCTAAGAAATTCGGTGTTTATACAAAAGCTTCACAGTTTCGAAAGTTATGGAACTGCTGATGACTGTGTAAATCGCAAGCTGTTCATTTCCTTTTTTTATTAATTATAGAAGTTTGAAAATAGACATTTTTGCATTTAAATAGGCAAGTGTTCGCAGTGCTTAAACTGTAACCTTACGATTGGCTTTTAAATGGACCATTCCCTCAAAACAGGGCCTGTGCTTCAAGAACCCTGGATGGTTTGTTAGGATGGAGAATTTTATGAAAAGTTTATTAGACCTCTTGAAATGTAAGAAATTTAGGGTCACTCACTTACTGGAGCTTCTACAAGAATGTATTTGCGGAAGATTTCAAGACTTTATGCAATTAAAGATTGGAAATAAGCACCAACACGCTTGGAACAAATCAGACTTTTTATATTCCCTTTAACAAAGGTTGTAAGAAATTTTCAGACATGTAAGGTAATTTACCGTCTAATGCTTTTCAGCTGAAAACTCTCGCAAGCACTTTACAAATGCAGCACCACTAAGATCAATCTACTCTGGAATCACTGGATCAAACCCCTGCTCTGATACCACACAGTATTTAATATCTGCAAGCAACACTGAGGTTTCTGAAGAACTTGAGCTTTTCAAGTCACAGGGCACTTGACCTGCTACAGTAAACCACCAGAACCTCAGTGACTCAAGAAGGTCAAACTAGGTAGGCCTTTGCAGGATACAAACTGACACTGAGTAAGTCACTGGTTTTTAAAGTTAATCCACGCATACACATAATCAGTAACAGAGTTACTATATTCACCACCATTACGGCTCCATACTTGCTGATCTACAAATACACTATTCCCATATTCTTCAGCTGACCTTGAATCTTCAACCTTAGCTTGACTTACAGCAACATCAAAAAAGACCAGCATTGATAAATCCAACAGCTTTTTAATTTAGTGCTATGAATTCCAAACCATTGAAAAAAATTAACGCCATAAAACCCTGTAAGCTCCAGATTAAAAAACTCACCTGATGACAATTATAAAAGCAACAGTTATGCTTTTCAAGGCAAAACTGCTGGAGGTGGGAAAGCCTATTCATAAATAACGTTCTGGGTTATAGGCTATTTATTGACCTTAGGACCACAGTAAAGCCAGTAATAAAACAAGATCACTAAAACAGCTTAAAATATTTTATGTTCTGAAGAGCTTAAGAGAAACAAAAAGCCCATATGTTTAAAAATATTTTTAAATAATGAGCATGAGATTATTGCTCATGAAAGGCGCCAGCTCAGAAACTGAAGTCACCCATTTATGCGCAGAACAGGTGCAGACTTCTTGCACACTGCCCATTCCCCACAAAGAGGGCTCAATTCTGACCTGAAGAACCTAGCACTACACACAGAAAGTCAAAAGTCATCTCCATGACCTTGCAGTCCCTTGTCTTCTTAGGAAGATGAGCACCATCAGCTGTGTTGGTGGTCTGAGGAACACATACACGCTCTCACTTTGCAAGTATGACCAAGACTTCACAACCTCCTGCTACACAGAAGGAACACCACCTCTGAAACAGGAAAAAATACTATTTTTCTAAAGTATGCTTATGGGACACAAGTTTACTCACAATGATCTCAGATTCTTTCAAAACCACTAGCTGGGAAATTTACAGGAATTCAAAAATACTCTCTAGTATTTTCCCCCACCTCCTGGTAAAAACAGGAGGCAGAGATGGGGAATCTGCCACTCCAAGGAAGCAGATTTGAAATTATCTGTTCTGATTAGAACTCTGTGTACTTCTTGCAGACATGGAAAGGGGAAAATCTAAGCACTATCTGTATGCAGGACAAAATTTGCTTATCTTTCTTGACTGTGGTTTCAGCATTTCTGTATCACTTTATGTCATGGAACTTCACGGGAAAACTATTTAATATAAATCCCCGGGTAGTTTTAAAAGTCTTTACAATACCAACCTGGATGCTAGCACAAACCAAGCTCTTACGTTACTGCCTTTGACCCTGATGAAAATCTATTAACATAAAATAGTACCAAAGTTATAGCCACCTCCTGAGGATCTGGCTCAAACTGCCACAGCCGCACTGATTCCAATGAAGTGAGGACATTTTATATCAGCCAGGAACTTGGCCTGACAAGGTGAAGGCACTCAGCAGCATGCCAAATTAATTGCGTGTGAGTTTAAGCTTATTTCACTCACCACAAAACCTTCGTGCTTTAAAATATACCTTTGAAAAACAGCACATATCCGTACTTCTTGCAGAAATGCTGACCAGTAAAAGGGAATACAAACAATCTCATCTGACTGAAGAAGCAACACTGAAATAAGACCCAAACACACATTCACTTAAATTTTGAAGAAGTTTCTGCTGATTTTTGAGAGACTCTCATTATTTAAAATACCATGACTGTTTGGGGTACTCAAACCAGATTCCTAGCAGCAGAAACGAGCCATAGCCCACTCTGAAGTAACTGTTAAGATCAAACCATAAGCTAAGATCCTTATTTCTGCATTAAGTATCATCTGATCCATGGCCACAACTGGTCAAATCGTTTTTATACACATTAGTAAAAAAGGAAGAGCCAACACAAGGAGAGAGTTCCTTCAGATGACCCTGATGGACAACTTCATCAGTGTTGTTTTTTTATTTTAAATGGTGAGAGCAGTCAGTGCTAAAAGTTAAAATCATAGCAATTCACGTGGAATTCAGCTCCCTGGAGCAGGCTCCAAAGTCCACGACGCCAAAATGCCACTGCGCCAGCATTACTTACCCCTAGCCATCTTGCTCCTTTGTTGGCAGCCTGCTGAATCTGCACTCTTTTCAGGGTGACATGGTAAACAGCTCCCTCTTCTACTTCTTCACCCCAGTCCTGAATTGAGCTCTGCCAGGAAGAGAGAGAGAAAAAAGGGAGAGAGAGAGAGAGAGAGAAAGGAACATTTTCCCCTCTTCTGCTAACCACAATCTATACCAGGTGCTCCATTGCTTCACACAGAGCTCAGAGCAGAAGATGGGCTGCACGAAGTATGTACAACAATCAAAGCAACGCAGGATACTTTTAGAGTGAGGGAACACTATAGATATTCTTGGCAAGCTGTCCTTTCCTGTGGTATCAAGATACCCTGACTTTCCATTCAGCTATTTTTCCTAGACTAGCACATATTTTAAATAGTTGTATAAAGTCTTTTCTAAGGAAATAGTTTGGTTTTGATTAGCAGTCTCTCTTCCCTCTCCCTCCCACCCCCTCTTTTCTAAAGCAATTAATCTCTCTGGCCTTTCATTTACGGAAGGAATTGCACTTTTTAAGACTGTTGAATTACTTACGCAGACAGCCTTTAAACTTCGAAGCTAACAAGCACCTAAAATACAGCAACCCTTTATTTCTTCTGACAGGAGGGATCTAAAGCGCTTGCGGTTTGCTTTCCCAAAACCTATTATTTCAAGCTACGCAAACTTTACAGAGCCGAGGCTTTAAAACTCACCAAAAAAAAAAAAAGAGAAAGAAATATAAAAAAAGAGCCCAACGTCTTCCGAAGTTTAACGCGTGCTGGGGCGACTGCTCGCCCCCCGGGCTCCCAGCCGTACAAAGGAGCGCGCGGCGCTGGGTGTCCGGCGGGGCCCCGCAGCGGCCGCTCCCTCCCGGCCCCCGCTCGGGGCTCGCCCCCTCCCGCAGCCACACGGCCCGGCCGGGCCCCGCTCCCCCGAGCCCCGCCGCCCCCGCCTGACACCGGCACCCCGCGGGGTGGGGGGGGGGGGGAACGGCACCCGGTTACCATTTTAGCTCTCCACAGAAATCTCATCCTCAGTTTCTCGCCGGGCGCCTCGACGGGGCATGCTGCTGCTGCTGCTGCTGCCGCCGCTGGGCGCCAACCCTGCTCCGCCCTGTCAGCGGCCGCCGCCGCCGCGGGCCGGGCCGAGCCGTGCGGCCCCTCGGCTCCGCGGCGCGGGAGGGAGGCGGCAGCGCCAGGCCCCGCCTCAGCCCGGCCCCGGCCCCGCCGAGGGGCTTCCTGTTTATCGCGGGCAGCCCCGGCCCGAAAGTTGACGCCGCTTGGCTTTGCCGGGCCGGGAGCCGCGTCGGAACCGAGCGGGACGGCCGCTGCCCGCCGGTCGCCGCCTGACAGGAGCGGGGCGGCCCGGGGGGGGGGATGGACACCGGGGACCGTCGGCGGGGGGCACGGGGTGGCAGTCCGGGCCACAGGGCGGCAGGTGGGAGACGAAGAGGGCTGAGGTCGGGCCCGGCGCCATGCCTCAGTCCCCCAGGGGGATTTTCGAGCTGCTCGAGGCCCGCGCAGCCCTCCGCAACCCCCCATCCTGCAGCCGCTCCCCCGCAGCAGGGAGGCCGAAGGAGAGGGGCCGGGGGACATGCAGGAGGGGCGTAACAGAAGATAAGAAAACTGCGATAAACAGCGGGGTCGTGAGGAGCGTGGAGCAGATGAGGGCTGCGTGGGCAGCGATGTAGGGGAATGGCACTGAGCTCCTGGTCTGGGGAGATAAGTTTTAGGGTGACAGGAAACAGGAGATGGGGGAAGGAATTCCTACCCGTTTGACCTGTACATCGGGAAACAAATCCTGGCTCTTTCCACCTGTCTCACCTCAAAAAAAAAATAAAACCCAACAAAACCAAAACAAAACAAAAACCCCTTCCTACTCCTGCCCCTGCAAAGTAATAACACACAGTAGCAGCCTCTCCTCGTCGCTCAGCCATGAGGCCTACCATCACAGCAGCAGCCACAGCCCTCCAAGAAGCTGCTGGCTGGACCTTCTCCAAGTCCGCTGGACACCAGCACAACGTTAAGCTTGAATATGCACGGCAGAAGGCACTGACTGTTGTGCTGTCGCATGAGACCCATACCTTGGTGCTTCTGTCATCTACTAGTGCAAGGAAGATCGAGCTACCTAAAACAATGCTTTCAATTCAGCCTCCCTCCGAGGTACCTGTCAACTACCCAACAAGAAAAACTTCTTATCTTGATTCTGTAATCAACAGACTGCTGTCTATTTATTTCCCACCTCCCATCTTGATAAAGGCTAAAATCAAAACATCCTTATTTTTCTAAT
Source organism: Anser brachyrhynchus (assembly GCF_964034855.1). Classification (NCBI taxonomy): domain Eukaryota; kingdom Metazoa; phylum Chordata; class Aves; order Anseriformes; family Anatidae; genus Anser; species Anser brachyrhynchus. Next base: position 16,752,282 of record NC_137702.1, on the reverse strand, counting down.
GGGGCATCCCTTGTTCACAGACAAGCCTGCATATAACATGACTGTCTTCCCTGTACAAGCAATAGTTGCGGACATCAGCATGGTAACACAAGAATCTCAAAACAACTTAAAAACACTAATTTAAGATGCCTCTTGAGCTGGCATCTTTGGTTTTTTTTTTTTTTGTGTGTTTTTTGTTTGTTTTTTGGACTTGAAAGCAAAGAAAAGTGCACAAATTTTAAGTGCACAAATTATTGTACAAGTCAGTGAAAGAGGGAAGAATTGAACCAGAGTTCAGATTTCCTCAACCTGAGCTCCAACAAGCAGCATATTAACGTATTTATACATAAGTGTTATTACCAATTATGTCAGGAGCTATGCTGGTTCAGAGAGACTTGCAGCTGCTAACATGAGGAAGCATATGAAAGTAAGAAACAGTATTTTAAGCTATGAAACTAAGCTTGAGCTGTGTTGTTACGGGTGAACAGATCTGAATTACAGGCTGTGCATTTAGTTTATTTGCCTAATACTGAAGTGATCCAGAATGTGCTGAGGAAGATACAAACTTATTAATCTAAAATTTACTGTAGCACACAAATTAAAGTCTAGATTTTCCAAAGTCCCTTGGCTTCTGTAAAACTGTACACAGCCTTTAGAATGCTTTAGATTTTGCAAATTGTTTTCCACATAATAATTCTTAGGTGCAAAAAAGGAGTCTGCATTGAATTCATGTAGCTAGCCCAGCAGGCATGCAAGCCGTTTCAGAACAAATTGCAATTGAATAGGACAAGCATATGTTAGCATATGAAAATGGATATCCAGCTACAAGGAATATAACAGCAAAGCCAAATAATTACCCAGTACTGAAATGAAAGTTCTTTCACGGTATGATGTTCGGGTGCCACAGTAAGTGCACTAGTGCCAAAACCATAACTTCAGATGGCAATAAAAAAAAAGCTACTATTTCTAACTATTTCTCTAAAAGCAAGAAAATGGCAGCAAGTTAATACACTGGGAAAAGCCCACATATTTGACCCAATTTAGCTTCTGCTGAACTAAAAATTTCAGACTGGGTCCTTATGGAACACCTTCTTATGGAGAGAGAAGCTCAGCACTTTTAATTTGAGGTAGGGCATAAGCCCTCTCACGGATGATGTTTCCAAATCCTCTTGGTCACTGTCAAGTGACAAACAGAGGCTCTTTTAGCAAGGAGTACCAGATTAACTCATCTAGTTTAGCAAGTAGCTAAAAAGCTACCCTTTTTTATTAACTAGACTTGTCATTAGTCATGCTTAGAGTCGACTATTTTCTAAATAATTTTTAGCAACAAATAAGTTTTAGCAACCCAGACTCTGTAACATTAAGCACAGACACACCTTTCTAATAAATGAATAAAGGCAGAGTGTTGTTATCTGGGTCTTTCCAGCATCATCCACCCTTTGCTGTCATGGACAGTAAACTCATGCATAAAAGTAGAAACATCTTAGAAGCAGCTGTTTCCCAACTCAACAGATTTCAGAGTGAGACTTTAAGATGATACATATACAATGGGATATTTGGTTCTGTCGTGTCCTCAGACAGCTGATCAGGGAGGGAAATGTCGGAATTGGCTTGGAGGAAAAAATCATTGTCTACGCTAAGAGTTACTGCTCTTTGAGGAAGAGGCAAAGCAAAAAAAAAAATCACACTGGTATTTAAATCATGTGCCTTTTGTGGAAACTGCTGTCAGTATTTGCTTGATTGAAATCAGAATCTAGTTTTTTTGTTTGTTTGTTTACTTATCCCCTTAAGTCAATTTGCATGATTAAGCTTCTAGAAACTGTTTGCATTAACTGCTTTATTTCGGAGTGGAAAACTGCAAGCAAGAGGACCAGAACATCACACAGCACAACTTAGCCTGACAAATTCATTTCATCTTACTTTAGTCCCTATCGCATATACCAGCTCAGAAAAGCATGTCAGTGCTGGCTTTACCTTAGCATAAGCTGAAACATTTGCATCAAAGGAACTAAAGTTTTAAGATTCTTTGATGAACTGGAGCCTAGACCCTGAACTCAGAAAGAGCTGTAGGTTCAATCCACCATGGGACTGAGTCTTCTCCCCACAAGAATTACGTCAAACATTTCACTGCAGAAAGCCCATAAATCACATTTTCAGCAGATTTTCAGTGAAAAACTGGTTATCCAAATCATCTGCCAACTGTAATATTTGCAGTTTTCTAGTTCCTTGGAAGTCTGGATTTTATTGATAACTGTCTCATTCGGTAAAAGGATATTTGTAGGTTTGGGTGGTATCTTCATTAAAGCAACTGACAGGGTATGGGACAATGTTTTCCAACATGGTGTACCTTTCTTATGCCACAGCATTTACTTACCTTCCAGCTAAACAAAGAGGTCAAGTTAATGTATATTTTACATATTATATATAACGCTTTAATTATATGTATGTATAATATACTATATCTTCTACAGACCTTGCCCGTAGTTATATCATCAGCTCTCATAGATCCAACTATGTTTTTATGTGAAGTATATAAGAAAGTTCTCTCAGACTGGTAGTCTTTCAAAGTAAATGAGGCATACTGTGCTGGCTGACTATAAATTTGGAAGGGCCCATTTTAGCTCCATACTCTAGGAAGTTTTTGTCATTAGCTTTTACCAAAACATGCATGTCTGTGTATGCATATATATGTATTTATTTTGGTCTTGTAGAGAGTAATGAGTATGCTCAGTCTAGATTCCTAAAAATGTGCCTTACATCCAAAGACTGATTATTCAATGCTAAAAAGGGGGGGAAGCATACATTGTACTTTACTTTCATTTAGTTGCATTCTAAGGCCATTATGTAGTGTTCAAGAGCTTATTTTAGACCAGGAGATGGGATCAGAAAGCACAGGAAAACATGAAGACAAAGCAGGATCTGATTAATCTAAAAGATGTTCTGTTAAGGTTTCAAGGACAGAAGGACGCATGAAAAAGTCTAAGAACAGCCTGCAACTTGGGTTACTAGAACTGCTGCTTTGTTCTTTCAGCAGACTTTAATCTTGAAACTGATCTATACCCACAAAAAACACTCATGGTCAACATTGTGTTAAATATTTGGTTCTTTCCAAATCATGTTTGCATGCAATAGCTACATTCCTGTCATAATCAAGCCCTGTGTCTGCCTTTTCTACTGAATCAGAGCTGTTCCTCTCAAAGATCTGAGCATGTATTCCTTCCCCCTCGCAACAAGAAAGAAATACAAATCCACTTGTAAACACAACCTTACGCTTCTCACAGTGAAATATTATACAAGGAAATACTTTGGGGTTTGGAAAATTCTCAAACTGCAGATCATTGACCACTTACAGCCCAGAACTTGCTGACTGTCCACAGAGCAATAAGTTAGTCACACAGAGTGATGATTTTTCCTTGTTTTCAGCTGTTGCTACAGCTGGCACGCAGGCGCTTTCATGAGAAGACAAAGCAAAAGACCTATAAACCAGCTGGAAATAAAGAACAGCTAGTCTTACTGCTTTTACTAGGGGCCTAGCAGAAGGAGAAGAGGAAACAGAAGTCAGAGATACCCAAAAAAGGAAAACATTCAGGAGAACAAAGGAAAAGGACAAAGTAACCAGGTGCTGTAAGAATCGCACCAGGCAGCTTCTGCGAGAAAAGCTATGCATCGTGTAGGCTAAAAGGAAAGAAGCCAGGTACCAGACCACCGCGTGCAAATTAATGGCACTGGAAAATTATCATCCAAAAAAGGGCAAACACCCCATGCATTACAAAACCATAAGTTTCACTATGTTCCTGTCAGTGGCACTGCCAGCTCAAGCAGTTTGCACTCCCGGGTGCTTGATTGTGCCAGGGCTAGAACTGTTTGTATGTTGGATATGCTAGATATTTCCCTTAAACATTGTTCGGATATTACCTTAAAAAAAAAAAAGGCAGCAATGGCTACCACTTCAAGGGCACTACCTAAACATGCGCAACTGTTAATCGGAGGAGAGGATTTCACAAGACAATCTTTGTGTTCATCCTATAGAAAGTATCGGAGTCTATAATATAGAATAAAGCACGTACAAAGAGACACCCCTGTGATGGATTGTGCTTTAGAAGTGCATGCCTACAAAAGGAAATAAATACTGCTTCTATTAATACTATTAATGCTATTTCATTAATTATTATTGGTCTAGTTTCTTTATAACCACATTTAGTCCATGCTTTCTGTTTATGGCACATACCCTCAATTTGATAATTAATAGGTGCTGCAGACTACAGTTCTTAAGACTGAAGCTATTTTAAAAGTTAAGAAAATTCACATGCAGGTGAGCCACAAAAGCTACACAATGCAGAGACTACAGAAATGTGAACACAAACCAGTCTCATATTGTGTTGTAATGACTGTGGTCTCTGACCTGTAGCTTGGCTGCAGAGAGCTCTTTACTACAGCTTCCATATGAAAATCACCTGATAATATTCCTTTACACTGTGCACACCTGAGTTCCTGCTTTCCTGTCGATTACAGTTTGCCAGAGGATCCTTTGGATCCACTTAACATCCCATGTGCTACATCCTACCTACACTAAAGGTCCTTTACATCACAAAGCAGCTCTCTGCCATACATCTCACGCAGTCATTTCCATCAGTACAGCAGCAGTACTTTGCGCATACCGTGTGCTGATGTAAAGGGTAATAGAGGTAAGTCAGGTCCTCTGTCTTCCTCATTTGAAAATAAATTAACTTGCATATTTATATTATTTAAATGAATGACATGCGCTGTTACAATGTGTCAACCAGGAAGAAAAATTATTGGGATCAAAAATTAAATTCTAATTTCAAACCACTGACTAATCAAAGAAACGTTATATTACACACCAAATGCCTGATCTTCCACTGTCTGCAACCTTTGTGATCCGTACTCCTCTGCAAAAAGGGAAAAACAATGTTCCACACTTGCCCTGCACAGCGTTAAAAGATGTGACAATGTAGTAGCAGCTCAGTAAAGAACCAGATATGCAAGTTCATCATGTTCCGTCTTCATTGACGCTAGAACTAAACAGAGGCCTTCAAGTAATTGGAAATATTAACCAGCTTCATTGTAAAATGCCAGAGGAAATGCAGCAGAGCTCCCATATAAAACTACATTAATGTTTCATAAGGCTGCCTAATTAACAATGCTAAGTCAAAAAATTATGTTGTTAAGGAAGCACACGCAGCCTTCCATTGACCTCTCATTTCACATGTGATTGCGATTAGATAAGCATGCACTGTTTCACAAGCTATGCTGCCCAATAGGGTAGGGATTTTTTTGTATAATCTTAGATCTTGGTGGCATATCTGTTCCACTCAAGAGGAGCAAGTGCATAGAGTTCCATTTGTTAAGACTCAAAGCAATGTTGCTTGCAAAACTGCGGTCACATCACCAGTAAACACCACTTGCAACACCACATGGAGAAACACTGGCATATTTTATTCCACATACCCTGAACTTTTTGACTCAAGAGGAGCATAAGTTGTGCTGCAGCGTCTCTGAGTCTGATCTCAAGCCTGCCCCCTACTTAGCATGCAGAAACCGATCTGGTTCTTTGAAATGACCTGTAGGAGCAGGAACACTCAAATCTCGGTAACACACATCACAAAGCGCACCAAAACTTTACTTTTGGCTGTAAACGCTTTACGAATCCTTCTGCTCCTCTCTCAGGTCCAGCATGTCCCTGCTACTCTTAAGCGCTATCTTTCCCTGGCTTTGTGCTGTGTAGCCACTCAGGTGCTTCTTCACAGCAAATCCTCTTGACTGCACCCTTCACAACCTTTGCAGGAAGAAACAAAACCCTGATTTTCATGCTGAGTACATGATTTTCTAAAGCCCATAACTCAGTCAAATCAAAGCCAAAACTAAGACACTTCACAGCTATGGCTATTTCAATGCCAAATTTTGGCATATGGGCCTCAGCCACACTTACTGCAGAGCTGTTCAAAAGAAAGCAGCAAAAAGTCTTTATGGAAGGGAAAAATAGTTTTCCACTTTCCTCATACTTACACATGGATGAAATGTTTTCACTCAAACTTTCCAAAAAAATTCACCTTTGAGCAGAGTCCAAGGGCTACATTTGAACAATTTTAAAACTTTCTGCGAAGAATAAATATTTTAATCATATAAAAAGACATTGCAGAAGTACAAAATTGACTGTGGATAATTCTCCTGACGTCAATTCCATTTCTCCCAATTTACATTGTCTTGTGACCAGAATCAACTCCAATGCCTACAGAGAGCTAATAAAAATTATTACTCCCTCCTCCAACAAAAAGTTATGGAAGACTGAAAAAAGAAGGCCTATATATCCAGGAAACATCAGATATGGGTATGTACAGTGACAAAATATACAGCACCATAAAACAGCAGACCAAAATGTTTAACCCTGTAAGCTTCATAACAAAATCTTCGTGGCACAAAGTATATGAAAAATGGTGGAAAGGGAACACTCTGGAAGCATTTGAGGTTCAAGAGGACAATGGCTCCCCACTAGCCCTCCCAAGCCACGGTCAAACAGGGCTGATCTTGGCATGCAGCTGGGCTTCAGGACAAGCTGGTGACTTCAGCCTGACAGAGATCTGGATTATGCAGCAGTCCCTGCATCACCATAGCCCACATTCACACTCAGCCGGTAGCATAGGCACAGGAATTATACCTGAATTGATTATGATTTGGCTGAGATTACCACTCTTTCATGGTAATCCAATCATATCTCATAAAAATAAAAGTAAATATAATGCCACATGGTAAGATGCTTCATTCAGTAATTTATAACTGAGTCATAAGACTAAACAAGTCTTATGAGGAGCACCTGAGGGAGCTGGGATTGTTCAGCCTGGAGAAGAGGAGGCTCAGGGGCGACCTTATCGCTCTCTATAGGTACCTTAAAGGAGGCTGTAGCGAGGTGGGGGTTGGTCTGTTCTCCCCCATGCCTGGTGACAGGACGAGGGGGAATGGGCTAAAGTTGCGCCAGGGGAGGTTTAGGTTGGATATTAGGAAGAACTTCTTTACGGAAAGGGTTGTTAGGCATTGGAATGGGCTGCCCAGGGAAGCGGTTGAGTCACCATCCCTGGAGGTCCTTAAAAGACGTTTAAACATAGCACTTAGTGATATGGTTTAGTGGAGGACTTGTTAGTGTTAGGTCAGAGGTTGGACTAGGTGATCTTGGAGGTCTCTTCCAACCTAGATGATTCTACACTTCTGTGATTCTTTGTAAAGAAGATGATACAGAACAGCTTTACCAAGCCAAGGGTTTAGCTCTGAAGAGGTAATGAGTGAAGAATTCAGATACTGCACAGTGCTTGAAACAAAACTGTCCTGAGGGAAAGAGGGGTATTAGTAGAATCATAGAATATCCCAAGCTGGAAAGGACCCACAAGGATCGTCGAGTCCAACTCCTGGCACCACACAGGTCTACCCAAATATTCAGACTATATGACTGAGAGCACAGTCCAAACGCTTCTTAAACTCCGACAGGCTTGGTGCCGTGAGTACGCCCTTGGGGAGTCTGCTCCAGTGTGTGACCACCCTCTTGGTGAAGAACCTTTTACTGATATCCAACCTGAACCTCCCCTGTCGCAGCTTGACACAATTCCCTTGGGGCCTATCGCTGGTCACTGAACAGAAGAGATCGGCACCTGCCCCTCCGTTCACCCTCGTGAGGAAGCTGTAGGCCGCGATGAGGTCTCCCCTCAGCCTCCTCTTTTCCAGGCTGAACAGGCCAAGTGACCTCAGCCGCTCCTCATATGTCTTCCCCTCTAGGCCCTTCACCATCTTCATGGCCCTTCTCTGGACACTCTCCAACAGTTTCATGTCCTTTTTGTGCTGTGGTGCCCAGAACTGCACACAGTACTCGAGGTGAGGCCACACCAGCGCAGAGTAGATCAAGACAATCACTTCCCACAACCGACTAGCAATGCCGTGCTTGACACATCCCAGGATATTGTTGGCCCTCCTGGCTGCCAGGGCACATTAAGAAGCAAAAGTTGCTTATGCTGTTGAGATTGCTCTGTTTGTAAATAATAGGACCTTGTTCCTTTATTACTTCAAAGGGGAATAGGTAAGTGTGCATGCAAAGGAGAAGACACTAAGGGGAAGCTCACTGATGTCATCCTTTTTTTGGGAAAAGATGGTTTTTCACATCTTTTTTACACTTGCACACACGCTTTTCTCTTTAGTATCATCAATATTGCAAATACTGAGTTTTCTGCCACAGCTCTTACAACGCATCACAAAACAAGTCAAATAATATGAGAAAAAAATCTTACAGACATTGTGATATGAATGGATTATTGTGTATCCATCAGCTGAAAGACAGAGAACTCCTTTACTCAACTGGGGATCAAATGGCTTGCTCATACAAAGTATCACTCAAAGGATTGCCTTCTCTGCCTTTCATATTTTTTTTTTTTTTTTTACCTAAGGTTTAATTATTAATTTGGCTGGTCATAGTACAAACACATATTGGGTGGATTTAGCAAAATTCTTATTTTTCTAACTGCACTCATCTCGATCTATGGCCTGATTCTCCATAAGAAGCTTCTTACTTTCAATACATTTACAAATTTGTAATTTATACTACTAGCTAGTTGTTACGCAATCCTCCCCCTCATTCCCAAATTATTTGCTGTACTTCATGCTCTTTTCTAGCAAGCTTCAGTTTCCAGAGCAAGAAATCTAATGATTTGATTAAATGAGCTCTCAGAACTTCCCATTTACAAACCTAACTTTTTTTTGCCTTCTGCTGTTTCTTTTTGCTTTGATTGCAGATATACTGCACATATGCCTTTTATTGCCCTGTAACGGTATGTTTAAACAGTATAAACCTCTGTTGACTATCGGGATTTCTGATTTTCTTAATTTTCACTCTATAGTTTTTTTTGTTTTTTTTTTTCATTTTAACCTCTTAAAAAGAAATATTTCCTCCCCTATGAGTCTGCATCACTCTGGTGTTCTTTAATCCAAGTACTCCCCAGAGGACACTAGGCTTAATAATTATATGAGAGTGTCTATTATCTAGGATACTGGAAGTTCTTCCCACTCTATCTGGGGCCTCCCATTCCTCTGAACAGACCTTTGCCAGCTAGCTCTGTATTTATATCTAACTAGTTCAAAGCACAAGGACTTTGTCCCTCCCACCCATTGAGTTATAATCAGATGGCATGTCTTAAGTTTGACTCATTCACTTCATGCATACATAGTTTCCAGAAACAGTAAATGAAGAATTTCAATTTAAATACTGTTCCTACAGCAAATCCCAGTAATTACATGTTTTCAAAGGCATTATATACGCTAGACATCACAATTCAAACCTGGAAAAGTAACTCCATAGTTTAGAATTAAAACATGAGGAAAAATCACCATAAAACTGTCTTGTGAGTAGTGAACCCCAAAACAAAGCTTGGTGTTTCTGAAAGTTATGCATAAACACAACACTGCTAACCTCTAAGAGGTCATTAAAATAAGAAAACGATAATCATAAATGTTTGTATTATTATCGTAGTTTATCTTATTTTCTATTTCAATCTAAGTTACCCATATTAAACTTAAAAACTACGGCCCCCTGTATTGTGGGACATATTTTAAAATACTCAGAACTTCTCAGACCCCATTTTAAGAAGCCTGCTGAATACCTGTCATTTAAGAGAGCTCTTCTGGATGGTGAAGGCTGCTGAACGCCACGGAAAGGTTTCTCAGCCAAATCTAAAACAAATCCTTGCAGGCTTTCATGTAAGACAGGCACTCTGTGCAATTCTCTGCTCTCAGATCACAACGCTGTTAATCCAATCCAACAAAGGGATTCCCACTGGCATAACAGAAAACAGAATACAGGCTCCCATTCAGCTTGTAGTGAAGATGTGAGAAAGAATCTAATTTTCCAGTTGGCTTAGGCTACTGACCCTACCTTTTTCCTAGTGCTCAAAAAACAGTAAGCCAGAGTTGTCATCTTTTTTCTTCTCTTCATTAGATTAAAAAGGAAATAATTGAAGTGAAGCAAGAATTCAGCTTATCTATGGGTCCCTTGTTTTTTCTAATGCTGCATTCATCCTATCAGATTTCACCAAACCCTGTGAGGATTTTATTACCCTCTTATAGCCCTGCAACATAGACAAGTGGGCACCATTAAATCTGACTCCTACTCCACAACTTTCTTTTAAGCACTGTTTAGATTTGCAGGCAGAAGCAAGGAACAAGAGAACAGTAAATAAATATGGAACGATTAAGGTTAGAAATATATGTACTGATCCCTTGGCAAACACGTAGCATTGTTTCACCATACATACCACTTCCCAAGAACTCAGATGTGAGGGATTTATTAGCTACCACAGTCTTAAACACAGAAATCCCTAAATCAGAAAGGGTATCTTTATAATGCAGTGCAGTAAAATCCAGTCTGGGGAAGGGTAGGGTTTGGGCTTTTGCTTTTTTTTTGTTGTAATGTTTTTACCTCCTCCATCTCTAAAATATCTCATAGTCAGATGCAACAGTCCACATGCCAGTGACTTGCCTTCTGCAGTCAGTAGACACTTCTGCCCCAGACATTGCTCAAGTGGGTTGCTCTTACACTATCTTCTACTTAAGCTGTGAAGAACCAGGTACTTGAAGGAAGAGCTCTGTACCTATTTGAAAACAATGGAAAGGCAGTTTTTAACTGCATTTACTTTCAAAGTCCATTATGTTTCTGTCTTGTGAAATGCAACAGTTGGATTAGATTATTATCTATAAAGGAGGATGCTCAGTGCTGTTCATTAGACACATTAGACACAGCGCCAGCCTCCCACAGCTGCTGGCATGTTCATGTACACCCAACACCCATTCCTGGCTCTCTTATGTAGCATTTCTACTTCTCCCTTTTGATTACCGTGCTTAGCACATGCTATATGCTAAGACTTCCTTGACCAGGACACCTCTAGACTAAGAAAACGGGTACTAAACATGCTTGTCAAAGTGACCTGTTTTACCAGCATATCTCAGCTTCAACCTTTTTCACTTTATGCTGTTACTACTCTTCTGCCTACTGCAAACTCAGCTTTCCACAGCTCACATTCCTACACCCTAGATCAGTCAAAATGCAGCATTTGCAGCATTAAGACACTCTTTCCCATTCAGTTATTTGATAGCCACTTTTAAGATCTCTCAGAATTTGATAACTGACTCTCCTCATTTTTGCCTTTTAGAAGCTTCTCACAGATCAGTGCCTACCACAAGCTCCCAATGGTCAATTTCACTGCTAAGCAGCTTTTTTAAACTTAAATTCTCTTTTGCATGTTACTAATAAACACTTGGTATCCATTTCAAACTGATAAAACCACCTTTGAGACAAGACACACCTTTGTTTTGACCCGAAAATATGCATCTGCATTTCAAAACAATGACATAAAGTACATGTGGGACAGGAACAATATTTCCTTTTATTAACAAATATTAAAAGATTTGCGACCTGTAATTGATGCGTATCACTAGTGATCTACAAATACTTGCTCTTGCCAGCATTTACCTTCATACTTTGCCCTACATCTTTCCTATTGCTTGCTCTGCCCCTGTACTGCCTTTTCATTTTCATTATGTTCTTCAAGACAGACTTTCACCTACTTGCAAAGGGTCCAGGACAAGATGATATGGCTAGCTGTGACCTTCGGGCACTATTACAATACAAAACACCATATATACCGTATATACCATGGATCCAGAGAGACCAATATCCAACAGTCATGCCAGTTGATGCCACTCTGGTGTAGATTATTACAGCACAATGCACTGAAACAAGTTTGGATGCCTACCAATGCCTACCAAAAAGTTCTTTGAACTTTTGGGAGAAGCTTCTTCAGCTAAAAAGAAATCCCCCGCTACTTGTGTTCTGGCTGGTTGGCTGCTGCTGTAGTACCTATAAAAATTCCTTGAAGAAGTGCTGATAGGGATGTTGGTGAATTTACTTGCAAGGGAAAGGTGACAGGACTAGAACCACAGTCTGTAAATACTTTAGTACCCTCTGGGACTACGTTGTTTTATTATTATTGGAGCATTGTGCTCAGACAGCAAAGACATGCATTTAGGGATACTAGTTTCTATTTCCAGCTCTATTACATCTATTTTTATTTGAACTTATTTAAAGACAACATTATCAACCCAGAGACAAAAGACAGGAAGGAGATGGAAGTCCAAAATGCTTAAGACTCTAGACAATGAGAGGAAACAGCCTGTGTTTTGAAAGTTCCCCCATTTCTCTTACAGATGATCTTTGCTAAGTCCAAAAAGCAAAATAAAAACATAAACAAAACCCTGTGAAGGGGAAATCCTCTTGCATTCAGATACCAGCAGAGTGGAAAAATTTAGAGAGAATCCAGGTCTAGAATATTATGTTAGACAAAAGATATCTATATAAATAGAGGAATTGAACAGCATCACAACAGTAAAAAGACATGTAATGACTCGATGTTCCACTAGGAGAAATTCCACTGCCTGCCTCCAAGTAAAATTATAAATCAAAAAACAAAAACTATTCTGTGTGCTTTGTGATGGGTACACTAACAGGATACTTAGCGTTGGTGTTTTTAAAGTAAACAAGTTTTAGGTATATGAAGCCTCAGATTGAACACATTTCTGAGACCACCACAGGGTCACATGTGAAATGTACTTCAGTTTATACGTGCCTACTACTATCATTAGTACATGAACATAAAAGCCAGCTGTATTAGAGAAAATGTAAGAAGGCCTACCAACAAGCAAGCCAGACTGCAGGAAGTTTTGTCCTGTTCTAAACAATCACCCAGCTTACTGGCAGCGGAGCATTATTTAGCAAATTCAAACCCTAGCCGTTGTATTGGGATGACATTACAAATGAGGTATGTTGAAGTTTTCAGATAGACAAAGACCCAGTTGAAGTCAAACACCCTTTCTCCACAGGGAGAAAAAAAAAAGAAAAAAAGAAAAAAAAGAAAAACTTCAAACTTGGCTGAGGTTGAAGACTGTAACACAAAAGTTCAAACCAACTGTTTTGTTCTCCACAGATCAGCTGGAAACACACCAATAAACAGGATGGAAGATACTCTTTTCAAGGGAGTATTACAAATGGCAAATTAATTGTGCAATAAGTTACTGTGCTCAGGAAGACGAACTGAATTGGAAAATAAAAACCTAGAACAGACAATTAAAGATGAGGCATTTATATTAGAAAACACTGAAAACAACAACAAAAGATGAACGCTGACTTGGAATTTGGGGGAACTTGTTCCGCAAAGGCTGCATAGCTACTGCATAGCTGTCCACAATGGGAGCAATATATGCACTGCATAAGCAATTTGTCAGTCTTGCTATAGCTACAGCTGCCTTCCACATCACAGGCATTTTGCAGGATCCTCAAAGTATGAGTTTAAACATACAGTCTGTCATCCAAAGATAATCTCTTACCTGAAACTGCCTTGCTAGAGATGACTATTCAAACTGCAAGGCAATTCTTTAGCAACACTGCCAGCAAGAATATCAGAAAGCATCAAATAAAATAAGGGAGTTAATAAGGTTGTCACCAGCACTGTGAGGACTGGAATAAGCCACCAGATGCATTTCCCATCCAGGAGCAGACAGTATAAGGTAGCAGCATGTTTCAGTCTTTGCAGATTTATCCTGGATGAAATCTAGCAAGTAAGGAGTGAAATGACTCTGTATCTTCCTCTTTGCCAAAATACTTGTCAAGCATTCCTTACAGCTTGTTTTCTTAACCTTTCCTTTGCAAAGCAAAAAGGAAGCAAAAAAAGCCATTGCTTTAAAATCTTTAATTTTTTTTTTTTTAAGAAAAGAGAATTTAAGCTTGCTGCAATCCACAACCAGACGTGCATTTGTCACCATAATGTGCGTGATGTGTCAGTTGATAATTTGGCGCTCAGTTAAGAGAAAGAATTCTGCTTATTTTTGTTCCACTAGCCAGTCCAAAACCAAGTGCAAAGTTGCACAATCCCTCCAACTTTGTTGGAGAGGCAATATTTAGAATCAAGATTCACAGAAGAGAAGAAAAAAACAGCCCTCCTTTCTGGGTAAGTGGTTATATATTAAAAACCAAGAGCTCAGCAGGGAAAAACATTGCTCTTTTGCTTTCCCAAGCAGGTTTCTTGCTCTTCCAAGTGGACTCCAGACTTCATGTGTTTCTTTCTCTTCCTCCCTCCCCCACCCCTTGATGATAGTATTTGGCAGGAACTTTCAATTAAAAAAAATCCAGACTGCCTTTGTGCTACCCCAGCAAACCTCTCTGGGGAAATGATGTTCTTTGCTCAGCAATTCCTGTTCAGCACAGAGTGCCAACACGAGGAAAACAGCTGGAGTGACTTCCTATTCTCCATTAAGGCCTAGGAACAGTTCCTCACAAAAACAAACAGAGGCTGAAACCAACAAAGAATTATTGACGAAGAAATGTGTGATGACTTTTGTACAATGTTATTTTCAGCTCATTTTTTAAAGAAATGCATCCAGTCTCACATGATAACACAAAACTCGTTAACAACCCCAGCCAACAATCACCAAGCTGTGGAAAAAGCTTCCTATCAAGTGGCAACTAGAACAGCTTTAATGAGAAAAGTGGACCTGTTGCAAAGATTGTGCAGGGATGGCCTGGGCAATGGGCTTGAGCAGCAGCTACTACAATGTCTGAGCGTGAACCCAGCCTTCAGCACTAACAAATACCAACAGCAACACAAAGCAACAAATGTGTGTTCTGCATCACCACCTGATTGATGTGCTGAGGCTAGAGTATACATTTTCTAGGCCAAATATGTGTCCTGATAGAAGTTATCTAGGCAGCACCCTTGCAATACATCATTATTTTATCCTAGTTCGCATTTTCCCTGAAGAACCTCCTGATTATTCCCTGGAGAGTCTTGACTTTCATTTAAAGACAAATAATTTTCTATCTTCCAACAGCTGAACATGGCTCCCCCAGTAACTCCATTAACACCTAGAAAATAAAAAATAACACTTTCATTATCTTCAAAGTCTTGTGTTCATGTCACCCTTGTACAGGGGAGCAGGGGGAGTTTACCAGATGGGATTGATAATTATGTGGCTGTAATCCTAACAGCTGTTGTTCAGACACAGAAGGATATTGTCCAGTTTAATCTGAACACCAAGAGATTTACTTTAAACCCTTTCTGCTCTGTAGAAAAGCCATGCTGGCTATCCATCACCACATCTCCCCAGGCTTCAAGACTGTCTTGACTATCCTTTCCTCCCCCCAACCCCAGGAAACGCGTCTATTCATGTGTGTAGAGAAAGCCAACATTTAATCCAAGGATTACAGCCATGAAGACCTGCTATTCTAAATCAGGCTGCTTCTTGGCCTTTAATTTGAAAATCTGTACATTACTTGCTAACTTCCTCACATTTAAACCTCAAAATGCAAAGCATCTGAGATCGTAGCTGGGCTCTGTAAGAGACCCAACAGCTAAATCTCCAGGGAAGTCAGGCAAGGCTGATAACTGGATTCAGACAATGATATATATTTATTTGTTTTTTACTGATAATGGATAACACTCCAGCCTTGCCTTTTTTTTTTTCCCCAGCTTTGCTCCCTTCTTCCTTTAAAGGAAAGGTGACCTTTCTGATTGTCTCATCACTAATCACATCTAGATGATACTACCCAACCTTTTACATTAGTCTAGGTGACTAACGGTTTGGTGAGGGATAAAGGAAGACTTTCATTGTCTTGAAACCCCATCAAGAACTGAAACAAATCAGTTTTACGATGGAAAGAATGAATGAACCTTTGTTTGCTACTGATTTGAGGCAGAAGTCCTTTCATCCCTTCCCCCGACACCAGCCCACTTGCCAAGGCCCCGATCATGTCCTCTTTCCCACACAGCCCAGCCAAAACCCCCTGCCTTGTAGCCAGGCCCCACGGCCACCACCACTGCTCCACCAGTGTGCTCACACCAGCTGCTGGAGGAAAGGGAGAGGAAACGTTGGAGCTTCAGCAGGAAGCCATTCTCATAGCAGGATCATGAAAGAAATTCTCTTCTCTACCCAGGCACTGATTTTATGACATTTGCGTTACTACCTGGGGAACCCCTACCATGCTGCTAAGCTGAGTTGATACCTGGAACGTGATTTGGGATTCAGCTGAACTGCAGGCTAAAAGAAAGTACACTCAATCTTCACTTGCTTAGGCCAATAAACAAAACTGCTTTGAGATTAGAGAGAATTCAAAAATATTGTTGCAAAATGAGACAATGTTTTGGCGCAAAGTAAAATTAGAAAACCTTTAAGAAGGATTGGTCACTTTAATTGACCAAAAGATTGACCAAATATTGACCAAAACAGACGAAGGGTATATGGGACACTGTTGACTCTGGATACAACTAAAAGTCAAATTAAAGACTCTCAAGGTTTTGCAGAACTGGAATTCAGGCTTACCCAGGAGAACAGGGCTGTAGACTGAGACTGGCCGACTCACAGCAGTTTACAGCCCCGAACCAACACACCATCTGTTGGCAACTTCCAGTTATAGGGAACCAGCCCATTTATATTCACAGTTAAGCGCATATTTATCCTGTCTGGTCATCCACCTTCCTTTCTGTCTTCCAAACCAGACAAAATAAGTTTGTTTTCCCAAAGATCCTTCTGCCTGCAAGACGGTCACTCTTCAGCTTTGGCCATGAGCCCACAAAGAAAGAAATCTCATTCTCATTCATTCTCACCAAGAAAATACTCTTGTTTCTAATGACTATTATAATGGACTCCATAAAGCAAAACCAACCCTGTGTCAGACACTTTATAAACAAACAAAAATACTTTTCTCACCCACCAAGAATTTAGTTCCCATTTGTAGAGCACTTTGAAGTTGCCAGACTGAAGGTACTACAGAGATAAATATTAAAAATCATTAAAAGCAACTAAAAGAGCAGGTCTTCTGCCATGTCAAGGAGCTATGCTTTTCTGCCACAACACAAACCATGCATTGGGCGGAAATCTAGGTTTTCGATTACTCAGTACGGTGCCTGGCCCAGAACAGAACACAGCTCCAGGCCACCCATGTAGAGTTCTACTTATTTTTATTTTGAAAACAAATTTTATCATCAGGCATTTTGAATTTACTTTCACTGAGTATTTTAACAAGATCATTTTAACAGTATTTCTTAGTGAAAAAAGTAGACAGATATTTAGAGTGTCCTTTCTCCTGCTAAATTAAGAAGGGAAAAAAATCATTCTAGAAGAGCAGAACAAAGAAGAGAAAATTATCACCGGTATAGGACCATAAAAACACCCATCCCCAAAAACTTGAATTGGAGAATATAAGTATTTTTTTTTCCCTAACATACAGCTACCCTGTACTCTGGGTACTAGCAGAAACTACAACCATGGAAGGGGAAACAATGAGTTACAACTCTACAGACCAAAAAATGCCTGTGTCCTGTGCACAGCAAGTAATGCAATACACCATGCAAGCCCAGAAGCTCAGAGGCAGCAAAATATCTCATCTAGTGCTTTCGAAACTGGTATCAAAATGGAGACGCAGCATTTTACAGATTGAGTTATCAAGCATTTGTACCTAAAATAGGGATAAAAGAGATCATTTAGGTAGCATCCGCATCTGTCAAAACCTACCTGCAACCTTTATATATTTTTTTATATATAAATAAAATCTAGGATCAAAACAACACCTAACAGACACACACAAGCAGCTCTGCATTGTCTTTGAAAGTGCTGCTATGAATTACCCAAGGTATTTTTAAGCGCTGATGAGAAATCCAGACACAGCCCTGCTAAAACATTTGAAATCCTAAAGAAAAAGAAAATTCCAGTTATTTAAGCATTTCCTAGATCCCAGCAAGATTTTTCTCCTGCTCTGGGATATAAAAGTCTCAGCTCTTTGCAAAAGGCACAGCAATACCGGATGTACATTTTTCTCTATCAAATCTGTTTTAATTTCTCTTTTAGAGGGATATGGTTTTACACTTCACATTAAAGTGCTTCAAAGGGTTGTACAGAACAATGGATTACCTTCCATTATGATCTGACTTGGTAGGCAAACCATACGAGCACAAAAGACCCACTGTTAACTCCAGCACAGTTTGGGACCTTAGAACTTGCTTTTTTTTCTTGACGTTTAGCACTTTTGTTACATCCTTTATCAGGTCTCCTCACGTTTTACAGATTTTTACTGGATTAAACATCCCACAATTCTCTAAGAACCAAGAATGAAATGTTGCAAGGATGAATGTTACGGCACAGGAACTGAAATCCTGGCAGTTAAGACACAGGGAGAGACTGGCTCTGTGCGAGAGCTGGGAATAAATCCCAGAAACGCTGATGTGCCATTCTTTGCCCTAGCCAAGAGGTTCAGTCAAGGAGCCATGCTTTTCTACCACAACACAAACCACGCATTGGGTGGTGTTCAGTCATACTCCTCTGGCCTCAGATCTTTATGCTCCTACCCGAACAGCCATTAGGAGCTAACAGCTGAAGCAATGTTAATTTGAGGTTTTATTTTCCAGGCTAGTGCTCCATGTACATAATGCCATGCAGTGTCAAGGGAGGTCTAAGCCCAAATGCTAACTTGGGAACTGAATTCCTGCCTCCTGAAACAAGAGGCTGGAGTCCTCCACTCACAGACTTATTATCCACCTTGCTAATGCATCAGCTGGCCACAGCAAGGAAGGCAGTAAAGATCAGAGCCTTCTTTTCTGCAGAGCTTCTGCCAACTACAGTCTTGAAAGCCGAGTAGGATATGATCAGGAGAGCACTGTGGTGTCACTCAGAAAGGAAAAGCATGCAGCTCCTCCCCTTGGCAAGTGCCTGCAGAAAATAATCGCACACAAGGAAATGGAGTCCTTGAGGCAGATTCCCAAAAGGCCACAGTCTTTGGGACTGCGGTGAATGGACCAGGAAATCAGCAGCACATCTCCCCAGCTCACCAATGCTCCCTTGTACGCTAGGTGAGGGGCTTACGCCTCACTGGCTGTCTTTTCACATTCAGCAATCAACCGCACGCACAGTCACTGTATACAGCAGGCGGAGGTACCTCTGTATCATTGCGCAGGGCATTGCAAACACTCCCGGGAGCCAGCAGTGCAATACCTGCAAACAAAAGTAGGCTGCTGTTTTTTACACAAGCAGCAACACAGAATGAAAAACCCCAAACATCCAAACACAATAAATTGTGTAAAGAAATACTGATTAAAAGCAAACAAACAAGTGTGTATACATAGGGAAAAAACCCACACCATGCTTTCTGCTGCCGAGTTGGACTCCATGCAAAGGCAAAGCTGCGGCAAGCAGGACCAGTAAGCTTCGTTCGAGAATCTGACATTTATATGAATTTAAATCAAACCTGCAGTATGCAGGTTAGAAGGACAACCAAATGGGCTGTCGGACCTGGGGCAGGAACTGCCACCTGACGTTGCAAGTTACATGGGAGGCTGGGATTCTCCAAAGTGGCTGAAACTGGTCTTTTTCTTTTTTCCCCCTCCCCCCAGACATGATGCCGATCCAGACAGAGATCTCTGATGTACTTCTATAAGGTCCAAATCTAGGGGGATGTGAGAAGGCTACCAACTGTGTTTACTTCTGGCTCATGCTACAGCACACCTGGCTTGTAATGGGAACAGCTGGCACACGCGAGCATCAGGGCAATGGAAGAAACTGCCGTTCTGGGGAAAGTTAGTCTTGCTGCTGACACAAAGCTGGAAAAATATGGATTCTTTTCCTGGCTTAGTCAGTAACTCACCTGTTTCTTGCTCTACACAGTGAATGTAAAGGGTTGGGATTCTCAGTGACACTGAACGCTGCTGGTACTGTGATTTACAGACACAGCTCAGAGAAATGGGTAGCCCATTCCATCGGTATTTGTAAGAGTTTTACAAGTCCTGAAACAAGGGTCTTATAGCATGAGAGGACATCAATGCTTTGGAAATAATCTCATTCAGAATAAAGAAAAAAAAAAAGACATTCCTTACCTACAAGTTTGTCAATCTAAAACACTAACAAGCATTAAACCTTCTACAGTGTCTGGAATATATGGACAGAAATACCAGAACCGAGGCTTTGAGGTATTTTCAATGTAACCAGAAGCAGGAAGAACCAGACTTCAGACCCATGAGATTTAATTTCTATAGATAACTTCCGTGCTTATCTGATCTACATCTGCAATCTGAACCTTTTGAGGTTCGCCCACCACCACTAAACAAGACACCAAGTTGAGAACATAGGAAACCTCAACAGATTTAGTCAAGAAATCACGTAAGCAACAAAATGAGGTCATGAGATTCTTGCAGCTTAACGCTGGCAAAAGGGAGAAGGGAGTAGAAAAGGGAGAGAAAGGAAGTCCTTTATCCTGTGAATGGAAGGCACTCCACAGCCAGAAATATTCCCACATTTCTCTTTGTTTCATCCACTTCCCTGTTCTACTTCCCCACCGCCTCCCAAGCTTGTCAGCAGTGCAAATAACATGAAACTCAAGCTTCACTTCCCATTGTCTGAATACCATCAATGATACCATGAAATGCCTGGTTCTCTCCTAAATGACTCCGATAAGGACCAGCTTAAATAACACAGTGCACACATCTGGAACAAGTTACTAATTCACCTTGCAATTTTAACCTGACCTTAAAATGACTAACAGAATTTAGGTAGTTCACGTGAGTTGTAATTAGCCCTAATAAGAGAGCTCAATGCTGTACGCAGAAATAGCTTCCCCCTATTTAATCAGTGGCCACGTAGAGCTGCCCTACGCATATCAAAGGAATCCAAACGAATTCCCATCATCCACACTGAATGCATCACTTTATCCAGCCAAGGCATAAAAGAAAAAAGCTAGCTCTTTTCTCATCAAAAAGAAAACTGCAATGCCTTGAAATCACGTCTTCTAGGCAGCTTCCCAGCACACTTTGTTTTCATTGACTAAAATAATGCCTTACAATAGAAATTGAAAGCAGATTTTCCTACACTATAAAAAGTCTTATTCTGTTAGAGACCAGCAGATTCTGAATCATGTTATTTAGCCAGCACATCTCTGCACATTGAAAGAACATAGGTCAACTAAACAGAGAAAAAGTAGTGACTTTCTCCATTCTTCTACTGTTTTAATGACTAGATTAGAGATGCAACCTGCCTGAAACAACAATCTGAGCCCCTTCTGAGCTGGTTTGGGACGGGGAGGCGACGGGTGTTGTCACCGCTTACTGCACGCCTAATGTTGATGTGCCTAGTTTGTAGCGTTAGCGGAGCAGAGTCAGAACTCACAACACTTTCATGCCAGTGCAGCTCATTTATTTGAAAAGAAGTGGCCCTAAACTAGAGAAGTGGAAGTGAGATCAGAACAGGACAGAACACTGGGGCAATTAGAAAATGTACACCGTTCATACAAAAATACAAATGAATGTTTCTGCCTGTCTTACGACACTTACCCAACTAGTTTGTAAAATTTTCTCTAGCCCCATGCTTCTGAAAACCAGCCTAGCTCTACTGATCTTCACTGCAGCAAATCTGTATACATGATAACCACTTGACACTGAATTTAGATGATCTTTAAGATTCCTTCCAACCCAAACCATTCTATGATTAATTTCAAATTATTTTCTGAACTGGTATTTTCTAAGAATGAAATACGGCTCTTTGAGTCCAAGGATCATCTTCATTTTAAACAGAACAAAGACAAAAGGTGGCATAGTGCCAGCAGTTGTGCCATACAATAGCAGTTCTCAGTCATATTTTCTGTTAATGTCTTTTTTCTACATGCTTTATGTGTTTCACAAGAGTGGCAGCCAACTCGGTAGACTTGCTTCATTTTTCAGTCTTATAAAAGCTGACAGTTAAGTAGAACCAAGCTCAAAAGTATTCTAACAAAAAAAAAAAAAAGACGTCTCCTCTCTATGTCTAAATTTACATTTTGTTCCTTTTCTGTCTACAGAGGCTCTCTTGGCAAGTTCATTTATTTGTCGTTGTTTGTTTGTTTCCACAGGTTCACAGGTTGAGGAAACCTGTCCAATTGTTTGAAAATCAAAGCATACTGGTAACAGTTTAGGAAGCAGTATGGAAGAATTTCTCAACCTAGGATCTGTACTGTGACCACACTCAGAGGAAGGGGATATATATATATATATATATTTAATAATAAAAAAGAAAACAAGACCCTATATTTTTTTTCTCATGTTTCTTACTATCCTAAAATTTAAACCATTCACCCTATGGCACTTAAATATCCCTTATTTGTTATTCACCTTCTGAGCAACAGCTGGCCAAAGAGCCATCAGGAGGGCATTGCATGCCTGTCCCGAGACGGTGAGCAGGAAGAGCATTGGTAGAGTGCTGAAATGAGTCTTGCAGAGAAAGGCGTCAGGAGGGTGGATGCGACTCACTAGTTTACCCAAATGGGTGCGACGGTGTGTATCTCAAGGTTACATAAGAGTCCATGAAGTGTGAAGGAAGACTAATGGCTTTTCCTGCTTTGCGGCTTATAGCTTATTCTTGACTCAACAGTTTCCTGCTTTATTTAAGATGGCCAGTATTCTAAAGACAGAAAACATTTGTCTTTCATTTTCTCTGGTTTTACTTCTGCCCAATTCAGACAATTGCAATCTTTCTAAATAACATTCTTGCCTGCTTTTCAATATATATATAAAACAATCTGACAGATGGAGTTTTTAATCAGTTAACAATGGAATATATTTTTTTTTCATTTTTATGATCTACTTGGTTACACTTTTTAAGTCTGTGAAGACAATCAAAACAGGGCCAGATTTTCCCCATATGCTAGCACAGAAGTAACCTCCTGCAACATACAAACTATATACAGAAACTGGCAAACCACTAACCAAACTTTCAGCAATCCATCCTTAAGCAACAGCCAGGAAAACAAACAAACAAAACAGAACCAAAGCCAAACCACCACCATTTTCTGTCTGGTGAAACTTGACATTTTGTACTCTTTTCAGAAGAAGAGTACCAGTATCCTCCAGAAATGAGGATACTGATAAGTAACATGTCATGTTTCACTCTGCCTTTGATGCCAATAGCACATGTTCTTCGGCAGTCTCCAGTTAAAGAACTGCACATAATTTCATGAGACCCCTCGTATCAATTTCTGCAATTGCATTTTCTGTTCCCTAGAAGAATGCAGACTTGAGGACAGTATTTTTCTAGCACAATAGATAGACATATATATGTTCATAGCTTCATAAACTGGAAACATGATGGCCTTTAAGGAAATTATTATACAGGAAAATAAGGCAAAAAACTCTCATTCACTGTACCCACATGCTTCCCTGAAACCTGAGTACACGAATGTCTGGTTCTGATCATTCACCCGTGTCAGAGTGTGCAAGCCGTAGGCCAGCCAGGAAAGGCTGAGTGAAAACTTAGGAAATCCGTCCCTTGCCTACAGATAGAGCCAATGAAGTAAAAGTCAGAAAGCAAATGCACATATGAATGTCCCCTTCCTGCTGATGGGCTGGAAGCAGTCATGAGCATAAATACTTCACCAAGTCCTGAAGAAGGGGACAAAAAAGGCCACAGGAGCGTCCCCCTAGAGACCCAGGAAACCTGCTTGGAGCACTGCTGCTAGATTACAGAAAGAAACTGCAAGAATAATTTCTCTGAAAAGAGGGGGAATGAAAGACAAAAGTTAGAAGACTAAGACAGCAAGATACTGTGGATCAGGGCTCTTTAAAACACAGCTCGTTTCTTTTGAAAGCTAAAGTAATCCAAAGCCCTTGGAGGGGTTGAGAGGAGCATGACGTGGCCAGGAAGACAAAGTTATACAGGAGAGAGATGACTGGAAAACCCTGAGCAGCAGGTGGCACATGACAACTATGTAACATCAAGCTTCACACTGCAGGATGAGGCACCTGCTACCTCCCCACACAAATCTCACCAACATGACTAGCATCCTTCCTCTCACCTGTGTTGGCAAAAAGAGGAAACAGGTTCAATGTTATGAAAGAAACTGGTTCTTCTTTTCAATAGAAAACTGATACTGACACTTTCATGAGCTGGATCTCCTCCAAACCCAGTCAAAACTGTGGGGTTTTCCAAGATAAAGCAAGGTAGTGAATTATGCCTGGCACTTCAGAGTACCGGATCCTTTGCACTGCTGCAAATGAAGCCAAGACAAAAGGGAAAAAGTGAAGACTATCAGCATTGTGCAGGAGGAAACGTGGGTAGAAGACACCAAAACAAGGCATAATTAATGCAGAATTACCTTGGACACCTTAGTCTTCTCCACGGATATGCTTTAAGAACTTTGTTCTACCTGAAAGAGAGATGAACACACATGAAGTACAAACAATCATCCCTCTTAGATAGCAAAGCTCACACTTGGCCCCTGAGATAGGACTCCGGCAAACAATCAGGTTACTGCCAAAGCACCCCAGTGCTTTTCACTTCTCCCAGTTTTGAAAGCTTTTTCAAAGTTTGAAAGATTTGGTATAGGAAGGCAGATGAGCCCTTCTTTCAGGAAAAGGGGCTGAACTTTCATCCCAGCCTCAGGAAGTGCTGAACACAGGCACCAGTACCAGTGCAAGTCCTGGATCCTAATTTATTTGAGGAACATACAAAGAAATGTGGTATCTGCAGCTGTCATTTAGCATATTTTTTTTGCTAACAACTATTTACATTTTTTGTCCAACCACATACTGACCCAGACTCGTATCTGTAAGACTAACAGCAGGTATCAATTTGATGAGCTTCCTCCAGCATTAACCAACCTTCTCTGCAGCCAGTACATTCCCTCACACAGTAACTAAAACATCTTCGGCAGCTGTTACTGTTCCAGTCTCATCTGCAAAGATTTACAGATCTGCTTAACTTCATGCACATAAACAGTCCCAGTGCCATTAGCAGAAGCCCTTGTACTTATTAATTTAAACACATGTGTAGACTTAGTAGAATTAGGACATTGCCTAGAATTCTCACAAGCAAATCAAATCAGAGTCTGAAATAAATGCGATAAACATTTCTTCACTTTGTGTTTTCAGGTTCCCATTTTTCACAATGCCTTCTTAAGTGGCTTTATGCTCAAATGTGTGCCTTCCAGCCCAGAAAGTCTTTCAAGGGCTCTTCCCTATGTCTGCTCATTTGCTAGGGAGTGAAAAGCACCAAGAGGAACAGCACAATTCTTTGAAAAGAAAACACTTTGATACCAGTTACAGCCATTTGCCTTGATATTTTTATAACCACGTTGAATAGAGATCTACATAGACTAGTTAAAGCAAACTAAATGAACCAAAGAGTAAGCAGCTCATGAGCCAGTCTAGCATTTTGCACATCTATTTTTGCTAATCCTGGCTTAATCCAAAAGCACCATGCTGTGAAATGGCCGTTCCAGGTCACCCGTACCTACCTAATGAAAACCAGCCACGAACTGGTGCAATGGATTCTGGAGAGAAGCACAGAAGTCTGACGAGTGCCGGAGATGTCAGCTAAGACTGCCTGGTCTTCCTGATTCATGACTGTGCAGCTTCCAGATGGAACTCCTTTCCTTGGACACCTATTCCACTGCCTGCTGTAGCTGCTCCGACTAAGGGCATATGAGCTACAAGATCACGGTCCCTGTGTTACAGTTGCAAGGTCTCATCCACAGTGTGCAACAGGTTTTCCCAAGCTTGATGCCAAGGTGAAGGGGCTTCGTTTTCAATTTCAATTCCTCTAATTCCTCAAAAATGCCATGGCTGAAATGCTTAACTGTCCGGTGTCATTCACAGCCCCCTGCAGGTCACACTCCCAGGCCGCTACACCTCCGCGCTTCGGCTCTCACAAGCTTACATTTCCCAGTACATTCAGTGTACACCCCCCTAGCACAACGTTTATCCCTTCTAAAGTTCACGCACATAGGAAGTGATTTTTAGCTACAAAGAATGATTTGGCAGTAAGATGGTAATGTGTAGTGCTTTAGTACCCAACAAATCAACAGTACTTTCAAAAAGAAGCAGCAAAGCTTCCATTATTTTTTTTTTATTTTCAGCTTTCTGGCAATTCATGCTGAGACCTTCTGTCTAAGCTGATACAAAATAAGTTTTTCTCCTCTTTTTTTTTTTCCAGTTTCTGCAGGGTTATTAGCCTAAAATCCTAAATAAACAAAGCATATGTAGCCTTGCTGTCTTCCTGCCCCAGTTCTGCTCTGTTCTGTGTGATTTCTGAACTCATTGACTCATGTGAGCCCATGGAACCCACCTGAGAAATGAGCAGAGGTCACTAATGTGCTGAGTTCTTACTAACTTCTGGAAATATCAGCAAACAAATGGAGACCAAAGCAAGCGTCCCCACTAAGGAAAATTTGCCAGCGTGGCTTACCTGCTGCCCACCGGCTGAGCTGTACCTGCATGGCTTGAAACTCGCTGCAGCCAGCACCTTTTTCTGCCCTGCGGCTGGTGCTAGGGGCGAGATTATACGGAATGCCAATAAACCCAGCAGTAGTTTCCAGGCAAGGAGGTGGGGATCAATAAGATGGACACAGGACACAAGCTCCAGCAGTACCTTGCAACCTCAGAGCTGCTTTCTGACCACGTCCCCTGGAACGAGGGGCAGTTTGGCTCAGCAGGACACTGCGCTCCCCGCAGGTAGCGCTCATGAGCGCCTCGGCTGACTGACATGCCAACCTAACAGACGTGGAAGGCCAGCCACTGCTCCTCCATCACAAATTGATCCCTGTATGGAAGCGTTCAGATGTAGCCAAACTTTGCTTTTTTTTTTTTCCACATTCCCTTCTGAATAGAGGAATAAGGGAAAAATACTTATTTTTTAGATGTAGAGATAGAGAAAGGGAAACAAGCACCTGGGACTCTGCAAAACCTCTGGAACTGAGCTGATAACTTAAATCACTTTGAGGCTTGACAAGAGAGGTGAGGAGAAGTTGGTGGAACAGTTGTGTGGGGCTCTGATTTTCATACAAACTCAAGCGGGAACCGTTCCAAGCTTGGGACCTAAATCCCTGTTAATCTTTATGGACTGGTGGCAGAACGCAAAATACCAGGGCTCCACTGGGGAGATGCGAGTCAGCACTCCTGCAGCACCAGGGATCTGAACACGTCAAATCAACATCAGCCTGCTGAGTGCAGAGCCAAGTAATTCCACAACAGCTCAGGTTTACACGGTCCGCGTGGACGTGTTTGTTAGCAGTTTGGAAGAACATTCTCTTTCTTCCCTTGCTTTCTCTGCTGCTTCTTTTTAAAATCTTACAACTGCACAAGAACTTCAGGTCTCTGGCTGTTTAAGGACCATGTGACTCTTCTGTACTTTGAACTCAGATAAACTTCTTACTGAATGAAGTCATGTGTAAAATGCTTTCCAACACAGATTATTTTGAACCAAGCCGTACTAAGAAATGCAACAGAATTTCAACACTCGTATTTCAGCAGCAAAAAAAGGAACCATTCTTGTACAGAGGGCAGCGCTCTGGGGGGAAGCACCACATTCCTTCACACAAACAGAACTGCACTTGTATCAGACTACGGGAGTAGATCATGTTTTAGTCAATGGAAGAAAGAAAGATTACACTTCCATACAATCACACTCCAGAAAAACAGCTTTTGCCTACTACTGCGTTAGGCTTTAATCTCTTCATGCAACTTTGCATCCAAAAGACATCTTCACAAACCACAGTACCCCAAGCTGAAATCAGTAAAACCTGTACCAGACCACTGAGTTCCAAACTGGCCACATTGGGATGGATCAGTATCTCTGTATATTGAAGAAATATCAGATTTTAGCTAATATTTGGATTTAAAAAGATGTATGGCCCTCATCATCATGCTTTTTTTTTTTCCCCCCTAGGAGCACAACATATGGCTTGTATCTGGCTAACTTCCAATCTGAGTAATTACATTCCAACCACGTAAGTTTCCCCTGGGGTTTTAACTGGATATAGCATTCCTCTCCAGTTCCTCCTGCGAACATTTATGCCATGTTGAGGAGCACTATTAAACAGCTACTGCCCTCTGCCCCAGACACGGCTGCATTTTAGCAGTAAGTGAAACTATTTTTTAAAAAATGACAATTATATTCCCATCTCCCCGTTACATTTTGCAGGGGGCAGGGGTGTCTTTCTTTCCTCAGCGTATGTTCTGAGTTCCTGACTGTATCCACGTCATGTGACTTTCTGTATCAGGACAATGTTTTCACACAATTAAATGGATAGATGAACATGAAGATGGTATTTTCCTCGTGGACCTCAAGTGTTAAAAGACCTGCTCCTAGGTCCATGCAGCATATTTAAAATTAAGCATTTCTTCTGAGGATCTGCAACAGCAATATAGGCTCACGAAGGGCTATGTATTGAAAAAGTTAATATTAGAGAAGATACAAGCAAGATTTCTGCTCAGACATGTGGGACAACCAAATGAAGCAAAAGAATAGTTTGGATATCTTGCTTTTACATGGGCATTGCCTGCTTTCAGTGGTGTATTCTGTTTAAAGGACAGAGAGCCTCAGACAGAATGAGCTATACACCA
Source organism: Anser brachyrhynchus (assembly GCF_964034855.1). Taxonomy (NCBI): domain Eukaryota; kingdom Metazoa; phylum Chordata; class Aves; order Anseriformes; family Anatidae; genus Anser; species Anser brachyrhynchus. The sequence goes on along the minus strand of NC_137702.1, from coordinate 16,723,858 downwards.
CCACGTACAGCACCACAGTCTAGCACATATTTCAGAGTTCTCAAAGCACTTTACAGCTGTTTGATGCCTATGGGAAGTACTGGAGACAATCACTAGGAAAGCTACAGAACAAAACTAGGTACCAGGACCTGGTAAAATTCTTCCCCCCCCAAAAAAAATAAGGATTGCAAACACTGAAGTCAAGATGAAAACTACCAAAAGGGAGTTTGGAGTACCTTTATTTCTGATTTCACAGCCTAAAACCATTGAAATTCCAGATTTCAGGAATATCTAAACCTATTAACTTCTGCTAAAGCCTGCAGCATCCACTATCTCTGGAAATGCATCAGGATCACTGTGACAAATGAGGCATCCTACAAGTCAGAGGCCACTTTAGCAGCATCCCCTGAACAGGATCAACGTGACACTAAACAGCAGAAATACCACTTACACCAGTCTATATTTTAACCACTTGGTCAGATTTATAAACTATTTTGAAGATGACAAATACTACAGCACTGTTCAATATTATCAAATAATATTGTGCATGGGAACAGAATTTTTACTACTTGAGAGCTGGATGAGGAGAACTTCTTTTAGCCACATAATTCTCCTGCATGTATATGCACACACTGCCCTATGTGCATGCAGAGAAGCCTGCAGAGGCCGAGCGGGGAGCCCTTTCACCATGAGCCCCAGCAGGCTCATGTGGATGGTACTGGCAAAGGAGCCAAAGGCTGGTGCAGCTCACACCCCGCAAATGGGGTACTTCAGGGTTTGAGTGCCATCCTGTAAGGGTACGACACTGTTAGTTGAAAAGACTGAAAATTTGCTGGGCTTGGAACTGGCCAAACCACCAAAAAAAAAAAAAGCAAGTTTTAGAGGGAGATGTAAAATGACAGGTCTCTCTGGTGGCATCCCTTTCAACATACTGAAGCAGAGCTCAGGCCACTGCCCTGATCAACAAGCATATAAACTGCAATGCATCTCCAGCGTGCGACACTGCCATCACGCGGACACCCCAGCGGGGACAGAACAAATCAGAACCTTGCCCCAAATTTACAGCTTTTTAAAACTGTCTCTAATAATATCATCAACCTCCAGGTGGTGATAACTCTCTTATAGTGTGCCTCCCCCAAGAAAAACACTCCCTGCTTCAGACTTGGTCTTTTTTATGTTAGGTAGCAAATGCACTTTTCATTTTTTGAGACACACTCACCCCTGCCACGTAATTATGTTGCAATGCATGGTTATCAACACCAAAAAATGTACAGAAACATGAAAAATGACAAATGCAGCATTCTTGATGTCAGGAAGCCAATCTTTAGAAGTAATCTGAATGAAAACGGCACAATGGCTTGGACCAGGAAAGAGCTCCAGCACAGGAAAATACATGGAAGTTGGCATAGAATGAGAAGTGGAAAACAAAGCAAATGAGTCATTAGTAATTTAAGAAGAAAATGAAATACTGACAGAGGACAAAACAGTGTGGGATGTAGAAGCAAACTGTAATAAATAAAATATGCAGATGGAAATATTGTACATCAGCAGAGCAGCAGTAACAGAATTAAACCAGATTCAGGGATGGTGAGTGACTCAATGAAAGTGGCAGCGAGGAACAGTAATTATCTGCCTCAGCACTTCAGTCAAAAATTGTTTATCTGCACAAAACTCATGCTGGCACTCAGCTGGAGCCCTGCCCAAGCAAAGCAAGCATGATTTCACTTACTCACAAAACAGCTCACTTCAATTACAGTCTCACTGAGGGACATAACAAGACTTCTTAATGAAGGGACCATGCTGCTGCCTGCGTACAGAAGCAGAAGTACAACAGGAGCTTTCTACCCACCTGGCACAATAGCCAGAAACCCACAGGAATAACAAGGACCTGGACCCAAATTTAGTAACATATTCCTCAGAACCTCCAACTTGCAGCTATAAAAACCCTGTATCAAAGCAGCACCAAAGAAACAAATAAATAAGATAGGAAACAAATACTGACAGGCAAAGAACAGAAGCTTTACCACCGCAGGTGGCTGGAGTTATGAAAGAAAATCCTGTTTGTATGCCCATCTCCTAGCACTAGGCACCCGTAAACATCCAAAGGAGCCCATCCACTGTCCACAACCGGAGCAAAGTCACCACATTTGGACAGTCATTGGACCATGCCCTCATGCCTGACTGGGGCATATAGCAAACTACTGACAAACTGGGTGGTGGGGAAATGTGCACAACGGAAAACTGATGGTGTTTTCTGAAGAGCTGGTTTCCCTTTTCTGTAGGAAAGGTCAATATATAAATGAGAAAAGTAATAATAAGCATTTTATTTTATTTTTTCCAGACTGGTTTGCTCTAGTTAATTGCCATACGTTGTTCTGTCTGCAGGAAAGGGAGTTCTTGAAGAACTATGTACAGCGGATAGTTGATATCAGGCCTAATTTGTTCTTTGTTGAGAAGACTGTCCCAAATTGCGCAGGACATGGTGCTGGAGCATGGTGTCTCTCCTGCCATCGATGTTAAGCCGGTGAGCATTTCATGACAGACATAAGACTCCACCTTGTGGCGGATCTCTGTAACTTCTCCTTGTAGCAAGCTTTTTTTTATTATTTTTTTTTTTTAATGGTACTTCATTTACAAGAAGACAAAACAGACAAACCTAGAAAGTAATTTTTCCTCACTAATTTCTACCAACTCTCTGCTGTGCCCTTGCTGGCAGGTCTTTGTACCCTGGGTCGGTTTTAGTTAACTCTGACTCATATTTGTAGCAAATGCTACAATCTTCCCTGTCACCGGTAATATTTGCCAAACAGCTTTTCTAAGATTCTTATGTATTGGGGTGTGCATGTCAGTGACTGGATTTAATCCAGAGTTTACCTCACAGAGTGGCAGGTTGCCTGGATAGCACTGGCATTTTTTAGAGTAATCTGAAAACACTAGTGTCCTATTGTTCAGGACACTGGTAGGGAGGGTCCCTTGGGAGTCAGTCCTGCACGGCAGAGGGGCCCAGGGAGGCTGGACGCTCCTCGGGAAGGAAATCTTAAAGGCTCAGGAGCAGGCTGTCCTTGTGTGCCGTAAGGTGAGCTGGCAAGGAAGAAGACCGGCATGGATGAACAGGGCACTTCTGCTGAGTGTCCAGGAGAGAAAGGGAGTTTATGCCTGGTGGAAGAAGGGGCAGGCAACTCAGGGAGAGTACAAGGAAGTTGCCAGCACATGCAGAGGAAAAATCAGGAAGGCTGAAGCCCAGCATGAGCTCAACCTGGGGGCCCAAAGCTGAACACAGTACTCGAGGTGCGGCCTCACCAGAGCTGAGTACAGGGGGACCATCGCCCCCCTGGTCCTGCTGGCTTCACTATTCCTGACACAAGCCAGGATGCCGCTAGCCTTCTTGGCCACCTGGGCACACTGCCGGCTCATGTTCAGGCAAGCATCGACCAGCACTCCCAGATCCTTTTCTTCTGCACAGCTTTCCAGCCACTCTGCCCCAAAACCTGTAGTGCTTCTCTGCCCCAAAACCTGCAGTGTTGCATGGGGTTGTTGTGACCAAAGTGCAGGACCCAGCACTTAGCCATGCTGAACCTCATCCCATTGACCTCTGCCCATCGACCCAACCTGTCCAGGTCCCTCTGCCAGATCATCACTTCCCCCAACTCGCTGTCATCTGCAGACTTACTGAGGGTGCACTCAATGCCCCCATCCAAATCATCAATAAATATATTAAAGAGAATGGGCCCCAACACCGACCCCTGGGGAACACCACTGGTGACCGGTCACCAGCTGGATTTCACTCCACTCACCACCACTCTCTAGACCTGGCCGTCCAGCCAGTTTTTTGCCCAGCAAGAGTGTACCTGTCCAAACTACGGGCTGACAGCTTCTCTAGGAGAATACTGTGAGAGACAGTGTCAAAGGCTTGCCTGAAATCTAGGTAGACTACGTCAACAGCCTTTCCCTCATCCACCACGTGGCTTACCTGGTCATAGAAGGAGATGAGGTTGGTCAGGCAGGACTTGTCTTTCATGAACCCATGCTGTCTGGGCCTGATCCCCAGGCTGCCTCGCACATGTGTGACTGCATTCAAGATAACATTCTTCCGTAAACTTCCCTAGCAGTAAGGTCAGGCTGTGAAGACTGTAGTTTCCCATACTTTCCTTCCGACCCTTCTTATAGGTAAGAGCCACGTTACAGAATCACAGATGGAGATTTAGTTGTGGATCCTGTCCTCAGACAGCTTCAGGGTAGATATCCAAGAACTTTGGCAAATTTTGGAGGGAGTTAGATGCCTTGAAGCTTCTCTTGCCTCTACTTGATCTTGTTGTGCAAAACTTTTTGGCTAGCACCAAATAGAGAATTGCTTGTAAATACCAAATGAATATCCCTCCGGGTTCGGACTCTAAGAATTTTGGCCCTACTTTGGAGGTAGCTGCAGGCCTGGTAGCTACCACTGCCTCCTCGAGGGAAGCTTCTGCAAATGTTGGGGATTCTTCCTGAGAGACATTTAGTTCTGGGTACCAGCTGCAAAGTCGAGCCCCCGGAGGACCCTGTATGCAGACTCCCACTGTGGCCCGTTACGCCGGGTCGGACCCCAGGCACCGACTCTGGCCAAGGCCCAGGACACCACGGCGGACCCAGTGCACCGACTCCCGCCAAGGCCATGGACCCCACTGCTGACACCAGGTGCAGACTCCCGCCGAGCCCCCAGACCCCGCAACAGACCCCCAGAGCCGACTCCCACCGAGCCACCGGATCCTGTGCCGGACCCCGGGTGCCGACTCCTGCCGAGGCCACGGACCCCACGGCTTACCAGCAATCTGACATCTGGAATAGGGCAGCCTTCTATCTCTCCCTCTGAAATCATTTCCACAGTTTGCTACTGATGTAAGAAATTTCTTTAACTGAACTTGATGAAAAGGAACCCATAGCTCCATTAAAAGTTCCTTCTAAGCCTAAAGAAAAAAGCAATTATGTCCATTATAGTTAGCAGCTGCCTAAAAGAAAGGTCATTTAAGCTATCACTTAACGTCAGTTAGAACTGACAGTATAAAGAAGAAATCAAGTTATGTTTTAGGTTACCAGTTAAATCAGAAATGAATAGAGTTCAAAGGTCCTGAGATTACAGAGCAATTAAAAAAAAATACACTTGCAGAAATTTGGGCAGCATCTCGGTTCTCTTAACCATCACAAAAATTCTCATGCTAAAACTTGTCAGTTTCTAGAACACTGCTACAGTTCCTGTTAAACTGTCTGGGAAGGGATCAGCATCCTCCTCTTGTACGTCAAGAGATCTACAAATAGAACACAAATAGATGAATGACTACTTTGTAAGGCAGAAGGAAGACTATACTTCAAAAGTATTACAAATAAGAACCTTATTCCTAAGCTTAAAATGGAGAATGAACGTTCAGAGATCTAGGAAGTACTTCATTATTTTAAACTTACATATCCAAAAACAATATTGTTCAACCCGCTTCAGGCTCAACACATCTTTCAGCCAACCCATGCTAACTAGTTTCAAGCTAATCCACTTACAAATATAACAATCAAGTCTACATAATGCAATATGTGTGGGGTTTTTTAATGCGAACTTATAAACTATGCATGAAACAAGAAGTCAAGGCACAAATATTAGTTTCCTATCTCCTCCCTCAATCTTGTATTGTCTACTCTCCCAGCTACACCAAAACACAACAGCTAAAAGACTGCAAATACACATTTTTCAGAGCTGACCACCACTACTAGTCTTTCTGATGGCCTATTATCTAAACCAAGTACTCCCCCACACTCACTTTCCCTAATTCTACAATAGATCACCAAAAAAAGCAAAAATTGGTTTACATTTGAAGAATCTTTGTTCTCCCTAACTTCTATCCACTCTCTGCATAGACCACCTGTATTCAGTGATAGTTACAAATTAACATGAATGTTCTCCAAGGGAAAGGTGCTCAAATTACACATATGATGAGATTTTGAAAAAAGTTTCCCATAATTGCTGAAAGAGACTGCAGTTACTTCTATTAAACATTGCCACATTTAGGGAAAAAGGATGCAAATTACTTAGCTGTAGTTAGAAAAAGTTACATCAAACATTTCCGGTTCCCATTAGTCAAAAGCTAGATTAGAAGGAACTGAAAAAGACACTGCATTGATAAGAAATTTGTAAAACAGCCATCAGTAAACAGCATGTACATATACTGAAAGCATGCTTTCCCAGGCACAGCATAAAGGCTACAGTACCTCAAGTCTGTCCTAGTAGATGTAGTCTGAATATATCAAAAAACAACAAAAAAGAAGTAACGTGAGTTGCTAAGATGCAACTATGAGTTTTAAATAATCATAGCATCAATTAAGATTTGATTCAAAACAAATTTGGTAGTCAGAGGGAAATACTTGAAATACTTAACCATAGACACTTTAAACAATAACGTTTAAGTGTTTTATTGCTACAAATTGGTACATCTTATCACAAAAAGCTACAAGGCATACTATTACACATACTCTATTATACAGAGTGCAATGCAGTCCCCAAAACAGCCACACTCAACAGCACAATTTTTGAAGTTTACTCATTCCATATTGAGAGGTAAATATGATAAGCGTATGCCATACAGCATTTAAAATATTTACCCCACAGACCAGCCTTTCTTTTCAATTGATTAGACCAAAAACTATTATATCCAACTTTCAGTACACACACCAAAAAAATAGGATGCTTAAAAAAATATACAACACGATGTTTTAATCAGCTTTAACAGTCAGTTTGCTATAAAAAGCTCAACTAAAATAGTCTTAATTTCATTTTAAACAAAATCAGAAACACAGAGGAATTATATAAACAAGTTCTCCACAGAATGGAATGCATGCATAGGGTGGGGAATCTTCAACAACTCTCATTTGAGACTATTAAAGAGTCTTGGCCACTTTTGAGCAGAAATAAAAAGCTGTTTTGCCCCCCCTAATTTGTTTTCATTTGTGTTTTCTTTCACTTAGTTATCTTCAGTGTGGTCTAAGGTGAAGTCAGTTTGCTCTTCAGTTCCTTCTTCCTCTTCTTCCTCTTCTTCCTCACCTTCAACTGGCTCATCAGCCTTGTCCTCTTCTTCTGTCTGCTGCTCCTGAGCCTGATCATTAATTTCAAATGGATTTTCACCCTGGAGGAAAAAACAGAAAACAAACATTTTAAATATTTTTTTCAAACAGTACAAAATAATGTTTTATCATTTCAGTGATTGGAAAGCTCTTAGTTTGTAGTATCTACTGAGCCCAATCAACTCATTGGCTAATCAAAGCCAGAGTTGCCACATATAAACCCCCATGAATAAGGCAGATTTTTAAATTTAAGATACTAGCGTTTCGCTTTTTTAGAAGTAGACTCTCAAAAGTAAGGGCCAAGTACATAGAAAGCCGGTATAACAACTTAAGAGACCTATGAAAACAAGAAAACCCCAAATCTCACCGTTAAAATTCAGGCCACTTTTTAGGTGAACCACTATTATGCAAGTGCTGAGAGGCTACAGACCACCAAGAACTATTTCACCCAATCTGTAACACTGTCCAACACTGAAATGCCAAGGATACCTATTAGCTCAGTAAACTGGCTTGTGAAAGAAAAGAGAATGCCTGAACCAGTTTAACTCCAGCATCAGTGGAAAGCATTGTGAAATAAAAAGGTAAGCATCCAAACCTTACTTCAGCTGGTATTTGTGCAACTCTCCAAACTGTACTCATCTACTTTCCTTTCCGGATAGAAGTGAGAAAGACCTCTTGACTACAAAGCCTCTGGTACTATCCTCCTTGGGCTCAAGCAAGTATTTTCATTCACATTTGGGCATAGCAACAAGGATTTCCAAAGATGGGCACAGAAATAAATGGAGTTAAGAATACTCCACCTGATTAGCTTCAAATACGCGCTCAACAGTAAACATTAGAGTGAAAACAGGTAGGTACATTAAGATCTTTAAGCTTTTAATGCTTTTAACATTAGCTTTTTGTTAGAAAATAGTATTGTTTCCTAGTACAAGAATAAAAACGTGGCTTGTATCTGTAACAGATTCACAAGAATGTTATAAGTACTTCTACAGATCTGATACAAAAGGAAAAGACTAAAATCCTCTAATGTCTATGGTAGGTATGATGATGAATTGCAGTTAAAGAATGTACTTCTGAAAGAACTACTTCCACACTCCCACAGACAACTCAGCTGTTCCTGACTCCTGGGGACAAGCTACAGAAAATTTTTACTGTTCATTCCTGTGAAAACAGTATGCAACTTACAACTAACCTACAAGAACTGGATTCAGCACACTATTTCTAGCTGAACAGATCTCTACACAATAATCACCCTCCTCCCCCACAAAAAAAAAGATTTCCCCCCGCTACTGTTTTTTCAGAGAAAAAGAGCATTTTAAGTTCTCAAACTAAGGCAAAAGTTACTACCCTCAAGGGAAGATCCTAATGATTGCACTCTTTTTCCCAGTGATGTAGCATTTAACACATCCAACACAGAAACAATTTTGATACTAGTTGATTTTGACAGTCACACTGGTCCCATCTTCCCAGATGGCTTAAATATATATACACACACATCTATGGAAAATAAGAATGTAAGCAGGGAAGTATTTTTTTCCCAGGAGATGCATCCTTTGAGCTCCTTGTCTCTAGAATATTTAAATTGCACAGAAAGCTTGAAACTAAAGCCGTGTTTACAGGCAAATGTGTACATGATTCAATTGACCCCAGAAACTAGTCTCAGTATTTAATTATAACAGGTCTAACAAACCTGATCCAAAAAGATACTGCAGTCTGCCTACCTCAGAGGTAAACTTCAGAATGCCTTCACTAATACATATGTATTAGTTATTATTATATATTATATGATATATTATTATACATATGTATAACAAACAGTCCTTCTGCTGAGTTTGTTTTATTTCATTTTGTACATATAGCACGCAACCTGTGGAATAGTTTTCTACATGGAAGGAAGATTAAATCAAAGAACAGAAAAGATTTTCCATTAATTGTTAGGTAAAGGAGTAAGTCACACGTTGAGCTGTCACCATGTTGAGCCCGGTCACCAGACCACCGGTGAGCTCCTGCTCACTGCTGCTGGGCAGAGCTCTGCGGCAGGCACACCTGTGCCTTCCCAAGCCAAGGCCACAGCGTCAGCATCCAGGGCAAGCACCACTCCAAACCCTGACCGTGGCTCAGTGTGGAAAGGTGCTCCCTGAAGCTGTTCATCCCACAGCAGCTGACTCTCCTGGGTGATGTGGGGACAGAGCTAGGCCCCACAAGTCCCATCTGAAAACAACCCTAACAAAGAGCCCCCAAAATACAGTTCAGCCTCTGCTGAAAAAAATGGCATTTTGCTCAAAAGTAGCCACGGACTCCACAAGACAGTTATTGCTTGTCAGTTAGCTTACTCCAGACCAGAAGTCAGTCCACACCCCCAATTTGCAGTCAAACACTAGCCAGAGTGTTCAACCCTGAAAAGTCTTATACAATGCAAAAGGCAGCAAATATCCCCAAAACTGCTTGCCTGCTATTTGCCAGAGCCAGGCAGTCAACATAGCCAGGACTCAGCCTGCCAGGTCTTCCCTGTTCCAAATTTCTTCTTTCCACTCTGCACATGCTGCATACACAAAGCCTTCTGAAAGAATGTTTTTGTGTGTGTGTTTTTGTTTCCTCAAGCCAATCTGCCTATAGTCTCAAAGCAACTGATTTTCAGCTGTCAGCAGGATTTTCTACTCTCTTGAAAAACTGCAGACACCAAATACATACACTGGTTCATCACATGCTGCATAAAAACTACTGGACTCCTTCAGTCTGCAGTTGATTATACATTAAGATAATTATGAGAGGGATTTGCATAACCAAGAAGCTAGATATATCTCACTGTGCAGGTGCTGCTAAAAGTGTATTGTGTTTGGGAAATACCAATGGTAAGCATTCTGAAAATGGCAGTGACCTCCTTGTGAAGACAATCTTCAATTTTCCAACTAGTGAACGGCACATTTCCAATCCCCTTTCACCAGTCTCCCACTAGGGGGCTGTAAGGGACAATGCACATGCATGTCATGCCATAGAGAATACCAGCAGAGAGCTGAAAATAGAGTCAAATATTCTAAGCTGTGGTAGCTGGTAATTTGCCATCTTTTCTTAACAGATATAGAAGAGCTATCTGAAACTGAATTATGCATCCAATTGTACATAATTCTGCAGAACATGACTAAATTCAACCTTTTAAATTACAATTAAATATTGCATTGGCTGACACCTTGTCATATTTCTGCAATACAGTATTGCTTTTTCTGAAGTTATCTATTGGTTAGGCACAGGGAAAATGTTACTACAGAAAGTCACATATCTGGCCCAGAAAAGGAAAAAATACTTTGCCAAAATGATTTCACATATTTCTCAAGCTGTGAATTTGTAACACAGGCTGCCACATCTTTTAAATTCTCTGACCACGAGAAGTAATGTTTTAAGCTTCCACTGTTTGTGTGCTGCCACAAATCCTAGAAATTCTATCAAATAAAATTAGACAAGTTGCATGTATTGTACTTTACAGTACAAAGTCACCTGCAGGAACCCTCACTTCTAACCGAAGATTAACTCATATGTAAAGGGTTTTGTACTCTTCACATCTTACCTTCACATACAGCTCATACCGTGCCTTGACTATTGGATTATTCAAGATACTGGTAGCGGTAAGAACGCTCTCCCTTTTTATTTGTTCTCTGTAGGCCTAGGAAACAGATTTAACAGTGAATAATTATTATACACCTATTCTGACTGTCACATATTTGAATTCGTAGTCTGTTTCTGTAAGGAAAATTGTGAAAGGAATAATGCATGAAATGCTCATTCTTGGCATTTAATTCAGTTTTTTACACAGCTAGGACTTCTAGGACTTAAGTTTGATAGCGTTTATAGTTTGTTGCTTTAGTTTAATTAAGATATATATTCAGGTCTTGGTCATATAATGAACTACATATAACCATGCACTTATCTACTCCCACAGTTAACTGTTCTCACCTACAGATAATACCCATGCTTTTCCACAACTGCCTATGGTTCATAATTATAGAACTTCATAAAAAAACATTACTTTTGAAATCTCTTTTTTACTATGACAACTTGGATTATTTTTTTTCATTCATACTATGCTTCTAATGTTGCTGGAAATGTTGGATGAGTATCATGAATTGTAACAGGATCCAATTCCATACTACTTCTAACTCTAAATTGCACTCACTTTTCTTCATATTAAAAGGATAACAGCCAATCAAAAAAAGAACACTAGTATTGTTAAATTGCTGGAAACACATGTATTATGTTTTACAATTTGAGTAACAATCTTTCTGGCACTTACTGGCAGCAAAATTCCCCTAAAATAAAAATGAAGTTATTCCTAGTAACATTCTCAGAATTTACTATCGTCAACTATGAAACACACCACCTTTCATTCACTGTGGGCATTATAATGTCTCATGAACTAGCTGGCACTTTATTTACAGAGAACATTCTAGATATCTACAGAATAAATAGTGTTGATAAGAATTTAGAAGTTATTTACACTGAGTACCACAACATTTCTCACCTACTATGAAACCATGCCTTTTTTTTTTTTTTTTTTAAAAATCTCTTAAAATATGCCATATCTTACTTGTTTTCCTTTTGTGTGATCAGGAGATTTTAAGTGTTGCTGAACGGAACTGTGTAACGCAGGAACATACACACTGCAAGCACTGCAGTGAACAGTCTCAACTTTCATCATGTGGTCATCAGCAGTAACCCCTGCCAAAGAACATGCAAAAAATCATTAACACACACAGTGTTATACCAGGGGAACGGGAGAGGGGATTGGATGTTTTATACCAGGAAGTTAGAGCTCTCAATTGGTAAACATGTCAAACTGAACTGCAGGGGAATAGTCACACAAATTCAGGCATCAGAACTAGGCTTGCTGAAGACAATGTTGGTAGAGAATTTTTTTTCACCTGATACTCCAATTCCTTCATTCCACAGACTATGTATGAGATTCAAGCAATTATGTTTGATGCCTGAGGTTATGATATATGAACACCTTACCTGCCTAAATAGAGGGAAATAAAAATGATAAAAAAATCATAAATTGAATGTACAAAACGTCTGCTATTTAAAATCTACAATGACCAATATTCTTAATAATATGCATTTTAATACAAGAAACAAACCTTAAATCCCTGTTTTTCACCAAAGTAGCTGAATTAACTTCACCCCTCATAAAAACACCTAATGTATTTCCTTGTCTCCCAATTTCTCAACACCAAGAAAAACTGTATGAATCCAATGTAAATGTCTTCCAAGTTCAAATGCCAGCTTGCCAACAGAGCATTCTGATCATAGAGGTAAACAGGCCCTCCAGTACTTAAGAAGAATACATAAAAATAATGTGAGATGTTGGTTACATCCATTAAGTAACTTCTAAAGTTTAAATTCAAAAGAAGGCAATACTTAAATACATTTATTGTTTGAAGTAAAGGGATTCCAAAGATTTATTTTCTGGCTCTAGTGCATTTTTGAAAGCTCTCAAGCAAAGGATAAAGCAGAGGGATGTGGCACAAGAAGGCAGAGGGACACAAATGCCTTTAGAAAACAGTCTGTAGAGCAGCCAAGGGGGGGAAAAAACAGTAAGTCAAGGCCAAGATGCATATTGGGTAGCCATGGATTAGAAAGTGCTCCAAGTCCTCCTTTTGTCACAGTCTGCCTCAAAAACACAACTATCCCACTGATATCATCTAGCTCCTGAACATCACATTGATCATTATCATGTTACCACTTAATAAAGTGATCTTTTTCAATCTAACTGCACCCACCTGTTGCCATTCCTCATGGATTATACTGAATAAGACTGTGGCAAGGCCTACATAATTCTGTTTGTCAAGTACTTAGCAAAACATTATCTTGTTTTACGACAAGGCTACCTGGGCAGGAAATCTGAAGTTTATCTCTGCTTACATTTCACATAACATCAAAATGAGTCAAGGAAAACAAACCAGGTAGAAAAAAGGTGTGGGAACTGATCTCCATAGTATGCACTATCATTACTCACCTTCCATTATATCTTTTTCAACAGCTTGAGCATTGTCTGTTTGGTTACTTGTCTGTTGCTTACGCATAGCTGTCTTCTTGAATTTATTTACCATACACTCCTACAGAGAATCAGAAAAAAATAAATTGTAATGGCTGATGTTTGAGCGTTTATGTTCCAACAGAAACCCGTAGTTAAACTATTACTTGGAATAGCTCTGTTGGAAAAGAGAGCAAAAATAAATAGCAATTAATTGGGCATTTTTAAAGCACTACTTTTAATTGTAACTGTGAGAAGTTACAATTGCAACACTATTTTAATGACTCTGTATTTGTCTCACTTTCAACAATACACACTGCACCAGAAGTCTTCTCCAAAAGGAATGATGATAAATTAAGCATATTTTGAAGACTAAATGATACCTTCTAATTACACTCTAATGTAAAAACATTAGATAAATTTTAAAAAACCATTGTCTTACATGAAGAAACTCCATCACTACTTTGTCAAATTTGGTTTGCTTCTGGATATGATCCAATGTTTCCTGGTGAGCTGCACTCTCCAGATGGGACTCAATCTCTTTTTCTTCAAATGTTCGAAATTTACAAAATGAGCAAGTAAATGCCATTCTACCAAGAGAAATACAATAAATAATATTACAATTAAAGAAACATTCTTCCCTCTCCCCTCAAAACAATGAGGACTTGCCAAACCTAACCAGAAAAGTAATAAGAAAAGCATTCTTTAAAGAAGCCTGAATGAAAAAAAAAAAATCTATTTTACCATTAGGAAAGATACCTGCTACAAGAACCAAATAAAGGCTAGTCTGAGACTAGTAAATTATCTATGCAGAAGAAAAACTACTAAAACCAGATGCTAGCTATCATAAAACCATATTATTCTGTGTGTTTATCTATCATAGCTCTCCATTTTGTGTTATCTTTTGTAGTACTTATCAAAGTCAAGCCAATGATTTACTAACTACAAACTGTTAAAAGAACTCACCCAAAGCTCGTTTTCCATATAAAAACTAAATCCTTACGAGGAAATATGGCCTCCTCAGTACTACTGAGGCACTAATGCTACGACCATACACTGCATTCGCATAAAGCAGAATAGCTTTGTACAGCCCTGGCCAACAGCCTGCTTGGCTGTGACAAAATTGAAGTTAGTTACAGAACTATCTACTTACTATTACTACAAAATAGCTCACCATACATACAAAAAAACTGAACCAGGTCAATTGCTAACAACTTAGCTCAACCTGAATATGAATTTGTTTCACTGGAATATGAGTTTCAAAAGCAGTACCCTTCTAAGCTGCTTCTCAAGTGTGCACTGATACACTTGTCAGGGAGAAGAGGCAAGTAACTCGTGCATTCCTGATACAGCGAATGTCATGCAAATCATAGAATGATTTGGGTTGGAAGGGACCTTAGAGATCACATAGTCCAAACAACCCTGCTACGGGCACGGACACCTCCTAGATCAGATTTCTCAAAACCCCATCCAACCTGGCCTTGAACATTTCCAACGATGCAACATTCACAATTTATCTGTGCAACCCCTTCCAGTGTCTCAATACCTTTACAGTGAACTTCTTCCAAATATCTAATCTAAGCCTACTCTTTTATCTGTTACCCACCGTCCTATCACTACACTCCCTGATAAAGAGTCCCTTCCCCACCTTTCCTGTAGACCCCCTTCAATGCCTACAGACTGCTGTAAGGTCATTATAAAGTCTCCCTGGATCTCTCTTCTCTAGGCTAACCAATCCTAACTCTCTCAACCTGTCCTTGTAGAAGAGGTGCTCCATCCCCTGATGATCTTCACTGCCCTCCTCTGGACCCACTCCAACAGGTCCATGTCTTCTTTATGCTGCAGGTCCCAGAGCTGAACATCTAGGGTGCTGTTCATTTCTGCTCATTTGTTCATTTATTTTTCTTTTGAAATCAGTCCATAAGGGCCTTTCAGGAATGAAGGTATATTCTTACAAAGCAAGGATAAAGCAGAAGAAAACCACACCACATGAGACAAGTTACAACACAAACCTGTATCCGTCACCATATTTTTCGCTGTTTTTTTCCCTTCTACGCCTTTGCTTCTCTCTTCTGGCCTCAATTCGTCGCTTTTCCTCTTCTTCACTTTTAACTTCTCCTTTGGCATCTTAAAACACAGAATGATTTTAAAGTGTTATATTCCCCAAAAATCTG
Source organism: Anser brachyrhynchus (assembly GCF_964034855.1). NCBI lineage: Eukaryota > Metazoa > Chordata > Aves > Anseriformes > Anatidae > Anser > Anser brachyrhynchus. The sequence goes on along the minus strand of NC_137702.1, from coordinate 16,708,600 downwards.
GCTCTCCAAGCAAAGCGTTTGTCTTCCCTGTCTCCTCCACAAACACCTTTTATATAGTCACAAAATGCAGATCCTACATCAACATTGTTTTAAGGCTTATTTAAATGCCATAGAAGTTCTTTCGTTTTCCTCCATTACAAATGACAAATTTAAATACCTGTTTCAAACAGGTAGTGGTCTAGATTACATGCATAAGAGAAAGGAAATTCAGAATTAAAGCAGATCCTATAACCACAAAGCAGACACAATAACCATGTAATAAAGAAAACACAACGGATGTTACAAACGATTTCCTTCTCCATTGCCTAAATTCATAAAATGTGTTAAAAAAGTAAGAGTCACGCTGTGCAATAATTATTAGAGGTCATACATACATGCATACTAAATCTATTCACCCAAAGTCACACAAATACAGTATCTAAAAAACCTTACCTGACAAAGCAAACTGACTTACCTCCAAAAGTCTGATACCCAAGATCATAAGCATCTCTTGTAAAGTCTTCATATATAACAACTGCACCACTTGTGTCCACTTCAATTTCCTAAGTCAAAACCAAAAATTTCATGTGAAAAAACAATGCCATCCTAAATCCAGCAAACAATGTGAATTATTTCCACTAATTTGTTACCTGCTATTTTTAATCAAATATGACAATGGACGAAAAGTGAAACGAGCAACCACATAAGACTCAATGTAAAATCACCTCAAACTATGCATTTATCTTTCATGCCAGGATATCTTTATAAATTAGTTTCAAAGTCAAAATTCTCATTGTCTTCTACATAAACCTTCTGACTGCCAATTCAGACTTAAATACTTCCTTGAGAATACGTTAATACCTCCACTCAACGACAAGGAAAAAACATTTCAATCTCTTAACATGGAAGAAGGATATATACACGCTTATCTTAATAATCGCATTCTTGCATGCTGTTGGCAACTAATCTTTCTGCAGGTGGGAACTAGTCTTTGCACCTTAACAGAGAACATCTGTTAACAATTATTCTCTTTTCATTTACCTTCTCCCCTTAATGTTACTGACATCTCATCTATCCATTCTCCCTCATTGCTGTAATTTCTCTGTCATTTTATACTTAATTTCTCAACCCACCCAAGCCAGAGGTTATTGGTATGTGAAATCAAGTTGACTGCCTATGACGTGAGAAGCATTCACGTGACAGCCGTGTATTACAAAAATAGCTGGTAGGTGTACAAATACACTTGAAAGTTCCCTTTCCAGACTATTTGCATAAGCTACCCCTTTCACTTGAAGTCAGTAAGATTTCAAACTGCCACTAAAATAAGACAGTTTCAAATAAAAAGGAAAAAAAAATCAAGTTTGGAAAAACTTACATAGTTAAGCCTTAGTTTTTGTACCTCTAAAGTAATAATTATTTGTCTTAAGGTATACCATTCAAATTGTGAAAGAATCAAGCATCTTCTAGTTCTGAGAGTCTTTACCTCTATAGTAGAATCCTGGAAAGATGTCTTCATGTCTATAAGGATAAAATAAGAAAGAAATAATAAAAAAATGCTGTTTAATATTACTATCTACTAATTTTAGAGCAATAAAATATTCAGGGAAAAAGTCAACTTATTCTGCACCTAACACAGTCTAGATCTACAATTTATCATATTTTAATAATAACACTAAACGTAAAATCAGGTATTCTTAGGAATATAAACTAACCAGTCTTTCAAAAACAATCACTGGTATCTAACTCCACAAAACAAGGAAGTCATGACTAAAAGGACAGTCATGACTTTTTGAGATAGATGAGACATTAAAAACAATAAAAAAACATTTTGAGATATATTGCACATTGTGTACATCCACATTCTCCTGTTAGTTGATATCCACTTTTTAGTTTTCAACTACACAATACCGCTTAGAGCACCTTTCAGTTCAAGTCTTCGAAAATTGTACTAAGCCACTCAGTCTTCGCACAAACCCATCTCAGAACCACAGAACAAGTTGATTAAAAGTGCATTCTAGTGGGCACCATCTGCTCCATTAACATAGCTTCAATCTTACATGGTATAGAACAGTCCTTGGGTTGTGGAAATTAATGAATGGAAACAGGTAACACACTAAAAGTGCTCTGTCTGAAGGTAGATTAGGAAAGTAGAACCTACAAAGATACTGAGAAGAGCTAAGAGAAGAAACCATTGACATGCAAGTCTTTTGAGATACTTGGATGTGTATTTTATGGACCTATTTCACGACACCAAAGTTAGTGAGTCCAATATTACAGTCCCTGTGCAAAATGCATATTAATGTGTTCTACACGCCCACCTGTTGAAAATTTTATCTTAGCTTTGAATTCAAAGCTAACAGCTTTTTAATATAAAATAGAGCAAGTAAGAATTAAAAATCAAAGTTTCTCCCAAGTCTGCACACTTACCTTGCTAGCTTTGAGCTTAAGTAATTTTAAACGTTTTTCAGGCGTGATTTATAATAAAACTATATAAAACATCGCAGATACAAATCACTGAGAAAGCGACAAACACAAAACCAAAATTCGACCACTGTACATGCTGTTTGTAATACTTTAACTGAAGTTTACATTGCCTCAAAGGAAATAACTTATTCAAACTGTATTAGCAAGTTTTCTACCTTCGACTTTTGGCTGCAATACAACAATTATTAGAGTTCTAGGACATCTTCAAGGAAACTACAAAAGTCAAGTGTCGCTAATGCTTTGTAATTTATATTTCCAGTTTATCATCTTTAAAGTTCTTGCCTTCACTACAGAATTTCACTTACGAGAACAACTCTCGTCTACCCTCCACTGTTAAAGAACTATTTTCCACTGTTTTCTCATTTCACCTCCCTCTCTCTCTCCTCTTCATCCACACTTTATGCCTTTATTGTAGCTGCACTACTGTTGATGCTCTATTTCACATATACATCAAGATCTTTGGGCAACCAGGCCTAGTCTTATACAAGTGCACATTTTAAGGTTTGTCAGCCATCACCAATTAACAGTACACAAAATCTGGTAATATTTTCAGTGGTAAAAATTTGCACCCATGAAGTATCTTTATGAAGTCTAGATGAAGCAGTCCTTAGCAGTACATATTTAAACACATCAAAATATCCACATTCATTCAGCAAGTTATCTTTGCAGTAGAAGAGTAATTTCAAAAGGTCTGTTATAGACTACTTTGAAGGTAGAAAATAAAAAGTTACAACACAGCACTGCCTTTTTTCTAAATATTAAAACAAAATAACTCCAAATTAATTTTAAAAAAATAGCAATTTTAACTTAATTTTGGCACTTATTACTTACTAGGTGATTTTTTCTGAGTCAGCTTCAAAATAGGTTTTGTCATTTTGGGTTTCTTGATAAATGTCCCACCAGGTTTGTTGTATGGCTGCGGTATCATTTTTCTTTTTATTCCTCTCGCAGCAACTGCTGCAGGACTGGGTTTGTTATGATAGTCAACAACAATTCCAGGTCTGTGCATTCCTCCAAAGTCTCCCATATGCTGGAAATTTGGGAAATCAAGAAAAAGGTATTAGTATATGACATCAATAGAAATACAACAATTACTCGGCACAAGTGTTTATTTTAAAATTAAACTGTATATTAAAATCTGCATTCTGGAACAAAATGCAGGGGGAAATTTAAGTTCCCAGTTTTGATGTTTTGTGCAATGGTTTTTTGGCTGTCCAGTAGAACACACATGGATAAACCGTGTTTCTGCTTATTCAGAACCATTGTCCAGATGATGAACATGCCTGTCAAAGTTCAATCTCAGCCTAACATTTTGGCTCCTCTCTTCAGATTCTCTAGATGATGAATGACTTTTCCCTTGCTGAAAAAACAGAGCTAACCAAACTACTTTTTCCTACACTCTAGTTAGCAGCCGAGAGAGAAAGAGAGACTTCTTTACGCTAAATAATTAGCAGTGATTCGAAAACTGAATAAAGAAAGTTGTTCAGTGTGAAACAGTGATTAACTGAAGGAAGCTCAGTCTTTCTTTTACTTAATCAATCCATGCGCAGCAGTGAATTCCGAAGTTGGGCTTGGAGGGACTGATACAAAAACCATGTCAGCAACAGGAATGAAAATTCAGTTGAAAGACTAAATCCTTCTGTTACTTCTGAAGTGCTGTACAGACATTGGTGGACACCTGTTTATGAAAGCAACCTCTCTGAAGGCATGGAATAAACGAGTAATCTGAAGAGGGAGAACTTAGGTAGCTGCATTTTTTTCAAAGCACCAACACGTTTCTTAATATTAGCTCAATTATTTGATTAACAAAGGTCAGAAGACAGCCCACTAACTGGATGGATGAATTGGATAAGCAGAAATATTTGTGTCACCATAAGAAGAGAATTAGTACTACACTATCAAAGAACATGAAAATAACTTCAAAATACTTTGCACAAAAAGGATACCCATTTTATTAGCAGATTTTATATGACAGACTGAATGCATCAAAACAGGCACTTTGCTTAATCAAAAGTCCATGCACAAGATCTCCACGTTAATTAATTTAGTTGAGACAGTTACAGAACTACCTAGCATGTACATTTACATTGTATGTCTACAAATTTGGAACGAAGTAGGCACTTGAATAGTTTCAAGTACTTTTTTAAAAACAGTATCTATTAAAGGTGCAATGCATTTTAAGTATGGTAAGTACTTTAGCCTTTATGTAATAAAGGATAATGTAAAAGACTAAAAAGATAGATTTCAAAAACAAAAATAAAACAGAAATAAGGCTGCTTGGTCATCATTTTGCATGAAACTTTCAGATCCAAATGAGTTCTGAAAGGATGGCATCCAAGCTTAAGAATCAAACACTTTCAGCTTTACAAGCAGAGAAATATAAAGATTAAACTATTTCTAATACCGTGCTACATGCTAGCTAGTAGCCATGTGCAAATCTGAGCTAAAATTTGAATATGACAACTACAGTATTCAAGAATGCTGCAAAGTAGACCTTCTGAAACAAGACCACCAGACAATTAGGCACTTCAAAGACCCAGAAAAAAAATGATCTTCATCTACACTTCAAGCTACAAGCAAGTTGTATGGTTTAACATTAAAGAATTGCTTCCCAAAGAGATATGGCACACTTAAGAATTTTAAAAGTTAAGTTGTACCTAGAGGCATAGGCAGAAAAGCGTTCACTGAACTCTTTCCACTTTAAAAAAAAATCAGTATTGGGATTATAAAACCAAAGTAAAGGGACACCATCAACTTAAAGTTAGTACTTCTGTCAGGATTATTTTTTATTCTCTTCTGCTGTATTTTTCCCTAGCTCATTAAACATTAAGCACAACTTCTCCAAACTGTGATCTACTATTTTGTGTCCAGCTAATATGGACAGTTTTTACATCCTACACTGGAAAGGAATCCACTGAAAAAGAGGTAGAAGATATGTCAGTAAACAAAATGAATACAAGTCATAGGGCTAGACACATTACCTGGAAATCAATCTCAAGTTTGCGAAAGAACTCGATTTCAAGTTGATGATGCCCCTTTAATCATGCTTTAATTTTAAATAAGAATCACTGTAACTGCTAGCCACCTACCTTTGCAAATTCCTCCCCATCACTCTTTCGATACACAAGTCAGAGTAAGAACTAAGTTTAAGAGAAGACTTGATGTTTGATAAAGCATGTGTTGAACATACTAAAGAATTAGCTAAAGTTTTACCTTTACAGGAAACGAAAGCTACTCTGGCATTCACAACCGGGTTTTATTTTTTGCATATACATTGCACCTTTAACCTACTAAAAACTTCAAATGGCTTTGAATTAAACTTTCACAATATTCAAGAATTTCCCCACCAGCAACAAGGATGCTAGTGCTTACAAGGAAAAATGCAAGTCCTTTTAATCCCTTTTAGACCAAACCTATTACTTTGATCGTCGCCTTTCAAACAAAAGGAGAGATTTAACAAACCTTATCAACTAGTCTTCTATTACTCATTACTTTCAAGAGCGAAAGAGAGACTGCATTCTACTTGAAGACAGTTTCAAGGGGGTAAACAACATTGTCAACCATGATAGTTTGCTTGGACAAAAAACCACACTGTACTGAACAGTGTATTAATTTTAAAGCAGTGGTCTTGAAAGGGTTTAAAAGAGTGTCTAGTGAAAAGAATCTGAAAAGATTCTGTACTTACTCCTCGGCCTCGGCCTCTGCCTGTTGATGGTCCTCCAAAAGCATCATAGTTTCTGCTTCCAAATCCACTTTCAGGATAAGCAGGCGTTCCTCTCCCCCGAGAGCCTACAGGTGCAGGCTTCATATGGGGTGAAGAAAAACTGCTGTAGGAAGAGTAACTCTCTCTTCCTCTGTCCTCCATAAACCCAGGCCTCAATTTTGAACGGGAGTAAGGTGCTTCCCAGCTAGACCCGCCCTGGTTTCTACCTCCGAAAGAGTCAAGGCTATTCCGGTAGGAGTTGTCAAATCGACCACCATAACTACCTCCGAAGCGGCTTTGTTCGGGTTCATTATAACCATAGCCAGATCTGTACAGATCTCGCCCACCCAGAGAAGACCCGGAGTCGTAAGACTCATAAGGTCCAAACCTGGAAAAGTTGCACAGTGAGGAGAAAAAAAAGTAAGCTTACTAATGTTATACATTTCAAAAAGACAAGTTATCAGTTGACATTTATCAACTAAAATCAATTTATTACTATACTGGTCGGTACAGTTGTGTTATTGTTTAATCTTGATTAGGGCTGGGCAAATGACACTATGACCAGATAGAAAGCTATCTGAGCCATTTTTTCTACAAACAATTCTAAAGTTCAGTATGCCTGAACTTCATTCAATTAAAATTTTCAGCAACATTTACTAAAATATTATTAGAGCCCAGCCCTAGTCTCACGAAAATAATGACCTGCAGACATTCACAGGCTAGTCAAACTGTCCTTTCTTCAAAATCATGCCCTCATATTTTAACAGTTAAACAGCAGTTAAAAGGCGGCTTAGTTCTCAACTGAGAGTTAAAAAAAATATCAATTTTTAGTGGTACAGTTGTGAGTCTTAAACACCCCAGAATTCTAATTTTAAAGGAAAACGTAAGTGCTCTTCCATGCATGTTTATACTTTTTGGAAATCATCTTCCCTGCAATATTCAGTCACCCAATCAGAGATTGTGATCTTCGATGCACATATATCTTTTCCTTGCAGACCACTAAGTCTAGAAACTCCGGATTTTGAAAGTCTATCTCAATACACGCACAGTGGAAACAAAAACAGTCCTTGAAGTTTCTAAGTATAGTAACAAGGAGCTGAAATCTTTAGCTATTTACTATGAGTCTGATTTACTTTAGCAGGAGTCAGGCTGGAAATCATCAGTATTTGTACCCAGTTAGAAGGGAAACACATTAGTGTTCCTACAGGGTTATAACAGGTAATTGAGCAGGAGTTGGGAAAGACAGCCCCTTGACTGATAAAATATAAACCAGAACAGACTCAAAGTTCTGCCTGGATCTATAATAAATTGAATGCCTTCATTTTAAAATATGTTTAGTCTTGGAAGACCGAGAAGTAAACAGAAAATAGTGCTATCTAAAGGAGTCCATGTACAATATTAACATTACATGGCAAGAGACATTTCCATGTTCAAGTAGTCATTGAAACTCAATCATATGCAGATTACTGTATGGTAGGTACAGCTCATTCCTCAATCTCTGCTCAGACTTTCAAGTAAATCTTATGTTCATCATTAAACAAATTATAATGAACTAAAATGTTTAACAGAACCATGCAGCAAAACACAACATTTCTCTAGCCTCCCTACTTAGTTCTGTCCTTGCGCTACAGTGACTACAAAGAAGAATCATACAGTAGTCTGGCTACAGCCAGACAAGAATTCAAGGGCGCACACAAGAAAACCATCAGGTTACCTAAGTTTTCTTCACGTTTCATTTCCTCCAAGATAGAATCACTACTCTGAAAAGCATGCTATTTCAAATGTGATATTAAAAGATAAATCAAATCAGCTGTTCCCTAGTGTTTTTATCTGAAAGAGCAACGGGAATAACATCCTAGCATTAAATACACAACTTTAAGACCACTGCCTCAGAAATTTTACTTTTAGACTAAACCATCTTGCAAAGCAGCCCAGAACATGCACACAGTTTTTAGTGTAATCAGTACCTGCCAAAGAAATAATCTGGACATGACTTTCAGATTCAATACCAAGACCATTTAAGCACTGCACATTCAAACCAAAGAGCACATACCCTAAATGTTCCTTGAAAACGGAATGTTGATAGATTCAGTCTAAGCCACTAAACCAATTAGGTCTAGTCTGCTATGTCAGAAACAGTATGTCAGGCCAATCAGTTATAAATTACTAACCGTTACCAAAAAATAAAGCTTGTTCCATTTTCAGTCACAGACATATTGTTTCAGTGTCAAACTTTTCCACAAAAATGCTAATTGTTACAATAATCTAGCTCTTACAGTTTAAGATTTGCCAGTAGTTAATGAACATGAAGACTCAGAACGGAAGTGTTCATACAAAATCATAACAACATGCCTCAGGAACACTTAAGTTAGAAAACAGAATGAGTGAAACTTAAATCGTATTTGATCAATTCTTGGGACAACTGAAGGATTATTTTACCTGTTACCACCACCACCACCTCCTCCGCCTCCACCTCCATGACTCTCCATCCCATAGGATTGGTTAAGGTAAGAGTCCATGGATCGTGGGCCACCATAGCCTCCATGCCCATAATCACGGTCCATGTCTAAAAAAGAGCAGAAAAATGTTTATAAAGAAAGCAAGAGAGAAGTCTTATTAAGTATTCTAGCTTAAATTCTTAAGTAAAATGTTTAACCTGCCACAGAGCTTACAAACAAAATACAGCACTCTCAGTTGTGAATCAATTTCAACAATGTGCTGAGGGAAGCCGTGTGTCTTTGTCATCATCAGAGAACCTCTTAACTGAAATGAAGATGACATTTTTTGTCAGTAATGGACAGGTCAGGATTATTGTTCTGTCAGCTGGAATTCAGACGCAGGTTAAGACAACTAAATGGAAAGAGCCTGATGCGGAGCATCAGAAGTTAGTCAAGAATGATGACCACTTCCTCCCTTTGATAACACACACAGTCCAGACACCTGGCTATAACAATGCCACAAAAAAAACGTTCATAAGTTGACAGAGACACTGGTTCAAGGTTACAACCCATGTCACGCTGCAATGCAGACGCTGCATACAGGCTCCAATCAAACTCTCCCTTCTAGCACCAACAAAAAACCACCACAGCACCACTGAGTTGCAGGTGACCAACTCTACTAAGGTGGTGGTACGTCATAGCTGAGCTGATGTCACTTCATGACACCTTTGTATCTAGTAAGGAAGTCTGCCAAAAGAACCAAGTTTCTCCTCAACGCTCTAAGTCCTATATAAAAGTATGGTTAAAATAACCACACAACAAATCAAAGCTCTAAGACAACAACGTAGATCCGCATAAGGAACATGACCCACAGCCTTCCTGTAACATGCACACTTTGCACCACATCACCATTCTAGTGGCCATAACTGTTTCCCAGAACTGACCAACACTAACTTCTGGGTAATAGAAAGAAAGCCTGTCAAGTCAAGCCTCATTAAAAAGGTAAGGTAGAGAAGGAAAATCAGTGAACACAGAAAGAATAAAAATATAACCACACGAAGATTTGTCCACTATTTCCTACATTTCAAAAAAAATTTCCAAGGCTTTTCCAGAACAGGACAATAAGCCCACTCAAAGTAATAAAATATTTCCCACTTAATGAAACATAGTAATTCTGTGTGCCTATTAGTTTTGTGAAAGTAACCGTAGTGATGAAAGCAAGTATATACACTATTTCCCGTTTGTAACTGCATTTTGTTAGACCAGACAGCCATTGCAATTTACTTTCTTACATCTGCAAAGAAAATTGCAAATGGTACTTCGCTGAGTATTTCACTGTTACAGATGTCCCTAACAAGCTCAAATAGAATCTCCAACTAAGATTTGCTGCTTTGTTTGTTTGTTTTCCTTTTAGTGACCATAGGTACTTTCTAAAAAGTTGAGGATGGTATTTCTAGAACTTGGAAGTCGCACTGCATCACCCCATATTTGGGATGTACAATAAAGACTGAGCAAAGTAGAAAAGACTTCTCAAAATAGTAATCATGTAGCATCACATGATATCAGTCTAAGCTGTAGGATGTTACTCTTTAAGGAACTTGCTGAACCTTCTAATACGAGTATCTAATATTCCCCTCTGGTGTGAGTGATCTACCACCTAATCTAGGACAATACCCTAAAGACTGCCTACATAAAGATGCAGGCATGTAAGAAGAGTAAGTAGTCAATAGAAAGAATTCCAGAGCTTTGCAAAAATTAAGTTTAGCTGATCTTATGTTCATCTCAGATCCGAAGTATTTTTTTAAGTGCAGTTTATCAAATCAAAAGACACTGACATCCTGAAAACCGCCTGAAGGGGACCAATAACTCACCTCAGTTTATCCTGCTCCCTATTATCTACAGGCCCTGCGATGGCACAAAGGTAATTAGGTTAAACAGGCTAATCACATCATTCAACAAGGAAGAACAAAACGCATTGTCAAGATCACTGCCATCACAATCTGATTCTAGTACAGTGAGTGACGAGTGTGGGGAGGGAACACCACCAACTTTCACATTCACATGCAAAAGAACTATTCCAAAAAACGGTTTGAAGCATAGCTTCAAATAAAGGTGCTGTGTTTTTTTTTTCTAAAAATTTTAGCACAAAAACAAATATTAAAATACGCTTCCCAGGACAGCATCTGATGTCTATTTCTATTCAATGCTCTCTTTACTCATCCAAGGTTCGTGCTACTCTTGGATCAGCAAGGATACCTGTAACATCAGCAGTGTGGCTGCCATTCCCTTAATCTTCAAGTCACTGCCCTTAGCGCAGCAATTCCTGTTCCCTAACTGACCAATTTACTCCTCCTGCCCAGACTCGCAGCACTGCATTTACCTACACTGTAGTATGTTTCTCTTAGAAAAGGTTTAACAGGGGGATACAACAGGAACAAAGTGACAAACTATTACACCTGTGGTTTTCTACTACAAGAAACTAGAGGTAGCAAACAAAACTTCCAAAAAAAAAAGCTTAAAAAATGAACTGGATGCTTTTTCACAATAGATTTCCAAGTCCCAGCACTGCCCTGTGACAAGATGTTATCAAAAACCTACGTGGATTTAAGAAAGGACTTGGATAAATCCACTGACAAGACATTCAAAGGATGTCAAACACTAAGACTTCGACTGCAGCTCAGAAAGTCCCTACGCAACTAATCAGCCAAGACTTTTAAATATACCAAAGGGGCACTCGTACTATTCCTTCCACACCCCCAAACGGACAGTGTGACACACATGAGGTGAGGTGGGAAACAGAAGCATCTACAACCTGACCTAATCGAGTTGGTTTTACCATCATCTTCCAACTTCTTCATTGACTGTTCCAGATTGCTGAGCAGTAACCTATTGTCCCAACCACTGGCCTCCCACTTGATCATTTTGCCAGCTGCAAACTTAGTCAAAAATTTACAGACTTTATGAATCATGCCCAGCACTTGACAAAGATATTGCATTCAAATAAGCAGTGTAATATTTCTTCAAGTAGAGCTTTTCTTTACTTTCAGTCTGTTCTCCAGATAGGCTTTATTCTAAAAGGGGAAAAGAGAAAATAAATGTACAAGAAGGCAATAAGCGTTCACTGAATATACCTGAATGAGAATCACTTGCACAGATTTAATTATTACAGTCTCAAGGCAAATAGCCTATTAGTTCACAAACCTGACAACCAACATACAAATCTATTTGCGCTGGCCTCTTTCACACTTTTGATTCTTCTTCTTCTACTCACTAAAGCGAGAGAGACAGACGTGGAGCACAAAAAAAAAAAGCTGTGTCTGTACAGAACAATCTTCTCAGCCTATAGCCTGCTCCCCATTCACTTCTGTGTTAGCTCAGGCTCTCATTGCTGGTGGAGATGCACAGAAGATGACTGCATACACTGCTCAAACTAAATGTGAAAATATTTCACACGTTAAGAGAATGTGTACTCAAATGCTAGGAAAAAAGCAGCTAGAAATTGTATTGCAGTGCTTCGAACCCAAAACAACTGAGAAGTTTGGTACTTCTGTTTCATTGAAGTTTAAAAAGTAACTGTTCAGCAAAGAAACCTCTGAAGAAGTATCCTGTGTATCTATGAATACTTCAGAGAGGGAAAAAAAATGGTTCATAGTTGCTCCTGAAGTTTAAAATAAACCAAATCTTTGACACAGTTGAAGTATCTGAAACAAAGAGTTTGTTAAAGGAATAAATCACGTTTTGGTATCTGCAGCTTCTTGCACACAGTGTTGATGAACGAGCTGCTGAACTAAAGTACAGAAACAGAACAGAAATATTCCATTTTCCATTTCTAAACCATATCTAAATGCTCTTGGAGAAAGGGAGAAAAATTGTGACAAAGGGGAAAAAATATATTACCCCTAAAATCAAAAAACATAGGCCACTTAAAGAAGCGATCAACTTACAAATTAAAATGTTAACATATATGCATTCCTGAAGTTTAACAAAAAAAAAGAAAAAAGAAAAAGCCTGATCTAGAGGAGAGATCACTTAAAATTGCTGCAAGATGACTTCTCATTATACGGTGAAGAAAAATCTGTTTTCCTTAGGAAAAGAACTAGGAAGTTAAACGTAGTAGATAAGAATCAGGTTCCCTTGGTACAGAGGACTCTATGAGACACTGACACTTTTAAAGAAAAAGCTAAAGATTAGAGGATATTGAAAACATTCACAGCACAAGAAGCGAAATCATTTCCAATAGCATTCTCCACATGGAACATGTAAGAAGCCTAGGAGGATGAAAGAACGGAGAAAGATCTTACATTAATGAATCATGAATTAAAAAAACTTAAAACTTTAGTAAAACTTATTATCAATCTCAAAATAATTGAAAAAAAAAAACACAGAATTACAGGCTTGAAACAAGCTATAGTTGCCCAGAATATTTTTCATTTGTAATTTATGACAACAACAAACTTAAGGATCCATTGTGCAACTGTAAGCTGCATTTTTTCCAGACACATTGCATTTTTCATAAAATTTATGCCTACCTAAAGATCCCAACTTTGTCAATACATACAGAAGATTTAACACACTGAGTCCCATGCAAAACAAGGCACCAATCCAACAACTAGATGAATTTTAGGATTTGCAGCAAAAGCCATTTTCCTTTCCAGATTAAATGAACAATGATTACAGTAACCAAAACCTCAATATATTGTCACAAAGTTTATTCTACAGGCTATGTCATCTGTGCCTCAAACCAAGTCATCAGCAAGGGACAACGGTGGAATCACAGCCACCATCAGCCGTCCAACAAAAAGCACACTTCAAATCGGCTAAAAATTTCCATTAGGAAGAACTTAGCCAAGAACTGGGCAAAGAAGAAAACGCTCAACATTCATCCTCTGTTGCCATCTACTGGACCTCTACAAAATAGCCTTTAGCCCACTGTACAGAATCAGGGTAAAACAAAGGCTTGTCCATTACTTACTAACGTACATGCAATGCACAAACGTTAATATCAAATGTTTCAACCTGCAAACATCATAATTAAACTTGTTGAATAAATATAAATAACATAAAACAATTATCACAAAGATTCTTACAGATGTACATGAAAGTAATAGTTTACCTGTACAATATGTTTCATTTACTTATCATAGGATGAGCCTAGATTCATTTTAATACTGCTGTCATCAGATATCAGAAAAGCAGGTTCTGGTTATTGACTACAGTTAACGTTCCAATAAGAATTTAAATTGCAACTTAAGAAGAATCTACTATTTTCTACTAAATACGTAAAGGACATTTAATTAGAAATCAATACAGAAGATTTAAAAAAACAAGTCCAGAGTTTTTAATTATTTATTTTACTCTGAAAAAAATAAATCCAGAACACTATTGTTGGCAAAAGAGCTAAGACTCAAGGAGTGTATCACGAAAACGGTCATACTGCAATCACAGATGCTTCTGTAATCCATGTTATTTCCATGTAACGGCCAGCAAGTGTATGAAGAGATCCAATAGCAAATACTTATTTGGTGACATCTGTAAATAAAGCTTAGGTACAGTTTATTGTAAAAGTTTTATATTGATACATTAACATCCTTTTGGTACTTGTTTGCATGCTGACAAGAGATTTCAAAACACTTCTTGAGTCTTGCTAAGTTTATAACCTTACCCATAAAATCTGTATTCTTTTCAGTTGCAGGTATTTTAACAGCGTATAAACAAAAGCTAACATTTGCTCTACCGCATTTATTTTTATGCTTTTTATATTCCTTCCCACACCCTTACTTAAAGTAAATTACAAAAGAAAATCTAGGTTCTTTTCCCATGCCCGCGTGGGAGAGGGAAACATTCTCTGACCCCGTTTCTGCTGCTTTCTTTTCAATCTAAGCAGCACGAATCAAATATAGTAGTCCATGAGAAAATAAAATACCGATGTATGCAAACAGCAACATCGTAAGTGACGTCTGCCTTCCCTCCCATCCCCACTCCTCCAACACCTCTTCGTTCGGACTCGGAATGTGCAGGAGCTCATGCTGACATGCCCAAGACGAGAACCGAGTCTCACTCCCCGCCAGTTACAACTCCTCCAGAAAACAACATGTGCAGCCACACCACGTTACGTACTTTCAATAACCCTTTTTAACATCTTTGGCAACACTGACCGTTCAGCCCCAACGCTTTTTAGAGGTTAGACGTATTTATAGCTCATACCTGAGACTGACCCACTGGGCATGTTCACACCACAATGCATGGGGGTATCTGGGAACCTCCAATCTCTGTCTTCAGCTGGAGAGGATGGGTCAGTGAGAATGACTTAGTGCTTAGCGAGAGCTGGAGGGGAGACACCGGGAGCCGCGCCGAGAGGCGGCTCTCCCTGCTGGCGGCTCTCCTGCCACGACCCCCTCACGGAGCTCGCCCCGAGCTCCCCCCGGCCCTGCCCGCGCCGCCGCCGCCCCCCCCCCCCCGCACCCCTCCCCCTCGCCCCCCGCTCGCCCCGCGCCCCCCGGGCGCCTCAGCTCGCCCCCCGCCCTCGCCGCCCGCCCGCCCGCCCGGCCCCGGGAGGGCCCCTGGGGCCCCTCAGCCCTCCTCTGCCCTCCTCCTCCTCCCGCGCAGCCCGCCCGCCGACGGCCGCCGCAGCTCCCCCGGCCCGGGAGGGGCGGCGAGGAGGAGGGCGAGGAGGTGTGTGCGGGGAAGGGAGGGAGGGGGAGCGCCCTGCGCGGAGCGAGGCGGCCGCGGCCGTGCGGAGACGCGGCCGGGCCCTGCCCGGCGCTGCGGGGCGCGCGCTCACCTTCCCCGTAGTCCATGATGGCGGCGGGCCCCGCTCCCGGCGGCTGGCGGCCGCGGCTGGCAATGGCGCCCTCCGCCACAACGAGGCGAGGCGGGGCCTGCGCGCCGCCGGGGAGCGCGCCGATTGGCCCGGCCGCCGCATCACGTGAGCGGCGCGGCCCGAAGGGAGAAAGGGGCCCCGGCCGCCCGAAGCCGCCGGCGCCCGGCGCCCGGATCGGCGGGGTCACGAGGGAGGAGGTTGCGCGGCGGCCATGTTAGGTGCTGGCAGCCGCCATTTTGCGTCATGGCAGCGGGCCTTATCTGGCTTGAAGGCGCAGCGGGGTTATCGGCCGTGAAACAGCCGCGTCTTTGCCACGCCTTTTGTAGTCCCAACGCTTTCTTTCCTGCCACACGCCCTTTGGCCTCGGCGAAAACATAAGGGGCGACGGCAGCAAATGCTGCCCTCAGTACACGAGGACCAAATTGTGCCCTTACCCTGAGCTGGAAGCCAGGCAGTGCTTGGCGGGAGCGACTCCCCGCGGCTCCACAGCGGTGCGGAGTGAGGAGCCTTGTCCTGTGCCAGCCCACAACAGGGGCTGCTGCTGCTTTGTGTGAGCATATGGCTGTGCCCATCTCTTACATGGCTGTATTTGGGAAGCAGCTCG
Organism: Anser brachyrhynchus; assembly: GCF_964034855.1. NCBI lineage: Eukaryota > Metazoa > Chordata > Aves > Anseriformes > Anatidae > Anser > Anser brachyrhynchus. Next base: position 16,692,572 of record NC_137702.1, on the reverse strand, counting down.
GTGATGTTACACAGAGGAGTACTTGCGCTGTCCCCTCGTCCTGGCTCCTGACATGGCTGCACCACCCACAGTGGCCCCTTGGGCTGCCTCGAGGCCTCCCCAGGAAGAGCATCATAAATAGCTATGAATAGGCCTCGATATTCACTCTTTCCTCCCAAAATAGCGAACACAAGTAATCCTGTGCTGAAGTGTAGCCTTCCTTAGGCAACAGAACTCAACTAAGCAGTATCCGCCCTGTAAAAGTCCCCTTCGATCAACCTACCGTTAACACCAATTCATCCGTGAATCCCAGGACAAGCTGTTGTAGTTTCTGTTACAGGCTGCATTGAAACGCTGAAACAGGCTAAATGTAAACACAGGCTTCATTCAATTCAAGCTAGTTGTAAGACACCACTTTTCTCCTCCCATAGCCAAAGGTTTGAGAGAAGAAAAAAAACAAATACATACATCATGCAACAAAAACCAAAGATCTTTGTGAGACTCACATGCTGAGAAATGTTTCGTTCCTTGTAGCTTCTTAATGTTTTATACATTCCTGAACGGGGGTGGGAGGACTATGTGAGAGAGCAGCAGAGAGCAGATCTGACAAAAAAACTAAGGAGTTGGCTCTGAGGACAAGCTAGAGACACACTTTCTGGTTGTAATGGTGGGCAAAGTCACTACCTCTTGATTTTTGATTTTGTCAGGGAAACAGGTCTTCCTTCATTCTTCGGTAGCTAACAGGCTTGGATCAAAACCTGCCAATTTCTCTGCATCTGAAAAGTAATAAAAGCCCCATTTTGGGAAAGGAAGGTTTGACTCACGTAGGTCCAGAGTCCAAGCTTTTTATTAAGCTAAAACCTGAGTCTGACACAGCAGTCAGACATTTTCCCTCCCCAAGCTCTGGATGGCAGCAGATGCGAATATACTTGAGCCACAGACTTTGGATACAGCTGAGCAAAAAGCACTGTAGCCTGCAGATTTCCCTGATGAGCTCTCCTCTGCTAAATCTCGTCTCCTGTTTCTCCCTCAGTATCACCAGAGAAATACACGCAGAGAAAATGGTTATTCCCTGCCAAAGGAAATCTTTCGTCCAGCCTCACCGCTGACTTCTCAGCCAAGGATACATTATGCTTGGGCACAGCAGAGTGATTTCTAGGGCCAAACAGTCCACATATAGACGTGTTTGTGCACCCATCCCTTTACACGTGCACCCTTGTGCAAACCAGACAAGTTTCTTGCATTCAATATGAGGTTTACACAGTGGGAATTTTCCTTTACATTCACGGTTGTATGTCTCATGTTTGCAACATAGCAGCCCCTTTTCTACAACCTTTCTTGCTCTACTAGACACTAGCTGTTCAGCCTGATCTGTGGCCTTGTGCTCGTGAACAGGAATGAGCAGATCTGTGCACAGATGTACAGTACAAGCAGTTTTGCTGGAGGGCACCTGCAGGGAGTGCCATGGGCCGTCTGTCTTAGTAAGCCTGCCAAAGGCCTGCAAACCCCTTACCACAATCTTCGAAATTTGAAGATTTTTTCTCCATGCAAGAAAATGCAAGGGCACAGCTGTATACATTTTGCTCTATGCAAAATAATGTAAATGTGAGGAATTAAACAAATGCATATATGTGCACGGAAGCCAAAAGCTATCCTAGGTAACAATACACTACAAATACAGTGGGAATAAACTGATTCTCCCAGGTGGCCTGAAACAAGCAACAGTCAAAACTAAAGACTCATCTCTGCTTAAGGAATTCCGTGCATGCTGCAAGATGAGCTGCTAAGGAATGCACTAAGTGTGTCCTGACAGACTGAAAATGGGTAAAAGTAGGACCAAGGCACCTAACACTCCCCATTTGTAGGACTTGATGCCAAAAGAGGCATCTTCTTGTGAATCTCTTCAGTATTCTGCTAAAGCACATTTGTTCAGTGACTAATCCATCAGCACATTTACTCATTAGAGCATCCTGGAAAATAAATGCAATAGGAGATGCAAAACACATTTAAGGAAAATTCAACAGGACATTAACAGTAATAACTGAAAATCAAATTACAAGAACACATACTTCTCTTTTGCTTACTGCCAAATGTCACAGGGTTAAACCTCTATATTTTGTTATACTAAAAATCTGGCTATGAAAGCTTAGGTGTAGTCCCTGAAGAAACCAGTGATCACCGAAATCAGCACAGACATTCATATAGACTTCAGGAAGCTCTGAATTGGGTCAATGCACATTATGGCACGGTTACATATAAATTGTACGCAACCCCCAAATGTTATTATGAGAATTACTGCTATCCTATGGGTCATTTCACCATCTGAGGAAGTTATTGACAACCGAGGTGGTTGTTATGGGGACTGCAGTCTGTCACGGAGGGCACATGACAAGGAGAACATCTGATGATGAAGAAATCGTTCTAGTACCAAATTAGCACTCCAGACATCAGACAGAGGAGGAGGTGCTTTCACATGCAACCCTGCAAACACGGATATATTAGGGATTTTAAAGTTATTGTCCCAGAACCAGCAGCTCAGGGAGAAGAAACTGGATCTGGGGGCAGACCGAGGCTACAGCAGGTATAACATACAATTCTTTGGATTCAATACAAACAGGTCAGCAAAAGAGTATTATTTTAGACTTAATTATGATCAATGGCCCACTGTTGGTCTGAGTCTTTTTAAAACAAAGGCTCCTTCTTTTCTCCCTGCAGGACTCCAAAAAGGAAAAATCTAAGCTAAGCAAAGCCAAACAAAATGGAGACATAAAAAGAGACAGGGAACAGAACTGTATTGTACTTCATTCGTTCTTGATGGTCCAAAACATGAATGTTTCAGTTCAGTGCAGAATCTCCCTGTGCAATCCCATTCTGCTCTTGAATTCATGTTCTGCTGCTTCCTTGTTTTTCTGGTTTGGTTTGGTGGCTTTTTTTTTTTTTTTGGTAAATTCTTCATAGCAGTACAGGGATAAGAGAACAATCAGTGATTTATCCACACACAGCAGCACGGTTATTGTGAAATAAAGTTCTTCTGTAGTTCGGTACTGTAACTACCCACTCCCTCTCCTCCTCTTTCCAAGTGTTGTTTTCTACTACCCTTTCATTTAAAGTATTGTCTAAAACCTAAGGAAATTGTGTAAATTACCTATCAGTTGCAGCTAACTGTGGCTAGCAAACAGGTACTCGCAATTTTGGAGACCCCATGGTAGCAAATCCACTGTATTTCAATGCAGTGGAGTTGATCTAAATCTTATTGGCAGTACTGGTATAGGGAGATGCTCTTCTGGCCTTTGATGAAAGCTGTCTGTCTCTTAACTCTGCTTTGAGGAGGTGTGATTGACATAATGTTTAAATCTACAGGAACTCATCTCTACAACCTACCCAGTGGTGCTACAACAGCATTCACAGCAGTGGAATATATTTATATACATATTAAAATACATGCTGACACGTGACATTTTCAGGAGACGGCCTTCTTTGCATTTTAGGACAATGGGGAACAGGACAGGAACATGAGAACACTGTTGATTCTTTATAGAATACAAAATCCAGTTCCCTTTGTTTCTTCTAACATGTTAACACAGAAGCAGATCCTTCCATCTGAGCCTAGCTGAAGAACCATGGTAACCATCCAGAGCCACGCTGATTTCAGTGGGCTCTAATGTCTGTCATCACAGCAGAAATCAGAGCCATACTATGATATTTCCGAAGCTGAAATATTATGGCTTCTGTACATATATATCGTACAGCACAAGCATAAAAAAAAGTCCCAAAATTCAGCAGGAGGGAGCGGAAACATCCAGAAATGTCCTAATCACGTTACTCATTACCTACAGAAAACAAACAAACAAACAGACAAAAAACACCTCAGAATACAGACGAAAAGCTAACTTAACAAGTTTCTTCGCATAGCCCCTTTACAGGAACGACTAGAAACTTTCAGATGTGCCATAGCACAGACCTGCTGGAGCTCATGTGCTGCTATGGCCCCGCCGGTGCCTCGGCAGCCTCTCAAGCAGCAGCAGGCACTCACCAGAAAGAGCAATTGCTGCAACTTTGGGGTCACAATGACACACAGAAGTGAGGGTAGCAGAACCCACTTCAGGCTTTGGTTTGATTCTGGCATAATTTCCAGCAGCTGGTTGGTTGGAAAAAGAGGATACCAGCTTCATTATCATACATCCCTAGGGGAAACAGGATATTTGCAGAGCAACCTATTAGTAATTGGCAAACTATCAGTGAAGTGCTTTACTTTTCTTGCATACAAATATTTATGAGCAATTATGCCTATTGCTTTTTAGGTTTACAACTTTTCCTTTACCCTCCCTGGAGGCCAGCTCTAGTGTTATCTAATCTTGCAGGAGAGTGCTGCTGAAGGTGGGTAGGACTCAGCTGGGCTTTTTGCCCTATATGCTCCACACCGGGCAACTCACAGCTGCATAAGTACCCTAGGCAAAGATAGAACCAGACTTGTCCTTGCTCATTGTCCGTGCACTGTCAGCCAGCCCATCAACATCCTGGAGCACTTCAGCCAGCGGACTATTAACTCCCACATTAGAGATGCCTGTCCCATACCTCTGCCTATACTTCCCCCGCCCTTCAAAAACAACAACAACAACAACAAAAGACAAGCAAGACATAACTAACACAAGCATACATATCCATACCAAATGTTTTTCAAACCTTCTGTGTATGTACTTACGTACCAGAAAGGGCACAAACCCTGTAACTTTTCCCTCACAAGAAACTTTGCATTTAAGCAGATTTTGTGCACATTACCTCTCTCACACACAGAGTAGCTGACATAGCAATGTGCCATTCACAGCAAGAGTTCATTCACACTGTTTTCCTAGAAAGTTTGACCATATACATTTGAAACACTTTTTAGATGGAAGCATGTACAAGGAACTGTGAGGTTTCAAGAAGATAAAACCATGAAGATAAATAACACTTGCAGCACACAGCAGCAGTCAGACACTTATCTCGGAATATAAAAACACGCTTATATACATTTCCCTTTAAAATAAAAGTCACCATTAACTAAGACACTGCTATTGTGACTGAAGACAAGAAGGCTGAACACAAGAGCCGTGAAGGCACTTGTCTTCTTCTAGCAAAAAAATAAACTGGCTGATTTTTGCATACAGCTCAAGTGGCTGAGACGTTTAAGACCAAAGATCTTGGTCTCTAGTCCTCCTTGTGAAAATGGGTTTTATAGACGAATCCATGGGTTTGTTGCAGAAAGAAAAAAGAGAAGTCTGAAGAGAAGGACACCAGATGGGTGGGGACTTTCTCCAGGCAATCTCCCCCAAGAGATCTGTTCAGAAATTGAAAACTCGTTCCTGCCATGGGAACAGCAGAAAACCTACAGCAGGCTGCAGTGTTCAGTCTGACACCCTGTCTTCCCTCTCTGGGCATTTAGGGGCATGTGATAACATATTTGTTACTGCTGTTTTGTAGGGAAATGGATAGAAGAGACCATAGCTGCTTTTCTTCCATGCTGCCACAAGCTTAGAAGATTTTAGGATGTAGGCTTCCCTCCAATAATTGTTCAAAAAGCCAAGAGCTGCCCATGCTCTTGTGCCTCCATCCTCAAAACTGCCTTTAAGGCACAAACTTTAAAAATAAGTAAAAAAAAGAGAAGAAAATTAATGGTATATTTATTTGTACTCGAATGTCACTTTCTGAAGCTTTGTTCTTGGGTTTCATTCTTGAGCTTTTCTCTGTGACTCTGAGCGACATTTTTCTCACTTTCAACTTATCATTATTATTGTTATTTAAAGCTCAGGTTTCTGTGCTCTCTTGAGTCAGATTCTAGAGGTGTTCAGCAAATACTAGGTATTACAAGATCCATGATAAAATCACCAGAATGTCAACATACTGGTTGACATAACATTTCAGATATTTTTTCCCCATATTTCCAATGTAGTCTGCTTCAAGAACAATTTCCATGTGGCTCAATATATCCCGCCATGCCAATGCTCAGCATTTTCTCATTAAATTGTGTTATGCTTGTAAGTACCCCTGAAGGAGCTGGTCTGCAGAAGGAATATTCCCATAATGCAGGAAGGGAAAATTGTCATCTGCTTTTGCCGGATTTATGGTATAGTGTGTACCCAGTGGGATAAAGTCAAACCTTCGTGTAACAGTTTATTTCCAGGTTACTGGAAATAAGCTACAATAGGGGAACCAATGCACAGTTTTGCAAAAAATTATGGATCTTATGCAGAATCCTGTAGAATTTGGAAGAGAAGGAGATAACGGCAGTCTGTTGCTCACGCTGCACGCGTTCCACTTCCTATTCAATTCAAGGTGACAAAAAAAGCAGTGCTGGCTGCCTCTTAAAAGTCCCAGTGAAACATGGATTTCCTTCAGCTCCGTGCTCCAGAGGCATGTGCCTCCTGAGCCAGCGTCGCTGCCTGTGGTCCCAATGCAGGAGCACATTAAGTGCACCCCACCTCCTCCAGCAGCCATCACAGACAGGAGTACAGATGCACAAACCAGGCTTTCTGCACCTCTGTGCACACACGCCTTTTTGGAGGGCTTTTTAAATTCTCACCCTGTCACGCAGTTTATGCGCAGCCACACGGGTCGCTGAATCAGCTCCCGTGAAAGGGCCACCTGAAAGGCAGAAGTGAGCACCAGGGGAGACAGGGGCTTCAAAGGCAGTTTTTCTCACCTGCTTTTGCTAAGAAGAGGCACATAAGAGGGAACAACGCCCCCAGATAGCGTGTTCCACACAACCAACCACGTGCTGCTGCCACCATGTCACTGAAGTACCTCTGCTGCGGTCGCTGGAGATGACACACCATGTGCAAAACCCAAAACCGGACCCCAGCGCTTGGGTCGTTCGCACCCAGGTGCAAAGGCCTGCTTGAGCTCCCTCTGTTTTGGGGGCTGTTTGTAAGATGGCTGCCCCATGAACCATGGGGGTTAAACCAGCTCACACTTCTGCTTTCCCATGTTATTTCTAGATGCTTATATTGTTGTGTTTTTTTTCCTTTCTTGTTTCCTCTGGGCAACCCCTCCCTCCCTTTTGCATAATTTCATTAAGATGTATAAACTCTCCAAGATGTATACCAAGGGAAGGAAAGTGAAAGCTCCAATCACAGAATAAACAAAATACCATTTTCTGTCCAAGTTACACAAAAAAAATTGCAAAATCCCTTGGCAGGGGGAATGGGAGCCACCTCCCAGCAAGTGAAGGTGGGGTTCCTGTGTGTGCAGTCACATTAGTGAAGGTGTTTGTACAGACACTTGAAGTACCCAGAGTATCAACACTCCTTGCTGACGCCCGTGCCGCTGCCAGTCGGACCAGCCAAATGAAAGGCAGCACCGGACATCACCCTGCCTTGTGATTGTCCTCTCCCCTGGCATACGCGTGTCTCAAGTGAAAGGTCAGAGATCCCCACGTGTTTATTCACGTCACAGACAACAGACTGGTGTTCCACGTGGGACAGGGCCGCTAAGGATGTCAGCTGTAGGATGTGGGGCTTTGAATCAGAACTTCACGTCTCCTCAGATCATGTTAACCTGAGGATTTGAGCAAGGATAGGGAAGAAGAAAACCAAAGTTGCTTTTGAAGTCATATAGCCCTGCCAGGCCTGATTCCTTGACCAAATTAAAGACTCTTGTATGCTGACCCCAACAATCAAGGTAATGCCCCACCTGTCCAGGATCCATCCAGCCCAGCGAGGGCTGCGCCAGAGCACCTGTCTCTGCACTGACCTTCACCGTCGTCCTCCTCGAAGCAGCCACACAAGCTGCATTTAAAGCTAGTTCCCAGGTGCTTTTTTGTCTCACGAAGGACATGGCTACAGATCAGCAGCTGGGGATATGGCTTTGTCAATTCTGGCTCTCAGATTAAATCGATACTCTCACCATCTAACTGCTGCATGGGAAATGAAAATGAATTGATGGTCTTGGACCTTTTCCCAGCAGGCTAGCGTACACATCTTGATGCCACCACAGTGAACAGCATTAGCTGGCTCTCCTCTCGAAGCTTGTGCACAGCACACAGAGCGGATACAAAGCACAAACTGCCTCCTCAGCCCCACGCCCGGCTTCTTCCTACTCCTGGATCCGGGCACCAGGGCAGGGCTGCGTGGCCAGCCTCTCGCTGCTCCTTCCCTGGCTGAACCAGATCAGCAAAGGCAGGGACAACACAGAGCTTTGACATCTTTTGGGCACACGCGTATTTCTTTGCCTGTTACTCATGTCCTTGTAAACATTTATACCCAAATGGCATTGTAAGAACCAGATTCTGTAAGGTATTTGTATTTGCTCTTGGCATGTCTTGGACAGTGAAAAATCAATAACAGCAGTTTCACTTGCAGGAGTTTAAAGCCGTGGTGTTTGCCCAGTAAACATCACATACACACAGTCCTTCATTTCCACAGAGACCTGCACAGAGGTACAAATATTGCAGGTACTTCTGATATTAGAGCTTGTAAAAGGATATTCTTACAGGATCTGAAGGGCTGGATTGTGCAACTCTTACAACACCGAGCACCTACTTGCACAAACGGCCCATTGAGAAAGCCTGGCACGGAAATGTTCCCCACGAGTCTGTGGTTTCAGTAAACCAGTAAATTAGTTAATGAAGGACGGCAGCATCTCCAAAGCAGCGGGGGTCTCAGCCCTGAATTTTAAAGGGCACCTTTTTCTGATAAACTTAGCATAAACATACAGTAAAATCCTTTCAGGAAAAAATTATCCCCATGGGTCAATAGGGTGTTGCAATAAAATGATTCCTCCAAATTAGTGGAAGTTTTGCATTGGATTTTAATAGGGAGGAAGGATCTAGCCAGAGTCCTTACTGTTCCAAAGTGGCAGCAGAAAAGAAGAAAAAGCATTTACTCAAGTGATTTATTTCAGCAGCTTCAGGACAGCCTGTAGTTTCTTAAAGGGAAGTAGTTGAAATTCAGAAATATATAAAAGACCAGTCCAAATACCATATGTACTTTAAACCAACAAAGATGTAGGCCACTGTCAACCTGACTGTGACAAAGAAATTTCTGAAAAGAAAAAAAAGCCACAGGGAAGAGAAAATAAAGACAGCAGAGACTGTTGTCAAACTTACAGTGGATTGAAATAGGAGCTGCCGTGTACAATGGCTCGAGTGAGCAGTTTTCAAAAGAGGCATCTGGAAAAAACAGGCTCAGAATCACTTTGGATGTAAAGCCAAAGGAATGGAAAATAAACACCTTGGGAACAGAAAAAATCCATTAAGAGGGGGCAGAGCAGAAGCAGCTTACCTCCACCCCAGCTATTGATCAGGCTCTGAGAAGCACCCCAGGTGTTCTGGAGGATGGCCTCAGTGGAGCTCATTTAACCCCACGCTTTATACGACAGAGCTTCAAAAACTCAGTGGTGGAGAGGCTGAACAGCCCTGTGAACAGTCAGCAGGCTGACCTGCAGGGTTTCTTTGCTTTTTGTGGTGTGTTAGGACCGATTCCAAGCTCCCTGTAACCTTAGCATTAATCTCACAAGCTGTGCCTGACTTCAATTCTACGACATTAGAAACAGGAGATTTCCAGCCCTGACTATGACAGCCATGTAGCCCCCATCTTTTACCTTTTGTGTGAGAAGTGAGGAGGAGGAACAAAGCCCCGTGTCCCCAGACACAGGGACTGCTCCAGGCACGGGAGCACCCCTGCACCTCGGAGTCAGCTCCGAAGCGCCCAGCTGGCTGCGCCTGGAGCCGCAGCACTGCCCCGGCACAAGATGGAGGAGCCACGTTTGGGCCCTGCTGTGCACCATGCTCTGGAGAGACCTGGTTTTAGACACAGAACCAGCGAGAACGTTCTTCCCAAGACACTCATTTTGGGAAACCACTGTGTGGTTCAACACAGGCTGCTCACCGGTGCTTCACACCCCATGCCTGCTGCTGAGCTCCTCTGGGTTAGTCAGCAATTAGGAGCCCCGTAATGAATGTTAAAAGCATTTAATTAAACGAATACATTCAGAGTTAAACATGTGGCTGAGGCTGATCAACAGGAGCGCAAAGCTAAGCAAAGCCCCGCAGGCACAAGGACCTTGCCTGGGCGGGAAGGCGACCTGGGAGGTGCACTTCCCTCTCGCTATGGGTGCTCCTCTTCCGCCCGGTAGGAACGGGCTCACCTGGCAGCAGCTGAGGCACGGGATCACAGCGGTTTCTGACCCCCGGCACGTGGCGAACCCAGCCACGTTGTGTGTGTGAAGGCTGACCGCTGTGGTGAGAGGGACGCAGACTTGGTCTCCACATGAGCAAAAATAGCTTTGAAGGTTTGAGGAGCTTTCCCAAACGGTAAGCACGTGAATTATTCACCCACAGTAGTGCTGGCTAGCAGGGACAGCACGGCTTCACACACATTTAACACGCTCGATTTTAAAGACAATTTCTTAACCAGATTTTAGGACAAAGCCTAGGAAAGTATCTTGTTCTCCTGGGGTAGAAGCATGCTGAGATTTTCTTAGATCTCAAATACACATAAATAGCTACAGTGACAGGGAGCAATTTCCGTGTGAGTTTGCCTTTGTGTTTCGTTAAGTACGTTTCCCAATTTTAATAGGTTAAAACCTGAGGTCCTCGGAGGCATTCTGGTTTCCAGTTATTTCACGCATTACAGTCCTGCAAACCCGGGCACATACCCAGAGCCTCCACTTGCACAGTATTTTATATCCAACTGCAGTGAGGAAAGAAGTCCACGACAAAACGCTCACAATAGGTGAGCTCAGAGAGCCTGGAGGCCACCCCCCTCAGGAATGTCCCACGCACTGCAGAGAAACCAAAAGAGCAAAGCCGAGTAGCGGTCACCTGCCCCTGGGCGAAGGCACTGAGGCGTGCAGCACCCTGGTTCTTTTCCCTGCAAATCTTCAGGCCAAAGTCACGATGGAAAAAAAAAGGTCTGAGCCCTTCCCACGGGGATGCCGGGCAGTGGGTGTAGCAAGGGCCTCTGCAGGGCCGCCCAGCCCAGGGTAAGCAGGAAGGCTCGGCGGCAGAGGTGCACGAGGGGTTTAGTGGCCCTGCACTGCTTGTCCCCAGGGAGGCCGCAGCTGAGGCCCTACCAGAGGCAGCACTGAATTTGTCAGACTCAATAAACTGACAGAGCTCAGGGGAGCAGCAGGAGTGGCGAGTGTTAGGAAACAAACACGCCCAAGCAACACGTGAAGAAAGGCTGAAGGAACGGGTTCAACCTAGGGCAAAGAAAAAATCCAAGGAGCGCAGGATGTGTTCGCTGCTGAAGGGGCTGTGACGAGGTCAGTCACCAGGTGCTCGCCACACCCGTCATGAACAACAGGGTAAGAAATGCCCAACCCCAATTCCAACAAGCATCGGGGAAGCCCTTAGGACACAGAACAGTGGGAGCCTGTGGAAATTGCTGCCTACAGATGCCACAGGAACTCTTCCCAGCAGCTCCCCTGGGCTGTGAGAACTGTGGGCGCCCAGGCCCTGTGGGTGCCCTTCTGCAGCGCTCCCTGGGGTGGGAGCTGCGGCCTCGCTGGGTGCCAGGGCTCTGCCCCACAAGGGCACTGCCTGCCCGGTGGGGCGGGGACAATCCCCTCACGAGGGGAAGCTGCAGCTCCCGCATCAGGCCTGGGCCCTGACAGCACCAGAGGTCTCCCTGCGGGGCATGGGGGTGGCCCCCGGCCTGGTTGTGGGGTTACGGCCGTGTGGCATTAAGCACTAGGGGCTCTGCAGGGCAGAGCTTATCACAGATAGGGGGGCAGGAAAGCACGCAAGCAGCAGTCACATAGGCACTCAAAGGCCCTGAGAGACAGAGGGGAGAGAAATGTAAAATCCCAGATAAAATGAAAACCAGAATCTCAGGCTGTCCAGTGACTGAGCTTGCCTTTAGGCAGGAGCAGCAGGCAGGATTTCGTGCAGTCTTTCCAAAACTTCTGAAATTTCATGCTCTGTGTGTGTGGATACTCCGTAAGGACTGTTGATGACCCCTCCCCCCCTTTTTTTTTCTTTTTGTGCATTTCCTGCTGTTTTCATGATCCCCATCTTCCAAACCAAATGCATCGCTTGGCAGCACGTTGCATTCAACAGCATTCCCTTTATGTCGTAGCTGGGGACACAACCCCAGGTGGCATCTCCCAGAGATGATGCGTTGGGAGGAGCGAGGTAAGTCCAGCAGCAGCGAGGAGCCCCGCTGGCAGCGGCTGTGGCACCCCAGCCCTCTCCCAGCCCAGCTCTGCTGGGGCAGCTCCAGCAGCATCGCCTGCAACCAGCCCCTCTGCCCCATGCCTGCAATCTCGGCTCCAGAGACGTGGCAGGAGGGTGTTAGGGAAAATCCACTTCTAAAAACCACCTGAAACAGCAGAACTACCCAGAACTGGTTACCAGAACAGCAACGTGTTCACACATTTATTCCTAATGGTCTATGCAACCCAATCCCAATCCACAATTCTGCTGTTTATGGGCACAACATGTTCATTTCATGGGAACAGACCTGCTCTGTGCTGGAAGGCTTCCTGCAAGAGACTGTGGTGTTAATTTAGAAGATGGCATTCTTCCCAAACAGTCATTATTAAACCAATAACCCTACGTTACCTCCAGCATCAAGGGGCAACGTGATGTTGGAGGCAAGACAGAACAAAGGTCCTGGCTCTAGCAATTGTAAAAGAGCTTAGGGGCTGTTCTCTTCAGGGAAGGGAGAGAGATGCAGCCTGGCCCAACTCCAGTGCCTGTGGTTTTAGCGACCCCCCCACATCAGCTGCATTGTGTGGATGTGTACAGTTACAGAGCTGCCACTTCTGCACCCATGCCTGGCTGAATCACAGGAGCGGTTTTCATCATCTCTCTGCCAGAAGCAACATCTCCCATGACTTTTATCGTGGAATGGGTGCATGTTTGTAATCAGCCTGGAAAATCTGTTTCTGAGCTTAATTCTAGAGCCTCATCTCTGCTACAGAAACAACTGTACTCGGTAACACAGCTTTCCCTCCCTTTAACAGCATGAGGAATGACTTGCTGTCCTGGGAAACTGGTCACAGCATAAGCCCTCAGGGTTTTGCAACATTAGTGCTCGATGCCTTTAGTTTAAGTGCTGAACACACTGTACAAGCACAAGTGGACAGCCTGAACTGGGAATGACTGGGAATGCTTCTGATAAAATCACCAATCATTCAGGGTACCCTGGGAACTAATTGGTAGTCCATGCCACGATTTTAACAATTCACCATGGTAGAAAAGGGGTTAATGCCAAGGTTAAAAACGCTAAAGATTTTTTCTCAATTCTTTCAAGTCCGGTAACCTTAAGGACCACCCTTTTAGCATGTTCCTAAAAAAAAAAAATAGAAAAGCACCTCGATAAGCATTTTATTTAGGTGCCTCCCTAAGATTTATTTCTGAAGGAACAGACCACCCAGGCTCTGAAGCTCACTAACGTCAGCCTTCAGCCTACAGCGAGGCAGACCAGCCATAAACCAGCATGGTTGCCGATGGCCTTGCTGTCACTGGAGAATGCAACTTTTTGCATTACACCTGTAACAAAACTGGGGCTCATTAACACAGCACTTGTGCTTTTCACAATTATTCATGTATTTCTCATTTACTAAAGAAGCCCGAATTTATAGACAGGAAATGTGAATCTTTTTGATGTCCGTTCCCCCAGCCGAGGTGAAGGTTGGGGCAAAACCAGAAGTAGGTCCCAAGTCATGGGTGCGCTCTTCTGACTTTAGCCTCCCTCCTCAACGAGGACCGAACAGCCGTGCCATGCTCTGTGTTATCTTCAATGCCAGTAGTTGCACGGGCAGTAATCCCACCACACAGAGCGATAGCAGCCCTGAGAAGCCACCCTCAGCTGCCACTGCACCCTATGGGCTCTGCCATCCACACTGGAATGCCTCAGCAAATTCAAGGCTTTTTCTCACCATTAGCACCCACAGACACACCACAGCACACACCTGACAGAAGCCTCCCTTTTGCATGTTCACACATGCTACAGATTTACTCAGGATTGTTATGTTCCTGCACACAGTTCCCTGTCTTGAGAATGGAGGAAATTTGAAATCCTACAAGAGAACGGGATGATGGTCAATGCTATACCTGTAGGAGCACCTCATTTGTTTGACTTCAAGTAAAAGAAAGTCTAACTCCTTGCATTCACACAACTATAACGCCAATAATTTTTGAGCACATGGAACCACGTTAGACAGAACAGCTGTTTGTGTAAGATTAAAATATACAGTCCAGTGAGTGATACTTGGGGTGGAGCAGGGGCGGGTGGGAAGAGTGGACTGCCCCTGACCAGACATGACCTACAGTGTCTGGGCTTCTCCCCTGGCTACAAGAAAGCAGTTCAGGACTGCAAAGCCATTTATTTAGCAGCCGAAAGCCTTTCATTAGTGTCAGCATCCTCCTGTATACTCAGAGACTTAATGCCTGCCCAGAAAAGCAATAGCTCGTTTTGCATCACAGGAAGCATCTTACAAAAGGACAACTTATTGGAAAACCCAAGGATCTTCACAGAAATAAGTTGCAGCGACAGAGGCAAACGGCATGGGCATCTCCTACTTCCCCTCATTTAAAGGAACAACCATTTTTCTTCCAGGGCTGTGCAGATACTGTGCAAAACTCCACTAGTCAAGTAAAAATGGTGGGAGAACATTTACATTATGTAGATGAAAAAAGAATCCCATCTATTCTGTAACACTGTGCTCTAGTTAGAAACCATACCCACAGGATTTACTAGGAGCAGCTCCTCATACCTCCTCCTCTTTAAATTTACAGGCACCAAAGAGCAAGTTCAGCATAAGACACTTGAAATCAGAGACTTTACTACGCAAACACATTTTCCCCATTAAAAAAATAGATTAGAGGAAGATATAAACATCTTATTTATTAAATCAAATAGAAATGCAAAATATGTTTCACATGCCTTACATGGAAAAGAGATGAACTTCAGAGACCTTAAAGCAAGACTGTGTCAGTGGACACGCAGGGAACAGGAACATTATAAACAGTCACAAAAAGGAGGAAGGACTGGGGAGGGAGGTGACCCGGGGAAGATGAGCAGTTCCTCCCCACTCTGAGAAAATTCTCCTAAAAACAAGAAGGGAGTTTATGCCGAGTAAGCATCACAAGCCTGAAATTAACTTTAAAATGTACATATTTTGGAGGAAGTTGTCTAAAGAAGTACAATTGGCTAATAACTAGTCAAACAGTGATCTAAATTATTTATACCATACTCATATTAACATGGGCTTATTTTTGAACATCAGTAGGGACAGTAGGAGCATCAGAAACACCAAAAAAAGCTTTAAAAAGTAGGATCAATCTATGGCCGTACTGTGTGACACTGCTGTTAAAATAAGAAAAGATGAAAAATGGAACTATTTTTCTAAATATTAATAACTCTGTCATCCTCCAACTCTTCCTCCCTCCCACACAAAATTTCTAGGAAGCTGAAATGACAGTCAACAGCAAATACAAGGCATACACCAATATTATATTCCACAGTTTTTCTAAGAGTCAATAGTCCAGCAATTTTAAAGTGATCTATGTGCAAAAAATAAACACGAGTTTCTTAAAAACAGAAAAATTCACTGCAGCCTTAGCAACTCCTACTTAAAAAAAAATATATAATAATCTGAGAATTAGCACAAAAATTTCCCAGTGGAGGAGAGATCAGTAACTGTGAGTACTCTGCCAAACCTGTGACTTGGTGTTGCAGAACCGTCAGCATCCCAAGTTTACTACCAGCTGGCAAGGAGAAAACAGACTATATCCCCAAAGGAAGTGGGAAAACCACTGTTCATAAACTGGTCTTCTGATACACATAAACATATGGTGCAGGTATGTATTCAGAGACTGCTGCCTACAGCTAAGAACAGTCATCCCAGCATGACTAACAGTAAATGATTGACAATAAAATGTGCAAGATTCATAAGAGCAGTTTTTAAAATGCTTCTGACTGCTCAATGCCCCGAGGCCCAAACTATCCCCTCGTTAATAGTGGTGTAAGTCAGGGCAGCTCTGGTTAAGTTACAGTAGAAATCGCTGTGCATGAGGATTTCTGTGTGAGAACGGTCTCTTGAATGACAGACTAGTTCAGTCCTGACCACACTACAATAGGGAATTGTGTTTAAACTATGAGCAATCGCGTAATCATCTCCCAGCATAGTACTTCTTTTCTGCACACATGGAATGTAAATGGCCAAGATTTACAACTGATGATTTTGCAGATTTAATGGATTGTATTTCTCTAATGGCTTTGGCAATGCAAACTCAAGTTAAAAAAACACCACGAAAAACAAACAAACAAAAAAAATCCCACGCTCACTGCTGTCTGCTTTTTTCTTTATTTGATGACTTATCTGGCACACATTTAGGGTTTTCTAATAGTGCATAAGTGTTCAAAGACATCAAATTACTGGGGCTGGGGGAGAAGGGTGGTCCTATAGTTAAAGTGGAAGATAGGCTGCAACAGGTGATGAAGCTAAATCATGTTTGGGTAAATTCTAAGTCTTATGTCTCTGTCATTAGTCTAGAAAATAGAGCAGACAGCCCAGTTTCTAAGCAAGGGCTGTGAAACAAAACAATCACCAACTCTTGTAAAATGTCTTGAATTTCCCCGATGAAAACTCTGAAGAGGAGCGAAACATGAGCAGTGAAGTCACCTGCTGTTTAATGACTCTCAAAGCCACCATGCAGAACAGTTCAAGCGTCAAAACTATCCCCAACCTGAAAGCCCAGTGGCACTACTCTCTCTTCTACCACCCATTGCTGCTTGGGACAGAGGAGCGTTATGGAAGCTGGGGGAGATCAGCTGTGGGGATGGGACAAGGCCTCACAGCTCTGAAGGAGTCACACCGGATTACAGAGCAAGTCTCATCCAAAACCACGAGGCCTTGAGGATGAAGAATGAGGGCAAACACCTGGCCTCATGCAAACCACATACCTTAGTGCAGGGAAATGGTGGTTCTGCTGCAGTTTGAAGCACGGCCAAACCGGTTTCGTTTGCTGACACTAACACCACACACCAACGTGTTTCAAGTGCTGCAAGAACCACACCGTATACAACATTTATCTTTGTTTTTCCTCCCGTAATGCACTAAGATCAATCCAGACCTTAAAGAATAACTTGCATAGTAAGAAAAGGTCATCAATTTAATCATTTACTTTAAGCAGGCAAGCAAATTTGTAAACATTCAAAAGCGGCAGCATCCAAGTTACAAACAATTTAAGGAAAAAAGAATTGAGATTATTAAGGTTCTTTATCCTCTCAAAAAATTTGGAAATAATCTTTTAAAACACTGCAAACATTGAACACTCGGTTACATCTCTTACAATCCTGCTGGTAGTCCTGCCTTCCAAGGAATTCTGCTTTCTAAAAATGCATGGTCTCACAACAGCCATACTTTTCAACATTTGCTGTTTGGAAGTCAGCTACTCGAGCATTTCACCTCAGCTTAAATCCCATTAGCAAAGGGAATGCTTGTGTCTTGGTTCAATACCTCTTTAACTTCCGAGGGCAAAGTGTCAAAGAGGTGATCTTCCACGACAAGCCCGCTTTTCCTGAGAAGCTGACACTGCCCCAGTGTGGCTGGCAGACGGTCTATGCAGTTTCCCTTCAGTTCCAGATGAGTCAGCTGCAACAGTTGACCAACTTTATCTGGGATTGAGGTAATACAGTTTTGTCCCAGACTCAAAGTCCTCAACTTAACACATTTAAATAACTGTTTTGGCAAAACGTCGACTTTGTTTCCCGTGATGTGAAAATGCTGCAGATTTTGAAGCAAACCTATTTCCATTGGAATCACTGTAATTGAGTTGTAGCTTACATCTAAACACCTAAGTTTCTGTAAACTGAACACTGCGGCTGGTAGGGATTCGAGTTTGTTATTGGAGAGGTAAAGAGACTCCAAGTTCTTTACGTGGGTAATGGAGGAAGGAATGTTGACTATTTTATTGTGCCACAGCTTTAAACAAGTCAATCTTTTTAAGTGCTGGAAACTGATGATTTCTTCAATTGTGCGTATGCTGTTTGACTTTAAATCCAGTTCCTGTAAGTTAGAGAGGCTGAAGATGGCATGAGGAATTCTCTCCAGTTCACAGTTCTGCAGTTCCAACTCTGCAACATTCATCATTTTCTTAAGGCTATTCAGTACCACGAGCTTAGTGCCATCATTATGAATGACTAGTTTTGTTAGATGTGGTGCCACATCTGTGATATTGGGGGGAATTTTGGTCAAATTGCTCTTCACATGGAGAATTTTAAGGTGTCTCAATTCTCTGAGAGACTCAAGCCCTATCATTTTATTGTTTTCAGAGTTCAAGTTGCCTATCAAGTACAATTCACGGAGGTTTTTGAGCAAATACACCCACGCAGGAATTTCTGCAACATCTGTGAACTTCACATAAAGGCATCTCAAGTGGTCCCGGAGGAAGCTGAAGGCCGTCTGCTCGACCTTTGCAGGGCAGTGGCACAGATGAAGCTCCTGAAGATTTGTCATCTGGGAGATTTTTGCTGGGATTTTCGCTTCAGGAATCAGCTCCAGTTTTAACACATCCAGATCTGTCAGATCAAAGACTGCATCGGGGACCCCCGACAGCATGAAAAGGTGCAGCTCTTGCTTATCCTGGGCGTTGCGGGACACGTGTTGCCGCAGCTTTTCAAAAGTCCATTCGTGGTTTAAACTGATTTCACGTAGTTTGTTCTCACTTACCTCTGACAAAAAGACACCAAATCGCTTAGAATACAACTGGTCGTACTGATCTACCATATGCAAAAGAAATGCAAAATCGTTCTTCACATCAGGAATATCACTGAAACTACTCTCTTCTCTGACCTTTTCAAAAGAATATTCTTTTAACGGTATTCGGAACAGCCAGAAGAGCGTGTAGAGGCAGATAAAACCATAGACACAAATGAGAGAAATATAGCTGATCAGCAGCTTCTTCAACATGTAAGCCATATTGTGTGTACATTCAAACTGCGTGTAGCCAATCAGGTGTTCCACTTTGGGGTTGCAGATGTGTTCAAAACTAATGGTGTTGACAAAGTTCGCGGTATAGCAGAGAATAAATATGAACTTGAAAGTCTTGATGATAGTCTGGCCAACATAGAGCTTGTAAATCAGATCGCTGTCCTCCACATGAGCCCGGAACTTACGGACTTTCTCAAAGAGCGCTTTTGCTTGTTCTCCATCTTTCTTGTCTAAAATAGTGACACTGGGGACCTCGATCATCGGCTTGTCAGCTGAAAACTTGAAGCCAGACTTTGTTATCATGGGAGTGCTGGCACTTGGGCTTCCTTCATCGCTGCTAGTGGAAACATACTTGGGCAGGGACTGGGCACCAGTTAACCTCTGTTTGTTCTCCTCAGAGTCCTCACATGCTGTTTCAGACAGTGCTTTTGTAGTCCAGGGGGACTCAAAGCACTTCCCTAATATAGACACAAAGTGCTCAATTTTTGAGCAGGTCTTGGGATACTTGAACCAAAAATTGCTACTGACTATTAAAATAATGGTATGGATGAGAACAAGATAGGGAAAATACTTTGAATACCAAGGAAGAGCCAAATGATAGCACATCTGGTTAATAAATACATATTGCTGAAAATCCAGATTTGTTTTACGGCCTGAAGAATCCTTCTGCTCCTTCTTCAGCTCCTGACCTGATTCAGTGGGTTGATACTGAGAAGAGGTAGCTCTGCTCAGAGGTACATCTGGTGTTACAGTAGGGGCACTTCCAAAGGAAACCGTTCTCATTGACGCGTCTTCTCCTTGACCAGTGGTTGTTTCAACAGTGGTAAAGTCAGCCTTCCCTGATGTGCTGGGTTGTGCTTTTGAATTTACAGTAGACTGCAAAACTGGCAAGCAGACCACCTGGTCTTTGGTCAGCTGCATGGTTCCAGCAAAAATGGCAACCATTAACATAACAACCGCTAGATAATCCATAAACACATCCCACCATGGTTTCAGGATACGATAGGTTGGCTGGATGTCATTGAGCGATGCAACTTCTGCAAGGGTAAACATTCCTACAAGAAAACAAAACCAAAATCAATGTTGTTGACTGGTGAGCAGGTTACTTTACTATTTAAAAAGCAATCACACCACGACATGCAAATCTTCAAAAGGTTTAAGTTTTCATTAGGTTTTGTCGCATGTCACATGTTGTCCATCACTCCATTCAGCAGGGTACTCTCAAAGGATACATACTGAAACAGCACATTATTTTAGCATCAAAACTGAAGGAAGGCTTCTCACTTCAGGCCAGATGATATTTATGTAGCTTTGCCACCTCACAGTACAAGCACCAAGGTCTGCTATGTTCAACTGAAGCATCTAAAAGATAAGTGCCGCAGCTTATGTGTGTTAACAACATGAACAGCAACAACTGAATCCACTGCACAAAATCCGATTCTGTAAAAATGACTGCTCGAGTCTTTGAAAATGTGAAATCCAGCATTACTTTTTTTTTGTATTACCTTGCATTTATACACAGAGTAGACGATGTTTGTTAGATGCTCTGCACATTGCTCATCTTGCACAGTGCATTTTAGGTCTCTCATTACATTGTGAGCAAGGTCTCTCATTTCTTTTTGTCTAACACAGTAACAGTCAGCATCTCCCACTCCTTGCAATTCAGCATCCACGTTGATTAACAGATGGATCGTCTCCCTGTCTTTAAGTACCAGCACACAAGTGAAAGTCTTGCAGTTACTATGTGAAAACTTGGCACACGTTTTATTTTCATTTTTTTAAAGTGTGTTTGGATGTTTTACAGTGACAAACCATTATGACCTGCTTACCAGTACTTCATAAAAATCTTTTTTCCCCCCAGTCAATGAAGTAACCCTTCTTCAGACAAAAAAACCAACACCAACAACACCACAACCCACAACAAAAGAGTTAACCAAGAAGAAAATTAATGTCTTTAAAAGGAAAATATTTTTTAGATTATCATCACAGCCTGGTGATGGTGAGCTGATTAGCCTAAGATAGCACAGGAACAGGCTATAAAGCTTTCACTTTAATGTTTTAATGTGAATGTATGCACTGAGAGACAGAAGTGGTGAACTGGGTGAGAATCTAAACCTCTTTACAGCTTTAAATAGCTAGCTTTGCTTTTTGTTTTGACAAAATCTAGAGGATTCAACTTTTTTTTAAAGCTTCCTGTGCAAGCAGGATGTGGTAAAATCATAATTTTAACTGCTGAACTTGTGACCCAAATTTGCCGTTTCTGAAGTAAAACAGGCAGCTTGTATGCACACATGGAGTGGGGAAGGAGACAGGTTGTACGTTATCACTTGGAGTCTGCATCCCTTTGGTTGACAGAAGAACAGCTTAGCAGAACACAAGATCACAGCAGGGGGTAGAAAGACACCTGAGATCTATTACATTTAACTTCTAGCACACCAATTGGTACAGACCTGCACCTTACCAACCCTAAAGGACAGTGCCACAGGCGATGAATATGCAGCGTGACGGTTTGATTATTCTAGCACACATTTCTCGTGATCAGACCCTGGCACAGAGCTCACAGTGCTGGGATCCACAGGGAGAGCCCCGCTCGGCTCCCACGAGCTCTTACCAGCCGTGTACCTGCCTGACGTGGGGCCTGGCAGGGGCAGCCCCGAGGACAGGCTGTCGTCTCCCTGCAGCACTCGGCTCACCGGTGATCTCCGCACGGTTGTGAAACGTAAGAGTTCCAGTTCCTCAGGAAACGGGCAGAAGGAACTTCCAGATCTTTCTTTACTTATTTTCCAGTGGGAAAAGGAACGTGCAATACTCTTCCCCCACCAGCGACACAAGCTGCTGGGGTCTCGCTGCCCTCCCTGCACGCAGCATGGCCCCCAAACCTTCCCCGCTTGCCGCAGCAGGGCCGAGGGGCACAGTGCAGCTGTCAGAGCCTCACCTTGCCCTGCTCCACTTCGCTGCCAACTCCCCATTCTCATTCATGTCTCCCGGTGCTTACCTAGGCTGAGTCACGGCGTGACTGCTTGGCCTGCAACTGCTACCTTTGACATTTAACAACTATAACAATTGTGGGCGAAAGAATAGCATTAGTCATAACGGACGGATATCAAAGGACCCTCCTAACTCCTAAGGCACAGTTGCTACCTGCCCAGGAGGTGAGCCACAAAACGGCAGCACCTTCTTCCTGCATGGATTTTTTTTTCCTCGCAAGCTCTCAGGGCTCTCTAGGCTGTTTTCACCGCGGTCTCGCCCACCTGGACATCGACACGAAATTCCCCTCCGCCCTCCGCTCAGCTGCTCGTGCAATTGCTCAGCAGGAGAGCAGGCAGAGCTGAGCACCCAGCGAGGACAAGTCATGCCTGCCTCAGCCCCGGCATACACAGCACCTGCAGGGAAAGGTGGCAGGACGGAGAGCAGCGAGCAATGTGGCGGGTGACTGCTGTAACACATCCGTAGCTGCTGCCTTCCTCTTGGGCTAGCCCGTTCCTAAACTTTGCCCTAGCTAATTGTGGTAGAAGTTATGGCGCTGCAGTTTGGGACAACTGGCAAGAACTCCTTTCACAAAATGAAGGTGATTTTTCTTTGCTTTTGCCACGAGAACACTTGGATAAAGCACTGAAACCCAAGCACTGCAAACCTGCCTGCTCCAAGCAGCTGAAATAATGGGAAAGAATGAGAAAGCACAAAGTGGTTTTAGCTAGAGACATAGGAAGAGCAATTATAACAACAACAAAAAAAACCCACTACAAATCACCTCTATCAGACCTCTGTTTTCCTCATACACAAAATTAAAAAAAAAAGTTAGGAAATGCGACAGAGCTGGTATAATCCTCTTCGTTAGGCTGTAGCCAGCATGATACAACAGGAGCTTTACATTCAATGCCCTGAACATGTCTTCTCCTTGAAGTTACCGGTACTCACAAAGGAACTGCCGTTTTGGCAGAGATCAGCAGTTACAAAACACATTAAAAAAAAAAACCTGTGTGGTATTACTGCCTAAAGCCTTGTGCATCATAGAAGAGAGGCAGACCTTCTTCTAGATAGCAAAATCAATTCCAGGAGCTGAAAGCAGGTTTCCCTCCTCACATGTTTGAGATACATAAATGCTCTGAGCCTTAAAAACCAAAACGCTAACTGTAAACCTACACACAGTCTAAAGACACGCTCTGACTGACAAACTGCAAATAAAATTGGTATTTCTCCCCCTTAAATCCATCATTACATTTATTGGTCTTTGATTTTACTAAATTACTAACCGTAGAAGTTGATTTTTGTTTTATTCTTGCACATGCCCAGGAGAGGTCAAAACATTAAGAGGTACTCAGAACAACAGATCCAAAAGTGTTATAATGCTTTGGGGCTACTTTATCCAAAGTTAAACTATTTAAAACTTTTTAAACCTGCCTTCTAAGTCCACTGTCTGGAATATTTCTTGGATTAGGTATTATGTATTTTCATTGCTAATTTTCACCTCCTTTCAAGGGTGCCACATTGGGGTTGGGGTTTCATGACAAGCCGTAGTGACGGCTAAGCAAGAAAAAAACAGATGGAAATTTCAGCCTATATCTGGCAGGCACGAGCCGTGACTCACTGTCCTGTGTCTTCTGCCTTTGAGGCCAGTGTGGGCTCCATTCACAACACCAGTGAAAAAAACACAAAGAACTGTATTCTTCAGTTTGCTGAGCTGCCGCCTTAAAGTATTATGCAGCTGAAAAGCCAAAATATCTGATTTTTCACGTTAAAAACATGCATTTATTTCAGCCCTTACAGCTCAAAAGGCACCAAGTGGACCTTGGGCCTCAACAGAGCACGAGGATCAAATGATCCTCTTTCCCCTCAAACCCTTGTCTCCCGTCCCGTAAGTCAGATGACTTTCTAGGATAACATCAACTTCTCCTAGCTCCAGATGCATTACCTGCAGCTATCGATTGGGTGGTTTCTCTCTTGAGAAAAGAATTGCTGTGATGTAAGCACATGTAACTGTTCCAAGCTCAACTGCTTCTTGCTACCTCCAAAGGTAGAAAAGCTTAAATTCTGAAAGCAGAGGAGTGCTACCTTCCTTTTCATTGCTAAAACATTATGGAGCTCTAGAACCAAACCCACAAGGTTTATTCTGCAGTTATATAAATGCATTATAGAAAGAAACAACTGCAGTGAGAACTGATGATGACAATACAATTGTTCTAAGTCACAGGTCCATGTTAAGTCAGCAACGCTAATAACAAATTTATTAAATCACACTTCTTATCCAATTATAATTTTTTCATTAATCTTAAGGAAAAGCTATGGTAGAGCTCAGAATGTGATTAACCTGTTGAATTGCTCTAAGAAATTTCAGTCTATAAATGCTGAAACACCAAGTGGGTACATTGGGATTATTTCCTAAGAAACCATTCTAGCTTAAATACAGAAATTAGAGGAAAAGGAAGCAGCAGATTGGTATGTCACTCTAACGTTTATTTACATCCTACTTCTTCCTGTACTTACTGATAAAAACTTCATCTGTCTGCCCCTGTAATTCACTGGCACTCCTATTTTAACATCGTATTTAAAGTTAAAGCAACTTCAAAATTAAAACAAACAAAACCAGAATCACAGCACATTAACCTCTCGTTTTACCCTCAGGTTCCCAAGACTCTGAACAAGCCCACTTTGTCTCGGGAAACAAGGGGATTCTTGAGTTAGCCTTGTCACTGCAACTGGTCAAGAATTAACTAAAAACAAAAACAAAACAACAAAGAGCCCACACACAACATTTCTAGTTGTAAAGAAAAAAAATACTGCTGTGACCAAACGCATTTGCTCCCTTCCCACAGGAAATTAAGGAGAAGAAAAGTTTTCCCATAACCGAAAGGCTTTGCTTTCCTGCTTTTGATCAAGCCACCATAGGTTTAAATTTATTTCCTCTGTATATTTTATTATCTCTTTCCACTAGCCATTTCTACTTCCTTTGTTTTTCTACTTCTGCAATATCCTATTAAGACAATTGGCCCTGGATGTGATAAGAACGGCATCCCAGCCCGGGCGCAGTGAGTATCAGTGGATCCACAGGCAACCTGCAACAATCAAGAAGATGACACCATCCTTTCTTTTTCTTTTTGTCCCACAGAAAGAAGTGTAAGGAGCCCCAAAGCCCATGTAAAATAATGCATATAAGCATTCACAAAAGGAACTAAATGAATGCATGCTTCCTGAACACACAGACACATGCATTACCTGCATTGGTTATTCATTTCCTGAGATAAAAGAAGTTTAGAACAAACTGAAGGAGGTTTAACCAAGACACCAGAAGACTTTGGGATCTAATAGCGATGGATGGAGATTGTCCCTGCCACTGTAACCCGGAATATTACAGCTTTGCAGCCTGGTTTGCTGCTCCTTGTATGCTGCTGAGGCACTGCCTCCAGATAGCTGTGGAGAAGCAGCAGATCGTTTTAGAAAAAGGAGTTAACTCTGCTGCTTTATTCCACAGTGGATTATTGTGTTTTGTTCTGCGTGACAGGACTCAAGTTACAAAACCAGTATAACTGCGGCTACAGCTTCTCTTCCATTTGTAAGCACCCTGGCAAAACAAAACCCAAAATTCAGCTAAACATGGATTTATGCATTGAGTTCCTCTGTTCCCTGAAAAATCCAATAAACATTCCACAATAAAATACAACATACATATTCTTAAAGATGTATTTACCTCCTGTTTGAAATCTTTTGCTGCTCCTTTAGCAGCTGAAGGTATTGCAAAATATACGTGACATCAGAGCACAAGGACTACAGTGTGGCTTGTGGTATCCGATACTTCCCTGTTAGTGCTTTTGTGTCAGGAAGATCAGACAGATTTCACATAAAGAACCTGTTGTGGAAAAAAATCCTCTTTTTTTTTTTTTTACCCCCCAGCAAATTAGAATGACAGGAATTCCTACTCACTACTACTTTCTTAAAGCCACTGCCTAAAACATCCACTATCTACCAAATCCACCAGTTGTGGATCACTTTGCAAGACATGGGCCCGTTTATTTTTGTTTGGCTACCCCTTGACTGAGCATATTGCTACTGTGTTGACCTATTTTATATTTTAGGCTAAGCAAATTTCTACAGGATGTGATATTTATTTGGGTTTCTTAAAATTAACTGCATGTCAACTCAAAGGTAGAATTTTAGAGACGGCGTACCGCAAGATGTTCTGTGTACAAAACTGGTGATAACTGAACAAGGGGAAAGCAACAAGAACAAAGCTGAAAGTAGATTTCCTATAGAGAAAAACATTCCAACTAAAGAACAACAGTTCCACGATGCCCTTTAAGTATACATAGAACTCGTGCGTACACAGACACACACATGGAAAAATACATTGCTGTTATTTGATACTTACGCGATTAAGGAGAAGGACTAACTAGCACTCACTGAGAAACAGAAGACAACACACGCAGCTAACCCATCTCTTTGACTCCTCCATCCCACTGCTCAAATTGCACGACTATAATTCTGGACATTCCCTTAAAGGGAATATAAAATCTCTCTGATATAGACTGCAAATAAATTCCCCAACTGGAGAGTCAGCATCTTTATGAACAATATTGACCAGACTGACAGTGATTCAGTAAATGAAAAACTATCAAAACCTAGTTCCTTTCAGACTGCATACAGACGTGTTAGGCTCCAGTACGCTGGAGACAAAAATAAGATTCTTGCTTTATAGAACTGATGTCAAATTAGTACTCGTTTACAAAAAATGTTCTATAATTTTATTTATTTTTTTAAGTCTTCAAAAATTCTGCCCTCCAAAACCGGTCTTTTTCAGGTTGTATAACAATCTAACCTACTTTTGGATCCTGCTATTTAAGTGTTTACACTGAATCTTCCTTGTTTATCAGCTCTTTGGAAGTCTAGTGTTATACATCACTCCTACACAGATGGTTTTGTAATCAATGTGGTATTTAAAAAACAGTATTAGCAGCCATAATTTCCCTAACAATAAACTCTCAAATCATACATCATTCTTCCCTTGCTGTAAATCACCAGAGGTCTGTTTAAGGATGACTTTCAAGATAGAAGTCCGACGTTGCATTTCTGACTACTTCCCAAAAGGCACCCGGAGGCTATTAACACAATTAACTCGGTGTTTGCCACATGCGAGCTCCATTTCCACTGAGCACAGAAAACGAACCACTTCCCGCTTGCCTGCTGCGCTATTCCAGAGCAATTTTCTTACGAGAGGTGCTGCTTTGACCAAAAGTACAAGCTTAAGATTTTATTCACATTTATCCCCAGGTTTCAGGATGTAGTGCAGGGGCTCAGCCTCCTCCAGAATACCACTTGTCAATTTTTGACCTTGAAAAGCTCAGAGAGATCCCAAGCTGAACATTCAGCGACGCTGTGCTCCTTCCTCGCAAGTCAGTAGCATCAGAGACCATAAAGGGAGTGAGAGAGGAAATAGGAGAAGGAAAAGAGTGGACAGGAGAGTGGTCCTCAAGCATCCCTCTGCAGAGGTCTCTGTGGCTGCTGAAGAGCTTGCTACGATAACTAGGCTCGATACGGTTCAAGTCAGATAACCACGTGTGATCTTACCATTCCGAGGCTAGCCACCCAGCAAGGCGACAGGCAGGAATCCCAGACGTATGAATAATGAGGCTGGACCTCAGCAGGGTTAAATACCGAACTTACTCATATCTCCAAGCAATAGCCCATGAGTGCACAGACGTAGACAGGCAATTTCTCCTCTCCGGAAGAACATGAATCTTGTAATGCACAACTGCCTAGACAGAAATCTTAGAGCAGAGTAACAAATGGACCTCGCAGATGACGGCACCCCGAACCCTAGCTCGCTGCTAGGAGCACTGTCGTTACACCACACTGGTCCACCCGAGGACACACACCACCAGCGATGGAAACAGCAACAGTGGGGCACAGTGATCAAATTCCCAGCGGTGTTTTCTCCTTTACCTAAGCAGAGTAAAGCAAAAGGCAGGGAGCAGACACTTTGGACCCCACTGCAGATAATTCCTAAGGCACATCCCAACCAGTAATCCTCACAAGGCAGCCTGCCTCGCCTGCTCAAGACCCACAGTCCAACAAAGCTCTCTCAAAGACAGACACAACGCAAAGTTCCTGCAGCTGATTTAACCTGTGCTGACACGGGCATTCAACGTAACTGGAAGTTACACCACACAATAAACTATAACGGCTGTTTGCACTCAAGAGTTAGACATCTAATCCCTTTGCCATATCAAAATCTGCTGCTCTCCTATATTGTAGCCAGTGATGTTTCTCCAGTGTTTTCACAACTGCTATCAGAAGTGCAGGAACACACAGAAAACATCTGGTGCTTCTACTGACCAGAGCACTTGGGGAATTTATCAAGATGCAAAAGCAAACTGCACCAAAATAAAAGCACATCTGGCAATTCCAGTCCCTACAGCCTGCTTTTAATCACACACACACAAAAAAAGATACAATTTAAGAAGTCATTAAGCAGACTGGAGGACAAAAAGGGAAAAAAATAACTAAAACTGTATTTCCTTTTTAGTTCAGAAATCTGAAAAGCAGAACGGTTCAATGTTGGTTTTAGACCCTGAGATGTTATTTAAATTTGCTTTAACATAAGTAAGCTCACATGGCTATGAAGATCATTATATAAAATTACTTGATCTTGGGTAGAAACAGCACACAGCAACTCACGCTGCCAGCCTCTGTCTCATCTTGTTCTGAATTTCACTTGGAACTGGGGCAACTTCAAAAGCTGTAAGAAATTGAACTTGGCAATGAGTTGCTCATTTGGTGATTTTAAGCCACAGCCTGTGAAGATATGAATCTTACTACAGGAGATATTAGTACCTTTAACTACACACCCTAAACATACAGCAAGAATAGGAAGGAGTGTCCAAAGAAAACAAGACTTATCACTGCAGTTCACGTTGCCGTAGGTTTTAAAAGTCCCTCTTGAGAGGGGAGCTACCCCTCCACCCTGACTCATGGTACTTAAAATCTAGGTTTACATTCTGATGGGAATATGGTTTAGAAATGAAGTAAGCAAATTTACTGAGTAACTGAAGCCAGTTACTTTCAGTGACTACTTTCCTTTTTTTCCACTTGTAATGGATGTGCCAGCAACCTTGCTCTGGAACATTTACAGCACCTTCATGGAGATCGAGGGCCAAGAGCAGACAAAGTTCCTTTAGCTAAAGCACAGGGTCCACTGTTCCCTACCTGCGCTGGTTCATCTGTGCAGACAGAACAGCAAACACAGTGACTCTCACTGGGTTACATATTAAACAGAAGTTTCGTACAGACGATTTGCCCACAGATGAAATACTGCATTTGAAGTACTCCCACTGACACTTTCGTCAGCTAAAAGTGATGTATGAGAGGTCACACAAATTAAGTAAAAAATAATAAAACAAAGGCAAATTAAAACACACACAGAGAAGCGCCCAGCGACACAAAAAGCTGCATGTAAACACCAGCCTCCTACTTGCATATCGAAGTTCCTCATTTCTGCCAAGATCTGCTCTGTGGCAAGAGCAGAGTGAAGGTGTGCCAGCGCAGCTGAGAACCAGGATGTGCAAGCACACTTCTAAAGGGACAAAATTCAGACTAAGCTCGCACACAAACATCATGCAGCTTCTTCTCTCCCCCGGGAGAAGGGGCGACTTCCTCACTCAAGCTGTACAGCCACATCACAGAAACCACTCAGGATAACTACCAGGCAGCCTCTGATCCCCCTCCCGCCACGCCGTGTCCCTGTCCTGTCCCCCAGGCAGACACCGGACACCTACTGACAGTCTGCTCCCAACCCTACCTGCTCCTTATCGAGCAAGGAGATCTTCCGTGCTTCAGATGTCTGTCAGATGGGTAACAACGATGATTTCTCTGAAACTCTGAAGAGATGAAGGATGACTTATTAATGTTACCACATTCCTGCCAGGCTTCCAATAGCTGAATCTTCAGTGGTTTCATGCCAGGACAAAATGCCTGCAGCTCAAGTGTTTATCCTCAAAGAGATTTAAGATTACTCTATTTCTTTTTCCTCGTCTAAACTTAAGCTCCTTTCCGTAAGAGGTAAGCTATTTACTTAAGTCCATTTAGTCCCATAATTGTCTGGTTCAGGGTGTGTACTTCAATCTCAGTACTTAAGCATAAAAAAGGGATTATGCTACCACACATCTTTTGGAGGCTGGAGTTTTGAAATTTTACTCAGATCCAGACAATCTCCTTTGTTTTTATGCTGGATTTTCCCCAAACCCCATTCAAAATCTTGCATTAAAAACAGAATGAAGCGCTCCAAAAGACTTGCCATCTTTCCTGAGACTGCAGCATACCTGCCCTAACAAGCGAGCTTCCAGCTCTGCAAAAAGGTTCAGTAAGGCTCAGTTGTGTTGCTTGCTGCTATTCACCAGCACCAACATACCCACACGACCTCCAATTTAAATATTTACTATTGTTAAGTTTATATTATGATTTGACCCAAATGTTCCAGCTGGAATTGTAACCTCTGCACCATGGGCTCTCCTGCAGAGGGTGGGCAGACAACCCTTGCCCCAGAAGGCTTACAATCTACGTGATTATTTGTTAGGTGATGATAAGCATGCTCATGGCTGTAAAACTTACAGCAAGAAAACAAAAACCATCAGGCTTCCAGAAAAAGTGGAATAAGATTGTGGTTAAAAGCATAGTCAAATTTAATATTTTATGAAATATCTTTGAAAAGTCTTAACATTATGTCCAGATAAATCCATTCATAGTTACAACATTCCTATATACTCCTTCCTATTGGTTTGAGAACGATACTATCTCAAAAAAAAAAAGGCACAAAATTTAACAGCTCTTGAAACCTACCTTTTCCAGTCACATCTGTCTTGACAAAGAAGATTCATGAGTATGTACTGCAGTTTAACTCAAATAGCCAAAATAAGATTATAGAAAAGAGAAATTATATTCCACCTCATCTATGGACAGATCTCACTCCAGCTCCAGCAGGAAATCCAGCCGCATGCTCTCCTCAGCACACGTGAGAGCATAAAATCCATGCCTCCTGGAAAAGATCGCCCACTGCAACTGCTGCTCCCTTTCCAGACCTTATCGCCTCGCCACGATTACTACAGCCTTGACCACATACTCGTAATAACTTTTTTGGCAGCCACCTTCACAGACATCCAGTCATGCACCATCTCACCGTCTGGGCTTTACAACTGACGTGCAATCTGCCTGGCTGGCCAAATGGGTGAACCAGTCCATGGAGGAAGCTTTTCTTTTTGTGCAGGCAGTGCTTCCCCCTCACCCCACGTGCTTGCCACCTGAGCTAGTTTTGGCAAGTAAAACAGCACAACAGCCGCTCCCCAGCTGCTTCTGAAATAAAAGGAGAGTTGCCCTGTCGCTGGAGGAAAACAAATCAGTCAGGGTTTTGTTGCCACTGTTTCCACACGCAGTCAAACCAGATCATTTTCACATCCTCCAGCAGGCCCAGGAGGCTCTGAGTAAAGCTCAGGTACACAGCAAAGCAAGCTCGCAACGAAGCATTAGCATCAGACTGACCCGGGAGAAGGGTTCTTTCCTTTTAATCATCTTCTAGCCTTTCCCCCAGCATGCCAAGATTTCAAGAAGCAGGGTAAATGAAAAGCCTGAGCTCATGTAAGTATCTCACCGCTGATCTCAGAGCCCTGGCTCTGACTTCCACCAGGCACAATCCAAGGGAGGTGCGAGCCAGCCCCTCGCTGTCCTTGTCCTGTGCAGAACAAGGTGAAGACTCAGGACTTGTCCTAAGGCAAGTTACTCCATAGCTTCATTTCCAGTGGTATTTCTAGAAGCATGTGCCATAGGACAGGGCATCACCTACTCATATATGCAAAGCAGGAGCAATGGAGCCAACACTGCTTTCGTCTCATAAGGGCCCAGAAGAGGAGCTGCAGGGCGGCAGGCAGGACGGGCTCCTCTCCCCCAGACATGCACAGACTTACCTGGCACTCCCCAGGTGATGGGGTGGTGGGACACAGCCCCCAACCTCGTACAAGACAGCCTAGAGGCAACCTGCAACTATCAGGGACACGCAGGGGTTAATTCAGCGCTCACTCTGTGTTTGAGGTTACTGACTTGACAAAAAGCAAAAACACAAAATGGCCAAAGTGCCCACAGTAACCCCAGCCACGTATAGCTTAATGCAAACAGTCTTTGATATGCCAGATCTACTCATTAGTTTGACTAGCAGCATCTTAACAAGGATCTAGTCAAGAACATCAGGACAACTAGCCAGCTGCTTTATTTGTACGTTCCTGCTATCTCATCTGAACACTTGGATGGCTGCCTGCGAACGTGGGCGTACAGCAATAATATACATATGACTACATTCCCATAAACTGACAGTTGAAAGCTTAGGATTTGTCATGGCCAGACCAAAACATGAACAAAACCATTCATTTCATTTATAATAAAAGTTTTGCAACAGCCTGTTTTTGACCAAGAAATTTTGTATGCCAAATTATGTCTCATATCTTTTGTAAAAAAAAAAAAAAAAAGAAAAGTGTTATCAAGGCCCAGAACACTGCCATAGTTTTTGTTCCCCTTTAGGCTGAACAGCAATTCTAATCTCTGTTTCAAGTTCCTCAAGGGCTAATAATATAAACCTGATCTCCTAGATGTAAAACCAGCAACCAGCTTCGGATTACCAAACCTTACTAAGTCCTTCCTTTCAGCATTCACTGAATGCCCCTCCTTTAAGGAAGCCAAAGCGAAGGACCACCCTCTGCCTCATCACAAACCTTGGGGCACCCACACAGCAACAACTCACCTTGCAAAACAGACCCCAAATGGTGACTCGAAGAAGGTTACGAGCTACTGCTGTAAGCTGCAGGTTTTTGCACGTGGACGCAGCCATATCCATGTCCACAGTGAACTGGTTCTGGACCACACGGACTTCGCACCAATACCAGAGCTGGATCTATGTTCACCACACACAAGCAGGCTGTTTTGGTTTGGAGCTGAGAAAGGGAAGGGCCAGTAGGACAGCTGTCAGACAGGCAGTCGGACAAGCATCTTTCTTTAGGCTTGATGGGAACTTGCAGTCTTGTCCCAAAATAGGGCTAATGGCTTGCTGTGCTGCCTGCTCTGATATGAGCAGCAGAACTATCCTTGGGTTAATTTCTTTTTTTTTTTTTAAATGACAGACCATTATGACAATCCTGCTCCTGACTCATTAGGGGTGTCCTCTCTCTGTCTGATCACACCATGCATCAGATGCCACCACCTTTCACAACGCTTGCACTGTATGCTCTGTGCTCCTCATTCAGCCCCTTGCATAGCACTCAGCTCTGGGTCTTGGTCAGAGTTCCTTGCTAATCAAACAAAAAGATTGTGACTTCTGGACAAACACCTAGACTCTGCTAGCACTTTACACTTATATTGCACAAAAGATTCTACTTCCTATTCTGTATTAAGGCCTTCCTGCATCGTACATTGTGTAATCAAAGTACCCTGTCTGAAAAAGATTACAGCCCCAAAATTCAGTTGAATTGTGTCAGACTTCATACTGCATAACACGGCTGAGTGTTTCAGGAAGGCAATAGTTTCAAGCTTGACCAACTGTAAAAGGAAAAAACTTCAAGTCTATGCCATGGACTTGAAACAAGAATTAAGCTCTTTTTATCTGCTATATTAGCAACATTTTGACCACAGGAAGAGTCACAAATTAAAGACATCCACAAAGAATTTAAAAGTATTAGCAGTGTGTTGCAATTATTCCTTATCATGTGATTCCGTTTCAAAAAGTGATTTAGCAAAGATATAATCGCAAAATATAAAATAGCAGAAAAATCTGCTGTTTCCACATACGTGTAATTTTCACAAATACACTTTTTCTCTTCTGTTATCAGCGCTCTTCCTCAGATCTGTATGTTCCCCATGGTTCAAACGTAAGCCTAAGACAGTGGCTCACTCACTCCAACCACACCAGGATCCTTTATCTAGCTATGAGACACCGTGTATGGTCTTCAGCAGCACAAGGGCCTCACAGGCTACTGCCGTGCATCCCAAGTAGGGAGCACAGTGGAGGTTTCTACTTGCACTTAATCTGATAATAACACTTCTTAGCCCTCTGCAGAGACTTACGTGCTGAAGCTGGTCGTAGTCACTGATACTTGTTCTGTCAAGTTAGGAGAGAATGGACTGTAATAGAGCTGTACTTCCAACACTAAAGGGGGAAGATACAACTGGCTGCGTAAGTACAAGAAACAAATGAAATGAGTAATCATGAAGTGGCTTTAAAACAAAAACAAACCCCCCATCAAAAGTCAGAACACTCATGGAGGTAAAGGCCAAAAGACTTAGACTACAGGATCTTAGTTATATGAATATGAGTAACAACGTGACCGTGAGTCATTTTATTAAGGAATCTTCACTGCCTTCCGTTAACCAAAAAATTGTGTAATGGCACGCTTGAAATTAGCCAGTTATATAAAATAACTTTTCTTCTGAGTTGCTGTTTGTGAATAGCTGCAATTTGAACAGAGATGTGAATAAAACCTCTTCTACCCCCTCACTGTGTAACACAGAATTACAATGACAGTATCTTTGCAGTGAGCAAAAGCATAAGCAGCTTAACATGTAAAGTTCAAACTTTCAGTGTTAGACTTGCATACAAGCTTTACAGTTAGGAGCTCTACACCGAAGGCAAAGGTCAGCCAGGGACAATTGATGGAAATTGAGAATCTCCAGGTCACGTTGCTGCAGCCAGCTGCTGGGGCTTTGTGCTGGCCTCCTCTGAGGCGGCTGTCACCGTCAGAGCCAAACAGGCCACAGGTCCGATCCTCCAGCTCCCAGACAAGGTCCCCCTGCCAGCCAGAACACCATCCCACCGATCACCACAGGCCAAACTATTTCTTCTTAGTAATTTAAGTCACTGAAAATCACCGGGTATACAGCTATGAATTACCACAACCATATGTTACAAACCAATATGGCCAAAATATAGAGAAATAACTGTATTTTGCTGCTATAAATTAAAGCCAAGGGATCTCTAGTGTCTTCTAATACACAAAACCAAAATGCCAAAGCACGTTCCTTGGTAAAAGCCCAAAGACCACTTAAAGGTCCAAATTTTCAAGATGTCTTAGACTACATAACTTATTTTATTACTCCTCCCCCTCAAACAAAGTACAAAAGCAGCTTCAGTTTCCTCTGTGATCAGTTTTTACTCCTGGAACTCCTGTGGGCAGACAAGAACAGCAAGAGCTGTGAATACAGCTTCTATGTGGCATTAACTGAACGTCTTTAATTTATGATTTACGATTACAATATAAACGCACACATACACAGATGTCTCTTACGGACCAAGCCATCTTTCCACAGTTAGTAAGTGATGCAATTTACACAGTCATCACAGTCCAGATCAGACCAGTGTCACTGTAAGACATCACGCAAGCAATACAATAGCATGTACTGAACAACTACTGAAAACTCATTTAACAAATAAAATCTGTCTCGTAAAAAAATCCCATGGGAGTCTTCTGCTGCAGTATATCATCTGTGTTTCAGGCTCAACATTCCCAAATATTTAGTGTTTTCTACAACAAAGAATTTGTGTTGGAGTGACTGCATGCAGGGAGAAACTGCCTTCATACAAGAGCCACAAATTATCATGCTTATCCTGTGTCTTGGTGCAGCTCTTCAGAGCTAATTCGTAGCATCTATGACTTTAACACTGTATTTTCCTCTATTTAAAGTTCCAGTATCCCTACTTGATTGCTTTGCCATAGTACTGCATCAAGGTAAACAGTCAGCCCAGGGAGGTATCACTAAGCTGCTAATTTTATCCTAGCACAGATCAAAGGAAGTCCACTCACTGGTCCCACCTTTGGGCCAGGAATGGAACGACCACAGGATAACCATTTGTACTTGGGAGGACAGAGAAGCTAAAGAGCTTGACCTCCTGCGCTTGCTCCAGTTTTAAAACTTTTGTTAAAACCCTCTGTTTTGCTTAAAACTCTCTGCAAATCAGCAGATTCTTTTCCACACAGACTCTTGGAGAGTGCAAATACATGGGTCACGAGAGATGACCAGGAACGGACTGGGTTTCTTTGAGCGCGTACATGTGTTTCAGTGCGGACACAAACAGCAACAAACACAGAGGAGTTTTCTGTTGTCCAGGTGATACCTCAGGAGCATACTGAGGTGCCAACAAGGCTGGCTGAGCCGCTCCTGCCTAACTGCCTACAGCCTGTACTCGTACCTGCCTGTCAAGGATTTCTGTCTATTAGGAGCTACCAGATGCATGTGTCGTAAAGTTATGGTTGTGCATGTGTGTGCTTGCACATATCTTTGGGAAGGGGAAAAAAATGGAGGGAGAAAAATAGAGTAATGAAACTAGAAACACTTGAAACTCAATGTAAGAGCAGATAGAAGCTTTCTCCAACACACACGTCAGGAGGTAGCTAATAAAGGAAACTGGAGACTTTTGCTTATCGAAAAAACACAGCCAGGCCGTCTTCCTTCCACATCTTAAATCTCCTTGCTTCACTCCCTTTCCTCTGTCCACTTATAAAGACATCAATCCCCAAAATAAAGGCCTTGCATTTTCTCTGCAGGTCAATTCCTTTAAATACAATGGAGTGACACTGTACAAGCATGATCCCTGAAAAGCTGAATGCTCAAAACCAGTTTGTTACTCTGACGCATGTATCCTCGGTTTGTGTATCAGCATCTGTGCCCTGCAATCAGAGGCACAATGACACATTTTAGCAGGCAGGGTGCGTTCTGCCTTTATCACCACCTCCCCTTGATACACACACCCTCGGTGTTCCTCCAGCTAGTGCTACGCTCCTTCTCATATTAAATTTAGAAACAGACCTCTGAATCACCAGTTCCTGTTGTTAAAAGTAGCTAGAAACAGATGTTACAGCAAAATACGTTTCCTAGTAAACAGTTATAGAATAAACAGCCCACTACATTAGACCCCATTGCTACAAAATGCTTTTAGACCTTAGAACAAGGGATTTTATAGATTCACGTTAAACTAAATAGTTAAATTCCCTGAGATCTCTAATCCTTCCTAGAATCACATTTACTCTTACCCATAATGATATCATGTGGCAGAGAGTTCCAGAGGTTAACCGTCCACTATAAAAAAACAAAAACAAAAAAACATGTTGCTTATAAACTCATTACTGAAGAGCGTACCATTGCACTTACTCCATCCATTCTACTTGTCCCTGTCACTTCTTCAGATGCATCTTCAACAAGAGGAGCAGAAAGATCTGACCTACTACCTCGGCAAGAGAAGAGCAGCACAAAAATACCCAAACTGGTTATGTGCCAAGACCACCAGTTTCAGGTACAGGAGAGCAGAGTTCGAGCAGTGCTGCACACAAGCCAATCCGCCCTGCAGACCCGAATTACTACCTAGCATAAACAAAGTAGAAATGTTTCCAGATCTGAGTCCATCAGTTTCCAGCTGAAGAGTATCTGAGATGCTGAATCCCATGGTTAAGAAACTCTTCACAATCACTTGTGGACTCCAACATCTTCTGTCGCTCTCAGAATACTTAAGAGGAAGTAGCTCTCCGGCCAGGAGGCACCATCCCTGTATATGCTCCACATGTATAAATACATACATGCATTACATACTTTCCATCAGCGAGTCCAGCTGGTGCCCAAGTGTTTCAGCATATGAGGAACATTAGTTCAGGTTTGCATAGTTCTCTCTATGAATTACTGATGCCGGGGGACAACGCAGACCACTATATGCTATTATTGCTGTATTTAGCCCAGAGGACTGTACGTAACTGTAAGCCAAACCTTTGTTTGCCTAACATAACACTTCCAGAGAAGCTTTCAAGCCCTGGGAATGTTTTGGATAGAATCCACCATTTCCCTTCGTCATTTATTTGTTCCAGTGCTTACTCTCTCTCACCGTTACAAATGCATGCCTTATTTCTAATTGCCCAATTTCAGTTCCCAGCCATCAGCCGTGAGCTCTGTGTTATGCCTGTCTCTGTTAGCCTTTTAGCATCCAGCGCGCTGTGCTCTCCCTCAGAAGGTGCTTGCCTCCGGTTATCAAATCGCCCCATTTACCTATCAAGAAACGGCTGACCCAGCAGCAGAAGGAGCTCTGCAGGCTCTCCTTGTAGAAGCTGAAGACCACCCAGCCTTCAAATATCTCCTCTGTCTCTTTTCTGAGCTCGCTCCCTTTCCCACCAGGCTGCCCCCAGCCCCAGAGCCGTACCGTACACCACTCCAGCACCGCTCTCACCTCCTGTCCGCGTTGCGCCTACTCACTCACGCACCGCCCTGCAGAAGCAAGAGCGGTCGTGTCTTATTTACTCACCGCACCCCTAAGGACCTTTCTCCCTGGGTTCCTGTTCGGTCACTGAGCTGCAGCACGACATCTGCAGGCCCCGTGGTCTTGCATCAGACTAATTTAAAACACACTTTTGATTGATACAGCTCACAGGAATCCCCAGACTGTTCGGTACGCAGTGCCGTGCCCTCACTTACCGCGCTGCCTAGCACGACGCTGCCTGCCGACTGCGCCTCAGATTCTGACCCTGTCTCCAGATACCCGATGAAAATGTTCAACAGAATCTGGCCTCACCTCAATCCTTAAAGCAGATGTCTAGAAGCATTCACAGTTGATAATGATTCACTGCCAGTGACTAACTTGTAAACGTCAGTTACTCAGTTCTTAATTCAGGCGCTTTTGCAATACCACATAGCACCAACGTGTGCGGACAGGAGTCCCAGAAGGGTACGCCAGAGTCCTACCTGGCTGCCTCCGCTGGAGGCAGGGAGGGACCGCAGGTAGCAGACGGAAGGAGCAAGGGAGCGGCAGCATCTGCAAGGCAGGACTGCCCCCCTGCAGCTGCACAGCTGCCTTTGGCAGGCATAGCTTCGTTGCATCTCATGCAGATCCCTCTCCCAAGTCAAACCTGGTTTCCAGCACGTCACTGCATTTGCTAAGATGCATTTCCCATGACCTGCAACACACTGACATTAGTCTGTCTAATGTCTTTATCGACTGAATACAGCATTAACTTTTCCAGTATCTTGGTGAGGAAAAATGCCACCCCATCTGGAATAGGGCTAAAACAGTCACCCACCCTTCCCTTCTCTGGCACTGTTAATTCTACAACCCTCTATGTCAACAGTTATTAAAAATTGTTGTCTGCAGGCCTGCAGAATTTTCACAGTAAGCTCTTCTTAACAACTGAGTTACAACTCTGCTAGTTTGCATATGTCTACCCCCAGAAATTATTAAATCCTTAATTAATAAAGATTCAAATAAATTCATCATCTTCTGTTAGAATGGCACGGTATCAAATTCTGCACCTTCTCAAATACAGGAAAGTATTAATATTTCTATTTTTCTTGCATGACCTATTTCATTATCTTCATCTGATAACTTGGATTATTTGTTTCCTAACACTTAAGATATAAAATATATGTGTAGTTAATTCCCTAACTTATTTCCTTACTTCTAATGTGCATTAATTCTCATGTATTCATTGTCCCCTAAATTGCTGTATTTTGCTTTGAAATGTCTAGATGTGTCCCAAGCCAGAGGGCTGTTAGCCTGGTTGTTGTCTTTTTTTTTTTTCCTCCCCCATTTAAACCAGAATTTCAGTGTTTTGGCTACTTGAAATGTTCTTAGAGATCACCATTTCCCATTCACACTCTTCTTCCTGCAACAACATTCACTAAGCTCTCCATGATGACAAATACGGTCTTTTGAGGCATCAAGTATGTATTTCCTTGGGATTGCTTTCTGTTTATCCATCCTTTACATAACTGGGCCAGAGTCAACAAAACAAAACCAACAAGAGTGCGCTACGGGAGGCAAACCTGTATGTTTGCTGATTAGCCACTTGGGACATCTACAAAAAACATTTTAGGAAAAAAAAATCTGTATTTGTTTCTCCTGTTCTTTGACTTTAAAGGTAAGGCATTCACCAAGCCACCAATTTGATGAGTCAGCCAAAACTGGACAAAGGACACATTCAGGCTCTTCCTCATCAGCCTGACTCTCAGCCAGGTTAAAAGCCTGTGCATGCTACCAGCCATCTGCTGCTTTTTGGATGAATGAGGCAAGGCGAAAGGAACTGGCCTCAGACCTATTTGCAGTCTCATCAGAGAAAAAAAGGCAATGCAAAGCACACGCACTCTGCATGTAGATACAACACTCCTCATCCACCCAAGGGAGAAGCATCCGCCCTCCACCTGGATTTGCACATGCGGTGGATTAAGCCTTAGTAAAGAATCAATCCTTAGCCTCGAGGACCAAACCTTTCCCAGGGCAACAAAACGATGTATTCACCAAGAAAACCACAACATTTGGTTTTGTAATTGCCACACCAGTACGAAAAATATTGAGAACCTTCCAATCTCAAGCATAACTTGATTTAAATAAACATGTTCACGATTCATATGCCATGAACTGTTAAGCGTCCTAGAAGCACATTGGCACCAGCCTACAGATGTAATTCTGCACTTCAGCACACCTGGACTTCTCCCTACAGTCAAGAGAGTCCCACATGGCACCTACAAGCACCTACGTACATGCATTTAGTTAGAGCAGAAATTCATTATGATGTTTAGCAAGAGTCTACATTCAGTAGCTGAAAAGGAAATAACCTAGGTACTTGCCGCACAGACGCTGCCACTCACTTTGCACAACCAAAACTGACTGAGGAAAAATACATACTGTATTTTAGGCATTCACTCTTCCTATTAAAGCACCAGAATGAGAGGGAAAGCGAAGGAGGGGAAAATGGACTGTAAATGTACATCAAAAAGCAAAAGGGAGAGCCCTGCCCATACGTTCTGCAACAAATTACCCCTAAATTAGGCAGCAAGTATTTGAAAGCATCACTCTGCTCAGACAGTTCAGGCTGTGAAGTGTACACTCCCTGGGCTGGATTCCTCTGCTCCCTGCTCTCAGGCTTGGAGGTAAACATTATCATGCAGGTCACCAAAAGCCTCAGCTCCTAAAACTTTCAGCCCCTTTTTTTACTACACAGATTTTGCTGAAGTTCTCTGCTTTGTACACATACCTAAAAATCTTTCTGTGGGATGGGAAGAATCTCAGTTTGGGCTGCAAGTCCAAGACCTACAGAGAGGGCTTGTACTCCTCCAACTTCCTCCATCTTCTTCCCCATCAGCTTAGACAATTCTCACAAGAAACCAGCAAACAGACTTCACCCACCAAAAAAGTGCATTCCGTTGACTATGAAAGATTCGATGAGACCTAGAAGTTTCTACTGAAACTTTCAGTGATCACACAGTTAATTATAGTTTTAGGAGGCCATAACAATGCTTCAAAAGTCTATTGCACACTGAAGTCAGTCCACATTCCTCTCATAATTCCTGTTTAAGGTTAGCTGGGTTGCTTGAATATTAAATTCAGATGAAAAGTACAGAGTGATTTTAAAATGCAAGTGCTATTCCTGACTACTAATACTTCTGCATCCACATAAACCTTTCGAAATCCTTACGACCAGACTTCCTATATAACATAATCCACTTTGAGGCTCTGTCTGCATAAGGCATTTCAGATTACTTGAGAGAAAAGCCATACAAATTTAAAAAATGGATTGGTTAAACTGCTTGGGACCCTCTCCAGACACTCTTTTCCAGAATCTGACTAACTCTCCATCATTCTTCCTCAGAGATGTAAAGCAATCCACTTGAAATTCACACCTTAGGCTGACTCGAATCATTTCTCAACAGCATGTGAAGACAAGCCCTTAGCTCCAGAACCACACACGGGATTTACTCGGGACTAACTGTTCAAAATATCCCCCTCAGGAGACGGGCCCAGACACCACAGTGCATCACGATGCTGCTTCAACACCAAACACATCTAAGAATGCAAGAAACCACACAACCATAAAAGCTTGAATTCTGGTAAATAAATTCATGACTGTGTATTCGCCAGGTTTGCTTTAGATAAGGATTTCTGACAGGCACCTAGCCTTAGTTTAAAGCCTCTTATTCTGACGCAGCCTTCCAAGATTTCTCCACACCCTCCCTCCCGTTCCCTGCGAGCTGCATCCCCCAGCTTCTCTTTCACAAACCTGCCCTGCTGAAACCCCAGCCTGCCGATGCTGTGTGCAGCCTAACACAGCACAGCAGCGACTGCGGGCCCTTGTTGTGGGATTTTAGGCATCACCTGGAAGACAACAAGCAGCAGACCGAACAGGAACTCCGGGTTCAGAGCCAGCAGACGTGGCTTCGTGCGCTCCCGCCCCCGCAGCTCAGCCTGCTCTGTTTTTTCCTGGGGATACATTTTCAGATCCCAGCCACGACCTGCTGCAGATACAAATCAGCTTTGCTCATCCCACAGTTTTGTCACTGACAAAAAATAGCTCTGGAGGGAGAGGAGGAGGTTTTCAGCTGTTTTCTTCTCCATTCCTCTCGAGCTGTTCCCTCTGTCCTCTCCTAGCTTTTATACCTTGTAATATGGGATAAGCCATTTTCTCATGTTCACAGCTCAATGTCAGAATAGCTGTTTTCTTATTCTACAGAGACTGTAAATCCCCACAGCTGCCTTTAAAACAAATTCAATAGTAGCCGCAATGTTCCAGCAGCACCTCAACAACACGATCATCAGGCTTTTCATGGGGGCTGAAAGAAGCCGGTGACTGCTCGTTTCCTCACCGAAGGCAGCCCTGAGATGCAGCTGGGGCCACACTGGAGCGGTTTGGAGAGATGCTTCGCCTCGGTGCCACCGATACTCGGAGTTCAAAACAACAGCAGGAGAGGGACATTTTCCTAGGCAGCATCACAAATACCTGGTTTTAAAGATGGCTGGAAAGCACGTAATATACTGTTCTTCCATTTCTCATGAACAGTAACCTTATTCTTCCCAAAACATTGATCAACATTTGATCTTGTTATGAACAACTCTGCGGCCTCCCCCACAGAGCATCTAGCTGCATCGCATTAAAGCCGTTCCTTTCTCCTTGCCTCTAGCATATTCCAGGCATGTAAACAACTCTGCTGTGCACACAAGCAAAGTCACAGCTAGCCAGCAAAAGCTGCAGCAAGGGCACCGTAGGAACCAATCCAATCCTAATAACCAATTATTTTCATAGAGCACTGTATTTATTAACTAGAAGCCGACTGCTATTAATGCAAATGTACAAGTGAAAAATGATTCTATTAGAAAAGCTGAAGTAATATTTTAGAAAATTATTTTTCATGGATAGAGTCATGTTTCACAGGCTTAGTTACCCCCCTAACCAAGACACACAAGAGGAGTCAGTCCGAATGATCTTCAAAGGAGGTTTCTCAGCACTATAACTGTAAGAAGCGTGACAAGAATAGAAGAAAGGCAAGTGTCAGAAAATCCAAGCAGGCTTACTGTCTGGGGATTTCCTGGTTGATGCAACATCACATGACAGGTAATGTTTTTGGAGCCAGGCCTGAAAACCTATGGGAACTATTTGCAGTTCATAATTAAAAACAAGCCCCACACATACCTTAGCACTCATTCAGAAGTGAAGTAATTAGAAGAAGATGGATGCACTGTTACAAAAGTTACCAAGATTTACAGCAAAAAAGCACTGTCTCGCCAGTTACCGTGTAATGTTAACTCTTGCTTTACACTCTCTGGACCACGCGTACCAGGCAAGCTACCCTGGTGGGACCCGCTTTTCTGGGCAAGTTTCAGCTGCCAGATCCATCCCCTTTTGCCACGCAATGCCCTTGCAGCTCTCTTGCTCAAACCACACATCTCTCCCCACACACAAGTCTGCGAGTAGGAAACATTGAGGTCTGGAGGAAACACAGGTCATCTCTGACCCCTATCTCATCCTCCCACGGGTTCCGAGCTGATCCCACAGGAAAAACGAATGTAACTGCAACTAGGCCTGCTCAGGGCCTTCTCTGCGTTAGGAGGCTTCCAACGGCAGGGATCCAGGGAAACGGCTCTGGAGCTGTGAGCCGAACACTGCGCCAGCCTCAAACAGCAGCCAGAGCAGCCCGGGGCGCCTTGCGACCTCTCCTCGTGACCAGAGCAGTCACACCATTTGTCGCTTCTGAGGTTACAACAGAGCCCTGCAATTCCTTGCTTTCCTCTTATCCACACCGACTCCACAAACTGGAGCGAATCCGTTACGGCCCAGCACCCGCTGGCTTCCGTGGCTTGCTTCGCATGCTCATGAATGTCAGGCTATATAAATTCCAGGCCTCGCTTCTTCCTTCCACAATGCAAAAATTGCCCTGTCGCACACATCCTTCTCCCCTCCCACTTCTTGTCAAATTTCGCTGCCCGTACTGCTGCCAGAGCAAGTTTTATCTCCATGAAGCCAGGAAGCCATCCAGTTCTCCCCAGCACCCCTGAAAAGCAAACTGCTTTCTGTCCTCTGCTGCCCGGCAGCCGAACGCCCACTCAGCCCAGCACGTGGCACTTATCAAGGAGGCTGTGCGAGAGGAAAACAAGCATTCAAGGTCTAGTTTCACACACAAAATCGAG
This sequence comes from Anser brachyrhynchus, assembly GCF_964034855.1. Taxonomy (NCBI): domain Eukaryota; kingdom Metazoa; phylum Chordata; class Aves; order Anseriformes; family Anatidae; genus Anser; species Anser brachyrhynchus. The sequence continues at coordinate 16,648,225 of NC_137702.1, read as the reverse complement.
TATCCCTCCTTACAGCTAAGATTTCTTCATCTTCTAGACATTTCCCACCTTCAACATATTTAACACAAATTAAAAAAAAAAAAAGCCTTCCCCTTTCATATTTTACATCAAGGCAATGAGTGGTTGTTTTATTACCAAGGCAAAACGATTCCTTTGACAAAACTGGAGCTTAGCTCCAACGCTATGCGTGCAGAGCAGTCCTGCACTCTCCTTTTCCACTCTAAAAACCCTACTCATGGTAATTCCGTACCAAGCATAATACACATTATGAAGAATTCACACGGCACTGCAACTAAATTAAACTTCTGACTAAGGTAAATTAAAGTTCATGGTTAAAGCAGGCGAAAGTGTATCTCAGCCTGCACATTGGAAGATTCAGACAACTCTTTACAGACTCAGGCCTTGAGAAGTGCAAGGTTCAGTTGCTGCACCCTGTGTATCTGACAAGATGCACGGTCATAAATACCAGCACCAGAAGGTTGTAGCTCCATCTCAGTGCCAAATATCTGACGGCCGTCTCCTTTTTAGAGGAGCATGGTGAGAAGGCTATAGCCTAGACAGAACTGACAATTTAATTACAAAGGGGGACACTCCGTTGAACTGGAAATGTGAAGCAGTTCAGGTGAAAATTATGAATTATAGTGACAGCCCGAATTAAAAATATTACAAATTTTCATTTACCATTTATGGTTATAATAAAGTAAAAGTGAAAAAAGATCAGAGTGTTTGGGGTTTTTTTTTGTACGTTGTTAGCAAACAAACACTTTTGGCTATATTCACTATGCACAAAACACATTCAATATTCAATATCAAAAATGCCCAGCACAGGGCATAGCATGATTTTAATTAATAAAAAGACAAAACTCAGTTTATTACCTCTTCAAGGATCAGAGTCACACGATGTGCCTCATATCAAAGATTTGCCCCAGGCAGAAGCACTCAGAGCACATCAATTTACATCTTACAGGATATCAAAAGGATGCTGAAACTGCTGCACCTTTCATGAATTGGTTTTGATCGACCCCTTGTTTTAGGCCCACTGCAGATGAAAAACTCAAGTAGAGATTATTTAAGCTAATTTAACTGAACTCAAAGGGCCAGTTTTGAGTCATCCTGTCAGGGTCACACTGCAGCCTGCAGAGTTCCTCAGTTTTACCACTAACCCAGCATAAATGCATAAAGGCACCATGGCACTCGGGTTTACCGTTAAGACCCCCAGCTGAAACACAAACCTGTTGAAATATAAGGCCTTGACTGACATGTGCTTGTTGTGGAAAAGCAAATTAAATCGTATGCAGGAGCACACGAACACTGAAGAGGGGATTATGGCTATTCAGGACGCACCTAGTGCGCCAATACATCCCAAAAAGGTTAAGAAACGAGTATAATAAACCTTCATATTTGCACCCAAAATAATGGGAATATTTGACTCCTTCAAGGTGCCATAACCTCCTAGGAACACTTCAAATTAATTTGACATTTATATCTTTATAAATAATGCGAAAACAAAAGCATAGGGAAAGCACCATTTGCAGTTTAAGCAAAGACATCAAAACAAATATGTCCATAGCACTCAAATGCTAAACTACATGTGAGAATCTTTTGAGTGGTTGAAATCTGGGACACAGAGGAAAGGCCTTCTTGTTTTTGAATTAATTATTAATCAATCTTTTCAGCCATCAAATCCCTGCAATGACTCATCCACTTTCTTTACCAAAGTCTAAACTGTTACGAGAAGATAGCAATTCCACTTGTGCATTACCCTCCTGAGTGCAATTCTTAACCCTGCATATGAGAAAGGATTTTAATAGGTTCATTCCTCCCTCCCAAAAAAAGATTATGTTCTCATTGACCCTGAAAAGAATATCACAAAAAAAAAACAGAAGGAAAAACAATATTTAGGATTTTTACATTAAGAGAAAGAAGATAAAGTCCACCTCAGTTATGAATAAGCGAAACCAGCATTCTTCTGGTGATGGAAGTACTTGAAGCAATGAGAAAATTCACATCACCAGAAATCCTCAATAAAAATGCCATTAAATAATCCAATGCTTTTACATTCATGCAGACAATTCGTACTGCCTGTAAAGGAATTTAGCTTTATGGAAACATGGTTTGAAAGGAGGTGCTTTTTAAGCTTACAAAATGAACGACTTGATCCTACACCCCACAGCCACCTAAACCTCTTTTCAGAGTCAGCAGCTTTATTTTGTGAATTCAGCTGCAAGACTGGAGCTCAGTTGGAGATACCTACGTACAGAGCTTGCTCTTTTCCTGCGCTAAAGTTGTATCAGAACGTTACAACACGTTTGCATATCTCCCACACACATGGAGGGTTTTTTGCCAGCAATAGCATGACAACAGCACCAAGGCTGAGAAAACATACCAGACAGATAGGGAATGAGAGGGTGGAGTTTGCTGCAGGAACACCCGGACTGAAGTCCAGCAGCTCCGGGGGAAGGTGCTGCCTTTCTACCGGCCTGATGCCTTCCTATCAGTCCCACTTTCCAGTGGGAAATGTGAAACTCCTCCCAGGAAATGAAAAGCTTCCTATAGTTTCTCCCTTCTCCGCAGCCTCTCTTCTATCAAGAAAAGTGATATCACTCCACCCTTTTTCCGTAAGGATGGTTTCCATTTTTCCCCTTCCACTATGTTCAGCCTTGTGGCCACAGTGGAATAGGAAGGAAAAAATTAAAAAAAAAAAATCTCTGCTGGGTGCTCTTCCCTAGTCTCAAGTATAGTTTCCCTGGGAATATTTCCACTGGCAACCCACACTGCTGTCCTTGATTTCAATCACACAGAAGTAACATGAAATTCACACGACACTTGTCAGTTTTACAGCCACACAAGTTCTGCAGTAACATCACTTAAAACAATCAGACCTTCTTCTTTTACCCTAGCAAAGCTACATAAAAAAAAAAATTTACAGGTAGCAGACCTGTTGGAAGAGTTTGATTTACACATTTGTGCAGCTATTTTCAGAAAAGCTTTTGGTTAAAAAAAATGCTGACAGTGCTGCAGATTTTTGGCACCTTACCTCCTCCTAAGCTGCCACAAAAAAAAAAAAAAGTACATTGATCCAAGTACAAGGAAGCAAAAAAATGTTACCATCAATCACAGGAAGGTACCTGATCTGCCACAAATAACGTGTTACCAAGGTGTAAGAATAAGTTTCAGCGATCTTGAAAGTCAACAGTGGAATCCAGTGGAATAATACAAGGTGCACTCCACACTAGAAATTGTGATTTGAAAGCTCAAGTTGTACAGAGCCTTGGCCTTCCCCTGATTCTTGCCAGCTGCCCATTTTTCCCAGTCCTACCCCACCATGGTATCCCAGTGGAGCAGCTTGGAAAAATACACAAGCTGAACAAGTCGATTAATCTGAAACTCAAGAAAGTCTCAATCATCGTGTAGGAAAAAACTGAAAGCAGGCCCATAAAAGTAAGGCAGCATAACAATAGCAGACTAAACACAACACCCCCCCGCCCCAAATGATTAAAAATCTTTTATTTACCATCTTGTTACACAGTTACAGGGAAAGTGCCCTTGTAGCACAATTTGACAAAGGCACAACTAGAAAGCAATGAAACAACCGAACACTACATTTGCCACTGCCAAATCAGGCTGAGTACAAACCAGGTACACAGGACAACGCTCTGCGCTAGGTTTTCTGACACCAGCATGCTCAGGGAAGATCTAAATTGCGGTGGACTGGGGAATGGAAAAATGCAGAACCACATGAAAGAAAGGCAAACCCTGCTTACAAAACAGCAATGAGTCAGCTCTTGAGGACTGGTCTATGACTGCTCTAAAAACAAGATGCACATTCCTGGTGTGATTTCCAGTTATACAGAATGAAAACAAGCCCTTCCCATACACACGCTTTTAATTTGGTAGGTGATATTTCAAAAAGGTATCAAGAAACATCAGCAGGATTGTTTAACCCATTCAAACTTCAGAAAACATTTTCAACAAGTGCTGATCCACACAGCCTTTTAACCCTGTGTGCATCAATCCACGGTCAATGCATCCAGTAAGCAGGAAACACTCAAAGCCCTGGCTTCAGATCAATCAAAAAAAACTTATCTTGGGGATACCTCCAACTGAAAAAGGTCATTGAATTATTTTTAAGAAGCTCTCCTTCTAAAATGCCATGACCTCTTAGCCCGCCTAGTTCCGTCATCTTTGATCAGACCATCCAGAAGGCCAAGAATATGCCCCAAGGCCTTTTGTGACAAGCTGTGACACTCAGCCTGATATGATGCTGGAAGGAACACTAAGTTACACAGCTACTCTGAGCATTTAGTTGGAGAGCCCCACCCTGTCCTCACTGAAAAAGCAAAGACAGCTTTCAGGTTTTCCTAACCCATCTCCCCTTCGATGAGTGCCCTTGGCTCCAAGCAGCTCTCCCGTTGACCGCGTTACAGCTCACTTTGTTGATGGGGGCTTTCTGGTCTTTTGCTTTCCTGTTGCTGTCCTTGTTTTCAGATGTTATTAGTGACTGGGGCTTTTCTCGGTATATTGACTTCTTCTAAAAAGTTAATATACACTCCAAGAATTACTGCAACACATGCAGAAAAACACAGGTCAGGCAAGGCAGCTCTATCACCTTACTTTGCTGACACGTACTAAACCAAGGTGCTGGCCGCTGAATACCATGTCAGCATACACCGCAAGGAAGCAGCTCGTCCAACCCCGCCCAGAAGAACAGAAACCTTTAAACTTGCTCATTTCAGAGAAAGGATAAAAGGTTGTTTCAGGTGCTGTTTGTGCACACTGAATCCCTCTGCCAGGTGCTGCAGTTTATCATTACTAAACACTTACATTGCAGAAGTACTTAGAGGCCTCAAGTAGGTCAGGGCCTCAGCATGCAAGGCACAGGATATATACATAATACATGACAGCCCTTGCCTCATCATCTTTTTCTATATCAAGTGTTTGTCTCTTCCCACTAACAGCTATGTGAGCAACCCACACAAACAAGAGAAACTTGTGACTATGCAAAAAAAAACCACCAGCCACAAATTCCACCAACTACGTACGTGTTATCCAACATACAAGAGCTACAAGTGCTATTCAATGTGCACAGAAGAAATTCTTCTCCTCGTTAGGATATTTCATGTGATGGTCTAGAGAAAAGTCTTACGAGGAACGGCTGAAGGAGCTGGGGATGTTCAGCCCAGAGAAAAAGAGGCTCTACAATTACCTTAAAGGCGGCTATAGTGAGGTGAGGATTGGTCTCTTCTCCCAAGCACTAAGTGATAAGACAAGAGGAAACGGCCTTAAGTTGTGTCAGGGGAGGTTCAGGTCAGTTATTAGGAAAAAATTCTTCACTGAAAGGGTTGTGAAGTATTGGAATGGGCTGCCCAGGAAGTGGTTGAATCACCACCCCTGGAGGTCTTCAAAACATGTGTAGATGTAATGCTTAGTGACACGGTTTAGTGGTAGACTTGGCAGTGCTAGGTTAAAGGTTGGACCAGATGATCTTAGAGATCTTTTCCAACCTAAATGAGTGTACGATTTAGCTAAATGTCAAACCAAAGCATGCTTGGGGCTTTTAGTTCAGCGTAACTCCAGTAATTATAACAAAGACAGAAGAAGTACTTGAAATAAGCTTTGCTAAATGCTTATGGATGAGAGCTCCAGTTCTCAGCCTCATCCCTGCCAATCTATGCATACTGTTTTAGTGAAAGTCACAGTTCCTCTATTGTTACTTTCAGATTGAACACTGGTTGAGACAGAAGTTGCATGAAACCAAGAAATACATAAGTATTGAAGTTACAGGAGTTGTAGGGAGAAAAACTACAAACATAGTGCTAGAAACACATTTGCATATCTTAAATCAGTTGCATTAAAGAGGAATGAACATACTATAAATTTCAAATGATGCTTAACAAGATGATAGAGCTCTATGCACCCTGATTATTTCACCAAGCTAACTGTCAGTCATTCCAGATTGTCTTGATCTAAATGCTCATACCAGGAAAGCACAGCCCCCAGAGGTGGACCAATACGTTACCCATGCTCTTTACTCCACACAGCTGCCCCTATTGATGCCTCTCTGTGGCATCACCCACCCAACTCTGCCACCCCAAACACTCACCCACATCCTAGAGCACTTCCCTGCAGCTGAAAAGCACGGGGGACCACCAGCTCCAGCTGCAAACTACAGGCAGACCCTGAGCTGCAGTCCTTCCGCAAGCAGCAATTTTTTTGTTATTTTTTTGAATATTTCAAACACAACATCATTAATAATCACTAAGTTCCTTACGTAATTTGAACTGACCAGAAAGATGGGCTTTGCAGGCAGCTTGGAGAAACATTTTACTTCAAAAGGTGGCAGATTCAGTTTAGCAGCAGAAAATTACATTTTTTTTTCCCACAGCTCTTGCAGAAGATATGAGTTAAGGGAATGGGAAAGAGACTGATGCCTTACTGATCACATCAATTCCAATTATGCAGAAAAAACTTTTCTACAGCTTCCAATTACACTGAGCAAGAACTACTTCATGAAATGCAAAGTCAGATAAGTGAGAAGTTTGGGAGCTCAACAACAACAGCCAGGTTTGTTATATTCAATCACCAGATGCAGTAGAATGTTACAAATGCAAACAAACTCTAGCATTTGAAATAATAAAAGAAATGTATTATTCATTCAAATGTAAAAAAAATCTAAAAGGACTCATAAAGAGCTGTGAACAGAGTGACACGATATTACAACTAAACCACAGCAACATTGAAATAATTGGGCAAAGAGCTGTTTACTTTTCCACTGCAAATCCCTCTCCCCCCCCCTCATCTTTACTGTCTGAGGTGCCAGACAATAATGTCACCAACTTTTTATAGTATGTCCTTTTCACCACCAAGAAGTGGAAGTACAACATTACTATACAAAATATTAAGCAGATCTACATAAAATCAAATCTTGGAAAGGAAAACTTCACCCTTCCATCCCAATCCCTTCTACTGTCCTTAACTGCTGGAAGTGTTTCACTTCCCAGCAAGATTAAATAAGGTCTGGCTGAGGATAGGCATACCTTACTCCTGATAGTCAGCCTCACTACACCAATTTCATGCTCTTGGAGCATGAAGCCTCCAAGACAACAAACACAGTGATGGTGCTGCCTTACTCAAGAAAGCATCACCTACCTAAAAGGAGGGACAAAGCTTGAGAGAGTGACAAGTTGAGGAGCTCCTTCCACCTATCCATAACGTACCTCCTGAGATTCCAGTGGAGAATTCAGAGGATAAGCATTTCAAAATGACATCATATTGTGTCAAAACACATAGCTAAGATTACTAAAGTCTACTGAATTTGCTTTCTGTCTAGTTGAATATAGGTCTATACAGATGAAAGCATTACACATAACATTACTCCATTAAAGGTTTAAAGAACTGCTAAGTTTTGACCTTTGTCACACACTCTATGCTACAAGCAAGTTTGCTGACAAATATCCATACTCCACACCCTTTCCTCCCGGAGGTCCTGCAGTTGGTACTGCTGCCCACAGCGGGGGGCCAGGTCCGGACTCCCAGAAGAACCAGCCGGCCAGAAGCGGCTCAGCTTGCAGCAGTCTGGCTGTGGGGACTGGCCTTGGTTGTCACTGATGAACAAGCCTTTTGTCTATTCAAAGCAGCATCAAAGCTAAAAACAGCGGAAAAAACACCAAAGTAAGGTTATTTTCCAGTTTCTGAGTCTAATGTTAGCACTGAAAATTCTGCATGACAAACATAACTCTACCAGTAGGAAAGAAAAAAAAAAGGTAACGTGACATGGAAGTAGCAGTCCTGGAGCGATGTACATAGAGGTCCTTCTCATTGCAAAGAAGCAGTTGAAATAAAATCTGTGCTGAAACCTATGAAAAAAATGTTCTTCTGTTTTGAGACAACCTTGACAATAACACAGTTGCAGACATAAAAGAGTTTACTGTTTTGGGATGAATTTCAATTTAATTTACTCGCAAATTAACTGAATTCTAACTACCATGTCTGGTATTGAAAGAAATGCACGCACATGCTCATTTGGGAAAAACATCCCTTGCTCTCCAGTCCCCTCACCACATGCTGTGCCTGGTTCCTCTGGTGAGGCAGTGCAGGACATGGGGCCAGTGTGCTTCCTCCACCGGCCGCAGCCCCCTCAGGCTCACCTTGCATTAGATTTACGTTCCAGCTGGCGCCAAAAGGGATCCACTGCTGGCCAACAGGCGACGCTGGTTGCACCTCTGTGAGCGCATATTTAAGAAGGAAAAACCTGAGAACTAATGTTTTGTCTTACACCACCAAAAGAGCAACGTGCTGCAACACCTGTCAGCAGGACACAAGAAATCAAAGAAGAAAATAACCAAGCAAATCTTTGCCTTCCTCAGGTCCCTTTCATTCTAATTCTAGAAGGTCGGCACTGCCACTTGCTGCATGCACGTGGTAAACAAATAGCTCATACAGACAAGCTGTTTTTAAAACTTATCAAAACCACATCAGTGAAATGTGATTTAAAATAAATGAGCTGTGTTTGAGGATATCACTATTTCCCCTGGCACTTCATGAGTTTGCAGCTGCCGAAATTCCTCTTAAAAAATTCAAAAGGGGTTTCTAGACATAAATTTTATATATTTATATTTATGCATACACATTTCACCCCAGTTACCAGACCAGCCCCTAGCCACACTTTAGCATGTTGCTGATTTAGCTGTATCAACCAAGAATCCGTCTTCTCTCTTGCCAGCAAAAACTTACTGTAGAAACCTTTCTAGTGGCTGCGAATTTTCTTCTGCCTGCACAAACTGTTCCTTTCATAGCACCTGGTTTAAACAGCACCAGCAGAAAAATCCCTCTCATTGCTGTAGGGGCACCTCAGGAGGAAGTGGTGAGACAGGGTAAAAAAAGCTTGCATGTGGGAGGGGTGAAGGAAAAGGAGAGCATTGCATCAGCACAGCTTACATCCACAGAAAAAGGGAGGAAGTGGTAACTGCCATCACACCAGGTTTGTGCCAGTAGAAACTAAACTGCAAAGTCAAAATCCTGCCACAAGAAGTAACGGCAACAGACGTCTGCACACAGGTCAGAATCACCAACTTTATTTTGACATGGTGTCCATTTGGATTTGGATTTCATTTTGGTTTCTATTTGGATTTTTGTCATATTTTGTGTATAATGTGTAATCTTCCCAAATTAAGGGAGCCCAAAAACATACATGCAAGCTATTCCATTATGTCAAGTGGATACTAATCTTATTCCACACTTCCCCCAGCAGATGATTAAGTGTCAGTTCCATTAACTGTTTCACTGCTGATAAGATAAATATTAACATTTCTTTGCTAAAACTTATCTCACAACTCCAAGTCACCTGTAAAAGCCTCTTATGGGTAAATCCATCCATACATTTCTCCACGCAGGAGTAAAGAATATCTCATCTTCACTCTTCCTAATAAGCAATGCAGCCTCATTCTGACTACATGAAAAGTACTCAAAATTGAGTAGACAACTATTGGTTAAGAAACAACAAAAAAGCTTTAGACGGGTTAAGCAGAGTCATAAAGACAGCCTGTCTGCGTTTCTACTCAAATATAAATCTCTGTGTTCCCCTCCCTCCCTTTTTTTTTTTTAAACCCAGATCTGCTGCAGGTTATGCAGCCTGCCACATCACATCAATGCAGAAGCCAGTACGGCCTGGCTGCAGAATTTAGGTCAGCCTGTCTGCGGAGTACATGAGGTCTCGCACATAGCCATACATTTTCTAGTAATGCTTCAGTAATCCCTCCTCATCCTGCTATGCGGCTATTTCAACAGCCGCTACTAGCTTTCCTCTAACATCCTGGCAAAGACTCTCCACAGGAGGGATGTTTGCAGGCAAATGAGCCACTGTCTCTTCTTCCTGTGAAGCAGGAAGCCGGTTGTTGAATCAAATAAATGCTGATTTTTTTTTTTCCCCAGGGCAAAATAGTGAAGGCTATGCTACAAATGCAAGCTAGAAAAAGACATCCCTTTTCCTAACTACAGGAGGAAAGATATAATCAGATTGAGCTATAAATTACCCCCAAATCATTAAGATTTTTCATAATAGATAATCTAAACAAAAACTCATTTTTTTCCACCTGGGTCAATAAATAAAAGCATTAAAATGTGACTGGAATAAATTCAGACAACCTGAGGGACAGATGCTGATATTTTTGGAGACAAAGTATCACTCAAGGTGAAAAATACTGTATGTCTCCAAACAGACTTCCCTCCAGAAGTAAATTGTGGGCTGCTGTCATCCCAAGTATTGGATGAGCACAGTGGTAAATTCTTAAGGAATTTTTAAGGTGCATAGAAAATATGCACAAGTCTTTTCAGAACATGGTCCTCAGAGCAGTTCCACATCAACTAAGAAGTACAGTTATGTAAGGAACAAAATCTAATACAATAAAGCAAAACCTTGAACTTCTCTGACTGTCTTCATCTAAAATGAGCCTAACAACCAAAGATGTGCATACAAGAATAAACATCAGTTTCCAGGAACAGTTACAGGAATCTCAGCAAATAACACAGTTAGCAAGCTGCCAGTTGGTTTTGTCCTAAAATTCACCAGTCTGCTACCTTTCTGTACCGCATAACGTGCTTCTTGAAAGCTGGCACTTAGGACTCCCAATACGAACAAAGAAAAATATCTGTCCTTCAACACATCAAATTGCTCTTCAACACTCAAACATTCATTAAGAGTATTCTTAGCCAATTCTTTCCAACCCACGTGGAGCCTGGGTACTGGCAAGCACTGAGCTGTATCAAACACTGAATGTCTACATCAAATAACCCAAAAAAACACAAGAGCTGCATCCGTTTATGTTCGCCTCAGGTCTAGTCCAGAGTAGTAGCTTACAGCACACACCCACGCTGGGCACACAGGGGATGAAGATGTCATTCCTGAGCCACAGGCACATCATGCATGCCCACAACACTTCTTAAGAAACAGAATTCTATATTTATTTTTGTAAATCAACAGTCATTCACAATTCCACGTTACTCAGCACCAGAGGACTCGTCCCGCTCCCGGCTCAGTACCTGATCAGGCTGTGCTTCTCCTCCTTCCTCCTCTGGCTGCAGCTGGGCTGAGCTCTGGCTCCAGGAGGCTCCGGTGAAGGGAACTCCAAGCCAGGTGCTGGCGGTCACTGTCTCATTTTGGTAAGTGCCTTGGACGCTTCCTGTGTAAAAACAAACTGCTGTGAATCAAAGCAGCCGAGTGAAGTATTGGCTCTTGTGGGGGTGTCAGAGAAACGCCGCTCTGCGACACGGAAGCAGAGTTAGTCATCCTCTTACCACCAGCGCCTGGTCTCTGGGGGAAGGCTGAGCACACCCTTATTTTAATAATTTCAGAAACACTCTAAACGAATTGTCTTAAAGAGCCAAGATCCCTCAAACTAGCAATTTGCCACTTCACCCGTATTTTATTGAACGCATTAGCTCCCCCACCACACGCCACCAAGCGCACCGCTAGTTCCACGCTGCCCCCCCCACAACGCCGTAGCAGCCAGCCCGGACCAGTTTCACGCTGATCCCACCCAGACCGCTGCCTTACGGCCGCGTGCTGGGCAAGCAACCCACAGGCTGCCTGGAAACCTCACGCCCGTATCCCTGGGACAATAACACGGAGAAGAAACGGGGCTCTCCCCCGGCCGGGGCCCCGCACGCCTCCCCTCGCCTCCAGCCGCCCAGGCAGAGCTCAGCCCGCAGACGGAAAGCAGCAGCTCAGCAAAGCCAAGAGCCACGTGCCGACAGGTTACTCTCGAGTATTTATTTTAGTTTGCTGCTTATGAAGTACGCCTCGTTATAAATCAAGTATTTTACAGTAATTGCCTCCAATCAACGAACACCGAGCGAGCCGCTGGGCACGCCGATGCCGCTGCAGAGCCCGAACCCCGGCACGGCCGCGGCTCCCCCTGCCGCCCCCAGCCCAGGCCCGCCACCACGCGCCTGCCGCCTCCGCAGCGGGGAGGCCGGGGCCAGCAGATGGGGAAGGCGCCGCCGAACACGCAAACAAGAAGCGCATCTTAAAGTAAAGGGGTTTTTCTTTTTCTTCCTTAAGAAGGGTCAGGGGATTGCAAAGCAGTGGTCAAGAGGTCTCTTGGGAGCGCTCAATCACTTCGCAGGCCACAGCACTGAAATCAGAGGCTTCAGAGCCTGCTTGTTGTCTTTAAATGCATGGGGAGGAAAAAAAGCCCTGACTGGGTACTTTACAAAGGTCTGCTGCGAGCAGGTTTCAGGAGAGACCTTTGGAGTGTACTTGAGCGCTGACAGAAAACGCTCCGATAGCCGCAGGGCCGTTCACCTTGGCTGTTTCCGTAACCTTCCCTTGCGAGGTCAGAGAGCCGCACAAGGCCCGGGGCAGGGTTTGCCATGCCTCAGCCTCTCCCCTGCAGCCATCCCAAAGTCAACAACCAGCGCTTGAGAACAGAAGGCGAAGGCAGCTCCTGCTGCCAAAGCGAGAGGGCTAGTTTTTTTTTTTTTGAAAACGCATCAGCCTTTAAGGAGAGGTGTCAGGAGAGACCGAACACCAACACCACACTGGTGAGGCATGGAAGGAAAGGACAGCTTGTCTTTAAGGGCACTATCTCAGTCTGCAAGCCTGCTGAGTTCCACCACCACCCTCCCCTTGCCAGGGCAGACCAAGCACAGGAACTGGAACATCCCTGGAGGAGAGGCTGAGGGAAACAAACGACAAAATAAAGCACTCAAGAATACGATTTTGGTTAAAAAATAATAATAATAGAGTAGAAATTCTCGTACAAATCATATCAGTGTGTAAGGAAATGCCTGTGCTGAGTGAGACAAGGCCAGCAAAGGAATTTTCCCTGCAGTCCTTGCACAGAAATTCCCCTGGATTCTGTTCCAAGCCCTGTTTGAAGAATTCTTCCAGTTGCTCCCCCCTCTCATTTCTGAGGTGACAACTTCAATTTACTAAAACAAAGCAACGTCCTATTTACTGGAACATCTGCTCCAATACAAGACTACACACCCACTCTTCCACAGCACCAGCATGTGGGATAGCTGGTGTGAAGGAGGTTAAATAGGGAGCACATGTACCATTTCTATAACCTCGTCTCTCCTCCAGCTCTTGTTCCCTCTAGTCTTTTGCTGTGCTTTCAGGCTGCTCAGCACAGGGGAAGCCTTACACCCTAGGTACATTGGGGTGAGGGCATCAGGCCAGGCACTTGGCACATCTGGCAAAACACATGCAGCCTCCAAACGCCACATCCTGTATGTCGTAGCCTACGTGTGGCTGAGTGACTGCACCGACGAAGGCAATCAAACCTTTTTTCCACTACTAAAAATACTATTTCTGTTGCAATTAGCATGGAAGCAATCATTGCTAACAGAATGAAATAAAAAAGAAACCAGATGACATTTGCAGAGCAAATTATTGTGAGTTCTGTAAAAAGAGGAAAATGCAGAGAAATCACAGTATTTTGCCGAAGAAGTAGAGATCTTCGGGGGGGTTAAAAAAAATAACTATAAATGAACCAGTGTCACTCATCAAGAGGTTTAGTTTCAGGACAACCAAGTAATTCTCAGTTCCACACACATACATCTCCAAGGGCCCAACCAGCCGCCGACATTTGACAATCGCTTTGGTTAAAATGCCATCTTCCTCCCTTGTTGCTGCATGAGAAAGACAAACAACAAACCGCCACACAAGAAAAATGTCATGCTACCAAGAGAGAAGAAAACCCCCAAGCCAGCATGGAAACCTACTACAGAAGTATTGTCAAAAGCAGCATGCGACCTAACCAGATAAATACCAGATTTTGCTGCTATCTCCGAGCGAGGTTTCACAATCGGCTCCAGCTGACTGGAGGCCACCCGGGAGCTTCAAAGGCCCCAGCCCTGTCCCCAGCTGCGTGGGAGAAGCAGGCAGGAGGGCAGAGCGGGTCTGCCCCAGCCGGGCCTGGAACCGCCTCACCTCTGGAAGATGCCTTAGGCACTGCTCCCACTCCACGGAGCCCCGGGGGCCCGACGGTGCTCCCCACAGGCAGGATGTCCCGGTGCTACCGGCAACCCGTTCTTTGACCCAGAGGCAGCAAGAGCGGGAGCTGCTGGTGGTAGCTCTGCTATTATATGATTTACCAGACAGCAAGCCAAGCTCAGGATCTCACAAACTCAGGCAGCAAGCAGGTAAACAATCAGAGGCTGAAGAAGCCCCCGATGGAGGGGGTGACGGTGGCAGCTACCACCCGCAGAGGAGCAGCACTGCGGCCTCACCCACACGGACAGCTCTGCAGCTGCAAGGCTGGGCTCTTACCAGTCCAGCCTGGAAGCCTAGAGGTGCCAGTTACGTTCGCTGTAACAGATGCCTATGACCACGCACGGGTCTGTATCACTTCACAAGGTGCTTCCAAACTGGTTTTCAGCCAGGAGAAGCTGGCCACAGGGACAGGGAGCATGCACAGCCTGTGTCTGGAGAGGAGACCACCCTCATCATGCTAGCCGACGCACGCACTTTCTGTGCGCCCAACAGCATGTACCACCTAGTGCATTAAAACCTTATTTTATATTTACTCGTACTTTCCTCAACAATCCTGTTACCTCCTTGCCTTTGCCGTGTTGTTACTCTTTTTTTTTATATTTTTGCACGCCTCTTTAGCGGTTTTATTTCCTGGCTTCACTGTATGCATTACCATTTTTGTTCTTCTGCAAGACTTGCTCAGCAATTTCTTTAAACTGATTGATGCTAATAAGGACCCTCATAACTTTATCTTTCAATCTAGGTACATCTTAAATCAAATTACACTAAAAACAAACAAATACCAAATCTAACAATGAATTTTAACCACTGGAAATAGAGTCTTGTCCAAATCGCTGCATTTCTCATGTTCTTTTTTTCGTCAGTACACTTTTGTCTCATTCTCAGTTTACTCTCGTTTCCAAGAGCTGTTCTTCTTCCCTTATTCTTATTAGACACCCTCCTGCCTGCTTCCCACCGGGGGACTCGCCCTGAGCACGCTTGGCTCTGCAGCACGAGGAGCCCCGTGTCTCTGCATTCCTCCGCTTCCTTGTTCCAAGGGCCAATGGATTTGTTGTCAGAGGGATAGGAAAGGTGGGGAGCAAAACTATCAGCTGCCTTCCCTTTCCCTCTGCTAACAATGCCAACAAGGTAAAACAGTGAAGAAATTTAGTACGGATTATAAAACAGCAAACGTTACTTAAAAAAAAAGTCATGCATAAAAAGCTTCATGTCCCTTTTGTCAGTTCTTCTAGGCTGAGGCAGTTTAGGCTTTATTTCTTAATTTAATTAGACAGAAAGCAAGCACATGAAAGTTTTTGGATGGCAGCCACTGAGAGAAACTCTGTATGTAGATTTGTGAGTCTGTATTTTTAAACACCAGTCAGATTAAGTGTGAAGTCTGGTTCCTCTGTGCATCTTGGATGAGGGCAATTGCAAATACACGCGGAAAGGGTCGGTAACCGTATTGGAGCCGGGGAACAGAGCAGGACAGCGTGCTGCCTTTCACACTTATTCAAGTTTTCATGCAGTGACCCCTGGATTCTCGTTCCCATCCTCCCTTTCCATGAGCACCATGTACAGACATGCAGGATGGACTTTTCAAAATCTTTCACTGACATTTGCATTGGTTTAGTGCACAAATTCCTACAGAACAATCAGAACGACACAATCTTGAGAACGCGTTCTTCTGTGAAGACTGCAAAGGCAACAAAATGTCTATTACATAATACTTCTATATAAAATATTAATATTCACAGAGGGAGCTTTTGAACTGAAAGGTTATTTTCTATGATTAGCAAATCACTGTTGTATAAGCCTGTTTTTTTTGGTTTTTTTTTTTGTTTTTTTTTTTTAAATCATCGTATTCGAGACAGACAACCCATACTTTCTGTTGACAAAAGATGACAAAATCAACTTTGTAGGTACACATATCAAGGTACACAAAAGATCTCCTTGGTGTTACCAGCCTATCTTAACCTTAAGTACTGCAAGGTTACAGAACCACCTCTGTTCCTAGCACACAGCTCCTGCAAGCCCACACCAGGGTTATTCCAGTGTTCTTCATACAAGATCTCACACCAACTGGAAGGGTAGAAGTTCCCTTTCTTTCCTATCCTGTGATGGCTGAGGAACAGACAGATTATTCAGACACCATATTTATATACATACCACATGGATTTGTTTTCTCCTTACAGCTATAATCGGAAGCTGGGAAAAATCACTGCAGCAAGAATGAAGTTTGTCAAATGAAGTCTCCCCCCAAAAAAAACCCCACACTGCTTTTAGCAGGCATGTTGGTATCTGTGGCATCAGCCAGGCTTGAAAACACCAAAGGTGTGGCAGTCCTGTCTTCTGCAGAACCCAAGGGCAATCAAGAACACCTTTTATAGAGAAACTTATCTCAGTGCTAACTTGTTAAGAATGAAGTCCAAGGGGAAAAAAAAAAAAAGCATCTTGGCTGGGGCTTTGCAGCCATTTGGTTGCATGGGGGTGGGTAGGAGCCTGCCCTGCTGCTTTATTGGAAAGGCTACGAACAGCATCCGCATTTGTGCTTTTTCCTTTCTGTGTCTATCTTCCCAGAATGGAATAGGGGAGGGGTCCAGCAGACGCTCAGGGACACAGTCTGCTGCAGGTCTCCTCATACTTGCCAGCTCCATGGGAGCTGCAGGTAAGACATGCAACACAGCATTTAGGCAGTCCCCAACCTTAACTTCAACACGGGAAAATCAGGAGACACGACCCAGGCAGAAAAATCCTGAGCAAGTGAAGAGAGAGGGATTTATATTAAGGCTGTTTAGAACCCTGGTTTGGGAAGTGTGCGACTGTTTCAAATGTAAATGCTTGGCAATCGGTTTAAAGAGACATTTGACAACAACAGGTAGCAGGAACATTTCGTTATCTGTTACGCCTGCCCCTTGGGTCTGGGAAATCTTCCACCGCAGCTTCCTGGCCTTCAAGGGAGACCTCTCTCTGTAAGGCAGAACAGCCAAGATGCACAACTTTTAACAAAGAGACCACATAGGGAAAGTGATCGTTCTTAACACTACGAAGGAGCAAGACGGGTCACAAGAACCAGACCATTTCCTCTGCTGATCACACAACACAAAACAGGACCACGGGGAATAAAGGTGACTGCTATCCTCACTCACTGCTGGACGCCACACGCTCTGAGCCTGGTTATTTTTTCTGCTTCTTCACCAAAAAAGGGGTCTCAGAAGAGAAAAATATCTGAGCAACAAATAACTTTCCTCCTCTCCTAAGGTCACTGTAACGTGATTGTTTCTGAAATCTTGAGCATCACAACTACTTCAGCCTTAGAGCGAACCACTTCCAAGGAAAGTGGCTCGAGTGGAAAGAAGGAAAATTGTAGGTAGCAACAGTTCTGAGACTACATGAACAACAGGCTTTCACAGCCTGATTGTACACAAAAAGGAGGAAGAAAAGGGGAGGTACTTCTTTTAGAGAAGTGCCAACAAACAGGTCCTTGGTGCAGCCGTGCTCTCTTCCCATACCACTGCTTTCCTCCGAGCGTGGGCAAAAGAAGCATTCTGCTGGCTGAGTCCAAGCAAACAAACAAGCTTCCTCCTTGCAAGGATGTTTCCCTCACCACTCGGGGAGCTGCTACATGAGGGCTTTTGAGTTGCCTTCCCTATCTGCTTCCTGGAGGGGACCAGCAACCCACTCTTCCAAGACTGGAAGAGCACAGTTGTAAAGAATACAGAAATAACTGAAAAGAACCCCGATTCTTTTAATGAAAGAAACTTGTGTCTAGAGAAAGATTGAAGCAGTGTCAGTTAAAATTAACGACGTGGAAATTAGTATTACTGATGGTATTACAAAGCGCCAACTTGACTCGTGACGCACTTTGCTTTTTAACGTGCCAAACCCCAAGATGATTCGCAACAAGTCAAACACTAGAAATGCTGGCTTTGTTCTTTCCTAAATTTGTTTGGAATCTCTGAGGGGAAAAATTGTTTGGCAAGCAATCAGTACCTATTCTTTGTTATATGGTTAAAAGAAAATTGCATTCAATTTGCTTAGACCAAAAGATCGTGAGCCAAACCCATCCCCAACGCAGGCAAGTCAAACTTGGAAAAAACGTGGCTCAAAGTGTTCTCGAGGTAAGAGGCGCGGAACTGCTTTAAAACAATACCTACAGTTGGCTTTTAGGAATATAATGCTGGAAGCTGCTAGAAAACCGTATCTCACAAACATCCTCCTCTGTATTTCAGCTCTTTTCTGGCAAATACTTACAGGTACAGGCCCACAGCAGCTCAACGTCACAGCCATGAATAAATACTTGCAAAATCAAGCACCACTGCTGTGGCCCCAGAGAGACTTTTGCATGCATGTGTGCTCACGAGACCATACATGTGCATAAAATTAGTGATATGCACAAGTCTTTGCATGGTGAAGTCCACAGACTTTTCACTGCTTGTTAGAACAAAAAATGCTTAAAATGTCAGTTATGCAAAAGCACAGACAACTCTTTATCTAAATGCAAAGCTTCTGGGGAAAATTATTTCCATTTTTCTTAAAATATCAATAGCATTATTATTATTTTTTTTGCCACGTTATGATCTCTCCACAGCCAAGAGACAAAAAAAAAAAAAAGGAGAACTAGTGCAGTCTAGTTTCAATGCTGACAAAAAAAGGAGAAATTTAAACAGCAGAAACTTTACGTGTTTTATTCTTTCTACTTTACCTGGTAACATTTGAACATCAGGTAAATACTGCTAGTTATGTTTTATGAATATTTAGGAATCCACGGTATTTTTATGAATTCACTGGAAGATACAGATTGTTCTTTTGAAAAGAGGAGAAAAACCTTTCAAGTTCACTGCTTGGCAAAAGCAGCTCTAACTACGTGGAACTCCTTTCTGTTTGCCTCCAGTTGAGAAAATAGCTTACTGGCTTTCCCCGTGACACCATCTGTGACTCAGGCTACTTTTCAGTAAAACAGCCATCACCAGCCCCACTGATAAGAAAGTTTAAGCCTCAGGACGCTAATTAACCCTTCGTGATCAGCCAGTTTCCACGCACTAGTCAGTTCCCCCGCCAACCCCACTATCGGAGGTGCAGGAAGAAGCCGAGGCACCGAGTCAGCACTCTGCCTCCGGAGGTCCCGGGGCAGCCATCAGCGAGCGGCAGGAGGAACTGGCAGCGTGAGGGGCAAAAAGCCTCAGCCAGCAACACAGGACACAATTCAAAATCCATTTACACCCACTGGCTTTGAACAGGACCTCGACACACTGCACGAAGGAACGGGAAGACCTGGGGAAGCGAGAACTGGCATTGAGACAGGAAGCCTCAGCGCAGTCACTTCTCACAGAGCTGCACCAAGCCACAGCACACGTGGTCGCAAGTGCTTCTGACCACAGGAACGCATGTACCGTTTTCTCCCGTGGCATTTATTTTCCTATCATCCTGTCGCTGGCAGGACCTATTGCAACCTATCTCCAACAGCATTTGCTTTTTCCTCACTCTCCAGGCATGCTGTCAGAAAAGATGCCCACGCACAGGACATACAGCCGTGGTATCTCCACGGCACTCCCTGCCTGCTGGTACAGGAGAGAGGGAGGCTTTTCTGAGGTGACAGAAGGCAGGGCTGAGAAAGAGCTGGAACTCAGGAACTGCATTTCACACGTTCACGTGCATTAGTGCAACGTACGCTAGTTAATCTTCACAGCAAGCATTTAAGTGCTTTCACCCTCCTTACAGGGCTATCACACCGGTTTGCTCCTATTACTAATTACCTCCCGTGACAGCAGCTCACAGGCTTCCTCGGCTGCTGGTGCTGCTGCTCCAGAATGCCTTCCCCAGGTCTGAACACGCCGCACGGGTTGCCTGCCGTCCCCCGGAGATGCCAGGACCGGTGCGGGTATCTACTGTGCACATCTGCATCTCACAGCGCTAATTGCTGCTTGGTGCGGCTCCCTTCTCCGCCTTACCTCATCCAGACTTTGTAAACTTTGGATCTTTACCACAGTAACCTCACTTGCAAATAAACGGGGAATATTTAAATTGATGCCGCTATTGTGTGCGAGAACCCGGAGCCAGCAGACATGACAGACAAGTGGTTTTCACACTAGGCAAGATACAGGCACGGCACCAAATGAGTTTACTAGAAAGGCAGTGCTTCCTAAGAAGCACAGGAGAAAATGGTGTACGGCACAGAAAATATAACCGGAGTAGCATATTCCTAGGTCAGGACCTCATAAATCAGTTTCAACTAACAACAAAAGGTTTACAGGGGATTTATAAATCACAAAGACCGAACACGATCCTGGCCTCGGAGCAAGGCTGGGTGAATTAATTTAAGATGGCAATCAAGGGCAAATAACATAACACCGACCATCTACACTACCAGTCCTTACTCTAAAGCCGAGGAAATGCGAAGAGAGGTGTTTTTCTCTGCTTTCTCCGGGGGAAGAGGAGGAGAGAGGCAGAAAGGGACTTACCTACCCTGCCTGGGATGAGGGTGCTTTTGAGGGAGGCAGCTCCGGTCTGCGGGATCAAAATGTCAGTGCCGCTCCTGCCGATTTCTCGCATCCTAACGCCCCCCTCCCCATCCGGGGGGGCACAGCCATTCCCCACCTTCGGTCGGGGAGGCAGAAAAGCTGGTCCTTCCCCACCACCGCTAGCAGACGCGTCGAAAAAGAAATAAATAAAAAAATACCGCTTTTTTTTTTTTTTTTTAAAGCCGACACCGCCGCCGAGCAGCCGGCACGCCGGGGCTGGGGGGGGCTCCCCGCGGCGGCAGGGGCCCGGCAGCACATCGCTTTCAGCACCACCATTACAGGAAGTCCCGCCGAGCCCCGCCGCACCGCACAACAGGCTGCTCGCCGCCGCCGCCCTCCATTTTCCAGCCGGAGCAACCTGCCGCGCGGCCCCCGCGCACCGGGGGAAACGGGGAGACGGGCACGAGCCGGGGGGCGGCCGCGGCCCCGAGACACGGCAGCGCCTCGGGTGGGCTGCCCGCGGGCACGAGGGAAGGAGGGGAGCCGGGAAGCGCAGCGACAGGGGCGGCGAGGGGCGGCTGCCCGTGCCGCCCCCCCCCCCCCTCCCTCCCCGGGCCGGGGCACGCCGAGGGGCCACACACGCACCTTCCTTCTCCGCGGTCGCTCACTCCCGCGGCGCTGCCATGCGGCGAGGGGGGCGGCCGGGCCGAGCCGGGCCGGGCCGGGCCGGGCGGAGCTCGGCTCCTAGCGGCGCCCTGCAGCGCGCTCTCCGCATGCGGCGCGCACCCGCATGGCTCGGCGGCACGGACGGCACCGGCAGCCGGCGGGGGCCGGTCCCGCGTCCCGGAGCGCCGCCCGCCGACCGGCAGCGGCCAATGGCCCCCGCGGCGCCGCGCATGTGAGGGCCGGCCCCGCCCGCGCCGCCCGGCCCCTGCCCTCAGGTGCCGGCGGGGAGCCGGGCCCTGCCGAGGGGGCGCCGAGGTCCTCCTCATCCTCCTCATCCTCCTGCGGCGGCTGCAGAGCCCGTGTTTTCGTTCCTGAGACGCTCTGTGAAAATCAAATTAAATCTGTGCTGCTCTGGGACCCGACCGGCCGCCCTTTGGGTGGCGGGGGTGCGCCACGCACGGCACCGCCACACACGGAACGCCAGCGCCTGAGGGGGGGGCTGGCCCCAACCCAGGCTCGCCCCAAAACCTCTGAGAGCCCTTCTTACACTGCGAGGGCACCCCCATCCTGACCTCTTCACTGGGTGCTGACAACTGACCAGAACTGTCTGCAGATAAATACTTTAACTAGAACTGGATGTGACCTATTCCTTTTGAAATTGTTGCACTTGATCGAAAATAGAATTTAAAACAAAAACAAACAAACGAAAGAGGCTTATGCCAAATTTTCCTTCATCCCCCATGACTTCTAGGAACTGGAGGGGAAGGGAAATGATCATTAGGTGCTTGTTCGGAATAGCTTTCTGTCCCTTTAAAGACTGAGAATCTCCCCTTCACATTTTTAGTTGCATTTTTAATCAGACCGTCTCCTCTAACTGACGGCAAGACGTATCGAAGATCACAAATGGAAGCACTTCTTAGGAGCACTTAGTTTCCGAGACCAGAAAATCAGGGCAGCTTGTCCTGCTCTCAGCTGCTCAGCACTATTTTCATACCAGCGTTTTCATCTGGCAGAGAATTTTAGCAGAGTTCAGATTTAGTCTAATGAGTTGTCATTTATTTTAAGCTTTGATTTTCAATACCTTCATCTGGGCTTTTAGTTATTTTCTTCTCTGAGATCATCAACACTTGCATTATTTTTGGCCAGCGTTTTAGACCTCGCTGTTTCTTCAGTAGGGCGAACTTGTTATCTATCTATCTATCTATTTATTTTTGCTCTGACCCAGTGCCCAGGCCACATAGGGTCTGCAGTAGCAGGGCTCCACACCGAGGTAGGATTAATAGAGATAAAAGCACTACAATCTGGTAAACATCAAGGCAAGTGAAAACAGATAATAGCAAGAGCTGCTGGCTGGGAAGTCCTGACTCGCAGGCAGCTGGCAGGGAAATTCAAGCAGAAGAAAAAGGATTTTTTCAAATGCCAGAGTTGGTCAGAGCCAGCTGAATCCACATTCACTTGGCAATCACAGACACCTCGCCGAGCGGACATGCAGCAGCAAAACAAACGCATAACTCCGGGGACAGGAGGCAGAAGACACCCGGAGGCTGGACAGATCCAGATCCAATTAGAGGCCATTTCTGACAGGGGCAAACACAAGTGTGAAAGTCTTACCTCCTACAGAACATATGCTGGGTTGGTTGGATTGTGTTTTTTTTTTTTTTTTCCCCCTTGTTGTAATACATATGTAAAGGTAACTGAGTTCTTTGATAATTTAAAACTCTCCATGTTCCTCCTTTTCAAGCGGAGAGTCTTCTTCCCCTGTCTCAGGCTTGGTCTCCTCTGGGCCCAGGTCAGGGTGCTCCTGGGCAGCTCTCTGCATCGCTGGTTGTGGCCCTGCCCTTCTGGTACCTGCTTATGCGGGGTCCAGGAAAGAGGAGGCGATAACAACCTGGTTGGGGGAATCGATGCCCCAGCTGGTCTGTGTTCCTGCTGCGGTCTATAGGGTTGTTTCAGCAGAAGAACAAGTTAGCCAGCTGCAAGTTGCTCCATATCACAACAGAGGCCAGAAAGACACAGACAATGGAGGAAAAATGGCATCTTTCCACTTGCACAGGCCTGGTGTTGGCCCTGCACAACTGAAAAACACTCCTATTGCTGTTTTGATCTGTGGCTCAGAGGTCTGAATTCGGATGTGGGAGCTGCTTTCAGAACGGCTGTGCAGCACAACCCTGCTATGCCCCCACCGCGCTGCCCAGCGGCTGTCCACGCTCGGTCTGAGGTGGGCACGTGCTGGGGGGGCACCAGCAGAAGGTGAGCGTAAGGAAGAGAAGGTGCCAAAAGTGGGGAGTGCCAGTGGCTCCTCGGAAAGCAATGAGGAAACTCCACACTGGGCAATATTTCAGTCCTGGCTTTGCGCAGGCTGACCGATTTTTCTCCCAAGACAGATTTAAGAGGAAGGAGAATATTACAACTTTAAAGCAGTGGATGAGGTAGTTATTTGTAAAGAGATGAAGGCGGTAGCATAGAAGAGACGGGAGGGAACTGGATTTCCCCTCTCCAGAAGCACATTAACTTGCCTTCATGGAACGTACAAAGCTTGAAGGGGAAGACTCCTGCTTAAACAAGGCAGAGGAGGCATATGAGTCACTTGAATTGGACGCAGGCCACCATTTCCCAGGAAAAAGGGTTTGTAGGTGCTAACCAGTTCAGTGTGTGATCCAGTCCAGGCAGGCAGGAAGCCAGTGGGGCTGCAGACACTCATCACACTCACCAGCCCCGGTGTGCCACCTGCCACCCGCCACGCCGATCGTGCCACCGCCGTGCCCCGGGCCCTCCCGCAGTGGCTGTGGTGAGTCTGACTTTCCAGGCAAAATTAGGCAATGCACTGGCAGCTGTTTTATTGCCCTGCAGTCCAACGACGTTGGCAAGGGCTCGCTTTGCCCGTGCCTGCAGCTGGCTGTGGAGAGGCTGCTGCGTGGAGAGCCAGCCCCGGAGCATCAGGCCTCTGCAGCACAGCGTGTCCTGCCACCCGGGCAGCGTCAGAGCTTCCGAAAGGCTGGCATAAGTTAGTCACCTCTTCAGCTACAGCTTTACTGGCAGTCCCAAGGATATCAAAGCAAACCAGAGAAACATATTTTTCCACTATAAAAAGTGCTGCAAAACTTTGTTCCTATCATAGTAGGTAGATTTATAATTTTTTTTTTGCTACTTTATAACCCCTTTGTATATAATTATCCAGACCCACATTACCACTCTTTCTGAAGACACTTCACTGCTGTGCTTGTCTTCAAACACCCGGCACGCAGTCAGCGAGCAAGGATACAGCTCTGTTAAAAGCCCAGCCACTTTTAAAGGCCTTGCAAGGCGTGTGTTGTGCCCGGCGTGTGACTTGTTCCTTGCTTCAGAACTTCCTGGTTGGAAAAAGACACTCTCCTTACCTGCTGTTTGTGCTGAAAAGAGGAGGAGTCTCTGTTCTGCAACGTGAGAATGATTGTTGTAGATAAAATGCATTTTCTTCCCTTTCTAAATACTTCCAGAATGCCACAATGTGCTCACCAATTCTTCTGTTTCGTTTGAGATGGTAAGAAGTCATTCACTCAGTGTGCAATACAGCTACCTGAAATGGAATGAAGATCTGGGGTATGAGGCCTCATTCTTAACAAGTACTACAGCCTTCATATTTTGAAAAAAGAGGAGCAGCTCTGAGTGCATACATGATAACCAGCATGTGTTGTCATACTGCAGTCCAGAAAAGTTTTTCAAGTGAAGGCAGGAAAATGGAACAATTTACGCTTGCTGCTCCAGATTGTGCAGAAAATCTGTGTGTGTTTTCACTTTTCATCCAGCGGACGCACCACCAGATGGCTAGTTTCCCTCATTCTAGTGCTTATCAATAAAGGACTATAAATCCGCAAGGCGCACAGAGTCATCTCAGTTGAAAGGAGGCATGGCAGAAAAGCAGGAAGCTCTGCTGCAGGTAAACACCATCACCTGCCCTTCAGCCCTGTTGCTTGCGTGAGCAGGGCTTTGACTTGGCAGAAGAAAGAATAATGTTGCGCATTGCTTGGTGAACCCATGACAGAGTCCACGTCAGAGTCAACCATAATCCTGTTAGTGTGGCATCTTCATGCTCTTCTCACTTCCCAAATCAGCAGCCACCAGGTACCTGCACTAAGGTAACAAGAACTTTCAGAGTTCTTTGGCGCCAGAGGGCTGGAGGGGGTTAGTCTGTGTTAGGATTAGGCTGTTTAATCTATTTAGCTCTTCCTATTTTCTTAAGTTTGCACTTAACCCTTTCTATGACCTCTACTGCTCACGCTCACACTTGTTTCCACAAATACTAGACACTGACTATGGAGACTGAATAGGAAATAAAAATTAAAAACCCATGACAGGCAGAGTTAGCAGGGTAAGACCAAAGAAAGCTTTCAGCTGGCACAGTTTGTACAGCCCTGCTTGCTGGAGCTATTCCCCTGCCTCCCCCCAGATATTTCAGCCTGTTATTTCTTTCTTCAAATCACGACTGAAAACCTTTCTTCCCTCTTCAAATTGTAATTGGCTTTCTCTGTAAAATGGCTGTGGCACTGCGTACAAATGACACGACACAAAACCTAAGTGCCCTACCTGGATGTAGGAAAATGGTGGTCTTTAAAGAAACGGCAAGCCAGTTTGTCTTCAGAGTGCTTAGCTATACCTGAGCTAGCACTTAGCCTTTACTTCCCCAGCCCCGCAGTTACAATAGTTAGAGCTTGTTGATTTTGTTATTTCTTTACAAGAACTTTTCCTAAAATAGCCTAGCCAAAAGGGCATAATGAGGTGCACAGCTGGGAAGAGCTTTCTGAACAGCATGAAGAAAAAGAAAGAACATATGTGGGGCCAAAGTGCTCAGAGCCTGCAAATGACTGACTTCAGTCATTCAAATGGCTGGAGATTAAGGATTCACCCAGCTGGACCATTAAAAAAAAAAAAAAAAAAAAGAGCTGAGAAAGACCAGGCAAAAACAGCAGAAAAAAAGGGGACGGGAATAGTAAATTATTTCTTACATGCTGCATCTTCTCTCTGTCTTTCTGTGTTTCCATGGGGCAAAGAAACCTTCAGTCATTCTGTAGATGAAGAGGAGAGAAAGCATATTTAAAAGCAGGGATCCTTCATCAGGGACCTAGAGGGTCTTGGGGCTCTTTTCCCACCTCAACAATTGAAACAAGGCTGCTGTGTGTGCGCTCAGGAGCCTGCAAAAGGCAGGCTTGCCAGCACAGCACTAAGAGAAGTTGATTTTGCCTGAAATGGCTAGATTAATCTTTTTGCTTTCACTGCAGCACCTCCTGCTAGCTACTTGTACATATTATAGATCAAACAAAATCAATTGCTCCATTCTAGAGACTCTACCCAAGGGAAAACGTAGCAACAACAGGTATAATTACAGCTCTGAAATCTTCTTCCCAATACTTTTTCAAATACAATGAAACCAAACTACTTGAAGTCCCTAAAGCTTCTCCAAGTAGATATCCACTGTCAATTCAGCATCACTCTTCTCCAACACGATGCACCTTACACATCCCAGGTATTCACGTGATTTCAATCCACAGCCGCTGTGCCAGCTAGCATGCTCATTTAAAACCTGCTTCATCTTCTGCTTCAAAAACATACATCTGCGAGAGGAGTACTGCACATATGTGCTGTGACAGGGAAGCGGGTTACCACCTCACCAAATCTCTGCATTTACCTTCAGAACATAAGTTAATTGGAGAAAGCACTGATCATGTTTTTACGTACTGCATGATAGTGGATTCACTGCCAACACTGTAGCCACCAGAAAACAACTAAACATATACCTCCCCCAGCTGCAAACACCTCCACTTTATTTTCTGCCAAACGGAAAAAGGTAGCGGGAGAAGGTAGGTCTGATCGTGCCTTAATGCAAAACAACGTTTTGCTTTGTCATAGCAATTATGCTTTCTGACAGCAGGAACTGAAATTAGCAGGCGGTTTTCCCTTGGGTTGCCCAGAGACTGTGGAATGAATCATGAGGGCTCTTGTGCTGTGCCCAGGACCACGGGGAACAGGCGATGTAAAGACTGAAGTATTTATTTTCCTGCTCAGATCCCTGTGGCTAGGGAGTCATCTCCACGCGCTGGCCTTGCAGGAGCTGTGATGGGGCTGACTGGTATTGCTGCCATCCCACACGTGGCAGAAGGGCTCATTGTCTTCCAGCGTGGGTGCATTTACACAGCCACAGGGCACGGGCACTGCATGGCTTTGATTTTGGTGTGAATTCACGGCCTCAGTTTCCCAAAATGTCACTGGAACTTTCTGAGATTAATTTGACTTGAGAACAGTGCTCTCAGCACACAGCATTCTCCTTGCGGAAGAAAAAAGAAAAAGAAGAAGGGGGGAAGGCATGGCAGCCTGACCTTCCTGACACTTGCACCCGCAGAAACCACCCCCGAGTGACCAGGACCCTCCCCTCCTCACGGCCCCTTCGCACCAGCCACCCTGACGGTCTTAAACCTCAGCAGACGGACCGCCCGGGCCCTTCTTTTTCCGTCAATTTTGTCAATATCCCTAAATTCCTTCCGCCGCAGCTCTGCCCGGGTGCTGCCCCGCCGCGGCCCGGCGCAGCAGCGCGGCCTGCAGGGGCGCCGAGGCCCGCAGCGCCCCGCGGCCGGCGGCGGCTCTCGCCGAGCTCCCCCTGCTGCCGGACGGGCCGCCGGGCGGGCTGCAGAGCGGCCCGCGGCCCCGGCACGGCGCTGGGCGACAACGGGAGACGGGGATCGAGGCGGAGGGAAAGCGCCGGCGAGCAGGCGGCCGGGAGGGCAGAGCAGCGCCCCTGCCCCTGCCCGTGGGAGGCGGGAGCTGTCCCGGCCTGCTGCCTCGGAGCGGTTCCTGCTGCCCCTCCTGAGTGCCGGCCCCCTCTCTCCTGCACCCCTCAGCCGCGCAAGCCCTCCTTGCACCGCCGTGCCTTCTGCTTCCCCGTCGCCCCTACGTTGCTCACACATCTCTCCTCTTCCCCAGTGCCACCCCTGGGAGGGGCAGGGCCATCAGCCCCCAGATTGAGCCAGGCTGTCCTCCTGCGCCCTCACACCATCACCAGCATCTCTCGCTCGCTCTCATCTATGCAGCTGCCCCCAAAACCGCCTCTCTTCCCACCTCCTAGTAACTTACACCTCCAGCCTTACTCCATCCTCTCCTCTGAATCCTCACTTCCCTCCAGGCTCCTTCGCCAAGCTCCCCAAGGAAGGCACGTTATGATTCCCTGGCTCACGTTCCCTCCTGTCTCTCTGAATGGTTTCTGCGCTCTGCCAACTTCTCCTCCTGCGCACAGCCCCTTGGACCGGGTCCCCCAGTTCCCTCCCTGCCACCCCAGGCACACTCCTCATCCTTCCCCCCCCACCATCTGTGCCCTCTCCACCCAGGAGTCTCTGTCCTCTCCTTTCTCCCATGCAAAGGACCCAGACATGGTCCCGGGCACCTTCTGAAGGCTCCTCTCTGCCTCAAGGGCTCCAGCTAGCACCTACAGCACTGCTGCCCCCTGCTCCCGATGGGTGTCTGTGCATCTTGCATCTCAGCCAGCCTCCAAGCTCTCCCAGATAAACTGAGCGCTGCTAACACAGCCTTCACTGGTCCCCTTGCTTTTCCTTGCACATCCCTTGCATTTCCACTCCATTTACTTACTGGGAAACATCACCACCTCACAGCACCAGTGGTCATGGGGTCATTACTTTTAGACTTTCTGCAGGACAGAATGTGTGCACATGCGCACGTGAGAAAGAGCACTTAAGGATGCTGTAAAATTAGACAAGGAATTTTCCACTTGTATTATATTTTCATACATTCTTCAGACCATCTGCAGAAAGCTGTCAAATGACTAGTTAGAAACATATTATAAAATCTTGTTATTTTACTTAAAACATTAATTTAGCAGGCTTAGATCCGAGAACTCAGCAAAACACTAGCAGTTTTCCTGTGCTTCCCAATTTTGTTCATCTTTTTATAATAAGAAAATCTCATAGCTTATTGTGCCCAGGAGTCTTCCTGCCACTCCTTGAGTCCCCATTTGACTGCTAGCTTGTCTGTGTTATGTGTTGCTGTAGTCCCGGGTCTACGCGTGCTTGTTAACACAGCCTGGAGAAGTTTGCATGTGTGTTCTCAAGTCAGCAGAAGTGAGATAGCACTTCATTATTTTGTAGCGACACTTTTGGACCCCATGATAGGTCAATTACTAAGTCTTTTTTAAGCCTGCTCACAGTGTTCTTTTAAGTGCTTTTTGTGCACTGTGCTGCCCTGTTACCCATATATTTGGGCTCCAGATTTCCAGCTCTCTATTCTCACTGCCCACTGAACAGCATCCCAAATACATTTGAAATTAGCTTTATGGCCATCTCTTTCCCAATTCCTAGTACTTGAGAACTTTTGGTATCTGTCCAGTTTCCAAATGTCATTTTGTGGTGATGCTGGCCTGGAAGGGACTGAAAACTCTACATTCCTGTTTTTTTGCTATATCAAATGTCTTTCCTTTATTTCCAAATCTCTGGAAAATAAATAAATATATAAATGTCTATTTCTGTGCTGTTACCCTCAACTCCTATTTTCCGATAGATTTTCCTTATACAGAACAGCTTGTCTTACCTCCGCTTACTGCTGAATTTCTTCATGTCTGAATATGTTGTTGAATCCATTTTTAAATTCTTGTTGCACACCCTTTCTAGTGTGTTGCCACCTTTGTCCTTGTGCTACCAACAAGCTTTTCTTCCTTCCTGTTCAAAAACAGCTATGCAGTCCTTTCCTGTATGTGCTCATCTACAAAATAAATAAATAAATACATACATAGAAAAATAAAGTTAGTGCAATAGAAAGTGAGAGACAGGTACCCACACTTCAAAATATCATAACCCTACGCTTGGTGTTGCTGTGAAGTGAGCTCTGCTGGTACCCAGATACATAGTCCTGATCTGCATTTGCTTCTGTTGCAAACTCCTTTGCTTGGAAGTCAAATCAGTGAACCTGAATATATATAAAATACCAACAAAACCTTACTAAATCTACAGTAAATCCACTGAAAAGAGTTTGGATTTCCAGTTCTCACCAGCTGGGCATGCAACATTTGTTAGGTTTCCTGTACTGACGATGCTCCCTAACCGTATTTCCCAGAGGTGTGACCTTCACACACGCTAAGTCTCAGGGCATTACTTGTTGCAGGAGGAGCTGGCTCCACCAGGCAGCATTTCCCACTTAGAGCTTGTTTACCGAAGCAGAAATGAATCCCCCGGAGTGTAAGACAGTCCCACAACCTTGTTCCTAGCCCCAGAGAATCCACATTTTTCAGTTCTTTTATAAATGGGTTTCATTTCATAGGATCTCTTTTGATACAAAGGGATCTAATACACTAACAAGCAGCAGATGCACGGAGCAGTCACCACTTGTGTCTGAACAAGGGTGTTTCTGGAGCAAGAGCCAAAATGCACTGAAGGAAGAGCCCCAGGAAGGATTTGGTTGACAGTGCCTTGGGTTTAAATTGCACTCCACATCAGAATGTCCCCTTTTCCAAAATCTGAATGACACATTGGAGTACAAAACAGAAATTGACTTGGGGAGCTGCTGCAACTAATACCCTGCCCTACCTGAGCCCAAAGCCATGCAGCTTTAGAGGTGGGAGCTTTGCCAAGAAAGGCCGATTCCAGTCAGAATCGGAGCATGCATCAGGGAGCAGATAGGTCCTTAGAAATGCAGGTCTTATCCCTGCAATTTTCCCATGAAGTTTTCCATCATAAGTTCAATATTTTCAAGTCCGCTGGCCAGCTCTTTGCGGTAACATCAGACATCAGGCAAATGCTTCCTGCTATTGTCTTTGCATCTCCCAAAGGACCCTTGGCTTGACTGTCTTTGCCAAGAAATAAGAAGTAGCAAAAGCAGTTGACAGATCGAGATCAGTGATGATGGTAGAAATGAGCTGACCATGATGCTGGTTGATGTTTATTCTTCTGAACAACGTGCAGCCTCTTTGCCCAGGCCTGCATGAACAGGAAGGAAGAGCCGATCTGTGCTATGCCTGGTTAAGCATGTAATGGTCTGGGATGAAGCCCCAACTCGAGAACCTGGTGTGGGGGAAGCTGAAGATCCCTTCAATTCAGCCGTGTTGCACTCTTTTTGTACTTGCTCTTCCCGTGTGCAGTTCCTAGGTCTGGTCGAGCAGAGCAGCACCTCAGACTGACAGGCTGGGCTGCTGGGCCTGGGGAGGGGAAGGACAAGGCAGGGTGCCGGTGCCAGGGCCACGGGAGACACAAGTTAGGGAGGGTGCTCTCCTCCCTTGCTCTCCTCTCCTCATTTGCCTTCACACAGGGGGTGGCCTGAGCCTCACCTCCTTCTTTTGGGCTTGGAGAGAACAGGAGGAGTGAGAGCAGAGGGTCTTTCCATTCAACTCAGCTAGCAGAGACCAAAAGTACAGCAAAATCCACCAAAAAAAAAAATGGTTTGAAAGAATGTCTCCTTTTATGTCAAAAAAGCAGGGAGACTTACTTCACTCTTTGAGTAACCGTATGCAAAAGAACCACAGAAAGCTGCATGAGTACAGATAATCACATGGGGAGCACTGAAGGGAAATTCAGGCCTCCCTTTCTTCCCATCATTGTGTTTGGAATATGTTTCCAATTGCACTAGTCACAGAGCAATCAAAGAAACTCATCTACAGTGGCAAATTGAAGATGCCCTATCAGACCACATTACAGAGAGCTATACCCTACTTTGAACGCTTAGTTGCATCAGGAAAAATAACATCCACATGGATTCCGGACACAATGCAGCCAATTTCCCTGTTAGCCATATGCCTTAACAGAGAAGGGAGAACAATTCTTCAAAGCGAATGAAGTCTGCCTTTGGAAGATGCCTGTTAACATGCTCTTCGCCCCCTTCCATCCCTGCCCAGGATCCCACCTTCCCTTGCAGGAGGTGGGGAAGGAGTGAGCCCACCCCTGCAGCCCCGAGGGGCAGCGAGCCCAGCCCCCTTCCCCGGGGCCCTCGGTCCTTCCCAGGCCCTGGCCCCACACCTCCCCGCTCTCCTTCCATCACCTCCGCAGCTGTCCCCAGGCTGCGAGAGGAAGCCACTGTCTCACTGCTTTGCTCCTTTAGTTTTGAGCGTGCCACGTTCAGCATTCTTGGGCTTGTTCTGCTCGCCTGCTGGTTTTAATAGTTCCACGAAGGAAGAAGAAAACCAAGTTTTCAAGTAACCCCACCACGGTAATACAACATCTGGGGCTGGCCGCGGGCAGAGGGAGCAGGCTGGCTCAGGAGGGCTCAGGACCTGCCGCGCAGGGTGGGAGCCCTGGTTAGAAATAACTTACTGGTGTTCTCTTCGTTGTTCTCCCAGATAGTGGCCTTTGTGGTATTCTTTGAAATGAATCGCATGATTGCAGCTCTAGACTGGCATCTTCCACAAACCATGGTAAAATGAACGCCTTATTCAAGCCCAGGGAAAGCATTCCTTGCTTCATGAGGCCTTTGCTGTACTGCAATAAGTAAAAATTGCAGAGGAGAAATATTTACTTTGTCTCTTACTGCAAAGATACTTTAAAGGTGATTAGACTTGGAAAGTAAACTCTTCTCAAGCTACAACAGTTCTCTGAGTTCTCTGAGGCAGGGCTCCACGCAAATTATCCTGGTGAGACTGCACAGCGATCCACTCAGCGTGCGTGGGAAGGTATTTACGCAGGCACTTGACCCTTCAACAACTAGGTCGGATTCTCAGGCAGAGACTCCCACTGAAACTCAGGACTGAGGTTCATAACCCAGCCCAAACACCACAGACGTTTGCTGGGTTGAGGGACGTGAGTCGTCCCTGGCACACGAAGAGAAACGCGTTTCCCCAGCGCGGGTATGCACAGAGCCAGCTGGGCCGGTGCTTGCCGGTGGCTGCCCCGGCAGTCGGTTCCCCTGTCCCTGCGCCCCGGTGCTTTCCCTGCAGCTCCTGTGGTGGCCTGGGGCATGGGCCGGGTTTGGGGCCTCTGGCTTCAGTGCAGGGGAAGCCCCAGCGCAGGGCAAGCCCCTGCAGTTGCTTGGGGCCAGCTGCAGTGCAGCAGCGAGCTCCCATTCAGCACGGCAGGCAAGGCTTCACCGTGACCTTGTCACGGTGACCTTGTCACTGTGACCTTGCACCCCAGCACCTGTCCTTGATACTTCAAGGATTTGTGCTCATGTTCTGGAAAAAGGCAACGTTTTTCCATTTCCCTTACTGGTAACAGAAGCAGCCAGAGGAGAAAATGTTCTGTGCTGCTAAAGCTATGTTCTTTGTTGTTAGAGCTCCATTCAGTTTTCCACTTGTTGCTGCTATATGTTCATATATCTCCCTCTATCAATGACTTCACCTCACACTACTTTCTTTTTAGCAGTAGTCAATGGAAGTCTATAAGAGATGTCCATAGGATATAATTACATATAATAATGACGTACAGTTACTGAACGGGGCAGTTTGCACTTACTGCACAGCTCTGGTAGCATAGGATTGTCTGCGGAGTTAGGGGACCTTTGTATCTCCCCAGTCTTGCCAGGACAGTATAGCTGTCTCTGCCTGCCCTGCCCACATGCTGAGGTTTGCCTCCTGGATCTGTTTCTGTGCATTATCCAGCTGACAGACTTTTTGCTGGCTCAACCAGATTCCTTTCCAAGTGCATTGGAAAGCCTCAGCTTGACCTAAGATAACTGTTTTCTCAGGCAGTGCCATCCTTATTCTCCTTGCAGAAGGCTTTGCTGCTGGGTGAAGGACTGCCAGCTTCCCATCAGGCTCTAATCTGGGTTTCCACTTTATTTGCAGGCTGCTCACTCGGACTCCAAGTCTTCCTGCAATTCAGTGATCTGAGAATCCAGGTCACTGTTTCCGTCAGAGCCGCTTCCTCCTCCACCTCCCCAGAGCTGCTCGTGGCTCTTCCTTCCTGGGCAGACCTCTGTGCTCCTCAGGCTGCGCCAGCAGCTGCGGTACCACCCTCCTGTCCTGTACACCCTGTCTCCAGCTCCCAGCACGGTTTTCCTCCCTGAGTGACAGACAACAATCATGACCTGAGATTCATCGCACAGTTCCTGCCCGCAGTCGTTCCTTGCTGCCCGCAGTCTGTGGGGCAGCCTTGCCCATGGTTCCTTGGCCCTTCAGCTCACTGGGGCCAGGAGCTGCCTTGGGGGGGGGGGCATCCCAGGCAGCCCCCCCTATTTCCCCAGCCTTGCCAGGAGCAGGGCAGCCAGGGGCTCTGGGGCAGCCCCAGCTCTGGGCACCTCCCTGGGGATGGGGCAGGCCGGGATGACTACGGCTGCAGCCCTACGTGGAGGCTTTGCAGAGCAGTGGGAGCTCCCATGGCACAGGAGCTCGCACGGCTGTGACAGCCCCTCCTGGTGCATCCTTCCTGCAGGTTTGGGCAATGGCTGCTGGGTGTTCTGCTGGTCCCTGACACACCATTCCTCGGGGTCACTGCTCCTCACCCCATGACATCTTCAAGCGTTTCCAGTCCTCTCATTACAGACCACGGGAGGGCCTTGCAAGGCATTTCTTCCACAGCAGAGCAGCATCCCATCACAGCATCTGTACTCCAGCGTGCGCAAACTCCACCGGGGCAGCTGCTGTGTATTATGGATGAGCCTTCACATTCTTAAATCTCCCTGCATTTATAAAGGAAGAAAGAACCTTACTTCTTGCGGTTCATCTGTCGACGGCTGCTGATTCCTAGAGGAGCCTGCTCCACACCCCTATGCATGCTGAGATTCCCATTAATAATTACTCGGTCTGTCAGCTTTTTTTTTTAACCTACAGGATATTTTGGTGTCTTTCTTACTTCTCTCTGGTTTTAATGTGATAGCACATACAGTCTGTGCTGTGAACAAGTGAAATAGCATGTTCAAACTTCGATAGAAACCACTGACAGGCTCTATATTTTATGAATCAAAGGCATCTATAATTCAGCAGGAGGCTTTCAAAGCGCATACATATGTACATAGGTTCTCCTTTTTCTTTGATTTAATATTTTGCCAGCTTCTCAGAGAAAGTAGCGGCTCATCACCTACCTGAACCATCATCACTTTTAAAGAACTGGAAACCTGGAAATATTTGCATTTCTGTTTCACTTTTTATTCTACTTACTTGTTTTTCAAGTTACATGCCAAAGAGCCTGTTTTTATTACTATTATTTTTTTTCTATTCTTTAATGACTCCTGTACATCTCTGCCCTGCTCCTGCTATGTTATCTGAATCCTCTTAGTGATGCTTAGAGCCCAAGTCTCTCTCTGGATAGCCCCCTGTCACTGTAAAACGGGTCTAGCCTCTGTTCTTTAATCATGTTAAAGGCATTTGACCCTTCTTACAGACGTAAATAACTGCACTGAGCTAGCTCTCCTAGGCTTTTCCCTAAATAACTGCACTGAGCTAGCTCTCCTAGGCTTTTCCCTAGGCTTTGTCTACTAAAGATTTGCAGCTGTGAACCTGAAAATAACCACCCCGCACTAGACCTGATTCCCTGGGATTTACAGGTGATTCCTATTAGCCGCTCCTTCCCTCTTGCAGAAGAGTACATTTCTGCTTGGTCGCTTTCTGCGAGCAGGAGTAAATTAATTTTTTAGTATACTGGAAAATTTCATTATAGGAGTTCAGGAATTTTCTGTGCTTGCTCCAGCTGGACATCTCAGCAGATCCAAACAAAGTAGTTCCCAGAGGCAAGGCCCAAGAACAACAGGGCAAAGGTAAAAGAAACAAACAAACAAACGCAACTGACATCCATAAAGCAAACCACACTTGTAAATGGGCCGTCTCACTGAGATAACAAAAACTTGCTCTTGCTCCTGTCACCAACCCTATTTTACTCCTTCCCACAGCAGCCTGGTCCCTGAGCCAGGTCATCCCTGGTGATCCTTGCTTCCCTGCTGGCTGCCCGAGGGGGTTCCTGGGCACCCTGTGCTGCACCTCCAGCAAATCTGGTGCATGGGGTGAGGGGAAGGGCCAACATGGCAATATAGGGCTAAACATCTCCTGGACTGCATTTACAGTGCAGTTATGCCCTTTGGGGCGACGCTGGTGGCTTTGCACCCTGTCTGGCAGCCAGCTGGCTTCCAGGAGCTGCAATCCTCACCCTGTGGCAGTTTCCAGGTCCTGCCTGAGTCTGGAAGAGTTGACCAGGAAAGAAATCTCTCTGTGCCCAGCCCTCTCCTCCTGGCAAGCTCAGCACACGGCACCAGGGCTCAGCACCCAGACTCAGTGGCTGAGCCAGGCAAGCGCTGCAGGAAACAGGACCTGAAAGAAAACACAAGATTTCATTTTGTGGCCAAGGACATTTGCTTATCTCCACAGTGCCTGCAGAGCACTGGTCCATCTTTTTTCTTCCAAGGAGAAAAAAAAAAAAAGGGAAAGAAAAAAAACATCAAGAAAAACTTTGCTCTTGCTTTTACAATCAGCAAGATAAAAAGAACAATCCACAATAACAGCACAGTGCAGAGCTACTGTAAGAACTGCTGATGTAGGGCTGCTTTTCAGCCAAATGGTTTAAAGAGTCATTCTCCCTCACACTGCCAGTTTTGTATGGCTGTCCCGGGCAGCACACCCATATGCCATTAGCCATCGGCTTAGGGGTACCTATTTTTTCCATTTTGGCCAGCTGCAAACCTGAGTGAAAAAGAGCGGCGTTTCTGCCAGCTGAAACACTCCCGCTGTTTTGCGCGGAGCTGCTGGGTCGAGCACAGGAGCTGTAACCTTGAGCAGATTGATAGGGCCGCAGGCTGTGCGTGCTGGCCCTTGTCACTCGCGCTGTGCCTGGAGTCCCCCCGGCAGCCCCTGTGGGACGCCCCCAGCCCGTCCCCATGGGAGGGACACCTGCCAGTCCCAGCCTGGTGCTGGGCAGCTGGTTAGGTTTAGGTTTAGGGCACTGGCTGCCAGCCACATGTGCCAGGGCTGTGTAATTGCAGCTCGCCGAGGAAGCTGCCCTAGCATTAAGGTCAGGGATGGCTAGTCTTAAAAAACATGATGTGGGTCCCCAGTGCTAAGGAATATTTGTGTCACTGCCACCCCACCCCTCAAAAAAAAAAAGTCAAGGAAGGAAAAAGAAAAAGAAAGACAACGGGAATACCCAGCTGTGCTACAACACGGGCAATGCTCCCAGAGCCTCAGTGCCAGGGCGGACCATTACAAACCGGGAGACATCGCAGCTGCCTCACAGACCTTCCTGAGGAAGCTGCTGCGGTCTGAATCCTGACATCACGCACCCAAACGAGCAGTTAGGCGCAGCGCTGTCGGAGCTGCCTCTATATCTGTAGCTCAGGGTGTGTAATTACTCGGCCCTGGCTGTCCCGCAGGAGCCAAGCGAGGACAGCCGTGGCGAGCTCCTTGTGGC
Organism: Anser brachyrhynchus; assembly: GCF_964034855.1. NCBI lineage: Eukaryota > Metazoa > Chordata > Aves > Anseriformes > Anatidae > Anser > Anser brachyrhynchus. The sequence continues at coordinate 16,610,837 of NC_137702.1, read as the reverse complement.
TCCATCCCCGTGGCGTGATGTGGGCAGGTGGCCCTGGAGAGCGCAGGCAGTCAGGCTGGAGCTCCAGCTGCTCTGGGGAATGCCTGGAGAGCAGCCTCTGCTTCACAGCTGAATAAAGCACAGCGGGGACCAGACAGCGATGTTCTGGGGCAAATACAAGCTAAAAAGGTGCCCGCAGGGTTGCTGTGGGTGTCTGTGAGCTGCCTGTGGGGCAGCAGCAATCACACCCAGCTGAGCGCGAGGCTGCTCCTGCCTGCCCCGTGCGAGGGTTTGTTTGTGGCACCAGCCCCGGGCACTGAGCTAACCCCCTCTGACACAGCAGAAACACCCCTCCTCCCCTTGCCAACACCTCCTCCGGGTCTCTGGCAGAACATGCTCCTTGTTCAGAGTCAGCGCCCCTTCTTGTCCTCAACAACTCACAGGTTTTCCTTCAAATCCATCGTCGTGTATTTCTCCTCGTTCGCAGTTGGATGAGGAGATGCGTGGACAACGACCTGAGCATCGCAGCCGCCTGCCTCCCTGCCGGTGCCTGCCCCTCGAGGTCCCTCGCTCTGCTCTGAGTCTACCAGCAGCCTCGAGAGGTGCCAGAAAAACGACACTTGACAGTCAGATGCTTTCCTCCCGACTCTTCCAGTTTCTTTGACCCTCTTTCTGTTTTCAGGCTCACACGTGCTGAAGTAATTTGCAGTGGTGTCTAGGTTTTGCGTTGCCACTGGCTCCATTAGCTCACGGATTTCTTTTCCCCTAGAGTTCTTGCAGCTGCTGATGTCTTGCCAGTTAATTTCTCATATATTTCCTTTCAAATCTGAATTGAATTAGTGAGCATTGGTAATGAGACACAGTAGGAGGAAACAAAAAAGCAGATAAAAGCTGACACAGACCAGATGCCTCTTTCAGCTGCTGCAACACCAATAGGAAGTGTGGGTAAACGTCAGGTGAATGAGAGAAACCAGGACATAGCCAAACTGCTTGCCAAAATTTGATCATAGACTACTTACATAGGGGCTTTGAAAATTTCCTGCCCTCAGGATATCAACATTTCTCTGAGCTTTCCAAGTATCCTGCAGCTCAAGGAAGATGTTGAGAAGGAGCTTATTTGCATTATAAAAATATTGGGTGGTGTGGGAACCACCGGCTGAAGGAAGACCAACAGAAAATACCACCCTAGGGGAGCACAGCACATGAACAACAAATGATTAAGAAATCCCTGCCTCCCATCACCTCTTCATCAGGATATTCTGCCCACCCTTGAGACTGCTTGTTTTCAGGTATGGGTGATAACAAAGGTGTGCCTCTGCACTGCAGCACAGACGCGTGAAGCAAAGCATTCAATGTCCAGGAGACATTACCTCTCCCCATCAACAGCACCACAAGCGTAGGGCTGTATATTGCTTGGTGCCCAGCTTCTGTGAAACCATTTGAGCACGGTGCTGCTCCCAGGCCAGTGCCCTATACCTGTCGCTTCGGCTTCCCAATTTAACCTGCATCAACACAGCTGGTCCCACAGCCTGTTCTAGCGTGGTGTAAGCAACAGCACGGCCCTCACGCCTTTGGTGCAAAGTCCCTCCTTCTTTATAAGCTGTATTCTTGTACGGTATACAGGAAGGAAAAAAATCACAGATCACACGCATGCTAGAAACATAGCTCCTCTTCCCAACCTGGTTTAAAGTCAGCGTGAAATGCTTCATAGGCTTCTGTGAGTAACTAGCCACCAGTAAGGCCTCCTTCCCCAAGCAGAGTTTCGGCACATTTCAGTGCTTTCCCCTGTGAACAGCTCCGCTTGCACCGTGTCAGCTTCTAGACTGAAGTGAAGGGGATGTGCACTTTTATAACAACTCTCTCTCTCTCTCTTTTTTTTTCCCTTTAAATCTTTGTTAAAGTGACATTAAATTATCTTGGAAGAACTGGGGGGATAGCTTTCTGATGACAGGAAATAGGCCTAAAAGATTTGTTCACAGCATTTTTAAGTGTTTATTTTTCAACTCCTCAAATTTCCAATCCCCCTTGATGAGCAGAGCCTGCAGTTAAAGGCTTGTTGAAGAAGTGGGAATGCAAAATTTTTAACATAAGTGGTTTTCTCACTTCTGTTTGCCAGATATTTTATTAAGTGTTAGGAAAATAAGCAAATTAAACCTCCCACTGGTTTTATTATAAATAGATCAGACACTTCAAGCCCTCCAGTTATTTGCAATTTGTTTCACAAAAAAAAAAAAAGCTGTTTTTCAATCCAAATGTTCTTCCTGCATAGTAATGGAGGAGGAAGGTACAGCTCTTCATTCCTCATTTGTAGTTTGCTTTTTAGATCCGCTTTCTTCCTTCTGCGTGAGCCATTTCTGGCAGCCAATGGAGACTTTTTCTTCTCTGTGCTTTAAGAGGGGCTTGCTTGAGATGTCTCCAGCATTTTTGGAGAAGAACCTGTCTGCCTGGCCAGCCCCTCTTCTGGCAGCCACCTGTGTCCCTGGTCTGTGCCGCATTTTATCCCTGTGCTATCCCCAACCTCATCTGAGCCCAGTTTCCTACGAGCACTGTGTCCCACGGGCTTTGCAGGAGGCTTTCCTTTCCAGAGGGATGATGGTGCTTTCAATCCCCTTTGCCCGCAGGCTCTCTCTTAGTCCCCCAGGGAGATAAAAGGAAGCGACTGTTTATTAACAGAGGACCCGAATGCGAAAGAGCAGCAGAAAGCAAATCGGACTGAAGCATTCCCTGAATGAGTTGTGATAATCCTGCCTAGAAGACTGTTTTTGAAGGAGAATGAAGCCAAGAGCAGCAAAAAGTTCCACGTAGCCACGCACTGGGAAACATTCAGAGAAATACAGCATTTCCACGTCAGATTCAATAAGTGCTCCTTTTGTTGTGTAATCAGCCTGTGACTCCAGGAAGCCGGGCACAAGCATTAAGGTGATTTAATCTAGGGTTGCTTTTCTGCATGCTCTGATCTGGGGAGGCCTTTGAATCACTGCTTGCATACCCGACTTGCATTAAACTTCCCCAGCTAGGTAAGGTGCTTCCTTTGCTTTTAAGAGCTGCACAGGCCTCCCTTTCCCCCTCTCCAGGGGCAGCACCTTGGTCCCGAGAGGAGCCAGGTAGGCCGGTGTGCCCCTGGGCCCTGCGAGGCACCCGTGAGCCACCCGTGCCCGCAGGTGGGTGGCAGAAGGCACTGGGTATCGAAAGAGACAGAAATAAAGTTTGGGAGAGGAAGTTCAAAAATAGCTGACCTTTTCCTGTAAGTCTGTGTTTTTTGTTTCATTCGTTGTTGTTGTTTCTGTTTTAGAGGCTTTTTTTTCCCCTCCATGGCAGGAGAACCAGGAAAGGAAGAGGCTTTGGGAAGCAGGTGAGGGAATAAAAGAGCTTTTAAAGCAAATAGAGGCAAAAAAGAGAATGGTTTTCAGAGGAATGATAGCAAGGACAAGAGCTTCCCCTAGATAGCTATCAGATTTTAGTTATAAAGAAAGAACAGAAACCAAGAACTGCAGGAAAACCTCCTTCCTCTTCCCCCAAAGCTTCAGCTCTGCCCTTTGCAGATGTCCATGTGGCCCTGTGCACAGCTGGGGCAGGGCTGCAGCATCCCCATGGCCACACAAAGCCACCGGGGGTCAGCCAGACAGGCCACCACAGCATGCGCGCCAGCAGTCGTGTTGGAAGTGGTAAAGGAGCAGAGATCATCGTTAGGCCAGGGATGGAACTGTATTTCCTACCATGGCACATCAGATTAATTAACGTCTGGTGTACGCGCAGCTACCCCCTGAATCAAATGAGTGTCTGTTACACGTGGACCACGACCCACACATGGGGCCCGGCACAACCCCCTCCTGAGGACAGGAGAAGCGGCCAGCATCACGCTGGGTGCGTGCCCAGGGAGTTCACTGGCAATGGAGGGAGGGAGGCCTCTCCCAACACCCCCAAGCCACATCTTCAGTGAATTCTGCTCTTGTCACCTCAGAGAGGGTCGTGGTACAGAGGAAGACCATCACCGCTCCGTGCCGCACAAGGCAGCGCTGTGCGAGGGCCGATGCCCCCAGACCCCATTACCGCGGTGTGCTCGCCCCTCGGCCCCCGCGCCCCACCCTGACACGGTGCTGCTCGGCATGCCCCCGCTTCCCCTGGCCTCCGCAGTGCCTGCTGCCCCTCACTGACACTGCGAGAGGCCTGCACCCTGCGGTCCCACCTCTCCTTTCCACGGCCATAAAAGGAAAAGCAAAACGTTTGAAATCGAATGCTTTGAAGTTTTGCAGAATAAACAAACTTCTTCATGTGGACTGCAATGGGGAAAAAATTCACAGAATGCTCCATAAGGCATAATAAATCTGGCATCTATTGCATTATCTGTGCACCCGCGGCAAATAATACATTAAAGACCTGAAAACAAAGTGCTCAGGGACACCATGTTATTAAAGAGCAGCGAGTCAGCCTCACTATCTTGGAAGGCAACCAAAGCACCCAAGGCACATAAAGATGGGATCAAAACCCAGCGAGGGAGCTGTGGGGCTGGTAGAAGCACAGCAGTAATGGCGTTCAGTTTAAAGGCTCCTATAACTGAAAGGATTTCTTGTACAATGACAGAGGGTTTAACGCCGGATGTATTTGGAGGCCTGAAGCAACTTTAAACACGTACTTACGCAGTGATAAGAGTCTTCTACGCTGTAGACAAAAAGAGTGTGAAAAATGGAAATATACTTGGGATGGAGGCAGCTTGAGACCATTTGTCTGCACTCTGTCTGAATTCCTTGCTGGCCTGGTTTCTAAATCATCATTATCACAGATCCCCAACAGCTGAGTGATCTCTAATAGAATAATGTTAAGGCAGTCAATGTGTAAGGAAAACATGCTCACACATTAGGCAGCTTTCTCAGGCATAACTTCTTCTAAACAAGTACTGTACAGAAATGGATGGATTTTGATAGAATTTCCAGTCTCTCTATAAGACTTTCTTGGAAAGCTGATTAAATGAGATTTGGATGAAGTTAAGGCTTGACTTTGCTGTTGTCAGGGGAAAACATCCACACACATTATTAATGAGCAACTCAGGGGTGGGGGGACATTGCTCACTTTTGTTTGGGCAATGTCTCAGCCCATACCAAAATCCTGGCCCGTTTTTCAACTGGCTTGTGCTTTACAGAGGGTTACACCCAGCTGCTGGAAGCAAACATCCTTCAACACCCAGGGATGGTGGTATCTGACTGTGAGGAGTTTGGGCATGGCTCTCCTCACCTAATGGCCGCTTGGCCTCCTTTTGACATACCCTCCTGCACCCTTATAAATAGGGACTTGTCAAGCCTACCTAATGGGAATCAGGGCTGTGAAACTGGGGAAAAAAAAAACAACAAAGCAAAACAAACCTTCAGTAAATGCTATTTTTTTCATACATGAAAGCCCAAGGTTTCCTAAAGGCAAAGCAGGTGCTGGCAGATCCTGGCCCTGGGCACAGAGGCTGCCCGTGCCCCGTCCCGCGGCCTTGCCCAGGCCCCAGCCCTTCGCGCTGGCTCTCTGCGAGCTGAGGAGTGGAAGAAAAGGCGGCTGTGCCTACGTCCCGCTGCCCGCACTGCCATGGCAACGCAGCTGCTTCCTCCATGTTCCTGCTCCCTGCCAAGGGAGGGCTCCAGGCCCTGCAGCATCAATGTGAGCCCAGGAGGAGTCCAAGTCACAGCAAAACCCCTCCCCTCTGGAACCTCACACCCCAGGCCACAGCCCTCTCTTCAATGATTGCCAAAACCAAAGTTTTCCTGCAAAGAACCTGCCTTGCTGCTACTGCCCAGCTCACAAAAATGCCGTATCAGCCCCGGGGGCTCAGGTACCCTTGTGGGTATCGTCATGCCCCACAGGGAGCAGCAGCCCCTGCCTCATCACCTCACTCTTTTCACTTCAGAGGCCTGACGAGTCCCAGGTTGTCCTTTCTGGTCCTTTTCACAGGTTTGCCACTACAGATATTTTATTTTGGGAGATCTGTGGCAAACCTCCACTGATATAAGTTCCAGCTGATGCACCAGCTGCTCACCCACCAAGCCCCAGCCTCACTTGCCTGAAGAAAAGACCCACGAGCGCTCTCAGAGAGCGTGCTCATGGCTCCCACCGCGCTGGAGGGGTTGCGCAGCCCCAAACGGCACGGCTCCTGTGGCAGAGCTGGCTGGGCAAGCCCTCGGCACGGCTCCTGTGGCAGAGCTGGCTGGGCAAGCCCTCGTGTGGCCGGTTCCTGCGGTTGGGTGCAGTCAGCAGAGTAGAAGTGGATCCTCTCGGCTTTCACAACTCCTGCAGAGATAGTCACTGGCCTAGGCAAGGCAAGGGCTTGGCTCCTCTGGCAGCCCGTCAGGCCACTCGCAAAGAGACCCCGGTAGGGCTGCCGGCGCAGGAGGAGCTGGCGCCAGCCGGCCCAGCCCTGAACCAGCGGGACCGCTTGGTTGCTCTTCCTCTGGGCAAGTGCCAGGCTTTGCAGAGCCTGGCTCAGAAAGTCAAATTTATCTTTGAAGGTGTGAAACCAATGGCCGGGTCCTTGGCTTGGTTGAAGCTCTTCATCTCATTGAAGCAACTCTGGTAAAATCCCCCCAAAGGCTCACTGTGCTTTAAAGGAGCAGTGTAGCCACCAGCTGGGAGCACAGATGTGATGTTATTTATTTACCACATCTTACCCCATGCAGAGTGCATCTGCAAGTTTTGACATGCTGGTGGTGACAGTGAGAAAGGCCAGTGTTCCCAAAATGTCATGGGTTGCACACCAAGTCCGTGTAGTGAGGATATTTAAAGAAAATAATAAATCCTGTCCCACTGAGCCTGGCAGTCCCCTCCTGCTCAGCATGCCTACTGCAGCCAAGAGGGCAAAGAAACTGGCTGACTGGTGGCATCACCTTCAGAGGATGGCACAGGGGAAATGGGGTTGCAGAGCTCACCAGCAATGATCCTGCTTGGTTTCACTCCTGGCACTTAAGCTTTCCAAAGTTACTCTTTGCCAAGGGGATTACTTTGCACTTTGGTCTGGTTTGCAACTTGTTCTGGAGTTGTAAAAATCTCATTTAGCTTCTAGCTGTAGCCAGCAACTTGTTCTGAAGGGTAACCTTGCTACCACGCTGAAGCTCTGTGCTCATTTAACTACTTTCTTCTCTCTGCTCACAGTAAGGAAACAGGACGCCACAGCTTTGCCAAAATATTTTCCTAAATAAATAGAACTGCAGGCAGTCTCCACAAGCCAATCTAGCAGTACCATATGACCCCAACTGGCAAGAGACAAGGGTTACATTTAAATTCAATTTTAATTCAGCAAAATATCAACACTTATTTACCACACTCCATAAATTTAATGTGACAAAATACCTCTGACAGATTAGTATCCCTCTTACTCCAGAAATGTAAAAGCACAACAAATCAAGTCAGTGCATGTTCTGCAGCATGTTCTACACAAGGCTGGCAGCAACACGTGTGTTAGCCAAGTCATTCCTCGCTGCAATCGCCATGTGCTCTGTGGCTGTCAGTGCATCTGGCTGTCACAAATTCCCTTGCCACCTGTGGTCCTGAGGGACCTGCCAGTTGTCCGAAGCAGGTAAGGGTCCACCTGTGTCACATGCCAGCCATGGCAGCACTGTAAAGGCACACAGACAAACAACGAGCTCACCGACGTCCCAATGGCTTTGAAGGAAGCACCATCTTGCTCTGTCCTTTCCCAACACCCATTCCCTTGTCACCTTGCCACATCAAGGGTGCTGCTGGATGTGCCACACAGACACCTCACTTTAGGTGCAGCTTCATGAGCCTTCACAGCAGAGGAGAGGAGGGGCTGATAAAATCGTGCTTGACAGCAGAAAGGCATGCTTGCCTGCAGTGTAGGTGTTTTAATTCCACACCCTGGGATTACACATCTTGCCAGCACTGCCCAATGTAATACCTGCAAATTTTGCCTTGGCCAAGAGCCACCAAACCCCACTGGCCATGATGGTAGTGCTCCTTGAGGTTACTGCATTTGTTTTCTCACTGGAAGTACAACCTCTGGGCACATCCAGGCCCTCACAGGCCCAGTGGAGGAAGCCACGCTCTTAAAGCCAGTCACCCGCCAACAGCCCACATGTGAGGACCCATCACAGCCCTACAAACCACCACGAGTAGCATCGCAGTTTACTAGACAGAGCCAAAGCAGTCGGCCACAGCCCAGTCACAAGACAGCCTATTTAGTATCGAGACAGTGATAAAAACAACTTCTCTGCCAGCACAAGCTCCTTCAAACACATGCCTGGAGCCAGAGGACTGGAGCAAGGTCCTCACGATGGTCTGGGATTCCTTATGTGGAAGCTCTGGGCCTGTTGCCGCCCATTGCATGTCTGCCAAACCTCATGTCCGCCTGCAGCACGTCAGCCCTCTCTCATCCCAGTGGGGACAGGGCAGGTCCGGCCTGGATTAGCCTGCCAGGTCCTCTGCTACAGACGAGGGCAGGACGTGCGACAGGAAACTGGGAGTGGTGCCTGGGGCGCATGGGCGCTGGTGTGTGGAGGAGGGCCTGCAGGGACCTGCCGTGCCGGGCCGCCCCAACGGCAGGACACTGCCTGCCCTGGCACTGCCCCAGCTGGGGGAGGAGGAGGCCGAGGGCTTGTCTGGCCGAGGCCTGGTCCTGCCTCCATGCTCCTGCGGTGGCCCTGGCCTTCACCTGAGGACCGCTGCTCCCACATGCCTGCCATTCACAGGGACGGGGATGGCTGGGGGAAGACCTGCACCCTTGGCAGGAGGGGCATTTTGGAGGCAATCACAAGAGAGAGAAAAAAGAAAAAAAAAAAAAAGAGAAACCACCTTTTTCTTCTTCACCTGGCTCTTCAGGGCTTCATGTACACTCCAAAGGAGAAAAGAGGACAGACACACGATTTGCTTACCATGGCCTTCACTGTTAAATGCAATACACGAAAACAAAGCATCCATCACAGCTATTGAAAATTCCCAGTAGCTATTTGGCACGCAATGAAGGACAGACTGGCTCTCATGTTGCTGTTCACTGTTGAGCAGGCAACCCTGCAAGTCCCTCAGGTCCCACTTCCCAGGACACATCCTAAGCAAACTGAAAGATGAGGTTTGTCAGAGCTCAGCTCGCTCAGGCTGTGAGCTTGTCCTACAACCACAACGCTTAACAAACACGCCAGGACCCTGCAATGGTTTTGCCAGTGCCATTGTGCCCATCCCGCTGGGTGTAGCCCCAAAATGCTGCCTCCTGTGTGCCTTTTGGGAGTGGGCCAGCTCTCCTGGCCCTCCACATCCTTGCACACATCAACACACTCCATTGCTTCCAACCTTAAGGAAGGAGGAACACATACCATGCCGAACGCAGGCAGCACGAGCCTGTTGCCTTCAGGAGGGAGATTTATAGGGGGTTGCATCAGCCGTGAGGGCTCACAGCATCATTTCCCGCACAGCGCAGGCGGGCGCCGGGCCCCCACAGCCCCCGTGGAGCACAGGGAGCTGCTCCCGCAGGGACGGCCTCTTTGTGTGCCCTCGAGCTGGCTGCGGAGAGACAGGATGGAAGGAGGAGCGCGGGAAGCCAAACCGTCACCGTAAATCCTGTCAAGTCTAACGATGTTTTCTCAAGTGTGTTTTCCTGACTTCCCTCCCGAGAGAATAAACCCAAAAGATGGTTATGTCTGATCTTTAGGTAACCCAGAAACAAAGTGTTTCCAAAACAAATAATCACGTTGCAGTCTGACAATGTTCATTATTACAAAAGAACATTTTATTTCACTTTTTCCTGGGTGTACTATATTGCAATGTAACACTAGGCAGGTCTATTATCATATTAAGATTCTTGCTACAGAATTAAGGTGTTTGTCCGTTTGGTCAAATTTCAAAGTTTTTCCTTGGCATTCTTACAGGACTTGTCACCACTTAAGCACATGAATTAGTGGAAGTGCCAGAAGTGTGGTATGGGACTCGGAGCGGGTGCTTTCCAATCCGAACTTGCACAAGTTGCCGGACTGGCTGGATGCACGAGGTCAGCACAAATCCTAATTGTGACAAAGGGGGAAGTGTACATCGCCAGATTTTGATCACATAGTAGATTTGTTTTTCAGGCTTAATATACTATTAAAGTTGTCTTCTTATTTTTGAGGCACTCTGTCATCTCTGCTTCCATTACCAAGGAAGATTTATATTATTTTTGAGCAATAATGTAAAATGCCTTGCTTATATTCTGGCAATTGTATTATTTGTTAGGCACCTGATTAATATAACTAATTATATAAACTCATAGAAACCATGCCTGAAGTATTATCCACAAAAAGTCCATCCATTCTAAGTCAAATACTATAGTTCACAGAAAAGTCTTCTATTATGCAATTGCATGTGAATATACATATGAGCAGTACATGAATCACTGAGTAAATATGGCACTTTTACATATTTTTCTGGAGGTCATACAGAATTAGGAAACAATCTTCTCTTAGCTGATGCACTTCTAAAATACTGTAATATGGTTTTGGAAAATACACCCCACAGACCAGACAGTAAGAAGTTTAGAAAAAGTCAACAGTGCAGCTACCTGAGTTTGTTCCATTAAGTTTAAGCAATAAACAGTAATTTGATATTTTATCACTATGTGGGTTTTCTACCCACAAAAGGCATGCTGCCTAACGCTGCTATAGATGCAACAGCACAGCTCTCCAAGCACATGGCTCGGCAAGACAACAAGCTGACCTAGCACCTCTAAAGTGCCCTGTCCTTCCTCCTCCTTGCCCAGACCCTGGCTGAAGAGTCCTGTTCCCTTGCTGCTCCTACCCTAGCATCCATTGACCCAGCAGATCTGCCTTTTTTTTTTTTTACTGGCTTAGTTTTCTGCTGGCTTAGTAAACTGATACATCCTGTGGAGGGATCAGACAAGCACCGGACCCATAGAGGTACGAGAGAAGCGGCTGGACCATGTGCCAGGGATGGGAGCAGGGGCAAACAAAGGAAACTGCCCCTTTTTGGAGGGGATAGTTATTGGCTGTTCGATTGACTAAGCTGTCTCAGCAGACCAAACCCTTGGAGGAGATACAGTTATTAGCGTGAAAGTGCTTACACTGGTATAGTTTCTTCCTATCTAGAAGGTAAATAAAGAAATACCAGCACAAGGCACTTTATACTCATGTAACTGTGCCCACATGAGGGATTGCCCTGACATAAATATAATCAGTGGCAAACAAAACCTCCACATCCTCTAAGTGATGTATTTAAAAAAAAAAAAAAGGTGTAGAACCAGTCTCCAACCTTCAGTTATGAGGTGTGCATGATTTCCATTCAGAAGATAGACCACTACACATGAAACATTAGACACAAAATAAATTATGGATTTAAAATGCTACATCTAGGAATATAAAGATTTTTTTAAAAAAACTTCAAATGTATTCCCATATTTCAAATCTAAATAAGATAACTATACAGCTCCAACAATTACTTGGACAGTTTAAACAGTTTACATTCATCAGAGACAACAGCACTTTGGTTTACATAATTAGGTTAATATGAGCAATGAAACATTTCTCTCCCTCACATTACATCAAAGTGAAATACATTTAGAATATATATATATATATACTGCCAAGCTGTTCCAGTAAGTGCATTCCATATGAGTAAGAGTAGCTCTTGCAACAGCTACATCGGTTATAGGTCTTTTACAGAACTAAATTAAACCACTTTAAAAAAAGCTTGTTCTGATTCTTTCACGCCTGACCCATTTCTGATTAATCACACAGATTTTTCTGCAGAACATAGCCAAGCGCAAAAAGAAAGTCTGACTTGGTAATGTAGCAAGCCCACTTACCAGATTGCGCAGCATGCCCTGGTTTAACTAGGAAATATTTATTTTAGATTGTCTCCCCACCTTTATAAATCAGACTCAAAACAACAATAAACTCAAGAACCCAGATTAACTGGAGTTCAAGACATGCAACGGCAGTTAGAGAACATTGAAAAGCAACCAATCTGACAATCATCAAAAATTATTTTACATAACTTTAAACAATCTGCAACTCAACCTCTGCAATTTATAAACAGCATTGCCTCCTACAGAAAGAAGTAGTTACTCCTAGATATTCTTGCAAAGCATTTATCCAGTGCCTGCGTCTGACTCAAATATGCGTCATTGGAGAGGATGAAGAGATCTCCCCCCAGCAAGATATTTTGCTTGGTTATTTTTTATATGGTTATTTTTATTAGCTTAAATTAGCTTGTGAGTAGCACGAGAGTTATCAAAGACTATACCTGCCAAACTTGCCTAAGAGAAAGGATGGATAAATAAAAGGCTGGATAAGTTTTAAAAAAGCTGGATAAATAAACAACTGAGAATGGTTTCAGAGGACAAAGTTCCCAGCCTGATGCATTAAAGATATTACAGATTATTACAATATTTTAAAAAGCTGACATCCAACTGTATGATTTCCAATTTAATTACTATTTGGGAGATGAAAATATAGCCTTCATCGCTGCCCTTTGGTAGGCTGAGGGTTTTGAGAAGTTAATGTATTCATTTAACCTCATTTTTCCAAATCTGCAAATGTTCCTGCGTTGAGCTTGTAATACAATACCAAAACTCAAAAAAAGGAGCATATTAGCTGCTTAAAATACTATCATTTCCTTGCCAGAAGCTTTACAAACTAAACACGATTGCACTTTTTCTGAATCCCAGTCCTGCAAGGTGCCCAGCATCCCTGAGGGACACAGAGGACACTTGCTCACTTGAGGTACTGGGCTTTTAGTGGAGGATAGGTAGGGGATTTTTGAAATTAGTGTTTTATCTCCCTGCATTGCCTTTTCCAAAACAGTGAGTTCATTGCACCCCTTACACTCAGGTCAGCAGGAAATGGGCCCCTGAACCTCTCTGCATTGTTCAGAAAATCTTCAGCATGAGTCATTTTGGTAGTGACTCCTCTGTGACCTGTGGCCTTACTCTTCCAGCTCTGGAGAGGAAACTGCAATCAGTGCCTCCTGTTCGGTGCTGCATGTGAATGGAGACCTGGACTAAACTTTCCAGAAGGCCCTGGAGGAATTCTGCATGCTCCCTCAGACCAATTAAAATACCTCCAGCCCTTGTACATAAAGAACCTTTTCTACCTGCTTTGACCATATGAGAAAACAGTGTCATAAATAAAAGGAAGGTCAACCCAGATCTTGTTAGATGTTGAACACCTTCAGCTCCCACTGAAGAAAAGAGGGAACAGGGCATTCAACAACTGCAGGATTACCCGTTGAAGACCACATCCTAACGGATTAACAATAACCAGGAAGACAATATAATCACCTGTTACAAATTATGCAATCCAAAGCATACAACTTAAACACAGTTCCCCTGTTGGGATTAGCCAAAGTAAAAAGAAAAAAAAAAAAGTCAGCAGATAAAAACATTTACTTTTGCCAGTAAAAATTAAGTTACAGACACCCTTGTTCTCAGGGTAAAATAAACTTAAAATATCTTAAAACAGTGAAAAAATACGAGAAAATTTTATTAAAAATATATGTACTCCTTACTCCAAATTGCTTTGTACAGAAAGGACTTTTTGAAAAAGAAAAAAATAATCACAAACTAAATGCATATTCAAAGTATGCACTTTCTACAGCATATTTGGTAGAAGCATTATTTCTGTAAAACTGAGCAAGAGGAAGTTAGTTATTCAGCTTTCATTTGTTCCCTGACATCAGAAGGCAACGTTTCAAACAAGGTGTCCTCTACAGTGAAACCAGTCCGCTTCAGAGATCTACATTCACCAAGTTCAGCTGGGAGAATTTCAAAGTGATTGCCTTTAATATCCAAGTGGGAGAGGAATACCAAATTACCAATTTTAGGTGAAAGGACTGACAAGTTATTTTTCCCAATTTTCAGAGTCTTAAGTTTTTTGCAAAAGTATAGTTCATCTGGCACACTCTCCACTTTGTTGCAAGTAATGGAAAAGTACTGTAAACTCTGAAGAACTCCTATTTCAGGTGGGATAAAGCGAATGTCATTGTAAGACAAATCCAAATATCTGATTTTGTTGCATAGGAATAGGTGGGATGGAAGAACCTCTATTTTGTTATGGCTGAAGGAAAGCCGTTCGAGACTAGTGAGTTTCTTTATATGCTCCGGGATGTATGTTATACTGTTGTACCACAGCTTTAGGATTGTCAGTTTTCTCAGATGTTGAAAACTTACTATTTCTTCAATTGATTTGAGGTTGTTTTCCTTTAAATCCAATTCCTGAAGACTGAGAAGGCTGAAGACTGCGTGAGGTATGCGTTCCAAATCACAGTGAACCAATTCCAGCTGTGTCAAGTTGACCATCTTCTTCAGGTTGTTGAGCATCACTAGCTTAGTGCCATCATTATGGATGCACAATTTTTGAAGGTGACTTGAAACATCGACAGCAGATTGTGGGATTTTAGACAAATTACTTTTTATGTAAAGAACTTTAAGGCTTTTAAGTTCCCGAAAAGATTCCAACGTAATGTTTTTGGAAATATCGTGACTTAGGGAGCCAATTAAATACAGTTCTTCCAAATTTCTGAGGCCATACATCCAGTGGGGAAGTTCTCTGATGTCATCAAACTTGACGCTCAAGATCTTGAGATTCTCCTTCAGAAACGCCAAGGCAGCGCTGTGGATCTTCACAGAACATTGGTGCAATGAGAGCTCCTGGAGATTGTCCAACTGTGCAATGGTCGCTGGTATCATTACATTGTTAATAATTTCAAGCTTCAAAGACTGCAGCTCAGTGATTTCAAAAACGGTGTCTGGTAGTCCAGAGAGCATGAAAAGCTGTAGCTCCAAATGGCTATGGGAGTTCATCTGTAGCCGCTGTCTCAGTTTATCCGCAGTCCACTCATTGTTTAAGTTCAGCTGTTTCAGCTTATTTTCACTGACTTCAGACAGGAAGACAGCAAACCTCTTGGAATAGAGAGGATCATATTGATCTATCATATGAAGCATAAAAGCAAAGTCGTTCTTGACATCTGGGATATCATCAATTCCTGTCTCTTGCCGAACATATTCGAAGGAATATTCTTTCAGCGAGCGATAGAACAACCAGTATAAAGTATAAAGGCATGTGAGGCCATAGATGCTTACAAAGCACAGGTAGCAGTAGGAGAGTTTAGAGAACAGATGTGCCATCGTGTGATTACAGCAAAAATTCTTGTATCCTGTCATGTCTTCTATATCAACATTACAGACTACTGTAAAATTAACTTCTGAGACGAGTGCTGTGTTGTATGCAATAATAATAAGGAATTTAATTACCTTAAGCACAGTCTGGCGAACATACATGACATAGAGTATATCACCCTCCTCAACATGCAGTCTAAATTTCTTCACCTTTTCAAACAGTGCTTTGGCCTGTTCACCTTCTTTCTTGTCTAATGCCCCAGGCGTTCCCTTATCCACAACCAGCTTCTCAGGGATTGATTTTAAAGACTGTGTCTTGACCAAAGTGCCTTCAGCGCTTGGCTGGATAGTATTAGACTTATTTATGTTGTTCTTCCTGTTATCTTTCTCTTCAGAGTCTTCACCTGATACTTCAGATAAGGCTCTTGTTGTCCAGGGAGAATCAAAACATTTCCCAAGTATTGAAATGAAGTGTTCAATTTTGGAGCTCGACCCAGGGAATTTGAACCAAAAGTTACTACACAGCATGAAGACCAGCGTGTGTATAAGGACAAGGTAAGGGAAGTACTTGGCATACCAGTGTAGGGCACGTTCATAGCACACCTGATTTATAAAGCTGTATTGCTGAAGGTCCAAATCAGTCTTCAGCCCTTTCATTTCAACTGTAGCTGGAGGAGTGGATGGCTTGGGTGGAGGAAGAGGGGTTGTATCTGGGATTGCACTAAACACATTTGAACTATTAGATTGGTTCTGGCAAGGCTGTACTCGTTTTGGAAGGCATATTATCTTGTCTTGCATGACCTGAAACACACAAAAAGATATCTTTTAAGCTGATGTACAAACAATGGTGGCAGTACCACTGGGTAGCTGTCCTTGGAGTTCCTCCAGCTGTCAGGCATTCCGTCCCATAGCCTGGCACTTGATCTCACAGTCTGTGCTATTATTATTATTGTTGTTAGTCCCAACAAGATACTTGTTCTATATGCGAGGAACTAGGTCACCCCTTTTCATCAATGGTTAGCTTTCCATAATTTGGATAAAAGGGCATTGAGATAATCCAGAAAAAGCAGAAGTATGGGTAATGCTTCCAGAGAAGACCAGGGACATCCTGCACTGCTCTCCCCAGAGAAAGACTGTTCTTGACGGTTGTATTCATCCTGGCAAGTGCTACACAGTATTCAGAAAGAGCTTAGGCTTTGAAAGCAGCATAACTGCATTCATGTGGCTTTACACTTAAACTGTGATGTCTATCACACCCAAAATGGCTGACAAAGAGCCAACGCGGGCATATCTATGCTGGGAGGATGCTGTTTATCTTCAGTCTTAATAAATACAGATAGTGATATTAGAGAGTCAATGGCATTTTATACATGTACGCGCATGGACATCATTTTTATTCAGTGTCTCATACAGAGACAGTTCTCACAGTACACACCTGTGGGAACAAAGTACCTGTCCTTGACTGTCTGTAATGCAAAAGAAGAGCAACTTCTTTAATTTGGGCTCGCCATTCACGTTGGTAAACTCAGGTGAGATTGCCTTTAGGGACCAATCACCTTTGGTTTAAGTTGGGAGAACAGTCTGAGTTCAGGGCCATGCTCCCCAGTGGTCTTAATTTTAAAATACTAATCCGTGTGATAAAACAAAAAGATCTGTAATTTGCCTTGAATGACTACCTGGGATTAGCCAAACTAAGAACGTGCCTTCTACTGCAGTATGAATATATCCTTCGACATCGTGGTTGTTGAAAGCACTAAAAATAGGGTATGCAACAAGAGCTTCCAAATGCAGATCCTCCTTGACGATCCACCCTGGTGTAGGGAGATGCTGAGATGAGATCACACGTTTTTAACCATAACTGTTGACACTTCAGAAACTCCTACAATTAATTTTTGCATGTAAATGCTATTCTGATATTTCTTACACTGCCATTAGTTACACTCTGGATTCATACCTCTGGTAGTAAGTTGAAATAAAAAGAACCTGCCCGTTATTTGAAGTGTTTCCATGCATTATTTTCCAGCATGCTTCGTCCAGTCAAAGAACCTGCCCGTTATTTGAAGTGTTTCCATGCATTATTTTCCAGCATGCTTCGTCCAGTCAAGCAGGTAAACTTAGAAACAACAGACGCTCTACTTCATGTGCTTAAGCAAACACTTAGTTTATTATGCAAAACACAGCACTGTACAGAGAGATTTTTAAACATGGACATCCTATCTTTTCAACTGAAAATATTTAAAATGGTGAAGACAGGCGAAACCATAGTTGATTTCACATGAAACCTGGGACAAGGTAAGTGAAAATCTTAGGCCATATAGGTGAGCAAATCCTCCTGAAATACGAGCTTTGTCAGTGTGTCCCTTTAGCTCCATTTCTGAGTCATGCCAAAATACATGAGACCCACGTTTGAGCCAGTACTACAACTTTCTGCTCCTGTGGAGTCCATCCCAAACAGTACTTTCCATTTCTTTTCAGCTTTTGGCTCTTCAGCAAAATTTAGCTACAGTGAGTGACAGTAATGTCAATTGTTTATGCGTCAGCATCCTCAGAGATGCTTTGGAATGGAGGAGGCGTAATATTAGTTGCGGGTGGTGTTAATAAAATAAGCACATGCATTTCAAATCCCTTTGAAACACAAAAGCAAAAAGTATTTACATTTGCCAAATAAAGAAAAACAGAAATTACAGAATCACATTTTTCCAAGCTTCTAAGCAAAAAAAAAAAAGTGGTACAAAAAAGAACTTAATTTGATCATCTGTTTTGTTATGCCAGATTGTGGTGAAAACAGGCATACATGCACAAGCCAAAGCAACAGCTCTTATCTGAGCTGGCATCACTCCACTGACTCTGGTGCAGCTCTACTGATTTACAGCTGCAGAAAGTCTGGTCTGTGTTATTTGATGTTTCTGCCCAAGCAGCTTTAATCCCCAGACTAGCAAATTTTTGCTTTGTTCACTGCAAATTCAAGAGATAAACAATGCAAGGCACTGTCCTCGCGAGGACTGTCCTCGCTTATTGCTCTCTCAGTGCCCCCGAGAGCACCTCCCTCGGCCGATTTACCTGCAGCGTGCACCCAAACACACCGATCATCAGCATGGCGACGGAGAGATAGTCCGTGAACACATCCCACCAGGGCTTCAGCACTCTGAACGCTGGCTGCTGCTCTGAGAACTGGCGAAACTCGGTCACAGGAATCATCCTCCTGGAAAAGAGCAAGGCCAGCGATCAGCCTCCTGCGGCCAGCACCCACCGGTCTATGCGAGACAGTGAGAAAGTTCTTCCGAGAGCTTTGACACAACCCGCTCTGGACATGAGAGGCCCGGGATGTGGCACAAAGTCCCCAGTTGCCTCCCAAGAGGTCCCTCGGACACCCACCTGACAGGGGATACTCGTGCTGCCACCCAGGAGCACCAGGGTCCGTGCATGCAGGGAGACCAACGTGCTCTGCGCTGACTCCCACCCCGCCCGACGGGTCGACACGGCCTTCTGAACGCTGCCAGCTCCGTACGCGCTAGCCTTGATCTCAAAGGCCTGGCTAAAGCAGTTATCCGGTGCTCGGATTTCACAGGCCCGTTTAGCTATCATGTTTCATTCGCTTCCGTTGTATTCATAGTGGTTTCTGGGATGCTCTTGAATATTTGTGTGCATACTCACTACAGTTTTAAATCTACTACGTTTTGAGCGCAAGTTGCTAAAGTGCTTTAGCTAACCAGAACTACAGGCAGTATGGGCAGATCAAGGGCTTTATCTTCACCTCAGATGTCTAGGCTTACATCATCACCTCCTCGGAGAAATCAGCTCCCGCACGAGCATGTACAGACAGACACCGATCTGTAAGTCCGCAGTGAGTTGTGTAACTGAATCCCTGAGATCAAACCAGCACTGAAACTCCCCAGTAAGTTACAGTGGAAAGATAAATCCACATGGGAACGTAACAAAAATACTCCCAAGGACAATTTATGAAGAATGTCCTTTAACTAATATCGGAAACGCCCACCACAATCACCTCATGTCACAGCCATATTTTAAGAGTTTACAGTCCCGGTTCAGCTGTGTGCTGGAACCCATGGGGTGGCTTTGGTGCCACCCAGCAGCACAAAGACTCAGCCATGAGGCTGACACGCTTCCCAGGGACTGGGGGGATTTGGCTCATCCAGAGCCTCATCCAGAGGGAAGGACACTGCCCTAACTGCAAGTGTATGGCCATCTTACGAATGTATCGTTGCTCCCACTGCACCGGCCATACTTGGGTGAAAAGATGGCCAGCTCAACACCCCCTCAAGGAGCACTGTGTCTCTGCTTGCCCAGCAGCTCCTCAGGAGCTGGACCCACCCCCAAAAGCAGCAGCACGCACGAGGTGACGCCTGTAAATGAGCTTGGGTTAATAGCTGGGCTGGGGCTTCACCACTTCCTGAGTGGGGAGCATAAACACCTCCTAGCCCCTGCTCCCTGCCCTCTTTCAACCCCTTTGTGTTGCTTTTAGCATCACTTGGGCGGACAAGAGAGTCTCTGTCAGCTTCTTGTCTTCAGGACGTAGTCCCCAAGACATGACACAGGCTATGAAACCAGGTGAAGCCGTGCACCTCCCTTGCACAGCCAGCACTCCCCTGCAGGACATGCAAACTAATTTATTATTAATTTTATTAAGCTGCCAGCTGGCCTGAACAGCTGCCTGGCGGTAAAGGGATGCAGCCACCGGTACCATGCGCACCCCGGAGCCGCTCCTCTGGTCCACGCATGCTCAGCTGCGCTGCAGCAGGGGCTGGGAACTCTCTTGGACCCACGGCACAGGGACAGCCCTCAGGACCTGCACCACACAGCATAGCTGTTCCATTTGATGGGCTCCGCTCTGTATTTTTAGGGTCCTTTGTTGTGTTACCTGGTCGCTTTATTTCTTGTAAGTGACGTGTGGAGAATTTAAATGAAGGGAGATAGTTCCTGGTGGCACAAATACATGCTACTCCCATCCCTTGTTCTCTTTTGTGGTCACTGTTTGCATAGTGTGACTCCTCATTAGCAGAGTGCACATGCTGTCACCCTGGTTAATGGTCCAAGCGGGGAGACCTGTGCACAGCCAGCCTCTCTGAGCCATGCCAGGTCTGCAGAGCAACGCCACAATCTGTTTGCCACTTATATTTTCCTTTATTATTTTTTTTTTATTTTTTTTTTTAAATGAAACAGTTACTGAACAATGGCAGTAGTACTGCACATAGCGATGGTAAATAAAATAGCAGTGTCTGATGACAGGCTACTTTTTTTTAAGCTTCAGAAAAAATGACATTCACAAGAAGCTTTAAATGGAGATTGGACACGAAGAAGGTAGATAACCATTTTCCAGGATTCTCTGGAGAAACCCTAGTGCTTCTTTCATTGTGACACCAGCACTAAAGAAAAAACACTGGAAAGAAACACAGAGGAGCCTGGGCTTGCCAGCACTGCTGTAATGGCATGACAAAGAGTTACACAAAATTGCGCCGTCTTCATCTCCCTCTTCCCTGTCACTGTTTTCACACTCTGGCTTGTCCAGTGACCAGGAGGACATCCATTAGCAATGGCTTTGGAGCCCCAGCAGAGACACAGCAGGCCCACACAACCCCGACATAACCCTCCTGTCCACAGCAGACACCCAGGGCCACACGCACAAACAAGGCCTGTTGTGATTCTCTCAAAACAAAGTGATTCTGTCAATCTTTACATTCATTTAAACAAATCAAACCAGAGATGGTAAAAATTCCTACTGCAGCCCAAAGAGCCATCTCTGGGACAGCACACCATCCGTTGCAGGTTGCTACCTCCTCTTACCACATGCAGATGGAAGAACATGAGTTTAAAATTTCAGATGGTGGAAATTAAGACAGTGTGACTGATTTCAGCTCGCCTACATTCAAAATGCTATTTAATGGCACAATTTACGGTACCCAAAACGTGAAATGTGACTTAAGTTAAATACTCTTTTAACCCACCTTAGGAAACTTTGAATTCTAAATATTGGAGTAACTTTTCTAATTACAACCAGAATTTGTTCTTTTTTTCTCTATCCTGTATTTCTAACAATCCTCAATCTCTAGAGAAAAGAAAACCGCACATGAGACAGATCCCCTGGCATTCTGCTACCAGTAGGAAATCAGAAAGAAACTCAGATTAAGAGCTGTACTGGCTCATTGAACTGTGCTGCAGAAAAGTGCTGAGAGTTTGCCAGACGAAAAACAAAAACAACAACAACAAAATGGAAGGGGAGAGAAACTAGGAGGTTTTTATTATTTTAAATTTTCTAGGATATAAAGAAGAGTCAATGAATGAAAGTAAGTATGTGATAATAAGATGAAATGCTGGAATCCAGGAAGATGTGTAAACAATACCTGAATCTTCCTGCAAGGGAAAAGGAGGGTCAAATCTAGTACCCTGTAGGCATGTGCAAAGACTTCAAGATAATAAGCAGATACGGCTTTTGCTGGAAACAGAGATGTGGAAGAACACCGAAAACAAAACAAAACAAAACAAAACCCACAACATTCAGGTCCAAACTCTTCACTGATGTAAACAGGAACAGCTTCCAACCAAATAGCAGATATTTACTCCTGCAGAAATCTAACCACAGAAATCAGCTCATGCATGGGCAATGAGAAGCACAGCACGATGACTTAACGTGACCTGAAAGAGCTAAGGAGAATAAATAGGTTCAAGTGGGAAAGGAAAGTACCAGACACAAGTTAGACTTAATAAATGAGAGATTAAATCAGGGGATGACTCCAAAACAGCCACGTCACAAAGCACCTCCTGAGCAATTGGCCTTCACCAGGGGAAACGCGGGGATGCGGTGTGGACACACACTGCAGAACGTAAAGGAAATTCATTAATTAGCTGTCTGGCGCTGGCAGCCCGCAGGAGCGGGCAGGCAGGGCTGCCAGTGGGATCTGCGGCTGTGCCGGGCTTCGTGCTCCGAGGAACAGCTGCGTCAGTGGCCGGACGGGGGTAGGCCGACAGACACGGCTTCCAGCTGCGGCCACCCTGCCGCTCCCGGTGACACCGGCGGACACACCAGAGCCCTCCTGTCACGGCACTGCAGGCTGCCAGAGCTCCTCACCTCGGCCCGTGCTCAGAGCAGCCTGAGGGATGCGGCACTGTTACAGGGTACAGACACGTTAATGCTCGTGGCTGCGCACCTCCGATACAGCCCTCAATAAAAACGCTGTTGGCTCCTCGCGGCTCCCCACGCTTCAGCTATTGCTAGGTGACCGTCGCTATTTTTAAGTAGGTGCTTGTGGAGCGACTTAACTTGTTTTAGGCGGCGTAACTCTGAATGGACACAGATAACTGGGCGTCCCTGCCTCTGTTCCGCCTCTTGGTGCAGGTCTGTCAGACCCCAGACCCCAGCAGGGTACAGCAGGATGGCCGTGGGCTGTCACCTGCTGTCCTTCCCTCGCCGTCCCCAGGCTGGGGACCGGCCTGGCCATGAGGGGGTGGACGACCTCCAGACTGCTGAGAAAGCTGCTGAGCAGCGAGGCCTGCTGCCACCATCCCAGCTATCACATCCTTGCTGAGCAGAGCCCGAAGACGTGCCCCACGCTTTGGGCCCGGCCCGGCCCACCGTCTGACAGAACGGCGGCGGCACAGCTGCTTGTTGTGCTGTATGTGAGAGACCGCGGCTTGGCAGCGCTGTGTTTGTCAGGCTACAGACATTATTCACCAGAAGGCAAGCTCTTTGCCATCTTACTCTTCCAGCAGGTACTCAACCACGTTGCTGTGCCCTCAGGCAATTGCTGTCATCCATCACTTGTTTTAGGTAACATCCACAGCCTCGCACCACAGTCGGGGCCCCTGGGCACTGGGCAGGCAGTTAATGTCAAGGTTGCATCGGTTCAGTTAGGGCAGGGTATAAATAACAGGCCAGAGGGAGAAAGGAGGAGGAACACAGCAGTAGGACAGAGGTAAGGTTGCAGAAATGGTTTAGTTTAGAATGAGGAAGCACAAGAAGTTGGTGATATCTCTTAAGCTAACCAGAAAAGATGTGAGCATTATTCGCCAGCTGACACTGAACCACATTTCCCTGCCATTGCACCGACCCCATCTCGGGCAGAGGACCGGCACTACCACCTCCTAAGCTCAGCCCTGGGCACCGCAGCCATGGCCCCGAGCCGCTGGCAGAGACGGGTTTCCGCAAGAGAGAATTTATACTGGGACCATGCAGTGCTTCACATCAGAGATCTATCAAGGGGGGAAAGCATTGGGCTGGGTAGAACCAGCTCTCCTTGCTGTTTTAAACATATTGCATGTGTTAGGATAAATTATGAAATGCCTTTTGGGAATACCGCTGCAAGTAGGTCTCTGGGCTGGTTCCCATACATGATTTATAGCATATTCATCTTCATTAAAGGAACAGAGCACAGCACATATGTAACAGAGGCCACAGCAATTACAGGAAGCGACGAGCTCGTGACTTGGTGGCAGGGACTTGCTGAGCCCTAGGGCACATGGGACTGGCATCACGCATCCCCAGCGCCCTGCAGCTGGCTGTAAGTGGTCACCGCTCCACAGAAATACTGTCAAGTCACTTCTCAGGTGGCACCAAAAATTGTTCTAACCGCTTCTAGAAACAGGCTTAGGGGAACAGCACCGGACTATGCATGTTACAGAAGTTGCTGTCTTTTTATTTCAAACTTTCCAGACCCCTATGACCCAAAATTTGGCCTGTGTATTGGGGAAGCATTTTTTACTGCACTGTAAACAGCTGCCCACAGCTGACTAATTTTAATTTATAAACCTTGGAAACTGTGGTTTTGCTGGTTGTGGCAACTACAAAGGCTGATCCTCGTCTCCAGCGCTTGCCCTGGAGTCCCCCACAGCTCCTGGCACTGCTTGTGCTGGCACCGCAGACATAGATAACGAACCCATTCCACTTCGTCACCTAACCGAGAGCGGAACAAAAGTGGGCCCAGTGACAAGGCCTCCAGTCTGAAACAGCACTGATTACACTAAGGGGGAAATAAGATGATAAGGGCTGGAATTAGCAACTCCTAATTCCCAAGAGTTTGATGCCGTGCCCTTATCTGTGTTCTTACAGAAATCGTACGTGCGGAGGAATGGTATCTGAACTGCCCTGACACTGAGCTCTGGTAATTACCCTGCTATCTGTTTGCGCTGACCAAGATGTCCAGCATTTGGTCTGCTCCCATGTAACAGACAGTAATACCTTTACTAGTAATTTCTCCCTGGCTTTGAAGCGTTGCAGGAAACTAGTGTCCCCGTCAGGCTCTACAGCCATTGGTGTTTCCTGTAAAATAAAATAAAAACTGTCTTTTTGGGGTGGGGGGGGGGTGAGGGGGAAGCGGGGGATGGAAAAACTACTTTGAAAACCGAGTATTTGGAAGTACAGCAAAAAGGTCTCGCATGTTGC
This sequence comes from Anser brachyrhynchus, assembly GCF_964034855.1. Taxonomy (NCBI): domain Eukaryota; kingdom Metazoa; phylum Chordata; class Aves; order Anseriformes; family Anatidae; genus Anser; species Anser brachyrhynchus. The sequence continues at coordinate 16,586,379 of NC_137702.1, read as the reverse complement.
CATTTCTTCAAACATGATGGGCTACTTTTTGTTCTGTTGATCACAGCAGAGGTTTTCATAGGAAGAAGTACCATCATTTGGAAGAAATACAAACAAATGATGCTGTTGCTTAAACATAAATCCCACGTTGAGGAACTGGAAAGTCATTAAAAACAATCCATTTGCATCCAAACAAGTTATTTTTAAGAGACGTATGTTTACTGTATCGTCAAACAAACCACTTGACATTTGTCTTCTCGGGGATGAGGCTGGCAAGGAAATGTGGCCAGAAGAAAGGACAGAGCATGAGTCAGGACTCCCATCAGGAGGTGGCCATGGACTCCCTGCCTTGGGCACGCCACATCGCCCTGCCGTGCCTCCAGCTGCAAACAGAAAGGTGCCTACTGCCTTTACCGGGAGGGATGAATACAAAACCACAATATATTGCTTTTTCCAGTTCTCTGCAAGTGATCGAGTCTGAACTCACAGCAAGCCCAAACTCCTCTGCAAAGCCACCGGAGCTGTGCTGATGCTGCACGTAACAGCAGCCGCCGTTAGGCTGCCGTGCGGGGAGCGGACAGAACACAGCCAGCCCGTAGGACGCGTTATTCCAGCACCCACAGTTTGGTGGCCCTACAACCCGTGCCCTGCCCAACGCCCGCAGCCAGCGTCGTGGGTTCAGAGGCAGCAGTGACCGCCCCGTCCCTGCTGCGGTGCCCGGGGAGCCGCTCCCAGCCCCGAATCCAGAGCTCGGAGCAGACCTGAAGAATGTAATGAGGAAGCGACTTTAATAATTGCGCGTCAAAGTATACGCTGCAATTTCCACCTACACATCCAGTAAGCGCCGCCTTGGCGACGGCATCCCATACAATACCCTTGTTGTTTTAATTGAGCCTCGGTCCTTTTTCATGCATTACACACCAAAAATACTTCCTATTGTCAGCAGCTCTTTGACTTCTGTTTGGTTGGACTGAAGACAAAAAAATGTCCAGGGCCAGATTCTGCCAGATAAAATCTCAGTGGAATCGATAGCAGCTCTTTTGTACCATAGCACTGTGTGGAGATCTAGCTTTGCTGAACTCTTTGTCCAAATTTAAAGAAAAGTGAACTCTACATTTCCATGGGATACTCTCCACTTTTGGGCTTTGGCAATCACATTCTTAGTTTATCAGGGCTATCACTGAAGCCTAGGGCCCTCTTTCCAGAGCTGCAAGATGTTCTTAACGCACATGAAAACCTTTAACAGCAAACCCAAGAGCAAGAAACTATCCAGAAAGTACTATTTTAGTACTGCTGAAATACGTCTGAATGATTGAGAAAAGTAAATGCTGATCAAGTTTTAATCGAAGCTACAACAGGCTTTCCACAAACACTTACTGATATACTCAGGTAATGAAGACAGGAACCATGTCATAGGATAGAAAATATTACATAAACTAGTGCCAGTGATTATCAAAGGAATATTCAGGGACTCCAGGCTAAAACAAGTGCTCAGAATAAAAAATGTTCAGATGATATAATTAAAAGTTAATTCCTAATTGGGACATGTAGCACAAAGAGTCCATTCTGAGTCTAAGCAGTTCAACCATCTGAGAAGTTAGTTAAAAACTTTTTATGCAGTGATTGAGCCAAAAACATTAAAGAAATGCTGCTTTCATGATTTGTGAGACTACTTCGCATAAGGGATCTTTTCTGCTCCTGCTCGCATGCTACACAAGAGAGCTTTCTAAACTTTGCAATAGTCTCGTAAAACACAAATCCCCAAACGCCCAAATAAACATGCGGGTATTCTCAGCCTGAAGCACGGCTGATGCATTTTCCTGCCCCCAAACCATCCTTTGTGACAAAAATCCCCAGCAATGAAAACATAGCTCAGTCCCACCTGCACTCCTGAAAAATGGAAAGGATAACATATAGAAACTCAAGCACGGGTATTCTTATAACGGGTATGATCATCTTGTTCAGATGCAAACGGGTAAGATAAACACGAACAGCTACAGAACCCGAATTGCTACTCATGCAGGAAGACTTTTAAAGATCACAAACCTCAGAGGTCTGGGAAACCAGAGCTACCTGCCTAAATTCTTTACCAGACGTTTTCAGTGCTGCACCCAGCCGTGGCCCGCTGGAGGGATTAGCTCGAAACGCACTCCATCAGAAAGCCTGTCGGTGCCCCACAGGACGAAAGGCTGTATCCACTGAGCCCCAGCTTCGCCAGATCAAAGCCATCGCACAGGGCTCGGACGGGGCTGCGGCAGGCGGGGCCTGTTCCGACAATACCGTCCACAAACACCCACTTTCGCCCTGTGAGCTCGCATGAGAACAGCCTACCACTGGGACTACTGCTCAGGCACATACGCTGGCTGGCAAATAGAGACACCTGACAGTGCACTCTCAGAACACCGAGCCGCTTCCTTACAGCAACCCCTGCTCCCGAGCTGCCGCAGGGCGACGTGAAGCCGGCACGTGTCAGCCCCTCACAGCGCAGCGGGCAGGGGCAGCACCCGACCCGTGCTCTGCTTCACCACCAGCTCCAGAGCAAGCATGCGGTCCAAGCTCCTACCTTGTTTCCAACGGTGAGCAAATGAAACTGGAAGTGTTCTCAGCACGTCAGCAGTCTCATTGCTGGCTTGTTGAATTTTGGATTCCCATCGACACAAAATCACTGGGTGCTATTGCCACTGAAGGGAAACGTGGGCTGGTGTCTCGCTGGTTTCAGCGGAGCATCCCTTAGTCCAGGATTTGAAGTTGGTATACAAGGCTGGGCGCTGCTTGCCTAAGGGTCAATGGAAAAGTTGAAAGCTGACTCCGGCAGAGAGAGAAACATGCCTTTTATACCACTCTGCAGGAGCAGGCTCTGCCACCCGCGCTGGTTCAGACCCCGGGGATCTCCACGCTCACCCCAGCAGCAGTGCCAGCAACTTTCCAGGAGAGCCGTGACATGCTGCCCTGCAGGGGGCATTTCTTTCACCGCTGAAACACCAAGAAGCAGACCCTACACATTACTACAAGCCTATCCGAGATAACACAGCCAAGAACCCTGCACTCCAGCTTAAAGCAGGATTCTCCCAAATGATTAGAAAATGCACAAAGCACATACATGGCACCGCCCTACCTACCTGATCAAACACTCGACTGCAAATCAGCCCTTCATGGAAACAGCCGACACAACCTCCACACTGGAAAAAAACGGAGAAAAACCCCACCATCCCGATCCAAGCTTCGGGCTCTCCGGATGATGCAGCTCTAGGGTCTGTCCCGTGCCTGACCAGACACTGCATCAGGCACTGAGGCACCAAAGGAGCGCGGTGCAGGAAGGCTGAGTCAGGGCTGCCAGCCTCGCAGGCAGCCCGAGATGCTGTGCCTGCCTGGGGACGGGGCAGCACTGAGCCTGCCCTCCGCTGCAGTGGGAAGCGACACAGCAAATGGCACTGTCGCATCTGCCCAGGGAGCGAACCAACCCTCCCATCTTCCTCGGGGGACAGAGGTCTCAGGAACACAGGACCCAACCAAAGCCACTGTGCTATGGCTTGAGCTTGCACCAGAGCTGGGTCACACAGAACCGCTGGGCGCGCAGCTCGGGGATGAAGCAGAGAGAAAAGTTTCCATTATGTCGAACACATGAAATCCAACACTGGCTAACAGTCTCCTGACAAACCATTTCGGAAAGAGAGCGGCTTCTTTGCTGTACTAAGATTTTGGGGGAAGTATCTTAGAGTTCCTGTCTTTTCTCCCTGACGTACAGTGTTTCCTCTTCAGACGGTTCTTTACCACACGCCCCCCTCCGCTGCCCTTCAGAGCTCCCTGGCAGCGAGGACAGGATCTTTTCACTCAGTTTTCTCAAGATGGAAAAGAAAAAACTGTAAAATCCAACTCTAGCTCCTGCTATTGTGAATTGTTTGGAGTACCATTGGAGATTTTTCACTTCCTGCAGCATTCAAAGAGGCTTGGGCTGGGAAATGCCTTTTTGGCAACAAATAGGGGCCACTTGAATCAATGTTAAGGGGTCAATGCACAATCGGGGGAACTGCTGCTCCCAACAGCCTCCGGCCCGGTTTGTTTCGGACCCCGCGGTCACTCGGGTGACCCCCATGCCGTGTCACCTCCCTGCCGCCGGCTGTGACGCTGTCCTGCTCGCGGGCAGAGCCCTGACCAGAGGCCTCCAGCCCCAGGTGGCGGCTCCAGCGGTGCTGCCGCAGGAAGCAGCCCGGGCTGCTGCGGGATCTGGCTGCCCGACAGCGCCGGACGCTGAAGCGAGGAACTTCGGCGGAGTTCAGGAGTCTCCGATGCCGGTCTTCTCTGGCAGGCAGCGCTGGCCATGTCCAATGCCGGGCACACAAAGCAATGGATTTTTAGGGTTTCTGTCAGAAAGTTTCTTCTTAAAAGTTATTCCAACAGTAAACAATTAAAAAAAAAAAAAGCCACCACAGAACGGTGTTATTACTGTAAAACCTACAGCAGGGCCTGTAACTACCCAGACGGGAGGAAAGCAGCATCACCGCTGCCACACATTTTAGCAAACTCAGAGCGCAACTGGAAAAGGAAATGATTCAGAAACCACAGGTGCTCAGCGCGGGCTGCTGCGCCTCGCTGGCAGCCCTGGGCACAGGCGAGGTGCCGGGAACCCGGGGCCGGGTCGCGCCGGGGAACTGGCTGCGAGCGGAGCTGGGCCCGGCCCCGGCTGCCGACCGCGGCGTGTCCGGGGACAACGAGAACGGGCCCGGGGCCGGGAGCGCTGCCCTCGGACTGCTTCCATCGAGCCAGAAAGAAAAGTAAAAGCGGCTCTGAAATCGCAGGGGGGAGGGGAAACGTGCCCCCTCGGCTGAACAGGGAAGGCATTTTTCCCGTGTTCCCCGCACTGCCATCTTTTTTCCTCTTTCCCCCACCACCCCGCAAAGCAGCCCTCTGCCTCCGCGGGCTCTTCTCCAGCACCCCGCGGGGCTGCAGCGCTCCCGGGAGCGAACGCGCCCACGTGCGTGGTGAAACCCCGCTGCTCGCCAACCGCGCGTCCGACCTCGGAGCAAGCGATTACCAAAACCCCACCGGGCCACAGCTCGCACGCCCGTTTCTGCACGTTCCCCCGCTTCCACGCGTTTTCTTCCCAATGAAACCCTACCAGACGCACCCTGCAGCCTTCCCCAGCCTCTCGCCGTGCTCGGCCAACTCTCCCCGGCGAGCTGCAGCGGCTGCGGGCGAGCACCCGCCAGGGCAGGGCGAGGCGAGGCGAGGCGAGGCGAGGCGGGGCTGCCCGCAGCCGGTGCAGCAGCACCGGGACGCCCCCGCTCCGTGCCCCCGGCGGGCTCGGGAGGGCCGCGAGCCCCCAGCACCGCCCCGGGGCCCCGCTGCCTGAGCCGCGGGGGAAGAGCCGGCGGCCGGAGTCCCCCGGAGCCGCCCGCCGGGGCTGCCTCGTCCCGGGGAGAGGGCAGCGCGGAGCCGCCGGGGCTCGGCACCTCCCGGGGCCGCCTCCGCCCAGCGCCAGGCCCCGGGCACGGAGCCTCCCGGAGCCCGCTCCCGGCGCCGCGGGGCCTACCTACCTGCTGCCTGCCGGCTCGGCGCGGGGTCACGGGCGGCGGCCGGCCGGCCGGGCGCTCATGCCGCGGTGCGGAGCGGTACGGAGCCGAGCCGAGCGGGGCCGGGCCGGGCGGGGCCGGGCGGGGCGGGGAGGCCGCCGGCAGCCGCGCTCCGCCCTCGCCGCCGCGGGGCCACGTCTCCAGCCCGCGGCAGGCGGCGGGGCCGGGCCGGGCAGCGCAGCCCCCTCGGGCCCGGCCGCGCTCCGCCCCGGGGCCGGGGGGGGGAGGCCGCGGCGGTCACCGGCAGCCGGCGCCTCCCGGGGGGGGGCGGCCCGCGGCCCGGCGTGAGGCGGCCGGGAGGGGTCCGGCCGCGGGGCGGGTGGCGGCGGGGGGAGCTGGGCGAGGCCTCGGCCTCGGCCTCCGGCGGGGCGGCCTGGGAAGGCTGTGAGGAGAGCGGGCTGGCAGCGCGCTGACAGCGGCGAAGCGCCTCAGAGGGTGACAATTGGAAACACAAACTTGCAGCCCGGCGGTTCACAACGCGGACTGCAGGCTGCTGCTGGAAGGAGCGGCGTGCTGGAAGGGACTTCTGCCCGGCGCTGCCAAGGAGGATTTACGGCTCTGGCAGAGCCGGGACGGGACCGGCTCAGCATCAGAGGGAGGTGCTTGCTTTTCCTCCGATGACTTGCCCCGAGCCTTAGGGATAGCGTGTGTATCCCCGCAGGGACACGCAAATATGTAAACACGGAGAAACTCAAATATATAACCCCCCTGGGGGGAGTTAATGGAAACAAATACGCCATGAGGCATCACAGCTGTCTTACTGCAGAAACGCTAACTGGATCGGGATGTGGACCCGGGGGCTGCTGCGGGGAATTCTGGCTTCGCGTCCTTCTGAGCCATCTGCTTCGGGGCTGCTGAGGGCAGGCGCAGGTTCCTCATCCGGGAGCCGCTGATGCGATTTATAGCAGTGGAAGTTCAGCTCATCGTCCGACCGAAGCGTTAGCTTAAGTGCTTCGCTGCACAGGGCCGCTTCCCTCAGCCGAAGCCCCCGGTTGGGTTGTGTTTTCTGAGGAACCTCAAGAACCAAGGGGCTGAAGCTGGCGCAGCTCCCTCCTGGTCCTGCGGAGCCGCCAGCCTAAAAGATTTCCGCAGTAATTCACCATTATATAATTTTAATGCTTGTCCCCAGGCACCGGGGGATAGGGCAGAAGATTAAAACAAATGAGCAAGATTTCCGTACGGACAAATGCCCTGGGTTTCTTTTTTGAGCTAAAGAAACCGTTACCGTGACTGCTGCATTCATTTTCTTTTTATTGGTTTCTTTCCATTACTCTTAACTCCTGGCAGCAGCTTAAGAGAATCCCTCCCTGTCCTGGATGGTTTCTTCTTTCAGCCATCTGCAGTTGTTCTGTTCACCCTTTCGTCATCACTTCGCTCATTTAGTCTTTTCTCATAAGGCAGTCCCTCCCGTTACCTAATCACATTGCTGCTTTTCCCTGAAGTCCCTCTCAGTTGCTCATTTATTTCACAGTGACATGGTGGCCAGTAAGCCTGCCATTGTTAACGTTTCCTGTTGTGGACTTTTGGGCTATTTTTGTTCGGAGTTGCTGATGTACTCTGAGCGCTGAGCTAAACTTCCCGAAGAAGAATAATCACAGGCAAGGTCACTGATACTGCAACAGAAAAGACAGTCCATGGATAATTACACCCGGTGGGATGGAGGCTTAGTGCGCTTCTGCTGCATGAGCTTTTGGTGGGAGAAGGCCCAAAATTCACATCTGAAATTATACACATTCCTTTGCTACCTGCAAAAAAATGTGTAATTTATTTGGAAAGTTCCCCCATTGTTTTAAGGCCATCCAGGCAGTTGAAGCCTGAAGTCCTTTGGGGGTCTTTATTTTACTGAAAGCATCATTTCTACCACAATGAAACAGGATTCAACCATGTGTGTGACTGCAAGTTTGCTTGCTTTGATTTCAGATAGCCTCTTTGTTTTCCACTGACTCCAAAGGAATGTGGGACAGGCCACCTAAGAAATGCCATTGCTGCCGACTTCGTGCATTTGCCTTTTTTGTCAATTGGCCTATTCTATCATTCATATTTTACAAATTCCGGAAGTGTTATTGCTGCTACTGTGTGCTGCCTTGCAGCATTTACACTGCAACAAAACCAGTGCAGCACTGGTTTGCTCCGAGTTAAACCCACGGCCGACCAGCCGGCCGCAGGGACAGCCGGCACCGTCAGCCCTCACCCCGCTCAGCTACACACGGTCTGACTCCTTGGCCTGATCCAGGGTCGGGATGCGCAGTGCCAGCACAGCATCTGCTGGGATACAGCCCTAAATTTCCTATTCCCCCTCAAAATCCCCAAGCCTCTTGGCTCCCGAGAGCAGCCCTGAAGTTGGGGACAAGGGGATGGTGCCGCTCAGAGCTTGGCAGATCCCATCTCCCCTCAGCCTCAGGAGAGAAACTGGGGCAGGAGAACAGGGGCTAGAGTGCAAGAGCTTTGACTATACTTGGAAACAGACCCACGATGAAAATGCTTTCCATCAGTCATCTCTTTCCAACAACTGTTGAAAACAGCATAATCTGCTAACACAGAAAGCTAAATTGCTTTCAGACAAAGTACTGAAAAATTACTTCTGTGATTTAACTCGCGTCCAAGCTGCAAGCTCTGACAGCTCTAGTGCTTCTCAGCTACTTGAAGTTTGTCAGTTTATCTTTTCCTCTACTTTGCTCTCCTCCAGATTTACATTTTAACCCTTCTCCCTCCACAGCAGTGTTTTTGAAACACGACTTAGATTTTACACCACCAGATGCTTAAACAACAGCAATGTCCTGGAAATGCAGACTTTTAAAATAGATCACGTGGATGCTATGGATTGAATCCAGGTAGGAGAAGCAAGGCTTCAGAGCAAGGTGAGTAGTATGCTACCATTTCTTAAGCCTGCAACATTTTTATTTATTTATTTTTTTTAACATATTAACAGCTACTTTAATCAGAAGGAAAACACAAGAGGATTTTTAATCTCATGGACTCTTTTGTTGTTCCTAAGTAAAAAGGAGCCACATTCAGCACTACTACAATTACAGTGAAAGCAGTACAATTATGTCAGGGAAGAATTTGGCCTAACTAGTTCTCTGTGGAGTGCTGTATTGACAGCACTCCCCATGTACCTTATATTGTTCAGAAAACAGAGAGCAAGAGACATGCCAAAAGAAACAGGACTAACTCCCATTTTCTGACCTTTGGCTGAACTGGAGCTCCTGGATTTGAAAGGCGCCTTACCTCTGTTAGGCTTCTGATCGTTAGGTTTTCTTCAGTGATCTGTCTGCAAACTTCTTGACTGGGGAGCCGTGCAGCTACGCTCGGTACACCTCCTGCAGCTCTGAGCCACGTGCTTCACAGGATGCAGCACCTTATCATCTAATTTTAGAGGTGATGCAGTAAGGGGGGGTAGCTCACAAAAGGCAGGAGGGATGGAGCCCAGCAACCAGAGCTCAGAACAAGCACTTTATAATTGCTAAACACCGCTATCCAAACAGTGGCTGTTCTTATTACTACCAGTGCATCTTCATTGGTGTGAGCAAATAAGCAAGCAGGAGCAAGGACATCTTCTGGGGGAGGATTTTAGGACGAGGGGTAGCTGGGGCAGCCCGGACACCTTTGGCTGCCTAAGGTCCTGCCTCACAGCCTTCCCCTAACTCTGCCCCCTCTGACGTTCCCTGCTAAACTGCTCTAGTTGCTCTCACATACGCACTGGTTTTTTTTCTTTTCTTCTATGGGCACCTTCTCTTACCCTCATTCACGCATCAGACGGCTTAACTCAGGTGATCACTTTTCTCTTACACTTGGTTTTCTCAACAGCCTCCTACCCCTCACAGAAGCCAGACCACGATGCTCACAGAGCCAGCCTGCTTGTAACCAAATTAACGCACAGAATATAAATTAGTACAAAACGGCTCTGCTTAGAGGGGAGTGTCTGTTTGTCAGAACGGTGACATACCCTGACTGGTATCCTGGTTGTGATGCTCTATGGGACTGAATCACTGGCTCCGTGGCACACTCCCCTGGTTTACATCACGGAAAGAGGTAACAGACTGGCAGTTATGGTACACCCTGCATCATGCTTTGTGCTTGGATCTTTCAAAGATGAACCCATTTTTTTCTTGTGACTAGACCTCAGCTTGCATTTTTTTCCCTATGCCCCCCCCCCATGAAATTCCACTGTCAGACTGCTCATCTTTTTGTCCACTCTTTCAACAGTTATTTGCAGATCTTTTACTGCTAGCAAATCTGTGTCAATAAATAAAATTAAAAACAAACAGTGTGCTCTCAACGAAAATATCCTCTTACACATCTAACAATGATAAAGTAAACATTTGAGAAACAGGTCCCTGAACTTCTGTGGTATTTTAAAAGACATCTCAAAATAAACAAAAAGAAATGTTTATTGATCATCTGGAATTTTTAATTTCCTATTTTGCATGGGAACCTGAGTAATCAGACATATGGTATGCTTATTAGCCAGGAAAGGGTCAGGATTAGAACAGACTCTCAGAATTAGAAAGTACTAAAATATAGCAGCAATCTTGGCTGCCTAAACTTCAAATAAACAATGCTTTGTGTTAATCGCTGGAACAGATCAACACTGAGAAAAAACACAACTAAATGATTCCCTGAAATTTGGTGCCTGACAGGGGAGAAGGCTTGGTGGACTGGGGATGAGCTAGTCAAGTTACCCGCAAAGGTGATTAGCTGATACAGACATAGCTAGTAAGGAACAAAATGTGAAGTGTTTTTTGGTGGCTTCTCTGTGAGCTCAGGAGCTCTAAGAGCCATGGGATTCTGCATGGGATGCAGAAGTGTCAGGTCAGATAAAAGCAATCACATCTTGGATTTATAATGCCACTGAGATACTAGGCACTAAAATTATGTTCTGGCACAGCGTGGAAGCACAGCTCTCAGGCCATCCTGCTGCCAAAGGAGGCACAACAGAATGAAAACCTCCCCATCACGCTAGCTCGATGCCAGTGATTCTTTAAACCAGTAGTGTAACAGCAGAAGACAGGTCCCAACATTTTCCTGTGTCATTAGACGAGGCCCTCGCACCAGATGAACGGATGCATGCTTTGCTGCCTGCATATGACACAGGTCCAGGCCTACACTACTTCCAGCAGAGGAAGCCAGCATACATCCTGTCATGGGCTTTGTGCTTGTTCATCACTGACAGTTGCTTACGTGGAATGCATCTGACCCCACTCCAATTATTAATGTTCAGACTTGCCCATATTTCAGCGCACACAGTAAAGAGGTGTTATTCCCTGTGTTGTTTTTCAATCGCAGTTTTGAGCCTTGTACTTTACTACAAATCAATTTGAATCCAACTCTTAGGAAAAAAAAAAACAAACAAAAAACTTAAGTTCACAACTTCAGCTCTGGCTATTTCATGCTTCTTCAGGAGGGAACCAACCCAGAAGACAGAATACTCCATTGTTTCAGGACTTCGGTAAAAAAAAAAAAAAGCCCCAGTGGGCAGAGTCTCTGAAGAGGGTGACTGCACAGGAAAGTGAGCAGCATTAGGGAACTTGTAACAGCCTTTCGACATGAGTGGGCATCAATACAGCAACCTGTAGACAACACAGTCAGTCAGTCCAACTATTCAGCTGCCATACACAAGACACGCACCTTCTTTTTCATTTTCACTTTCTCCAGGTTGTTAAAGGTTGGCTCTCCACTGCGACTACACCTGATTCAGCTACATCAGCAACTCCACGTTCAAGTCTGTCTTTACCTCTAGAAGTGCTTTTCAGTCCTCTGGGCCCTGGCTATGAGCCGTTCACACAGTTGAAAGTGTGCAATCCAAAGGCTTCACTCTTCCCTTCTCTCAGCTGTTAGCGTTCCTGGTGGATGCAATTTGCAGAGTTGTCCAAACAGTCCAGGTTACACTGCCAGAAGTCTGTATCTGTATGAACAACTATCCCACCTAAGTATTTAGAGTTAAGGCTGTACGTATGTGGGTACATACATGTATGCTTACTAAAACAAGCCTGCGTGCAGCTGAGATGAGAGAGAGGATTGCTTCTTGTACCACAAACTTAAGGAGATGAACCCAAGCTAGCTGCTGGCTGGGCTGTATACAGTAAGATGACTGTTCAGCAAAAGGCTACAGATGTGTTTATACCAGAGACCTTTAATAGCCACCAGACTACGCAGTAGACAACTTCCCCTTTAGATTGGCTAGTAACAATTTAAGAGACTGAACCGTGCATTTTTCTCTGCCTGGCTTCATCTGCTGTATGGCACTTTTAGAGCGCTGCATATGACAAACCTTCCAGGAATCCCAAACGCAAATGGAAGCTCCACTGAATCATTTTAAGCAGCTGAAGAACACCATCAGCGAGGCCACACAACTGTGTGGAATGTGATGGATTTCCAGGAATAGGATTGTTTCCCGGAGATTGTGTAAAATACAAGCAGAACCAGGGAACAAAGGTAACGCCGATGGTCTCTGCACTACGAGGCTATTTTAGTTTGTGAGAAGAAGAATGAAGAAAGCATACTTTACCAGGCTAACAGGAAGCCTTTATGTCAAAAGCAAACCATGAAATAAAACAGTACAAACTGATCTCAGCATAAGATGTTAGCTGTCCGTGACTTTATCTTATGAAATCAAATCCATTTTTAGCTTGAACTCACTGCTAATGGAAGTGTTAAGAGCTCTACGTAAATGCTTCCATCCAGCAATAATAAAGGAGTAACTGGTGGTCATTAGATACGAGGACAGAGGCAATAATTCTATATAAATAGGTTAACTCTGCCGTTCTGAAAGGAAAGAACAGTGCATCTGGGGGTGCAAAAGCAAGAGGAGACATCCATTCAGGTTCATGAAGAAATCCATTCTGCTGCCTTGATTCATGCTGACTAGAAACTACTCTGAAGCAGCGGAGAAGCAGAGCACTGTCAAAGCAAAGTACCACACAGCACGAGCAGGAGCGTGGCCTCTGGATATAATGAATGCAAACCTCCCAGTCAAAGCCTTCTGCTCTCTTCCTTCAGGGAACCTCTGCTCCAACATGCCGGAGGAAATCTTACTTTTAAATAAGGTCAGTCTCAGAGGTGCAAATCTAGTATGTTTTCAACCCCGGAAATATTTGCTTCTCAGCTTTATCAAGCACAGCTCAGGTCCTGAAACTGACTACTGGTGAGTAAAGATTGCAGCTTCTAATAAGAAATCAAGTATCAAATCCAGGTGACTTCATGCTTACTGCACAGTGCTTGCATACTGCAATTTCTGATGGTCTTTTCACCATATACAAAGATGCCTGTTTTTCTGTTGTTACTTTTTGGTCCAGCACAGAGAGAAGCAGGAATATGAAAACCCACTTACATGAGTCCAAGGATATGCAACCAGTTACAGACAGCTTATTGATGTTTAAGCAGCAAACAGAGACATGATACTACAGTTACTTTTCATATCTATGTATTGCAAAGAACAGCCTGTGTCCACACAGCTAAACTCCCTTATTGCCACCACCAGGGCTAAAATCAAACTGCCAGCTGGCCTGTGCCAACCAGAGCCATGCTTGCACGCTGTTGGGAAGGATGCTGACTGGGCCAGAGCTGTGCTGTGGACAACATTACAACTTGCAGTATGGATACAGCAGATGCGAGTGCTTTGGCTTCCGCCCCAGGCCTATTTAGCTTACCCATGCACACACACGTAGCCTACACAGCTGCAGAAATATTTGCAGACATAGGAGGGAGCAGAAAAAGGGCAGCAGGGCTACCTCCCTCTGCTGTACCATCAGTTTGTGCCAGCTCGAACTATTCAGGGAATTTCAGCTGCAACAACACCATATGACAGCTAAACAGCCCTCCCCCAGACTCGCATTCAGAAGAAACACAGGTGTCAGTCTACGAAAGGTGATGCACCAGAAAACAGGAACTGAACATTTCCCACCAGCACCTACACTTTGCCATCACATCCACAGCATCTCTCTGGCATGGACTTCAGTCTCCTCATTGCTGTGGGACTCCCCCCATGCAAGGCACCACCATGCAAAGATCCTGAGCTAGTCCAGATGAGCTGGAAGCACTGTCTGGCACAGCCCAGGGCACAGCTTGTAGCCCAGAAGCAGCAGAGGTGCATTAGCTAAGAATGAGAAAACAGGACACAGCACCCTGGTTAGGACGGAGGGCAGTTTGCATTCCCTCTCCTGGCAAGTCTCTTGACTGCAATTAGGAAAACAACTCCTATAAGAAAAAAAGTGTTTGTAAAGTACTGTTTTTGTTCTTTTCTTTCCAGTGTAAGAAATACCAGCTTAAGTTCCATAAATTTGTCAGGAACACCACACTTTTATGAAAAAACATGAACACAGTAAATTATGACCAACTTCACAATAAAAGGAACAACAACAAAAACCCTGCCTAGGTAAGGCCTTGAAAATTCCACTCAGGCAACCTCATTCTTTGCCTTTTTAGGCAGGTCAACCCTCCCTTCTTCTCCCTCACCTTCAGTGTTCCTCTTAGACCTACCAGGGAAAGTTATAAGCCAAAAGCAGTTTTTGTACACAGAGATGCACACTTGAAACTCTGATCCATGTTCTCCATAAATATGTTGCATTCTTCTACCTCTTCCAGAATTTATTAGATGTGCAGTAGATGATTCAGACCAGAGAATACTGCATTCATAACAGATAAGAGTTTCTGCAGATTTCTTAGGATGAAGACTATTTATTTCATTTCCACAGGAAATCAGGTAACAAAAAAGCATTAAAATAATGTGATTTGCGTCATCCCCTTAATAAATACTGAATGCACTAGTTGATTTCAAACAAATGCAACAAAAGAATAGAAATCTCAAATAAACTGATTTCCTTTGAGTTGCATGAAAATATGCAACTGGATATGTAGGGGACAAAGATCCTGCAAGTCCTCCAGCCAAGAAAAAGCCTGCAAGATGAGAACACAGCAGAAAATCTGGAAGAGGGAGGTCACTTTTAAATACTCTAACTATGAGGAAATCTTCAGGGACACTGATCTGTAGGCTAGGCTTCTTTCCTTCCGCTGTTTGTTAAATGATGCAGTTCTGGGCTCTTCCTCCCTCATTTCAATTTTCTTAACTTCATCCAGCTATGGAGCAGTTAGTCAGAGACTTCAGAAAGAGCCTGCATGCTTTTCCAAGCTAGAAACAGTAAAAAAAAAAATCTCAAAGAAGGAATGCAAAGATAACACTTCTGCATCTGGAAAATTTTTGGGATCCCCAGGAGTTCTTATGATGCTACATTGTGCTGAAAGGAATCCCTGGCTACACGTATTAGCTGGGAGACCCCACAAATATGACACACAGCAATGGCCTCAGAAAAAGAGTTTTCTTCACTGCTCTGCCCTGTTGGCTTTATCACTGTTCCAAAGCACTCACCAAAAGCAACCTCAGGCTCAAACGAGCAACACCCTTCAGCTTCCCCCACCCCTCCTTGCTCCTGGTATCCCTAAAAAGCCCACACTATAAGAAATGACTATCTGCTGTCTTTACGCCTTCTCTCCTCTTAACCTCGAGCAGTGGCAGAATCAATAACATCCTGTCATGAACATCTAACATATAGAAGCATGGACTGCTACAAGACATTGTCCTTTGATTGTGTGTGAGTTAGTGCTCTATTAGGAGATGATAATGTTGACCTCTAGTGACTAGTCTGGGGATACCTGGTGACACGATTACAGCAAAATGTTTCTGCGAACAGCTAGCCAAAAATTTCACTGAAGCTGGCACAGAAGAAAAGTCATCCTCCTCATGCAGATGAGTAATTGCACATCCCTTTGATGGAACAGAAACCCCCAGCTGAAACAATGAGCCCAGAAAAGCTGCTACATAGTATAAATTATGCATGCACAGATATATTTGAATACAGAACAATGGTGCACAGATGCCTTCAGCTGTACAATGGCTGCAACCATGAGAGAAAAATGCACTCAGTGAGAGGACTAGACAAAGCAGTCCCCAGAGACAGACACTGTGGTATAGTTTTAGAAGAATATCAGCGGGTGAGGAGTCAGCTAAGGAAGAGACCTGACATGAAACTGGTGGATTAATCCATTTTCCAAAACACAGAAATGAAGCAGGAGGAGGTAACTGTGACTTCCTGTAAAAAGCAAGACAGCAAGGGAACGCTTCTGTTTCTTCTATCTCTTACCTGAAGTAACCTATTAGATGCAACATTTTTCCAGATTATTACTAACAGAAAGTAGTTAGACATAAATACTGGACATCAGCAATGTATGCACTTGTTTTTTCAGCCTCATCCATTCTGCATAACAGGACTACTTAATTACGTTTGAAAAATCACGTACAGTATGTTATGCTGCACATTCATAATAAATATTAAGAAGTACAGAACACAGATTTCTTTGGAAGTTACTCAGATCTTAGCCACAGTTTCAAAATAACAAGTACTCTATTTTCCTACTACTTCTAAAGACATGAAGGAAAACACTCTTCTCAGGAAAGCCATTCCAAGCATACCAAAAAAACAGCAGATTTTCAGGAAAAAGTTAAAGAAAGAGTATAGGGAAGGAAAAGACACTCCAAACTAATGACACAGCAAAGTGGCATACCGACTATCCAACAAAAGGAAACAGGTGAGTAGAGCGTGCTTACCAGTAACAATTCTGACATGGACTTGAAGTAGGGAGAAAATCTAGTTCCTCCTGAATTAAAGGTAGCTGTTTCTCAATGGAAAATCACTTTTCCCATTTTTTGGAGAACTTATACAACTTTTCTTGTAGAGCTTAACATCCATCTTAATATCACTGTTTACTTGCTTGCACTAATTAACTCCAAACTGGGCGAAGACACCCTGCTAGCCAGCAAAAAGTAAACTAAAATGCACATTTTGCCACCCAAATACATAAGATTATTTTTTGTGTGCTATTTGGGTATTGTGTTTGCTTTGCACACAGTGGTTAACTGGCAGCGTGAAGACGAACTGGTACTGCCGTGCCCCATAAATGTTCCATTCTCAGTTTTCATGGCTTTGCTCTATAATGCAGCAACTTGAAGACTGGGGTGCGTTTACATCCAAACTTCAGAAAGATTAAATTATAATTTGCATCTGCTTCAATTATTTGCATTGAATTTACTAAAATATTTTTAAACTGTCTTTTCAAAGAGATCGTCCATGCCTGGAAGCATCTTACTGTACCAATTCAGTCACGTGATAGTGCCGACAGAGGGAGACAAAGAGCAAGCTATGCCTCAGGCTGCATAAAGCACGGGTAGGACTGAAGTTTTACAATGAAATGCCTCATACAGCATTTAAATATCATTTAAAAACAAAATTAAACTGTCATTTAAGTAGGGGGTTTAAAAAAGAAACAAATGAAAAACAAAATGCTAACAAGCAAGGGCACAAAGTAAATATTCTCTGCAAATACTTGTTTTTCTGGGTATAACCGATGACTTTCGAACCGTTACCTAGTAGCTTAATTTTCAAATTTTAACAAATAGTCATACACACATACCTTATATGTTTGTGCAATATTTGTAAATAACTGCAATCCTTTTGTTAGGGTTCCTCAAGGTATATTCTCTCTCAGCTGGTTACGTTCTCAGCACATGTAGCATTTGGGAGGGAAAGGCAAAGACATCACTTAGCATATCCAAATGCATTGGGTCACTAGCTGTGCAGGATGCGCATCCCACGCTTCACTGGCAATCCAATCCAATACCAGCATGTACAGCTCATGCTAACCTTCTCTGATTTTTTAGCATATTACTTTGGCTGAGAAAGAATTAAAGTAAATGTTACTTCCTTCCCACTGACCTATGGACTTGGGCAGTGTTAAATAAAGAAGCTACTGGTTTAATCTTATGAAGATGGCAAAAATAAAGCCATTAGCTAAATGAATGCTAAGAATGCAAACTGAGAAATGTTCACATCGGGAGGGACTCAGCCCTTTAACCAAAGCTTTCCCCTCCAAACAGAATTCCCCTCTACCCACCCCCACTATTCTTTGCCAGTTCGGTTCCTTCAGTGTGTACCAGGGACAACTTCCAGAGAAGTACCGGGTTTGCCTCCCAGTCTGGTTGTTTTTTACTCAATGTTCCATACTCGGAGTCAACGCTACTTAGGTCACAGTTCTACCTACAAACAATCAAAACTCACATGAACTGGCACAGCCACCAGAATAATCAGCACTACTGTGCCCCTCCCAGCTCCTTCTCTTGTGCAGCACAAGCGTGAATGTAAGCAACGGCTGGACTCAGAAGCCACGGTGATTAGCATCTCCCTGCCCTTGGCACAGAAACCAGATCACTGTTTACCTAGACACAAGGGAGATGACTTTCACTGACATCTAGAAGCTGTAAGGGATTCCTTTGTCCTATGCAATTATAACTACCACTAAAACTCACTCAAGAGTGGGCTGTTACAGAGAAAAGGCAGGGTTGAAATCAACTTGCACACAGGTTTTCCCTAAATAGAGAATTCTGAAAAATTCAAAAGGGATATTGCAACTTGAAGGAACTCAAAGCCTTATTGAACATACTAGACTCCTGCAGCACAACTTGTTTTCCTTTAAAGAAAAGGCGACAGCTTTTTCCAGGGAAGGAAGATCCCTGAAACTTGACTTGTCCTATCCTCTAGTTCCATTTTCTTGAGTCTGCAAGGTACCAGAGCAATACTCCAAGTGAAGCAAATGACTGAGATCTTGTCTGATTAAGCCTGAAGTTTTAAAAGACAGCTTGTCATGCACTATTTGCTGTTTCATTGCTGACTTGAGTACACTCAGTTCCTGTGCTTTTTCTTCTTCCCCATCTGCCCATTGCTCCAGCTTCTCACTGACAGTTGTGCATTTCCAACACACACATCTTTGATATATTAAGAACTAAGTGAGAGCAGCATAAAACATGCAGAGTTTTTCATCAAAATATCTGAAGTACCACTTATTAATTTTTATTTGTGAGCTTAACTTAAAAGCCTCCATTTTTAACATACATAATGTAACTGTATTGTAACCTAGAGAAACTAGAAGCTTGATAGAGAATTTCAGATTCCTTTGCTATGGCACACAGTGCTTTGCTTATACTCTTGATAGATCTATGTGAACGAGCAGAAAACCATTCCTTCTTCATAAACTACTAGAATTATTAAATCCAGAAAAATACACAGCTATACCTAAAACTCAGTAAATTTGGAACTGAGTTTGTACCTAAAGTATATCAAAGTTTCCTCTGAACCAATGCAGGGAAGAATGTTATCAGTTAAGACCAGTTAGTTGATTTATTTCTCAAGCTAGCAAAACCACACACACTTGGCATGAAAACAGATTTAAAACAAATAAGATTCATATGTCCTTGCCTTTGACATTGTTGCTTGTTTCTAACCATTTTTTAAAAGAGATAACTGTTCCCCATTTCCTTTTCATGCATGTGTTACGATTTATCCCCACAGAACAGACAGAAAACAAATCATTGTTTTACAAGCTCCTTTTATCAAGGCATCTTTGAGAATAACAAGGGTTATTTGAAGTAGTATGAATACCCTGAACTCCCACTGACTTCGGGTAGGAGTCAAGCTCATTCACATGAGCAGTTACTCAAAAACTCAGCACCTTACAGAGTAAATCCCTGCATAGCCATCAAGTTACTTCATGTGCTTTCTGTAACAAGACAGGCTGCTTTGAATAAAAACAGGCTGTCTCTCTTGCCAGCCAGAATAAGGAACTGATTCAGGAGTAGAAGCATCTTGCTTTACAACCGACTATCACAGGTTGCACACCTTGATCGGTCTGATTGGCTTCCCCTCATTTTCGTAAAGTTTTAGGCAACCATTGCGGCTGAGGCAATTGAGCATGTGTCATCCAATAGGATTATTTCAAGACGTGCTATTTATAAATTCTTGATAAGTTTTAAGTATCTTTTATGCTTATACTTTCCACTTCATTAGTATCTTACTTTAAGATCTTACTAAGATAAAAGAACATATTCAGTACATTACCGTCTCCTAGACACGCTTAATACTAGATCCAGATTCAATGTGAGCCCCTGTAGCCAGATACGTGTGTGCATTATAGCTCACCCACAGAAGGCATTATCATTTGGTTGTAAGAAAGTACTACAAGGAGCAGCAGCAAAGCATGATTACTTTGCAAGCAAGTGCAAAGCTGCACCCTAAGCAACCATCACAATGGGAGGTTTTGATCCTTATCCCATTTTCCTATTGACTTTGGTGCCTGTCAGACTGTAGCAAGATAATTCAGCTTGTTAAAACAGCAGAAAACTAGCAAAATAATTAATGTTTTGCTGCTACTGAGACCGCAGTGAGTTTGCAGTGACTGGCATTTCTACAGACCTCCACTACAGACAGCTTTCATCCTTGCACACTTTTCAAATACTAATCCTGTTAGTTGCTTTACAAAGTATTTTGACAAGAGCATTTGTTCTGCAATGGTCAGATATGCAAGTATGAGCGGAAAAGACAAAGGAAGTTTTAGCTGCTGCTTCGCGAAGAGCAGCACACTGTGGTACGAAATATAATAAAAATAGATTGAAAGTTATTAGAGGTTGGACAAAGAACAGATATATTCACTTAAGTGGAGGAACATAAGGAAGCCACAAGACAGAATTGTAACAGCTCAGTTACTAAACACACTAAACTGAGTTAGTGCCTAAGCCCTTTCAGAGGCCAGTCCAGCCCTGGAGTGGGCTGCTGCTGCCCCCTCCATCACCTACGCGTCCTGGCAGCAGAGGACAGGGCCAAAATCTTTGTGTAACGCCAGGACGGCGCCTTCTCCAGACACAGGAATTCCAGCGACATTGCCATGTCCTACAAGCGCACAGTGCTGTAGTATTACTGCTTGATGCTTCCTATCAGTCAACTACAATCCCTCCTCTGTTGCCAGTCCACGTTAGCTGCCAATTCCATCGTGACAGCAAGTAAGCTGCAGTCTCTGCATCTCAATTGAAATTCGCCGAGATGCACAAGCTACTGCCAACAGCCTCCACTAGGAACTAAACAGTATGCTGCAGTGACAGCGCCTGCTTTTAGCTGGCAGAAACAGCCAGATTGGAACCATTTTGATGCTAGCTGGAAAACATACTGAACTATTCACCCCACCCCCCAAAACACCCTACACACACAGAGCCCCAGAGCAAGTGATCTGAGGACCTGGAAGCCCCTTAGTTTACTGCTGCGAGTGAATGGGACCACTTTAACATCCTAGATTTCAACTAAGATACACAAATCTCCCACTGGGTGTGCAGGGTGTCAGAAGTGCAGAGCTCAACACTTGGGAACAAACAAAAAAGAATGAATCAAAGCTAAAAACACAACTTGTATGTTCAATGCTAGCTTAAACATGTTTGTATCCATTGATTAAAATAAGGTTCAGTTTGGCTTTCCTGATCAGCCATGTCTGAAACCATTCCACCATAAAACATCCAGCATTGTTCCAGAAAGCCTCAAGCACTACAGTAAAGCCAATACCACTCTCTGGGAAACAAGTTGCCATGCTTGGGCATTTGAGGGACTTGCCCACTCAGTAAGGCTGAATAAACTAAGAGCTTGGGCAATTACTAATCTCTAGAAATATCCAGAGTTCCATAAAATCTTTGATATAAGCAATCCATAGGATGCCACGCACTGCCTTCTGCTTTCAGGATTTGGGATCAGGTGCTTACTAGTAGACTCTACTTTGGCTGGTCCCATATTGCCCTCTATAATCCCAGCATTTATTGGGGTGGAAAGGGAAGAGGGAAAGATTTACTTATAAATGATTACAGAGAGAACTTTGACTCACATTCTGAAGATGGAAAGTCTGTATACCAATGATGATGCAAGTCTACTGGCAAAAAGCCCAAGCCATTAGAATATAAATAAATAAATAAATTCCCATGAAGACAGAATATGTGGATCTGAAGAAGCCTGAAACTTAATTTCATCTCCAAGAAGAAATAGAGATAGTTCTGTAAAACTGGCTAGGAAGGTTCTTATTTTGAAAGATACAAAGCTAGCAATTGAACATGTAACATGACTTGCATGCATGTTTGTTTTTGCCTCCTTTTCTTCAAAACAGAAGAGCCAAACCACGGTTTCCCACAAAAAGAAATAATAAAACAACCACCATCAGGTACCATCTTGTATTTCAAGAGATGCGAGATCCTCAAGCTCACAGAACACACAATACTTAAAACATATGCATGGCTTACTACATGCAGCATTATTTTTTGGGAAAAAGCCAAGCTGGGAAGAGAATCATTGCCTTCCCACTTCTCCCAGTACAAGTCCGGGCTGCATTCCATATTTACTGAGCTCCCAAAAATCAAACTGGGGGACCTGCAGTTTCTCTAACAACAATTAAGACACAAGTTTAGTTCTAACCAACACAAGAGCTTCTCTCCTGGCCCAGAACATGAGAACTTTTATCAAAATGGAAGAGCAGAGCATCCATTTTTTCCACACCTTCCTGAAGCAGACATGCCTACTAGGCACGTAGATACAGATAGCTGGAAGCAAACTCTTGAGCTTTGCATTAGATGCAACATCTCATTTGGGAAATAAAGAACAGTTCATAGAATTGTAATGCAAAAAATTTAATTTTTTTAAAAAAAGCATTCATGATATGGAAGGACACAATACAAAGTTCTCAAACAACACAACACAAACAACTTGAAAAGCCTTTTTTTGATTGGAAGCGATTGTTTAATACAAAGACTAGATGCCAGTACCACTTATTGTATAAAGCTTATGACAATGTATTCAGATTGATTCCCTGAAAACCACCTCTCTTTGAAGAAATACTGAATATTAAGGTCACAGCTGAAATAAATTCAAGAAATTCAGGGTTGTATGCGTCTCCGTCCTCTCTTCTAAACATTGGGATTGAGCTTAATGGTAGAAAAATGGATAATAAAGGCACACTGTGGATTGAAAGCAAGGCTAGAGATTCTAGCCTTTAACCTTTCTGGCTTTTCTCTGGATGTCTTGTAAACACTCAAACATACAGTGAAAAAATCCAACCCTCTTAAGGTGGTGCACACTGAAAAAGATGTCTGAATGAAAAAACGTAAACTACTTAAATTATAAAACATTGTTTGATACTTATGCATTTTTTTAACCATTTCCTTAAAGGACTTGAGATTACACATTACAGAAATGAAGTACCTTTCAAAGTTTTGTGTTACTTCACTCTGGCAGAACTACCATAAAATGCATACTTAAGATCATTGCTCACCTATCAGTTGTGTTGACTGTGGCAAAGGGCAGATTCACTGCTAAAAAACTGAAGTTATTGGCCAAAACCATGTACACAGTTACTTGTTTATTCAACTTTTTCAATACAGCTTTTCAATTTCAAAAAAGCTTTAAAGAAAATACTTGCCTATTTTTTCAAAAAATTACTAAGCCGCAAGTCTCAGGTGTCAAATTATGACATGAAGCATTCCCTAGTGTACTACAATTATTAACAAAGCTCCAGCCACAGGGGTGCAAATCACCATACTCCAGTTTAATCGATCACATCTACCAGACTGGCTGTGTTTGTGAACCACGTCAATTCCCACGGAACTATTACACAACTCAAACTTAGATGAAAATAGAGTTTGGGAGAGCTACATACGGTTGCTATGAAAGACTATTCAAACTGTACTGATCTGCACATAAAAACAACTAATCAGCTTACACTAACCATTTCTAGAACTACATAAAACATAATAATTACACATTTTGGTCCCTGAGAAGAAAAGTGCTCTAACTACAGAGTCTTTGGAATACCATCAGTACAGTGAATAAAGAGGTACCTCTTGCACTGCTACTGCAGAGACATCTCCTACTTCCACGCTGATCACTCACTTTTGGTATTTTCATTCAAAATAAACCTTACTCTCCACAGAAGTGGCACTGAAATGGAAGCAAGAGATGACTAGAAACAGTCTAATACTAAAACTGGCTTATCTGTGATTATTTGTTATTGCAAACTGGAATGTATAGTTAGCACACTTGATGGCAATGAAGTCTTTAAGAGCACAATTTATCACATTTATTTTACTATAACTAAGATTGTTTTTAAAAACTTTAATATACTACAAGAAGGTTTCAAATCTGTGTTTTTTGGAAAGCATGCTCTTTTCTTTTTCCAGGGGCAGAACTTCTTAAGTGAGCATAATAAATGTCTGCAGAGTTAAGTTTCAAGTACAATAAAACAGCGCACAGCAGAAAAATGAATAAAGTCAGGAACCATTTTATTTCCATCCAGTTTTGCAAGTATTAAGGATGGCATAAGAACTTATTTCACCACTGTTAATTATGAAATTATTCCATCCCTCAAAGAGACAAAGTTTATAACGTTTTCCTGGTTTTCCCTCCCAGGTACTTATGAACTGTGTGACTATTTGGTTTGTTTTAACTTTGTTTTTCAGTTCCTATCTAACACATACCTCTTTCTTCCTCTCCTCAGCCACCAAAATACCATAACTGGGCATGGAGAAGCACTGAGGCAGTCAGTCAGTGAGAGGTTATAAAAAAACATTAAATAGCAACATAGATTACAGTGACACCTGGGATGCTCACAACACACAGAAGACAGCTTTATAACCTTATCGTGTTCTGTTTGCCGTCATTATCTATGAAAATCAGTACTGTAAAATTTGACTAGTACATGTGCACAACAGTTATTCCAGATTCTTCTGGTTCCTCCCAATTTCTAGGCAACATTTTGTACTTACTATTTAAGACAAAAATACTGAAACTGATTTCAGATATTATTGCCCAACTGGTTTTAATAGCAAGACATAAATGGCATCTTCCACGATTATAAAATTAGTGCTTAGTACTTGTCAAAAATCTTCAAAAATTAAGGTATCTTGAAAAATGATTTTCAGTATATCCCATGCAATTGAACTGCTCAAACAGTTTAAATTCTCAATTTAAGATATTCGAAGTTAGTGAAGAGTTCACATTTAGAAACTAATTCCAGACAGTTTTTAGGCCTCATATGGCAGGAGATGAAACTGTTTAAAATTATCACTATCAACAGAAAAAAATTTCCCATAGGAAAAAAAAAAGTATATACACACTCACTGTAGCCAGGCAATCAACTCTTCCATTCCGATACTATCATAAACATTTAACTAAGTTATTTCAAATAGTAGAATCAAATTGGCAATTCATATTTCAGACTTTCCAAATATGTGATTACCTGTTAAAGGCTGTATTTTTTGTTCAAGTCCATTTTTATTTTCCACTACAATCAACTCTGTTCAATGCATTTAGGTTTAAGACTAATCTGTAAACTGCTATTCTCTCCATCTATACAGATCTTTAGAGAGTATTAAGTGAAAAGGCTTACAGGATGCACTGATGTAGAGTTTCATTTCAAGCTTAGCACTTATCTGAGCATGTCTGCAAACGCTCCCTTACACGAGGTGGAAGTGTTTTTAACAACCTTTCTTCTACAATTAGACTATTCCGTTTTAGGAACTGACATTCTTCTAGTTCAGCAGGAAGTGATTCAAGATAGTTTCCAATGAGCTCTAATTGAACAAGATTCAGTAGCTGACCCACGCAAGGGGACAAATTCATCAGGCTGTTATTTCCCAGAAGAAGAAATTGCAGCTTTTTGCACTGAAATAATCCATCAGGCAGCATTTCAATCTAGAAAAAGGAAAGAACAAAAATAACCTAAGTTAAAATATGTTAACTTGCACATAGCTGCAAGTTTTTACATTTCCCGATTTTATTTTAAGGTAAGAAAGCTCTTAGTTTATGGAGGGACATGGAAGGGATAACTAACGTTTTTATCGTTAGGTGAGAAAGTGCTTGAGAACGCTACAACATTTTATATGCAATTTTTTGTTAAGTAAATGCTTAGCTACTGGCAGAAGTCAAGGCAGAAGCATGGCAGGGGAGAGCATATGCATGTGTGCACACGCAGGATTGTGTACAAACATGTGCATGCGCAGGTGACAGGGGAGATAAATAGACCGCCATCTCCTAAGAATCATTTAACAAAGACAAAGCACAGATTCTGTGGAGAGACATTAGCAGCTCCAGTGTTGTGAAACCTGTACAAGCAGCACAGCGGTAATTAATCCCGGTCCACACTATTAACATATAAAAACAACCTTACTAGTGAAAGCAATTTGAAACCTGAACAAAAGTCCTCAGGTCATAAACCCCACAATAACAAGCCTCTCAGTTCAGCACTGCTGCTGAGGTTACCAGCTATTTCCCTCCTCCCAATCAGACAGCTGTGCTGCTCATAAACTAGCTGCTGATTCACTAAAGCTTTCACTTTGGCCACTTCAGGTAAAAATTTAACACAGATTATTGCCATTAATATACTACATAGGATAGACGGGTGCAGGGAAATGGAAGGTACATTTTAGCATCCGTCCCAGCCTATGCTATCTGTGATTATGGATCAGAGCCCTGAAGGCACTTTAGGACCAAGACAGTACTTAGTATTAAACAAGCTTTTATGACACCAAAGTTCTAGCAATTAAACAAGTACTACCTTCTTTCAGCTCTACCTGGCTTACTTCAATCACGAGCACTACAAAAACGTTTTGAATCAGGGACTGCTCCAGAAGGAATGGGAGGTTAAGTCAGTATTTGATTTTCTTTTTTTAAGTAGTAATTCAAAGTTCTACTTACATGGTTTTTTGTCAAAGCCAAGTACTGCAGATTGGTCAGATAACTGATTTCTTCAGGTATAGAGGTTAGCTTATTATAGCTAAGATCCAAGTATTGCAACTTTTTGCAAAGAAATAGCTGCAATGGAACATTTTTAATATTATTGTAATTTAGGTACAGCTGTTCCAGGTTTGATAATGCACCAATCTGCACTGGAACATATGAAATGCTGTTGTGCCACAGTTTTAAGCAAGAAAGGTTCTTAAGATGCTGAAAACTAATTATTTCTTCCACTGTTCTGAGATTATTTTCTTTTAAGTCAATTTCATGCAAATTGTTTAGGGTAAAAATAGAATGGGGAATGCGCTCTAGATCACAGCAGATTAATTCCAAGGTTCTCAGGTTTACCAGCTTCTTCAAGTTATTTAGCACTATCAATTTATTTCCCTCGTTGTTGATAGACAAGTGTTGCAAAGAAGGCAGAAGATCTGTAACCACTTGAGGTATACGGGAAAGGTTGGTTTTTAAATGAATTGATCTCAGATTTTTTAGTCCCTGAAAGCTTTCATTGTAAATGGAGTTGTGATGATCTAGCACGAAATATCCCGTTAAGCACAATTCTTTAAGGTTTTTCAGATGAAAGACCCAAAAGGGAATTCTTCCCATCTCACTCGATTTCAGACGTAATGTTTTCAGATTTTCTTCTAAAAAGCTCACTGCTGGATAATCCATAGTTAGTGATGAATGATAAACGTTGAGTTCTTTGAGATTGACTAGCTGGGTCACAGCAGAAGGAAGTTTGGCTTCGGGAATAAGTTCCAAGCTTAGGACTTCTATTTCTGTCAGTTCAAATACACTGTCTGGAAGACCATTTAACATAAAAAGGTTAAGTTCAATCTTGTCCTGGGAATTTCTTACTAGTTTATTTTTCAGTTTTTCCACTGACCATTCATTGTTCAGATTAATCTGTTTCAGTTTGTTTTCACTCAAATCAGACAAGAATATTGAAAATCGTTGGGAATAAAGAGGATCATACTGATCTGCCAAGTGGAGAATAAACGCAAAGTCATTCTTTACATCAGGTATATCGCTGTAGTTACTCTTCTCTCTCAGCTTCTCAAAAGAATATTGCTTAAGTGAACTTCTTAACATCCACCACAAACTGTATGTACAAGTTAAGCCATAGAAGATCACTAAAACAACATAAAACGAAGCTAGAACTTTAAAAATTTCTGCTAGTGAATAAACACACTGGTACCTTTTGTAACCTGTAAAGGCTTGAACATTAACTACACAATCTATTTCAAGTGTAATAAAGGATAAATAATAGGGAACATAAATTATTATTATTACAAACACAAGGACTTTGACTATGATCTGTTTCATATACACTTTATATATGACATCCTTCTCTTCAACGTGTACTCTGAATTTCTTCACTTTTTCAAATATAGCTTTAGCTTGTTCCCCTTCTTTTTTGTCAAGAACACTCGAGGAGTTTTCTCTTCCAGTTGTTTCCAAGCCAGGTTGCGTATATGGCAGGGACTGTCTGCTAGCCCCTATATCTACTGAACTCCCAGGTGATGAAATCACTGCTTTGGATTTGGCTATTGGCAACTTCCTCACAGACTGCTCGGCAACTGTTTCTGAGAGGGCACGTGTTGTCCATGGAGAATCAAAACACTTCTGAAGAATTGCTACGAAGTGCTCAAGCCTGGAACTTGTACTAGGATAGTAAAGCCAGAAATTACTGCAAGCTGCAAAAATAAAGGTATGCAGAAGCACTAGGTATGGAAAAAATTTGGCAAACCAATGAAGCTGTCTCTCATAACATACTGCGTCAATATAGGAATACTGCTGCCGATGGAGATCATTCTGGATTTTAAGCGGGATGATTATCTGTGCTGTAGAGCTAGCAGACATGTTAAGGTTGGTTTTAACTAAATCCCAAGGCACGGCACAATGATTGTCAAATTCTAGCTTGCAAGGAAGACAACACAACACTCTGGTTTGAGTAAGCTGGAGAGCCCCAGCAAGCACAGCAACTAGCAGCATTATCATGGTGAGGTAATACCAGAAGACATCCCACCATGGTTTTAGTATGTGGTAGGATGACTGGGCATCTGCTAAGTATTTGAGTTCTGTTAGCGTGATCATGACTTTCACCTGTGAGAGAACAGCAGCTGGTAGAGGAAAAAAGAAAAGACATCCTTAGAGAATGGTTAAAACAGTTTATCTCACCATTAAACACTTGAAGCTTATCACCATTTTCATAATTTGTAAATCTAATATGAAATATTGGCCTAGTATTCAAAGTATAGAAAAAGGATCCAAGAATTCCTGATACTTAACCATAGCCATGATTTATTTTTTTTTTAATTTATTTTTATATTAAACTAGCACCAGAAATTAGGAGAAATGCTTTGATCAAGCATTTGGGTACTAGTCAAGTAAAAAGAACAAGCAGGTAGGAGTTAAGTGCCTGAGATATTACTAGCAGTCTTTGACCTCTATCCTAAGTTTATGTAACTACAGTTATTTCTCTTTTATTAAGAATGCCAAAAATCAGAGCAATACTGTAAAAGGATTGCTCTTGTAATTTAGAATTTTCTACTGAACTAAAATCATTCCACCCAATTTGTAAAGAATAAAGAGTGAACAAAATTTCTTGAAACAACAGTTCTGCATTACATATCCTTACATATAATTTCCTTTCTCCTACCAAGAGAATTGAAAATGTAGCTTTCTAACATTGTTATTGTGCATTATTGTCATTCACATACACACATATACATACACACACATGTATGTAATTGGCAAATTTAACCCCTAGCAGCATACATTTGATTAATACTTACTTAATTAAAGAGAATGAAATATACAGCACCTCTCAGTCAGGAGGTCTACACCTTTTAAAATTCCTTGGACATGCCATCTTCACATTTGTCTTCATTCTGGATGGAAAAACATTGAATATACTTTACTTGGGTGAAGCCATTAAAATATAGAGCAAATATTCAGCTTTCAGCACAACTAATGCCTTACTGCAGACATCAGGACCTGTTAAGCTCTGCACTGCTAGAGCTACACAAAATGGAACAGAGCACATTCGGACATGAACATCTAGAGTGTGAAGTCAAAGTTTTACACCATCATATCAACAAAAGAAAAAAGAGGAAACAGCCTACAGCTAACTATTTCACTGGAAAGTATTTTTTTTTTTTTTTTACAGCCAAACAGCTCTATGAAAATAAAATACTCAACATACAAGACTTTGAGAAATAGTTCAGTCAATTTTGATACACCCAAGTTTGGCAGAAAGGTAGGTTTCTCAAAAATGCAGGGCCATATTTTACGTTGTGAAACAAATTGTCCACTGTCAAAAGCAATACCACAGACACTGCCAGTTTGGAGGCAAACTTACTATAAAATTTTGTTAAGCACTACAGATAACAAGGAATGGTGATGTTCTGTATTTTTCCTGATGTACTCTTACTGTACTTTTAATTTCCAACAGAGTTGACAAGCTGCTATAAAAATACAAATAGCAGAATTAAGTCAGAACCATATTCTTATCCTACATTCACATTTGA
This sequence comes from Anser brachyrhynchus, assembly GCF_964034855.1. Classification (NCBI taxonomy): domain Eukaryota; kingdom Metazoa; phylum Chordata; class Aves; order Anseriformes; family Anatidae; genus Anser; species Anser brachyrhynchus. The sequence goes on along the minus strand of NC_137702.1, from coordinate 16,556,664 downwards.
AGAGAGAGGAATGGCCAAAATTAAATTAGTATTTCTTGATTTGACAAGGCCACTTTTAATAAAATGCAGAAACTTACCAGGCCGGCTCAAGGTAAAGCAGCTGAAGAAGGACAGGATGGTTGTAATATGCTCCTGGAGAGAAATAAGGTATCATCAGATCATGAAACATTTGGATCCCCACAGCTGAGTAATACAACAGCACTTCAGTAGTCTTTCCACAGCAGTGTTTTAAGGTCTAACATTTAATAAGCTAAAGTTCTAGTTAGAATCCTTTAAGATACCACCCCTGTGAAATATTTACTGGGTCACTACCCAAGCATGCTTTCTGTGAAGTAGAGATGGAGTAACAGCCCTTGTCATTGTCACCTAAGTGCTAAAAAAGCCATTTAAGCACAAACGGTTTTGCATTTACATAAGAAGTTGCTACTCCTGCAGCTGAGGTGTTATAACCACAGCTGAGAAATTGCAATTTCTTCATTCACTGCAGCTCAACTTGCAAAAACCGGTCTGTAAGTATCTTTAAAATCAGTTCTTCTGTAATAATTCTCTGGGGCTTGGACATAAATTCACAGGTGTAAAAACACAGAAACCCATCAAAACACTAAACCCATCAAATTAAATTGTTAGTCCCTATTGCATATCCTAGAAAAAAAGCTACATTCTTACTGGGGATTTAGAACAGTTTCTAGCAGAAAGTGAGCATCTCAGTATTAAGGGCTTAGATATTTAATTTCTGGTCATCTTAATGACCACTTTTGTAACCTCCTGATGAAGCATGCGTATTTATTACAATTCCACGTATGCAAAATCAACTTTCCCACTGGAGAAATACACAGTATATACAAGTATAATGTAAACATGTGAATTATTAATGATAATTTTGCTCAAGACAGTTTTCTTTCAGATCTTATCTGTATGCCAAGACTGACTAATCAAATGGAAAAAAGCTGAAGTGTAATGGGCTTGATGACTCTCATCTCCAGCTGCTTTCAACCCATATCAGAGCCATAAAAGCTTTTCAAAGTGGCCTAATTCAATTGGCACTCTTTCTCAGAAGATGAGAGAAAGAAATTTAGCCCCAAGCTAAGTGATGACTTCAGGAGTTACCCCAGGCTGGAACCATGCCTCAGGCCAGAAAAATAAAGTAATAACATTCACTACTATCTAGGTAATTTTTAATTACTTCATGCTTACGACTTCAATACAAACAAATCCAGCATATGAGTAAGAAGCTACCATTCTGAAAAATGTTACCTATTACCACCAGAAACTTCTCTGCTCCCCCAAAAGGTTGCTTAATGTTGCATTACTCTGCCACTTGGTCACTGCTTATATAATTGTAGGCACACTTGGTTAGGGGTGGCTCTGACATGACACTTCTCCCCAGATGATGATGGGCTACAAAAGCCAATACCTGGCAGGAGGTTTCGTTTTACACAACTTAAAAAATAGCCTTAAGTACTGAACAGATGTTTCTGACAGTTAATCAAAATATATTTTATACAACTAAAGCATACTTTGACAGGTATTCCAGTGACACTGGAATAGATAAATAAATAAATCCTCATGAATATTACCGAAGGAAAAAAGGAACAAACCTTACTCATTCACCCCCAACACATCTTTTCTGGTTAAAACTTCCCATTCTATAGGCATGCCACCATCTCCTTTTTTAAGCGTCCCTAAACAACAAAAAGCCCAGGAACTGCAGGAGTCCTAGGACAGGTCCGAATTCACGAAGAACACGACTGCTACACAGCCTCAGCAGATGCCTTCACACACCTACTGCTTTTTGTTTCTGCTTTCTACTGAGAAGTGACAGAATACTCAATCCAAGCGATAGAATACTCGATCCAATCCATTTGATATATGGTCTTCCAAAACTTGTACTTTGACCACTTGCATGCACGGAGATTTAGTTTTAGGATCTTTTAGATCTGTATTTTTGCATCTGCATTCCACTGAATGCCAAACAACATGCAAACAAGATTAGAGAAAGCTTCTTTCTAGCTCCTTCTGAAGAAGGTCACAAATGATGATTAAACTTCAGTGATTATCCTTCTGTATTCAAAATAAGCCTGAAGACATTCCCAAACTCTGCAACAAATGTTCCTCGAGCACAGGATGTTCAAGACTACAGTAACAGTAGCGTTAGAAGTTTCCCAAACTTTCAAACCATTAAATACCTGAAGACCTCTCAAACAGTCTTGGATCTTAACCACAGCTAGGCAATCTCAACTCTCTGCGTATGGATTAGCTAGTTCTTAAGCACTGCTGTGCTCAGGACAGTACTGGTCTGCATCTTATGTTCAGCAGTAATTGCAAAGTCTTACACTGTTTAAGGTAGTCCTTTCTCTCTAGAGAAGGCTACTTATACCAAGCTATTTGGCCCATTCATTTCTGGAAAATCATAAACATGTTTTTAGTATAAAATTTAGTAAATTAGGCTATGCTTACATTTTCACTTCACATGGGTCACCATCCTTCCCTGCTACTGCTTCAAAGTTAACTGCCTAGCACACAAGCCGATAGAAGAAAAAAAAGCCTTGCAAAATTAAACTACTATCTACCACTGCCACTACCAAAACTTCCGCAAGCTGAGAAACTAGATTAGCATGCAACTTGGCAAGGATATAGTAAGTAGTTTCCCCAACTACCCAATAGCTTGAACATTCCTAGGCTCAACACAGAAGGCCTTTGAGCAGGTGAAAAAAGGTGTCTTGAAGGCACCTAAACACAGAATATCAGTGTTGATTTTTATTACTTCCTTTCTCTGTTATGCTTAACTCAAGAGAAATACTTTATCTTGCCGTCTAATCTAAATTAGAAGTAAGCTTTATTCCAAATTGACTTGCTTTACAAGCAAAAGGCTTATTCTTGAAATCTGACTGAGCAGGATTACCTACATCACGTTACACATTTCCAAGCTACGCAGAAGCACTCCTGAAAAGACCACGGTCTTCCTCAAACCATATGTAGTTAACTTCTCCTTAAACACCACCAATATGCAAGGATTGAATCTGTTCTGTGTTTAAGAAAGTCCAGTAAAGAATTAGTCTGTGATATTAAAACAGGTCCCTGGCCAAATAGTCACTAGGAGATGGATCACCTCCCAACAGTCTTGTCGCACAGCCAGTTCTCGTTACCTGCCTGTAGGCCACATGACAATGGATTGCATCAGTGCGGTCTGCCCAAGTGCATGGAGTTACTTGAGCCTAGTTTGCAATGCTGGATGGGAGGGAGAAACCAAGTTAAGTATTTTGAGGGTTAAACCTTGTAATGAAGTCGTATTACAAGTCTACAAGATACATACACTTAGGAAAAAAACAATACTTTTCGTCTCATACTAAGTTAGCTTGGAGAACAATTCTAAACACATGCTTCAGCTTTAGTAAAAGCACTTCCCCAGCCCTCTCCTCAAGATGTTGCCTTCTAGCCGAAACAGAAGGTCACAACCTGTGCTCCTAGAAAGGCCTGTACTGGTGAGAAACATTTATGCACACAAGCTAAAAATAAAAACAAACTACCCAGTTTAAGTCCAAGTTTAAGGCTAGACAGACGGTAGTTGAGAGAGAGCTTACAGAAAAATCGCTGCAAAACAGAAGTGGCAAGTAGGCACAAAGCTAGCCTTTTGGATGGGCGTGTTTGAGTTGAACAGCAACCTGATGGTAAAGAAAATGCGAGGAAATTGAGAAGTAGACCTGCTTTGTCTGTCTTGCAAGTCATTGCATTATGACTGATCTCCCCAAAAGTAAGCTTTCTGCATTCTAGGCAGTGATCCTCACTGGGATGCTCTCTCGCTGCGCAGGGTGCTTTCTGAGATCTCTACCGACCCATGCAAAATCTGGACTCTGAATCAATTCTGATTTACTTTTCTAGTGAGCAGTAGTTTGTACAGTTTCAGTGGCCCAGCAATACTTCCAAACTCAGACATGCATATTTTAAAAAAATATAAATTAAGGTTATATGAGATGGTGATGGCAGTGTAACAGAGGAAGGGTTTTCACTAAGCAGACAAATGTTAGTGTTGTGGCCTCCTCCTTCCTTAAGGAGGCAATGTATATCTTCAGTCAAGCTGTATGCAGTAGCTTCCCCAGACTATGGATTTATTTTCAGCTTGTGCTCTCATCCTTTTAATTAACTAAAAATATAAATACATTAGCTTAAAATTAATAAAAGATATATTAGCATCTAAAATATTGATTACAATCAATATGGAAAAAGCAGAGCTTTGTATTGGTTATACAGAGAAGCCAAATGGTAAATTCACTTAAGAGACATGTTTTGTTTCACCCTAATATTTAATTAGCAATTCAATCAACTTATTTAATTTGTATTCTCACAGGAAACTAGCACTTTTTCCATAGAAAACAGAGTGGTTTTTTTGCACTCCATTAGTTTCCATTCCTTCAAACACTTGTACATTGCACATATTTCCCTGTAAAAGGAAATGATAAATGGTGCACCAGAAGTTTCACATTGGTATTCCAAACTTGAAAATATCAGCCACCTGAAGCTCTACCATCAAGAGTCTGCTTGGCAATTGCTGAACAAACAGCAAAACCTATTAATGCGTGACGAATAACTGCAGTTCCACAAGGCTTTATTTTATTTTTTTTTTAAGTGAATATAAAGTGTAGCACTGCTGACTGGAAAAGGAGGACATGGAGGAGCTTGGGACCACCCAACAAAAAACAAGTCCCAAATATTTGTTGTGCAGCACCACACAGTCTAGTCACATTCATTCATTTTCAACACAAAGAGGTTAGTATTCACAGTGAAGCACTGTCTTCATTCAGCCTCCTTTTCGGCCCCGTAACATTTTCAGTATTGAATTAAAAAAAACATAGGAGAAGGGCATGGATTCCTGCTAGCGAGAGATCTGCTATTTCTGAAGACATACACACTTCTAAGAACCCAAAGAAGTCTATTCTTTTAAGCTTGGCATTAGCCCATAATGGCGTACACAAGTTGAAACAACAAAAAAGTCAGTTCACATTAGTCTCAAAAAGGGGACACAGATACATAAGCAGGATCAGCACCCAAACTGTACACGAGACTCATTTAAACATAAATTTGAAGCCAAGCATGTTCAAAGAATGCATGAAGGATCTCTCCGTAGACAAGCTACCCTTTTTGTGAATTGTTAATGGATTTGTGGAATAGGATTGACAGCACTGAGGTACGAGATTATGTTATCCACAGCAATGTACTCTAATTATCAACACCACCCTTGAACAGCTCATGCTATCACCCAAACGTACAATCACGAACTTCACATACACTTTAAAAAGTCCACTTTAAAAAAAAAACAACAAACCTCTAAACTATGGCAGTCAACACCGCAGATGTAGAAGTAAAAATTAAACGGAGCTTGTCAGACCAACTAGTTGCATTTCTTTGATAAAGTAAACGTTCTTCTAAACAAGCCAAACGTAAGAGATTGAATCTAGATTACCAAGAGCTTCTAGAATGACTCCATACTATACCAGTTTAGACAAAGTTGGTAGTTTCACAAAAATTAAAAGCCACTCACAGAAGGGGAGACAGGTCACAGGCCATGCTGAACAAAAAAGAAAGCTAGACTAGAAGAAAAAAAGATTTAGCATTTATAAGAACTACCGCAATAGGAATGTGCAAAGACGAAAAGAGGCTAAGAACTACAAATTTTTGCCGTGACTTGACCCATGTGTTGGAAGCAACCAGAAGAGGGGAAAAGTCCTGCCTGGACTAATCTTTTGTAGGAAAAATACACACCACCAAGTATGCAGCCCTAGGAGCAGCAAAGGCTGTCCTACATTAATACCAAAGAAAACACTTCTACCATCGAAGGGTAACATCCCTGTACAAACCTCATTTGCATTATGAAAGATCATTATCATCTCATTTAGGAAAAAATACAAAAAAAACCACAACAGAATCAGGACTGCGACACTAAGAATGCTCAGAGGTCTGGTGGTTCTTAAGCAAGTAGTACAGGAGAAGGGATGAGTGAGAAATGACTGGGGGTGAAGAGGAGAGAACAGAACAGCCTGGGAAACACATCTGCCTTCTCAGGACAGATGCACACAGCCCGTCTGTGCTCAGCTAATGCTTATTCCAACCAGCGTGGGAGCAGACCACTCTCTCCAGGGATGACTGCAGGCATGTCTAGCAGTCAGACATTCCAGCCCAAGCGTGCCATGGAAAGTATCAGGGAAGCAGCACAGATTACACTCTCAAGTGATACCTATAAGGAGTTAAGAACAGGCCTCCTTTGCTGTCCCCTTAAGTCCCAGCTTTGAAATCAGTACTGCAATGCTGAAGACAGAAATCCTTTGCCAATACTACAAGCAGTCCTTGCTTCTGAGTTCCAAAGAAATCTGTGAGCAAGTTTGAAGCAGTAAGTACGAAAAGTCTCCTCCTTGGCTCTTCACCTATGCTTTTGGTGTAATCTCGCTTAGGGAAGAAATCCCAACATGTCTAGACTGGGTCCGATATCTGTGGCATGCTGTACCTTCTACAACTTTCTCAGAAACCATCTTAAAGAACAGTACACCAAATCTTTCATCCCAATACTAACATGACTAGTACAGTTCAACATCTCCCAACCGCATGGAACTAGATTTTCAAGCTCACTTTTAATGCCTTTTTATTCTTGTATCCACATTCCTGAGTCTTCCTCATGCTGAGAAATATGAATACATAACCGTAAAACAATGGTATCAGCAGGATCCCTCCAGCATTCTAAAGGAAGTCTCAATAGTATCTACTTAATTCTGCATACCAAGATAAGTGCTACAATAGAAAATTAATTCTTACCCTCTTCATTTCCAGAAATCAGACAGATACTCCCGATGTCCATTCATTGTGCTGCTATGCTCAGGATATCAGAAAGCAAAGCATACCAAGATAACACTAGAGAATAGTCATTACTTAAACGCTACAAGGTTCCTCTAACAGCAGATTCTTTAATTATAATATAGTTTGTTATCTTCAGTCTTCAAGAGCAGTACAAGAGAGGCCAGCTGCATAAAAAAGTTAAGAATACGTAACAAAAGACCATCCTCCCCTGGGAAAAGGCAGGGAATTGTGCAGACGTGCTCTTCCATTTTCAGTGTACTTTCCAATAAACTGATTCCTGGAAAAACTGAAAATGGCTAGAGACCCTAGTAATATCCAACATGTTCCCAGTGAGGCTATAGAAATCAAGTCTGAAATACGGAAATATTCTGAGAAAGCGGAACCTTAGAGTATGTACGCACACCTGAACGAGCTCTGATTTAGTTTTCCAACTAGCACCAGCAGTGCTGCTGTCACAGCACAACAGAGTGGACTACAAATCCTACCCAAGAAGTCAGGTAAGCGTTGGGCCAGTTTTTCAATCCACAATGATCACGGTGCTACAGCTAGGCAGCACAGCAGTGTACGTGCTGCTGTAAATCAGTACCGTGGGTACCGATGCATTCACCAAGCATGGTCATGTCCTGGTTTGATACTTCTGGATAAAGGGCCCAGGAGGAATTCAGCAGCGCTGAACTGAGATCAAGAGCGAAGTGGCCGACATGCTACATATGATGGGAAATCTTGCCTGTTTTGCTGAGAGCAGAGTACTGAAATTCAATGTATTTATGTAATTATTTTATGTTGGGAAAGTTTTTAGTTAGGGAAACTGATGATTTTTCAATAGTTATAGACTGCCAAGACCAAACACGTCCTATCAGGATAACAGATGTTAAAAAAACAGAAGCATCGAGTTCACAAATGAAAAATAAATACACTCTGCCTGTGCAAGATAATTATTACCACACAAACATAAACACAAGATTTAAGAACAAATTAAAAAAAAAATGTATTTTGGTTTTAAGCTCTCCTGATACTGCAAAAGTTTCAAAGAACTTTCCAGAAGGGAAGGTTATTACTTCCACAGACCAGAAAAGAATTTAATTGCATCTAGGAAAACATAATTATCACAGCAGTCATACAGAAATGTATCTGATTTCACTCTGTTACTTGACATTGGAAAGTTGATTCACATTTTCAGCATGGCTAGTTATCTCTTCTTAGAAGCAGCAGCATTTCTTCTTGATTAATTGGAAAGAGTTACTGCCAAAAGCCAGATGACAAGTTGAAACACTTGATTCTAGATGTTCCATCTAAATACCTATAAAAAAGAATAGATAAATATCCAACATACATCTGATTCAAACTCAGCTACTCTGTGTATGCAAATTCTCCCAAACCTATCTTGCCAGCATTTTGAAGAACTTCAAAGTCAAAAAAAGGAAAAAAAACACTAAAAAAAACAGTTGTGAAGCTCTGCAGTCTAATACAAAACTCCCCTGAGATGGAAGTGGAATAGGCTTTACTAACCAACCAGCAGGGTGCATGCTGTCTGCACAGTCACTTCAATCTCCTAAGCATCTTTCCATCTCTATTACTCTGCATTATCTATTTATCAATCCAACCAATTATCTATTTATCAATCCAACCAATTATCTATTTATCAATCCAACCAATTATCTATTTATCAATCCAACCAAGCACCCATTTTTCTTTAAATAAATTAAAGGACTGAAGGACAAGTTTCCACATTGCACGTACTACGCAATACTACATTTTCTGAGAACAGGTCCACATGCAACCCTGAGAGCTAAAAGCACTGTTACAGTTACCTACCAGAAGCACCTCCTAGAACTATGCTGTTTCACAACAAGGTACAAGTGATCAGAACCGAGTGCTACGGTAAACCTGCAGTAATCCTGCTTTGATACCTTGACAGACAGTTAGCTTAGCAGGTAAACTTACTCTTTATACTTCTGTCAAGTCCGAGCGTGCTACACAACAGTCCTCCACCGCACCAAATCCCCTTTATGAGCAGGCTGAGAAGACCTAACAACTGGCAAGATTTTTTTTTCCTTCCAGACAGCATTAGTACAAGAACAAAAGCCACTTTTCAGTATGAAGCCAAATGTAGTAATTTCAAAAACAAAAGTCAAGGTTTTATCACCGCTTTAGTCAATTAAGAGCTTTGAAGTAAAAAAACCTCCAGCCCCCAGTTTGTATGAAATGGAGTAACAGCTCCAAGCAAAGCCAACGTTACTGAACTCCTGCTCAGAAAAGCACTTGAACTGAGACATGATGTGCCCGGAGTCAACTAAGCAATGTTTTGGTGCTTTCCTGACTTTGAGCCAGTGTCATTGTAAAATTAGTATTTAAACAATGTTAATGTTTAATAAATGACATTTACTTAGAAAACAAGTGCCTTTACTTGCAAGGGCACTGGCTAAGTAATAATCACTTTCACACTTCCATTTGTTGTGGGTGGAAAGCGATAGATTATCATCCCTGTTAATAATTTAAACAGCCCAGAAACAGGCAGTTTCAGTTGAAGCTTTTCAAGCGCCTCCCTTCTTCAGGTATTTCGGATTACACTACAACTGCATATCAAGATTTTGCCTTCATTCACAGGAAAGAATTTAAAGGATAAATATATTAACATTAGAATCTAAATTTGCCGTTCTCAAATTCCAGCTCAGTAGACATCTACGTTTGCATGCAGGAGAACTTAACCTACCATAAAATATCTGGATAAATATATGAAAACCTCAACTACTCACAGAATACCAACGTTTTCCCCAGAAAACTATAGCAGGAAGGTCTGGGAAATCATGGGTTATATTTCCAAGGTTTTAAGTGAGAGCATTAAAATTGATGTCACTAATTATTGCTAAATGAACTACATGACCATAGCTTTGTAGCTGTTATTTATAAACTGAAATTTTGCTTCCATATTAAACAAAAGCCACAACTCAAGCAAGTATCTCCCAAACAAGCAAATAGTGTTTGCAACACAACAATGCAAAACAAGTCCTGAGCCTACTAACAATTAGCAGCAACAAAAATAGATTGCTTTGCTAATGTATTTTTTTATTGGTATCACTGGATTCCTTATTGAAGAGATCAAAAATGCCAGTTTCCTACACTGAAAGTTCTCAATTTACGAGAAACTGCATTCCAGCTTACAATACTAGAACACAATGAGAAGTTGAACACTTCTCATGGAAGTGCACTCACACCATCTAATTCGGAGCGTGTGTTACTTTGAAACAGAATGGCACCAGTAGGAATTAAATGGAAGACATGCCATTAGGTGTTCTCTCCACGATTCCTTTCTGATTGTTGAAAGACTCTAGAACCCTCTCTGGTGTACACTGGAGGAGAGCATGCCTGTGCTATGCACCAAACTGCATTTGCAATGGCTTTCTTGATAGCTGTACTGTCTACCTTTCTTGCAAAGTACTATACCAATAGAAATCAGTCTTCTCATACCAATTAATTGGGGAAACTATTCATACGTATTCTAAAACTTCAGTTCAATATGGAACGCAATTTGATTTACCAGCGACAACAAAGCTGAGTTACGAGCTCATAGTGTGTGGCTCCTGAACTCACTCCATACAGAACACAAACCTTCGTCAGATAGGACATGCCATAGCTTGCCACCAGTTAAGAAGAATCAAGCAAACGTTTCATTAGTTAATTAGCAGATTAAGAATAGATTCCTCTGTTCCTAAAATAACATAGCCTACCCCACTCAAACATTAACATTCCAGCATATTTAAAGATTCAAATACTAATTCCACTTTACGTTCCCTCTCCTTTTATGTAGCTACCCTAGTAATCTGAACCAATTATCTCCATAGTCATAGCACAGGCTTCTAACTTCTTAAAAAGAAAAAAGAATAACTGCCAGAGCAACTGGCAGAATAATGCTATTTGCAAAACAACAGCTGAACAGCTGTTACAAGGATGCCTACAGGAAGGATAAATACAGCCCACAGGTTAGCGCAGGAAATAACGGCAGCAGTGTGAAACAGGCAGCTGAGACCAGTACGAACCATGCTGTATCCCCTTAGTCACATGAAATATCCATTTCTAATCCCAGCAGAGTAAAGCTTTATGGCTTTAGCAGCCTGTAGTAGTATTACTAGAGCTACAGCCTCCTTCGCTACCTCTAGTGTGGCAGGCAGGGCAAGCGCAGAAGCAACTAAAGGAACTCAAGACTTTCTTCCTCCCTCCTCTCATTCAAGAAATCCATTATAAAAATACTTCTTTGGCAGTAAGATACTGCTCTACGAGGCTGATTTTATAATGCTGAATTACAGATGGATGCCTCTTTAGTATTGCTGCTCTAAAATTTACTCAACATGCTGTCACCAACTTCAAAGAGCACTTGTACAGGTATCTTGTGAGAAGCAGAAGGAAATTAATTTTATCTTCGTCCCCATGATAATGCTATCTTCCTTAAAAAAAAAAAAAGGAAAAAATAGCGGTCAGACCAACAACTTTTCTCTCAAGAGCATAAGAGAACAAACATGTAAATTTCTATGAATTACATGAAACCTACTGAAATTGAAACGGTTACTATGTAAAATATGTGCTAGCATGAAACTCTGTGATAAGCACTGTTACCTAGCTACAACAGGATGTTTTAAAAACACTAGGGAAAGCCCTTAAGGGAACTTGTAGCCTATCCTAACTCCCGGTTCTACAGTGCAGCCCTTCTCCCTCCCGTTCTCTCTCCTACCACATCCCTTGCCCTGGTCAGCACCGCAGCTGCTGAAGAAAAGTGCTACTTGGGAGAACTCGTCCATTCCCCCCAGGGCCTGCTGGGTTGCACAGAGTGAAAAAAACACATGCAATATACGGAGACAATACATAATAAATTATATGAGTGATGCCCTGTAAGATGATATTACTTAAGCCTTGTGAGCTCCGTTCCTCCCCCCAAAAAAGTTTATGAACGCAGCCAAAACAGATAAGCAATCCTTTGACCAGCCGCCCTCCCTGCTAAGCAGGTACAGAGAGGAGACTCCTGAGACACGGGGAAGGGAGCGATGCCTTATCTTATCGCCTCAGCTAGCAGGCAAGGGAAGCCAGCAGTCAGCAGAACACACCGCTGAAACGCCTGAAAACGCAAGTGAGCACGGAGCTCCCGGCTCACTGCAGCGTTACCCAGGGCTGCTGCTGGAAAGGACCGCACCAGGTGTTCACTCGAGCAGAGCGAGCCGAGCAGCACGGTTAATGACAACCTCCACGCAGAACCGAGCCCCGGGGAAGCCCGTTTCGGCGCTTTACCCCCCCACACCCCGCAGCACCGGCTGATCGCCCCCCGGACACGCCGCTACCAGGAGCCAGGAGGGTGCCCCGGGCTCCGGGCGGAGCAGCCGGGCCGGGCAGCAGCGAGGAGGCCGCGGCCCAGCGGAGCCCGGGGCACCGGCAGGTGCCGCCGCCACACCTGGCCCGGCGGAGGCGGGCGCGCAGCGGTAACGGCACCGGGCGCGGCGCCTCCCCCCGGCCCCACCCGCACGGCGCCGGCCGCCAGCCCCAGCCCCAGCCCCAGCCCCGCTCCCCCGGGGCGGGAGGGCGCGGGGCCGCTCCCCGCAGGCCGTGGCGGTGCGGCACCTGCCGGCGGCCGCTGCCCGGCGCTTACCTGGCCGCGGCGCAGAGCCTCACCGAGCCCCTCGCCTCGCCCCTCACCGAGCCCCTCGCCGAGCCTCGCCCGCCGCCCGCCCGCCCGTCAGCCCGCAGCGCAGCGCGAGGCACCGGCTGCAACCGGCGCTCCTCGGCTCCGGGCCCGCCCCGCCGCGCGTCACCGGCCGCGCCGCCCAATGGGGCTTGCGGCCGGCGGGCCCGCTGACAGGCCGCGGGGCGGCGGCGGCCTGGGCGGACAAAGGCGGCGCCGCGCACCTGCGGCCCGGCCCGGCCCCAGGGGAGCCCGGCGGGCACCGGGCGGGGGGCTCGGCTGAGGGGAAGGGCTCGTCCCGCCCGGCCCCGGAGACCGCCCGGGGCCCTGTGGGCGCAGCCAGGCTCGTCCGGCACCGCTCCGCACACCGACAGCGGTCGCGTCACCGGGTCGGGTGCACGCAGTGCTCGTCCTCCTCCTGAGAGGGACAGCCCAAAGCCGCGCTGCTGCGGGGCCAGAGCCTCCGGGGGCCATGCAGGTCCAGTCAAAAGCAGATAACGTTTCACAAAACCTCACAAGTATGCACAACGCTTAAAAAAAACAGCCCACACACCAAAAGTTATTTGACTTTCCTACTCCACTTCCTCTTTCTCCAGCTGACAGTGCAATTCCCGCCCTCGGCCGTGTCTGAAAAGCTGCTTCTGCAGGGGTAAATGTGTGAAAGCCTGAAAGAAAAGGCTGATTTCTACTTAGATTTCTCCCAATACCTCAGCAAATGGGGTGTTTCTGCCTCCTCTTAGCCAGACGTACAAACATCTCGATCTGCTCAAGAAATTTTCCTTCAATATTTTCATTCTTAGGCACCCCACTGCAAAAAATCTATTCAGAAATGTATTTCCAACATAATTATACTCCTTACATTCATTCTGCTACAATAATGTTTGTTAACTGTCTAGTTATCAGCTAGGAAAAATAATCTGTTTTCAAAATGTTGTTTTTCCTCCATAGAACACCAAAATCCTTTTCCTCACAGCTATACAACCCCCGCTTCATTTAAACAGCAGAGACTCTAGATTTTGTGAAAATAATTTACAAATCATATGGAGCTCACATTTATCTATTATTATCAGTTTCAACTTAAAAGAGCTATTAAAATACAACATACTTTTGTGCAAAACAAGTTTTGGAACACAAACACTGCCGTTGAGCCAAAACTGAAACTACTTACAAATAAAAGTGAAACTGGTGTTTTAACCCAAACGTATAGAACTGCTAATGCAAATATGTACGTTGTAAAAAAAGCACACTTGTTTTTCCAGTTTGCAGCCATATTGCTAGCATAGTGGACAATGTATTTGTTTTGCATTTGTTTCAGGCTGATTGGCGTTACTTATGGTGATACACTTTGATTAATAGTAATTTTTAACCTCAGAGGTGACAATAGCGAGGCATTTTCTGCAATTTCTTCTCTAAGAATCATTCTTAAAGTTTGGTAAACATTAGCTAGGCCAGCAATCTTCCTAAGAGACCAATTCCCTTTTGTCTCCTGACCTGCCACCTTCATAGCCTTCACATATCTTGACTTCCACCATCAAGATAAATCATCTGCTCTGCTAGTATTTGCCTGATTTCATCTGTTTTCCCCTCTTGGAACTGTTTACCCTTTCTGTGAGCAAACTAAATAAAAGTATGTCTTATTCTATAATCTTTATTTCTACTTACTTAAAATGAAATGTCTGTCTCCATGATCTGCCATGCTTTTCTTTTTGTCAGCAATAGGCTAGGAACACAAATTAATATTTCATTAAATTATAAAACCAGGAACACTTTGTTGTGCTAAAAATAAAAGGAAAAATATTAAGTCAGAACACAGAACCTAATGGCTACAAGGTTCATAATTGCTTGAGTAACAGACTGAAACCTAACTTTCTAGGTTTGGTTCTTATTTACTCCGCTGCTGAGTGGCTTCTGGGGATCCACAAGGGGAGCACTCCTCTCACCGATCACTCCCCACACATCTCCCAGTAATGATACCTGAGCAAAGGGAATATTCTGTTAACCGCCTACTCAAGTTTTTAGCTGTGCAGCTCCTGACTGTAAATCCAGCATATCAAGTTCATCTTCAGAGTTATCTTGGTGCTATTACATTAGGATTAATTTCTTCCAGTCTTTTTCAAGCAGCACTATCCAGAAAACATTCTTCAAGTTCTAACACCCTTTCTAGTTGTTCGTCACAGACATTTATAAGATACTGAAAAACAACAGCTTGACAATCCAAGAAAAGTTGTTTCATTTCACACATCAGGCTATCCCCTCATCTTTTTTAACTTGATATTTAGATGTTACAAAACCAGCTTTGAATCTCAAAAGAATTAACAGTTTCAAATGCTATGCTCAGTGTGACTAAGGGGTGTCTTGAGCATGTACTTCAGTCCCTCTACATGCACAGCTCTGGGAAATCTGATGCAGTAAGAAAGGGAAAGCTACATGGCAGTGTCCTGTATACTTACAAGGGTAATATTTGGAGTTGAAATTTCACTTTAAAATATTTCTAAATAAACATTCTTTCTCAGATCAGACAGGTGATTTTATACATGACTTTTAAACCTCCAGTACCGCTTGGAGTTGCAGGAGCAAAAGCATCGTGATTGACAATTGCTCTGGAAGCAGTTATCTGAAACTGGGCCAGTCCTTTTGAATAAAGCATTCTGTGATGACTTGCCTTGTGATCACCAAGTGCACTCCTGACCATCTGTTTTTCAAGATCTCGTCTTTTCATATGAAAGGCTACAGCTTCAAAGTTAGCTGAAGCATGAACCAACAGATCATAACCCTTCAACCTCTAAAATGCCATACAAACATTTGTTCTCCTAAAGGGAATAAAAAACATTTAAGCTCCATAGATCTAAAGATAATTTCATTTCAGTCCTTGGCACATCCCGATTGTTACCATGCTTACTGTTTCTGGCATTGCTAAAGCTTCTTTGTCTCCTGCTGAGAATTTATAAATCACATATTACACAGGCTCCAGATGATTGATCTCCTGGTGCAATACTGTGACTTGCAGTTTGTAAATAAGGCACTCACCGCAGGGGTGGGTATTTTAGAACAACACTTCCCTCTGCTGGATCTGTGGGCAGTGACAGCTGTCCCTGTGCTGAAGGGATCTGCCCAAATCCTGTGTCAATAGTTTAGGCAGGATCCCTGCTCCTTCCAGACAGCTTTGGACAGTAAGACACTAGTAAGGGTCTTCTTAATTTATCAAATAAATATGGTAATCATAACAGTTTAATCCAGAATCAGCTGATCAGGAATATGAATTTATGTTCTGTTCAACACAGAAGTATCTCAAAGCTGTAAATATTACTAAAATCAGGAGTCCTAGGGCCTGTCATTTTATATTCACTCTAAAACCCAAACACGTTGGATCTTGAGCTGCAATAAAGTAGTTTATAGAATAAATTGAGACCAGATAAACTCTGATATTATAAAAACATTTAAGCATAAGAGAACTGGAATAGGAGATGTATCCTTGGCTGGATGTACTTCAGTGAAAAAGCATTAGGATCTTAGGGCACCCCAAGAAAGACACCATACACAGGACATCCTGCAAAATACAGGGTATTTGAGAAGAAAGCTTGTTCTTCGTTCCCTGTTCCGTGCTGCTACCTTTTCATCTGTGAGGAAGTGAGCACAGGCAAAGCGACAGCAGCATGTTAACATCATTTTTTGTCCCATTAGAGAGCAGGCAGCATAAAAACCAGAAACATGTAACATACAGGGCTGTTAGCATGAACCCCGCTTTGCAGACAACGCCTACATATGGATCCATTGTCTGCAAAGACTTTTTTATCCAGCCAATGCTGATTTTAATTATTAACAAATTTAATTATTAACAAATTAAGGAGTTCTCATTCTTAAGTGACAAAGGGAGCCTCAGGCCAGATAAAACTAAGTGAAAATACCTTTTACTCAAACAGGCATTTCTTTGTAGAGTGTGTGTATATACAGCACTACAGGAAGAGGTTAACTTTTTTCAGAGAGAAATATTGGCCATACTTTTTATTACTGTGATAGAAACCAAAAAAGAGTGGTACACTGAATTTTAATTGGGTGCTATACTTCCTATCTGGCCATCTGTTCCAAACTGCTAGTAATAACCAGAGTATTACATTTTATGGTAGTTTTTGATGGAAACTACCATATTCAGATACAGTTTGAGTTTGAATCTTACTATTATAGGAACAGTGTCCACAACTGAGGGAGGAGGGAGAGCGGATGGAGGGGAGAGAGGTGATTGTGGAGACAACTGGCTAAAGCTGTGCTTCATTCATGTTCTCTGTGGACAGGAACTGGTCCCAGTGCAATAGTACATGTGCTCCTAACTCACTCATACAAACATGACTTAAAATCGTAACTAAGCATTCTGCTGCACAAAGATTCCATTCACATACTCTGCTGAATGAAGGCTTTTGGTGGACGTCAAAACATAGGAAAATGACACATAAATGAAACATAGGGGAAGGCGAGCAGACAATACAGATATAATCGTAAAACAATATTCCCAGTCAGAGAAATTTACTTTGAAACAGGAATCAGAGAAGTTCCACAGAAAAAATCGTCAAAAGATTGAATCAAAGTGGTACTCAGTGTTAAAAGGTAGAACAGGTAACAGTGCTAAAGGCTGAGGTTAAATGGAATAAACCTTCACTAGAAGGCAGGAAACAGGTGATTACACAGTAAGTAATTCCTGATTTGTGTTCAGAACAAAGCCTGTACTAAACATACCGTAGGTCTAGTTAGAAAAGATTGTATAAGAAATATTTCTCATGAAATAAACGTTTTCAATGGGTTGGGAGAGGAAACAAATGGCTTGAATAAGGAAGAAACCAGAATGCTGGAACCCAGGTGAAATCCTAAATAACAGCAAGAGGTAAAGGAAATAAAAAAATGTACAGCATAATGTAGCATAAACAATGCTTTTCTAGGCAGGATGTTCTCCAGTCATCACTTATGTTTTAAATGCTAAAGAATAAGGATTGCTCTCTGCTTCTCTTCAACTGTATTGCGTTCTTGTCTCCTGGTATCTTACTCTTACTGACTAATTGTGAAGTCTTGTCTGCTAATTTTCAAGAAAACATATGAGGTGGACTCCTAGTAAACAGAGCAACTAATGATGAGTATTTGCCCCCTAACTGCTTTCAACACAAAGTAAACATTTATTAGCTCTACTAACCCTATAGGCATAAACAGTTCACACATGACACAATACTGCATTACTAATCATTGATGAGTGTCTACTAGATAGCTACTAACAAAATTGAAGGTTTTTTTCAGTGCTTAGGGATTCCCCTGCCACTCACTTGTGTTGTTTACAAATGCTTTGACTCTACTGTACATTGCAGCTACAAGTCAATAAAAATACAATTAAGACTCTAGCTCTTGAAACTCTGCATCGCATACTTTTCTGCAGAAAACACAGGAAATTCTTATGCAGACTCAGATTTCTCACAAGCATCCTAGGTCTTACCTTCTTTTATGCTATGCTAGTTTTTGTATTTCACTCGCCTTGTACAGAGATGAAAGAGTTTTACACTGAGTAACTATTTCATTAATGTCAGTTTCTGTTTGCTCAGCACTCTTGCAAAGTCTCATATTTCTAGTTAATCCAGAACTTGTCTGGAGACAGCTTTATGCTTACTGTAGAGGTTTGCAGACTAGAAATCAGAAGTTCTCCAGTAGGAAACTACTTGTTGTGCTGTTTTATGAAATCACTGTTGCTTTAATCATTAGGCCACAGACACGCAGCTCTGATTTCAGTTGAGACAACTCAAGATGTTCACCTCCTTCAACTAACCTCCTGCAGCTGCTGGTAGTCCCCGACTATTTTATCACCAGAAGTTACTGTCAGAACTGCAGTTTCATTTATGTGTGATGTCACTCCCCAGTTTGGTTTGACCAAAACTGATCTGATAAATTAAAGAAACAATTTGGGATCACCCAATACAACATTTTTCCCATTTAACTTGCCCTTACAATATAGAAGGACTTGCTCGGCACTCTGCAGCCTCAGATCCACAGAGATGTTGGATAAAATGACCAAAACCACTTTCTTTGTCTTTCAGCACACTTTCATTCTGGGCCTTTATTTCTTGGTCATTTCAGTCTTCTTTTCTGAAGTGTGGTTTGGGCAGTGATTTATCTGAAAAATATATTCCCAATGCCCCTACAGAAGGTGAAAACACCAGTTCTGTGCTATTTGCAGCCCCTGACAACAAAAATGCCACAGACTTACTTTCTGGTAGATGATCAGATCCTACATCTCAAGCAGAAACTCGCCTTTTTCTTTCTGGAGAACATGAAAAAGACAACATGAAAAGGTATGTTAGACTGAAGCATCTCCTTCCAAATTTATAAACAGAGAAGGCACCTCTGGAATTTGTCAGCACAAAATCAGCCTTGGCAGTGTGAATGATATCCAAATAAATGAATATTAATTTGGATATAGATAATGAAAAGAAATGCCAGAATTACCCAGCACATGCTTCACTCTGCAATTGTATTAAATTTTCTCTGAGATATACAAAATGTATGAGGTCATTTAGAATTGGAGCGTTCTCAGCACCTGCTAAGATTAGATCTTTAGAGGCAATAAAGCCAGCATAATCTGAACTCCAGGATCAAGCTAATTGGCTATGATGCCTTTTTTAAAACAGTGCCAAGCATATACTGTAGCTACTATCTGATAAGTAAATTGTTACAGTGCAGCCTACCAGACAAAAAAAAAAAAAAAAAGGCACACACAAATCCCAAATATTATTTTTGAATGAGAATCAAAGTAAATAATAAATGCATAAAGCACAGTGTGATATGAGGAGTTCCTTGGCACATCACTGGAATGTTTAATCATAAAAAAATGTAGTTAGACACGAGTCATACAGCTCACCCCAAACGACTCAAAAGTCTTATGTATTTGTTTAATACTGCATACTGTGAGTAATACAGGAAATTCTCACTGAAGTATTTCCAGCTTCGTAGAGTCCCCTGATGCAATCCGGGGTTAGTCACACAGTGTGGGAGCACTCAGATAGCCACATCCTCTTCCCCAATTCAGATGCTGGCTGGATTCAGCCTTTAGCAATAAAGCTGTGAGATATTTGGGCTGTATTCCTTCACCTGCCTTATCGTACATTTTATTTAAAATAGCACACTAATTTCTCAGAACATCTCTTTAATAAGCAGTTCCTGAAGAAAAGATTCACACTATTTTTCTTGAACAGGGCTTACAGCCACAACAAGGCAGACTGTAAAGTGTCAGCTTGGCAATCCATGGGCTGGGAATAAGGAAGGTACCTCCCAGCTGAGAGACTCTTAAGTTATTTGTGGTTAAAAGGCATGGGGGTGTCCTGCCTAACCTACTGCAGAGGCGTGGGTGTAGGACTGGGCAATAAACTGCTGCAGACATCAGCATGTCTTCCTGCGCTTTTGCTTGAAAAGCAGGACTGGTAGCACAACATAGTCGTGCAGTCCTGAGGAAGAAGAGGAATAGAAGAAAACACGAAGAAGAGAAATGATGAGCAAAGAAAGTCTCTCATCTGCTGTCCAGTTGCTTTTAGGATCAGAAAAACAGCATTATCTTGTTAGCATTCTTGTTATCATTTCTTGTTAGCAAAAAAACTTACAAAGACCTGAATGCCCCATCAGTAATTTAATACTTTTTCCTTTTGGCAAAAAACAAAACAAAACCACAAACCCACAACCTTGGGGTCGTAAATTCAGATAAAAATGAAATTATAACACATATGTGTCTTTTTGAGCTGTCAAGTGAAAAGTTTTATTTTTATGATTTGCATAACACCACTTTGGAAAGCACTGGCTATATTCCAAGGGAAAGCTGATCTAATTTTTTTGTTTTTCTTCTCTACCTTGATTTGACCAATATCCAGGTTCATTAAAATCTTATGTACTGCAGCTAGGCTAGAAAACTCCAGCAGACAAAACTTAGCTAAGTCAGCTGATTTTCTATGGACTGTCAGTTGCATTTGTGCATCCAAGTCCTGCCAAGGAATTTTTTCCTCTTCAACTGAGATGCCTCTCACTAATCTGTTTTGAAGTGTAGAGATTCCTGACTACCATTCCTCTTTTATAAATAAGACATATATAAATAAGACATAGATGAGTTATATTAAATTAATCTAAAAATGCACAAATTCTCACTTCTAAAGTGAGAACGTGTTAAACAGCTATACCAGCCATGCAAGACTTCTATAAAAAAAAAACAAAACAGGTCGTACAATGCAGTCACAAAATGAATGAGATGACTCTAAATTGAAAGTCAGTATGAGATAGTTGGGGTGCTTAAATAAAACCAGAACAATTTAATGAGGGTGCTGGGAAAAATAATTATTATTTTAAATATGATGATAAATATTACTTCCAAGTATGAGAGATGAATTTGAAAATGCAAATACCTCACTCTGCCTAAATTTATTACTTCAGCTGTGTCCTGTGATGCTGGACCATTTTCATTTTATGAACACCACTGAATGCTGAATTTAAAAGATTTAACGTATTTAGTCATTAGGCTCAGTCAGTGTCCCCATTTTCCCTGCCATGCCAGAACTTGGAAGAACCCTTGGAGTTAGCAGTCTTTGAAACAGAAGCTTTGGGCCCTCACACTGTTAACACTGTCAAGACTGAACTATTCAATCCATTTCTGTAACACCAGGAGACAGGCCCCCTTCAAGACCTGATTGAGATATGAAGTGAAACTTTCCCGCTTAAAGCACAAAATTCCATTAAGTTAAATTAAATTGTCAGTTTTGGGTGATAACTTGAAAAAAACGCTACTCAGTATGGAAGCAACTAAGATTTTCATAGTTGTCTATCATTACAGCAGGCTTTGTTTGTTGCTTAAGTCAGACCTGCTATAAGTTTTTCTTACTATGTCAGCTGAAATTTAAACCAAAACTGTTGCACCAGATACTACAAAATTATAACTAAAAAAGCAGACAATATTGCCTTTGCCATGTTAATTAAACTACAGTGAGTTCTATTAACTCATGTTCTCTTAAGATTCTGTTTTATAGATATGTTGTTTGTTAAAATAAAATAATCAGATGTCTCGCAAGAGATTAAATGTCAGAACCAGAGAGGATATGGGTTAGATGAGCCTTTAAAAACCCCTTTATTCTTCTCTACATCAGCTGATCGAGTAGACACTAAGCATCACTTAAAGGGAGAAAGAATAAAGTAGTGCTTGTTTCATCAGCTGAGGATGAATCAGCAGTATCTTAATAACATCTCTTCAACTATCTGCATCATGGACCTAGAGTAGTGCTATTGTGCAGAGGTTAGCCCAGAGAATACGTCATTCTACGGATTTCCCAATTATGTCTTCTTTGTACAATAAATTAAGTGAAAAATCTGGGCATTGATGTCATGAATGGCCAATGGAAGGCTGAATTTTTCCTTTTTTGATT
This sequence comes from Anser brachyrhynchus, assembly GCF_964034855.1. Classification (NCBI taxonomy): domain Eukaryota; kingdom Metazoa; phylum Chordata; class Aves; order Anseriformes; family Anatidae; genus Anser; species Anser brachyrhynchus. The sequence continues at coordinate 16,534,734 of NC_137702.1, read as the reverse complement.
TTTTTTTGGAACCTCCTTGTGGTGTGACAAGGTTTGTGATCTGCTGCCCTCCGATGGATACTTACAGAGGTTACGTCTAAAACAGCAGGACTGTGCAGGCACAGCAGGAGCAACATGCTTGAGACCATTAAATTTCTTAAAAAAGCACTACAGGAAAAAAAAAAAAGAAGTAATGAAGTGCTAAGTTCTTTGTGTACCACATTTAGCATAAAAAACATATCTGGGTCTCATTTCTTAATATTGCTTTTTTTTTTTTTTTTTTCTGTCAGGGTACTTTTATGTCCAAGTAGATGTGTTCTAGTTCATTCTATGACACATTGGTCTTTTTCAATCAGCTCTCACTCTTTCATTATACATAAATACATACAATGATTACATATGTAACATAACACATACAGTAATGATATCCCAGTATCTATTGCATCTGATATCTGCATTCTGCCTGCTAATCATCTCTTCATGATTATTATCAATATCCTAGACCTCAGTCTAGCATTAAAGTTTAAAAATAAAACCATGGAGACTTGCTAGGGTAATTGTTTTCTTTTGGTCATGCACACTTCCTGTAAAAATATTTTTCTGTATTACTGGACATTTTAGAACAAGAGATGAATTTGACATGTAGTGTCTTGCCACTTCTACAGGCCCCCACAAAAATCCGGTGTGAGGCTCCCTCAGCTCTGCAGCGGTCTAAGACACTGGATGTTAAGATCACCGCGTTACAGAATGCCTACTTCCTTTCTCAAAACTGTGGTGATGTTGGTATTAAGGCAAACTGGTTTTGTGAGGATTTATAGAGGCAGAAAAAGGTTGCAAAGAAGACATCTGAAATCCATTTTCCCTCACTAATTTAGTGATGATGAGGTGCTGATTAAAGGGAACCACATACACCTATTTGGAGCAAGATTCAGAAACAATCAGGGTGTCCCCCAACGAGGGTACCAACAGCTCTTTTTTTCGTCTGACCTCAGCTGTCAGTTAAAAATGAAGTTTCTATTTGCCCGATGTGAATGTGAAAAGAATCTTAGAAATGTAAATCCTGTGAATTCGTGGAATACCTTGAGAAACCCACAAACCCCGTATTTTCTCAATAAGGGGTGAACTTTCGTATGACACCGTTGTTAACGAGTTAGACATTTCATTCCTTCCTGAAAGAATGTCCCAAGAGGGTAACGAGTTGGGTAACCGGCCCAGTTTACGCCAGCCTAGCACCAATTCTTACATTTTTCGGGAGACTGTGCATGCACGTGGTTTCACATCAAGAAGTATTTGAGAACAAGTTGATTGGGAAAATCATAAATCACGCTTTGGCAAAAAAAAAAAAAATCCACCAGAATTCGAAAATTCAGAGGCTTTTCTAAAACGTTCAGCCAAGTTGATTGCGTCTTTGCGAGCCTTTCAGCAGCCTTTCACCCGGTATTTCACCACACATCCCTGAGACCCGCGTGCAGTTCCACTCGGCTGCCTGCCGCGATGTAACGAGCCATGTCGCGCTCACTGCCCACGTTCCCCTCGGGAGGGAAACCCACGGCCCCACCACAGCCCCCGCTCGCTCAGGCACCGCCTCGGGCGCTGCCCGCCGCCGTGCCTGCCCGCTTCTCGCTGCCCCGGCTCCTCAGGGCCGGGCCGGGCCATGCCGGTGACCGGCTCCGCCCTGGCGGCTCCGAGCCCTCCCCTTGCGGGCGGGAGCGCGGCGGCGCCGGGCGGTGAGTTGTGGCGGCGGGCTGGGGCCCGGCCCGGCCCGGCGGGGGAAGGGGCTCCGGGGCGAGCCGGGCCTCGTAGGCCGCTCCCGGCCGGCGGTGGGGTGGCGGCCGGCCGCTGCCCCGTGCAGGGAGCGGGGCCTGGAGCCCTCGGGGCGGCCTCGATCCGCCCTGAGCCGTGTCGCTGCGCCGGGCGCGTTCGTTTGACCCCAAACCAGCCGGGAGCCGATGGAGCAGAGGCCGTCAGGGAGGGAGGGAGGTCCGCTAGTGGCCGGTGCCTTGTGGCCTTTCAGACTTTGTACTGCGAACTCGGAGTGCTCCGAGCTGCCACTGAAAGCATGCTACCCGCCGTGTAAAATGTCTTACGTGCCACAGCTGCAGCATGAGGGAGAAAAGTAAAACCCAACCTGATCCATCTCCTCACTCTACATTGTAAAGTTTGTTTCTCCACGCTTGGTTGTGTCCATTTCGTGGAGGCTACAGAAGGTGAAGTGACAAAATAGTGTAGAGTGTGGCAAATCTCCACATACAGCCATTTTTAAGTTCAGTGTCCTTAGTAAGAATAAGCAGCTTCCCCGAGGCCAGCATTTTTAACAACAGATCTCTTGGCTTGTCCTGTCAGGAATTAGTTTTATGTGGCACAAAAAGCCGTGGAGAGGGGCCGGTAAGGTGGCGCCCTTTCTTTCTCTGAAGCTTTTGCACTCTGGGCACGTGCGAAGATGCAGTCCTTCAAAGACTTCACAAAGTTTGGCTGAGAAACTTCGAAGTTTGCATATCCAACGGATATTAAATCCAACACAAGCATAATAGTGATTGCATTTAGATTATTGTGGTGCAGGACTGAAGGACTTGTGCTGGTTTTAATAACTTGTTACTGAGAGTGCAGAGTAAATGAGACTACTTTCTGTGTGGAGAAAATGCAGCAGCTGAAGGGGTCTGACCATAAGTTTTTCAAACTCAAAGGCATTTTTATAGAGATGGTATAACTGAAGTTCAAAACTGAAGGGACAGCAGCATTTGGCATATAGTTTCAACGGGGAAAAAAATGACTTCGTCAGAAACATGTAACTTCACATAAAATTTTCCAGTGGTACAGCAGCATCATAGTTTAGGGCACTGTATGACCAGGAAGCTGCGCAGCTGCTGTAAAGTGAGTTAGAGACCCTGCAACTCAGAGGCCGTCTCTGTATTTGAGTGCTTATAAAGCACAGCATGAGCTACATGGTTTTTAACGCACAGATGTATTCTCAGAGTTCACATGACAAAGTCTTCTTACATATTCTAGGTTGGTTGAAGTCACCAAATCTCCCAAGTTTAAACCAGATTGACAATCAGAATCAAAACCACGTGTATCTTCCTCCCAGCCCCACTAAAAATGCCATGTTGGTCTTTCTAATAGCCTTAGCTTCTCAACCCTAAACAAAAAAAAAAAAAAAAAGGAAGTTGCAGGAATAGTAATTTTTTACCCTTTTTTCCCCTAGTATGTTGACTTTCCTGTTTTCTGTACGACTATGCAAGCCTAAATTCCAGAAGGACTGACTATGACTAAGAGCATGAATACTTCAGAGCACTGAAAATTAGAATGGGATGAAAAGTATTCCTAAATGTTAATTTCTGAGTTTAACAGACATGACTCTTGGTCAAAAAGTCACTGTCTGGTTCCAAGATTGAAAAAGGAAACATTACATTTAAGAAAGAAAAAATAAATACCTTTTCACTTCCCCACAAAGACCAGTGTGTTGTCTGTGTTTGAAGAACCTTACAAATTTTTAGAAGAGTTGAAATAGGGTTTGCAACACCCTTGTAGCCGTCAAGCACTGTGTAACTTTCCTGAAGTGGAAGAAACTTCCTATCTGGATGAGAAAAACTTACCATAGGACATTATAAAACATCCCATTGACAAAACATGTATAGAGGTAATAATTAAGCATGCACTCATCCTAAAAGTAACAATAATTCTCCTGAGCTTGTGATATGTGTTAATATGTCATAGACAATAATAGTAGGAATATGTGTGTGTGGAAAAAAAGAGCAGGTCGTGCTTGCTTTTTGATGTCAGTGTGGGGGATTGCCTGGGTATATTAAGGAGGCGTTTGGCTTTACTTCCTTGAGTAGCTTAAATGGAAGCATTCAGTGTTGCAGAACTGCAGAGAGAAGAGTATTTCCTGGAAAAGCATCATAAAGATTTAAATGTAGCAGTACAAATTTTCCATACTGGGGCCTTGACTTGGCTTTTTGAGGCCGTTCTACAAAATTTTTTTTCCATTATATTCCTTATAAAGTTTTGACAATTTCTACAGTTCTGTGGTGTTAAACATGGATATAAATTTTTAATTCAGGTGTTTCATGTACCTTCAGAGATTGACGTGATACAGATCTGGTGCCCCTCATGTGATGTGGTTTTGTGTGATTGCCTCACATCAAACAATGACCTGTCAAATACCACACTGTCTTTCATGCAGCAATAATGTGAGAAATATTTACAGATTCTACTTTTTTTTTTTTTAATTAAGGTTGCAAGTTAGTTTTGTGTGTCAAGTTTGGAAAATTTGGATTTCATTTTGCTACTCCTCAGTACAAAATGAAACAGGTAAAGATATGCATATTTGTCACACTGCAGTAACTACTGCAGTTGTTTGCAGTACAAGTAAGGCTGACTCTTGGGAGAACAGCACGGTTGTTGTAGTCACATTGTAAGATAATATCCATATGTTATGCAAATAGTTTTTGTCAAAATATGCAATGAGAAAGGCTTCACTCTGTAGTTGTGAGAGATTATGTCAAATATGCCAGGTGCATATTTCTGTATTATTAAAAATAACTTAAAATGTATTTGCAGGTCTTATTAAACAGATATATTTATTTTGTTTCTTTCAGAGTATCTGCTGACTAGTGTAAAATGTTCAATTCTTGTTTGTTTTTGCTACTCGTTAGGCCAGCAGAGTTGAGGAAAATGCTAGTGTTTCTCCTTTTGAAGGGAATGTCAGTGAATTGCATACTTGCATGTCACTAAATGGACCTTACGCTGATATTACTGAGGGCCTAATTGAGTTAGCTACAACTCTAGTGTGTGAGAAAGCCTGTATTTTCAGAGCTGAGACTGAGTTTGTAGCACTGGTGTAAGAGAGGCAAAATGAACATACTTTTAAAACTTAACTCATTCAATGAGGCATCTTTAAAAGGAATATTTGTGGACCTTTTATGTTAGCTTACATTTAAAATGGAAGGAACACTTTCTTGTTGTAATAAATCAGTTCTTCATGAAAAACTCATGCTGTACTATTATATTTAATTACTCTCTCAGCTTCTCTCTGCAAAACTTGCAAGATATTGTTCTACAGGTGACAACATTAATATTTTCTAATAAAAATAGTGTATTATTTTTTCTTTTTTTTGTTTCTTTCTGTTTTCAGGTAGCAAAGTCTGGAGGGAAGTGGGGGCTGCCTATTCTTTAATAAGTAAGCTTTGGAAAACAAATTTAATTATTATATAGATGTGCCTACTGTGTTTCTAATATAGGTCTATGGGTTATATATTTTTCTCTTACAAATTGCAGTCATTTTGACAACATCATCCAATGCGTGTGTTTAAACATACATCCTGAAAGCAGTTACCTTAAGTACCAGCTCTTACTTCTTTTTTATGGTTATTGATTAACAGGGCTCATTTTCTGTAGTCAGGGAATGCCCTGTTACTCCACACAGAACATCCTTCCTAGCTCTCTGTTTTCTCCCATTGCAGATATTTGATGTTTGCCAAGTCACTGAGGCAAAACGTAGTATAGCTATATAAGCTGTGTAGGCCTCCATCTCCAGTGTGACTGGTGATCTTGAGCATCTAGTTGCAAAGTGCATGATTTTAAACACTTGAAAATTGAGACCAATTTTAATGGGGTATGACTTTTAAAAAAAATTTGTTTCTTTTAATTTCACGTCTAAACTGGCAACTCTGATAACAATTTTTATTACACAAACATATTTTCACAATTTTAACAGAGACTTTGAAATGCATTTAGTCGTAATTTTCATCCAAAGGAAAACAACAACAACAAAACAGTGTTTTCAGACAGAGGAAACCTTAGCTTTGTATAACATTCAGCAACATTTTTAAGCCCTGTCAGTTAATGTTTTGTCCTCGATATTTATAATACATGAAAAGGTAATAATTTACTAGAACTGATTTCAATGAAAGAAAATTGCTGAAAGGAAGAGAAGAAGATCTTACCTTTTAAAATTACTTAGTGATTCCTTAGTTTACTTAGGTTTCCTTAGTTTAGGAAACTTGTTCCTGGAATCTGTAAGTTTTTTTTCAGGTTATGTATTTATTATGCAGGCATGCTATGTGCTTCACGAAGCTTCTGTTGCCTTGGCATTAGAACATACCAGCTACGAACAGATTTGCCTTCTAGATCCATCAAGCTTTCAGCCTCTGATGTAAGTATCCCGTCAACTTCATAGATAAAACTATTTAGTGCAATATTTTAGAGATGCACTGATTTTGTAATGTTGCCAATAAACATATATTAGCTGCACTTTCTTTACTTCTTGTTACATTGACCCAAACTTTTAACATTAAGACTACAGTAAGTTATTCCAACCAGTGAAATATTTAGCCACACTAGCACAACAGTTTGGCAATCATTGCTTTGTGTATCCTTTTCAGTCTTTAAAGTCAGAGCTGCAGGTACCAGGCCAGAAGGATCGCCTAGTTGTTAGGGCACTAGCCTGAAATATAGGAGACTGATTCGATCCCACCTTTATCACAGACTTTTGGTATGTCAGTTAATTCCTCTGTCAGTTTTCTGCTAATGAAGAGGGAGTAGTTGTGCTTCGTGATGCTGCAATAACAAGGGATGTATAAGTACCTCAAACTTAATTTTATACAGAATCTTCTTCATTTCCCAGCTTAACTGCTTATGAGGTTGTGTAACTCCAGTTTAAGTCTTTCAGTTTTGTTGAGAGAAAAAAGAGCGTTGCAACATGATGGGTGGCTGGAGGTCATGCTCTGCATTGCATGTAGAAGACTGGAATGTAAATTGTGCTCCGAGTTCAGAACAGGAGTTCATCTAGTCAGCAGCTTGGGTCAACCAACGCACATGTGAGATTGCCCCAAGCAGGTGTTGAAACAAACTATCATGCAGACAACTGCAGCATAGTTTGCTTACATGAGATGCTTCTTTTAACGTACAAGCCACTTTGGGGGCCGGATTTTACCTGAGTCAGTTTTTCATCTGCTGTAAGTATTTGTATTCTACTTAAGGTACCTGGATGTTCTTCTGACCATGCTGAAATCTAATCCTGTTTTTCTTTTTGAATTTACTTAAGATTTTGGCTTCAGTTGTAACTTTCAACATTGAATTTCACTATTTAATTATGTACCATGTAAAAGTATTTACTTCTGTCATTAAACATATTCCCATTCAATTTAATCACGAGTTTCTTTGTATTATGAAGAAAGATAAATATGAGTAGCACCTGACTTTCCATCTAAAGCAATCAGGGAAAGCAGGCGGTCAGAATTAGAACTTGATGAGGACATGCCTCTCTTGTTTAATGCTGATCTTAAACTCATGGAAATCCTATCCTTGCACCTAAAAATGGCTTGAAGATGATCAAGCTATGATGTAACTAGGCTAAAACAAAAAAGATTCTTAAGGACTTTCATGACCTTCTGGAAGAAAGAATGCTCTTTAAGGTATCATTTATAAATGCAAGGTATTTTATTTACTTTCTCAAGGTAATGAGGTGGCTCTGAACTCTGCTGTAAGTTGAACCCCCTGATAACTGCTGCAGGTCTAGCTATTCCATTTTAAATCTAGTTTCAAGGCACAAGAAAAATAGGAAGACTTGAAGTACTAAGTATTTAAACTTAAGATAGTAAGAGGGCTGTAACAGGCAAAGGCTTTTTTTCTCAACTGTGCTTTTTTGGCTAGGGAAAGTTAGTTACTGCAATTAAGATTTATGTTACGTTTAAGGATAAAATCCTACAGTGTGGATAAGCCTTTAGTTTTTAGTAAATTGAAACAATTTCAAGAAGAGTTGGTCAAGAGAACAAATTTCCCATGGTATCATACAGAATTCTCATTTTTAACTGTGAAGATTCAAGGTGAGATTTCTTTTTCCTTGTAGTACGAGTAGTAGTCTGGCATGTGGAAAAAAAAAGTGTGTGTTAGGGAGGCTCAGGCTAATACTTGTGTTATTGATATTTATATAGTACAGCCAGGGGTTAATTTACGAAGACAAACATCGGAAATTTGGATTCATCTTTTAAACCATATGTGTTTTTCAACAGATGCAGTACAGATCACCTAGTCAGAACTCTCTCTTAACTGTGGTGTATGTTCCATATCAGGATGTACAACTTCACCTGTCTAGTTACCTTGAATACATATTTTTTCTTCCTGAGTAAAATGAAAGATGTCACTGTTTGGTTCCTCTGGTACTTGTGTTTTACAGATGAGGTCAGAATTAAATCTGTGCAGAAGGCATACAAACAGAGAAATATCTGTTAACTTAATAATATGATTTTCCATTTTTCAAATCATTACATATGTGGTAGCTTTTTTATTTTTATTTTTACTGTAAACAAGTTGAGTACAAATGTGTGCCTGTGTAATAATACTTCAACTACAAGTTAATCCCATCAATTCAAAGTTGAAACTTTGAGTATAATGGCAACTCAGACATCTCACAGTGTGCTAGCTGGAGTATGCTATTTTAAAATTTTTCACAGAATGAAAATAGCAAGCAGTCTTACATAAAAGTCACTAAAACGAGTAGTCTGACTCAAAGAAACAGTTTCTGGAGTTTTGAGGGACTTGTTTTCTATGTGTGTTTATTTTTTTTTCCCAGTGTCTAGCTGGTTTACAGATAGAAAGGGGCATGCACTGCTTTTTTGTTGTTGTTGTTTGTACATACAAATAAATCTGTTGATTTTATTTTCATTTTTTCATTTTTAGCTTAAAAATACCTGAACCATCAGTAAGTTTTGCTCTGTCTTTATAGGGAGGACTCAATGAAAGGCTATTCTAAAGATGTTTTCTAAGGCCTTAACTAAAGTTCTGAATATACAGTAAAAACATGCTCTAATGTGATTTTGCTGTGTTGTAATTAAATATTTAAAAGTGTTGAAAGCCTGAATGAAAAGATGAAATGTCTATCCTATTTTCTTGTTAGCCACCAATTTAACAAATAAAATTGCATAGAAAACACACTTTCCAAACTGGGTTGGGCTAGAAATAAATCAGTCTTTAAGTCCTTAGTGTATCATATAAAAGAAGAATAATGAATGTATCCTTTTATTATTATTTTATTTTTAGGTCATCTTCTCAAGTTACTGACCTACATTATGCCTCTGCTCCATTCTTGCTGCAAGTTCAGTGGGTTTAGATGATAATGAATGAGAATTCAGGACATTTTTGTGTATTTTCTTGTTAGTCTGTATTCAAGCTATTACAGAAGCTTTAATGAAAGACCATGTCTATAATGCTGTGTAACAACTGAATTCAACTGGCAATGCTATATTTGAGAAAGCATGAAAGAGGGTTTGTCGTGCATAATCCAACAATAAAGTATTTTGTCTTTCTTAACAAAACCCTTATGTCTGTGTATTTCAATCTTGCAGACAATGGCCTTTAGACACAAAAACACAAGACGAATTGAAGGCCTTGACAACAATGTGTGGTAAGTAAAAGGAAAATAGCAAATTTCAGAAAATGTCTTTGGCTGATGTATTTTCTTTCCAAATTCATAGTTACTACTAATAAGAACATGCATAGCACTTGCTGTCTCTGCTGAAATATATTTCGCACCTGTTTAAGACAGAAGCAATGAATCAAATTCTGTTAAAACTCAAAAATAATAATTTACCTTTAAACATTAGGCTTAGGATTCTGTGTATTTAGTAAACCACATGAGAGAAGGATGGCTCTTGGGTGTGGTAGTGTTACTGGCTTTAAAATTTAAATGTGAGTATTGCTGAGTAATTACTTCAGTTACACTTGAGTTTTGTTTCCCAAATTAATCTGATTTTATTTTTTAAACCATTATACTTGTCTTGATAATTTAATTCATTCATCTTAATACACTTTTTTTTTGTAGGTATTAAATTGGTCTCAAAGCGCTATTGCCATCACTGGTAAAGATGGGATTTTGTTAGATGATGGTAGTGGTGTCTTAGGTTTACATTAGTGTGTACGTGTGTGTGTATATACATATACATGTAAGGTGTTTTGTCATCTGTCCTCAGTCCTTTTTATGAGGACATAAAAAATGTCCTCATTTTTTAGCAATTTGTGTTTATTTTTGATTGAACTGTGATGCTTTTTTTTTAACTACTCTTAACATGGGTAGTGAGGAAAGGGTGAAATGTAAAACTCCTCCATGAAAAGAGGAAAAAAAGTAGTACAAGAATCCTAACATCAGTTTCTGGCAGGGTACTAGGAACAGTTAATAAAGAGCTTGCAGCAGTTTGTTGTCTAAAATCACACACAAAATTATAGTGCTCTGAGATGACTGGACAGTTTAAGTGACACCTTCACTTGACAGTATCTAGCCTTTAAATCATTTAACATACCTGTTCTAATTAGGTCTACTTCATTTTGCAAAGAGGGTAGTATTTCATTTCTGCCCCTGTCCAGAGATACTGTATGTTTGTGTGTGTGCACATCTAAGTACAGTTCTGCTGGCAAGAAAGTTGTTTTGTGGAGGCAGGAAATAAACCTTTTACTGGGTTCTTGCGTGACTCCTGTGCTTACTTAACATTGTCCCAGCGCCCATCTCTCCATGTGAGCACTCCTTACATAAAGATGTTTCCACTGCTGTGAGTTTGGCAAAGCAAAATACTTTTTTTGCCTTCTAATGTTGATGAAGGAGAAGATAATTCTGTTTGGTATGTTAAATTTAAGCTGTTTTTTCCCTTTAGGGTTGAATTTACAAAGGTGGCAGCAGATCCCTCAATTGTTAATCTTGGTCAAGGCCTTCCTGATATATCCCCTCCCAGCTATGTTAAAGAAGAGCTGGCAAACGTAGCAGCAGTTGACAGACTGAACCAGTACACGCGAGGCTTTGTAAGTACTGTGGAACTTGAGGACCCAAGTTCAGGGAGAAAATTTAAGACTTTACTTTAACTTGGTTTTACCAGTGGTTTGTACTCTTATGTCCCAAATTAAGTTTCCCTAATAGCTGTATCAGTTACTAACCAGCGTCCTCTGTATATGCTTCTTCAAGGCAGAAACCTTTAGCAAGATCAAAATGGTAGAGCACATGAGATTGCATGACCCTTCAAAGATGATATCAATCAGTTCAAAGGTTAAGGATTTGTAAATTACACATTTACTACTGATTTTGGTCAGCGTAAATGTGAGTCAGATTGGCTAATCCTAGAATGAGACAGAAGTACTTGATATCAGTTGAGACAATCTCCTGGATCAAGAAAAGATTCACCCATAACATTAGTAGAGATGAGGAAGTGGTTGAAAGAGTAAGGTTTTGCCTCTGGAGGACAGTCATTACATGCTGCATAAGTTGTCTTGTAGCATTTATGTCTTGAGCTGGGTGTGAATGTGTGGCATTTGTCATTGTCCAAGGCAGGGCAATGCCTATTGTCCTCTTTCAGTATGATTGTTTTCTTGTTCCTGTTTGGTTTGTCTTTATCACTTTTTGTGGTAAAGATAAACCATACTGCCCAACTGAGCATCACGTGTTAGGGTTGCTACAAGATCCTAAGGAGTCGATCTAAGGTTTTTCTAGATGATCACATGCTGTAGCAGGAATAGGAAAGCATTATGTAGACTGGTAAGCCAGTGATTGAGTTGGTAGTTGTAGCATCATTGCTCATATATTCCAATATAACTTCTTGCCTATTTTCTGAGGATCTGCATGCATTAGAACTGGGAGGGAGCAGCAATGGCCAGCAGCTCCCTCAGGGACAAATGATCACAACGAGCAGGGCAGAGGCCTCATCAGCCAGGGCCCAGTGCTGTGGTACCTGAGCAAGGCAGGCCCGGAGGTGGTAGCTGAGGTGAGCCCAGATGGCCAGGAAGCTTGTGGTGGTGAGGTGGTCTGAGGTCAAGCCAGGGAGTCAGCGCACAAACCAGGCCCAGCAGTGTTAACCACGGTTAGACACAACCCAGGGAGCGCTGGGCAGGTCTAAAGGAAGAAGGCAGGTATAAGGTCAAGCCATGAGGTCAGCCCGCAGGTAGGGGCCTAGGATCAACAGGGGCCATGGACAGGTACAGGCATGGCTGTAACAATTGCAGGCCAGAAAATACAAAAGCATAGCACTTAAATGGAGCCTTTGGACCAGGGGCAGTTGTGTGGGTAGAGGCCCCAGGTGGGGCTGGTGAGTCTCATTATTATTAGGGCACTTGGGACCCTGATAAGAATAGAACAAAAAATTACTGAATACAGTCTCATTATCATCCCTATTTGGGTCACTTTGTTTAGTCACCTTTAGCTGATTGCAAATATATATATGTATGTGTGTGTATGTATATGTAAATCTTGAAAGTGTAAAGCCATTGTTTAGTGTAGGGGGCACTCAAAAGATAGCTGGAATTTAGTGACCTTCTGGACTAAACATGAATATGTTTACCAGCCACAATAAGGTACCTGAAAAATCTCTGCTTGCCAGCCAGACTCGGTTATGGAGGAGCCGTGGCACAGAACTGTTACAGACAGAATGGGCTACGGTCCCCTGTTGAGCAAATAACCACAGACAGACTCTCTAAAACAATCTGCAAATTAAGCATAAATACAATTTTTCCAATGCGTGCAATTATTCAGTATTTAGTTCTGTCACTTTGCTCCTTGCTTCTAAATTCCCTTGGTATTTATGAATGTTTGCAGTAGTTATACTATGAATAGTAATTAAAGAGGATTTTTTTAACCAGTATTTTCATCTTCTGCCTTTGTGCATTCTCTACAGACTCCTGCAATTCTAAGGTTTTTGAGCACAAGCATTTGTGGATAGCAAACGTGGGAGGGATGAATATAAATGATGCACGTCCATCTGATAATTGAGACATTGTCCCAAGTCGCTGCAGCGCTTGGGCCTCTCGTTGACTGTAGGGTTATGGTCTGTGGAGTGACCTAATGTGAGCTGGGTGGTGCAGCATTCCTGTGCAGTTGACACACTCATGGGAAGAAATGGCTGTCATTTGAATCAGCAATGATTTGCAAGCCTTAATTCATGGTAATGTTTTTGTTTACAGAGGGGTTCATGATTTTATACCTTACATGTGGAGGTACAATATTCAATATTTTAGCGAAGGGCTTTTTTATTACATAGCTGCATTTTCTTACAGAGCTGTTTTCTATCTTTATACCAAGTATGAAAAAAGATAAAAGATTTTCAGAACAGGAAATCTTTAGTCTTCCTGAGTAAACAGAAGTGTGCTGCCTTATTTATAAGTTGTAGGTGGTCTTTGTTTAATTGTTTCTTGTTCTTTGCGCATTTTGAGAAGAATACACTAACCACTGTGTTCCTGCGGGAGACAAATGGTAAATGGTGCTCTGAGGTTTGGGGTATCATTATATGAATCATAATTCCGATCACAAGTGCTGTTTATCAGGAGTATATAGAAAGGATTAAAAAAAAAGTTTCCTTTGCACCAAAAAAACTTTAGTTGAAAGATAACAAACAGAAGGAGCTTCAGATGGAGATCTGGTCAGGTAGGAACAAAGAGACTCTAAAAGGAGTGAGGATGAACTGGTGTCGAAGTGTTCCCTTTTCTCCTCCTATCTTTTGTTCTAGCTCTTCTGTAGGCTACCTGAAGCTATCCTGAGATATGATAATAAGATAGAAATTCAAAAGAACTAGATTTAAAAAAAAAATCCTAGAAGATACAAATAAATTCAAATAACTTTTCTTCCCCCATGTATAAGAAGTTTAAACCATACCGCCTGTTAAAACCCATTAATACCGAGCATCCATCCCGTATTCTTCTGCTCCAAAATGTGTAATTTCCCTCCATGTGGGGAGGGGAAAAAACAGCAAAAAAATTTGTTGCGTTCCTGAGAATGTACAAAGCCTATCAGTTACATTTCTTTGCTTTGGACAGGGGCATCCGTCGCTGGTGAAAGCCTTGTCTCAGGTGTATGAGAGAGTTTGTGGAAGAAAGATTGACCCTCTCACAGATATCCTGGTGACAGTAGGAGGTTATGGATCTCTCTTTAGTACAATACAGGCTTTAATTGAAGAGGGAGATGAAGTAAGTTTTTATTTAAAATTCTCATTTCAGAGAATTTCTGTCTTTTTGATAATGATACTAAAATTAATTGGGGGGGGGGGAATATTTTCTTGTGCCTACAGTGGACAAGAGTTTCTTTTGTTGTTGTATTTTGCTTTCAGTGTTTTGTCAGTTTCATTTGTATATTGTATTCTCGTCTGTATCCTTTATTCCTTTTTTGTTGCTCTGATAGTCACTTTTTTTAACAGTTCTCTGCTCTTAGCTCTTCATGTTTGTTTGTTTGTTTCTTTATCTGCCATCCTTGGTTATCTCCCATCTTTGTCTTGCACTTTCACATCTCTGTGCAGGTTCCAAGCATCCCTGATGTTACATGTTGACGTCTGTAAAGTAACTAGAGAACAGCCTGTGTTTGTCCAAAAAAAAAAACGAGCAGTGCTTATAATCCTTAGACTGAGGGCATTTTTATATGAAGTTATGTGATGATGGAGGAACATTCTGCAATTTTAAAACCAGGCAGGAGTGCCAGAAACATTATCAAGTTATATTACCAAAGCAAATCTGGAAATATGATGGCATTGCACACTGAAGGTTTTCTGATACTCATGATTATAATTTCAGGTAATAATAATAGAGCCATTTTATGACTGTTATGAACCAATGGTAAAGATGGCGGGTGCGAAGCCTGTTTTTATTCCTTTGAGAAATGTGAGTAGCTTTTAAAAATATATTTATTATATTCAACTGTACTTCAATACCTAATACAGTTTGATGAACACCTTGTAGGAAATGCTTTTCTCTATAGTTTTTCATAATATCCAATTATATAAAAATGAGATAGATTGCTATAGCGTGAGTCTAAGGTGATGATAATCCAAAGCAGGTAAAATATTTTACTAGTATTGGTAAAAGTAGGACAATGCTTCTCATTTACTTTGATCAGCTTTCAGAACGCACAAATTAACGTTCCTTTGTTTGGATGTGATCAGAAAATGTTTTCAGTAGAAATACAGGAAGGATGATCATATCAGTGCAATTTCTGTATCTGCCGCATCTCAAAATACTTGGTTTCTGATCCCTTCAGCAACTCATACAGTGATAGAATGCAATTTCTTTTCTAAAATCCACTTACTAAATAAGAAGCTTTTTTGTGGTAGACATTTTCCTTATTGGCAGCTTGCAGAGGTTTTTATGGATACAAGGTGTTGATCCCGTTACTGGGGGAGGGCTGAGGGACTGTTTGGGCAGTACCGGGGGGACTAGGTGAGACTGCTCCTCATGGTGCCCTACTTCTAGGGATGGGGTTCCTCCATGGATTTTCTGTTTCATGCGTGTGTGTTTGTTGTTTTGGCCCTCTCCCAGTAAAGCACAGGTGTCAAAGTTAATATGGCCACGCTTATTGTTCTCAGCAGCAACTGACCCAAACTTCTGTCGTCCTCATGTAATGCCGCAGTAACTCCAGAGCCTCAGTGGAACAGATTTGTAACTGTTAGGCTGCTTTCCTATAGACGAGGAAGGAAAGAGCTGACGTCTTAGTCCAGCAGGCAGTGATAAGTCTTCCCAGCCAAACATGCACCCACTTATTCTAGTGTATGGGAAGGCCGTGAACTCTCCTGTCGTGTGACTTCCTGCATCACACACTATGTGGTCAGTGTGTGTGTGTGTAAGACAGACAGTGGCCAGGAGAAGACTGCCGCTGTCATAGAAATGTATCTTGCTCTTGGCCTCCCTGCCTGTTCTGGAATTGCCTCCTCACAGGAGAACAGGACAGGTGGGATAAGTTGTCGTGTGTGGTTAGTAAAGTGTCTGAGGGTGATGAGTTGGGCATCTCTGTTTAGTCTGTAACACGTTGCATCCCAGTAATGCATGTTAAGTTCTTATTTATTTATTTTTAAGAAAAATGATGGAAACTGTGCATCTAGTGCTGATTGGGTCTTAGATCCTGGTGAACTTGCAAAGAAATTTAACTCCAAAACAAAAGCGATTATTCTGAATACCCCACACAACCCTATAGGCAAGGTAAGAGTCCTCCTTTAACGCTATTGTAATTTCAGAGTATGCCTTAAAGACTATGATTAATGCATTGCCCTTACTTTCTTGCATCCCAGGTATTTACCAGAGAAGAGCTCCAGGTAATAGCTGATCTCTGCATTAAACATGACACCCTGTGCATCAGTGATGAGGTGTATGAATGGCTGGTGTACAAAGGAAAAAAGCACATCAAAATAGGTACTGATTTTTTTGTGTGTGTGTGGAATCGTAGAAGTGGCTGTGGAATGGTGTCGTAAACAAGCCTCTCAAAGATAACGTTTGCTGAGAGAAGTTCAAACTTAAAGCTTTTACCATTTTAAAATCTCTAGAGTGGCAGTAAAAGAAGCTCTCCATTAGTGAGGGCTACACTAAGAGCACAGCATTACTGTAGAAACTGATTCTTACAAATAACAACAAAAAAAATTAAATGACCTTGCAATGCTCAGCTACACAGTTGCTGATCATACAGCTGTGCTATGCTGATTGTATTGGCCATGTGTGGGCTGAGTCTGTTTTGAAAGGCCTGACTTCGTGGCTGTTATGGTGGCTTGATACCTTCACGTGATCGTAATCTGAGTTAGTGCATCATACCAAGTTACCACAGTAACTGGTGCTTTATCCTGTCCCAATTACAAAGTAAAATGAGTTAGATTAAAGCTTTCTTCATGGACTTAGCAGGTGGTTCATGCAAATAGCCATCTTTAGAACCAAAGTCTCTGTGGGTGGTGTAAGGTGATCCATTTTCCTTTGCCATGGCAGCAGGTTTGAACACTCATGTTGTCAGTTACGCTTTGTCTTAGTAGACAGGTGGTGAATTCTTAAAACACAGTAACTCTATTGTTCATTAGTGTCAGTATTGTCATGTTAACACTTCAAACCAAAACATTTACAGTTGAACAAAAGACATCCTGTAGTTCAGCAGAAAATGTAAAAATCCCTTGTGATGATAATGTAAGTTAAAGCCTGGAAAGTTAGTCAACTTGGTTTCGGTATATACTGTGTAATTGATTCCATGACATCATCTTTTAACTTTATTGTTAAGATGACCGTACAACTTTCAGGATAAAACTGTGAAAAATAGCATTATTTCAGTAAAAGAAAAAAGATCTGTTGACTTCAGTTTCTTAGAATTCTTTAAGTCTACCAAAAGATAATACAAGAAAAAACTGAATGTTATTTCTCTATTTAAAAACTCCTGTTTTCATATTAACCTTTACATGTTCCATCAAATGCAGTGACACTTCCTTTGTACAAAATGGTTATTGCATCAATTTAGCATCTGATCTCTTAGATTATATTAAGAAATCATGGAGTTGCTAGCCACAGGTCATAAAATTAGTACAGTTTTTGTGCTGTCACTGAGGCAGTTTTCTGTGGTGTGGAGCACTCAGTCATGTTTCTCATCATTATCCAACTTCTGTAAAACAAACAAACAACAAAAAAAAACAGTGAACCTCCTCTAAGTAATGATTAGGGTTGCACTGGCAGATTTAGGGGTTGCATATTGTAACTGAGGATTCAAAACAAGCATCTCAACAAGCTGAGTGCAAGCCCAGGTAACAGGCTTATGTGTGTTAGTTTGCACTTTGTTAGTTATAAAATGTAATCAAACTTGGTTGTGGTGTCATATAATGATGCTGCCATATGGCATGAAAGAATTTGCCTATTTAAAACCTGCTGCTTGTAAAAATGACGGAGCTGATCCTTCCCTGTGCCCTTTTGCTGCAGCTATTGTTTGAAATGCTGTTGCTTTCTGTCTCCCAGGTTGAATTCCCATGACTATGTGGCAAAACAGTATCACTAGAGGGCATTTGCTTTGAAATTCAAGTCTTCTTGCAGTTTGTGAGAACTAGTTTGGTCATCTTTAGGAAGTGATGTATGCTCTTGACCTAACCAGCTAGAAGATGCATCTGTTCAAACTGCCTTTCTGTTTTCAAGGTCAGAGCAGTTGAGTGAATATGGGTGAGCTAATAGGAATATGAGTCTCTTTCCTGCGAATTGTTTTGGTTCTTTTATTGGCAAGTGTGCTCAAAAGAGTACAATGCCTGTTTTCAAATAATTGCAAAGACCTGTACCATGCCTAATGAATGTAACTGCTGCAAAAACTTCCTTATGAAAATCAACATTTTTGTTTGGGAAAAATCTGCATTCACTGGTTTCCCCAGAGAGGGAATTTAACAATTGACAAATTCACTGGTAGCATTGTAATGTACAAGTGTGGTGGAGTCAGGTGGCGCTGAGTGCTGTAACTGCAGCTGCAGTAATGTTATGACCTTGTCTAGTTTTCTCTCTTGGACTTAAGTGTGTCTTGATTTACCTGTTTCTACTGAAAATGAGTTGAGTTAGAGAGTCCAAACTGGGAATCAGTATACAAAAGAAAATTGCAAGCTGACAGAAAAGACTTTTGCTCTGTCACCTCCTTTGAAAGAAAACAGAGGTTTTGGTCTCCTACAAGATACAAATACAGAGGTAGGCCTCCATGAATCCCCTAATCCTTGCAGGCATCCTTAGCTAGCTTTTATTGCTTGTCAGTCCCAGATCTGTTGACCGAATAGAACAAAACGTAATGTATTTGCTCAGTCTCTCTGCTGACTTTCTGATTTTTGGGGCATTTGGTTCTGGGTTAGACGTCTTTAGAAACCTTCTTTTTCTGATTTGAGACATCCGGTGATGCTGAACTGTGTGCTGAACAAGTCTGTTAAAATGGCTGTGAGTGCTTGAGTTCATGTTGTGTATGGTGTTGTTACCAGGCATCAGAAATAATGCTTTATTGAGATGAATGCGTAGCACATAAGAGAGATTGTATCTCTTATGAATAATTTTGCATCTTAGCTGAGGAGAAGTAAGATAGTTTTCACCAACTGTGCCTCTATTTATTTTCTTTTTCTTTCTCCATTCACTAATTCTGATCCTATTTTTTATGCCAGAATCACTGGCCCATATATTCTTTCTCACTTGTTAGAGTTGCTGTAATTTTAGAATGTTCTCACTGCAGTGGTATATGAACATACTGTAGTTCTTAGCTAGGGGCAGTACAGTTTTTTCTAATTACATGGAATATGTGAGTGTGCATGAAACCAATTAATCTTATTTTATATACAGCCACGTTGCCGGGTATGTGGGAAAGAACAATAACTATAGGAAGTGCTGGAAAAACATACAGTGTAACTGGCTGGAAGGTAAGAAGAATCAATAGAAAAGAATTTAGCTATATGAATTACAGAATGCATCTATCACACTCTGGTTTTGTTACCTGTCTTTTGAAAGCTTCTGGCAAATCGGTGTCTCCAAAAAGTGAAGATAACATTCAGTCGGAACAACTGTCTTCTTGGAACACCCATGGATTTAAGTCTATTCTTATCTCTTGATTAATAAGCCCTTGTGAGAAAATAATAATAATAAAAAGAATAAACACCGCATGGTTTGTTCAAAATCAATCAAAATTATTGGAGAGCACTATCATATTTTAACTTTCTAGTTTTGTGGTGATATTTTCAGATTGAGGTAATGTTTTAGAATGGTTTATGTTTCTGTAAAATATTTAATAATAATGTTTTGCCTGACTTTAATATACATATCAGAAAGTAAACAAAATATTTAACTGTTTGGCAGCTAAATTCTTTCTTCATCACCACCTTTGGTCCAACTGACCCATAGCATTTGAGTTGTATCTGGTTAAGAATGTATTTGATTCAATCGTAAGCTCTTGTTTTATGCTCAAACTACCCTGCACGTGGACTCCTGTGAGATGGAAAGATCCTAAACCAATTAGGAATAGGATTCCTAATAAAAGCTTTGTTTTAATTCTTCATATAAAAGGGTTTAGAAATCAAAGTTTGCTCAGTACCATTTGAGAGATGTGGATAGGTGAAGCTGTAACTGTTGCCTCATATTTAGACTTAATGGCATCATTCAGCAAAATTTGGGTAAACTAGCCCTTTTCTGAATTCTTTATCAAAACTATTTCATGACTAATTCTTAAAAAGAAAAACTTGAGACATTTGCTAACTTTAATGTTAATTTGAAGTAACAGCATTGCTGTAAGTGTAACAAATGCATGTTTTCTTCCCTTAGCTTGGTTGGTCTATTGGTCCCCAGAACCTTATTAAGCATTTGCAAGTTGTTCATCAAAATACACTGTATACTTGCCCAACTCCGTTACAGGTAGGTACAGATGAAGTTGAGGAAGTTATTTTTTTTGGGCATAGCAAATCTGTAGGCCTCACTATGATAAGACAATCACAACGATGAATTTTCTGGGGTGCTAAAAGAGGAAGATAAACTCAGTCAGCTCACCAAATGTTTTTAAGAACAACAGAAGTCTTTCAGCTACAAACTGCTGCTTTTTGCATAAAACAAACATGACAGTCTTTGTGGTTTACTACTAAATATAAGTAAAAGTTGTTGCAATAAGGTCTTGTTTTACTGAGCATTATCTCTACCTGTTAGATCACATTTTTTTATTAGTGTTGTGTGTATGATTACTGACTAGTGAGTACTTGGGTGCTTGGGACGTTGCCACAGCACAAAGAAAGAAACAAATGATGCTACTGGATATAGCTTCTCTAATTTGCTGATTTGCTTAATAAGGGCCAGATCCTGCTACAGGATCAAGGAAAAATCTACGTGATTTCAGTAGGAAGTGTGTGTGTCCGAGTGTTTTGAACATTGTGTTTCCAGGAGGCTTTGGCACGAGCATTTTGGATAGACTATAAACGCATGGATGACCCAGACTGCTATTTTTACTCACTGTCTCGAGAGCTGGAAAGCAAGCGTGATCGGATGGCTCAGCTACTTCGAGAAGTTGGACTGAAGCCTGTCATTCCAGATGGAGGATACTTTATGATTGCTGATGTTTCTACATTAAGTTAGTAAAAAGCTTATTAAAAAGTGTGCGGAAAGCAAATACGTAGTTTGTTCAAAATGGAAGCTGCATTTTCAGCTTATCTTCTCATTTCATATTCACATAACACTTCTCAGAAATACTAACTGAGACTGGAATTTTCTACTTGACTTTAGCCAGGAGCTAGATTTTACAAGTTTCAGCAAAATGTTTGTGATTCTAATTACTGTCCTTGTTTTGCAAAGCTTTGGCAAAGTTTTAGGAAGGGTAAAGGAGATGGATAAAAACAATTTATATTTTTTAAAAGTTCATGATTATGAAAAGTTTGGGAGCCAAGCACCTGGCTCTATATCCTGAGTTTGTACTAATTAATTGTTATAATTTTAATAATATTTTTAAATAAAATTATATATCTTTATTCTGTAGTATTAACTGTAAGAGTGCTGTTAGCAAATGCCTTCCCACTGGGGTCTGGGAAATCTTACAATATGATGTCTGTTTTAAATTAAATTTTTTTAGATGTGGATCTCTCTGATGTAGATGGGAATCAACCTTATGATTATAAATTTGTCAAATGGATGATAAAATCTAAGGTAAGGTATCCTAGCTGTACTCTATTTTTAGAAATGCTTTTCTAATGAAACCAAGAGCAGTGCAACCATGCTTATTTAATAACATAGTAGGGATACTACTTTCAAAATATTGTTTGGTGTTTATACTAACTGCTGGAAATGATGTGGCTAAAATATTGCTAAGCATGCTTTGTGTTAAGTCCCAGCATCTGTTCTTTCTCCAGGCTTAAATACTAGCTGTAGAAAAGTACCTTTAAACTGTTTTGCCTAAGAAAAGTTTAAGCCTAGTTAGTGAATACAAAATCCAACCTGGTATTTCCTTTTAATGTTGGGAGACTTATAGAAATGGAATAGTAAAATCATGCTTAAAACTATTTTTTAAGTATGTATGTATAAACAAATAATATTTGTTTTATTTTTCAGAAACTCTCAGCAATCCCTCTTTCAGCATTCTGTGGTCCTGAGACAAAAGGGCAGTTTGAAAAATATATACGTTTTTGCTTCATTAAGGTAAATGTGCCTCCTGGGAATACCTGAGGCTCAAAAATCAGTGCAGTACCAAAATCTGTAAGAGGCCATTTGTTACGTTTTTGCCGAGGACCTGAGTTGGATGGTTTTAGAGGCAGAAAGTTAGTTTGGTGTAAAATTCAGCACAAATTAGCTTCAGCTGTCTTTTTTGCTGAGAGACTTGAAACCATAAATATGGGCAGCATGGTTAAGAAGGGCAGCTGCCAGAAAACAACTTGGTGGTTAGTCTTTTTTTAGCTTATTCTATTGATTTGTAAAACATTCTTGACCGATGGTGACAGTGAAAATCTATGAGGCAGGTATGCTATCAATTAAGGTGGATTCTCTAATCCAGAATGAAGAATAATGCCTATGTTAGCAGAGTGGTGTTACTGCATGTCCATTCAGTTTCCAAAACCAAAAATATTAGGTAGGTCAGCTTCAAGTTTATCTCACTTACCTGAAAATACCGAGGGTTTTACACAGGCTGCAAATTACAAAAGAAAACAAAGACACAGGAAGGAATCTCACCCGTTTCTGTTTTGAAGAAAACAGAAATTGTGAATGGGCTGACATCTGCCATTTTGTGAGCGCTTGCTTTTCATATTTTCTTCCTCCTGTTTCACCCACTTCTGTTCTTGAAAAGAAAGACTTTGGGGATGTGCATAAGCTTTGATAAATTGACTGCCCTAAAAGATGTTTCTCCTATTGCTTCGTCACAGACTTAACATGATGGAATGTGTGCGAACTCTTTAACTGTCAGAGTATAATAATGTGCACCTTAGCTTGAACCAATAATGAAGGGCAGTTTCTGATTACGTTATAGCTCTTAGGATGAGGTATAAAGACTGTGATACAAATTGAGCCAGTAACAACCAGGATGAAATTTGCTGGTTGTTAACGTGGCTTGTCAAGAATGAACTGCAGTAATCGTGCCAAATTAAAGCCTATTTGTATGACTGACCAGGTTGCAGCCAAGCCACGCAACTGGCCAGTGGATTACCCATGTTCAGAGGGGTTATGTTTAAGTAGTTAACAGCATAGCTCAGTTGCATGAAGATTTAAAAACCCCAGCTGTACACCTAAAGATTAGGAAACTATATTATCATGTTCAACATAAAGCAGCCAAGTACATCACTGTGTAAATGCCAAGCATTTATATAAGAAGTATCCAGTATCATTGATAATATTAATGCTGAGAAAAATGTTATCTTTTAAAAAAATATACCTAATAAATATTTGCAAGGAATTGGGATTCTCTTGTGTAGTGTAGATTTGTAGGTATAACTGTTAATGGGAAAACTGACTGGGATATTTACAGGATGTAAGTGACACTACCAAATACTGATTTGGGATCATGTAATTGTGATTGCTACTCTGTTTTCAAGAACTCTGTACTTGTAGTAATAGTGGTATTCCATTTTTTGCAGGAAGACAGCACACTGGATGCAGCTGAAGTGATCCTGAAGAACTGGACTAAACAGACAGATTGATATATATATATATTTTTAATTAACTCTTCCATCTGGTATAATTATCTTACACTAGAGTTTTTTATTGCAAATTTAAGAATTACTTAATTACAAATTTAAGAATTAATTATTACTTAATACAGTACAGAATTAATGATATTGTAAACAAATTTGTGCTGCCACCTGCTGAGGAGTTAAAATGCTGATTTACTGAAATGCGTAATGCAACTCAAGTTATTTTCAGTCTTTTCAAAATTCTTTTTTCCTTTTAAAAAAAAAAAGGTGGTATTCTCATCTTTTATTGGAAGACAAAGATTTCTGGGATTGTGTAAGAATAAATGTATGATACAGGTATTTTAAAATTTTTGGTATGGGGTAATACAGGAATTAGGGGTGAGACTTTAACGTTGTGATTTGTGAAACCCAATAGCCTGCAGTGGAGGAAAACTAAGACATCACAAATAAGGTAATTGCATTGCCTTTCTACATACCTGCCTACCATATCTGTGCACAAATTGCATCAGTTTAGGTAAAGTGATTGAGTTAAATCAATATAGTGTTTATATATAGGCAAGATATAAAATGCTAAGTTGTATAATCACTATTTCATTTTCTCACAGTAATCGTGCTGTTTGGAAGGTATTCGGTCCTCAATAAAATTATAAAAGTGACATCTAGAATAGGAATTCATTTGTTTGTGTCTACCCTCTTGTTTACCATGTGGATGAACCTACAAAGCGAAATAAAAACTTGCTATAGAGGCTTCTTCACAATCAGATGTACAGTGAGAGAATTAATCCTGTAATCTCTTTTCCGCTCTTTGCATGTTCACAAAAGCTACTGGTAACTTCACATCAAACTTATTTTAAACCCTTAAGATCTAGGAACATGGAGATAAACCTAATATTGTGCTGTGGAGCTCAACTTTCCACTATTTCACGCTCAGTGGATAAAGGACTGATTCAAAAGAGATCAATGTGCAGAATTCTTTCATTGTTGCCTCCTGTCTGTGCGATATTTTTAATCTCTGGATGGTTTCCCACTAGCAGAAGCAATCCAGGTAGGTAACCTTTTAAGTCTGTGTTGACATTCTTCACGTTATTTTACATTGTTCCCACAGGCCTTATCGTAGAAAGTCTGAACAAATTCAGTAGCTGGTTTTGCAGCTATTCTGTGGTCACAGAGCTGGAATCTAGCTGAATTCCATCAGTCTGTGACTATGGCAAGGCCTAAAAATAAAGGATGGAAACTGGGCTGCGAGAACAGCTGCTAGGCTGCTTTGTTGGGAGTTCTTGGGCTTTCTGAGGCCAGGAGCTGGGAGTTCTGTAGTCTTTTCATTTGTCTTGCACTGCCATTCCCCAAATCTCACCAGAAAATTGTTACCTGATACTTTCAAGGGGGCTTGTAGTTTTTGTGTAAAAAAATCAATTTAGTAATTAAAATGACTTAAATGAAATTTCAGCATGAATTTCATATGGAAATTCCTATATGAAATTCCAGGAGGAATATGTTTTAAGATACTGCATTCCTGTGAAATTTACACTCTATTTTACCAGGCCTTTAAAATCCATTTGTGTAAGTTGCACTAGAGACTTGTGGTGTTGCAAGAACTAAGAGGGTAGCCCAAGTCTGTTGAGCTGCATGATAATTTGGTAGTCATCTTACACTTTCTTTGCCATTTTAATTGAAAAATGAATACTCATTAAACAAATCTTTGCTAGCATAAATACAAATTTAAAACATAGGTCTTCTATGAAATGTTTTCAGTTATGATCATGTGAATCAAAACTTCCCAGCTGATTAGCCTCTCATTTGATACTAAATAATAAATATTTGAATTTTGTTTTCTTGTCTATGAAAGCAGTGCTTTGCAATGCAATTAAATCTTATGGCAGTAATGTTATTTTCGTCATTATGCTTGTCTTAAATATAGCAGCTACAGAACACAATTTTGTAAGTATTTTTAAAACCCTGTTTGTGCTGTCTAAGGTTTCCCAGAGAGAGCTGGTTGTTAGCTTGTGAGCACCCATATAAACTAGGTTATGTATCCTCACAAAAGCAGAAAGGTACTAAGGGTTCTTCCAGTCACCTCTTCACCGTGTTTTCATTGCCCTTTAAACAAAAGCCCCTCTGCTTCCAAAATACTTGATACAACACATGACTGTTAATCTCTGCTTATATTACTCTCATTGGCAAATGGGATATCGTGTAAAATCAGTCTAGAATATGCATGAAAGAAAAATGATATGCAGGGCTCAAGAGGAAATTAAGAGAAGTACAGCGAAGTAATTGTTTTTCTACTGCTACATTTTACTGTGTTTCAAACACTTCATTGGTATGCTAATAACTCATATGCTAAAACACTCAAATCTGAGTGGGGGGACACGGGTGGCTGATGTTTGAAGATACCTCTGAGTTTTGTATAGGTCTAGAGTCTTTCTTACGCTATGGGACCCATTGTATTAGACTTCAGTTAGTTTTATTTTTTTTTTCCCCGTGTTGTCCAGGTGCTGTTAATGTGCTAATCTTTTTGTTTCATTAAAGGTCTGAACATGTAAGATAGAGTACAGAGATGAATTAATTTACCAAGCATAATTCAGCTGCTCTGGCTGTCTATTGTTTCCTTCATTTGCTCCTTTGAGACATTTGACTGACACCCGCTATTTTAACAAAATGAACATTGGATAAATCAACAAACCAATTTCAAAGGACCTTTAGACAAACAAGTAAGATCTGATGACTTATTTTCATTAATGTACTATTCATTGTGTTCACAAAGGCAGCTTAATATCCCGTTGCGTTCTTGTTGGAATGATGCTGGTATTGTTAGTAATGTAAGAATTACAATGTAATTATGTTTTCATCACTGACAGTAGCCACCACGAGATAACTTTGGATGAAATTTTAAGAAACTCCAGAATGACCAGTGAAGTAGAATGGTTTGAAAATAGGATTATTGTTGTGACTACAGTGATGAGAAACAACAGAAACAGCTGGGGATAGCAAGGTGAACTTTCCATAAGCTATGAAAACAGTCTGTTGTTGAGACTGTGAATAGTGCTGTTCTGATCTGCCACATCAACCGCTTTTTTTGGCTGCCTGGGGACAAAGTACTTGAAAAATTGCTGCAGACAGGAAATGAAGAAGTGCTGAGATATGATCTATTGTGTTTTTTTTGCAACAGTTCTAAAAATGATTGTTTTTCTGTACTGGAAATTAAACTCTTTCAATTCTTGTTAATGAGAATTGGGTCAGGAGGGACCTGCTGTTATCAGTGGCTATCAGCAGAAGACCTCTTTCAAAGAACAGAGAAGCCAGGACAAACCTTGAAAGCTTGATGGGACTGACAGTGCTGATGTGGCACATTGTTGCAGACAGCTACATGCAAATTTTGGAAGTTATAGGGAAATGTAATATAGGAAGTTGTATTCATCGGGGGAGACAGGGTGGAAACAACAGAAAACAAATGCTTCTAGTACTATTTCATCTTTTGGTTTTATTGAGTATTTGTGAAACGGGTCATTGCAAATAGGAAAAAGTAAACTTTAAATTTGTCTAAGTGTCTGTATCTTCTATTAGTTCAGCTTTTTTTTATCCTAAAGCTTTTGTTTATTTATCTGAAGTAAAAGGAGGCTGTTGGCAAGTTAAAACTAGCCTCAGTCTGTGCACACTACACTGCAGTCTGGCCTAGGAGCATTCTTCAAAAGAAAAACATGCTGTCCAGTTTTAAAGGGAAAACTGAAAGTGTTTGTTTGGGTGCAGTTGCTGTTTGGGGTCTCTGTTCTTCCTCTGCATTAAACTGATCTCAGAGTTGTACCAGGTCTTTAATTTAGTAAGATATTTAAGTTAATTTTGAACACAGCCTTCAGGAAGTATGTGCCTCTCCCATCAAGAATAAAAAAATATGCAATTTTATTGCACATCTATAACTTCTACCCCTCTGATTCTATTAATGAAATAGATGTTGGTAAGCACCATAAAGCTCTGTTTAGGGCTAAGTGAACGTTCTTCCCCTGACTCCTTTATCCCAGGATTTTATGGCAGATGAGGAGAGCCCTAAGCAGAAGGGTGCTTAGAAGTTGTGTGAAGGTGAATAGGGCGTACTAGGATTCACAGGACTTTTCAGCCCTGCTCTATTTCCTTCTTGGAGCTAGCAAAGGGGAAAATACTCCTGTAACAGTGTGAAGACAAACTCCTCAGCGCTGCGAGCAGGCCCGTGTGTCTGACGGGAGAGGGGCAGTGCTGGAGCTGGCCGTGCTAACCCGGTTACAGCATTTTCAAAAGCCCTGCACCTTCCTGCCCTATTCACTTCTGTTGTTACGTATGGGTGAGGAAAGGCACCTGCCCGGGCCCTAGCTGCTGTCGCAGCGCACGCTGCAGCCGTGCCCCCTGCGGTAACCCCCGGGCCCACCCCGGCTGTCTCGGTGGCACCGAGCCCCCCCCGGCGCGGTGTGTGCCCTGGCGCGGCCCGTAGCGAGCTGCGTGGCCCCGCCCCCGGCGGCGCTATATAAGGGGCAGCGCTGCGCGGCCGCCCGACTCCACGCAGCCGCTGCGGCCGGGAGGGCGACATGGCGTCCACCAGCCGGTGAGCGGGGGGGGCGGGGGGAGCCGCGCGGAGAGGGCGCTGGGGGGGGGGGGTGCTCCGCCATGTCTCCGCCGTGTCTCCGCGGTGTCTCCGCGGTGTCTCCGCGCCCCGCGGCACAAAATGGCCGCAACGCCCCCGCGGAGCTGAGGAGCCGCCGCGCCGGCCCCGGCCCTGCCCCTCCCGCGGCCGGCAGGGCCTCCGCGGCCTTGACCCTGCGGAACGGGCCGGAGGGGGGCCGGAGGCGGGGGGGGGGGGGGAGCGGTGCCCTGCCAGGGCCTCCCGGTGGCCGGGCCCAGGCCTCGCCCGGTGCCGGCCTCCCGGCGGGCCCACCGCTGCCCTCGCGGGCCGGGAGCGGGGCCAGGCCGCGTCTCGCCGGGAGCCGGCCCCGGAGGCAGCGGGCGGTCCCTGCCGCCCTCGGCGCGGTGCGGGGGCCCCGTGCTGAGCGGCTCCCCGGCCCCCGGCCCCGTATCTGCAGATACCCTAGTTAGCGCTTGCACAGGAAAAACCCTTTTGGGCAGTAGTTTGCGAAGGTGAAGCCTCAACGCAACGCTCTTCGTGCTCGCTGGAGCTGCCCAGGTTTTCTTCTCGCACTCAGCGTGTCGCTGGTGTTTTGCATAGCGCCGGGCGCCAGGTGCTGGGCACGGCGCTTTGTCAACAGCTTTGTGTCTGTGAGCCTGCCGGCCGGGAGAGGAGCAGCGGGGCGCTTCGGGCGGGTTTGGGGCGCTGCTTCGAGCGGCATTTACATCGGGACGGCCTGCACGAACGCGTTCTTTCTGCAGGTTTTTCATATTAGTGTTGCTGTTGATTTTCAATTTTGGCTGAAGAGCCATCGGGTTAAAATGTTAGAGCGTTGTTTTTCTCCTTTTGACGCATGAAAAATATATAAAACATGAAAACGGAGATGGGGCTGTATAAAGATTAGGCTGAAGTAACGAGCTAGTGGGAAGGGGGGAAACTCAGATTAATCGAACTTTTTAATAAGATATTTTCTACAATTTAAAGGATGAGTAGACATTTTATGGCACGATCACATTTCGGTTGGCAAGTACGTGTGAGAAAACTTTTTGTGATCAATCTGTATCCAGTGTTTCCAGCTTAAGGAGAATGGCTTTGTTGAACGTAGTTGTAAACGATTACACCTGAAAGCAGAGATGATTCTAGTTTTTAAAGGAAATAATTCTGATGGAATTACTGAGGAGTCACTATTAGTTTGAACGAGCCATTTACTGTTAAAACATTTGACTAGAAACAATTGGTCACTGCTCTAGCCAGCAACTAAAATTGTTGTGTTTATACATGTGTTAAATAATGCTAATGTTTTATGGGAAGACTTTTATATCTGCTGTAGCTCTTGAATGTGCATGGGTGTGCAAGAAGCAGTTCCCTGTTCTCAGAATTTGTTTTCATGCAGTCCCTTTCGTGAGCTGATAGTTTTTCCATTAAGATCTAACAAGTAATGGTTTGCTTAATTACACAATCTTGTTTTAGTCTTATTTAAAATGGGTGGTTTTCTTCAAATATTTGAAAAAACAAGAACAGAGTCATGTATTTTTTTTTTTTTAAAGTTATGTATGTGCATTACTTGCTGATTAGAGGGCCTGATAAATAACATTGGTCTGATAAGAATGAGTAGGAACACTCATTTAGAGTGAAGCAATCACCACTGACTTCCTGGGGACCTTCATTTAGTGGTAGACTGGGTTAGGCTATGCTTAATCATGTCTGTATTTTAAGTTTTTGATGTTCTAATTGGAAGCATTTTATGTTTCTGATACGAGTTTCATTGCAAAAATTCTGGGATTTAAGATGACCTGAAGTCTTGATTGTCAAATGTAGTGCTACAGCCTTTGAATAAAAGGTGAAGTTCAGGTGTTTGGGTTAATATGCTATCATTCAAAACACAGTAAATCCAGTATTACTAAATAATTCTTTTTTGGCGAGGAACTCGTACTTTGGATATGCAGCCTCCTTGATTAAACATGATTAAGAATTAACACTTTTTTTTTCTTAGTTTGGATGTGCTTCCACGAGTTACTTGTCCAAACCATCCGGACTCCATTTTGGTAGAGGATTACAGAGCTGGTGATATGATTTGTTCTGAGTGTGGGCTAGTAGTAGGTAAGTAGCTATTCATGTTTTCGTGACTTACCACGTAACTTAAATTTTGAGCATAGTTCTGTTTTTTCCACAAGAATGGTGTATAATTTCAGTATTAAAAGCTTTTTATCTTGATACCTAAATGTTTCCTTTTATGATGATCTGTTGACTAAAAGTTTTGAATAGCCCATCTTCTGGTAACTTGCATTATGGAGGAAAAAAAACCACTTGCTTTAAAGATTGAAAACTTAAAGTATTTTGCAATATAGAGCTAGAATATTGTGCTGTCTAGTCCAGTATTTGGTCTTTAATCACAACTGCTATTTCAGATAGCAGGAAAGTAAGATAGGAAAGTAAAAGAACTGTAATCAAAGCTCTTAGTCAAATACCTTGCTTATACAATAAAAAAATCTGCGTTTCTAGGTTAGTTTCTACCCTGAAGGATGATTCTTTATATCCTTGCTTGTTTTTGTTAATTACTTCTCCGAAAGCTTTTAACACTATCCAAAGTAAATACCCAGTTTTTCTCTGGAATTTTGCTGATCTCTTTTACGTAGTTTACGTGGCAGCAACTTTAACAGGCTAAACTGTATTTATGAGTGTAATGCATATTTAAAATGAAAGACTTTTTAGGCATTGTCTTTGTTTAAATGACAGAGAAAATTTTGTCATAAAATATGTTGTATATTCATTTTTATGCATCTCTCTTCGTGGGAAAGATGTTTTTGCTTGTATTATGTTCATTCTTTAAACCTCATTTATGTCTATTAAGTTTTTTTTAGACTGCGGTGACCAAAAGAAAATACTCTGTTTTTGAGGGTGTGTGTTCAATAATTAATGTTCAATCAATTCAATAGTACTAAAGTTTTCTGGTAGCATCATAATCCTTTCTCCTAGACTGTAATGATTTTATACTGGTTCTACTCTTGCAATGAATTAAGTTCTTGTACAGCTTCTAGCATGAAGCTAGAGGCTTAATAAGTTGCAACAAATACAGCACTAACTTATCCAGGTGATTAAAATATGTATTTTTGTTCATGCAGAAGACAAACTTCCATATATTTTACTAAACTAGTTGTTAAAATACTTTAACTTTGGTACCAGTTTTATTTAAAATGATGAACCCGTATAAAAGGCTGAAAAACCCCCACTGTTACTTGCAGTATTAAAGAAGGGCTGGTTTAGATTGCATAAATTCTGATGAAAATGTATGAACCATGATAAATCTGCTGTTAGAAAATGCAAATATCCACAGTGATGTTTCCTGTTAAAACATGGTATCAAGTTCCTATGCTGTTGTTTACAATAACTTGGTCTGCGTTCAGCTCTTGGCACAGCTGCTCTGGAAGTTGAACCGAAGTTTAGAAGTCCATCTTGATCAGTTCATAACTTCTAAGATAATACTCGCTTTAGAAGAAGAGGGAAAGGTTCTGCTTGCCTGTTGTTACATTTCTTTTTCAGGAGCTTTGAAATTTATGAGAAACCTTGCTTTCATGTATTTTCTTGTTATCTAGTCACAAGGTTTTCTTGCTTTAGAGATTTACTCTTGGGTCTCTTCTGATTCAGTAGCTTTGCAGCTTTTCTTAGTTGAAATGCTCAGTATTTTTGAGCAAAATCCTTAGACTAGGCTTTCATGAAGTTGAATTTTCAAAATGTGTTTAAACTGAACTTAGTCTTCTTTAGCGCTAATGTTACTGGTAGGGTAAAAACGTGTTTTTTTCTTTAAGCATGCAGTTTTTTTTAAGCAGGTCTTTCTATAGATTTATCATTAAAATGTTGTAACATGTACTTCTGTTGTGCTGATTGCTCTCATTTTGTTTTCCATCCTGGAGTAATTGAGTCTTCCTGCATATGTCCAATTCATGAGCTGGTGTATCTAGCAGCTAGTTTGGAAAACTAGTAAGATGAAGGTAAATGATTGAAGAGTGTATGACCAAACAGAGGTGTGAACGTTGCACATTTCTTTTTTTTTGGTTTGTTAGGAAATTCAGTGGAGGAGAAAAACAGATCCTATTGTTGATGCCTGTTTTTCCCTGAGGTTCATGGCATAGGGATGTTTTCCAGGATGTGTAAAGTGAAGACAAAACTTTGTTTCAGGATGGTAAAACTTCTATATATTTGTTGCAGGTTCCCCTTAAGAGAGTTGTGATTTCACTTCCTGTTCCTACACAGTGAAGTCACGTATTTGTGTTCTGATTTCTTCAGACTGTGGTCAGGATGTGTGGCTGATGGGAGTTAGGTCTGCCTCGTATGTTTGGATGGAGGTGGGTTCAAAGTTGGGAAGATCGCTGGAGGGGATCTGTTAGAAAGGTTAAAGAAAGGGAAAGATTTGATATACTCTGTGTTCAAAGAAATGTTCAGTTTCACTTGAAAATACTCTGGTTTTGGTGTCTGGGGAGTGCTGCCGGTGTACTGGTATGGCAGAAGGGTACATACTGAAGGTGTACTTGTTCTACTGCCATAAAGTATGTAGTATGTGACTTGACTGATTTTTAGTACAGTTTGGCTGAAAATGAGGTCAAAGAATCTTTGACTAAACTAAGCGTGTTTCCACTTGACGTTTTTCTTGCTTGCTGTGGCAAGATACTAAAATTTCACATAGCTGAGGAAAAAGTCGGATTGTTATTAATATTTAAAACAGTGTGTCAGTGGTTAAAATAGCAGGTACATTGATTCCGAAGTTTGAAAACTATGTTTTCTGGGAGTGTGAGGTGAAATCAGTGCTATTAGTGTTATGGTTGGGGTTGCGTTGATGGGGTATGAAGCTGAAAGGGAGGAGTGAAGCAACAGGAAAAGGTTGGGGGAAAGGAGCCTAGGAGAAGTAGGGGCTGATCTTTCTTCTTTTTTTTTTTTTCCCAATAGTTGAACCCCATGCCTTAGAGCTGTATATTGGAAATGCTGCCTTTTGAAGGGATTTTTGACAGAGATTTTTACCTGATGATGTTTTGTACTCATTAGGTGGTCTTAGTGTCTTAATGAGAGTGAAAAATTAAGTTAGATCTAGTATGGTGCTTTTTCTTTGCACAGTAATTTTCACTTGTTCTAAATAAACCGTGCTGCTTCACTGCGCAGTGTTAAAGTAATCAAATCTTTTGAGAACATTTTAACTGAAGCTGATGGTTGTTTTATCATGGCTTTAAAATATAGTTTCAGTCTGTGAAAAACTTTTATCTCCCTTCTTACTGCAGCCTTTTTCTGCCATAGCATGTGTTCTGTCTCTTCCTGGTAACTGTTTTGAACTTGCTAACTTCCCCCATTAGATGCATTTTTGCATGAAAATCAATCAGAGATTAAATTGCAATTATCTGTGTTGTTTTTGTATTCTGGATTGACATAAATCTGAATTGTGACAAGTGTGTCCTAGATTATTTGCTGTTGTGTGTCTTGTTTCATTAAAATTACCAAATCATTCTGGGATATGTAGTACAGTAATTGTTAATGTGCTGGCTCGACAGCTCATGAACACAGTTCTTAGGCTTTGGAGGAATAAATAGCTCTGGGTTAACTTAGAAATACTGACCCTATGTCATTCTTCAGGTAGACTTTGTGGGGGGGAAGCCTTTTGTTCAAGAACACAGGCTAGTAAACTAGTAAATCCTCTTCCTTGACAGGTAAATATTTTGCTTGCTACCTTTTAGGCAGTAAAAAGGCTGGAAGTCAGCTGACACCAGAAGGGGTGGAAGAAAGCAGAACAGAAGTGGGATACAAAGCACTGACTTGACTTGCTGCAGGGCAGTGTTGAGCTGTTTTTCAGAGGGTGATTAAGTCTGGTAGCCTGTGCAGCTGCGTAGCTTCTCGGCTAGGCAGGAGTACTTCTGAAGACTTTCCTTAAACTACTGTGTCAAAGCGTGCAGGAGTTGCAGCTGTGAGTAGTGTAAGTTCTTCTTGAACTGCTTAGCTCCTTCTGCTTCAGTAGGCAGGTATGGCTTAGAGAAGAACAAGCTCGTGTATGGAGTCTTCCTGGATAACCACCTTAAATTAAAAAACAAGTGGAAGCCTGTCTTCACCTGATGGGAGTCTTTGGATGCATATCAACTTGTTAAAGGTTTGAATCAGGTTGTGACCTATATTTGATGTTTGTTCCATCTCATGTGTGTGCCTGATTGCTTAGTTAGTGAGTTTTGGGGAAAAATGTTCAACAGCTTTTGGTCAGAGAGGTAATGCTGTTATAAAATTGACACATTATTAGGTGGCTAATGTTGGTGAAGAGTTTGAGATCTAAATGGTGTGTCTTAAATTCAGGTGTAGTCTGTGTGGTATAGGTAAGATTTAACTTTACCACAGATATTTTTTTCTTCACAATATAGGATGAAATGGGTTTCATGATTGTCTGCTGGCCTGACCAATTACTCTGCCAGCACGTTATGATGTCTGTTGTCAGGGATAAGATTGATTGCATCTGTACGTAGATGCTTCTTTTGTAAAATAAACCAAATAACTTTATTTATTTATTATTTTTGGAGCAACCTGTAAGTGAAGGCACTTAAGTACTTCTGACTTGGGTCCAGTAGAGGGCACTTATGGCTATTCTACTATCTTTATACCTCAAAATGGTGACCATTTTTTCATATCTCTGTGTATTTTTATGGTTACCTCTTTCTGTAAGTATTGTTAACATTTAAAAATGAAGATTTTAATTTAAGATTTAACATATTAAATGAACAGTCAAAAACATTTAGTTATAGATGCTATGTTAGCGTCTGGTTACTGCTTTTGCACTTGGTGTCCAGAGCACTAAAAAGTGTTTGGCAAGTTTGTGCTTGCAAGGAAACTGCTTTGCATCCACAGGAAAGCTCATTATAAAGTATGCTTATACTTGCAGATATTCTGAGTAGTCGAATGCATGGCTATTCATGGCTGCCTAATTTACATAGGCAATTTGTGTTACCAAAAGAGCCACCCATTACCCTTTAGCAGTAAGCATTTCAAATAGTTTGTCTTAAGTCTAACCCATTTCAGCTGTGTTTCTGCTGGAAGCAGAGTAAGTTTCCACAAACCTCTTCACAAGTCTCTTGGCACTCTTGAAAGTCTTCACAAGTCTCCTTGGCTTGTAGTCTGCCACCTAAGTTTTCCATTGTACTCTGTCTCAGCATGTCAGTACTTTCCTTAATAAGGAGCTGACAGAAATTAATTATAATTCTTACATGTTTTTAAATTTAACATTGTAAAATGTGTTTCCATATGTGTGTTCACTAGATGGCAGCAGATTCCTTAACTAATTGTAAGAATGAAACAAACATTCTGTTCAAATGGTGTAGGTATTTCGGTATTTTAAAGTGCAAATAAATGTAATACTGTATTTAAGATTAAAATACTAATTGTTAATGTATGTAACTTGATCTAACATACAGCTAATGTTATAGTCCTCTTAAAAAGACTTAAGACGTACTTCTCAGAACTGCTTCAAGACTGAACATGGAGAATAACATTTGAGGCTTGATTTTCATCCCACTTGTTTTGATTAAACATCTTCAGATGGCAGCTTTATTTTAATTATATAACAAATAATATAAAATGCAAATAGAGAATGAAATATATGTGTATTGTGAGTGGAGTGTGACAGTAAAATAGTTTGTATTATTTCTCTGAAAAGATGTAATTGTGAGTTCAGAGCTTGTCAAGTGAAAATGCTTCCCTCTGATAAAGCACTTTCTGTTGGGGGAGGAAGTAAACATACTTTGTGTAGACATTTAAAACTAATTATTAAAATCTGTTCAAAATGACACTTACATTTTTGATACTGGCCCGAGTTTACTCGTGCACTTCCATCACGCTTGCTTGTTGCATTTGGCAGTTATGAAGAAAAGTGACTTTGGTCTGAGGTCTTCTGTTCTGAGTAACAGCAGTTCTGTGTCTTACTAACTGATTTTTTCAATGGTGGGTAACTCCAGTCACTGAAGGTTGCTGTGTGTATTTCCAGTACGGTTCACGTGTTAGTCAACCAGACGGTAATTTTAAAGAGTAGCTCTATACTGGAAGAATGGCATACAAAATGAAAAGGGATGGGGCAGTGAAGAAAAACTCACATGTTCGTAAAGATGCTTCATGCTGTTAGTCTGGAGATGGGTTTCCACAAGGATTCGGTCCTGCACACTGTGTTTTTGTCCCTTCAGGGGAGGAAGGGATGAACTCATCTCTTTGTTGAAAATTAAGAAAAGATATGCCTAGTATCACCATATTTAGTGAATTTTATTTCTGTTCAAAAAGAGGGCATCAAAAGGAAGCAGTGAAGGGAATATGCAACCACTCCCATACTTAATCATAGCTGGATACAGTTGCCAAAACCCATATAATAGTAATGGGGGAAAGCAGAGAATTCAGGTGGTGCTTCTTGGGAGCTTTTGTTACTACTCTGGTGCTTGCCACTCCAGACCCATTTTCCAGGTGCTCTGGGACAGCCAGTCAGTAGGGTATGACCCAGGACATCCAGCTCGGAGCTTGAAATGACAGCTTAGTGAGCAGTGTGTGGAGCTCATTCTCTGAACACTACTGTTTTGCACTACTTCTTACAGGACTGACTTTAGCATATTAAGGTTTTGTTTTTGTCACTTAAAGGTGGGCCTTACGTGCATCTATACTAACAGGACAGTTCCAAAGTGATTTTTATTTTTTGAGAAGTTAAAAATAGTGAATGCCATGCTTTTTTTGTGCATGTGGAATTAGATAATTAGTTGCTTGTAGTTGAATATGTTTTCCATCTGTGGAAACGTTTGGCGTATTTGTTGCATTTTTGTTGGTATTTCTAGCTTGTGTCACACTTTTATAGAAGCCTTCTGAAAGGTGGAATGCAATTGCTAGGATCTCTGTATATTTTAGGTAAAACACAGAATATACAGGAAAACCATTCTTCTGCAATATTAGATGTCTTGGCAAAGTAAAGGTATTTGCATACCTCATCCTCACACATGCTTTGTACCCAGCGATTTGTTCTGCTTAATCTTTTCTCACTCTGAAATAGTAGTCTCAATCCTCTGTTTGTAATACGTTTGCCAAAGCAGGCAGTGATATAACACTTTTTTGTTAGAGCAGGAATGGTTCATAACTCACAAGAGGCAGATCCTTGAGTGAGTCATTTAGGTCATTCCCACTTGTGTGGAAAAAATATTACATCATTGCTCTGTACTCAGTGTTCTATTTATACCATGCCAGAATTTTAAGTACATTTTGCTTTTTTTAGATGCTGTAAACAGTATTGGGGGGTTGTCTTAAAGTAAAGTTACTGCTAGGCCATAGAAGGAGCATTACTGAATCAAATATTTACAGAGAGTCCGGGAGCCAGAGGAGCATGCAGTCTGCTAATTTAACCTTGCAAGGCAGAGACCTTCGTGGTGGAAAGAATGGATCTGTGCCCCCTTGCTATCTTCTTGATCTTCTAGCTTTTGGTATTTCCACAACCTCTCTTGGTCTTCGTTAGAGCATTAAACAAATAAAGTTGGAGCATAGCTGTGGGTATGGCGGACTAACACTGAGAACACTTCTAATCTGAGTTTATTCTTTTTAGTCTGTGGTGATTGCTTATGGTTCAATCACACCTTTCAATTTCAAACATACTCCTCTCATCATCTTTTGTTAAGAATAAAGTTCCTCAGATTCAGATTAGATATTTCTTTTTCCACAAGTAATTTTGCAGTTACACTGCTCTGTCCATTGCTCTTGTATTTTTTTTCCCCACTTCATATCTTATATTATCATTGTTTGGTGGAGAGTGCTTTTGTCTGACAGCTTATGTTTTCAGTAGGTTAAACCAGCCTTTGTGGGTTCATATTTGGACTTCATACCAGAAAATTTTCTTGCTGTCCGTACTATTTATTTCTTGCAAACGTTCCCTTCACGACACACTTAAACATTGATGAAGGTAGTGAATTTTCCCTCAGGTTTAGCAAAGCAGAGGTGACAATTATATTGAAGTTTCTACTGATACCCTCTCTTCCACAGAGCTGTAATCTGTTTACTGTGAAACCCAAAAAAAGTGTTCTTTCAGTGCTTTTCTGTACATGTGTTTCTAAAAATTCTGTAGTATTGTAATATTGCTCTGGAGACCCCACCTTTGAGATACAGGTTTTACCAGACCTGTGGATGGAATGAACTGGAACAGGACTATTATTATTTTTTTAACTTTGTATCATTGTGATTTTTTTTGCCAGTATCAGTGTGTTGATGAGAGGTATTTCTCAATCTGAATAGCTGCTGCTGAGAACATGCAGATGAATTTGAGAGGAGACCAAGGAAAGTTTTCGTTCATTCAGAGACTGGGGGGTTTAGTGCTTTTTCTACTTGTTCTGAATCTGTATTTAAACTCTTCCAGATACAAATCCAGGGGTAGTTTGAGTTTAAGAAAGGGTCGTGTGTATGTATTTTCAGTTGGTTCTGTCAAGTATCATAAATGAAGTGGAGCTGGGCAGGGTCAGAACTCCCTTAAGGAACAAAATTGAGCTGCAAAATGTTGTATACGCCGCCTTCTAACCCACAGTAACGTTTTGGAGTACCGAGGACATGGAGCTCACGCACAGAACTGATTTGCTACAGCTTGATGACATTGTGCCTGATAATTCACAAGCACTTGTATCACGTGGAAAATGTAAGATAACTTACTCACTTGTGTAAGCACTGAGGATGTCCGTAGGCAACCATGAGCTGCAGCTGGAAATCGAGGTCTTGGTTCTTACTTGGTTTAAAGATAACCTACAGTATTCTTTAAGGATGGCTGTAACTCCTAGTGTTCTGAATGCATCTCTCTACATATATAATTTTCTATACAGCTCCTGTTGCATATTTTTTTTCTGTTGCCTTCCACTTAACTTGGAAAGCCTAAACATTTCGGTATGTTGTCCTGCAAGTTACTGTTCTGTTTGCAAATGACAAAGGCTGCGTTTTTATAACTGAGGGCTCAGATGCCTAACTTAATGTTTCATGAGATGTTTCAAAATAATACACTAATGCAAACTATTGTTTTCTGTGATCTCAGGTGACCGGGTCATAGACGTTGGGTCAGAGTGGAGAACTTTCAGCAATGACAAAGCGACAAAAGACCCATCTCGAGTTGGGGATACCCAGAATCCTTTGTTGAGTGATGGTGACTTGAGTACAATGATTGGCAAGGTAAAATTTAAAATAAAAAATTCTACTAAGCTTCAATGTTTTAATGTCAAGTATATATTTGTATGTCCATACCGAAACTATTCAGAGAATGTGTTTACAAAGGTGTTTTGTCTAAACGGTACTCTTGCATTTCAGTGGTGTGTAACCGGGGCTGTCTCTGGTAGCAGGAAGGGGCTGAACACCTCAAGAAGAGTTTGCAGTGCTGTGGCGTTAGTTGCCACCCCTTGATATGCTGCTATAGATAGAAGAGCTGATGTTGTAATGTTTAATTGCAACAAACAAAACAACAAATACTGTGACTTAGCATTCTAATACTTTGTGTATTTGAGGTAATTATGAATTAACAGATACATAGTTTTGAAGTCTCGATGGCTTGTACTGCCAACTCGAGCTACCTTTTTTGTGATTAAAAACTGTATTCGATGGGAGAGAAGGTACAACATGCATGTAGCTCTCCAGGTCTCAGTTAATGTTATATGAAAGCACTAAATGTAGAATTTTCTATGGCATAACTGCTGCAGAAGAAAGTATTCAGTGCATGTTTGGCTTGAAGTTTTGTGATACAGCCTTATCCTGATGTTTCCCATGAGAAAGAGAGAGCGAGATTAATAGCACAAATACACTCCCCCAATGAAATAGTGACCCAGATAAGCTTTCATTGTTGTACTTTGTTATATTTCCTACTGCAAGTTGCAAATTCATATTTGTGCATTTCCTGAATGTTTCTTGCTGTCTGATCTTTACAGATATCATCTGATATCTTTTGCAGTAATTTAATGAAATGAGCATATGCAATTATAGCCTGTTTTTAGTAGAGTATTTCTATTTATTTTTAAGAAAGTGTCCATTTCGTAGATATTCATACATGGTAGGGAGATGGTCTTCAGCCATTAGTTGGGAGCCTGTAATATTTAATGATTACCAAAGAAATACGGTTAGTTTCTTAAAACTGTGCAAAGTTCGGGTAATCTTCTAGTAACTGAGTGAATTTCCTACAGTCCTAGAAAGAATCAGATAATTGTGCAATAAATATATGCATTGACTACTCCGGCAGCAGTCAGGTGGGTGCTTAAAGGGCATTAGCACCTTTATAAATGATACTAGTCCTCTTTTCAATGAATCCTAATGGGAAAAGGAGTCATTGGAGTTTTTAATGGTACCTTAATAGATTCAGAAAGATGATTATCCTCAGGGCTTGGATTTCTGTCATAGATTTGGTGAGCTATGGTAAAGATCAGAAATGCACCTTTATAAACAGGTGGAGAAATGGACAGTTTGCTGCAGGTTCACATGGTTGTTTTATTTTTGGGACTGTACAAATACAGGGTTTGTTTCTGGGAACTTGGTTTGATTCGGTAGGTAGGATGATCACCTCAGCTCTTCTCAGAACTTGCATGTTGGAGAAGACAAAAGATGTTTCTGCTGGATAGCATTCATATCCAGCTGAACCATGACTTGAGCTGTTAACCCTCCTCCCTCTTGGGGTTTACTTGCTTATTTAGAATAACAGTGATAGTTGCCCCAGTGAGAGAATTAAAGACCTAGAGAAATACCTGTGAAAGTTTGTTTTTCAATGAAAAATAAAAATAATCAGAGATGAAGATTCAATAAATGAAACAGCTTTGTTGTTAAACCAGAACACCCCAGGACAGACGTGACTAAACTAGCAGTAGCAGGGAGCAATTTAGTGAAGTTGGCGTGCAGGATTGTCAGAGGCGTGATACAGCCTATGAGAACCATGCGTGAAAATGTCCAAGCACTAGAACTGCCATGGAGAATTTCGGGGTACAATCTGTCCTGCTGTGGGTATTTCATTTACAAGGGGAGGAACCAAAGAAGAGACGACGTTTTCTACAGGAAATTGTCTGTGACAAACCAGGATATGTTCTGGACGAGAGTTCCTGTCTTTGTGTTGCCACTGAACCAGGGGCTCTGGAATGTCAGCTCACTGATGTGAACTTTGTATCAGGAGCTGCCTTTTTCATCAGTTATTTGGAAGGAAGAGGATAGTTTATCAGAAGATGCTGAAGAAGATTTCTGTCAGTGCAGGAAGAGTGAATTTTGCAGCAAAAATAACTGAACCAGGCGAGTAGCACATTTTTAAAGCAGTCTTCTGGAGTCTGTGCCAGCAGTAGTCTGGTGTGAGAATTGACCTGGATGTGTAGAGTGGTCAAGCAATGAAATTGGTGTAATCAAGAGGAAGGTAAGTACTATCCAAAAGAAGAAAGAACAGCCTTCAGAAATTCCAGACGACGAAGCAGGATGAGATTCTGTTTTCTCGGTTAACAACAATTCCTAGAATGGCTTGGAGTGGACTTCGGATGTGTGTGTCTGAAATCCCTTTAGCCTTTCACACAGGGCAGGAAACAGTTATTTCTGTCTGCTTGGGGTAGCTGTTGGCAATGGAATCGTCAAAACAAGCGAACAAAACAACAGCAACAGAAATAAAACCTGTGTTGTGGAAAAGCCAGAAGTGAAGGAGATTGATTATTTTCATAGCATATAACAAAACACATCCATTGCAAACGTCTGAGGATATAGGGGAAAACAGAGCCCGAACCACTTGCCAGTTACAATGGAACTTGGGATAGCAAAAGAAGGGGGTCAGTTCTGCCTCGGAGTGGTTTGCCAGTCCTTCCTCTTTGGAGTCAGGAGGTCCTGCTCTGGGACTCCTTTCTGCTGGGGGAGCGTGGTCTGTGTCTGCTAGCAGCAAGAGAGAGCCTGTTCTGCCCATACAAATGGATTAATTCCTAATTGGTTTTAGTACTTATGGGACCCATCTGTCTGAAGTAGCAAAAGCCTGTGCTGGAAGAAAGATTAATTTGTCTGTGAAGAGGAGGATGAATAGCATAGCCGGCTGTGGTGGAAGTGGCTGGCATTCTTCAGACAGATCTTTAGGGTATTGACACAGAACTGTATGCCTCTGAAGCAGTGTGCTGCGATTGATTTGATGACAATGCAGATCAATTGGAGACGTGGTGAGGTCTGGTGTTGTGACTCGATTGCCAGGATATCATGGTTATTTCTAAAATCTTCATGCAAAATTCAAGAGAAATAACTGAGGAAGCAGCTTACATACATCAGCCTCTTTTCCCTGAGTCTAAAAAGAAAACTTGCAGTTTTGCTACAGATCTTGTGGGAGAAGTTGTCTTTTGTCATGCTTTGTTGTTAATTTAGTCCTTTTTGTAGTGACTGCAGTTACAAGAGCATTTAGGTTGGCTGAACAGGAAACTAATGCATTCTCTTAGTATAGAATTCCTATCCTTTGATCAGGTGCCTCTGAAAGGAAGCTGGGTGTTGTCAGACTGCGTGGCCTGGATCTCAAAGTGCCGTATTGATAAGCAGTGGCAAGATACCAAGGGCTGATGAATGTGAAAGAAGAAAGGATCCATGGTTACCTCCAGACTGTATAATGAGCTGGTTGTACTGGGCAAGCAGACTGCCTGATACGGGTGCATTCCTTGGTGCTGTGGATAGCCTCAAGTCGGCGATGCTGGAGATATTTCTCCCTTCTGCTCTTAAAGGAGATAGACTAGGCTGCAAAGCTGTTGGATGCCAGCGCTGTAAACCTAACCTCCGTTGAGCGTCTCTAGAGATCACCGCTGTTTACTGAACTGGTTTTTGACTCTAGCTGTCTTTGAGGCTGTTTTCAGGACAGAAAAAGAGCGCATGAAGGTTTTGGCTCTGTTTGAAAGCCAAAAGGTTGGAACTCCTGACTGACACCTTTCTTGCTGAGGTATGAGTAGACGCCTTATAAAGGACACAGCCAAAAGATGCCTAATTCTTAAAGCCTATTGGATTTCAGTTAAAACTGTATGGCTTCTGGTTTTGCCCATGTAGGGGAAGGGACTCCTAACATGGTTGTGAGGAGCTGAAGCCAACAAAGCATTGTCCCTCAATTGAAGGATTCAGAAGGAAAGTAGATGATGCATTTAAATAGCAAATGCAGGGAGAATTGCTGTGGTTTAACTTAAGCAGTTGCAATGGAAGAGTATTTTCCAACCCTTTTATAGTTGTGAGCTGTACGTTGGGGATCGCTCTTGGAAGGTGTTGATGCAGTCAGGGTGAAGTCCTCTGGCTAACAGTACTTGGATGTGGCCGCACTGGTGGTTTGGTACGTGTAAGCAGACATTCAAAGGAAAAGGTAACCAGCCAGAAAGTTAAAAATGGGGAGGTTAATGAGAACATTAAATATATATATATATATATATATATTTCATGTGCTGTATGGTGGACTGGTGAAAATCCTTGTGGTGACGGGGCATATTTCATGGCACGAGAACTGAGCGCTGTTTCCTGGGAAAGGGTTACCTGGTGTGAGGTCTGAATAAACAGGGACTGGGGCCCTTTGGCTGTGGTCACTACTCCCTTATTCACAAGATTTTGAGCAAATGCCATTCTGGTAAGTATTTCTGCATAGCACTAGGCCAGGAGGCCATGATGCATGTGAATGTTACAGGGAACACTGCAGGCAGCAGGGACACGAGCAATGACCAGGAAGGAGTCTTTTGACCAGAGACATGTGTTTTGGGCCAAGGAATGTTGTTCTGGCATGGGTTCTAAAAGAAAGGGCTAGTGCTACAGATGTGTTTGTAAAGCTCTTTAAAGGCCTGAACAGGCGTGAAGGCTGTTGTGCCCTCTTTGTGCTCGTTGTTTACCTTTAAACCTTCCTGGGAACCTTTGGGTAGGTGGAGGTATTCATCCAGTCAGGGAAGTAGGATTGTCTTCGGAGCTCCCTCTGCTATGTTGATGCCAGGATTGTTTCTCTGTGGTTCTTTCGTTGGCAAGGATGTTTGAAGGAGTAGGAAAAAAGCCAAGAACAGTCTCAGGATCTAACAGCTGTCACACGGGGCCTGTTCAAGGGGCTATAGGGAAACTTGAGAGAGAGGTTTCTTAGCTAGAGGCCTAGCTTTCCACAGCAGTACCGAAGTACGTGTGCACCAGAGATGTGGGTCTCGATGACAGAGGGATCTGCTGAGCTCGTTGAGAATGGGATGTAGCTGGAGTCCTCGGTATAGCGAAGTGGAACAGTGTAAGTGAATGGTAAGGAGTGAGCGTTGTTAGTGTCAGCCAAAGAACGTACATTATGTGCAGATACACCAAGGAGAGAGGACAGA
This sequence comes from Anser brachyrhynchus, assembly GCF_964034855.1. NCBI lineage: Eukaryota > Metazoa > Chordata > Aves > Anseriformes > Anatidae > Anser > Anser brachyrhynchus. The sequence goes on along the minus strand of NC_137702.1, from coordinate 16,490,524 downwards.
ATTAGAGGCTGCTTTAAAATAGAGCAGCAGCTCCAGAGAGCTTGGGTTGGGAAAGAAGAAATGAGTGCTCTGGCTCTGCCTGGGCAGCTCAGGGGAGTAACGTGGTGCCAGGGTGTGGTATAATTAGAGAGATTGCTCCCTTGAATTTACAGGCCATGTCGTTATCGGCCATTGCTAATCTGATATGGCTTTATTTGTTAAAGGCATATTTCAGCACGATAAGTAATTGAACACCTTAAACATTTTAAACCCTCTTAGTTGGGTAAAGTTGGGAACTTTTAGAAGTATGCAATTTGCACTGTCAGTTATCAGGTACAAGACAATGCCTGTTGGAACCTTGTTTTGAAGCTCCTGGGTTGAGTTGGTGGCTTTTACTTCTCCTAAGACTCGAAGCTTTTCTTTTAAGAGGTTCTTTGGTTGTATTGTGAAGGCAGAATATATGGGTTTTCACATTTGCCACAACTAACACTTGCTACTGCTTGTAGGCAAAGCCTCAAATAAGTTTTGAATTGGTTGTTGATTTGGATGTTCTTTTGGCTCATGCCTTCACTAACATATTTGAGTTGTCATTGTAACAAGTGGTCTCCGGCTGGCCATAAAGTTTTGTTTTTCTCAATTGCCAGTCTGCCGTGCTGCAGATGTAGCCCAGTGACATATGGGTTGCATAAAACTGAATCTTGGACCTCAGCGTTGGTGATTGGAGTATTGAAATGCGTACACTGGCTACACGTTAGTCATATTTTAAACCATTGTTACATTAGGAAAGAAAAATACTTGCATAATTGGTGGTCCTTGGAAATCAATTCATGATTTGAGACTTGTGCAGCATATAGAGCATGATGGTTGGCACAGTGCTCGATGGTATGATTTACTTCAGTCATGTGTATTTGTGCAATTGTTCCAACCTAATGCCATGAATTGGGATTTATAAAGCTGGAACTTGTTCGTTCTTGAAATGAGGAGGAAGTTGATTATGTTTTATTGACAGTAAAATCTTTCTTTTCAGGGCACAGGTGCAGCAAGTTTTGACGAATTTGGGAATTCGAAGTACCAGAATCGTAGAACTATGAGTAGCTCTGATCGTGCAATGATGAACGCTTTTAAAGAAATTACGAACATGGCAGACAGAATCAACCTCCCTAGAAATATAGTTGTAAGTTCATGTCTCTCTTTCTTTAATTGTTCTGGCATTGACTTAGTTAGCATAATATAATGAGCACATGAATTTTTGATATTGCTGCTAATTAAATGGCCTAGAGTTAATTAAATTTAGTCTTCTTGCTTTGAAGGATCGAACAAATAATTTATTCAAGCAAGTGTATGAGCAGAAGAGCCTGAAGGGAAGGAGTAATGATGCTATTGCTTCTGCTTGTCTCTACATAGCCTGTAGGCAAGAGGGTGTTCCAAGAACATTTAAAGGTAAGCTTTCAGTGGTACAGATTCAATTTTGCTGTGAAGTATCTAGCTATTGTTACTGAAGGAAGTTAATTTTCTCATTTCTGGACTTTGCTGAATTGGTTGTTCTCAGCTATGGTCCGCCTTGCTTTGGGTCTGGGGAGGAGGGAGGCAGTCTAGAAAAAAATTGCTATGTTCATAAGGCTCTCAGGCAAGGGATTTTTGGTGATAATGCACCTGATTGGCACCTGAGGAAAAAAAATTGGCACCTGAGAGTCATTCTGAGTGTCAGTGAAATTTAAGATATTGCTCAATCTGAGGACAGTGGGGACTTTTCTGACTGAATTTGAACCAGCAGCTCTGCAGTATGTGCGTCCTTTTCCTGACGAGGATACGACTCTGGCATTGAGTATCAAATCTCCCTTACTAAGCAACCTGTGTTTATTGAAATATAAATTTATATTTTATATAATAACTATATATAAAATAATAAATTAATATAAAATTAATATATAATTAATATACAATAAATTATATAATGAATATAATTTATATTTTATAATTATATACATAATATATATAATTTATGTGATATAATTTTATATAATAACTCGTGAAAAGTTTGCACTGACTTAAGTGATTTGGGGAGTTTCGTACGTATGCAAAGCTTGTTTGGTGGTGGTGTCCATAATCACATTGGCCTGCTTTGTGGTGTTAATGCATAGAGAATTAAATCTGCATATTTTGGGGGAGAAGATGCTGTCAAGCTGAAGTTTGTTTTTTCTCTTTGTTTAGAAATATGTGCAGTGTCCAGGATTTCAAAGAAGGAAATAGGCCGATGTTTTAAACTCATTTTGAAAGCTCTGGAAACCAGTGTTGATCTGATTACAACCGGAGACTTCATGTCAAGATTCTGTTCAAATCTGGGTCTTCCCAAACAAGTGCAAATGGCAGCCACACACATTGCCCGTAAGGCCGTGGAATTAGATTTGGTTCCTGGGAGAAGCCCTATCTCCGTAGCAGCTGCAGCAATTTATATGGCATCACAAGCTTCTGCAGAGAAAAGGACACAAAAAGGTAAAACTTCACTGTATTCAATGTCTTACTGCTTGAAAGAGAATTCAGGGTTACTGTAGAACTTGGGTAAAGTCACTGGAGGTAGCGGTAAGCCGGCGTTACAGTGGCGTGCGGCAGAGACCAAACCAGGACGTCTCTTCTGCCCCCACAATAAAAATGGAGCGGTGAGCTGTGCTCAGTGAAACTGAACTCACGTTCTTCTGGCACTAGGAGTTGGATTCTGAAATGCGGCAGAGCTGTAAGGACATTCAAATGAGCGTAATTTTAACTTCACCCATGCTAACGTTGGCACGTGTACGTTCTGCTGCTCCAAAATACTCCAAATGCAAACATGGTGGCAGTTGTAGCTGGTATTGTGGCCTTAGCTTACACTCCTAGTCTCAAATCGTTCTGGCAGCCCCAGATCACCTAGACTGCGGGACAGCTTGGCCATAGATCACCTCAGCATTATCCTCTCCTGGCAGGGTAGCCCTTAGAAAGCCAGTAAAGAGTTCAGGCCTGTTCCTGAGCTTCAGAACAGCAGGGATCGGCCTCTGGGTTGCGAGAGAACTGGGCCCATGTGAGGGCAGCGCGTGGGGAGGGAAGGGAGCAACGGCTGCCTTGGTTGTTAGGACTTGGTGTGGCACACGGAGAGAAGTTGTCACTTTGTCTGGTCCAGTTCAGATCAGAGATGTTAAAAATTTAGCAATTCTTGAGAGATTATTTTAGGTAAGTAATAGTCTTTATCTGTCGGGTTGTGGTGTTCTGTTCTGCATTAAGTGCTGCTTGTTCTGTCCCTGCAACTTTCATCGTGTTGGCAGTTTCTTGGGCATGGGAGTGATCTAGAACCCAAGCAGTACTGTGCCTTCATCCTCGCTCACCTTGAGCTATTTGATTCTCTCTTAAGAGTCTTTGTTAAATGAAAATACATCTGCCTGCAGTTGATACATACATGCCTCATACTCCTGCAGAGTCCTGGGACAATGTTGGGGCTTCCAGGCCTTTCAAGGTTTGAAATTCCAACCTTTGTAAAATCTTGAATCAATTTAAGTTCCTTTGCATCTCAGTGTTTCCTTGCCTGTTAAACAGTAGTTTGCTCTGTACCTGGGAAGTATTTGGTCCTGCATTTTAAGGTAAATGTATTTCATGTTCAGCCAAAGGTACTGCTTCTTGCTTATGTCCAAGTTTTCTGCTGCTTTTGCTTATATTTAATTAAAGCACAAAAATGAAGAGCTTGATGTTGACAACGTTTTATCAGAGTATTGCTGGGTATATGTAGATTTTGCAGTAGCTGGTTTTAATGATTTTTGGTCTCTTGGCCCTATATTAATTTGAAACTGATTTTAATCCAAGATGGATAACATAAGTTGAATTACGGTATATGAGAAAAGCAACCTTGTTATATGCAAAATATTAGTCACCATGGCTAAAACATTTTTTCCAAGCTTTTGGGAGAGTTAGGAACAAAGCTAAGTGTCTAGCACTTAGTTGTAAATGATGTTTGTCGATTTCTTCAATAAAAATGGCAACAAAATAAAAACTGTTAACCATTTTTCTGCTTTTTGTCTTAGAAATTGGTGATATTGCTGGTGTGGCTGATGTTACAATCAGGCAGTCGTACAGGCTGATCTATCCTCGGGCTCCTGATCTCTTCCCAGCAGACTTCAAGTTCGATACCCCAGTAGACAAGCTACCACAGCTGTGAGATTGCTGAAGGCTCCTTTAATTTCTATTAACAAAAAAAAAAAAAGAAACTTTTGATTTTTTTTTTTTTTTGCCTATAATAAAGGATGTACAAAGTGTTAATATTGAGTCTTCATGTTGTGGAACTGGAGGATACTGCCAGAACGCAGCACACATTCCAAGGGTAAACAAGCTCGTTGTGTGGCATTTTGTATGTATATATTAGTGGAAGTAAATATTTAATGACTGTTGCAACAAACTTAATTTCATATTGTTGTACTTACTTAGATTTCTTTTGTAGGGATCTAGTAAAATGTATTTTGGAAAATTGAAAATATTCTGTAATTCCTGAATAAACTGTTTTCCAAAAACACTTACGTCTTGTGAGTATCACTACAAGTTGACGTGCACGTGCTGTTCGCATACTGAGAACTGGAATGCAGGCCACGGAATGGCAGAGCTAGCTTCGTGCTTACGGAGTTAGTCACAAGGCTCACCTTCCTCACAATTTGAAATCTCTGCAGTGGCTTTAATATTTGTAGTGAGCTACAATTTGCAGTATGGAAGATTTTAACCCAGAGTGCAAACAGTTGGTGAAAAGCAGTTTGAATATTTGCACAACTGCTGCTGAAGGTCTCCAGCCTTGTATTGAAAAGATCACTCACATCCTGGCACAGCCTCTCCTTGATTTTCACTGATGTCTCGGTGCTTTGCTTCCATGAATTTGCAATGACAAAACAGGCTTAGTTTTGGTTGAATTCCTGGCAACTTTGTGGTGCTTGGTATTGTACAAAGGAAGATCAAAAATATTTCTGATACTGCTGTTCAATGTCCTGACGTATTTTTGCCTTGCAGTCTGGCTGGCCAGTGGTTAAGCTTTTGGCACTGTTATATTCTACTTGAGCACTTAACTCTTGTGAAATGATGCACCAGATGCTAAGAAGCGAAGGCCAGAAGTTATTCGGTCCTTCCCAAACTATAATAGCTCTGAAAACTAGCTGCCTCTTGACAGTGTTCCTTTTGTGCGCAAAGCAACAAATGTCCTTAACTGGAAGTCTTCTGGTTCCTGAACTAATTTTGCCTCACAGGTGCAAATTCATTTTAATTTCCAAAATGAACAGCTGAGGGGTCAGCTTGCTTCACATCTGGTCCTAAGCCATCCGGAGGGAGGGCTTTGTGTCCAAAGCTAACAGCACCGATTGTCAACAGCCCGTGCTGTTTTCCTGGTGGTTTGGTTTAAATCCTGTTCTGCCAAGCAAGACTACTGAAACGTGGCAGCTCACTGGTTTTTCTTAAAGCACAGAGGCACAGTTGTTTTACAGCACCAAGGCGGTTGGTTGCAGTCATGAAAAATGATCGTGGTGCAGATGTGTCAGGCTGCTGCGTTCCTGTTGTTCGGAGGGTTCTAATGTAATCTATTTCCTTAACCTTGGTTGCAGCTTTTCCTGTTACCTGGGCTTTCCTGGTCTTGGTTTTCAATACTTCTGCTGGCTCCTTGGTGGGAGCAGGTGTGACGCTTTGAGCGGACGGGGTCCTGCCTTAAGTGCACTGTTAGAGCTTGGAAATGCAGAGATGAAAGGCCTCTTACAGTGAGTGTACTTTTCCTGAAACCTTACGTTTATGATAATGCTCTTATTTGAAATGCTTTCAGGTGTTATGAATAAGCAGTTGACACGTGAGGGGTGAGTGCAGTTTGTTACATACAGCAGAAGCTGTCTGGATTGAAATTCAGAATGGAATATAGCAGATAGAGGCAGGGATACTCTGTCCTGGCTGGGCCCTGCCTCTTCCTGCACTTGTGCAGGCGGTTCGTGTGCCTCCTGTGATGTGGAGATGGCACTGACTGCAGCCTGAAGAGGTGTAACGAGGAATATGCTTGAAGGGGCTGTATATTCTGGGAGAACAGTTACTTCTTATCCCAATAGACTAAGCTTAATGTATAGCATTTTAGGGGAGAAAAAATCATACAACTTTGAATTCATTTTGGGGCAGTTATGAACACTTTAGTAAGCTGCTTTAATGAAGTTAAGAAATGTGTCCTCTCTCACAAAAGCTTCTCCTTCAGGAATGAGCTCTTTGTGTTCCTGGCTGTTCACCCTCAGTGGTTCTCGGTGCAGGGAAAGGTGTGAGCTGCTGGAGATGAGGTTTCTGTTCTGTAAGGAAGCTCTGTGGCTTCTGGGAGCTCTGCTGCACTCTTGTAGCTGTTGTAATCGCCTCTGACCTCTGGAGCTGTGACGCCTTGCCCTGCAGTCGCAGGCCCTGCACTGAAGGGTGAGACTTCCTCTTCTGGGTTTTGGGCCCTGCAGTGCTTCAGGATGCTCCGTGGGTGAGTTCTTCCAAGGCCTTCAGCTGGAGAACATGCTAACGTTGCCTCTGCTGGTGAAAGGGAGGTGTGTTCTTACCTTGTGTCAATTGGAAATTGTATAAACAAAGAGATGATTGGGGCGATAGCACCAGAAGCTGAGAGCAGCTTTGGTCCAGCAGAGACTGCTGTTAACAATCACAAATTGGAAGCCTCCGATCATTTAAAGGCAGCTTTGGGCTGGGCAGTAGTCATAGCTCCTTGAAAAAGCACTCTCCAAATGTCTGGTGGCATCTTAAATCTCCTTAAGCCACAAGTGATAGCTATATCTCTTCTGATTGAGTTTAAACTTTACATATGTCCCTGTGGCAAGCTACCATACTTTGTTTTATTTAGGTCAGATGCTTCTTGCTTTTGAAGAGGGACTCAGACAGTTGCTGTGAGCTGGACTGGCGGTAGATGGACGTGAAGCTGAAGAGATGCTGTTCCGTGAGAACCTTTCTCCTGGGACTTGAGCTGTCCTGGTAGGCTCAGTGCCCCCTTAGGCTGAGGTGCAGCACAGGAGCCAGCTGGCTCTGTGTGGTCGCTCGGTAGATGGAGAATAGGCAGAGGTGCTTGCTTGTCTGCCTTTTGCTGTTAAGGCCACGGCCACAGGCCGTCTTCCTCCAGGAACTGCAAGCAGTGAGTAATGCTGATTTTCCAGGAACAGCAAAAAGAGCCTATTATTGGGGTGCCAGAGACTTCCTGGTGGACAATCTGAGTACTGAGCTAAACACGGAAGGTGACCACTTGCTAGATGATGAGGCTGCTGTCTCCCTATTTCCTGAATAAAAGTGTCAAGTGAAAAGGCTAGTGGGGGTGGGTGGCAGAAAGAGCCGCTCTACGATGGCATAGCGGGAGCGGTGACTGTTCGGTGGTGTGCTTCTGAGCTGGGTGTTTCCTGTTAGTGGGAAGAGTCATGGCACCTCAGCAGCCTGATTTGGGGCGCATTCCCAGGTGCAAAGAGGGCTCTGAGCACTTCCAGCCTGCTAGCTAACTACTTGTATTACTGAAGCCAAGCTGCTGCCAAGCCCGTATGATGAGCAGAGCCTGAAGTGCAGGCAAGGAGGCCAGCTGCAGGTCGCGGTGTTGGTAGGCTTTGGATTCTCTGCTAAGAAGTACAGGTGGTGGCTGTGGGGAGCTGGTCCTGCGGGGACCCTGGGATGACACAGGCGAGCTGAAGGATTGGATTCAGCACAGACAACAAAGGACACGGCCTGGTATCTTTAGGTGCTTCCTGTTTTAATTGAACTGCAATTTAGACTATTTAAAACTCCCTGTAATCTTCATTTGGATCCAGCCCTTTCTGGAATGACTGCTTAGCTAAGTACTGAAGGTAGGTGGCTCTAAGTAATAGCCTCATGAAACCTTAGCTTGTTCTTAAAAGTCGTAGAAAAGATTTATTCTCTAAATGAACTCAGAAAAGAAAGTTTCATTCTTGCTTAAAGAACAGATTTACTGCGGGTTATGTGCAGGTTTTTGTTTGTTTACAGAGCTGCCCTATGTAATGGGGAGAAAAATAATGAAGAAATACCCAGGAGGGAGGGTTGTCTCCCACTGTCCTCAAAGGAAGCTTGTGAGGGAAGGCGGCCAAGTCAAGCTGGCCAACCTAATATATGGGATCTTTTCCTGCTCTGCTGAGGACTGCTCACCCAAACAAGAGAAGATGACTTTCCTTCACTTTGAAAGAAGGTATGTTCAGAGCTGGTCACTTAGACTGAAAAAAGAAAAAGTGGGTTAAGTGTGGGTGGGTGGGTGGGGGTGGAGTACAATGAACTAGCCCTGAGAGGCTGGTTTTCTGTAAGTCCCTTCCTGAGTGCAAGTTCTTTTCTGAAGTTACCTGTAGAAAAAAACCATGACTTGTCACTTCAAAAAACAGCAAAATCATGTTTGGGACACGATTTACAAATTACTCTATTTAAAACTTTAATTTGTGATATTAATGACTGCAAAACACTTAAAATGACATTGTTAAAGGCACATTTCATTTTAATGCATAGTGTACCATTCTAAAATATCCTAATTTCCTTACAAAGTGCTTGAGCAGCCACATACAGATAAAGTATAGCAAAATATATTTACAATCTAGGGTTTAAAATCTTAATCTGCCTAAAAATATTTAAAAAACTACAGAGATAAAATTAGTGCTTTCTTTCAGCTTAACTGGGTGAACATACCCTGCCATCTAATTTTTTTTTAGTGATTTACTTAGATTTAAAAAAAAGATTTCTGTACAAGATGTAGTTACAAAAAGGTATTTTTCAGGATACTTTCGTAAGTGTTAAGCACCCTGTTAGATGCTCATTATATATATTTGGGAACCAAAAAGGGTAAGCTGACTGTACCTCAAAAGTATTTAGCATTTAGTTTCCACTTGATATAGGAACATAATTTGTTTCTTCTTTATTAGAATTTGGAAAGAAGTAATGCTGAAAAGTTCACTCCCTCTTCCTGACATGATTTATAGAGCTGGTGAAGATGCCTTCCTGCTTCCTAGGGTGGGGCAAGCCTGATTTAGAACCACTCCCCTTTTTTCCCTAAGCCTGTCTTCTGCCTGACCCTGCAGGTCTGTCCAGCATCATGATTTTAAACAACCACCTTAGTGTTGCACACTCAAGTGGTTTCTATTTTTCCTTTGAATGAATAGAATTAGGGATTTTGAATTCGAGTGCTGATTCTCACTGTCTTAGCCCACCAACAGCAAACTCCTGGCTAGGATGCACCTGTGAGATTGAATACACAAACTCTGAGTGGTGTGAGAGCTAAGGACAGCATGGAAAATTTATTTTCTAAGAACTCATCTTTGCCTGCAGAACACCAGGTGCCAAAAACAGGTCTTGGTTTCCAAGTACACACAGTGTCTGGTCTAAATTGTTTTCCAACTTTTGAGGTACAGCTTTAGTGTTAGGAAGCTTATAAAATATACAGTTTTTATCAAAAATATTTATACATTCTGTTACAACATATTGCTTTTACCCTTGGTAACTGCCAATCTAAGTTCTGGAGTTCAGTGGCCTAAAGGTACACGAATATTTTCTTCGCTCAAGAGTTCTATGTTGTTCACATGGCCACTGTGCAAAATTAATGAAGTGGTATAATTAAATTACTTGCCTGGACATAAGAATACATTACAACTTCCAAATATACATGTTCACAGCATGTATACATTGAAAATCCTTATGTTTTCTAAAAGGTGATATGATTTGTACAGCAGATACAGGATGATCTAGGTGGTTAAATACAGAATGGTTAACTTATCTGTCCACTGCAGGAGTGGAAAAGGCTTAAGTTTGAGTATGGAAGTGGATGGGCTTGGGAAATGCGTATGCTTCGCTCTTTGTAGGTAGACTGAGCAACATCCTTGTTACATTCTTCATTTCAACCAGGGTTTTAAGCCATGCTTAAAAAGCTTGAAGGCAGAACCGTTTGGCAAGTGGCTTTGGTAAACTTCCTGGGTTTTTCCTCAATTTTTCTTTTTAATGGAAGCACTTACACTGTTGTTATCTCAGAGGCAAGGCATTTAACATTTTTCCTAATAAATACCATAGAAAATTTATAAAACAAGGCATAGCTGTTCTCAATACCGTTATTTTAAGAACACAAGAGGAAAGTGTACATAGAAATGTGTAGTTTTATAGACTGCACAAGATAATATTTAACTGAAATAGTTTGCCTTCTCCAGATAGAACCATGTTCTGTGCGAGTGTCATCAGTATCCCAAACTTCTATTTCATGTGGCTGAGTAGAGTTAAGTGATTACCTAGCTCAAAGTCTGCTTTTCCCACTTAAGGCAGATCCTTAAAAAACAATGTAATCTGCCATAGAAGAGTGAGAGAAAGTACAGATCCAAGTGTGCCCATGTGTGGGAAGCTCAATACGGCCTGGATTCACCCACTCAGCTTAAGAACTCCATAGAACTGCTTTCCAGTGCTCAGATAAAAAACAATATACAAAGAGGCCACTCTTCACAAGAGTGTTAAAACAGTACTTAAAAGGGTCTTCATGTGATTTTTAAAAAAAAGCTACAGGTGGCACAGAGAGCAATTGAAGGGTTGGTATTCTTCTGAGAGAGGCATTCTTGTGAGCCAGTCAGCTAGGATTTCACAGTGTCTAGAAGTTAACACCAATCAGCAATGTAATCAAAATCTCTGAACATTTCCTGCTCTTCTTCAGAAAGTATCCTTGGTTCCCGAGGTGGAGTGAGGATAGGTGCTTCAGAGGTAAATTCGTCATCGAAATTACTAACATCTTCTCGTCCTCTAATGGTGGGTACAAAAGGAGGCTTCACTTTCTTGGCCAGTAAAGCATTCCAATCTATTAGCTGTAAAATAAACCAACTGATGTTTAGTTTCCCATCTCTACTCGCTAATGTCCTCAGAACTAACACTGGCTTGTACTCACCCGGAAGAAGTGATGCTTTTTCACATCCTCAGCATCTTTCTCTCCAGCTCCAAGACGCCGTTCTGGATTTCTTCGTAGCAGCTGACAAAACGTGATATTTTAGTGTGCAAATTCATGGGTAATGCTACTGTGTAAGAGTCGACACCAAGACTAGATGGACAGTGACTTCATACTGCCTGACCTATGAAAAACTCTTGGTCCTCAAAAGAAAGGTGAGGACAAAGCTGTAGACAGAGCAGCAGTGCTCTTTTAAAGACACCTGGATCTCACAGCAAGATTCCACAAGCAGCCTAGCTCTGAACATGTACTGTGAGCGGACTCACCTGTCTTACTCTGCAAATATGTACTGCATCTTAGTACCTGAGGTAATCTGTGGGACTAGCGTTCAGCACAGAGATACTAACTCTGATTTCTGCTGGAGAGGCCATAGAATCTATATAAGCTGGTATCTCAGCTTGCTTGGCTCAAAAGAGAGACTAGGCTGTTGTCTGCTGTGTCCAGCTATTTCATAGCAGTTGATTTACCAGGAGAGGGGTGAATACTGCTTCACACACCCAGCCAAATATAGCAGTTTTCTAGGTAGCCTCTACTTGAGGCTACCTTGTCACTGTGGTCTTTTTCCACAATGGAATCAAAGTAACGTGAAATTGTAAGCGAAGGGCCCCATGGAAGCCCACTATTTGAGAGTATAGGATTGGCTCAGATGGGAACAGTACACAGAGATAAAACTAGTAAACTGTAAACACAAAGTTCACTGTGTGCGCATTCTGGGTGCAGTGTAGCAGTATTCTCTCTCCACCTGCCAATGTAGATAGAGGCACTTCAAGATAAAACTACCTTTTTCCAGTACTGCCTTAAAGCTGTATTCTTTGTCCTTACTCTAGGAAAACAATCTGAAAGGAAGCACTCATTTTGAGCTATATTTATGCTCTAACTTAAATAATAAGTAACAGTAGTTACTGTGACATGCTTTAACTTTAATGCTGCTTCACGTTGCTGAACTGGGTGCTAGACTGACAATATTCAGTGGCTTAAGCAAAGAGACTGAATCCCAAGACTTGGAACCCTCCCCAGGAAATGCCTTTCCATCAACTGAGATAAGCCTCTGAGACATCTAAAGATGATGTCTGAAGCTAGTAGAGACATTACAATAAGGAATAGCACTAATAAAAATCAAAATCAGCCTTTCTTTGCCAAGAACGGAGCTGTAGATGCCACGTGTATAGAGTTTCCTACGCCAGTTGGAATGAAACCAAAAAGAGTTAGTTAGAAAGTCTTTAAAATTAAAATGTTCATGTGACTATGTTAATCTAGCAAGCAAGTCAATGCAGCGGTGTTCTGCTAGAAAATGAAACTGGAACTTCTCTAGTTAGAGATGATGTTGAAACTTAGTTCAGGGAGAAAATAAATCTTAGCGTTTCACATTTCAAAAAGAAAAACTTGCTCCTGAATAATTAAGTGAAATGGCACTGAGATTACGTTTAAGGCAAAAAAAATGGTGATAGGCAGCATGGCACAGCATAAATGAAGCAAGCCTGAAATTTAATTGTAGAAAAGATAGTCGCATATAGGTTCTTAAGAGTACTTTGTTCTCTATAAAAGTGATTAATTTTCTTAAGGTAGGAGACAAAACAGGGTAAGAGGGAAATACTGTAATGTTTTTTATTACTTTCTTACCCGTCTCATTATAGAGATGGCTTCTGTGGACAGAAAGCGTGGATATCTTACTTCATCATTTACAATACTGTCAAACACCTCTTCTTCATCATCTCCAGGGAAAGGAGACTATAATGTAAGTAATAAAAACCCCACAAGTATTAAAACAGGCTTAAAAATCATTTACAATTTAAAACAAGATATTCAGCTGACAACTTGGAGTTACTCCCTAAAATTAAACTTTCCTTTGTCCCAAAAATATACAGTCCTTTTCCATAAGGAAGAGAGCAAAGTCATTACCCTCCCCCCTTCTTTTTTTAATTAAAGGACTATGCTTTAAAGTGTACTTTTAAAAGTAGTAAAACCTAGAAGTAGTATCTTTTTGAACTCTGACACGAGATATACAGGAAATGTGGAAGGCCTCTGTTAGCTCTTCTTTGAGACAAGTAACATGTGGAAGACTTTATTTTTGTAATACCTCTAGCATGTTATAGCTTAAGAACAGAAACTACTATAAGGTGGCTTGAAAGATGCAACCCACACTCTTTTTCTCCTTTTTCCCCCCCTTAAACCTGAAAGGAGTTACCATCTTTGTTATCATCAATAAATGAAAATGGAGATATCATGGAGATACTCTAGAAAATGGACCAGGAGGCCAGGCTATGTATGCATTAATAGTAAACAACTGAGTAGTTATTTACCATCCCATTTACACAGAACTGGGGCATTCTGTTTTAGTGCATGTGCAATTCCAATCATAAGTAACTTTGCATTTGGCATAATCTTTCACTACTATCCAGTTCTATGAATTAAAGTTTATGTGCATTCAAGCTGCACGAGTTAAGGAGTTGGTTTTCTCCCCTAGCACATTTGAAAGCAGAAGCCTGCTATAAGCTGTGTGCATCCAAATCTGACAATAACAGACAAGGAAACTGAAATCAAAGTTAGGATTGCTGTGCCCTGCACACTGGAAACTGAGCTCCCCCAATCCAGATGTGCTATTTTCTTGTTTAGAGTCACTGGCATTAATATACTATTACCATCATTTGATTTTAAGGCATAATGATGTAATTAGAAGCAAAACAAAAAAAATCTAGAGGTTAAATCTTGGACCAACTATGACTCATTCACTTCCACAGCAGCTGGTAACTCAAGCCCCCGACATGACTAATTGATTTCTATAGCATTATAGTAGCTAGTATCAGATAAAGAGCTGCTCAGAATTTATTCCTACTTAATGAAATTAAAATGCTCACAGTAAAACTAGGTACGCCTACGCATACTGTATATTGATATAACTATGGTATATAGGGGCATATTAAATGTTGACAGGATGATAGTTTTGTAATATTTTTAACATAGGTTTGTCTTATGACTGTGTTGTATCTTTACTAGAACTTACCTCACCCACTAGCATCTCATAGATAAGTACACCAAGACCCCACCAGTCTACAGCTCTTGTATAGGAAGTTTCTGTCAGCACTTCTGGAGCAAGAAATTCTGGTGTGCCACAGAATGTGCTTGTTCTGTCTCCAAATCCCATTCCTGAAAGGTTACAATTAATGAAAAGCAAGCAGTATTTTCTGCAAGTCCACAAACTATTCCTTCAGCAAGTAAAACCTAACACAACTTCAGCAAAGTGATACTGAGGTGTCATGGTCTGTCTCAGTTACCTCAGTCTAAACGAGGTAAATAAAACATTTCCCCCAACTCTTCTCTCATGCCCTTGTTCCAAGTGTGCTTCAATATAACCTTCTCTGTCCCTATACAATGAGCCAAATCAAGCCTCCAATTACACTTTTGTCACCCCGTTATCATTGCTTGGAAAGATACAAGCAATCTTATGCTATGTTTTTATTAGCTTGTACAGGAAAATGTGGTACCCTAGTTCAGTCAAACATGCCTATTGCAGATCCTTCTGCAATGGCAAGGCTACCCACAGTAAAGTAAAACAGAATGTAGTGAAACGACCTGGAGCAAAATAAGCCCTGTGCAAGAAAGGCATAGTTAGAAACAGCACCACAAGCACTGATGTGCCACTATGTGCGTGGAGGTGCTATGGAGCGCTTAAGAAAACCATTTATAGCAGCAGTCAGTAAACTGAAGAGCTTTCTTGGTCCTCGTTTCCTTTCATCTTTTGTGGAATTTGTAGCTGAAGTCACACAACTTGCCCTAGGATATTAAAAGCAATAATCATGTTTGACCACCTACCAAATTTACAGAATTCCTCTCCCTCTTAGGCTACCTAAAAGAGGAATATTTGGGAGACAGGCTATACAAATTGGAGAAGGAAATATACTTTGTCAAATCTTCCCTCCCCATATCCTCCAATGGGGTTTGACAAAGGCACTTTCCTCAATACAGAAAAATCCTTTATTTTGTCTTATTTGAAAGTTAGTTGCCAGTAGCTGGATGCTTGAGAGTTACTTTCTAGCATCTAAGCTTCCCTTTTGGGATAAATTTCTCATTTTTAGCTATAGTATATTTAGCCTGTCATTTCTATATACTTATATGCAACTATTTGAGAGTAAAGAAAAACAAACCACTGTAAAAGTTGAGGTGTGGATTGATTTCATTGTCAACTTAGCTTTAGAATGAAGAAAATTATTTAAGAGTCAGAATAGGTGTTCCTCACAACTGAGATTAAAAAAAAGGCTATGCTCAGATGTTCTTGGTATTTTCTCCACTAAGGAACTTCCTTCCATCTCCCCATGTGTACAATCAGAGATGTATTTTTCCTTCTATATACATTTGGCACTTCACAAATCTCACAGAACAGTCAAGAGCAAGTGAGATGACAGAACTTTCCTAGGAATAAAGAAAGAAATTTAAGAGCCATTACCTTCTTTGCAAAGACCAAAGTCAGCGATTTTCACAAAGCCTTCTGTGTCCAGCAATAAGTTATCCAACTTCAAATCTCTAAATGAATATTCGAGAGAATTTTTTTAGTACTATTCAGAATAGCTGAAACTCATCTGTTAGAAATGCATCAATCACTACTTACCTATATACTATTTTGTGCTCGTGTAAATACTGAAGTCCAAGAACAACACATGCAGCATAGAATCTGTTGAAAAAGTTGAAATGTAAAGTTTTAATGGATTCTAGTCCTGCTTTTCAGAATGCGAAGCTCATCGTAATTTATCTTTTATTAGCCATCCTCTGAAGATTATACTTTTTGCCTTTTCAGCTACAGATTAGAATCACAGAATCATAGAATCATTAAGGTTGGAAAAGACCTCCAAGATCATCTGGTTCAACTGTCCCCCTACCACTAATACTACCCACTACATTAGCTTTATAGAGGGTCAGGATTTTAAAGTCAAATATCAAAAATGTTTAAACTTGCAGCTTTCAACCTGGAAGGTAAGTTTTCCTGTAGTGTTCACTGCCATGCCACTGAAGAATTTCTAATTTGTCTTACTCCTTTTTTTGGCCTTGCCTGTTATTTTAATTATGATATTAAATTTTTAATATGATCTTTACCAAAAAAAAGTATTATAAACATTAAATATCTGTATACCATTTTTGCATTCAACTTAGATTCAGGTACTAAACCTGCATATGTATTTTTTCTAATAAAATCAGAATCTTTTCCCTTTTAAAAACTGAACAGTATTTTCTGAAGTGACATAACACAGAGGGTGTGTGGTGATGAATATTTCAGTTCTTGTTCACTGAAACAGAACAAAATGCCCTTCCATTAATGCCATAAAAAGGGATGGATACTCACACTGCTCTTGGTTCAGAGAAGACATCAGTATGAATGTGCATCATCAGATCCCCACCAGCAGCATATTCCATTACAAAGCAAACGTGATCTTTGGTTTGGAAACAAGCAAAAAGGTTCACCAGGAAGGGATGCCTTACACTATTCACAGTTTCAAATATTCGCTTTTCACACATCAAGCTGCAAACAGAAAAATCAGTAAAATTTAAAGCTTAATCCCAAACCACAGATCTTATGCTTTTTCCTCTATTCCTCGAAGATAAGAATACTTTTCCTTTTAGGACAACTTTTAATATTTCCACACATAGTAAGTTGATGCTAGGATACTCAAGAAGTTGCGTTTGTCTTTCACAAATGAAATAGGCAACCCAGTGTTCCACGAAGACTAAATCCTGCTAGTTCTCCTTCCAAATCAGAATGCATCAGTATCATGTGGCATTAGCATTAATCCATTTTTATTTTAACTGTGTATAATATATAGTCAAAAAAAGAGTAATTATATTACAGATATCTGTCTACAATCATGCCCGATTATTTCTCTGTAAGCCAGTTGGTTAATTTGTAGCTTATTCTTAATGCAGTTATCTGTCTTCCTGCAATTCAAATGAAAACAGTAATTATTAAACAGCTGTAAAAGCATCTTCTTGCATTGAACCTAGACAATTTTCCACCTGCCATTTCACTTCCAGACAGAGTAAGATCGTAGTTCTTGGGCAAAGAGATTGAAAACATAATAGTGGAGTATACATGGGACTTAAGGCAAAATGTGATGGACAGAGTATGACGGTATGTTACAGGTTGAGAAATACCATCATATGTTTCTGCCAGCAAAGAAAATAGTCACTGTCCTCCTGGAATGTGATGGAAGTCTATAAAACAAGTAATTAGAAGTAATGATTACAAGAGAATCTGAATGGATGAAAAATTAAAAATACAGGCATGGTAAGACGGGCACTAAAATAACCAGTACTGCTTTCTCGTTGCCCCAGAACAAAGGCTAAGGGTCTGTAACAGCCAACTGTGCAGGAAGATGACTTGTTTTGCTCTTTCATGGAATTTAACTACCATAAGCCCTACCAAATGTGTGTGTTGCATGCAGAAAGAAAGCAACTGATTCAGGTAATCCACGTATTAAATTTTACAAACTGACCTGTCTACTTCATCACGAGCGACAATATCTCCTTTCTTTAAGGCTTTAATAGCGAACATCTCATTTGTGTTTTTGTACTCTGCCAGCAGCACCTAAAACAGAAGATAAGTAATTTATTTAAGTCTTATATCTATTTTTTGATATAACCTTGACATTTGATATAGCCTTTTGACATTTACCTTTCCAAAATGTCCTCTACCCAGTACAGCACAACACCTGAAATCCTTCAGGCTGAACTGAAATCTTTGTTGTGTTCTGTATAAATAAATAAATAAGCGTTAAAAAAGAGTCTTCTAGTTTGTTAACTTTAACAAACATTCATAATCAACACTAAAAATATTGCATTTTTACCTTCTATCTTCAGGCTCTCGGACGTTGGTGTATTTTATGTCTGAATGTGGAACATCAGGCTCACAGATTATTTCAGGCTGGAGTTTTGGAACAATACTATTTCTGCCATTTTCAAAATCAAAAGCTGTTACTTCATCCTGGAAGGAAAAATAAGTCTGAAAATTTAAAAGCTCGCTAAAGTAAAAGGATGCAGAAATTCTTAACTCAAAAATTATCTAACCTAAAACATTATACCTCAAGATGATATAGATAAGCAAGGTTTTAACAGAATGATGAAACCTGTTCCTCCAATTATTCTGCCCTTTTTTTAATAAAACCACTTTTTCCCTGAATACTTTGATGGATTTTATATTTTTTTTTCCCCGCAATGGAACCAAACAGTGACATGGGAAATTAAACACACCAACCATGGAAACAAGTAATCAGGGCATCCATAACTTACACATACAGAATCGTCTCAACAGGCAGCGTAATGCTGAAGTGCACAGGAAGAAGTCCATCATAAAAATACCAATATTACAACCTTGTTAAACTATATAGCCCCAAATTCTTAAATTTACTTACCTGAGCTGGCATATCAGGAGCCTTCATCTCAGAGGAAGATTCACATATTTCACCAAGGGAAGATGCACGGGGTGGAGCAGGTGGAGGCTCAGGCTCAAGTTCAAAATCCAATTTAGCTACAGGAGAGTCACTGGCAAGAAAATAAATAACTCCTCAGTATACAGCAAGGAAAGTTTTAATAATATGAAAACCAACTTAAAATCATGTTGTTTGTATTTCTCCTAGAGCACATCTTGTGTGTGTTGTATGTGTATAAAATGGGATGTCCGAAATAAAACAATGAAAGGTCTTCAGTCTCGCAGAATAAATGTATTTTACATACATCCGTGTGTCAACATTTCACCATTACTCTTGCTCCTAAAAGTACTTAAAAATGGTAGACATGCCTACCTGGCTGGCAGTGCTAGTTCAGGGATGCGTACATCAACCACTGGCACTGTAGCAGGCACTGGTGCTTGAGGGCTGAAGGTGCCAGAGTGATTCACTGTAGGAATAGCTCTTCTCACCAGCCTTCCCCAAGTGGCTATATTAATATTCATTTGAGGAGCTCTGAGAAATGTTTTGCCTGTGGATATTGTGAAAAGAGTGCAAGTAATTTCCTTACTTATTATGAAAAGCTATAATTAAAAACAAAAAATCATATTCATTAGTTTATAGTTTATGAAGAACAAACTGAATTTGTCATACTCCTTAGCAATTCCTAATTATTCAGTATTAAATGCTAATGCATAATAAGGAATTCTAAACCAAAACATTTCTAAGTGCAATACCAAATACATGATTATCAGCCATTTTATTCACAGATGAACATTAAGTCTCACTAAAAAAATATCACAGGTATGTACAACTTTTAAGCTTTATGTATTTATATTAAACAATTACCTTGCTGTTTTGAAAAAATTTTCTTCTGCCTCTGGAGTTTTGGTCTTCTTTCAATAACTGGATTAAAAAATGTAACCTGCAGTTCAAATAATGCACATTATATTTTAAGTTTCAGAACAAAACATGTTCTTAAATGTTTAAGAAAAAGTCTTAAACTATCTTGCAAGATAATAGCTACATGTATGCCCACGTGTTCTAACGAAACGTTCTTACCTCTGCAAACAGAGTGCCCTGGGGTTCGAGATAGAGACACATGCCATGTCGTTGGTTATCCAGGAAGTCTTCCAACCTCAGAAACTTCACTGCACACAAAGATCTCCAGTCACGCCAATAAACTGAGATTTCCAGTTCCCGTGACTATGACAGTAAACACACACAGGAAATTACTTATTAGTAATTGTTCTGCAATAGTTACCTCTCCACAGTCATAAGATCTAGTACCTCAAGGATCAAGATGTAAAGCTTTTACTTAAAAAAAAAAAAAATTGTCAAGTCTAACTAACTGTACAGAGCAAACTCTCACTAGGATAATCACATTTTGCTTCAGTTCAAATGTGATATCCAGTGTCCAAATAAGAACTGTAAGTGTAAAACTCCCAAAAATAGAAGGAGAGTCACAAACACACATACTTTTTCAGTCAAACAAAAGTGCTAGTTAAATGCATCTTAGCTTAAGCTCCAGGAAGAGATTTTTAACTGTGTTTAGAAAGCTCAACTTTGCTAGTTTTCCATTTAATTAACAAGTATAAATTGCATTTCATGGCTGTACAGTGACACTTTTGTATCTGGCTATGCATCATGATGTAAGACTATACAGCATCTGTAGAAACACATGCATTTTTTTTTTAACGTGGTCATGAAGAGGGGCCAAAAACTTTAACAAGAACTGCTTCTGTATCTTGCCTCATGACATCTCCCTAAATTATGACTGCACAGGTAAAAGCAAGGAAGAATCAGAAATCTATAAAATCTATAGCCTCCTCCCTTGCTGGGAAAGTCCTCCAGTGGCAATCACTGCCTCATTCACATGAAAAGCTAAACCAGTTTTGAGTCACTTGCTCATGCTGAAGAAAAAAAAGTCCTTGTATCCCCTTAAGATACTACGAGTATCACGTATCTATAAAAAAAATAATTAATTAAACCTACATAACAGAAATTCTCTTAAAAAGGTGTGTCAAGAAGAGCATCATTCTATATACTTAAGTCCATACAAATAATGTTTAAAGTTGTAGGAAACCAAATTCACTAACAGTGTTTATTACTCCTGAAAAAGGAATCCATCTGCTTCACATGAGAACGTATGTATTATGGATAAATACTAAAAATTCTACGATACAACTTTCCCAAAATATCTAAACTCCATCAAATACGAGAATTTCCTGATAAAGAGAAGTTGATGATCTGAATAAAAATTTAAGCACCTTCATTACAGACTAAAAAGATGTTAAGTGTTATGTCTTAGACAAAAATATTATGTCTCGTCACATGCCAGAAGAGGTAAAACTTGTAGAATGGCAACCCAGCAAATCAGCTTATCTCCAGGGAACTCCTTCTGTTAAGCACAGGAATACTTGCACATGTGAAATTTGCACGTAATCACACCAACAGGAAAAAAATGATATAAAGCAACATGAGTCTAATCTACATAATCAACTTTAGCTGTCAATGGAGTAAGACCACATCTTTACCCTGTCTAGTTCCAGTGTAAATTTCTGATCCCATGACTGATTGGAAATAGGTTTCCAGCTGGTTTGACCAACCACAGTGTTATCCAGCTTCAGTACAGCACAGACTTCATCTGTAAGTAAAGTACACAAACTCAGATTAAAACTATAAGAGGATTTTCTACAAACAAAAAATCTTCAGTAGGTTTCCTTCAAAAAGAAAAAAAGAAAAAGAAAAAAGTTCTCATATTTAATTGGTTCTTATGGGCATAATAGTGTGGTCTTTTTTTTTTTTTTTAATCCATCACAACATGACAGCTGAAGAAACAGCTACGTTTAAAGTCTCAAAACAACTTGGTATTTTTAATTAAAGAATACAGCATGCACATTAAAGCATAAATAAAAGATAAGCATAAAAATATGAGAAGTAAGAGTATACTGAACTGGACAAGTCGTCAGTTTTCAGAAGGTTTCTACTACTCCCACTTTTACTTTTACTGGTTCTGCTCATAAAAGATGATCTGGCTTCATTCGGACTCCAACCAGGTAGTGTAATCGAGGTGGCTTTTGATCGACCAGGGACATTTTCTAAAATGTCTTGGCAACCCATTAGCCTAACTTCCAGGGTACCTAGAACAGGACAAACAATTATTTGTCAGAAAAAAAAAAAAACAAAACTGTGCTCAAGTGTGCAAAATGAATGACTAATGATTGGTTTTATAGCAATAGCTTATATTCTAACCCCTGCTGGGTATAACAGAAATATCAGACAAAATCAAGAGATAGACCCAAGAAAGACAAACCTACTGAAAATAAGCATTAAAAAAAAAGGTCAAAAATGTGGGAGTCAACCTTCTAGAAGGAGCAACAGTTTACTACAATGCCACGAAATAAGTTTTTGTCCTATAATGTTAGCCTCTGAAATACTTTTCTTCTCTTAGGAATCTAACTGACTTGGGTTCAAGTTGTAAGTAATGTCATTTTATAAAATGAGAAGTTAAAGCGATGGGTCTCCTTGCTGATGGGAGAGTATTAGTTTTTCCATGAGTCTTACATAACCATGTAATACTGGATAAATCACTTAGATAATTAAAATGAACATATTGACTACTGTGACTACGCGTTTAAGACAAATAAATCAAATTTGCCTGCTTGATGCTGAAGTCAAATAGGAGTTAGTATGTAATTTCCAACCATTGAATGGTTCTAACATGACTGAATCTGGCTTTATAAAAGCTGAAACAGGAAGCTACTCTTCAACTTTTTCGAACAGATGAGGTATAGAGGCTCAGTTTTAATTTGAAAGAGCTTCCTCCAGCAGTACAGAAGCATCTGAACTTAACAGATGGTTTCAAGAATGGTAGGCTTACCTCATCCTGTAAAGATAGCATCTGTACAACTACGACATCACTAACAGGAACAAAGTTGACTATTAAAAACAGTGAAATTAGTCAGTTCATAATCATATAGTCATCTAGAAACACAGCTCCTAGGATAATGCAGCTTCTGTGGCAGATGTATGTAACTGCAAAACTTAGAAGTACTCTTTTGTAACAGAAACTTAAGTCAGACCTGACCTACAAATGGCCTGGCAACACTAAAGCCCACAGAACAGACACTGACAAAGCAGTTCGAGAAGAAATCCCATCTTGTAAGGAACTAACAATCATAAGCCACAGCTCTAAATATTATGCTACGAGGACATAATATAATCAAAAACATAACAAAAGAGATGCTATTGGCTCGCAAAACAGGTTAAAAGGTAAAAGAAAACTTCATTCCAAATCTCTGCTTATTTTCCTAAGAATTTAATAAACAGAAAGGTCATAATCTTGTAAAAGGAGTGGATACATATCAGAAAGTCCTGTTAGTGCATTTTAAAAAGTATGACAGTAGCATTGATCTATTTTTCACAAAACGTTAGACACAAAATACAAAGACGCTCTTCATTTAAATCCAGTTCAATACAAAGGCTCTTTGTGTAGCCAATAAGAAAGTGAAACCATTAAGAACTTCACAAGCATGTAGCTCTGTTCTGATATTTCCTATTAGAAAGTGCTAATATATATCCTAATATGTATCGGTTGATACTCTTTAAAGAGGAATTATTTGTTACTATGATTATGTATTACAGGAAAAGACTGAAAAAAAGGCTGTTTTAAAACAAAGGCGTGATATTTTGTGCCTGCCCATGGTAACTGATCATCTGAGGGGAATTTTTTTTTGTTAGATGGAATCTGCATCTTCACAAGGGCTCTTGTCTGAGGTTCTGATATTTTTTACCCTCTGTTACTCATCTTACTGAACCAAAATGTAAGACAGGTAGACTTCCTCCACTGTATTATTGTTGCAGCTTGGCAGAAGAGTTCCTCTTTTTTCTTTTAAAATATAACCTTATTTCAGAACTAAATTCTGATGTCAGTTATACACATGTAAAGAGAGTTAACATTTAAATTAGAGATTTTAGCCAACTTTCTCTGTTGGCAGCTAGTGTAAGAGTTGCATATACAACTTTTTAGGACACAAAACGAACATTACCTGTATAAATGATTCCTATGTGAACACTTATTAAATAAATTTAGTAAACCAACATACTCTCAAAGTGGTCAAAAGTATTTGCTTTTCTTTAAGAATATCAGAAGGTAAATATTTAAAAGCTTTGTTAAAGTATGTCTCATCTTTTAAAATAGTTTACTTCTAATGAAGGACAACAATTCCAAGTGAACCCAACTATGAGAAATTGTGTTACATCTTATAAATATGTTCCCTTGCAGTAAATTAAATCTACCCCAAAACAGGGGCGTTGATAGCCCTGTGCACTTTTGTTAGTTATATTTATAAACCAAAGAGGTAGATACTAAGTTTCTGGTAGCATAAATCACCTTCTAGGAAGCCAGTGTGGTCCAGGGAGTGGAAGGAAATACAGTACCTATTTCCAGTTCTGCCATACTAGGTACCATACTAGTGACCAGGGACAAGTCACTTAACCCTTCTGCACCACAGTTTCCCCATCTGTAAAATGGGGATAATGATACTTAACCACTTTTTAAAGTCCTTGATAATCTAAAGATAAAAAAACAGTCAACACTACTAGTATTATTCCCTAGTGACCTAACTTAAGGGAAGAACTTCACTTTTTTCCAACAGGATTAAAAAACAGTCAACAAATAAATCTAAGAAACTTTTCTGCATTTTTTGGTTCATAGATGCTTGAAAATTCTAAATGCCTTAGTCTAGAAAAAGAACAATGAAGAATGTCCAGAAAGGCATCAAAGTTGGCACTAAAGACTTCTTTTAAACCATCTAAGAAACATAAAAAGCTCCAGAAATCATACCTGTTAAAGCTGCCGGTTTGGACAGGGTACTGTATTGGTTCTGAGTAGATATTACGCTTTGACGGGGACTTAATGTGGGCGAAGAGACCAATGAAAGTTCCTCGATGATTATACCGCTTTTGGGATGGTTTTTAGGAAGTTCATTCAATCTCTGTTCCAGTGAGTACTTTAAGAGGTCCAACTTCTGACTTGATTCATTAAATCTTGCTTGTGCCTTTTTAAAATACAAAAATTAAATTTTTTTTTCCTTTTTTGAAAGAACATTTAAAGTAAATTTTCAGAAATTGTAATGACATAAATTACTTCTGAAAGTGCCTTTCTGTCGGTAACCTTCCCAGATCCAAGTAATTTCATCACATTTTTTGCACCTTCTGCTACAGCATACTCTATCCTAAAATGATGCCGTAATTCTTCCATTCGGAGTTCAAGAGGGCTTATTACAGGTTTTGCTGAAAAGAAATAGAAACAAACTTCATTGAAGACCATGCCCTTGTTTAATTTCTATATACTAACCCCTCCCCCATGCACACAGAGGAGAAAAAAATGCAGATTTGGTAGACCAAGTAAAAGTATGTCATAAATACAACAGTAAAATGTTAAGCATCTGCATTTTGAAGAAATAAAGAAGTAATCAGGCCTCAGTCCAAAAACCAGATACTACTCCTTGAAGGGCTGTAATTGCTAGAAGATGCAAGAAATAGAAGATGTCATCAGGGGAGTTATGGGACAAATGCCTTTGTATAAAGCCAAACCTCCCTTACATCATTCATCTGGCAAGAAAGAGGTTTTGAGACTTACACATTTCCAAATCATGTTCTGAGGATTTATCTTTCACACTGCTCTGTAGGTACATATATTACTGATACATGTATACATATATACACACATATATCAGTTTCTGGTAATTCTCTTGCTTCACAGTAAATCTTAGGGTATCTGGTTGTGCAAGCAGGGAGGATGTAAGGTCTCATACAATGCCTTACCCAAATAGTTTGGGTTAAGAACTTAAATATCCACTTTTAATGGTGTTAAGATTCAAAAACAGAATTAGAAAAGGTTTCCTATCCCTTACTGTTTGTGTTCCTACTGTTCTTAGGACAGGCATTTGAAAACCCTTTCTAGCTTTAATACATAATACACATACAACAATACACAACTTCATAGATGCATACTTTATCCTGCTCATGCTGCTAATTTTCTTGCAAGTCTGCGTTAAAAAGGGGGCTATAGATTTTGAGGATTTTTTTTTTGTTTTTCTATTGAACAAATGACACGCATAATCCACGTGCTAAGATGGGGTGTTAAAAAAGCCAGAAGCCTCATAAGTGTGAAAACAAACAAAACAAAGCCAACTCCACAAAAGAAAACAAACACAAGCATTTCAGTACCTAGGACACATTGAGGCCCTGATTACAAGCATCATGATACAACTTCAGTACTCAGAGATGCATACAAATGAAGTTCAAAACATAGAGATGTACCAATATGCCCACAACTTTTAGTACACTCATGCTATTATAGCTCAAGGTTAGTTTTTGTTTGCCTTTTTTAAAAAATAAAGATAAGCAATTTTAAAACTATTTTTGAACGCAGTATACCTGTTTCAAGTCAGACATCTTTTTAAAAAGATAAAATTTTTTTTTGAGAAGGTGATTATTTCTCAGTCAAGCCTAAATACTAATATAAAGATAGTAAAAGTTTCCCTGTAACTGTGTTCCTACTAGTAGAAGGAAGGTCAACCTATTCAAGTATGACAGGCTTTATACCTGTATCAGAATTTATTTTTAGGACACTGAAAAGATTATATAAACTTTAAAGAAAATTGCTAGTTATTGTCAAGACAAAATTAAACATGCATAGAGCAAGAATGAAGACCACAAAGCAAGACTGGACTATGTAAGGTATAAAGATGAAGAGAAATTGTAGTTCTGGTCCTTAAGCTTCAAGGTATTTTGCTTCAAGTCTGATGCATTTAGCATCCTAACACTGGTATGCCTGGTCTCTGATTACTTTCGGTTCATGCAAGTTTTGTCTAACCTTCCCACTAGAAATTTATCATAGTTCTGTGTGCATATGGGTACATATATGTGTGGCATTTGACATTAACAAGATTCATATTTCTTCTCTAGTCCATCACCATTATCAAAAGCCAATTCATTGGTCTGAACTGCCTGAAGAATCTGCATCCTTATAACTTCTATTTTTGTCTTGCTGTCTTGGAGCATCTGTTGAGCTGTGGCAAGAAGTTTTCGATCCTATTAAAACAAAAAAAATTAAAACTGTAAACTCTTCATGTAACAAAACCCATCAAAAGCTTTAAAACCCACATGCTTAGGGAATAGGAACTAAGTCTATGTACCTCATTAGGTATAGTAGACCACTTCAACATACCACAATAAGATACTACAGGAAATTAAGTTAGGACAGCTGCATTTTCAGATTGATTAAAGACTACACACCATTGGAGACTGTATCTGTTTAAAGCTGAATAAAAGAGACATGATCTAGAAATGCCACGTGCATAGATGAATATTTTGTAATCTGATTCTAAAGAAAGAACATGACACTAAGTGCAAAATACCTCCTCCATGCTATGGAGAATGACTCAAGTGTACAGTGAAGATGATGAGAACTCTAACGTGTCTTCAGACACATTTGCTAGACTGAATCCATACAAAAATCACTGTACTAATTCACTTGAGTTGAATTTCAATCTCAAAATTAGAAATATGAAATTAGCTCAGAATTTAACTTCACAGAGCTCCACTATGACCTTGTACCTAATATATTTTACTCTGATATTTTTACACTACCCTATGTTCTGCAGGGTATATACACCACAAGATATGGTAGTATCAGAACTCTCATTTTTAGGTTTTAATATTAATCAATATTTCACAATAATACTCTGCTAGCTTTCATATTTAGGCCTTTAGAGTCCTTATGCTGAGGATTCCATATTAGCTATCCAATTGTTTAATCAGTACACTGAATTTCTTAAAGCAATGGCTTCTCAAATACAAATATCAACTTTTGAAATAAACACTGCCTACAGCAGAGTATAGGATCTAACTAACAGATTACAAAGAACGTTGCAATACTGTTTTAAGCCTTATTCGTGCATCATTCCGATGCACACATACTCTGTGAGCATTTCTTGTCTGTGTCTTCATTTTTATCTTATTTTTCATCTTGCTGCACTTGATCACCTCCCACATCCTGTCACTCAAATTGATTTGCTTGCTCGGGGCAACTTCAACGTGTAAAATGGAGGTAATTCAGGATTATAGAGATATCCCTACACAAGAGAAAGAAAATCCCATCCACACCATCAGAATGGATGCGTTATACTTAGCAGCTCTTTTAGTTGGGGCCTGAAAAAAAAATATTTCGAGGCATCTCCTTTGCACAGAAGAACTGACAGTGCCTGTTAAATTGGTAAATTAAACATTTACCAATTGCAAGTACTAGATTCAATCAAGAATTTTAATTACATACCTCAATCATAAAGCAAGCCAGAAATTATCTCTTCTACCTAGTCTGATCAAAGCTTGTTAACGATGTCTAATATTATAGCCTGAGTGTTTAGTTAAGTTTTTTTCAGGCTGTTATAAGGTTACGTACTGAGGGCTTATTAGGGATATAATGCATGTATGTCTTTTGATCCATTTGGATCAGCTGATCATTATTTTTAAGCATACCTGATGTTAAGTACACTGCCCCAGAGGATGCAGACTCCAGGGTTTCCAGGAGCTGGGGACTGTAGTGCAAGGACAGCATTCCCAGGCCATTAGTCATAAGGTGCACTCTAGATTATTTCTTCCACCTGCCCCAGGCTAGTAGGTGACAGGTCACTTTCAGCTAAGGCTACCAGCATACCAGCTGGCTCAGAAGTGCTGCTGGGACAGAATGAACTTGATGGTACTTATGGTCCATCTAGCCTAAAACGATTTTTCAGGGAGTGAGCACAGCAGTGTATGTGGTTTTTGAAAGGTACAAGTCACAGAGCAGGCAGGTACAAAGTCATCTGTCTCTCCGCCAGTCCCTGGCAGAAATTCATTCAGAAACATGAAGTTCCTTGCCAATACTTTTTGGTTAGTATCAATTAACAACTGGTAGCAATAAAATTTTTAGATGTCTGCTCTTCTAATTAAATATTTCTTTTGAATAAATTCACTGACTCAGCTACGTGTTGGGCCAGTCAGTTAAGAACTTCAAACATCCCAATTGTATTTGCTATCTTCTGGACAGAAATAGCTAACCAAGCCACTATGTATTATTTGCTATACCTATGTTTGTTTTTCCCCCTTAGTTTGAGGATGCACTTCATCTCCTTAATGATCTAATAAAGGTAAATGGCAAGAAAAGGTAATGAGTAACTAATGAAGACAGAAGGGTCTGTAAGTAGGGACCCCCTTGACACACATACAGTTTTACTCACTTGAGAACTGTGACTCCCTTATACTCAGAAAAGAAGTCTCCCCACTGCTGCCCCCATTTAAAATGTTTTGTTAGTCTTTCAGAGTGGAGTTAAAGGACTCTTTTAGTGTCTGATGAATTTTATTACCTAGTTCAGACTGTGTAGCAAGTCAGACCCATTTAGGAGTTAGCAAGCCCCTTCCCTGTACACTTCCCTGCCCCTTGGAGAGCTCTTATAGTTTCAGTTTGATGCTATCAGATACTACCTCTAGAATACCCTCTTCTGTTAAAAAAAAAAAAAAAAAGGGAGAGGGGGAAAAAGTATTTTAACAAAGTATTTTATGCATCTGTGTTCTAATGGTGATTATAACAACTCTATCTGAATATTATGCGTCTCTTATTACAATAAATTTTTTGTACAAGTCTTTTTACTGCCAACTAAAACTAGATGACCATTTCAGAAGCATATTTGGCAATGCCACCTTTTATGTAATTGTCACGCACATTACAGCTTTAAATTAATGGATTTTTTTTTAGTTGAGCTAGAAAAAGCATCAGCCACCATTCCATGTCATACCAAGCTTTGCTGCTTTGTAAATCACACATGATCAAAGATTACTAGATGTACTAAATTTAGTAAGCCGGATTTATTGCTTAAGTTGAACCGCATGTGGACAAATTGATAAAACAACCACATTTAACAAGCATTCTGAGTGGGTATCAAAGGACAACAAAAACAGTATAACGATTTGTAGCAGACTTTACAGTGCTACTTAACAACAAAGAATAAACCAACCCCAAAACACCGGGACTGCATACAGTTTATACATTGGATGTTCACACCATAGCAATATGAAAAATCCACAATTATTTTAATGTTCCTTAAGCATTCCAAAGCCTTACCTTTGAAGAGCCATTTGAGTACATCTGTATCATATTTTCTGCTCCCTGTTTTACCTTCAGTTCTATATCCAACTGCTTCTTTAAGGCCATCAATCTGTTGTTAGTAGAAAAACGAGGATCGCTATTTGGAGTATCAGGAGTCCTAGGACAATCTGTGAATTAAATGCAATATGTAGTGTGTGCAGCAAGGAGAAAAAGAAAAACAAACAAAAACAACCACCGATCAAAACAAAAGAAAAAACCAACAAAAACGCACCTATTCTATCAAGTTATAGATTAAACAAAGCTGGAACATCACACTTAAGACTGACTGTCCTGTCCTGAGCTACTTTGCAAATGCGCCTTAGCATGAAAAGCCTGGTGAAGGCAGAGCAACTCCCACACCCGTCCCAATTCCCGTGAATCACTTCCTGGAGCAGTAATGCAGGCAGGCTGGCTGCAAGGTCTGCTCTTCGTTCACACATTTATTTCTTCTGTCATGTCTCAAGTCACTTAAAAATTCGGTTTACCATTAAGCTTTCTTACACTCCTGATTTGAAATATACAACAAACTAACTTAGACAATGACATTCAGTACCAGTAAACACGGCCTAAATAAAGATTCATTTCCTCATTGATTTGAATGTATTATTTCGGCTAGCACCATTGCAGACAGAGCTTATGACAGAATTAAGAATAATGCATTTTCTTTTCCTTAAAGAATGCAGACATAGGACTGAACGATTTTTGCTCTGCAATCCTAACCAAATCACGGGGTAATTGGATATACAGGCAGTAAATTGAACAGCTATGATCTGCGGGAAGAAGAGGGTTTTTTTGTCTGAGACCATCCCCATGTTTAGATCTCCATCTTGCTGGATTAATTAAATAGAATGCAAACTAGCTTTCAATCAATCAAATTACATACTCAAAATCCTTAACTTTGCTATTGTCCTCCAGAACAATCTATTAATCCCTGGTTCATATTTCAGCTTCTGCATCATGAACTGTTAATGAACTGAGAATACATGGTCACTGGACTGTTTCCTAGTGGTTAACTATTCTGTAATTTCCAACCAAAACCAGCCTTTTAGCTATAGCTGATTATCTTCCCGAACAGCCCCAATGGCATGTCCTTCAAACTTTTGTAAAAAAGGATAAATTATGTCTAACCGCAATAATGTTTTTTTGTTGTTGATTTCTTTTACCCTAACAATTGAGAGAATACCTTCTCTACAGACAAAGGACGTTAGTTGGTCTCCTGGAAGATAATATTTATCTCACATCAACAGTATGGTCTTTTTAAATTTTAATTAATTTTCTTTGAATTAAAAGTAGGATGATGGATCAAGTTCCTGAAATCCTCAGTTATTAGAAAACACAGGCATTGCACCAATAACTTACAAATTATTAACGGTGAGTTATCAGGGGGACGGGGGTGTCTTATCTGCCATTCCATATTTCTTCTACAGAAGCTTCTAATAACTAATTTTTGAGATTTAATACATTTTACTTTCAAGTTTGCCATGTAATTTCCTTCTTTTAAATTGCAGTCTTTGACGAGACTGAACACTAATTTCATGTAAGGAGAACTTTTAATTTCCTCTGCTGTTAATTCACTCTTCAGTTCAAGCTACTTTAAGACTCTTACTGCACCCTCACTACTTAAAGGTAGTACAGAGAACACCAGATGTTTAAAAAAAAACAAAAATGTCTGTGCTATTCTGCATCTGTTTTCTCATTCTTCCTCTCTGCGTTTTGGCTTGGTTTGTGAAACACTGCACTTGCACAGATTTAGCTTAAATCTGTCATTAATAAAACACGGATTAACAACACACTTCTCCCCCATTTATGTCTTCACATTTAACTAATCCTCACCTAATAATCTATTCAAAATTAAAACAAACATGAAACTTGAAAGTCACAGTGTCAGGTCTCCTTATAAAGTAGATTAATTGTGTAAATGAATATTTACCAACTTTAGACTTATGATGCAGGCCTCTGCCACTTAAAGATACCAGTCCTCTGATGATGCATGTGGAAGATTGTGGTGCTCCTGAAGTCTCTTTTCATAGCTTTTAAAGATGCAAACCAGCACTCCTCCTTTGCATTAAAACAACACCCAGTTGCAAGTCAAGCACTAATTAGAGATACCACGATTCAGGCTGCCCATGCAGCTGTTATTATCTCCCTTTGCCTGTCTGCACTGTGAAGGTCTAACTACGTCACTTACCTGGGTCATCTAAAGAGTGGGTCTGCACTTGTGGACCTAAATTCCCCTCTACCATTTACTTTAAATGGAGCTACTGAATGTTTTGTTAGTAACCAGCAGCAAAGGAAACTTTTCTGCATTTTTTTAAACACACTTGCAGACTTAATAGCTGCTTGCTAAACTCCTGAATATGGAACAATATGGTTTCTTTACAAATATATATATTTGTTAATTGTTTACTATAATTTTTCAGAAATGGCTTCCAAGAGACTCCTCCCCCCCCACCCCCCCACCCCATTACAATAAACAGCCTGAGGCTGAATTCAGATTAAAGTTTAAGTCAGCCAGTCTAACTGGTCCTATTATGGAAAGTGTTGACAATCTTAGCAGCAGCACTACAAGCTACATCTGTTTCCCTCTCTTTGTATGTCTACTTAGGTTGTAAGAGATAACTAGCCATACCGAAGTGATTATCTATTTGGGTAAAGCACCATACAGAGGGTCTTGAATCTCATCTGGAGACATTTAGTCATCGTCCTGATACAAACACCCAATACATCCATCCAGGTTAAGTGCAAGCAATGGGATTTTATGTGCATGCTTAAAGTTGAACGAGAGTTAAGTACTTACACCAAAATGATACTTCACTCTAGCAGGTATGTAGGAACTGAGGAAAATGACATTCTTTAGTTTGCCAAGCTTGT
The DNA here is from genome assembly GCF_964034855.1 of Anser brachyrhynchus. Classification (NCBI taxonomy): domain Eukaryota; kingdom Metazoa; phylum Chordata; class Aves; order Anseriformes; family Anatidae; genus Anser; species Anser brachyrhynchus. The sequence goes on along the minus strand of NC_137702.1, from coordinate 16,458,099 downwards.
TGGTCAATAAGGACAGTACAAGACTAGTCACTTTGGATGTGACATTCAAGTCCAACTTTGTATAAGGCAGTAATAGCTTTGCTGGGCTATGGATTAGTGCCCCTAGGCAATTTCTTGTTGACACTGCAAATATCAAATGAAATAATGTGTATTTCAAATGAACTAGACTTCATTTCATGTAACTAGGTTACTTTTGCTGAACAGCTATTAATATTGTTGCTTAACACTAATGTGTTTTTTTTTTTTTGCAGCCTGGTAACACACATCCAGGCTGCTGGAAGAGCAGTGATGCTGCTTCCCGAGGACCTGTGATATCCTGTTTTCATGAAAACATACTCATAAGACTTAACTTAAAAGTGATGCTTAATGGATTTTTTTTTTTAAAGTGTCTGGACTGCATCAGGATAATGGCAGTTCTCAGTTTGAAATGTTTATCTTGCTCTTCTGAAAACCTCTTCAGTTTGACTGAGTCTTTGCATAATGCTTACCAGCATACACTCCTTGCTTCTAAATTGCCTTTTACCAACATTCCCATCTAAACTATATTTATTAGAGTAGTGACAACTCTATTTTTTCTAGACTGCTTCTCATTTCTCTAGGGACTCTTCCCCACATGGTAGGTATATGATTTTTATTTGACAAGCTCAGTGTGAAATCCAGGATCCCATATGTAACTGTCTGAGTTCTGGTTCCCACGCTGCTACGCTATTCAATTAGCAGCAAGTTGGTAAAAAGTTAATTTTAATTTATTTGAGGACTTTTAATTGTAGTGTCTTAACCAACAGAAATACCTGTGATGCATTCAGGCATTGCTAGGGAAAAACAAACAAACAAGCAAACCACCAGAAAAAAAGGCATCTTCATCAGACATGTCTCAGGGAGTCAGATGGTTACAACAGCACTTGAACTAAGCTGTCTCTAAGCCCAAGATGGTGTAACACACACAGAACATCTAGCACTGACCTCCTAAAACCTGCTGAAGTCAAACTGAATTTCAACTGGGTAACAGCAAATTTTAACAACTGAGAAAGCAACAGCTGATTGACTCACACTGCTTCAAGAACATTATTCCACATTAAGGTTCCCAGGAGTTACCGTGACATTCCTACAGATATCAGCATTGTAGGTAGCATCTTCTGTCTAAAAAAGTTACTACCCTGACCAGCTTGCTTGCTACCCCTATCAATTTTCAAGAACTGGTCTTTTTATGGACTTTTTGGTTAAAAAAAAGTAGTCTCTCTTCTGTCAGCTGCTCATATTCTTCAACCTGAGAATGTATTTTCTTTGTGACCTACCTCTTCAGCCAAATATGCTGTGGACAGTTTAAGAGATAGGAGAGTGGAAGAAGAGTGAACTTCAGTCTTTCTGATTTCAGGTTCCGCATGTTCTATTCAGTCTCCTCAATTCCCTCAAAGCTTTCTCTATCATCTCACCTCCCTTTACTTTAGTTCTATGGACCAAATTCATTTCTCTATTTTTACATATCTACAAAAATATGTAGATATATTAGACTTATATGTGTATATATGTTATATAACTTGCATACGAACTATATGCCTAATTAAATCAGAGACATGCTGCAGGTAAGCTAGTTCAACCTTATACCTCATTGAATCATATTGAAAAGCCTAGTCTCTACTGTTTCTTTTTAGACACATGAAAAGAATATCTATTTAATCCATGCTACTCTGTAGAAGTACATTTTCAAGATATGAAATGCCTTCGTGTCTAAGTGTGAAGTAATCATCCCCATGTTATATATTCAAATAAGTCTCAGATATTCAGCAGTAGTGGTCACCAGGCTTGTCCTACTCTGTTATTGCTGCACTCTGCTTCCCTTTTAAGTGCTGACCTACAAATTCTAAAGCCCTGCATCCTAGTATGACTAATGCACTGCATGATAAGGACAGGCCTGGGTACAAAGACTCACTTCTAAAACAAATCTAGATTTACCAACAACCCCATAATGGAAAGTAAACCTACATTATGGTCATAGTTGTTTCTGAATCATACATCAGCTCCCAAGTCTATCCTCACATTCAGTAATATAGCTTTTTTGGCATACTGTACTTTTTGTTTGAAGTTCAATACCAATTCAAGTGGTTGTGAAAATAATTTCCTATGGCATTAGGACATGGGAAGCTTTCAATTCTAGGCAAGCTACCATCAAAATAACTTACTTGAAATGGGCTGATATTAACACATTTTTCTACAGTAGATTCATTAAGATTACATTTTTCATTAAGATTACATTTAATGGTTTTAACATATGTTGATTACACTGTACTGATTACAAAATAGTTGGACTACAAATTACTGGTTCGTTAAAAAAAAAAGTAATGTAAGCCACCGCCTGATACCATAAGCAACAGTAAGAGTCACAATAGCTTGTCTGACACTTCCCAGCTCTAAATCTGGAGCACTTCACAAACATATGTTCACACCCACTTTTCAAATACTGGAACTGGAAAAGAATAAATGACTTTTCCAAGCTGCCACTATGAATTTTCAATGAAACAACAGAAACAGTCCAAGAATCTTTAAAGGTCAGGCCTGACAGGTCAAAGGGATCATCATCTTACAGACATTCTCAGTGTTGCTTCTCAATGGATCTCAGTCCTGACCTCACTACTTAGAGCCCTCCATAACCTATGTAACATACTGCAGAAGACTAGGAAAACCTAGGGCCACACACACACAAAAAAGCATAACTATGTAGAGAGAATACAAGCCTTGACTCCCACAGTCCTTCAACCCTTTTTACCTTATTTTCAGTATTTACACTGTGCAGAGTCTAAAAGTTTCCCATATATGTCCTTACCTTTTTAAAAACATTTTAACTGAATCAGAAAAAGGTCAAATACGAGCTAAAGTGAAAAGCTGTAACTCAGAATAGAGCTAACCTCTGGAAATAACTCACTTATACTTGGGAAGCTCACATACTCAGCAATAAATGGTTATTAAATTCACTATATCACTCTGGAGCAAAAGCAAGAATTACCAGACAGATAGCTGTGACCTCTCCACAGAGCTGTACTGTCAGATGGCAGGGATGTTTAAGGCCATGTCTCTACGTATTTGTTGAATATTATATAAATATTTTATACTTAAGCCAACTCTGCATGTGTATCATAAATCTTATGCTACCAACCTTATTTTGCAAGGGCCTATCTCACTAATAGCTCAAGTCAAAACTGGGACTTCAGTATTAAAATCGGAATATCACCTAGATGACATGCAGCCATTAGTTTGAAATCAGACCAAATGTTTACCGATAGCACACCTCCCCCATGAGTTAGAGACCATGAATGAGGAAGGAGACAGGCAATTAAATTATAAAGCAAACAGCACACAAAAGCTCAATCATTTCTACTTCGGAGGTTTTAGATCATTGATCTAAAAAAAGATATATATGTATTTTTAAAGTAGGTTGCGAAGTATATTGTATTAAAATGGGTCTTATATAAGAATACCTGATCTGATGCTAAATAATTAATATAAAGATCTCCACAAAGTTTTAAGTTTCTTTTCAATAAATTTGTAACCTGCAATAATTGAAATAGTAAAGAAATAATGCACTTTTCTCAGGGCACATTTTAATAATTAAGGTTGTAAAGGCTATCTGCCAACAATGCTTTGAACAGAATAACAGAATAAGAGTTAAAACATAGTATTAAGGGGCTTAGTATGCATCAAAAGCACTTAGAAGCATGTAAGATTAGCAGCTTTGATCTCTTCCATAAGCCCTTCACGAAGGCTCTGGTTGTTGAGCACGAGGCTGGCCAAGCCTGGCTGCTGCTGTTTTCCCAAAAGCGATGGGCACTGCCAGTTTTTTCAGCCATGTACTGCGGCTCTGAACAGCATTGTTTAATTATTTATTTGCACCCAAAGATCTCAATCTCTTTAGAACTAAGTGCTTTCTTAGGGTCTATTGTATTTCCTGAGCCATACACACAGGCAATATTGCTGATTAACTCATTGGGGCAAGTTTTAAAATGCTGCACTGGAAGGGGCGCTCCAATGTGCCATCATCCTTTGCCATCTGTTTTTCAAGTTCCACTACTACAGTGACTTCACACATTTATAACCATACAGATTTTTATATTTGTTTCTACAGAAATTGCATCCAATTTTCTTTCTTCTCCCTTCTTCCTGTTCCTTTAAAAGCCCCACTACTCTCAACACCAAAGATGACTTTCATAAACCTTAGCCAATATGAAACTGAACACTTCACGCCAACTAAAAAAAAAAACCCTATGTCTATCTATGAAGCATACGTTATCTGTATTCCTATCTCATGCTGCAGCAACTACTCTGCCTCGCTACTTCCATTCCCCCCCCCCCCCAATAGTCTCTCTCAAACCTCAAAAGCAACAAATGCAGAGAACACTGTGCAAGTCTACCATAGACACTTCAACACTTCTGTAGCATGTCACAGGGCCAGATAATATGAATTCCTGATACTATGTGCCAATACTTTCCTAATTTCTCACTGTAACCAAGCTTACTTCAAAAATAATGATCATGCAGTCTTTTTAGTCTATTGCCCAAGCTTCTTAAGGCTTGGCATTCACTTTTACGAACGTCTTCAATGGCACGTGTACATTTATTAAGTTTTTGCCAAGAAGAGTCTGTGTAATGTGAAATTACCAGGCTGGCAACACCTCCTAAGTCATTCTGTAAAACTTAAAAAAGGACTGTTTACTTTTACAACATTCCATCTTAAAACACCAGGACTGGTATGTAAAAAAATGTCTATTCAAAATTAATATAAACTCATCATCAAGCCACAGAAAATACTAATTAAAACAACTGCAAAATATTTGAAAAAATGGCAACCCCATTGTGGTTCTTTCATACCAAAATTTACTCTTACATAGCAAAAAGCTACTAGAAAATACTACAAAGATTGAGAAAATATTTTAATATGGTAATAACCAAAGTGAAGAACAAGCACACGTTAAGTTAGTCTTTAGAGCATCGTCAAATAGTCTGTGAACACTGCTCCCCCAAAAAACAAATTTAAAACTCAAAAGAGACTAGACGTTTCTGTATGAGTCAAAATAAATACGCATACATTGGTGAACAAACTCTCCACCTACGGATTTGCTTATTCCCAGAGCAGCTGTTTCAAGTGAAATGGGCTGCAGTTTATCTAAGCTAAGAAAAAAATATTTCACTATGACGTACGGTACCTGTAACATCTTCTGGATCCGTTACAACAATGTGTGCATTTAACTCCTGTAACTTATGATGTAAGTCTTCTAACTTCTTATTTGATTTTTTCAAAATGTTGTCCACATATGCCAAGTTCTTTTTATCCGTTGTGACCTTCCTGAGGTTCTCAGCTCCCTCCTTGATTTTAAGTTCCTTCCTTATTTCCCGTTTGATTTGGTCCTTTATTTCATCCAGCTTCTGCTGTACCATTGTATCTGAAAAGTCCAACTTTTGGCCAGTGCTCAGATTCTCAGAGACTAGAAGACTTTTGGCATCCCCCTAGAAAGAAAAACATTAATTAACTACCAGAAAATATGGTTACTTGACAACACATGCTGAAAAATTGAAGTGACTAGACTTTTGGCCTCTGTATATTAAATGCTCACTTTGTTAAGACCATTTATTGACCATGGGTCTATATTCATGTTGCCCTAAAGCAACATTATCAGAAGACATTACATGTTAACTGGAGTTACATTTTACAACAGATTTATTTTAAATTTAGTGACATCTTTACTGTGCCTATTTTTAACAGCAAGAGATTTAAATACTTCTGGATTTGTCATGGCTGCCTGCCTGGCATTTATATGCCTCAGAGCTAATGACTCACATTGGTAATTTTCTAGATTTAATTGTGTGCTTTAATAGAGCAAATGGATATAGGAATTAAGACTAAATTCTAACAATTATTAACTACGATGAACTTCTATACATTCATTAGAATATATTTCTTTAGAAAAAAAGGAAAAAGGAAAAAAAACCTTTTCATGATGCTTACAAACGTTTAAGTACTGGCTACTGGCATCTTTATAGACAATAAAGAAGTATCAAGATGCTACTTGAAAGTAAGCTTGTTAGGTTTTTTCTTTAAACACTCAAAGAAAGCCTTTTTTAAATTATTGGTTTTTAAGTAAATCTTCTTTTCTTTGTGCAGGCAAACTAGGCTGAAATAATAACAATAATAATAAATCCAATGATGAGTAGGAGTTGCTGTAATAAGGGAACAGGGAATGAAATGCCCGGTACCGCTGGAGGTCATGCTTGTCCCTCACAAGTACGAAGAGCATGATTATAGAACCTACACCAAGACAACAACACATGTAATAGTTCTTCCTCTGTGTCGCCTTCTACACGGACCCTGTACAACAAGCAGACACTAGGTCCCACCCACAGCCATAGCGAGAGCTAGCTAAGTGAGTGATGATCAATGTGCCTCTCTCCTGAGCTCAGAATGTGATCCGCTGTCGATTCAGGATGTATTTAGTGTACGTGTGGCCTGATCTGCATGCTCACTAACCAAAAGACCAAAATTCCAGTAGATTTTCCTAGACATGATAAAGAAATTGCCTAGATACTTGGGCAGACAGTGAGGTATCTGAAGGGATGATTAGAAATTTAAGTTTTTGGTGTACATTATTTGTCATCACTATTTGCTGCTCAAAATACCACCATTTGGAAAGGAATTCAAAAAGAACAGCATCAGTCTAATAAACTGTAATAACGTCCCAGAACACATGATCTCTAGATATAGTTTACAGCTATTTGTATTTTTTTTTAGAGACTGAGACTACAGACATGCACATCTTTCTTAAAAAAAAAAACCATCCCATCCTAAACAAATAAACGCCACGTGAATAATTATGAAATATTTATAAAAGTCACCATTATAAAAGTCACATTCGTACGTTGATAAAAAGTCAGAATGGTATTCAATGACTTCAAGTACTGATATATTCATTTTAAAAAATGAAAGAAGTGGGAAAGCTCTGAGGTTCTGGTTCTATGACCAACAGCCATAAGGAATCCCCTGCAGCTTTGTGTTACATACTTCGGGGTTTGGTTTTGTAGGAATCTCGGGAAATGAGGGTCATGAAGGTTCTGCCTGGGCCATGCATGTCAACAGATAATGCTGGTCAAAATATTTAAATCTGTGCACATTCCACTGATAATGCCTTCTGTAAGTAAGATTCAATCTTCTAATCTGTAAGTATAGTTATAAAAGTTTACTAACTCATCTTTAGACCCCTGCTATTAAGCCATTTCCATCTTCAGCTGTCACTTTTAATATGAAGTTTGTAATTGAAAGATTCTTAACTATTAAAAGTAGTTGGAATCACCACCTTGCCACAGGATTTGTCTGTTTGTGAAAGAGACAACAAACAAGCAATTTAGAAGTGACAAACCAAGTGAGACATGCAAAAGGAAAAAAATCATGCAAATACATATTTAAAGGGCACTCGTGATTCCTGCAAATACACTTTTGTTAGTGCAGATTCAAATAGATAATTTATTATGCATATGTAGAGAGGCTATTAATAGTTGTACTGGGAAATACGTGACATTGCTTCCATATACAGGCATATAAAGATTTTTTTTAAAGAATAATCAATAGCAATTAGCAACTAGTACAAAGGTTCATTTGCATCAATCACAAAGAAAACCAACAACCACATGTTGAATGGTGCATGTTGAGAAACAACTGAAACTGAAAATAAAGGTGTATAGCAATTGTTACATAATATGTTGGTGTTTAAATGAGTATGTCCAAATTAGATTACTATCTCTGATTTCCCTGTTTGCTCTAACAGATAAAAACTTAGGGATGTAAAATAAACAAAAAAAAGAGCTTGGAGATTAGCATACCACTATTTAGCCTTTACAAACCAAAATCAAAACTGTTTGTAAATACGAGAACTGTATTTTTAAGTCATGACAGTTTACACTTGCTCTGCAAGAATACGAGATATAAACTTATCATCTTACCACCTTCAAAGCATGATATCCCACTTTTCAAAGCTCACAGGAAGAAAGGTAAATGTAAGACAAAACAAAAAACCTTTTTTCCATAATAGCACCTAAAGTATGCTAACAATATGCCAAGAATGTGCACTTCTCAAACAGAACAATGTAATTAAAATATAAATAATTCAGAAATATTCTAGACTAGGGTTTCCCAAAGTGACTCGAGTTAATTGTTTATCTATTGAACAATAAGATATTTTGTTACAGGGCAGGTTTTTAATCCCTCTTTGGCCCAACATCCCACCTGTTAAAAAGAGGTTATGCTCTTCAGTGAAGAGGTTTATGCAGCCCCTGTTCCAGATGCTTAGTGTCTCTAACAAGTCTTCAATTCAATTCAATCTTCACGTTCATTAGGAATTTGCATTCCAGATTTCTAGTATCTAAGATAAAGTTTTCCTCAGTTTGAGCAGTCTCAGCACACCCTCTGTTCCTAGACTTGGAGTTTCAGGACACAGAAGCTTTAACCTGCCGCAGAGACACCAGCAGCATGGATGCAGACACGGGTAGCAGGTAATGTCGTCTGTGCATTTGAGCTGACCCCACAGCACTGACTTTATGAGCTTTATGAGCTGAGGCTATCTATTTCAATGTTGTTACAAAATTTTATAAGGAACTAAGTATTTATACATACACATATATAATATTGCTTATCTCTCTGTATACATATACACAGACACCACCACCACATGGCTGCCAGTGCCTCGGGATGCAGTGTTTTAAGCCAAGTCCAACAAGCCTGCTATGCTACAAGACCATCAACTTTTTAGAACTACTACAAGAAAACCCCAAGCAAAACCATGGACGATACTGTCTCGTCATCCTGAGTTAATAGCACTTCTGAACTGAAAGCATCCTGTCACCTAGTTATCTAGACATGTCACCAGGCACAAAGGTCACTGGGAAACAAACAGGCAAACACGTTTTGCTGCTGAGGTGCAACGAGGGCTGGAGACAGGACCTCGTGCCAGAGGGATGAGCACCCTCTGCAGTGCTCCATCTCAAAATGGAGCTGATGCCAGGACGGACACCACTGGGCAGAATGTCTCAGAGTTGAGCAAGAGCGGTAAGATCTTCTCCTTTGAGAAAGGTATCTGCCCAGCCCCCCAGCTGAAACTCTTCTAAACTGAGAAATTACTTAACACACAGAGTTCTCCAGCTTTATTTGATGGTACCTGAGTTCACCTATTACAAAAGCCTCTTGTTAGAGTTGATTTTTTTTTTTTTTTTGAAAAATTCTCCCCATTTGGATAAACTCCCTCCCAGGCTGAGCCTCACATCCTTCAGAAGACAGCTGTTCTGTGCTCTCAGCCTGAAAATTCAGTAATTGGAAAGAAAGATCAGCTGGAGGTGGGGACCAGCTCCTTTCCTTTGCACTGTTCAAGCAGGCATGGGTGCAAAGATGAAAAAAATCATTCACATTTTCTACACCAAGAAGCCAATGTTTTTTGTACAGCTACTTCCTTTACTCTCCCTCCCAGAATCACTTAACATGAAACATCAGAGCATTTCCTCTCTTAAGAAGCAAGTAATGATTAAACCACTCCTGCTGGCCTAACAGTTAGATTTTTAAAGCAGCGGGACCTGCTCTAAGACACAAGAACGGGTAGCCAGTTTTTGATGCCCAGTTTCCTCTTTTGAATTCTGGTCGTGCCCTGACTGCTGGTTAGAAGGGAGCAGCCACTCCCCGCTGGGTGGTCCCAGGACTGCCCCCCCGGCAGCACGGCATCCTTCCCCCCCGGTGCCGCACCACCTGCCCAGGACCACTGCTTTGCACCAGCAGCAGGAAAGGGCAGCCGGCGCCCCGTGCTGCTCCCAACAACCTGCTCCTGGGCTGCTGCAGGGAAAGCAGTTACAGGCAGCGAGGCGTACTTCGCAGTGGGAAAGTGCATGTTTAGGAGCCAGACTGGAGATTTCTGAAATATTTCAGCATGTAATGAAACTGAAGCTATGTTTACTGCAATAAACTATCAAGAACCACAAATTAGATATTAGTGCTTTAAAAAGAGGAAGTGTGTGTGAGAGAAACAGACGAGGAAACCACATATGTAGCTGTCCTATTGCAATGGTCTAACGGCTCGACCTCACTTTGATTGCTGGCTCAAAGACCAGCTACTTGCACAGACGAATGCTAGATGCCAGCCTTCAATTTCTGTACTCCTGGGAAATCTTTTAAGTATAGTTGCTGAAAATACTGGGTAGTGGTCTGAGCACATCTTCTAATAATACACAAAGGCTGTTCTGGCTGATGCGGTGAGAGACACCAGCAATGTTGTTTATGAAAATCCATCAAGTCCCTGCACTTTTTCTCAGGTCAACTCTGAACCAAATAATGGATGAGGCAAGGGCCTTGACAAACTGGATTTGTCTCAATGATGGAACTTGATACTGCCGAACAGAAGAAATTACTGTGAAGGTGAATATATGCAACTGAAACAGATTGTCTGATAAACTGAATGACTTCCAATTTAAAAAGAGATCCTCAAATTGCCACAGCTTAGAAAAAGATAACCCTAAAATCCTGGGCATTAATAACTGCCAAAGACTTGCTTCTAACAGCACCGTACAGCGGCACTGGGTGATCCAGTGTTCACCTGAGAGAATATCGGACAGGGTGAGAATTCAGATTGCTGAGTTCTGGCAGGAATTCTTACAGAAACCTAAGTGGGGCCTTAAACTACAGCATGTTTAACACCTGCTGAGTACTTATGCACAATATTATTTACACTTCACATTGACTTGCTACTAACACACACTCAATCTGCCTTCAGGAAAAAAAAACCATATCAGAACTCACGGTAAAACTGAGTACATTTTTCCTAAAAGTATTACCATTCATTTTTATATACCTTTGAATTATAGGTGCCATTTTATTGTCTATTACAGTCTGCTGAAAGAATAAGAAATCCTGTTTGACAAGTACAGTCAAAATGTTTGGTTGTTTAATGCAAGCATATTCATTTCAAATAGACAAAGATGAAAATAATCTCATGTATAATTTAAAAAGTTACCATAATCCAGAAAGACTAAATGTTTATTCATTTTTCATTTCATTTTGAGGAGCTGGAAATACAGATTTGGAACTATTAGGTCTCTCAATATAATTTTCTGAATAATCTTTTTTTTGGGGGGTGGGGTTGGAGTTGTTTTTCTGAACTAACTGCCAAAGGTCCCTGAAGCCCTCTAAGAGTAATTTCTGAAACTACAGTAGTCTTTGATTTTAAGAACAATGTTAATCAATTGCAAACCTTGTCCTCTCCCCCTCCCCCTGAAGTCATTCAGAAAACCAGATGTGACAGCTTGTCTGGATTACTGGAACTACATGGACTATTTCCTCCTGCCCAGAAGCAAATGTGATTGTGGTCAAGATCTCAGCACTCACCCAACGTCAAGAACAAAAAAAACCTTGAAGGCTTAATAGATTTTGGCATTAGTTTGCTGTGCTAACATGTCGCAAATCAGGATTTAAATTTAATCCAAGTCACAGCTCTCTTCTTTGTAACAAGAGGCTGCTTAAGGTACAAATAACTGCAGTGCATTGCATTACACATGGATAAATTCAAGTAGGACACTCATTAAATGGGGTCCAATTCCTCGGTGCATACAGTGAGGGCCTGGCTGCACCTACCAGAGACGCAGTACGTACGAAACCTGTTTGTTCAAATAGGGATGTCCCACCTACAGCCCTCAATCAGCGGGTCCTGTCTGCCCCTCTCCCATGTTGCCCCCATGAATGTCCAGTAGAGAAGCCTGGCAGCAGTGGGGCTGCAGCAAACAGCCTCAGCTTGCACCAACAGTCCTGCCTCAGCCCCAACAGGTATTAAAATTCCCTATGATGTTGTTCACCATGTGAACACTATACTGGGAGGGTTAGAAACAACTGCTGGTGCTCCCAAAGCCACCTTCTCAAGCGGTATTTTTTCCTTCCCTTCTATGTCTAAAAAACCCACCAAAACAAAACCAAAACTAAACATTCAGCAATTGTTTGTGCAGGGTTCCTCACTACCGTCTAGGCTTCCAGCCACAAGCGATGCCCGACTAGGCCAAAGCTTACTGACTCAAGAAGTACGCTCCCCAAAAGGTTCGCCTGCAGAGCTGGAAGTTGTGCCAGTGCCGTGCCAACGGCAATCACAGCAAGCGGCAGAAGAGAGCTTCCTTTCTGTGGCAGGGGAAGGAAACGTTTTAAGAAACATTGCCTTCAGCTGCTTCTCACTGCAGCAGCTCCTGGAGGCTTTACACTAGAAGGACCTGCAAGAAGGCTTGCAAAGAAAGGACATTAAAAGAACCACCCCCAGCTTCCTTCCTCACGACAGCAAGGACTTGACAAAGGCTCTAGCAGAGCACGAACAGTGAGCACCTGCATCTGAAATCAGCAGATGGCCACACTGTCCAAGAAACATGACTGCATATTCTGGCAACAGGCACCGTACAGATACTCCAGCAGCTTCCCAACTTCTGTCTGTAACTTGCAGCTCCCAATGAAGAAGTGCCAGTGGAGCCTGGCAGAGTGGAACCGAACCTTACCCTGCCTACTGTCAGATGGAGGGCAGAAACAATGAATATGGCCTGCTGTCACAGCTTTCATTACGCGTGTCCAGGAACAAGGTCAGGTTATGAAATTAAGCCTGTAATAACATCATTCCTCCATTCTGTTATGGGACCTTGCTGTCTTAGTTTTAATTTAGCTTCTCATTTTTAGGTGCACGTGAAACACTGATGATATCAGGGGTGCTACTGTAACTGCATCAGCATAACAAGACAAAGAAGCAGAATACATTCAGAGGAAAATTACATTTAGCATAATTAATATGGTTTCAAACAGACCACACACAGTACTAGAAGCTCTATTAAATGCCAAAATATAAGCTAGTTCTTCCAAGATAAAGGGAAAATGACTTTCTGAACTGTTAATGCCATACTGTATGCTGGAAGTATCTCCAATAATGATATATCATAGAATTGTGCCCAGGAGACCGAAGTAATTCCCCCTGAAATGCAGCCTCGCACAGATGCATTCAGTAAAAACACTGAAATAATGATTTTTCATCTAATTCCTGTAACATTATAATAGCACGTATTGATAATTCGATAAATGCACACAGTCTGGTTTAAAAGATGAGGAAAAACAGGTGGATTAAATGACAGTTTGATAAATGAAAGAGAAGCAAGTTCAAAGAAGCATATGCATTTTAAGAAGAAAAGAAGTCCCTTAGTCAGAGATGCTGAACTACAGCTGGATATTTAGCGTACTGGACTGGGAAGCAAAAATGGGCTTACATGAATGTCGTATCTCCTAGGGACAACAAATGAATTCCATGCACAAACTTGATCTTGCATTTTCCAAATTTAAACTGAAAAATATAATCTTTTCTGACAGAATATGGTAAAAGTATCTTAATATCTATTTCACAAATAAAGTAAAGACTGGTAAGTGGCAGAGAAATCAATATTTCTGTGTGTGTGACAGTGAGGCTACTTTGAAAAGATTTTTTTTCATTTTAAAACTAATAGTAAAAGTAAGCACTGAAAGAGGGTTAGTTTTTTTTTTAAAAAACTATTTCAGATAAACAGGGAGTCATTGCTTTCTTCATGGGACCATCTGTAATTTTCTCTATTATGTGTATATATATAACATCTTCATCCTAATGGCCTGGAATTATTTATTGAATATATACAATAGGTACTTCTAAGATAAGGACTGTATTTTAATATTTTTGCCAAACAAATACTACATACAGGCGTGTATGGTATCTATTTCTTTCAGAAATTAATATGCATTCTGACCAACTGTTAGGGATGAAAAGTTATGAGAGAAGTTCTTATCACTGGATTTGCCTCAATTTGCCGTGATTGATTTCCCTGTAGTTACATGAAGCTCAAGAATGGTGCAAGCAGTTATTTTACTGCTCTGAAATGCTTTGAGTTCAAATACAATTCTGAAGTAACAGAACTATTTGATACGAAACTAAGTTAATGCAGATGTTGTACAGAGAATTTGCCTCTAAGTACACGTAATACAGAAGCTAGTAACCTGTCCACAAAAGACAACCACTCTCCCCATTCCCCAAATAAGCAATAACCATAGTCAAGTATCTGTTGAAGTAGGTGTTGAAGTAAACACCTAAGATAAAGCATTCCTGCTGCTACAGAAAGTTAGTATAATTGTTTTACTTCACCCCAATATAAATACTCTTACCGATGTCTCATAGAAAATATCTACCTAATTTTGTCTAACATTCAGAGCAGAGTAACGTTAAATATATAGGTCAAGATGTTAAGAAAAAATAGTAATACGATATCATACAAGCTACAGGATATGGTATTTTACTTGGTGGAAAAGATTTTGAAAGGTAAAAAGGTCAGTTAATAGACATGAGTCATAATCATGCCATATGACTTTGGTAACTCCTCCTCAAATACAATGTACGCTGTACAAAGGTTATACACTTGGGCACGTGTCCAAAGCATATACTCACCTTAACGCAAAGTTACCATTGCAACCACCCATTTTCAGTGGCTGTAATGTTAGCATTAAGATAAACATGTATGCTTAAATTTCTACCTGTGAAGTTTTAATCACTAAGCAGAAATATCAAAATAGCACAGTATAAAAGAAAAAAAAAATAATCAAAACCCCAGTTATTAGTACTTAATGACAAACAGGCCTAGTCCCATTTGTATGGTGGTTTTCTTGTATTATGGTAAAAATGAATTATATAACTGTAGCTATTATTTAATTAAAATGTATTATTATTAGCTAGCTCAGATAATTCAGGCTGACCATTCTGCCCATCCACAAATTATAGTATCAGCTGTTACCACGTCCTGTAAGTTGCGGTACATAAAAGTGTTCCATGTTCCAACTAAAACTGCCGGAGAAGAATGCTATAATGCCTTACTACAAACAGAAGTCAGTACAATTTGGGACTTCTCTGTACTTTCAGTGCAGGTTAAAAATTTTGTCACTGAAATGATGTGAAAGAAATCCTCAGGTAATAAACAGGAATTTCTCAGTAACACAAACAAACGTCAGGACACTGGTAACTGTGATTGGAAAAAAATAATCTTTGTTTCTGGCAATTCCAGCTTCCAGCCCAGACAACTGATATGTTAGTCCATTTAACTTCTCTATATTTTAGCAGAGCTATTTTTAGCCATTGCAAAACTAATGGAAGAGCTGAGAGCCTACATTCCACTCTAATTGAGCCATCATGTTTAGCGGCCAACTATTTTGTACATTATAAATGCAGCAATACATATCAGAGATAATACTAACATCTGTTTTAGGAGGCAACAAGCCAGGTGGCTATATACAAGATCTTGGTGAAGGGACCAGATTTTTTTTTTGCTTTCTAGGACTGTTTAGCAGTGCTTTCACTACAGCTTGTGGGTTCCTCAGCTTGGTAGCTGAATCTTTTTTCTTGTTTTGAAACAGGAATGGCATGTATACTTCGATTTGTACCAAGGAACTATGCTGTAAAATTAAGGACTCTTTCACAGCTGTTATCTCTGAAGTTAGTTAAGAGAAAGCTCACACCCTCCACTCCAACCAGCTGAAAAAGCTGCTGCTGTTAATCTCCAGCACTGAAAGAAAGATGGAAAAGCCTCCTTAAATCCTTTCCTCATCTTTTCAGGTGGCCAGCGGGAAAACAAACAAACAAAACCCCCAACACACACAAACCAAAACCCCTCACGTTTCAGTATCAGAGTAAGTGTTGTTGCCACACCCAAAATTCCATCTGCAGAGATGCAGGCATCTCATTCCATGCCTTTCCAGTAAAAGTTTATGGATGAACAGTGAGTTATTTATAGAAGCATTACTTCACATCCCCATTTGTCTGAGACTTCTACAGAGCATCACTGATGTATGCTGTGATACATTTGAACAGTGTTTTTGCAATCCTTTTTTCTCTGACCTTTGAAACATGGTATGAAATTTCTCACTAGCTCTTTATGTCCAGTTTGTATTTAAGAATTCCCTAGGTATTACAGAAATCATGAAGAACCAGAAACCTCTCGTAACCTACAATACAAACAAGAAGAAAATTTTCTGACAACTGCTTCATATGCAAAAGCTGTGAGAAAGAGGCAGGTGATTTCACTTACTGATTACGTGGACTACACAAAGTCTTAATACATTTACATTTCAAAATACAAATCTGCTTATGGGTTTTGTTTTTAAAGCTTTCTACATTTTCTGTAGTTTTTAGGAGCCCTGATCCCCTACTGACCTACAGCACAGTAATCCAAATCGTCTCTTAAACAAGCTGTTTTCCACTTTGCATACACACTTGTGTAGGGCTCTTCCATCAGCTCTTGTTACCAAGTCTCAATATCAGCTAAAATGAAAATGGGAAGTATCAGTTTCCAAATAACCAATGCACCAATGAGACCTCTAACAATTATAAAACAGCATAGAACAAGAGCTTTTACATGCATCATGTATACGTAGCCCATAAAAGTAGATCTTCCTGGGTATGCTATAAAACTGAGCTTAAGTAATGATGGCCCCCCCCAAAAAAATCACCTTACAACTGCATTAAACTTGGGGAATTATATATTGTTTTTACACCGTTTAGTATTCAGAAAGCCCACAATGAGGTATACTTGCTAGTGACTTCAATGTACTTCCTTTTTCAGACTGGACACTAATATACATACATTTTTGTGTGCTTTCCAGCATCAATCACGTTCAAGACCCCATTCATATGATATTTAACCTCTTTTCACCCTAAATTCACCTCTTTTTAAAGACTCATCCTTTTTTTTTTTTTCAGGGCATATCTACACAGTAGTTTTCACACTTTTTTTTTTTAATGTTCTAGGCATATTTCTTGCAAATATTTCGGTCTAACAGATTTTGACATGCTCATAACTTTTTAAGAATTTCCACATCATTCCAGTTCAGAAGCATTTTAGTTAGCATTCCGAGAAAACCTTCAGTTAAAAATCCAAACTGTAGCATGTAGATTTTGTTAAACAGTAGGGGAATATTATGCTTATTAACAACCAGGAGCTACGAAGACTACTCTAGATATGACATTCAGCAAAACCTTCAAGGAGAAGTCCTTCAAGCTAAAGAAAGAAATCTATTTATGGTTGAAGTTTAACCTGCTGCGCTCCCCTGAGTATCTTACTGTGTATTTCCCTATAATGAGCTATCTAATTTGAAGCATGCCTTCGTTAGCAGACGGAAATACACAAACTAACTTTTGACTGAAATACCATCAGGAAGATGACTTCTACTCGATCAAACAGAGCAGCACATTCTGACTCAACACATGGTTTCAGGAGGCTGCATCTCCCAGCTGTATTTGAAAGAAGGGGGAGCATGGGCGTGCACCGAGGCTCTCTCAAGCATTCTAATAAAGATGTCAAGATGCTAAGACACAAGAGAAAAATAAAGGTCAGTCCCAATAATAATAAAAAATAAAATGACAAAAATAAATGTTGGTCTCAATCTGTCTATAGCATCATCTAAAATAACACATGCTGTTTAGCTCACGCTGTCACCCTCTCAACTGTACATTTTCCTGACCTCTCTGAGCGTTACTGGTTTCTTTTTCACACCCTTCCCACTGCTTTACCTAGACAGGATGCAATAAACAGATGTTAAATAAATATTCTGGGGGTACAGCCAGTGCTTGAGTGCACAGGTTCTCCCCATTTCCCAAATGTGCCAGAACCACACCAGCCCACTCCTTCTTCTGCCAGCCATAAGGGAGGAAGGGCAATCGTCCCCAGTGTATCAGTACATGCCACTGATAGGCTTCTCGCTGCTCTAACTCAGATTTGCAGGAATCTCCAGCACACATACTTGACTATGTACTAAGCTTCAAGTATATTCATTGCAGTAAAGAAACACTTAAATACTTTGGGACAGTAGACAGCTTAATTTATAACAATGGAAAAACTCATAAAAGTAATTAGAACATCTGACGTTTTCAACATATATGGTTAGCAAAGCGCAAGACAGAAATTAGAGATGGAAATCTGCAGATAATACTATGTGCTAGATGCCAGTAGTTCAGTTTAAAGTGTGCTTATTTGAACAACTGCATAAACTTTAAACTGACAGTAAATTAACTCAAGTAAATGCAACAGACAGGAAGACAGAAATGAAAAGGCTGAAGAAATGAAAATCTTACTTTCAAGTCCATAAGCAGTATTATCTACTATAGAAAGGAAAGAGTTACAAAAATGGGAGGCAACTTACAGCACTTGCATCTCCCTTGCCTTTCTTTCATACCCAAGGTCATCTGGTTCAAGACTCAAATTGGAGTTAAAGAAACCAATTCCCATGTGTGTGGCAGCTGCTGCCCTGCCTGTGTCACTGAGTTACTCCCATCAAGAAGAAACACTTCAGAAAGAACACTTTAATATTAGTGCTGGCTGCTAGCCTGCAAAATAGAAGATGATACTTAATGCTACTTTACAGCAGACCCACATTCTTCTTCCTTCTGCCCTTAAACTTCTAAGGATTTTTAAAAAATATTTGTTAAAGTAGTTTAATTAAAGCTTGAGGATACATTCCCTCTTTTGTACAGGATTCCAGTATAGGTGAACATCAGTTTTGAAGGAATCTAGGTTAACTATCATAATTAACAACAATTTGTTGTAACATACTGTAAAATGCAGAAACAAAAACAGAATTCAGGAAAGGAGTTTGCCCCCCAAAACAAAAATCAGCTTTTGTTGAATGGCACGCACGTTGTCACAGATACTCATTTTATATGAAATGCGCACATACAAAATGAAGAGGAAAAAAGTCAGATTCAGATATTAGTTTGTGAAGTGGTTTATGTATTGTGGGATCATATTTGAACTAACTTGATAAAGACAAAGAATTAAAACTGATTAAGTTTTTCTCCCAGCTGATAAATACATAGTTTGACTCTGGCTAACTGGTATAAGTCAGGAAGTAGAGAACAAAAAAAAAGCCACAACTATACTAACATTACATTATTTTGAAATTTAAAATGGTCCTTTAACAAAGTTTCATGTTTCCATCCCTTCAAGAGAAGACTTAAGACACAAATACTAGCAGCTTAAAGAAAATCATTAAATAATGGGTTAAGTTTCAAGAACAAAATTTAAATCATCTTCCTGAGGTTCTCCAATTATACAGATATTTGAATTTGCAAATGATAACTTTCAACATCCAGTCATTCTCAGCCTAAAACACCAGCTTCATATGAGCTTATTTATAAGCAATAAACAAAGTCAAATATTGAAGAAAACATGCTTCCATTAAAGGAGATTGCCGAGTCCAAAATGGGCAGCAGTTCAAGAATGCTACACTAGTAGTCAGGCATGTACGATTTACAGTACTTTTACTTTTCTACTGCTGCCACTAAGTTTAGAACATGCCCTACAAAAAGGCCTTGCTGATTTTAAAGTGCTCTGCAGATCTGTAGTACGCTTATTTTGGTACTTTCAATACAGGCCTTTGAGACCTTGCCTTCAGCCTGACCGTCTTCCATAATCTTTTGCTAGGAGTTAGCTTACCGTGTTCTCCCCCCACGCCATCACGCCCAGGCAGTTACTCATGTACTCTGAACGGGCTGTCAGTAGGATACCTGGTCACTAATGCAGAGAGCGATGATGTACTTCTGTCTTTTGTATTTAAAAGAAGCTGACACTTCTTTGTCATCATTTCTCTTATAAGTGTAGCCTACGCAATGCAAGAATTAGGGAAGAAATAATCCTGTCATGTCACGTGCAGGCTTATCTATGCAGGGAACATTCTCCTACAATGCATGCTACTTCATTGTTTTGCAAAATTTTACCACAAAAATAAACATATGAAGTTGAAAAGCAATGGATGGCTTTACACACCGTGCTTGTAAAAACAAA
Organism: Anser brachyrhynchus; assembly: GCF_964034855.1. Classification (NCBI taxonomy): domain Eukaryota; kingdom Metazoa; phylum Chordata; class Aves; order Anseriformes; family Anatidae; genus Anser; species Anser brachyrhynchus. Next base: position 16,438,227 of record NC_137702.1, on the reverse strand, counting down.
AAGCCAGGCCACACAGTCATCTTTTATGTTCTCAGGACAAGTTTGGGAGGCTTCTGGATTTGTGTTACTTAAGAATCCAAGTGATAATATGCAGCACAATGATGAAAGAGCAATTTCAATCACACATCTAATAATCTGATGTGAACAGTGAGTCATAAATCTACCATAACAGGGGCTATGCTTTTCTTACTGGGAAAGAGAAATAAGAAAGGTGGGCCGAACAGAACTAAGCAATTTTTCTTCTGTTTTATTTTTGGACTGGCAGAAAGTTTCTTGCCCATGTTACACAAATAAGCCTGTTGCTAGTACAGCACTTCGGAAGATTTTGAAAAACCAAAATTTCTCCTTGTTTATTCGGAAGATAATGCTCACCCCAACAGCACAACTCAAAAAAATCATGTCCTAAATTCTAATGGCACTGCTGAGTTATGACAAAAAAAAAAAAAGCAAACAGTTTGCCAATGTGTACAAGGAAGAGGAGAAAAAACTGATAATTTCACGAATGAATTCGACACCATCAGAACTCGGAAAACATTTATTTTGCTACCTCAAATTTGTTATTTCTGTACTATACGTTCAGGTCTTGCCAGACCCCCCCCCCAGTTTGGCTACACCTTTGATGCACAGCATCAAACTTACATGCAGGATTCAAAGTCCTCTAAGTGCTTATTTAATTGATGCTCATGACCATTCAGAGGTATTGTTATTGCAATCATTTTTTTCTCCTACTAAATATTCAAATGCCTCACAGCTATTGACCTATGTAATAACAAACGTATCCACACCTAACTGTAACACGCTTCGCTTTCTTTATGGATAAGTAATGTTATTTATTTGCACAGTAACTTTTCTTCACTCCAAAATTTGATCCCAACTGTTTTAATCGTATACTTGCTTTTTGTTTAACTTAGTTACAGAAATAACAAAAAGACTCATGATTTTTCAAAACTACTCTTTGCCCTGGGCATGTAAAAGCTTTAACATGAACTGCTGAAGGCCAGTAAATAAAGTCGTGGTAATATCCCCACATACACCTAGCGTACTGCTACAAAACCTTAACACTGTTCTCAACCTTTGACATTAAGCTAGATGAAACTACACCTTCCATCCATGCATGATGCACAAATCAATCCTATTTTCAAGGCTCTCTCAGACAAAGAGGTTCTTACGCTCCCATGCAGCATGCCACGAGACCTTCTGCTTGAAGAATGCGAAGACAGAAAAGAATTGCCACTGACAGGCCACGGATGTTCATTATCTGTCTATCCATCTGCAGCAGAATTGGACTGTCTTCATAGTGCCTAGCAAAAGCCACATACACAGAGTAAATCTGTCTGCATCGGGCCTGTAACCTGATAAACATTTTACTGCATAAACCAGCAATGCTGGGAAAAAAAAAAAGAAAAACACACCAAAAAAAACACACAGCAGAAACCCAACCCTGAAGAACCAGCAGTCCTAACCTCTCCTAGAGGCTTGTTCCTGCCCCAGACTATTCCCTGACACATGCCAGTGCAAACCTTTATAGGGCCACATCGTGAATTGGACTGTGAAACTGATCTGGCTGAAAACTGATTTAGGAAAAACAAAACCAAACCACCAAATGAACACCAAATCAAAACTAGCAACAAAATCTGTTCGCTGTATAGCTGTTTGTGCAAATGCAAAGCAACACAGCATGGCACAGAACCGCTTTTAGCAGCAGCACCAGCTGACAAAGTCTGACACGTTCTTTGAACAGCCTCAAGTCTGTACGGGCAAAACTTCCAGTTATAGCAGACAGCGAGGACAATGAACCAACTAGAACTTTTCCATCCTAAATTTATCACAGATTTGCCTTGTGTCTTAGCAATCTACAACAATAAAACAAACTGAATCGACCTTTTTACAGTTTTCAAATATACATATCATTCAGTTCCTAAGTTCAAAAGCAAACTACGGTGCCAGTGACACACTAAACCATATCATTAATATTATTTCTTGCTTAATAAAGCTGTTTGTGTTTAGGACCTCAAAACAGAAACAAAGACATAAAAACCTTTTTTCTGCTTCTTTCAGCCACCAACTCCCAATTTCTCCTCAAATTACTAGAGGTTCACATTTTTAAAAAATATACATACTTAAGTATATTGTACACTATGGGGATCTTTACATGCTTTGAGTATTAATTTTTAAAAGATATAAATGAAGCTCTTACATTCTGAGACCTGAACAACATTTTCCATGTTTAACGCCCAGCACTAATTCAGAAAACTACTCCTGCTGTCTAGTGGACTTATAATCCACATAAGAAGTTCTCCTTTCTGACCTGATCCGCTTTTAAGTACTCCTGTCATGTTAACAGCCCCACATCATCCTCTAGATTTATCCTGGAACTTCAGGGAAAGCTGTTCTCTGGTTCCTCTCAACATAAATAAAAAAACAGCCATTGGTTCTGCTAATTTCATTATCGGGTTCTTCTGTTTAACACAATTTAAATATCTCTGAGCCCTTGTACCATGTTGTGGGACTGCAGCCATTTGAAAACCCTCAGCAGAAACCCAGTTTGCTTCAGCGCTCACTACCACACATGACACCGCAGACGTGAAACAGATAGGCCTTCAATTCAAGCTCTCTGATCTGTATTTATGTAGAGAACGAAGGAGGAATTCTCCGTCATTTAAAAACCAACACGTCTCCAATGATGTAGGAAGGCTTACAGAAACCCACATGAATTGGAGGCAGAAAAATCTAGCTAATTTACCCACGTCTGTGTTTCTTTTCTTTTAAAGAAGAACAACAACATAGCCCAGTTTTCTGGATTTACTTAACAGGCCAGAGCACACTGGGTCCTGCCACACATCGGCCTTTCTTTATAGCAAAACCCAAACAAACAACACCCCCTCCACAACAATAACAAAAACACCCTGAACAGGGGAAGATTTGCATGTATTAATCTTCCATAGCCCAGCCCTTCCCCAATCATTTCTTATTTGGTACCTTCGGGTTATTTCTCCTCCTGATCAGGCTGCACTGCCATTCTCCACCACCCACAACACACACTCACATCCCTCAGTCCTTGGAAGAGATTTCCAGTCTGACACCTGTGAAGCCACTTCCCTCCAACACTCCTTCAAGCAATCCTTTGCTACAACACGTCCCCAAACGAATGGCTGAGGTGCTGATGCTCAGGCACTACTACCTATATCAGTGCTTTCTCTTCCTCCCTGAATTTACATCATTTTTTGCATGTTTTCTTGTGTAAGCTCTTTGAGGACAGACTCTTACTCACTTTTTGTTAAGCAAAGCCTAGATCCCAACCCAGAACGAGAGCTCCCAGACACCACAGTAACACAAATAACTGTCTATAATGGTAACAAAGGCCTTTAGTATAGACACAGTTGTCCTAGCAGAGCTACACTTACGCTGATGTTCCTGTTTTCTCCCTGGTTGCCCAGCAGAAGTAAGAAGTACGCTGACAAGAAGAGCGGTTTGCCATCACGGTGCACCCACGCCAGAAGCGCTCTGTGCACCGCTGCAGCAGCGCTCAGGAACCACGACCGAGGCAGCCATGACTTTCACACCCAGCACAGGAACCCGCATCTGTATCTAGCGCCGACAAAAATAGAAGTTGTGGCTACATTCTTAATCGCAATCAAACTACCACTACTTCAGGGTCCAACAAGAGAGCCACAGCGACTGATCACCCGCCCTCTCCGTGAAGGTAAGCGCCTCGCTGGAACAGCTCGCTCACCGCCTCTTCTGTTACCACTCCCAGCAGAGCCGATCCATGCAGGGGAACGGGACTTTGCAGCTGCACGCTGTCCTGTTCAGATCAGTGTCTGCTCACCACAGACCTCAGCCATATCCCCCATGCCAGCTGCCAGAAGTTGGGCTGGCAAAGTCAAGGGATGCCACAAAACTGTACTGGTCTGACACAGTCACGCGATTCCAGAAGGTTCTGGAAAGCCTCCCAAAAAGCACCACGAGAAAACCCACAGAGCAGAACGTCGCTTCATAGGATGCACGCCGAGACCGCCATACAAATGATTCAAATCACTGGTGAGCTGTCAAACGCAGTAAGCAACAAGGAACTGCAAAATGGCAGTAACAAAAAATGGCAGAGACTTGTGTCAGTGTGACATAATTACATTGCTGCACTCCAAATAAACAAACTAATCAGATATAACATTACTGTAAGGACATGCCCAATGCATTTTGACTAATGGTGCTATTAGTTCCTGTTTCCATGTAGTACTTCTGAATTGTATCTCAAGGCAGCAGAAATTTCGGACCTTACAAGATAAATCTCATTTCTGTGGTGGGGGGAAAGGAAACAAAAAAAAACCACATTACTAGCAAAAAAGTTATTTTCCTTATGGTAGGAACTGCAGACTTAGTTTTCAAAAAACAAAACAACAACAAAAAACCGTAATACAAAAATACAAACCAACACACCAATAATTAAAGCTTGCTTCAAAATGCCATATAAATGCCTTGCTTGTGCTACACAGAAACTATTTCACGAGAGAAACTTCAGCTCAGTCTGTTCCTGAACTCATTTACTTACTAGATCCATGAAGGGAAAATATTATACATACATATTTAAAATAAAAAACCTACCACCAACCAATTTGTACTGGTTGTACAAGCAATCCTGGAAAAAGCAAAAAAGAAAAAGCAGGCAGAGCCCCTTGAGCTGCATATAACCCACCATAAGGCTTTATTCCTCTGAATCTAAGCAGAGGCCATGTAATGTCTGAGCCTCTAATTCAGCAAAGCACTGAGACACTGAAGGAAGAGATTCCTAATCCCATTATTAAGCCCTTAAACCACCGTTCCCCAATGTAAAGGACATGTTTATCTAGTTATTCTGCTACAGATTTTAGGTTACGTTATAATGAATGACCATTCAGCGTGTAAAACTTTTCCAGCAGAGCTATTAAGCATACTGTAACTAAATCTACTTTTCTACTACCCGTCACTAATGATTTATTTTCAGTTAAAATAACAGATCAGGGTCCTAGAAAGACATCTGCTCTGACAAAGAAAATTAAGTCAAACGTATACAAGTCCACATCATACATAAACCTGTAACATTAACAGGCAGACTGACAGGATTCAGATGTGGAAGAATAAAAAAAGACAAACGCAAAACAAAAACCAAACCAAAAGCCCTACCCATGCACCTACCTAAAGGTATTTTAAGGACTGTTTATGTTCCACCGAGGACAGGATGTATATTTTACTAATACAAATTTTGAACAGAGTACTGTTTAAAGAGTAATATATATCCACAAATGGAAAAAAACTGAAGTGCTTCCCTAAATCCACCAGTTCTGGAAGCATTTGTAGGGAGCTGAGAAGTCCAAGCAGCTGTACACACATTTTCATGTCTAAACTGCAATAGAATGGTTTAGGATAATTTCACCTGAATGTGACATTTCCTTGTTCTGAAGAAACAAGAGTAATTCAAAATTATCTGAGGCTAATCTGTCCTAGCTGAACAGTATTTGAAGGTAGTCTTACTGCTGAATATCCAGCCTAATTATAATGTCTGTTCAAAACAAATTAATTAGGTTACTTGTACCTTTTTAAAGTGTCCTTAGGCACTTGACCACAGCTAATAATAAATACCCAGTACATTTTTATCTTTAAAAAAGCAAGCATCATTATCTCTATTCGAAAGATGGTGAAACTGAGACATGAGCAGGCAAAGTCATCTGCCTAATGTCACCTAGCAGAGGGTAGAGCAGCCAGGAAGGAAATGCAGGTCTTCAGAGTTACATCTCATAGTTTAGTCCTACATGGAGAGGTACAAGTGCCTCATTTTGTGCACACTTATACGTAAAACATAGCTGTGTACTCTGAAGCTCAACTGTCCAATTTATTTCAAATAACAAAACATCAAGTATTTTTCAAACACTTTCATTTTATGGATATTTGTGTCATGGTTATGAAATGGAAAAATAAAAGCAAATAGTAAAAACTACACAGGATGTGCCATCCAACTAAGCGTAAATTTCACTTTACCTTTATTTCAGACATGGTATTGTTCATCACTCCTTTAGACATAAAATAAGTTAGCAATGGCCTTTAAACACGGCTGTTGTGACATTTATAGTTCAAAGAGCCCTGGCTACGGCATCATAGAGGATTAGATGACTAGGGCTTCCATTAAAGCAAAATATCAACGAGGAAAAAATAAAATCCCTTTATTCTGACCAGTCCAGAAATAAAGACATTTTTGCAAATGTTTTGTAACTTTAGAAATACCTAATTTTGACTGAGTTTTAAACACTCTTTCAAACTTTACACTTCAATTTGAAGTGAGTGAGGCTGTTACATTCATATTTGCTATATGGTGTAGCCCAAGTTCTCTATTTTAATCAACTATTTCATTTTATCTACAAAATCACATACTTAAAAGACACAGGAATTGTTTTGGAAACGTAATTTTGAATTAATGAAAAAAATCTTATATTCTGTAACATCAACAATAAAGGTCTGAAAATGAACACCTTTACACTTCTGCCTTGTAAAGTAGCATTACAGAACACCTAGGAGCACAGTCACTTTACTTAAATAATAGATTCATTTGAATAGCTTAAGCAATAACTTCTGTTACCCAGGCCACATCAACTTAGAATGCTGACAGCTATCATCACTTAACAAAAAGTACAAATCTTTGGAAATGGAAAATCAGGATTTTTTTTTTTAAAGACAGCATTTTTCATTCAAAACTGTAGAAGTTTTATTTCATAGATGCCTTATTATAAGGACCTACAGCATTGTTAGTTGAAATTTTATGAGGAAACAGAATTGCCACTTCTGCTAGAAAGCAAAGAGTTAAAGGCTATGCAATGAACCTGCAAGCAAGCATTTGAGAGGCCAGTTTACCTGCTGGACAAAGTTCTAAAAGGATGCAAGCTCAGAGAAGGACAGCAGAGTTTTGGAAGGGAAGACAACATCATCAATACAGGTTCTTACCCAAGCTCCTTCCCCCTCCTACAAAAGAACCTGTACTGGAGATAAAAAGGAAGTAAAAAAGGTAAGCTGCCTTTATGTAAGCTCTCAGTCTTTGGTAATCAGGTAATTTTGCTGATGAAGCTACTAAACAAAACCATCTAAAGGGGTGTTTGTTTACTGCCAAGTTTATTTTGCACTACGTGTTTGGTAATTACTGAGGAAAAAGTGTTACATTTTGTGCCTTGAACAAACTTATGTCAAAACTTGCTTAGAAACAGGAGATACTTTCTACTGTCTGTGAAATGTAGAAGTGAGATATAGAAGAATGGAAAAAATGCCTTGCAGAAATAGCAGGACAGAAATGCTTTGTGGACATTTGCCAGCAGAGGTTTTAAAGAAACTGTTCCATCAGATATGGAGTATTTATATATATTTATATGTATATATATAAACCTGTCATTGTGAGAAGTGCAATCTATCTATTTAAGGCCCATTTAATTAAATGGGGTTTGCATTGAAACAAGTGCATATACCACGTTTTTTCTTCTCAGCGGGTAGCTATTTTGCCCTTTTGTTTTTTGTATTTCCCCCAAACCCACTTCTCATCCTGTCAGTAGTTGTGGAAGTTCACGAGTCTTTATATCAGGGAGTCCAACTGATTCACAAGAACCAAAACACTTCCATTAACTTCATCCAAACCTAACAGTAATTACTTGCAGCACACTGGAGCTTTCAGGGCTATCATAACCAAATACACATGCAATACGCGGTGTCAATAAGCAACATGCCACATTTATCACTGACTGATGCTCACGTTTGATTCAAAGTCAGGATCAAGCCCGGGATTAACACTGTTTTTAGCTCGTTCTCAGTAGGTCTTCAGAGTATTATCGAAACATCTAAACCACACATGGTTCATGATCTAGATCAACCCACTTACGCGAGGCTTTCAACTTGTACTGTAGCTATGCATTTTACAACTTCCTCCCCTTTCCACATAAGATTGCGGTCGATATGCAAGTAAAAGCCCATTTTAAGTATAAACACTATTTAAGTTAGCATCCTTTAGTTTGAGGAAGTTTCCTCCTGAAAAAACATGAGTAAAACGGCATATTTCATGCTGCACTATGGTTCTCCTTACTTTGGGAACATGCCACTGAAGTAACTTTTATACACAGATATATGAAGAGCAACTTGTTTTGAAGAATTAACAAGGAAAATGATATCACAATTTTTGTTAGTATATGCCACTGAAATCAAAACAATACCTTTAAAGTGGTTCTTCCTGATATGGAAATTCCTCCAAAAAAAAATACCTGAATGTAACAGTTTACAAACTTAAGCCCTGCTGGTGTTTCCATGTCAGTTTCATAACCTTTCTGTTTTGCTCAAAGACTACACTTACTGATACAAAAGTTACCACATGTAACACAAGAGAGGGTGCAACCCTCTAATCTAATCTATCCTCTTTTTTATTTTTTAAATATGCATCATCAGTCAATCTTCCAAAAAAGATAAAAAAAAAAAGCCATCCCCCAAACCCCCCTAAACAAAAAGACACAGCTAATTTCTGTTTAGATAATCCTACCCCTCTTCAGTACTACTTACAGAACTTCTGCTTCCACTTCGCTTACCTGTAACGCTACCATAGTTACTTATTCACGCAGCTTACCACTTCAAACAGGTTTACCAGCTTTTATATCATCGTATCAAGTTTGTATTAACATACTGATTCTTCCTAGACACTTACGAGCCACTGATTAAAGTTTAGCGTTTTAGATGGATTCTTAGCCTTCAGCCATCTCATGTGCTCCAATCTTAACTGAAGTGCTACACCTCTATTGTGCCTTCTCTTCCTTTGTTACTCGAGCGCTGACATTTAAAACTACAGGAAAATTTCACGGCGTTTATGAAATAAATTCCTGCTTTTTTTTAAGCACGCCGTTCTAATTTCCATCCGAACACTAAATTCAATGCTTTCCATTTATGGACTTGTTAGTTTGGCTAATTGTCCAAGGAATAAATTCAGAGAGGCATTCTTTGCCCGATTAACCATAAACTCGCACAGATTAAAAAAAAAAAAAAAAGAACAAAACAAACAAAAAAACGGAAAAGGAGCTTTCTTTCAGACGAGGAAGCGGAAGAGCTGGCAGGTTGAGCTGACATTTACAGATAAGGGCACAGCAGCGAAGCTCCCGGGCGGTACCCGAGCCCGCAGCTGACAGGCAGGGCAGTGTGACCACGCAGCCCCCGAGCCCCCAGGACTTTATTGACTTATTCCCCCCGGCAGTGACAAACCCCCCGCGCCGTGTCGGGCGGCGGGCCCGCTTTCTCCTCCTGCCGGGCTCCGAGCTCGAGGCCTGCGCGGCGGCGGCGGGGCCCCGGGCTCGGGGCTGCCCGGCGGGAGGCGGCCCCCTGCGGCCGGGGGGCGCTGCGGGCCGTGCCGGGCCGTGCCGAGCCGAGCCGTGCCGGAGGGCCGGAGCAGCGGCGGGCAGACAAAAGCGGGTCGCGGCCGGCAGCGGGGTGGGGCCGTGACCGGGCGGCGGCGCCTCCGCTCCCGGGGGAGAGCGGCGGGAAGAGGCCCGGGGTGGGCGCGGGCTGCCCCCGCCTCCTTCCCTTCGCCTCCTTCCCCCCGGCCGGCTCCGGTCCCCCCTCCCCCGCCCCCAACCCCGGCGGCTTTACCTGGAGCTCGGTGAAGAGGATCTCCCTCTCGGCCGCGTTGGACGCCATCGCGCTGGGGTTTGAAGTCCGCACCTGGCCGCTGCCGCCGCCGGCGGGGAGGGGAGCGAGGGAGGCGGGCCCGGGGCCGGCGCTAAGGGCGCATCGGGGGCGGGGGGAGCGCCCCGCGCTCAGGCAGCCAGGCGGGGGGGCGCGGGAGGGGCCGCCGCCGCCCCCTCAGCGCTCATGGGGGGCGCGCCGAGGCGCTGCGCTGCCCGCCGGGCCGCCCTGCGCTCCCCCGCCCTGCCGCGGCGCTCGGCCCTGGCGGCGCTCGGCCGCGGCGGCTGCTGCTGGGACCGGGGCTGGGGCCGGGGCCGGGGCCGGGGCCGGGGCCGGGACTGCTGCGGCTGCTGCTGCTGCTCCTGCGGCCGCCGCCGATGTCGCACCATTTGGCTGTCACCCTGTCGCAAAAGCGCCGCTGCTTTGCGGCTCCCGGAGCACGTGATGGTGGGGAGGGGAGGGGAGGAGGAGGGGGGGGGAGGAAAGGGCTCCCTGGAGGCGGCTGGAAGCGCGCACCGCCCCCCCCCCCCATCCCGAGCAGGATGAGCGGTGCTAGTGGGCGGCGGCCGCTGAGGGGGGGCGCCTCAGCCGCTCCGTGCCCTGCTTTCAGCCCCCTCAGCGCCCTCAGCCCCCTCAGCGCCCTCAGCCCCCTCAGCGCCCTCAGCGCCCTCAGCCCCCTCAGCGCCCGCCCCGTTCGCGAAGCTCCGTGTCCCGCCGTTCCCCCCCATGCTGTGGGGATTCGTGTTGGGGTGTGCGTGTGGCAGATCCCCGGGGGTCAGGGGAAGCCCCCCCCCCCCCAGCCGCTTTTAGCCCAGGCAGCTAGCTCGGGAAGGACGGGGCTCGCTCGCCTCAAACGCCCCGAGTGAGGGCAGCCCCCTGCCGCCCCCGGGAGCTGCAGCGGTGGCCCAGGAGGTCGCGGTGAGTGAGGGGCTGGCAGGGCGGTGCTCGGTAGCTGAAAGGGCTGAGCGGCGCTGGGGGGTGCCTGGGGGGCTTGGGGGGCCGGGGAGCCTCAGAGCTTCAAAGTGAGCGCCTGTGAGGAAATGGTGTCTCTTCCCCCCCCCCGCCCCCGGCGGCATGTGGCACCAGCATTTACTCGCAGTTTCCTGCCCTTGTGTTTTTTCACCTGCCCATAAGCACATGCTTTCTGCTGCCTGGTCCATACACACCCGCACGTTCCCATTCCACCGTAATTTCCGATGTCACATTTGGCTAATTGAGCTCATCCAGGAGGCTACGTGGAAGCAATTAAAACTGTTTTTGCCTGTGCAGATCCTGCCAGGCTCACGCAAGCTGAGACATTTTTGATAGATACATCTTCGTGCAAGCATTGATATTTGCTCCATTTGTCTTAGTGCATCTCTGCATTGCTATGGCCTAATCATAGCCTCTGTGCTCTAGAACTGCAGGTTAAATTTTGGAGTTTCTTTTTTTTTTCTTTTTTTTTTTGAAAAAAGCAAAGAAATAAACATTTTACATGTTCTTAGACTTCCATTGTTGAGCACCAAACAAACCCAACAATCTGAAGTACTGTCTATTGTGCGTTACAAAAGAAGCTTATGGACATATTCACAGAGTTAATTTCACATAAAAGAGATGTTAAGATAGCTGTACAATGACAATGCACATCTTTACACAAATGAGATTTTTTCCACTGACTTATGCATACGAAACTATGTTGATATAGTTCATAAGCTTGCACATATGCAAATTTGCATATAGGCTTAGTTCGCTTGAAGCCAGCGGCTTTAATTTCTGTTTTGAGTGGCCAGACAATTATAGGCTAAGAAGAAAAGGGGAAGGAAAGAGGAAAACTTTACCTGCCAGTTGTCTAACAGTCACTGTTTTACAAAGAATATTGAAAGTTCATAAATCACGGGTAACAGTTTTAAGGCAAGGTTTTAATTATTGTTTGCTGTCACAGTGGTACGTGACAGCAACCAGTGAGGAAAGCACACTAGATATCATGGATGAAGATGCACCATCCCAGGCTAAATTGTAGATGATATCTGGAACTGTCTTAGCAGCTGGATAAAATTGTTGAGGTGTACGCCTTCTGTGGTGAATAAAAGTGCTTCAAGTGCACTTTGGGCTCTTCAGTGATTTTTACCTAATGTGCTATTTTAAAGTACTGAAAGAATTCTAACTTGGAAGGTCATGGGGGGGTCTCTTTTCTGAGTCTGTGGGCATCATGTGAACATCTTTATGTAATCAAGAGCCCCAAGGTACATAACTCATTTCTCGGGTATAAAGAAGAGTTTCAGAGATTGTTCACGTGACTCAATTGTGAAAAAGTGGGGGAGTCCTTCTGTGTGGGGGAGTCCTACTTATACTGCCTTCACCAGACATTCTGGCTCAATTTTTACTGTGGACAGAGTTTCAGATTATCCAGTAAAATCTATGCTAGCACAGTTTTGCTGTAATTTATATGAAGTGGTCTTAGTTTGGCAGACAGAAGTCAAGAGGCGTGAATTGGCTTTACTTGGGGAGCATGGTGCAGATTGGGGCACATTGTTGGACAAGGTGGGGGAGGCAAGACAAGATATTTATACAATAATTTATCATTTTGAACATGCTGGAGTGATGCTAAATTGTATTTAAGTTAACTTGAACCATTTTTGAGAACAGATGTTTAAGGGTATATAGAAGTAATCAGAAATGACCGAACTACTGTGATTTAATGACTTCATACGCTTGTCAGAATGTACATGTTCCATTGCTGCAGCTCATCTACTAGAATGCTCCTATTGCAGAGGAGGAGTCAATGTGCCGGCGTGTATGGTTTACAAGTTGTGTTCAGAGGCAAACGCAGGTAGTGCCCCAAAGAAAACTTGTAGCTGTATAAGCAGGTGTCAACAGAGTTAGCAAAGCTCTGAGATTCTGTCTAAAACAGGCAGCTGATTTAGTTCATGCTCGGCTTAGTCTGCCAATTGGGTGTAGACTAGACATACTGTGATCCCTGCCAAGACAGGGCCTATAAGCTTTCTCGTTTTCCCAAAGTGCTAGATTCTTTGTTAAAAGTGTGTTGGTGCAGGAATCAAAAGAGGAACCAGTTTGAAAAAGCAACATTATCCTTTCTAAATATCTGATAATTAAATCATTCTTCTTACAGATTTTGGAAAATACAAGGCAGTGCTGAACAACTGTAGCTCTACGTTTAAGTACTGTGACAGTGAAATACCGAGCAAGAGAGAACATTCCAAGTGAGTCCCAAAATAGAAGGTAGTTAAGTATGTAAGTCCATGAATTTAGCATTATACGGAATCCTGAGTTCAGCCCTTGCCTTAAAATATCTGAATGCTTTTTCTTCAGCCCCTATTCTGTTAGTTCATCCCCTGTACTCAGTTAACATGCTAAAAAAGCAAAATAAATAAGAGGGATGTCAGTACCATTAGCTAATTTGCCTTTAATTATTTATTTTCTTGAGGTTGTATTATTAAGGCCTTTGTCCCAAAGAGATGGAAAAGTACTGTGACTTTTGGTGTTCTAGTTTGACAAAGCATGCCTTAGAATCCTTGCGCATATTACAGAACTAATTAGAAACGTATCAAAGATACTGTAAGCAAAATCGAGGGTATTTTTTTGATTAGGTCTAGCTAGTCCTATACATTATCTAAGGAAGAGCATGACTTCACTGAGTGATGCATACAGAAATTAGGATGGAAGGTTTGTGAAGAACAGCCAACAGGTGTAATAATGATGTTATGGTTACTGCCATCAAGACTCTACCAGGAAAGAAGTAAGTTTTCCTTTAAACTTCTGGTTAATCTGTCTTGTTTAAATTAGTGTTGTATTCTAGAGGGACAACCACGTATAGATGTGTTTGGGTCTGCATTAGATGAAACTCTTGGGAAGGAAGAAATTACATAGCATTCCACCTGCACTGTATTAGTAGGTGAGTGAGGGCACAGCACTTGTAGCCCAGCCCACTAATTTTTAGGCACAGAATAAGATCTAGAAATCAATGAACTTTTTGATGGGGGAGGGGCTGGGGGGAACATCAGTTAATTTTGTAAGTAATATTGATACCTGTTAAAGAAAATCATTTTCCTTCCCTCTGTTCACCGGTAAAGTGGGAATGCTAAAATTCACAGTACAAGTCTACTATAGGATAACATTTTCTCTTGAGTTCTTTTGCTTAAAAATAAAGAGTCATGTGTAAAATGTGATCCTGACGTTAGTTTTTTTTTTTTTTTTAAAAAAAAAGCTTTTCAATAGTGTTAGCATGTGTTCTCCCTGACTTGTAGACATGGTAGCATTACTCTTGTATTCCCATAGTTGGCCTTCTAGATTGGATCCTGTGAAGTTCTGGAGCTGTCAGATACTGGAAAAATTAGATGGGAGAATGTATACAACTTTGCCTTTTTCTTTATTTTTCTTTATTTTTTTAATAATCTCAGCCGGGAGATGTTTAAAGAATAGTATATCAATGAGGAATAGCATTTCTCACCTTCCTGTCTTGCTTCTCAGATCACTGTGGGGATAGGAGAATGCTTTGCTTCAAAGAGCTTCTAATAATAATCCCTGCATTAAATTTAGAGTGAAATGTGTCTAGGTTAGATTAAAATTTGTGATAAAAATTAATTTAATATCATAATCTTTTTTAGACCAGAGCTGGCTGGTGTTTAGTAACGAAAATGCCAAACGGTGAAGGGGAGGGGGGAGGTTCAGAGGTGTAATTTTATTGTGTTTAGCTTGAGATGTTGTTTCCTGTATTGAAAACTCACTTCTTCCACAGTATTTCTTAGAAGTTAATCTGAATGACAGGTGAGTAATTTCTTAAAGGGAATTCCAATATTTTTTGTTTTTAAAAAGCATGAGAACTCTGAGGCTGTTACTGACATACCTCTGGCAGTGAAGAGGACAAGATGACAACACGTCCTAAGCAGAAAACAAAAATCACTTTAAGTTTATTTAGCTCTTCTGGTGCATGCAAGTTTTGTGTTTTCTTACACTGTTGCTTTAATACTCTTTAAGTAGCTAATCTTACAACTTTTGAGTGAATTACTATGATGTAATTGTAGCTCTGCTACCAGTTGCTGCACACTTTATAGTTAAAAATTGTCTTTTGGATTTACATCCTATTACCCAGGGCTACATGTAGGCATATTATCACCCAGCAAAGCAGGCAGATGCCAGGAGGAGCGGAGTGCAACAGACCTTATCTTACTATCATTTATTAATTCTGGACCCTGGGAAGACTAGCAGTCAGTGAGAAAAGAGTGCTGGAGGGGAAGGAGGTTCATTCCTGTTCTTTTCCCTTCTCTGCTTATGAGGGGAACTGTGACTTACACCGGTTAATGTCTGTGGAGAGGAAGTGCCCCACCTGTGCAGAACCAGCTGTACGATCAGACCATATTTCTTTAAAGGAGATCAACTTGGATTATTTGAAGTAATAACAAAATGCTATGTGCCTTTACATTAAGGCTATGATCCTACAAGTGGATCATCGTGATGGATCTTTACACCTATGCTAAGTCCCAGTGATTCTAATTAAACTTGATGATAGGATCAAGCTTAACATACGCAGCGTTGTTTCTGCAATGAGCTCAGCACAGATGGGCTCTGTGCTTTCATGGAACCCAGTGAAGTGAATAGGGTCTGGTGCAGCATGAGCAACATTAAGGCCTTATTTTCCATGAATGCGGGTAAGAGGTCAGTTCAAGCAAGGTAACTACACCTTTACTTCACTTCTGTCAGCTACAAGGGTAGCTGATCTAAAATACCCTAGTTCATTACAAAATTAAGGCAAGGTGCATGCAAGAGTGATTCAACGTATGTTATGCTGTTATGAAGAAGACTGACGTACAGAAGAAACGTGGGTGATTGTTACCTAAAGTTGTTGTGAGGAGACATTAGAAGACTGGGGCTCTGGTGGTGATCAATGCATTTTCATGTGTGGCTTCAGGGTGTGCTGCTTTCCATAATTCTGTGATTCTAAAATCAAATTTTTACAAAAGGCTTTGCAAATATTAAAATGAACAAAAAACACCAGCAAATTAAAACGAACAAACTAAACATCAAGAGAGTTTGAGAGTCATGAGGTAGCTGAAGTCCCAGGCTGTGTTTGGAGGGAAGGGAAATGTATTGTAAGGGGAGAGAGTCAGGTAATGGATCCCCAGAGAAATCTCCGCTGAGCAGAGGATCTGTACTTGAAAATCTGCTGTGGGGATGTCTCTGTTGCATGCTTCTGAGCTGGGATTTGACCCGTCTTTGATGAGTCTTACTGCCAGCAGTGCTAACCTCTGCAGATCTGCTAGCAGCTCCCAGCAGAGTATGTAAGAGGCGGAAAGTTGTGTCCATTCTCCACTGCATGATGGTACTGACAGACCGGTCTCACTGTGTATTGTGGAAGTTGATGTGTGTGGCTCGTGAATTGTTGAGGTTGTCTTCAGCCAAGTTTGATTTGGTGCTCTGAAATGTAGAGCAAAAACTGAGAGAAGCAGACACTAAGTCCTTCGCTTGGAAAGAAGTACTGCTGCAGTGCCACATCTGGTGATGTAGTGGCCATACATCAAAGCTTTCTTTAGCTCTAATATGTTTGTGGGTATTATAAACAACCATGCCAAATGATCCTGAAACAGACTTCATCAGACACTCAGTCTTAGATGGTAATGATTTTTGGTCATGATTAACTTGATGGCTGTTTTTTCTCTCCGTGTCTTTATCTCTTCTCAGAGACAGTAGCCTGCATATGTAACTCTGTCAGGGATTGAAGTCCTAAGTAGTTATTAACTTGTTCTTAGTGTGCAACGTCTCTGAATTAAAAGGGTAGATCTATCTTCATCTAATGAACACTTAAAACAAGAGAGTTACCAGGCAGGTTTATAGCTGGCTTTAATTGTGTTCTCCGTGCTCACCAAATAAAAGGTGCCTTACATTACAAGGTCCACAGTCCTTGCTCTGCTGGGATTGACATCCCCAAGAGAGAAGAGAGCTGGAGAATTTTCAGAGGAAAGGACGATTGCATCAAACTATATAAAGGGAAAGATGCATTTGAAAAAAATTGTCATGCTGATACCAGATACGTTTCTGCTTCCCTCCCACCCCATTCCCTCTTCTCCATCCTTCCCCTGCATCCCTCCAGTCTTTTATTCTCATGCTATGGCAAACAAACATACTCTCGTCTAATTTAGTGCAGCTTCAGATTGTTTTGATTCATGTTCTTCTGCTTTTGAACCCTATGGTTCAGAGAGTGGCTGCTACAGTGTGTTCCACACATACCCTTAATATGTTGTTGTTTAAGTATCAGTAAGGAAGTAAGAGTGTTATTATTTTTTACATTTTATTTTCCTTTTTGAGTGGAATAGTGATAATAGAGGTGAGGCAGGGATATTAATCACGCATTCTGCTTGCAATACCTTTTTAACTGGCGGTAACTGAAACTTTGACGTATCTTTGGTGTTTTCAAAGATATTATCTGTTGCACGGAGAAATTTGCAGGCATGTGGTGCCTGAAAATACACGCAGTGTAGAAGGGCTCAGATGAGATTTATATACTGCAGACTAGCTGCAAAGTTAATTGTGGAGTAGCTCTGACTGAAAAGTGGTTAGGTATCTGAAAGAGAAACAATTAAGTTCTTGTGCTTCTCATGATTTACTTAGATACACAGAAGTTAGTGTTTTTTTTAAAGTGTAATTCATTTTCCTATAAACACTTGATGTTATGATTTAGTCTTTTTATGTTATAGAGCAAATACTGGATATCTAAAGGACTAAGCTGAATTCATTTCAGTTAAGTAGCTTTGAAATATCTTGAAATGCATTCACTGAAATCCCACACGGTATGGCCTCGGATTTGAACCATTTATTGTAATCACATAACAAAATATATCAATAGAAATATAAAACACTTTAAAGTTGCTTTGCTATCTAGCAGGTAGTGTGCAGTCAGTAAACTTGGTAGTAGTCTCATTTCCTGTTCAAAGAAGAAACTACTGAAGAACGTGTGGAAAAATGTTTTGGAGCCTTGATCCGTTTTCTGTATCTATACTGTCAAGGAGCAGAGGTGAACGCTGAGGTGGCGTTAATGGAGGAGAAGGCTGAAATATACTAGGTTGGTATTTGAAATGTGATAACCTGGATTTT
Organism: Anser brachyrhynchus; assembly: GCF_964034855.1. NCBI lineage: Eukaryota > Metazoa > Chordata > Aves > Anseriformes > Anatidae > Anser > Anser brachyrhynchus. The sequence goes on along the minus strand of NC_137702.1, from coordinate 16,420,476 downwards.
CTTTACATTCAGTGACCTCTTTGCTTGCTGCAATGCTGATGTTAGTTTTAATGAAGGCAGCTCTTACACAAGCGTTAGAAATGTCTGTAGCTAGTGGAATGCCTTATTCAGTGTGCTCTCATTCTTTCCTTGGCTTGTTTCTTGCTTTCTTTTTTTTTCTGTCCCTTCCCTTTCCCCCCCTCCTTACTGGAAATAGTGCAGTGATGGAACAAAGCATGAAAATGAAGTGTAATAATCTAAAAATAAAATAATAGGGCTTACCTTCCCTCTGTCCTATATTCCTTCTCTCCATCCCGAGATCCATCTAGTAGGCCAATCTTCAGCTACAGTGTCCTTAAAGACTATTTGATTGAGGTAGGAGAATTTAGCTTAATTGGAGCTGAGAGTAATGTGGTCATAATAATGATGGAGATGACGGGACCATATCAATTATATGTCCTCAGTATCTTTGGAACCATGACCGAATACTGTGTGACAGAAGTATATAATTAGGAGTTGCATAAGCAGCCTGATGTTTGTTCTTTTATTAATCATGAAAGATAATAGTGACAATTATTAGAAGAAAGCAACATGTCTAGACATTAAAAGCATGTATTTTCACCATGGACCTGAACCCAACAGCTAATACAGTGCCTATTTACACCTGCCGTGAAGGTAGAAGTTCATTTAACATTAGAAAAGTGCAATAACGGGCACAGTAATAAAGCTGTGCATTGTATTCTGAGGAGGCATGCAGACTTTAGATACAGCAGACAATATATTATAACTTGTTTTCATAGCATTCAGGTTATCAAAACTTACTTTGAATATCTGAATATTTAGTAAGTATAATCAACAGAATTCATTTAAAAGAAAAAGGTGAAACTGAGGTCAGTAGGGGGTTTGCCATTCATGGGCTGCCCTTAACTGTTTATTGCTTCCCCTTTTCCCAGCAAATCCTGTATTTAAGAAGGATTGTAAGGCCTATGTAATCATTGAGGATTTACTTCCTTTGGTGCCTCAGAACTGCACTCGGCAACAACATTGCTGTTTACATTTTTTTTTTTTAAACATACATATCACCTTTATAAGGTGCAGATTGATGTTACCAGGAAGTATTTTCGGGTGCCAACAACTGTAAATTGTTGCTTGATATTTGAAATTTAGATAGACATAAGTTCAACTCTGGTCTTATGCTGACAGAAGGCACAGGCAGTTCTGCAGGGATCCTAGATAGGACTGATATATACTGAAATTCCGGCTAATGAGGTCAAGAGTGTTTTTTTGTTTGTTTGTTTGCTTGTTTTTGCATGTGCTGGTACAAAATCTTCTTAATCCTCAGTTCTGTTTTAAGATATAGAAGAACTCTAAATATTTAATAGTGTGAAGGCTAAGACACCACTTCCTCTGGTGTCAGTGGTGAATGGACAGCATAATACTCTAAGAAATTTGCTTCATATTTCTTAATGCTTAATGTTCCTGAAGATTACGTGGTGTAGATTGCTAGACAACTGGGATTAATAGTTTAATTAAAGTGCTTGAGAATTTGAGTTTACTTCACATTGTTACCAGTGTTTGATGTAATACAGGTAAAATACTGAAACGTTTGTGTGTTCATATGCAGCTTTCTTACTTGCATCACCTGCAAGGACGCAGTATTTCTAAGTGTCCTTAGCACAAAAAGGAAAAAAAATACATTTGTTAATGGCAAAGGTGTGAAAGGATAGGAACTTAGAGGATTTTCTGTAGAAATGGAAATTTTAATATTAAATTGCTCCATCTAGTGGCAAACTGCTGAAGCTAATTTTTCTTCAGTGATTATTATTCCTTAGCGATTATTATTCCTTTTAAGAATTTCAGATGAAGTTCTTCTGCTTTTCTCTGGGAAGTCCTCTGCCAAGGGAACCTCACATGTGACAAGGTACAAACCTTGTTTTTTTTCTTCCAGTTAGTTCTACAGAATTTTCCTGTTTACTTCAATGGAAGCAAGCCTTATGTGCTCAAGTGTCTGAAGTTCTTTTGAGAACTTTGTCTTAGTACTTTTGGTTTGAGCTCTTCTTGGGGCTGGGAGGGCAAAGTGGGAAGCTGGATTGCATAAATAATGAATACAATAAAGCTGAAGTCTCTGATTTTTTGACAAAGAATTAAAGTACACAATGAATCTTGTACTGAGTACAGTGTGCTGAGATACGTCTTGCATTCTAACATGAAATAAGTTTCTGTTGCAGATTGTTTCATTTGAAACTTAACTGGTATTGATATTGCATTTTTCATAATAATAACGAGCTAATTGAATTGTTTGTTAATGTCAGTATACTTTGTAAGCAATTGGAATTCTTTTGCCAATCAAGGAGAAAACCCCTGTGTTTCCTAGTCATAGGAAAATGGGAGAAAATTCAAAAGGAAAATGTCCAAGGAAAGGTTCTCTGATGCCTTCTTCCTTTGCAAGCCTTGAAAAAACACATTCTGACAAAACTGAAGGGAGCTCTTGAGGAGGCTTGTGTATTTCCCTCAGCCCACTGCTGTGATCCCTTGTGCAGCTGGCTTTAGAGAGAACTCATGCACTTAAGAATGCAAGATCATTGAACAATGAATCAGTTTCAGGGTGGTTGCATGGTATTGTTTTTGTGTTTCTGAACAGAGCACAAAACTGTGCAGCAAGCAGCTGAAGTCCTGCTGAGAAGCAAAAATATTTAAAAACAAAAAGGAAGAAAATGGAAAAGTACTAACATAGTTTAAAAACAAAAATGGCAAGTCTTAGATTAAATATATATATATATATCTGTGCTTGAGAATATAACAGATGCACTGAACTTGCTGGCACCCTATGCTTTACTTTTCTCATTCATTTTTCAGTTTTGGTTAATCTGCTACATAAATAATGTATACACCTTTAATTTCCTGGTAGATTAATTCTTACTTCTCATCCAAGTCTGAATACTCCTTTTAGATTAAGAAACTGTTCTCAACACTAGAAGAGTTGCAATTTATTCCAAGACTGTTCCATTATTCAAGTGAATAATGGAACATAAACTTTGTAGTGCACTTTCCCAGACTTCCTCTCCCCAATTAGTTTGGTCACTTAAAATTGCAGATCACTGTTCCTATCTTCCTTTCCCAGGCAAATGAACCCATTAAATATCACAATTGCATAACTTCCCTACATGCTAACTAAAGTTTCCTTGCAACATTCATTTTAACCTCAGCTGTATACTTTTGGCTGAACTTGAGTCTTTGAAATACAAGGCAACATGTCTTGATAATAGTACATGAGCAAGTAATTAACATTGCTGTGAATTGGAATGGCACTTTTCATCTTCTGTGTTTCGTACATAGCTGAGGTCTCGGGCAATAAAGCCAATTAGGTGCACCCCATCTCTCCCTTTTTCTAATGACTGATGGATTTGGGGGTACTCTTTCTGAAGTGTAATTCCTGCAGGTACTCTGTATCAGGGTTGCTGAGAATGAGTTACTTCCCTGGTGCTGGAATCTACAATAGTACTGATAGAAAACCAAACAAAGCTTTGGCCTTTGTTCCTCCTTCTGTTGGACTGGAGAAACAGACATAGCAGTAGTTCAATGATTTTATTTTTTTTTAACCTGGTGGTTTTCAAGGTTCAGGGGAGACGGTTTGGTATTAAAGGGCTTTCATATGTAAGAAAAGAAAGTGTGCTGTTTGAATACTTAAATTGTTTGAAATACTTTGAAATCCACAAATCAAAGACAGTTTAGTCTGGAGTATTGACTTTTATCCAGTTTATTACATGAAATTGTTTGATCCCTTTACATTAATCTTACAGGAATTTGATAAGTATTGCTAATTCAGGTATGTATGCTGTCCACTGAAAATCATTTGATATACAGAATTGCATGTTTTTAGTGTCTTTGAACAACGTTTGCATTGGGAAATGACAGTAGTATAGGACTCATCTTCTCTTCCAAGTAGTTGGAAACAAATTGATGCCTTGTTGTACTTTTTAAGATGTGAGGAGTTTCTTGCCCTGATTGCTTTGGCAATTTTGAAAGAAGGGTTTTGCGTTAATACTCTCTAGCCATAGATTATGCCATTGTGTCAGCATAACATTTGAAAATGGTTGTGTATTACCCATCTTGAATCTGTTATCAAGATTCACTTGACAAAGTTTTGTCTTTGTATGCAAGAAACCCAGTTCTTACATTCTCAGAAGGGAATTGTTAGGCAATATTAGACGGTAGTGGTAGTAAATGCCTTATGGTTCAGCTAACCAATGCTGAAGTTTTCTGTGTTTTGCAGATGGCTCGTTTCCATGAAAGAATGTATCAAAGGTTTGGAAGCAGAACATCTGAATCAGAATAAAGCATTCTTACTCTTTAACAGGTGGAATCACATGGTATTGCACTGACATACCTATGCATCCCCATGTAGAAATTCCTAAATTTCTCAGTTCTGTCATAAAGATAACCAATAAAAAGGCTCAAGTACAGAGCAGAGAAGTGGCTCTTTACTTGGCTTTTGTCAAGACTTCTTTAATTTCTTGTGTTTCCATTGCTAATGTGAGCTTCCCACTGTTTCACTGAACAGTTTCACTGAACTGTTCATGGCATCCTGTTTTCTTTAGCAGAGTTGCATCACAACAGTTATTGTCAGACGTGGGTAGGAGGGTTACAATGTGCAAGCTGATTTGAAGTAGAAAAGAACAAGGGATTGCAATGGAGGCAAACATCTACTAATGTATTTCACACTGCTTTGCAGGCTTACTATTAGCTTTGTGTGCTAGAGTGTGGAGTTGGCCTGGACGTTTTGGATGGCTCCTTGTGGACTGTAGAGAAGTTTTTGAGTACCAATGTGTGTAGGGAAATTAGGTTTTCTAAGAAATGTTGTAATCCTTAAATGTGTATATATAATTCTTTTGAAACTTCAGCTGACTGATAGCTGTGGTGTGATTTTTACTTATTTATTTTGTGGAAGCTCTTTGAAAGAGGAAATTTGGTGAGCTAAGCATGATGATCATGGAAATACCTGGTTTGAAGAAGTGCTTTGAAGAAGCATCAATATCTGAATTAAGTCAATGAAGCGAATAAGCTCTATGAAATATCCAAACCTCTGGGAAAATCTACTGACCAACTTGCCTGAAAATAATATACTGTTTATGTTGTTACAAGTGTGTATGCGTACACACTAGAGAGGGAAAGATGGGTCTTACAAACAAGAAAAGTTTGTCATCAACGTAGACAGTGGAAGCTGCAACAGGAAGAAAGGACATGTTTCTGAAGCACACAGGCCCTCTTAATAGCACTTTTCTGGAAAAATTCTACACAGTGCCCCCAACATGCAGGAGATGGCATTTAACCTTTGATTGAAGGCCCCAAAAAAGCCTTAGTGAGAACCAGGGCAGAGAAATATGTACAGATACAGCTACATGTGTATCAGTATGTCTTCTGCAAACCAAAGTTAAAGTTTTGGAATGAAGGTATTTGAACAATCTGGGAGTCTGGAAGGCTGAAACAGCTGCATCATATGATCTTCTCTATCCGTTAAAAGGTCACTGACTTGAAATACATTACAAAAACGTGAAAAGGCAGTATAGCAGTCCAATACGGCTAAAGAAAACACACCTAATTTACTGAGAAGTAGAAATGCCTGTGACTTTCTAGTAATGGGATTGTTTCCTAAGGCTGCTGATTGTTTCCTAAGCTGATGCTTTTGCCAGGAAGAATAGAGAGATGATATTTAACTCATCTTTAGAAGAGACCTATTTCAAACTATGTGATACCGTGTTCATTTGCCATAAGACAATAAGCGCTTCTTTACATATCCTTCTGCACATAGGTCTGCATCATGAGTATCATGTGCACATTCACATTTATTCAGTCTGCTGTTTTTAGATCTGTTAGGCTTGCTTTCCATTTACAAACCTAATTCTGTGGCTCACCCACATCATAATCACCATGTAACTTCCCACCCTCGGAAGATAAGATATGCAATCCTATGACTATTTTCTTCTCTTCCATAAAAGAAATAACTTTGAAAAGGTCTCAAGGCATTGCTGTTTGTGGTAGTTATAAAAGAACACTCAGATCGTGATGCTTTCATAGTAGGGTCTACCACTCACATGAGGATAATGGAAAATGGTAATCTCTGAGGTCTCTAAAAACAGATGCTTTTCTAACTTAGTAAAAACTTGAAAACTTGGCAAAAATGAATGTGATTTAGTTTGCTGAAAACAAATTTGGAAAGGCTGAGAGGGGGAGCTAGGGAAATTACTAGTAGATCTGTTTAACCTATTCTAAGAACCAGAAGAATGTCTGCCTTCATTACTTATTTCAAGTGTCTTGGTCACTTGGAGAGCAACATTGTGATAAACAACAATCCAAGTAGCTCGGTTGAATCAGTCATATCATCTTGCATGGTTTCACTCTTTCATCAGATAGCTAATTAAGTGTTAAGGGGGATGTGGTGAGCTTGCATACTTCTGTAATTCGTGTTTCTTTTCTGTTTTTTAGAAAGTGTGGTAGGGAATCAGCTTTTCAGAAGGCTTTGACAACAGCGTGCAGGCAAAGGAGACAACTGTAGCACACATGGTGACTGTGGACTTGCCAGTGCAGAATCCTCTGTTTGAATTGAATAAATCATTTTTTTTTTTGGTCTGAGTATACAGAGATCAACTGAACATCATATATATATTAATTCTAATGTTTTTTCGAGGCCTGTCCCTGTGTATGCCCTATGTATGTGTGACTTAAAGGTGGTGCTACCATATGGCATTCTTCTGTGACCGGCCAATCACACAGAGTTCATTGTTTTATCCATTAAATCTTCTTTTAAGGTAGGGTTGCAGATAACTTTTTGTTTGTTTTTGAGATTCCTAGATATCTAAAAGCTGTAGAATATTGTATGCCAGAACATGGAATCCTATAAAAAAGAACTTCAGTCACAATACATCTTTTGATGCTTAGCATTAGAGAATTACTATCCTATAGCAAGTCAATTTTGCCCTAGTAAAATAGCCTGGATGTTCATCAGCTGAAGAAAGTTCATTAACACTGCATAAGTGAAGGTCAGTAGAATCAGGTTTGTATTTCTAGAAAGTGTCCTTTTGCAGAACAACTGAAGGAATGAGGTTAGTGGTTTTCTGTTTCACCTTGTGGACAGGGATTAAGGAGATAAGACTTTTCTCCTTACAGTGACTTCTCCCAAGAAAACTAATAGTCTTTACATTTAAAAAATGCTGAACTTCTGGAGGATCAATTAGAAATGTGTTTTCTGTTTTTGTTGTTTTTCTGCAGAGAACTTCAGTAAGCAAAGGAAACAAGTAAAAACACTTATACGGAGCTCTGCCCTCCGAGTCCTTGCAGGCGAGTTTTTGCTTCAAGCTAATACAGTGAATTTTGTAAAATAGAAAACTCTGCCATCTCTATTCTTTTTCCTGGGAAATTCCTCTCCTTACCTGGGAGGTCTTGCTGGTTGATTGCAGAAGGCTCATAGTCTTTGCATGGGCTGTAGGCTCTTAGCACTCTGCAGAGTGTCCTTTGCTTGTCACCCGCTATAGTACTTGGAACCTTTTTTTTTTTTTTTTTTTTAAATTATTAAAATTTTTAAATTTGTCCTGAGCAGGTTAATAACTCTCCAAATGAAGAAATAGTCTTCCCATTCCCATAGTTTTTTAAACCATTATTGTGAACACACACACACACACATGCATGCAGAATACCATTGTATTTTTCATACCTTTCTACTCTTAGCAGGAGGTCTGAGCCCTCAATTCTTCTTTTTATGTTGACTTACAAAAATGACACTAAATCCATGAACTAAGTGAAACAAACTTCCTTAATCAACTCACTAAAGCAGAAAGATAGATGGAACCTGCGTTTCAAAATTAGCTCCAGAGACAGTAGAAAGCACTCAGTGGACGCTTTTGTTAATTTAAAATATTGAGCTGGCAGTCTTGGCTACTCTTTCCCTCCATAGGATGGGGAATACAAGCTTTCTCACTCCTGTTTTAGCCACACATTGTATAACTGATGACTGAATACGTAGATGCAAGGATAAGGAGGTAGTTGAATTACTATGCTCATTTCATCATCTTTTTAACTATCAAGATTTCAGAAATGGTGCCAATTAGAATAAATTGTAACTGCAGTTTTGGCATTCATATGAATTAAATTTTGCAAATGAATTGGATTCTTTATAATCACTTTCTTACAATGGTTCTAATTCTGCTGGTTTTATTTGGGCAGAAGTCCTACTGAAATCCCCATAAGAAATCTAGGATCAGCGTTTAGTATTTGCCTCAGTTCAGTAATTGTTTTCTTTTATGTGACTTTTTAGAGCACTCTGACAAGGAGGGAATGAACAGCTTATCTTATCAAGATTTATAGTCAATAGCTTCTGTAGTCTTGTGAAGAAGATGTCTGGTGTGCAAATAGCAAGGTTAAAGTGATTGCGCATGAAGTAAATACAAACTTCAGCTAGTATTTCATCCTGAAAACTAGTCTGAACAATACTTAGATAACTTCACTAATGGAAGCCCTTTCATAATCTTGACCTATATACAATTTTGTCAAATCCAAGGTCAGATAGAATTTAAAAAAATAAATTTTATTTGAACTTCTGTAACCAAGATTTCACATTTCTGAACATTCTCTTTAATACAAAAACATTTTTTTTTGTTTTAAGTTTTATATAGGTCTCAGTGTTTGATCAGTAGTAATAAAAAAGAAAATACCTATTTGTTTAGGAAATGTCTTCCAAACCATTACAGCTGCAGACAAAAGGAGTTCATTTCAAAATGATTAATGTACTGTAAGTATCTGAAATTGCTTGGTCCTGTAACTTTGTTGCTTTCTCATCAGTCTGCAAAATCAAATGAAGCATCTCTGAAGATTCCTGATTGATGCTGTCAGCTTTGTACTGATATTACAGTGTATTTCAGGAGATGTTCAAAGTGGGGCAATAATTTTCAAGCATCCCATAGTAAAGTTTTTCTATCAGATTATACCAAGTCCATTGCCAAAGAGCTATGCATTTTTGTGTGTTTTGCGTTTGTGGGTGGGAGATTTCATATATGGATCTTTATAAGTATGCATGAGAGAATGATGTATTGGTGATATTGTCTACTTTTATCATGCCATGTCTAAGTGAATTTTTTCCCATAAACCATACTGCCTATTTCTCTTATTATCTATAAATTCAGATTAATTTATTTTCTTGGAAGCCATGTGTTACTTGGTTTCATTTCATAACGTATGTACAAATTTTCCAAATGTTGCTAAAGAATGCTTCAGGCCCAGATCCAGTAATTCATTGGTGGGAATGTTAAAAGTACAGGAAACTGTAACAAAGAAAAATACTTTCCTCCTAAAAATGGAACTTTGACAAGATAGTATTGTTAATTCCTATATTTATTTTTTCTCAGCTTGGTAAGAAAGCAGGAATTATCTTAAAATACCAAGTCTACAAAGTCATGTGTTGATATGGTTTGGCTAAAACAAGATCATGCACTTAAGCAGCGTGAAACTTTGTAAAAGTCTTACTGCTGATTTGGTTACTTTATGAAGGCATCCAGTGGACAAATAACTTAGTCAACAAGAAAATACAGCACGAGGAGCACAGCCTTTTGTATCCTTAGGCTGTCCATACAAGCTCTGCAGGAGATCTTGGGCTGTGATATAGGTGGAAATACGCAAGAACTCTCAAATTCTCTCAGGAACCCCCTCCAGTCCGCAGCAGAATGGCTGGCTGCTAGCCATGCTGTGACTGGCTGCTGGCCAGCTCCAGTACTCTGTGACCCCTTCTAACACAGCTTACGGAGCATGAAGGATGAGCTAATGGTGTTTCAAGCAGCATTAGTGAATCAAATTTAAAATGTGGATTCTCACCCGCAGTGGTGTGGGAAGATTCATGGCTTTAAGGAAAAGGAGCCAGGGAAGAGAAAACACCTCCTAGATTTAGACTACGTGTAGGGGAATAGAAGGTACTCTTTCTCTTCCTAAAACCCCCGTATGCAACATTGGTGGTTTATTTTCTTGCCACAATGGAAAAAATTGTTAGCATAGTGTATTGCCATGTTTTGTGTAGGATATCTTGTATGTGCGCTCTGAAAACTGCCTGAAATATCATTATCTGTGTTCTTCTGTCTTATCCTTCCTCTAAAATACAATGGAATATCCTGATTTAGGAAAGAAAAAAAAATCAGAAAAAACACTTCACTTTCATGTTGCCATTTAATTTCCATTGACTTTAATAAGGTTAAAATAGGTTTGTAAATTCTAATAAATGTAAGTATTCTCACTTAGTGCTCAGGTTATTTCAAAATACTAATTCTGAAAGTGTAATGCTGATTTGCTAAACGTATTTTGTAAAATGTATTTTGCCATCTCTTGAGATCAAAACAATTTTGTCTTGAAAATCCAAAAGTGGAGCACAAACACAGTGAAAGTAGTCTCAGGATCATTGTGATGGAGCTAGGGAAAGTTCATTAAATAAGGCCCCCTAACAATAGTCATTTGCCAAAATTATTTATTTTAAGTAGCTGAACCAGTAACAGAAGTGAATATTCTTTTACAGTATAAGGTGGCTAAATTGTGTTCCACTTGGTCTCCATTTTCTTGCTTATTGCTGCAGTCAAATAGGCAAAGCAGTAGCATAATCAAATCTTTATTGTATTGGTGTAATTTGCATGTATTCTTTATTGTTTCAGAACCATCACAAATAGTTATGAAATGAATAACACTCATTTTCATGCTGGATGGATGATTAAAGATTTCTCCATGATATTTTGGGGTTTCTGTGATAAGGAAATTTCCAAAGCCACTCTTTAGTTTTGTCTGTTATGTAGCAAAGTATATTTTCCTTTTCTTTTTTCTTTTTTTTTTTTAACTCCAGTATGTGCAGACTGATTCTTTATTGCCTAGGTGACTGTACGAAACACAACCCCTTAAAAGGCTTTTGTACCACAAAAGCTGTCAATAAGGCTGTATCCTAAACACCTTCATTCCTATGAGCGTTACATGCACAAAATTATAATTACTTTTTATGAGCAGTGCCATTGTTTTCAACTTGACTACATTTACAGGGATGTACTCTGTTAGCTTGGCCCAGTGAGGCCTACTACAGCTTTGTTAATGTAAAAGGAAAAAACGTTTGCTGTATTCACTGCAAGTTCAACTGGGCTTACAGTAAGCACCGATTAAGTTCCACCATGCTGTTTGAAAACTCATTCTTCACTAAGAATGGCATAATCAGTAAAAATATATGTCTTGAGAGTTGGAAATGGTGATGCTTTGCTTAATAAGGTTGCTACTGGCAAGAAGACCTTGGATGGGTCTTAGTGTGATCCTATTCTGAAGCTTATCAAGAGCTGCTCCGCTGCCATGTGCTAATTGCAGATCAGTTTGCAGCTGTGTGAATGTGTTTTGTAATGCAGTACCCCCACAACTCCCTCAGGTACTCAGCTCCTTTCTTTGCATGGCTAGATGTTTGAAACCCAGCTAACAGCTTGTGAGAGTTCAGAAAAAGTCTGCCTTCGGTTACAGGTGCTGTTATCTTATGGATTATAACAACGATCAGTAATTTTCAGTGGTCAAGTGCTTGGAATTCTTCACTCAGTCTTCATTTATGGAAAATTATTGAGTTTAGCTAAGGTTGGTTTTATTATTATTATTATTATTATCATTATCATTATTATTATTTTCTCATATTGTTACTGTTTTTCTTCCATTGCCTAGTCAGAATGCATTTCTTTTTCTAGGATAAGTGAATTCACTTGGTCTAAATTGGTCTTCTTTTTTCTTTTTATTTAGGCGAGGAAATGATTTGCATGGCATTGTATCACTTCCCTGTTACATTTTTGTTGTGCAAAGTGACATGCTGGGACTGTGCTTGTGTTTTGTAGCATTCGCCTTTGGTCAGCACTGTGTCAATGCAAAACGTTAAAAACAATAACATGCTTACTGGCTTTGGGAAAGGGTAAAGGCTGGAAGCTTGGCTGTACATCTCTTACTTATAAAGTTATAACAGTAGTCTCAAACACAGTTTGTATTAGCACCTCTATCAGCAGAGATCCACCTTCTCCCAGGAAGTACATCTTCCAGACTTCCTGAGTAATGAAATATCTCCCTGAAGATAACAACAAGTACTGCCTGTAGAGTCAGTGAGCTTTGCCACCTCCTTGTCCTTGCTGAAAAGCCCTGTGCTTCTGGCCCTTTAATTGGATGTGAGGAGTTCCTGCACTCAGACAGCAGGAGAGAGATTATGGCAGGGGCTAGTCAGTGTTATGAGAAACACATAATGAGCAATACAGCCTGCAGAATTCTGGAAAGGATAAAGGGGAGACACTTAAAGACAGGTTTTTTCAAAGCGGTCTCATTAGCCTGTGAACCAGGGTTAAAAGATAAGAGATTTCTTGATCATAGACTGGAGCCTGCTTCTTGTGTTTATTGGAAGTTTGTTTTTCTGAAGGTTAGAAAGTGTATTTTCAAGGAGCTTGATAGCTGTAGTAACCTGCCCTGTCTTGATTTTGTATCATTACTGCTTGCAGACTATGAATTAATTCTGAAATGGTAGTTACATAGGACAGTAGCTGAGAATACCTGAAGGTAACCGGAATTTTTAGTAAGTTTTGAGTCCAGAATCCTTACATAATTAATCCTCTGGAATCAAATTGTTTTCATCATTTGGGAGGTAGTGCTACCCGAACTAGGTACGGAAGCCTGTCTTTCCCAGAAGCTTTCCCCTCTCGACTTTTAAGATTAAATGCAAAGTTGGTAGGGACACAACTCCTGCGTAACAATTTATACTTTCCTTATTGAAAGTGTTTTGGAACAAGGTCTTTCATAAATTTTTACATTCTATATCCTTACAGATATAGAATATAATTTTGTGAAATTCCCTCATTAATTGGAAAAGGCTTTTGTTCCACAAAAGAGGAAGTGTGGGGGTATGCAAGGGTGGGCGGGAAGGGTGCACAATAGCTCCTACCGCAGCACAGACTATGCAGGAACAGAGCTATCAGCAAAGTGGAAAATAGGAATCAGCTTTGTTTCTAAGGAAAACAACTCCCAGGAGGAAGCAAAAGTCCATATGTAACGCCATAACTGCTGATGTGCTGTTCAGCTTTGCTTCCCACAGCACAATGAAAGTTCAGTGTATTTTGTTTCTTAAAGTGGCACCCATGAAATTATAGAAATTATGATATATAAAGTTTAATACAGGACGTCTTCAAATATAATGAGTCCCATGCTGCAGTGTGTCTTCTCCCATGTTGCTCTTCCTTCGTCTGCAGAGGGGTAGACAGCAGCATATAAATAAAATCTCTTATTATGTGGAATGAAGAAGTATCATAGCATAGAAGTATCATAGAAGTATCTTAACCAGACCTCCAGCTCAACGCAGTCAGCTAAACCTATGACGTTCCAGAGAGAGAATTATCAGCACTGAAGAGTTTACAGTTTCTGTAGGCAAATTTCAATGTTTAACCAGCTTTACCTCAATGCCTCATTACCCTTATCTAACCCACGCTGATAGACTTGTGTTTGTCTTGCTTGTTGATTGTCCATGGTATACGTGCTTAGGAAGGGTCCAACACTTTGAACCCTGGGTCCTTTCAGCCAGTTAAAAGGTGTCGATGCACTCATCTTATCTCCATTAAAGAGGCAGGAATAAATGTTCTATTCTTGCAGAGCCTGCTGAGTGTGATGAAACTGTCTCTGACTTCCTTCAACTGAGGAAACTTCAGGAGTGAGGTGGAGGTGCTGGCACCTGGGAGCTGCCTGTGACACATAGTCAGAGAAGCCAGGCATTAATCGCAAGCCCCTCAGTTGCCTCTCCCAGGAACTCTGTAATTGCGTAGAACGCACTGCAGGAAAGTGGTCACTGGAAACCTGGGGGCTGAGGGAGGGACTGCCGACTGCCTGCTTCTGCTTCTGTATCTGAGAACCAGCAGTGAGCTGGCTGGTTGGCCAGGTACTTCAGTGTTTTCAAATCAAAAGTCCTCAGGAAAGTCTGCTCCTATTGTATCTTGAGTGGCTTAAAAATCACTTAGTATCATGCACATGCCTTTTGATTTCTTTGCCTTTAGGGAGTGTTTGACTCAGGTTTTTAAACTGAACTTGACATTCTATAAAATGTGGAAAGAGACTTTATTTAACTGAAATGAAGCTTTTGCCACTGTAAATACCCTAAATGTAGTATCTTAAATTAAAATACTTGCATTGATAAATAGTTCAGGTTATAGTTATACTACTACTGTCACTTGTAACAACTAGGAAAGTAGAGGTAACAGGAGGTATGATCTCTGTCTGTTTTATGCTATTAGAAGTTTTGTGTACATGAAGTTATACTGGTAAAACTGTTGTTGCTGTAATCTGTTCTTTGGATTCTGGCTTTGTTGTATTGGTATAATGCACATCACTGGTTCATGCAAAATAGGAGTTTGGGGGTATCCCTGTACTGGTATGGCTACTGCATAAATGAATGGCAGGCACCTTTCTGTAGGAGATTCTAATACTTGTTTACTTGCATTGCTACAATTTAACAATGAAGTTTGAGGCCTTTTAATACAGGGTATTAGCACAGAATATTAGGGTTTTTCTGTTATAGTTCTCCTCAGGAGGTTTCTTTCACATCTGCTTGTACAGGGTAATGTCAAAAGTGCAGCCATGTAAAAAATGTCAGTTGAACGCCCCCTAGCTGAAATAATTTTCAGAACATCAATAAGGGAAAGGCTTCCAGGGTGTTCTAATATACAGCTAAGGTGAATCCCACATTTAGTGTTTCGTGTTCATTGGTTTTGACTCAGCCAAGCAGTTACTCTAAGGATGGACGTATTTGTGTTTTCATATACTGATCTTACAAGAAAATGATCTTACATTGAGGAAGCAATCTTGAGTAGGCTCTGCTATGGGAGTTTCTAAGATCATTGAAGAAGTGAAACTTAGCTAGAAAGCAGGTTATAGGATCCTTAAAATGGCCATACACTCTTTTCTTTGCAATGCTGACATCACTGCTTATGCATTATAGAATGATGTGCTCAAGGCTGGAGAAGTATTATCATGCTTAGATTAGCATGGTGGTTGTAAAAATCAAGCTAATGATGATTAGAGACTATTTTTGCTGACGTTATTGAGTGAGTTTTTGTTGTTTCAGTGCTTTCTGTACACGTGAGTGCGCATGAAAAGGTGGACTGCCATCACAAACTGTCTGTATATTATGTCCTCTCATTTCTCCAGGCAGAATTCAAAGAGCTAAGCAGGAGTAATTGATAATATACTACATAAAGTGCTGTCTTTTTGTTCATAACAAGCATTACAGAAGGTACATTGTAGAGTGTAGTAGTTCATTTGTAATCACATCTACATCACATTTCAATTGTTTAAAGTTTTATTTATAATAAGTACAGATCTATATTTACAAATACCAGCAAGACTAAAATGTTCTCTAAAATTTGATCTTTAAACTTACTTTTGAACAGTTTTTCCTGAAATGTGATCAGCACGTACTCTATTGATAGGACTACAAAGAAAAGCTACTACAATCATCATAAATTCCCTCCACTTTCGTAAAGGACTTTTTTTCAGTGTTAATTATTCTTTCTTCTAATTTAGGAAAGGAGAAAATTACATTTTCCTCTCCTCTGTCTTCATTTCTTTCACTGAATGTGAATCACACCAAAACAGATTGCTAAATCGTAAGGATTTAGTACTTTTTTCAGGTCTTCTACTTTTTGCTTCATACTTTAAAGTAGCCATCTAAGGCATACTATATGAAAATCACCAACAGGTACACTGATATCTGTATTTTTTGCATATATGAAGAAGTGCTGGCTGCAGATACACTATTTTCAGCTAAGAAACTTATTTGCTGCTAAAAAACTTGAGAGGATAATTAGTCTTGAAAAAATCAAGAAAAAGATTTTAGTTAGATGTTAGGTTACGTCTGTGAGGTATCCAAGGTTATCTAAGTCTTGCAAGTCTTGGATATGCCAAACTAGAATGATTATTATTATCAGACTTAAAGAATTACCTACCTACACCAAAATAAAACAATTAATCACACAAACTGTAAATTGCTGTATCAACATTTCTGAGCCATTATTAACTAGCACCAGTACCACCTACTAATTGGTTACTGAGTTCCAACTTTGATGCAATAGCTGTTGTGTGTCTAAGCAGCAAACCTTAATAAAGCAACAGAGGAAATTAAAGTTCAAACTCTCTTAGTTTATCACATGCTGCAGTCTTTTTTTTTTTTTTTAAGATTTCGCAGTCTTTTATTCTGCCATGTTTACCTAAATAGGTGTCTATAATCATGAAGATTCAGTGAGAGAAATGGATTCTACACTCAGATACCTAAAGTCATACCAGAGTTTGAGGAGTGCTCAGCAGTGAGTCAGGGTTTTGGCTTATCCCTGCAATTGGTACTTTTACAGCAAAGAGCTGCATTTGGATCTCAGTTCTTCCAAAGGTCTAGTTCTATGCTGCTCTGTAACAAAATACCAATATGATGTCCTTCTATTACAGGAAATACAGAATGCTTCTACCACAAGTGGATGGAATATTTAATACTAGTTAGTGACATTTCGTTGTCATTAGAGTATAATATACCAGAAGGAAGAGCTATTTGTTGCCTGTGCAATGTTGTACTAATTCATTCTCTATAGGTCCTCATTTATAATGGAAAATTACAGCCATGAAATTTACAGAAATCCTGTCAGGTTCCTCTTTTCTCTTTTATGCTACAGAATTTCTTAGTCTCAAGAAGCAGGAGCAATCTTTTCTTTCTCCCTGTTTTCAAATAAATGTTCCACAGTTGTAGGTGAAGGACTACAGGCATTGGAAAAACAGCATCACGTCTGGTAATGAAGTCATTACACTTTTAACCATGGTGAAAGTTTTTTGCTCTATACAGCCATGCATGCTTAATGCCGTGCTGGTTGCTCATTTTAAGAACAGTATTCACAGCTCTCTAAGCTCTGTGCTTTACTATCTGGCTTTTTACTTTGCACAAATATACATATATATAACAATATAGCTGACCTCAGGCTCTAAACAGGTTCATTAATATTTACTAACAATGCTGAGCCGTGTTGGTAGATGCACATTGTATGTGTGTGTGTGTTTTTGTTTTCTAAATACTTATGTGACTGAAAGAGGAGAAAGAACCAAGACCAAGAATTAGTTATTACGAGGAGTGCCAGCATGTTATTTTCTGAAAGGTCTCAGGAACTGGGGCACTTGTATTCTTTTGCAGAATATTTTGTGAAATGAGAGGATGGGGAAGAAAAATAAGGAAAAATTAGAAAAAGTTAAAGTCAAAACTCATGGTGTTTCACATTATTTTCCTGCAGAAAGCAAGAAAATTGGCTATTATTATTTACTGTTGACATAGTATACCAGGAGTCAACAGCTATTAAAATTTAATGCAAATCTAACTCAACTCTTCAAATGTGAACAGCGGTTGCATGGTGATACAAGGACAAGGTTAAATGTTATCTGTAGTACTTTGTGCTAGAGTATGTCCTCTTATGGAACCACTTAGTCTCAAATATGGGCTGAAGAGGAAAGGATGTGGCATGTCTCATGAAACACAATGAAATGAGAGTTTTGTGTGTGTAAAGTAGCTGCTCTTTGGCTATTATCTTGAACCAAACAGCAATACTGTGGTAACCACAGAGTTGTATTTCCACGGCACATCTTTTGGGTCTCCCCCTATTTGCAATGCTCTGTATTTCTAATAGGAAATAATGGAGAGAAGTTTCCATAGATTTGAAGAAAGTTACTTTTTTGACTGGGGAGCATGAACGGCTGATAGCATATCAATGTCAGGTAAGACCTTCACAGGCAAAGTTCAAGCTGTATGTGCATGCAACATCACTAAAGCTGGTGGAGGTGGTCCTATTTGTATGGTGCATGTAGTTGTATGAGATTTTACTGCTCCTGGAGCTCTGTTCTGTTCCTTGTGCTGTAGATACCACCCAAGAGACTGAGGTACCAGAACAAGATATGTGAGTTTGTGTATCTACTTACCTAGTGTCCATCCTGATGGATCAAGGCAAACACAGCTTCATTGTTGGTGAAATTAAAACGTCAGATTGGAGTGTGGGGGAGATGTGGATTTTTACCTTTCTGCTGTCCCTGCTTAAGGAGATAACCTTTGGTGGAGATAGGTTAAGGTCTGATTAAGGCCAGCAGCAGTAATTTGCTCTAATAATTTTGCCAAACGTTCTTTATGCAAGCTCTAAGTTTGAATTGTGCTTTTTCAGTATTAATGGATCTTCTACACATCTTTTCAAAATTAACAAGAGCAAATAATACTTTTACAATACTGTTATAACTCTTAAGAAACAAATCTTTAGGAACCCCCTGGATTTTAATAATTACTGGGTCTCCTGACCTTGGATTTTATATCTAAAACTTTTTGAAATTTGACTGTCTCTAGTTACCACTTTAAGTGAGAGGCAGATCATCATATCTTGTATATTTAGCAAGTCTAGTTTTTTGGAAGCTGCTTGGGATTTGACCTTATGTAAATGCTTTTTAAATTACTGAGAATCATTTCACAAATCTAATTAGCATGTGATAAAATCACTTCAACTCACCTCATTTGACACTAGCATTAAAGTAATCCTTGAAGTTTTATTTGTCTATTGTTATAGATTACTGGATTTCATTTTCATGTGAAGAGAGCTTCAAAAAGAGAATCATCCTAAACAGAAATTAAAATCCAGTGCATCATACTTGCAGTACATACCAGTATTTATCTTGGCCGGCAAATTGTCATGTGTCTTCTGAGTAAAAGTAAGCTGTGCTCTGAAGGGAGAGAGAAAAAAGATCTGTACTATGTTTGTAGGAGATGCTGTTTAATCAGCTAGACCAGTTAATAACTCTTGCTGCCTTTTTTTATTTGTCAAGGGCTCAATATTTTTTCAATATGAGGTCTGCTTCAGTGTTCTTTAAATGGCAGTTTATAATTAATGGTACTTGAGTGTATCTCTTATTTCAAAAATTCATACAACATTCTTGGTTACAATTTATACATGATTTCAAAGTATAATTAACGTTCAGCTTTACAAGATATATGCAAACAGATATGCAAATTTGGAAATAAATATGCAAACATATAAAATGTTGTTGAATTAAGTAGTCCTTAACATTTTTAATGAAATCAATATTTTATTCATATTTTGCACACAATTTTGAGTACTTAGTGATTTGATAGTTCTCAAACTTCTGTGGACCATGTCTGAAGATTAATTCTCCAATGGCTCATCTTGTCTTCAAGTCTCCTGAACCTCGTATTTTCCTAATGGAAAACAGGAACTAATCCAAACCCCTCTAAATTATTGAGATTCTTCTCAGTTATGCTGTTTGGGTATTTGAGATAGTAACTTTAGCACGTTACTGAAGCAGTTGAAAATAATCTTTATAAAGATTTTCATATTGAATCAAGTTAAAGATCTGTGTAGCCTAGTGTTCTAACAGTGGCCAAAAACACGAACAGCTAAAGAAAATTATGAAAATACACCTCAAATGCACCACCTGAATGTTTATGTAGCCTACAACCATTTGTGAGTCAAGAAATTTCAATGGCGATTTCTATGTAGTTATTCTCTGTGGGATTCTGTTACATATTTGCTGCCACTAATTCTCCATTCAGCCACAGGCCTCCATTTTCCTAATTTAATCTCTTACTACTATGGCAATTTGTCTGCCTGCATGCCGCCATGTTGCCCTTACAGCAGATATCAGGAAGGTTAGGCACGACTGGTGCCCGTGTGGGTGAGAAGCAAGGAGTAAGAGCCAGACAAGCAGTGGTAGTGTCTCTGCAACAGCCTGGCTGTGAGCCCCTGGCAAGCAACAAACCTCCGTAGGTAGCAAAACAACTCAGCCCTGGGGGGGCCTTTTTCCTTTACAGGGTGGAGAGTTTCCAGTTATATGACTTCTGACTTCCATTTGGTGCTGATTCACGGTTCTGGCCAGTTCTGATGTTTCCCTACACAGAGCTTTTACTCCGCTCATCTGCTTTCACCTTCCATTTCATTGAGGAAATGAAATCTATTCTGCAGTTGTAGATGTGTGGGTGGAGACAGAGCCTTCCTCCTGTTACCTAAAGTCACAGACTTCTGGCCTTCACTGTCTTGGGAGTCTCCATTAGCCACCTGAATAAGCAAAGCCTCTGGCTGCCCCTCCTTTAAGGCTGTTAGGAGTTCAAGCTCTTTTCTCAGCAGGGTCTTTCTGAAGATCCTATTAGTCTTGTTTTCATCTTTCCTGTTGCTGCGCAGTCTGCTTCCCTCTTCTTGCAGCTTGTTTGCTTGGCTACACAACTCAACCAGAGCACGCCTCCTGCAGGTAAGGCCACTGCCTCCACCTGCCCCAGCCCCAGGGGGAGGCCCTAGGCTCTCTCTGCAGCCCCAGACCGGGGGAACAGCATCCTCCCTCAGGAGCCTGTCTGTGTGAAGAGCTCTGATGTGCTCTTATGGAAGCAACTACGTACCGTCCTACTCTGGGACAGTGATGGCTTTTGGAATGTTCAGTCTTCCCTCATCCTTGCCACCACCCCCAATCTTGTGACTCAGTGGCTTGACATTTTCTTTCTCTGGATGCAGGAGGCTTTTTTCACTGCTGGTAGCCCTTCCTTGTATAATCTTATCAGTAAATTTCCTATGTGATTACTGTCCCTGAATGCTTGCTATCCGTCAGCTTTGTTTGCCCACAAACTTGATCCCTACCAAGGAAATGTTATCTCAGAAGGCAATGCAGTTAAGATACCCAGGCAATCAAGGTATACAGATGTATGGAATTTTGTATTTAACTGATAAGAAAGAAAGGGATCCTGAGAGAAAATCAGGGTACTGGCTGTAGTTGCTAGTAAATGACTGGGTATTAGTACTGGGAGACTGATAGGTGCTTCACTGTTGTAACAGGTATACATGTTATGATAATGTAAAATGGATTGAGCTAGGAGGTCAAAAAATACTGGTCCTTCAAAACTTCAAACTATACTCTTTATAGTGTTATATAATGCAAGCTGAGGAGAGGCACAGAGAACTGTTGAAGGGTTTGGTGTCATAAAAGCCAAAGGCTGAGGCAGTAGGAAGTGTGTAGAGGTAGATTTCTGTTCTGTCTCTGTTGCCATCCAAAGTATGCTTTAGGGTTGTATATTTCTGAACTACTGAAAGAATATCACAGAACTTCTGCGTTGCAGAAAATAGTGGAATCTAAGAGTTTCTCCAGGCACTTAGCTAGCAAAGTCTTCTCCATCTAGATTCTGGTGTAAGACAGGGTGGCTTGAACAAGCATTGACTTAAATTGAAAGAATTTGAATATCTCAGCATACAAAGGCAAAGTGGATGAGTGTGATGCAGAAAATTGCGTTCGCATCACAATGTGCCATAGAAGGCACACCATACTTGACTGCAATCTCAGAATCGGAACCAATGTTAAGCTATTTACAGCACTTCAAGTAGTACAGATTCTGCAAGATGACTATCAGCCATAGAGTAAATGTGGTTGTATTCTTGGTTTGCAGGGTTACTAATCAAAATAGCATGTCTAGGCTTTAAGTCACTTAGGGTTACTACATAAACTTCTTACACATGTGAAGTGCTGTGCTGATTTCAATGTTGTTAATTATTTAGGATTTGCTCATGTTAGTAAAGTTTGTAGGATTGGTCCCTTATGTTTTTTTCAATAAAACCTAGAATATAATTCATTTAGTTTACATCAATGCACAAGTAATCAAAATTGTAATTATATCTCTAAAGAAACATCACTTAAAAATAGACATATGAATGCTGTTTTGATCATTGCAAACTGCTATTTGAAGTGCAGTGTTTTGGTTATGAGATGTAGAAAAATGTATCTGCCCTTGCAGGTGTGTAGTCAAAATGCCATTTCAGGGCAAATGGTGCAATAGTATTTTCTGAGATATATTTATTTATTACTACAGGTAGAGTGAGTGAAAACCATACAGCTGCTTTCCTGTACATCTGTGGTAGTTTCAACATTTTTAGCTTATTATTGACTGAAATGAAGACCTGCTGGGGACCTGCTGTACTTAGCAAAACAGTTTTCAGAGCTGTGCAACACCCTCTGCCTTCATGCCAAATAACCTTGGTCTTTAAAAAAGGCTGTGTGTATGCAGTCGCTCAGTTCCATATGCCTTTTATTCTCCCAGCATATTTCAGGGCTGGTTTCTTGCAATGTTTTATTTCTGTGGGCTGGATTTCATTTCAACTGATTACCCAGTCCCCTCTTCATTCTATTGTAATTATTTTTTGAATTGTCTCATTCTCCAATGGATTTATGACAATCTGAAAATTAACAACGGCCCCTTAATTGCACAGGGCTATGTGATTCACAGAGTTCTTATTTGACGGATATTTCTTTCCCCTCACTTCCAGCCAGGCAATCCTGTGTGCTTTTCAAACCAGTGTAGAGGTGGTAAAGTGTGTATACATTGAAACTTTTTCTTCCTGGCACTCCATCACTTGGAAAGCAATCTGAGGCTTTTCCATAGGCTGATGTATTGGCAGTAACTTATAAAACCCCCAAAATATGGAAACATGATTTTTGATTATGCTATAAATTGGGATTATTTCCTTCAGGCAGGCGGAAGGACATGCCAGCTGGACTTTATATTTTGGCTGTTAGAAAGCTTTAGGAGCCAAAATTATAATTAGCTCACTCATATTGAAATATGTTCTCTCTAGCTATAATATTTTTTTGCCAGCGCCTGATACAATTCCTGAAAGATGCATTTCCCCTCAGCACGGGAAATATGCATCATATTGTTGGTGTTAAGCAACCACCTGTGCAGTGGCTGTTGCAGTGCTTGCAGCAGGAGGCAGCACACCTGCTAACTGGCACCACACGCGTGCGTCTGTGCTGCAGGCGCTGCTGTAGAGGCCACGGACTGGCTCTTTGGCTGCTCAGTGCACTCACTGCAGGGGTGTACACTCTAGGCAAATGGGGTGTCAATTACTTAGAATTGCGGGAAATACTTCTAAACATGAGATTGGAAGAAAAGCGGGGCTAGTTCATCAGTAAAGCATCATTGCAAGGAAGTTGCTTGTATTTCAGGAGCCCCTAGTTTCATGTGTTGTAAAGTTGTGCTGAGGGTTTCAGTTGAGATCAGGGTGCCACCTACACGAAGTGACCGTTGCACACTGTAAGTGGGAGGTGGGAACGAAGGACTGGTAGGCACAGCTGAAAGAACCTTTATCTAAGGACTTTGGCAGGAAACATGGGCTACAGCACAGGATGCAAAAATCTGCCAGAGCGCCTCAGCTGAGTGCTTAACGGGGTGACTGAAGTCTCACTGGGGCAGTTGAGCAAGCCACTAAAGCCATCTGTGAGTATTTTCACTCACACCCCTCTGTCACACTTCTGATTTAGCATAGATGGACCCACCATGACAACTGATCCATGTTTCGAGGTAAGAATGAAGGAAACTGAGGCAGAGACAGGTAGTAACTCAGTCAGATTTCATAACAGGTCAGACACAGCAATGCAAACTGAATCCAGATTCTCCTACTTCACGAATCAGTGCCAGCCATCCAACAGTTTCATTAACTTGAGTTGAGAATGTAACTAACATTTTTTTTTCCACACTCTTTGGAGTATGTATTTGCAAGCTGGATGTTTCATTGTGTTAAAGGTGGTGAAATGGCTTTTTTAAATAGTTCTCAGATTCTGTGTTCAGATGGTTCCTTTTACATGTACTTGTTTTTTCTGTCTTTGTTGTGGCTGGTCACCAATTAATAGGGCAGTTTCTCGCAGTGAACCCAGTTCAGAATTCATTTGGGGATATTCATTTGATTAGTATGAAGATGACATGCTTGAATGTTCTGCATCCTTTCTTTTTTGTTTTCTTTTGTATAAAAGACTCTTTTCTGACTTCCTGTTCTACTACTTTCTCCCCAGAGGAGTATAAAACTTTATTGAGGAATATCATTTAATTTGGGTGAGAGACTGAGATAAGGTTCTAGAATTGGTGAAAAGTGAAGAGGGAATATTCAGAGTACAAGATGTTATGTCCATCTGAGAGCTGTGCACCATTCACAGCTGTGGATTTAATTAGCTAGCTCTTCCAGATGAAGGGGCCAGGCAAAGGCAGCCGCCCCTGTTGCCTTGGCACTGGCAAGGTATGTATTCACATTACAGCAGGGGGCTCCAGAGCAGCAGAGAGATTTCACTGAACAGCAGCCAGTCACCTCAGAGCACTGAAAGGCATTTTAAAAAGTATTGAATAGGTTCATTTTATTTATTGTTTCAACTTAAAAAATGACAATATGCCTCTGAATTATGTCTTTAAATGGACAGTCTCTTTTCAGTTTGAATGACTTAACTGATTTTGAAACTGATTACTTGCAGACATAAGAAACACGTACAGAATAACATTCTTGCAACTACAAATCGATCCGGGTATTTTGTTAGACAAAAAGGATAAGTTCCAAAACTAGAAGAAAGATCTAAAAATGAATGGACCACTTAACTTGAATTTTCAAGACAATTTGTTAGTGCTACTCTTTGAGGGTGATTCCAATATCCAGCAAGTTTTTTTTCCTGGTGATATGAGTTGAAGCATCTTTCTCTCATTACAATGCTCTTTGTTTTTCATCTGTTTTAAGAGTAGGAAGAAAAATGCTTATAATGCTTGAGTTGAAAACTTTCTTATTAATATTAGTAATATTCCGAGGGGCAGCTTAACACAGATGTGACTTAAGTAATAGGCCTCCTGTATCTTAGTTTTACTTAGACCCTTGAATTCATGCTAATCTTAGTTGCCATCTATTAATCTTCTTTCTTCATGTAAGAAGCATGAATACCTGGAGTGTGCTACTACCAGGTCTTACCAAATCACTAAGCAGAACAACATGTTTAGTACTAGCACTCCAGAAAGTAAGCATAGAGTTGCATTAGTTGAAAATGACTGTAATTTCCCTGCTGAACATTTAGGATTGTAGTATGGTTTGTAGCATCTATAAAATGTTTTCTCTTGATGGGCCATTTTCTGTGTTTTGAAATCAATGAAATATAAATGATGGGAAAGTGGTAACAAATATGAACAGGATAAAAACTTGAAACCTTTACCATTGGAAAAAGGGGGAATACTTAGGCTTTTATGTTTCATGTTTTTGAAAGTACTAGTAGCTAAAGTGTAAAACCTTAACTTTCCTGTAAGTTACACAGTTATGTACTTGCAAAGGTAGGATCGCCTCTTTCTCGCATGTGTAAGCTGGATGTGTACCATGAAAGCATTTGGTTTCCTCACTTTCTATTGGCTTAAGTTTTAATAACTTAACTAAACTTTTTTTGGAACTAGCTTTTAATTAAAATATATGATACCACAGTACTTCTCTTGGTTATTCATACTGTGGTAGGACCGCATGTAGCCAAAGTAATTCTGATTATGATTTCAAAAATCTCCAGTAAAGAAAAATGTGCTGGTAGCAAGTTACCTGTATATATATATATTATATTTTTTTTTTTTTTTGGATGTGTGGAGAAGCAGCAACTATGTCTGTTTGAGGGGAGGAAGAAAGTCTGCAGGTGCTTCAGACCTGATTCTAGTACCTTTGTTCAGTATAATAGTACCGGTAAGCACTGTTTTGCTATGTCCCTAGTGATTTGATACAGAACAGCAAGTGTAAGCAAAGATCAGTAATCTCTCCCCCTTCCTCCCTCCCCCCCAAAGCACAATGCTAGGTATTCGTCTTGTTTGATTCTTACCTTTTGCCTATATGTACATAAGCCAAGGTGTCCAAATCTTATACAAGAACAAAGAAACTTTTAATTCATTTGCAGCTATAG
Source organism: Anser brachyrhynchus (assembly GCF_964034855.1). Lineage (NCBI taxonomy): Eukaryota > Metazoa > Chordata > Aves > Anseriformes > Anatidae > Anser > Anser brachyrhynchus. The sequence goes on along the minus strand of NC_137702.1, from coordinate 16,394,706 downwards.
AAAATAGCTATTTTGCTGTTTGATCTGAAGTGTCTTGCTTTTAAATTTTTTTTTCTTTTCAAAATTTGTCTGTTTTGCTGTCATTGTCTAAGGCAATCTATAGCCCTGAGGCCACTCTGCTACCTGAGGATAATTCTACTGTAGCAGTTACATCTTTTTGATATGTGGACTTCTTTCTTGACAATAGGCTTCTCAATTACCTATTGTGGGCCCTGGGTCTCCCTGGGCCTCAAAAGCACATACTACTGTAATATTCCAGCCAGATCATCTGCAAACTCTGGCTGTTAGTGACCATGTCACAGAAGGTTTCAAATGCTTCCTTTAAATGTAGGTGGTTAACCATTATCAGCTATCTAAAACAATATTATATATGTACAGTCAAAAAGAAGCCAAAACTTTGTTTTTGTGCGAGAAAGTACTATAAAAGTGAAAACTGACACAATAAGGGTAAACTTAATGCCTGTACAGAAGGTTCTCTATATCATTTGATGGCTTTAATACAGAGAAGTGGCTGTGTGGAATAACAAACTGTAATTCCTCTGAACCTACCATTGAATGAAGAATCCTCAAAACCAAAAAAAAAAAAAGACCCATGAATAAATGAATAGGCAATGAGTTGTCAGCTGAAAAGAAGCAATGAAAAACTAGAAAGAGGGAGAAAAATGAAGAGGATTAGATGCCAAAAAACAAGGTGCCAAAAAAATCAGAATCTGTCAGACTGGTACAAGCAACGATCCCTAGTTCCTCATTAGTTCCATATACAGTGCACGTTGCCAGAGTACTCTGGTCCTAGATTAATTTACAAAGTATTTTGATAAACAGTTTGTTCTTCCCACAAGAAGTGCCAGTGGAGACAGGTAAGGGAGGAAGCGTGTACAGGAGAAGTCATGTAATAAAGGCACGATATACAACCAGGGGTTCTAAAAGTTTACTGGATCTCCTCTAATGCTATGTTGAAACAAACAATCATTATTCTTTCCATGTCTTCAATAGATGACCAAAGAACATTTCTCTAATTTTAGCAATTATTTATATGTGGTACTAATATTATAGAAACACTAAATGCACTTCATTTTTTTTTATATATTGGGGGTAAAGTATGCAATTATCCAGCTGTACTTACACCATTAGGGAGTTCTTTCTGGATCACAGGTAAGTCGGATAAATATTTTGGCTTTGAGTTTATGGTTACAGAGTCTGCGATCAGTTATTGGTGTTTGGCATGCAGCTGCCTGCTCCATCCATTTTTGTGCACTAACTCATTTCCTTGATGTAGGGATTTGGGGATGGGGAAATAATTTCATAAATTATAAGAAAAAAATCTTTCATCTACTTCATTCTGGATATCCATTGCATAAAAACTGTCAAAAACATATTGGTCCCTGCTACAGTTCCATTGATTACAGTGGAGTTAAATCAAAGATGAATGTCTGCTCAATTTAAATCTAATGATTGGTTAAAAAGTCGGGGGGAGAGCCCTATCTAAATCCAGTGCAGTTTTATCCTTGTGTCAGCATTTAATTCCATTTGCATATAAGCCTATTTCCCTTTTCTAAATTTAATTTGTTAGAGCTTGGCCCTCAGCAACAACAGCAACAACAAAGTAATTGCATACAGTATTGGGCAATGGTGCCAATACAGCATGTGCTATAAAAATGTCTCACACGAATTTATAAAACGTAGTCATTAGCAACATTCTGCCTGGTAACAGCAGTATCTAGATGTCTGAAAAAAGAAGTCAGGCTACTTCATAGCATGTGACACTTAATAATATACATACGAAGAAGCCTTTTTTAATATCAGCTATTAGTTGTGGCCATTTCACCAAAGGAAATGCGATATCCATGTCTTACATGACCAATAGGAATCATTCTAGAGTTTCGTTAAGACTAGATAAAACTGGCTGAGGCTTAATTCTTAAGCTACCCTGGATATTATCTGTGACTTTGCTCAAGGTACTTCTGCTGTGTGACTTAGCAGGCTTGTTTTAAACTGGGGAGGAGTGGTTGGCATTGTCACAATCTACCTAGTTCGTTTAGCTGTTAATACTCTACTACAGTATTATTTGCTATGTTCTCACATCATCTAGCCTCAAACCACTTAGTCTAGACTTCATTAGACCTTTCTCCTAGCCATCTTATGATAAAAAGATTTCTCTTGGTGAGTTTGACCTAATCTAGAGTCATTCAAATTCTGTTCTTCTTCCAAAGGTAGTATTACCTGAGTCATCTTTATAGGATCCTTTATTCTCATTTTCCCTATCCCAAATATTTGATTGCACCCAAAAGGAGAACCCCCCTAAATCAAAACATTTCCTAAGATTTGATTTGAATTTCCTTTCTGCTTCTAAAATTAGCTTTTTTCATCACATATTCTGATGTATTAAAACTAATAGTGGTAATAGATTCCTATGTCTTGTCACTTTTTCACAACTTTATGATTTAGCAAGAGGAGGTCATTTCCCTGTCACCATTTGTGGAGAGAAGACATTGATGCCAAGAGGTAGAGACATTGTCCTGGGACGCTCTGTGATATGGAGTAAATAACATAGCCTGGAAGAGAAGCCAAATTTTCTGAATTGTAGCCACATAATCTGTGTCCAAGGCTATGCTATACTTACTATATAAGCTTATTGGAGGTGGAAAACAAATACACACCTTCCAAGTTTCCAGTCTCTATGCTTCTCACTTTTTAGTGAGAAAACACTCCATGTTTAGATAAACCAGGTTATTTTCTAACATATCAGATCTTTTTTGTACATGTCGTTCCTCCTATGAACAGGAAAGCCCACCATTGCTCTTGCTACTTACTCCCATTGCCTCCTGTTGTGCTTTGGGCTATCCTCAGTAGGATTAGAAGGCACTCAAGACCTTTCAGGAAACACTTACCACTTTACAGGATTAGGATAAGATTGTCTTTGATTTTTATTTTATTTTTTTGTGGTCACACCCATATGTCACAACTGAACATGGAGAATTAGGCTTTATTTTTATATAATGTTCTAGTTATGTGTAAAAGCTCAAATATAAGAATATATTATTTTTTCTCAATATCCCTGCTTTTCTTTAAAAAAATCAATGAGGATATGTTGGGATTTTTTTTATACATACTTAAATGCTTATCAGAATTGGCAAGTAAAGATGTGGTTTCACCTGACTTAAAAATTGTAACAATTGCACTCCATTACACACTCCTTCCTCTTCTTCCATCCATGTATTCATTATAAATGTCAGATAAGGATAATCCTTCATGTGACATTACTACAGATGGTTGCATAGTGGACTTAAACCAGATGCTGATTGTCTGGATAATCTGGATAAAACCTGGTAACCTAAACCAAATCCATTTTGTGTATTACTCATGCTAGTAGTTAAGATTTGTATAAAATCTTCATTTCCCTTCAACAGTTTACTTAACTCTTTTGCTTTCCTCTTTTTATACTTTCTGGTTTTGTATTTTGGAGAGGGTTCTTCCACATATCCCACTGTCCTTCTACCTCAGGTAAATCCTGCATGTACACAAACAAGATGTGGGCAGGGGAGAGTCACTTTCTAGACAAGAATGAAGGCTATGTTTATCTTTTGTGTTAAAATTCCCATTGGGCTGGGACTTGACACTCTTCCACAGGCACACCTGGAAAGGAACTTGAAAACCTTTAAGTCAAAGAGGTTTAATGGAAGTATAAGCAGGAAAAAATAGAACTTCTTTCTGTACTTTCTAAGAGTCATTGAAGTTCAGTGTTTAGGCCAGGAGCTGATGGGAGTGCCTTCTAGTGCATGGCCTAGACCTCTGACCAGACTTGAGTGCTTGGAACCCTTTTTTCTGTCTGCTCAGCAAGGAGAAGTATCCTCTCCTGTATGGGATTTTCTCCGAAGAGTATGTATTTATTCCGAAGGTGCCCTTTCATTTAGTAAAGGTGTTTGTATTCCAACCTGGGGAATCCACAATGACTGCTTAGTCTAAAAAGAACTCCCTATGTGTCAAGCAGCCATTCTTTTACATGAGAACTTCTGTGACATAAATACGGCTATAATTACGGAAATGTAGACAGAACTCTGCATCACTCTCAGAAAATAATGTGCCATATTATGTCATATTTATTCTACTGGTACATACATTTTCCAGTAAAACAGAAGCATTCAAGGATATAATACATTTAACTGAAGAGAATACACTGGGTGTTTAAATCTGGGAATGAGAGACTGCAAGTTTAAACTGATCAAATAAGTAAAGTGTGGTTCTGATAGGGCCAAACACAGTTGGAGGTTGGGATCTCAGCTGGAAGTGCCTGTAGAAAGACTCCTTATAACATTCCCCTTCACTTCCTTTATTCAGCACCCAGGACTTCTGTGCTTGTGTTTGAGATGAAGTAGAAATGGGATTTTTTTGGTTATTCCTGAGCACAGAACTCCTGTAGAGGAAAAGGGAGAGAAAACAGAGATGTGTGGTGCTGCATCTAGTATCTGGATCCTGCCTTGCCTACCTATTACTGCCACTGAATGCTGGCTATGGCAAGAGGACTTGGAGAAAAATGCACTAGGTTATTGTTTGCCATTTCAGAGAATGCCATTTTGTGTTCTTTCATCTCAATTCTTTTTGATGTTGAATTCTTTTTGATCGTAAGTTGTACTTCGAAGATGGTCACTAGTCTTGAAGTTTAGGAAAACAAGTTTACCAAGAACCCATGTTATCAGCTATTGTGTAGATTTTCATATATTGCCTAGCACACAAGATTTAAATTAGGGTATGCAACGTCAGCAGGTTCCCATATAATAAGTGAGTTAGGGTCTAATCTGATCTCCCTCTAATCTAATGTGCTACAGTGCAATGGTCTGAAGCACGATATGTGTTGGAAAGTTTTAGTGGTTGTCTTCTACTTGTTTTGCTTCCAGTGGATACTAGAGGAGATGGTAAAAGAGTCAAAGTCCCAGGCCAACTTAAGCATGTAGAGTACTGAGGTATGAATACCAGAATATAATATTGACTTCTATTGTCAGTCAGAGCTCTCAGATGGACATCCCTCGTAGTTTGTGGTAGCGCATCCAATAGTTAGAAGTCTATACCTCTCTCAGAGTCCTTAATGTGTCACTGATTCTAAAAGTATATAGGTCGCACTGCTGGTTTAAATTAATGTAGTTCTACTGAAATCAACAGATTCCAGATGACTTAGAACAGTAGAAAACGTGACCATTCCCTTCATTTGTAGAATGATATGTAGTGAAGTATACTGCTCACTATGGGTCAAACAATTATCTGCAAATTTCTGAAAATGTTTAAAAGACTAGTCTGTAATTACATCCTAGAGCATGCTGCAAGGGTATCTGGTGCAAACCTTCCAGAAGGGGATGAGTAAAGACATCTTGTCCAGATATTTTCTGTCGTTAATGTACACACTGTGATCAGATGCCATCATAATTGTTGTTCATTATGGGATCATAAACCTTTATAGTAGAAGAGAGGGTAACTACTTTGGTCTGAAAGGTTAGGCAAAGGAAGACAAATGATTGCAACAGCTGTGTAAAGGTGAAAGAGGTGGGTAATTACATGAAATGTTGCGAACAAGAAACCAAACTCTTACAATTATATGTTTTGCGGCAAATGAGGTCTTGGTAGGATGATACACTTTACACTGAATATTAGGATTAATAGTGATAACGTTAATTTTAATGTTTGTGGTTATCAAAGAGTGGAAGCAATAATTGGATCTAATTAATAAGAACTTTTGACTAACCTCTGACAATGACTTCTTTTAACGTAAATTTGTAGGCTGTGACTTTACGTGGCAGAGGCTCCATACTGATTTATTTTAGAGGCTTCCGAAAAGTATGCAAATAAAGTAACAATCTGCTATTGACCGTATAGATGTGGTTGAAAGACCTATGCATAGGGCAGGTATTTTGCTCCCATCTGTTCCATGTTAGAGGAAATGTCAGATTCAGCAGGGTTATTTCTTTGCATGTTGTAGGCTTGGAAATGCCATTTCAGCACTAAAAAGTCTGATTCATCAGGACTGAAACGTCATTTCCAGAAATACTGTTTAGTGGAGTGTATGTGTGTATGGAAATGATGTCCTAGTATAGAGAGGGTCCTGGGTTATGGGTATTTTATGATCCGCCTATCTCTAATTCATCTTTTGCTTTTGAAACATAACACATGTTCTAGCTGCGCTGATATGGGTTCTTGCTTATTATAGTTAATGGATTATTCATCCTCTTTGTCCTTGACATAATCCTAAGTATGTGCATAAAACTCAGATCATGTTGCCCATAAAAACCAATCAGCCCGAGTTCTTCTGCAAGGTGTTGAACATTCACCCAGAGCAGATGGCAAAGATAATGTTTAATAAAGAGTTAGAGGATTACTTGGAACAGAAATAAGCTAAGAGAAAGGGATAATTTCATTTCATATGAAACTCCATGACATTTCATGTACCCAAGGACTGATTAAAATTATGCCAAAAGCTGCTCTTTTTGGCCAGTTTGTCCTAATACTGACCCTGCTTATGTTGTCAGCTGCTGTATCTGCATGTGTTATTTTACCACTTTGTGAATAACTAAAAGAAAGCTCTTCTGGTTCTCCTGTGGCTGGCAAAAGTAATTCTTAATTAAATGAGGATAGGAGAGGTGGTAGGATTCTGCTAAATGTGTTGAACATATTTAAGCAACTGATACCTCAGCTGAGGCTTAGAAGAAAGGTTTTATAGGTCACGTTAAACATAAATTCATTTTAAACGGTGTTTTGCATAATATGTGGAGTTAAGTTTTGGATTACCTTAAATATTTAGATGCTGAATGAAGAACAGAACAGGGAATAGCCCATTAATAATTTTTTGTCTTGTTTTTTGGAAAATTTACTTTCACCATCAAAAAAGGTAGTGGAGTAACAAAACCTACATATTTTGTATGTTGTGTAATGTACGTAATAATGGCTATTTGTCTTTTAATAAGGTTTAATCTTAAGAAATTGAATAAACCAAGTCAAACAGAAGCAAGTATTTTACAATTAGGATATTTCTGGGAATAGTATTGTCCTGTGGTAATTACTATAGCTTTGTTTTATAAATCAGAAGATCTGGCAAAGCATGTCAGGTATGGGTACTGAAGAAGCGCTATAAGTGGAATCTACTGGTGAGCGCTGTATTCTTTGGTCTGAATACAGACCAAAGTATTCCTTGAATCCATTCTTATAAATAAATATGTATGTTCAGGAAAATACACTTTAACATGGTTGATGGGAGGCTGAAGACAAGGGTTTCTTTGAATAGCTTTGGCACAGAATAGGACAGGATCAAAATCCAAACCATTACTTTTCTTTACTGAGAGTAAGTGATCACTGAAGTATAAAAACAGATGTAGGCATCTCTGGCCCCATTCCAGCTCAAGCTTGAAGTTCTAAACAGTCTTTAATGGTATAGCACAGTCAGCTGTTTCTGTAATGCTGAAAATCAAAAGTATTTTAGAATCAACATAGCTGTTTTTGCATTGACATGGGCCAAAGCCTGAATCCTTTAAAAACCTCTCAAAGTTTGGTGGCTTGGATAATATCACTACCTCTTAGTTCCAAAATTCAGCTGAAATACTCTCAAAACCTGATCTGGGCTTTCAAGCCATCTCCTGCTCTTTACTCAAGACAGTGTTTTTCTGTCGTAAGTAAAGGCCCTAGAGCCTTTTCTTCTGCTGCTAATTTTTCCCAATTTAATATATGCTGCTGGTGCTTTTCCAATATTTTTGGAAGATTTTATTGGGCATTTTAAGCAGCAGAGTATATTTAAAATAGTATGGATTGGGGTAAAAATATCAAGACTGTTAAGAATGAACTAGAAATTAATGAAGCCCTAATTTCATTGGGAATAGTCAAAAAGCAGGTTTAACTGACCTGTGTTTGAAAACTACCGAATGTCAGATAGTTTACTATAAAACAGACTAGTACAATGATTTTCAAACATTGTTAGGTTTGCTAAATATTTATCCATACTTCATTGCAGCCAGCTTTTGAAACTACAGTGGCAAGAATAAACCCTGACAAGAAGTCTGTCAGCTGATGCATATTATCAAAATCAGATAACACAGCTCGGCAAGAAGATAGAGTCATATCGGGCAGTTGAGATGAGACATAGATAAGTCTAAAGCAAGTTAGGGCTTTATCTCAGCTTAACCTTGAACCAGATGCCCTTTCCAAACCCCTCCAGCCCCCCCTGCAGTGTTTATAGTTTGCTATGGCCATACAATAACAAACAGCTAGAATTAACAGAATTGGAGAGAGAAGAGGTCTTGGAAAGGATGGCATTAAAGTGATCTTTCAGTATGTTTTTCGTTCAAAAGATGTTTTTTAAAATGTGCAGACAGATTGAGAAGATTAATTTTGAAGTGGAACAAGAGATTCAGGAACAAAAGAATTTTTTCTACTTAGGACTTCATGTTAGCTGAATAATGATTGCACTGAAATGTATTGGCAAACAGAAAAAAATATTTAACTCTTTTTCATGTTTTTCTATTTAAATAACATTCATATCAATAAAGTCCAGAATTGATGATCATCGAGGAATGGGTAGGCATTTTAATTCTTTCCCAGATTGTGAATGATTAACATACAAGTCATTTCTCCTGGCACTCAGAATGTTTTTCACCTTGTAAGTCCCTTCGGTTACTCACTCTCCAGCCTGCCAGTTGGTGTGTTCACATCATCCTCAGATATTGCTTTTCTTTTTTCTATCTGCATTTTTTCTGGTCTTGGCAGGTAAAAGTCAGAAAACAAGCTTTGTTTTGATTTCTACTCTTTTTTTTCCCCTCAACTATTGTTTTTCAAAAGTTTTCAGAAATCAAATGTGCACTGGTTCTTTTTTTATTCGTATTTTATCTGTATTGTTTTCCTAACTTGTGTCCTCCAGCTCTCATTCCTCCTTTAATGGATTCTCTGTGCTGCTTTTCTCACAAGGTGAACACTTCATTTTTGCATCTGAATTATGTAGCCATACTTCATTAAGAGATTGCTGGTTTGAGTAGCTTTGGAATAAGTGAGATCCTACCACTAAATGCAGTGCATTTTGAATGCATTTCTTTTGTGCACAATTATTGCTCTTGACTTGGATTAATAGAAAATCTTTTTCTTTTTTCTTACACGTTTTTTTTTTCCCCTCCCTGTAAGGTACTTATATTCAAATACATCATTTCGTCTTTCCTTTTTTAAAGTGTTTGTCCAAAGGAAGATTAAAGTTTTGCTTGAATATCATGACGTACTGTTTTTTTAAAGTTTTTTTTAACAGAAGCACACAAATTATTGATTGTCCTAATGCAAGTCTCTCTGGAACATACCCTTGTGAAGACTCTCTGTGATGATGTGTGCTTTTCTGTAGTAATAGTTTTGTTGGCAAATGTAATGTTTATGCTTCTTAGTTACATCAGTGGGTTCTAATAAACAGATATCATGCAGCTACAGCAAACCATCTAATAATATTTCATGCACTACTTTTCCCAATAGGAAAGCTAAGCCAGTAGCAGGAATACTTGTCACTGCGTTTTATTACTCACACTCTTAATTTTTATGTAATTTAAGACTAGGGAAACTCCAGAATAATAGAGTATACCACACACGTCCAAAATTCGGAGTACAGTTCTGAGTATCTAACGTCTGAGGTCCCTGCTGAAGATTTGGGTTAACCGTCTTCCTGGATCTGAAGGAATTCATACCTGAGACAGATTTCAGCCTGTAGCTGCAGTTAGATATCCAAAAGAATATCCACAATGACTCAGTTCCTGCTGCTACATTATTGCTGCACCTGTGACTTCTTAAATTAGCCACAGCTGGACTAGCTGGGACCTGCTAGCTGCCAGTGGAGAGAGGCAGACTGTTTCAGGAACACCCATGGTTTCTCCATTGTATGCTATTGAACTGAAAAACAGCAAGAGGAGGATGGTAGCAAGCTCAGGTTCTCTTTGTTCTTACAGGAAAGAACCCTTATTCAGATTTAACTGAATAGAAGCCATGTTGCAACACTCACTTTCTAGGAACCCCTCTAAATTTCTGCATACTACAGAAGACTGCAAGCTTCCTTCTTAATTTGGAAGGGGTTGGAAGGAGACCTCAGGGTCACCTGGAAGTAAACGACCATTTTTCATCATTCAAGGCTTCTACTTCATCTGTTTTTCCAAAATTTCCTGGTATAGAGGAGGAACTGGAAAAATCTGTTTAGAATGAGAGATTCGGAAGAACCAATGTTCTGCCAACCTAGTAAATCATGGATTATTTAAAAAAAAAAAAAGAAGCAGAAGGGTGTTTCTATGCTTCTGATGTGTCCATTCTTAGTTTTCCTCTTCTGTAAAACCCTATGAAAGAAGAATGAATGATATGCTTTAAGAATGCCCTTGATCACCATAATTAGTGAAGCAATTCTCCCTTCCTGCTGTCTTCTGAGACAGCACTATCCCTTGGCTTAGTTTGCCTGTGCAAATTAGTGTTTGAGTTGGCTGTCACTTTGGGCAGTGAGAATGAGGAGAAACTGGACACAGGAAAGATTGAATCACCTTATTTTTTAGTGACATCCTCTCTTCCAACCTCCTTAAAGAATGAGATGCAAATTGTTCCATGTTTCCAGTGAAGAGTGGTAAAATACAGAATATGTTCTTACTCCTCTGAGATTAAATTAATAGGAAGTGTTCTCTGACATCTTGCTTGTAGTCTCTCATTAACAAAAAGGAAAGAAGTCTTCCTGGTTTTCATTTTGTTTTTAACAACTCTACCCCCTTATAAATACGGACAGATGTTTACATACAAAAATCAAACCTATGAAGTTTCCAATGCAAATAAATGCAAGTATAACACTTAACAATCTAGCAGATAAGTATTTACTGAGTGCCCGGATTCATTCACTTTTCTCAGCCGTGCTCCTGTTAATATAATAGAGCTGTTTGTGAGTCTAAGTGAGGTGGAAATGATACTGCTTCAGGTTGACACTTCATGGCACTATGCATGAAAAAATTTTATTCTCAACAAAGCCTTCCTTAGTGGAGCTCTTGGAGAAAACAATAAGACTCTCCTGCACTAAACAGAGCCTTGATGATGGCTGAGTGGTTGCTTCACAGTTCTCTTTGAGTCTTTGCTCTCACTTACCCTTTTTCCATCAGATGCTAAAAATGTGATGGAAGAGTAAAAAATGCAAATGAGAACCACAAAGACAACGTATTTGTTTTATGTACATTTAAGTGGCATTACTTAAGCGGGTCAGCTTACTAGGAAATAAAAAGTGATTTGAATGGAGGAGGGCAGGAAAAAGTATATAATTGCTAACCTAGATTGAGATTTTCTCTCTATTGACACTACAGCAAATCCCGTAAATAGAAAATAGATTTACGTTTTCAAAATACATGTATTAATATACTTACATATGAAATGTAAATGTCTTAATTGTTGAGCACGATGAAAGTTTGTAGAGAGTGTCTTGTGAATCAGTAACAATGAAGCCTGGACTTTGTGCAACTGGGAGCCTCATACTACAAATAGAACTAAGTGGCGGAAACCGAGAGTTAACGTGTGGCAGTGTTGCTAAAGATCAAGAGTGTGATCTGTTTTTTAAGGGAATAATGTTTTTGTTACTGAGGCAGAGTTTGATGATACCTACACACAGCAAAGCCATGCAGAGAAAAGATAAATTTAGGTTGAATGATTTCTCAGTTAAGCAGGGACCAACAGGGAGTTTATAATGAAACAATTTACACTCACTTTGGAATATGACAATGGCAATTTTTCTTTTGCTGAAGACAAACCATTACTGATGTATGTTTGTGACCCAGCAGGAAGTCTTCTAATACAGACTCTTTCCACATCTATTCAGTAGCAGATGTAATTTGTCCAACTTGTCTTGCAGTGTATAATATCATGTATTATTACTACTGTCACATTTTCCTACGATGCTAAAATTCTGGTGAAAAATGTAGATTCCCTTGGAATCACCCAGAAGTGACGTATGTCCTTTAGACTTAAAGTTTTAGTTCTTAGTGAATTAGAGGTTTAAATTCATTCATCTGCTTTCAGATTTCATTTAAACTATTTGTGGTGATCTTGTAATCTCTGATTGGAAAAAAAAAAAAAAAAGTCAGGTGACATCTTGACATATGATACCAATTCTTCACCCACCTAATATAACGTACCTCAGGATTGCATTGAAAATGCGTGATACTAGGCATATTGGCATTACTTGTGTTTTATTTTTCCTGTGTCAGTCGGAGGAAAATATAACAGCACGCATAATATAAAGTAGGAGGCCCCAACTTTCTGTCTTCTGTCAGTTCAGATCCAATAAAGTTCCAAGTAAGATCGATAAAGGCAGTAGAGTGTGAGGACAGAGAATTGCTTATGAGACCAACTGAACTATCTGGAGATGTTCAGGACCACTTTTGCTCAGATGGAACTATTACTGCGCCCTAGCATCAGACAGAGACATTTGGAAGTCTTCCGTGCTGAATGATAGATATACAGAATCATCTATGTTAGTATCTAGAAAAACAGAGCTGGTATCTACGAGTACAGGACCTTGAAGAATTACTCATCCAAAGAAAGCTTTGGTTCTTCAAGATTGGTGTTCATCATTTGTTTAATAGGAGAAGGGGTAGCAGAGATTAATTGGGAAGTATTGATAGTTGGACTGAAATACTTATGCAGGCCCAATGGGAATGCATTCTTCTCATTTCTAGATTCTCTGAATGAAAGTTTTATACGGACTGTAAAAATATATTTCCTATTAGGGAAATAGAACCCAATTTCTTCTCTCCTATCCTCTTTTCCTTCCTATTTTGTTTTTACTTCTAAGGAAAAATTAAAGGAAAAGGAAGTGCTGGTTCCACTTTTTTAATGTCAGTAGGCTCTTCTGGTTTATCATGGGAGACCTTTCTGGTAGTGGTGGAAAAATATCTAGGACTAGATTAGTAATTGTGTGTTGCTTCATTTTATTTTGTGATTAAATTTTCAGAGGTGTAGCTCAGGGAGCAGAAAGCCTTAAATAATAGCAAGCAAGGACGTGTACTCAGATGAGATTGTCCAGGGGAGGAAGAATAGGACAGAGTTGGAAAACCTGGAAAACCATCATTCATTTATGAAGCTGAATGATTCTCAAGCACATTAGTAAATGGACAATTTCTATGTTATTTTAAGATCTTTTTGTATTGCAGGTCTGCACCATCATGTCTACAGGAGTTTCAAGGGCATTGAAAGGGCAATTGAGGGCCCAGTTTTTTAATGTCACAAATGACCTTGCAGTTTTGCAAGTAAGTCTTAGCAACAGAGATGCTTTCTTTTACATTACTCTGTCTTGGAATCTACTTGGAATCACGTTCTAGCCATCTGTAAATGAAGAAGTACCTTTAGAGTGAGATAATTGAGGAGGCTTATTTTTTTCTTCTCCCTCCCCCCCTCCAGGTTTTTATGTATTAGATATTTACACCTCCTCCTTACATGAGAGAGAATTTCATCAAGTATAGATTTTGAACCCCTTGTGGCACTTGAGTCAGAGACAATTTTGTTGTGTCTGAAGACTCGTTCATTTGGAGTGTACAATTATTTTGTTAAACAAAGACTGACTGAACTGGACCTGCACTATAAAGAAATCAAAAATCAGTATAGTGGCCTTTTCCACTATCAAAGCCAAGCAAAACGGTCTAGTATAACTGACTTGGGCTTGCAGGTTCTTATAATTTTGCCGGACCGGCTGTCACATTATAGGAATTAAATACCACAGTATTGAATAGATCAGCCAAAATTCCTTGCAGGCTCAGACACTTTCAAAATATTCCACTCTTCAAGTGTAAAATCACAGGCTTCTAGAAACAAATTACTAAATACATGTCCTAATAGGTACTTGTAGTATGTATTTTCTTTTCTCTATGCATGAGTCACTGTAGGCAGTATCTTCTCTGTATTCCAAGCTGGTAGGTGACAATGGGCTGTTCTGGTGGTAGGCTTATCTGATACTCAAATATAGCAACATCTTGATGATTATGTGATGATTACTACTTTGCAATTGGCATGTCTTAATTCAGCACAGGATCATAACATTCCTAATGAGATATAGCAATAATTTGCCTGTCACAAAATCATCTTTTCCCTCCTGTGTGACACTATGTAACTGTTACAAACATATGTTCCCATAGACCAAAGCACTGATGAATACAGGATTAGCATTATCATATTAGAGAACAAAGATAAGGTTTAGAACTTGATCTGGAACAAAACCATTCGTACAGCGCGTGAATCCTAGAGTTGGTTAAGGCAGTGAGGATATCTGTGCTCTTTTGTGCCTGGCCCATAGGAGCCTTGAACTATTCAGGAAATAGCTGGGGAATAGAAAGAGATTTTCAAAGGGGACTAGGAGAATTAGGCATTGCGCTCTGTACATTACATTCTGTAAGTAATTTCTCTTGGAAACCCTGGGCCATAGTTACACAGGGCTTGGTTTTGCACTCAGTCTTTAGGCCCTGATCCTGCAAATTTATATGGGATTAATTTTAAGCATGTGGCCCTGTGGACTTCAATAGGACTGCTTAAGTTTGAAGTCAGGCACATGTGTAAATATTTTCAGAATCAGAGTCCTAGACAAGATTCCCATTTATTCTGATGGGAGTTTTGCCTGAATGCAGATCAAGCCCATGTGTTACAAAACCCATTCTTTGTCACTCCATTTGGACTGTAGTAAGTAGGGAGAAGTTAATTCAGTGATGGAAATATCTATTGCAAGGAAAATTGTTTTCTTACAGATGAATTTCCTTCATGTTGTATATTTTGTTTACTTCATAATAAATATAATAGTAGATATATAAGAATGTGAATATTATCTGAATTCTGTACTGTTGCTTTTGTATTTCACTCAACATGAGTGTGCTTGAAGAGATGGTACAAATATTAAAAATGAAATTTTATATGTAGTGATGGGGATCAGTCTGAATTGTTATATAACCACTATAAATTTAAAAAGCATTCTACTTCTTTGCTGTGTGATGAGTTTTGGTCATTTTCTAACAAAATCAATGAGGATGGCTGAATGCTTGAAGAGGTTAAAGTTATTGACCATTCAGATGTTTAAAGTTGTTTTATAATCATGCATTTAAGTGGTCAAAATTTAGTGACATTATATCATTTTTTTACTAAACATCTTAAGATTAAGATTGTCATTTTAACATAATACCTGACCTACTGCATATTTGTTTGTGGTATCTGATGTAGAACTGAGCTTCAGAGAGTTGTATGAATTTGTAGTAATGCTGTGCTTAACTCACATAAAGCTAGATACTGCACTATCCATTTCAACTTTTTCTTTTTTTTTTTTTTCTTTTTATTGAAGTGAAAGAATGTCTTCAGGTGCAAGACTTGATATATTTTGTGAATGGTTGCATGACAGCCTGTGAACTACTCTTCAACACTGCAGTATCTTTAAACAGGTGGAGGGCAGGGACTGGGGTAGATAAGTATAGGACTTTTTGACACATTGGAGCCACTGCTCCGGATTCCAGTGTGGTCTCTAAGTACAGAGCTGGGTATGATTTCACGGATAACATCTTTCCCACCTATTTCCTGTCCAAATGCATAAACTGATTGGAATCTGGCCTTGAGCATATACTGGTATGGGGTACATGCTCGCTCCAGCTACAGCCTACCTACAGGTATACATTATGTTGCTTTAACTTTAACAGTTTCAGAAAACAATGGACTGGCTTTATGTCCGCCAGTGCTACCCCAGTATGTTGCTTTCAAAAGCTACAAATGTTTATAAATACTTAATAAATTCTGAAAATTCATGTGACCAGCACTAGGGTGTCATACTAGCTCTGTGCTATAGAAACAGAATGCAAAGTCAAGCACACAAACAGGAATCATGAGAGCATGCCATGAGCAAAGAACCAGTCCATATGAAGGACTGGGGGAAGAGCACAATGTGAAATACTTGTAATGTTGGTTGGTAGCAAATCCTCTTGAATAGCGTTCACTTTTTTCCATTTATAAGCTAGTGTTAAATGTTTTTTGTGGGATAGAAGTGAATCTTAGATGGCTCATGAACAGTCTTTTCAGTATATAACAAAATACTAAACTGTTGTATATCTCAGATTATCTTCTGTCTCTTTTAGTACTAGGCCAGCTTACAGCAGTGATGATTTTTGGACAGTAGTAAAATAGAATAGGTTCAAACTGATGACATGGAAGTGGAAAACAGTATTTATCTTTGTCTGTATTTATCTGTGTCTTCCATCAGCAGACTTTATCCAGGATTAAAATTTGTTACCAAAGATATTAGAGTCACTTGAATAATTCTGATGTAAACTAACTTTAGATCATTCTTGTTCTAATACGTCATCAGCCAAAGTAATGTGGTGAAAAATGTCACTAGTCACTTTGGCTGGGAAAATTTAAGACAGTACTTGTTAAAGTGATTGGAAAACCTCTGATGTTTGTGAGAAAAATTCCACTCCATTTTTATTGAAATATTCAGAAAATCTTGACTCAAGTGAGGCTATGCTCTAAAATGTCAACATGGAACATTATTAATTTTGAGCAAATAAGTATGAAAAAGCTTGCAGAAAGTAAGTAATATAGAGCAGATGCAAAATATTTCACCAGTCTCTAGTAATATTACTTGAATATTTCCTGTTACATGGCCATATTTGCATTTGCTTTGTAAGCAAGCCACTTTCCTTTGAAATAAAATCATGGCATACTGATATTTGACATCATTTCTATTACAATAAGATGAAAATTCATTTAAAATGCATTTTCAGTATCACATGGAAATAATTTCTTTACAAAAGCTTGACTTAGCTGAAGAAACTGTGAAAGCAAAAAAATAAATGCAAAATTGCCTCACTGAGCCTAAAGCTCTCTGTTTGAGCACTCATCTTTTGCTTCTGATACTACAAGTAGGTTGCCTTAACCCAGCAGTATGCAGAACTAGTAACTAGCTAGTAACTAGCGTATAGAAATGAGATGTCTCTGAAGTTTGTAACATTTATGCCATAAACTCAAAGGCCGTAGATAATTAGCAAAATTGGTGCAGCAGAAATTTTACATCTGTGAAAGCTGAAAGAATTTAATATTTTAATGATGTATACTGAAGCTCTTGTGAGTTTGAAAGTCCCTATTGAAATAGTTATTGACAAGTTCTTTTATGTACTCAGTGCACTACCAGCTCAGCAGCACACTGTCATTTTAGAGCAATTGCCCAGCAAACTTTTAAAATGCTGTCACAAAAAATTGCTAAAACAGAGGTAGCTCTTTAATTTGTCTGCCACTTTTTCTGTCACTCCTACTGCACTTTATGTTGAGTGCAAGGCTTAGCTGTCACATCTGAAGTCCTTCCACATACTTCTAGAGGTTGGGTTGAGGCCATGTTGCCAATTTGTCCTACAATGTTAAGGGAACTATTAAATAAAAATATTTTATTCACAGTTCTTTTACTTTTACTTGTACACTTTAATATAGAGAATAGGAAATTATTCCTCCTTCAGTCAGGGAAACTATGTGCGATTTGTAAAGTAGAATGAGTTTCACTAGAGGTGATGATTTGTCTGAACCCAGCTGTTTCACAGGAGTACGTGTGTGTGTGTGTGTGTGTGTGTACGTGCTTTTTTCCTGATACTGGCTGGCTGCTTAAGACTGGCCAGTAGTTGATGCTCTGTGCATGTACAGGTTCATCCTATGAAAATTTCCTGCTTACATGTGATGAAAAGGCTTCAGTAGGAAGTTTGTAAATGACTTACCTCAGACTTCCAAGTAGCCAGGATGCTCAGCCGGGATGTGTGACAATACTAAAGGAAGAACTAAAACATGCTTGTTGGCACTGTATTTTTGTAGGGGGCACTGGTTTATCCAGATGCGAAACATTAAAGTGTTCCAAAGCTTTCACTTTTCATGGGATGAGAAGACTTCTTCACAGTTCTAGATCCAGGAAGTTTCTTGCACATTGGCTACTCTTGTGTGTTTCTGGAGGCAGGAAGGCAAAAATGGAATTCATGTTTTTGTACCTCTCTTCTCAAAGGCTTTATTATCTTGTTTGTTTTTGTAGGCCCCTTCCAAATAATAAAATTCCTTGTTATCATTCTCCCAGGACTGAGTGGAGGTATAAAGCAGCTATGTCAGACAGCAACTTCCGTGCCAAGAAGTGGGGAGGAGTTGCTTTAAAGCCACAAGATAGTTATACAGGCATCAGATTTCCATATGGTTAGTATTGGTCTTCACTGGAGATCCTAAGATTGTGAGCAAGGAGTGGGAATAAATGTCTGGGTCTGTTATCCTTCTTATAAAGGGAACTTAACTATGGCACGTATTGCTGACTCTACAATTGAAATTGAGTGTAAAATTCTGAATTGCAGCAGCTTGATCAGCTAAATGCTCGAACTGCTAGAAAATGGTTTCTGCTGTCTGAATCCCATCACAATTGGAAATGGCATTAGGAGGAGACAGCTGAAGTTCATTATCACGTGGATCACTTTTTGTTTTCTCATTCCCGAAACATTATTTTCATCCTTAGCTTTAGACTTTTTGAGGATAAAATGGGAAAGACAAATTTACTTTTTATCAGATTATTTTTAGATTTCAATGAAACAAAAATTACACTTTTTCACCATCATTTAATTCTCTCAAGTGTATAGTTAAGTAAAAATAAAAAGAGCCAAGTATGACATATACATTTAAATGATGGAAGAAGAGCTTCTTTTAACACAGAGTTGCTAACAATTTAAGCATTTGACTGTAGGGGGAGTGAATATTCATAATAGGAGAAATTGCACAATATGAAATGACATTATTAGTTACTGACAATCTGTAGATATCAAAGAATGAGCACTGGCACATTAATAAGGATCTTAAAAGCAGTTCCATAGTCTAACATCTTAGTAACTATAAAACTACAACTTCTACATGAGTCACATTTTTGAACTCCAAACTATCTTATAAAATTTAACTAGAACACATTTTTCTTGATACAAATGAGTATATTAATTTCCATAAGATAATATCTCTTACCATATATTTAATTCAGATTCTCTTTCTACTCCCACTAAAATAATTGCTTACGATATACTGACTTGATTTTATATGGCTAATTAGAGCAGAGCATGGAAAAAAATAGGTTTGCAGGTAATACTGAAATTAAATATGTTAATCTGTACCTCGGTGCACACATTTTGTATGAGCTTTAATTTGCTATATAAATTATAGTTCTGCGTTTATAAAATGCCCTTGAAAGAATGTCCTATTTTGTGAACACTAGTACCATAGGGAAACAAATATACAAAGCTTTTTGCTATAGGCTATATTTGCATAAATTAAGGCAAGTAGTCAGTCTCTGGCTGAAGACATACTTTTAAAAGATATTCTACATATAGTTGATAAGACTTTGTGTATTTAAGATTTACATTTAGTTACAATATAGCAGGCTTTCATGATGAGCAAGTACATTTTGAACAATGAGAAATAAGCACTATAATAAATACGCTGTGGTTTATCAGCCAGAACATGGAACAAGTAATTCAAAAGGCTCTGGACTCATTTCTTTATGAGCTTGTAGCAAATATCTCCAATACTTTTCTACTTTACAGATGTATTCCAGAAAAAGCTCTCTCAGTGTAGCTGCCCAGTGCAGTATATGCGTTTTGTGATACAACTGCAGCGACCTGCAATTCCCTATATAGATTCTGGTAACCTCAGCTAAAAGCACTGTAACTTCAGCTTTTTCAGAAAAGCCTCACTGTTTAGAAAACTGTCCTCCCAAGTGAATCCAATTAAGATTCATTAATGATGTGGAGGAGGCGATTGCAAAATCTGTGATGCAGAGTATGTCCCAAATTCTACTTACAGTTTATTACTAAGAAGGGCAAAGGGATATGCATGACCAATACATTTTTATGCTTTTTTTCATAGTCAGGGTCATCGAAACCTTTGCTTCTGTTTAGGCAATTGCAGAAATCCAGTACTGGAATCAAATCCTTAAATATGTACATCTACAGGAAGGAAAGAAAGGAATCTAATTCCTTTCAGTTTCTTGCTCAGGAACAGTATCTCTACTGGAGGTCATGTGTTGTGGAATGCAAAGAAGATATTGCATGGCATTCAAAATGCCCAACAGAAAAATTTGTATCTATTTTGAAATAGCATCTTAATTCATTTTTATTTACAGTAGCTCTGTATCAAGACCTTTTACAAACCTTATCACAGCTCAGAAAATTTTTGATGAGTCCATGATTTAGTTGTTTAATGTGCTAAAGTATTAACATTTGGGCCGTATGTTATAGCTTTCCTTAAGAGGCAGCAGTATGTTCTAAGTCTTTCCATTAGTTGCACAGTAAAAGAACAGAAAACGGAAGAGTTAATTTAACCTTCAGACTGTCAAAGTAAAATAAACAGATTTATAAATGAAAATACCTAGTTTGGAATAGTTCAGAGTGAAGAACTTCATTTTTTATTCATTCTCTTCATACAAGGTGGAGGTCATACAAGTGAATGTCTAACGTCCCTCCAAGGGAGTGTCATTGAAAGTACCACCTAGAATTAATAACTAGATGATGTTGAATAAGATTGAGAAAACTGCTCCAGAATCTAATGTTTTGAAATGTCAGGACTATTTTTAGGCAAAGAGAGTTCCAATTTTTCCTCCTGGATATTCTTTGTTCTATATAACACTGTTAGTACAATTAAATAGCCAGTTTAACTTTTTGGCAAAACAACCCTTCAGCAACTGCTTTCCAAAAAATTATTTTAATTACTCGTTGCTACTTTCTGTTGTATGGAAATCAGCATAGCATGACAAGAAATCTCCTTTACTAGAAGAGGAAGAAAGCATGTTGCATAACCAAATTTCCCCAGCTATGACTAAATACATGACAGAATGAGCCAAAGCTCTAGTTGAGAGAATTCTTAGAAGAAATACAATCTTTAACGATACTTTAATAAAGATCTTTTAGCAGTGGTCATAAGTTTACACCTTTTTACCAGTCTTGTCCTGTTACTAACATAATAAAAGCTATAAAGTAGCAAATAAAAATAAAAAGGGAACATTTAAAACATGGAAATTCCAACAAAATTCAACATAGTTAATGTAATGATACGAAGTTTGAAGAGAAACCTCCAATGGGAAGAAATCTGTCCTAAAAGTATGATATAGGTACTGTCAGCCAGTCAATTTTTAGTTTTTCATTTTTAGAAATACCACACAACTGTTAAACTGTCCAGGGAAATTTAACATGGAAGACCGTCATATACAATTTCAAGATAAAGTGAAAATAAACAAATTGAATGGTCGAAGAAAGCCCATTTCCTAACAATTAAATTGACAAGTTGGCTATGATTACAGCAGGAAACTTGGCAGCTGAATAATAAAGAGAGCACAAAAAGGTTTAACACAATTTCCTGGGTGGGCTTAGCCTATAAAGACATTGGCCAGATTTATTGAGTGGCTCTGCAGATAAAACCCATGAGCTCTAGTTAGGGATGGTAGAGATCAGGGGAGAAGGATGAATGAGCAATAGGTCCTTTTGCCCCCTTGCAGTGAGATTTCATGCAATCTGATAGTTCGTTATTATTAAGGGCAATATAGCTTGGTTCTCCCTGAAAACTATCAGCTAAGATCAAGCGAAACTTCAAATGAAACAATTTCCTGCAAGACTTGCTAAATTCTGCCTGTCTTTGTTTGGAACACTGGAGGGCAAAACAGGGATGCACTGAAGATCCGTATTTCTGGATGCTCTCCAAATGGAGTCTGTGTTGACACAACACTAAAACACTTTCGATGAATAAGGAATACGTAGGCACTCTTAAGAATGAGAAGAGAGAGGAGAGGGAGAAAGGAAGGAAATTAGAAATAGATATTAATAAAAGGTTTTCCTGACTTTTTTAGATCATACGTTTATCCAGATACTGCATCAGTCTCAGCATCTTTGAGTTAGCGTCTCATTGAGGTGAGAGCTTACTTCATTTCTAAACAATATTTCTAATGGAAATGCAAGTAATTAAAACCACAGTTCTTTGTGTCCATGTTTAAAGATGAAAAATAACTGTACTAATAGCAGGTGTATAAAATATATGCTGAGAATAACACACTAGATTTTTTTTTTCTGACTAAGATTGCTGTAGGGCATTAAAAACAATCACAACACTTGCATCTGATACAGGGTCCTTTTAATTAATTAGTCAACAAAGGTCAGGTCTTGAGTCAATGCACCAGAGTCATTGGACTGGACTGGACTAAATCTAATTATTCCCAGTCCTACTATCAGACAAAGATTTCTTGATAATGAATTCTAACAAGGAGTAACAATGATAGGGCTCAAAAAGAGAAGGAAATAAAAGATAAATAAAAGGTGATTCTTCAAAATAAATGAGCTTTATATCAGCATATATTGTCTGAAAACTGCATCATTTCTTAAATCAAACATCTGATTTTTCATTTTAAAAATCTGTGGCTACTATCCCACTGAACTTTTCCATTTGTAAAGGGTATTTTTCAAGCCTGCCAACACAGTTTTCAAACTTCCCATGTTACAAGAAACATCAGTGCGTTTAGTTCCTAATATATTCGTTTCACATACATTGACACCTACTTCTTTTTATTGTTGAACATATTTCACACAGAAAATAATGAATCGTGATATTGAGACTATGGAGCTAATTCTGAATCTGTCACACATTGCATCCCACTTTTGAGCCTTAGCTGGAAGAAATGTCTGTCTGGCAGTAAGGAAGGACAGAATGAAGGAGACAACTTTGGTTTTAATTTACTAGTTCATTAGACTTTTTTTTTTTTTACGTACAAATTAGCATGGCCACCTGCCTTTCCTTCAGAAGCTCATGTTAGTGCTCTTCTAGCTTGAAGGTTCACATGGAATCAGTTTTTCAAGCTTCATTGTCACCTGGTTTTGAAAAAAAACACACTGAAAACCAAAGATTTAGGGGCTTTAAAAATTTGGGAAGTGCATTAGTTAAAAAAGTTGGAAATATTAAAAAAATAAATAAATCCAAACACCAAACGAATTATGCTGAGTACTGTCAATATATGTCCAAATTCTTTGACTGTGGCTGTGATACATAAATTCTGTACTGAGTATTGTTTAAATGCCTGGCCTGTGGTACTATGATTTAATAGTTAGCAAATCTGTATTTTTACTCTCAAAGTTACTTTTGCTATATAAGCATAAGGAGGCTTTGTGAGCCATCAAACTTTTTTTTTTTTTTTTTTTTTTCTTTTTACTACAGTTATTTAAGTTAAAAATGACTGAACTAAACTTTCCCCAGAACAGAATTAAAAAAATACTAATTACTTTTCTGGTTGAGTACTTACATGCCAAGTTACAGCCTGGAGCTTTTTTTTTTTTTTTTTTCCTTCCATGATAGGGGAAGAGGTATGGAGGGATGAAGGCTGACAAGCTTAAGAAATACTTGAACTTTGTCATTTCTGTTTGGAAAAAAAAAATCATACCAACTTATATGATTCGAAAATACTGAATTTTACACTATGCTGCTATACTGGATGTATTTTCAAACTTTTATTCAGATATCAAATTGTACATATTTAGCTAGTAAGAATTCCAGTAAATCCTCCTTAGTCTTGGATCACAACATGAAACATTTAAAAACCCTTCCTTTTTATTTTGGTTCCCCCATCTTTCCGTGATCATGAACAAGTGATATACCTGTATGTCTGGATACTGCCCAAAGCAGAATTGTTCTAGCTTTGTTCAGTGGAATTACCATTTTTCCCCCAGGCATTTTGATGAGAAACTACCATTAATTCCCATTTAATTACACATTGCAGCTCTGCTGAATCTAACTGTACAGAGAGTTATTTGAGAATATATTTTATCAGAAAGTGTTGATTGAATATTCCAGTTTTGAGTATTTTTCTGTAGGAAAAATCATTTTTATGCTGGACTGCAGTAGAAAGAACAGAGACTTCTGGTAACCATAGAGAACTGTCCTGGGAAATGCACATTCAAGTCCTAGCTCTGAAGACTGTTTACGCAAAAAAAATCTCAACAAATTTTCCCTTTCAGAATCACCACTGATCTTTGGGATATGCTTTTGGCATGAGAATGACTGTTGACATTAAAAGCTGAAACCTCAGCTCTGAAATGAGTCTGACTGTAGGTTAGAACGGGATGGAAATGGTACTTTTGCCTGGCACCTAGGACATGCGTTTTAGTCCTTCCTTTGTCATTATCCCATATCCTGTGTGAATGCCCTGAACACTTGGTGTGGGTCTGTGGCCTCTTTCCTCCTTTTCACAAAAATCACGCACAGCAAACACGTAGTAAGCGATTCTACTGCTAAGCTACAACTGGAGCACCATGCGGAGGGCAACACTTGTTCTGTTCTTTCCTTGAACTCTATTTTGAATTTAAAAATGTATATATTGCAGATGACAACACCCATCTTTGCTCTCTCATTGTTATGACCCTTGTATTATTGTGCCTCACTCAGAAGTCATCATGTCCTTTTTTGACTCAGCATTTCATCGACAAGTTGAGATTTGAAAGAGCCCCAGGCAGAACACTTCCACCTGCTACTTTGATTCTAGTCTGAATGTAATTCTTGTTGTGAATGACCATAAGGTTTCCTTTAAATTCACATATAACCCAAGTTGGCATATCAACTAGCTTTCACTCAAAATATATCACTTCCATCAGAAATCAAATCCTAATTCCCATTCATTCTTTCATTTTTTTTTCAATGAATTCTGCCTTATAAATGATATCTTTGACTCCTGACTAAAACTATTGGACTGAGGATCCTTAGTCCTGTTCCATGGACTTGGCACGGTTTAGCTGGAGCAGTTTTGGTTGATACACAGCTCAGCACTCCCCTTTGGGTCTTGGCTGTTTTGTGCTTACCGCCATTCACAGCCAGTAGGATGCCCTTATGGTCAGTGACAAAGTTGCTGCATTTCTAGCAGTTCGAAGTCTGCCCTAACTTATGCTGGGAACTGAATTATTCTTCAAGTATTAGGAAAACACAGATATGATTAAAAGCTATTCTCCTAGCAGCACAACATGGATTTATAATCTCCTATATTGGGATCTGTTCCTATTTTACTAACAGAACTATTCCCTATATACCTAATAAAACAATCAAACTCTACTGTTTCTTGTCATCCAGGCTCTGCTGGTACCTTAAGATTGGTTATTGCCCTCCTTGTCAAGCTCCTGAGAAACAGCTCATGCTAGCTTGAATAGCTTAGGTGCTTTTGTAAGTTCTGAAAGCCCATGATACAGTTGTATGAATTATGATTTATCAAACAAACTCTATTGCATATCTATATAGTGCTGTACATAGATTTAATAACCAGATTCAAACACTTGTTTAATACCAGTGCAAAAGGAGAGATGAAGAAGGTAAGTTTGCCACAAAGGGCAGACTTTTCTTCTCCTTAATGTTTAAAGGAGTGAGATGGTGGTTTACAAGACTTGTTAAAGCTCACAAAGTTAAATAGATGGAATTGCTGTATGCAAATGAGCATTACCTAGAGGATTTTGTTGTTGCTGTTTTCACTAAACTGATATAAAAGGCTTCTCTTTTGGATGTCTAGTATTGAAGTTTCCATTCTGTAATAAAATATCTACCCTTTACTTCAGACAAATGCTAGTTAAGGTGGATCCAGAATTTGAGCAAAATAACACAATTAAAATAGAGGGTACCTTGTGCTTTGGCTATGAAACACACGTATTAGGTACAATGACAAGTTCTTATTCACTGCAATAGTTAAATGGGCTAAGAGAGCATGTGTTCAAGCCAACAGAATAAATATGAAGTTGTATCTACAGATTAACAGTTTGATGCCTATCCTATAAATACTCCTATGAGTAATCCCAATGAAGTCATGTCTTCCTAAATGTTTATTTCTAAATGCTTTAAAAGTGGCTGTATTATAAAAATATATTACTTTTCAGAATACCTTCCCATTTCTAATGCATAGTGTCCACTGCCAGCCTACGCATCAGCTCCAGGCAGCAGCGTAACCGGTTTCTCGTAGCTTCTTTGCAATCTGTGAAAAATCTCCGTCCTGCGAGAAGCACTAATTAATACTGGTGAAATCTGCAGAGTTGAACCCTTGTGGGAGTAGCTAAATCAGGGTAAACTGAGAATTAGTTTTTAGTTTAGAAGTATTATTTTATGGTGAGCAACGTTTGAGCCAGATTACGACTGGCGAGCGATTTACGCTTGCAGAGGCTGCCTCGCGATGCGGTGGGCCACGCGTTCTGGGCAGAGCCGGAGGTGCTGCGTCAGGCTGAGGTTTCGACAGTCGCCCATCCGGCTGGCCTTAGTTTGGCCAACAAGCGAGCGGTGGTACAGATGACAGGCTGAGCAGAAGCTCCAGGTGCTCAGTTCACCCGGCTGCACCTTCTCTAGCTCTGAAGGCCCTACCAGGCAATAATAGCGTGCTGGGGTGGTGGCCAGGTGATTCAGTAGCTGGGCAAAGGGTTTGCTAGAAGGCTTGGGCTCACAGGAAGGTCACTGAACAGTGACCACGGACAGCCCGAGCGGCAGAGCTTTGTGCTGGCCCACCAGGAGGGACAGAGCGTGGGACCCCCTTGCGTGCCCGGTGCCTGGGCTAGGTGCAGCTCTGCGGCCAGCCTCAGTGCGCACACTTGGCCAGGGCCTGTGGCTTTCCCTGCTGTGCTGCTTGGCTGTGACTGCATGCCTCGGGCCTCTGCCAGTGGGCATGGGATGGGCAGGGGCAGGGGCAGGGGCAGGGGCAGGGGCAGGGGCAGGGGCAGGCTGCCGCCTGCTGCCGGCCGCGGCGCGGGTAATCACGCGTCCCCCGCTCGCTGCTGATTTGCAAGAGCAGATTAATCAGAGCGCACGGCTTGATGAAATTTGCTGTTATTGTGCCCATTTTTAGCAACATCTTTTATTATCTTCATTATTCATTTACAGGGGACCGGCATCAATTATGCAAATGAGTTCACAGACTTTGCAGATTACTTCATTTGCCGCTATTGTTTGTGGAAATTTAATTATTAAATATTATTAAGCTTGCGTTTTCTTCAATTTTCCGAGGCTTAGTTTCATTTGATTTTTCCTCCAGCTGCTCTCGTTTCCTTTCAGTGCCAAAACAGCTCCTCATCAAAGCGGCTCTGGCATGTGAAGACCAAATAAAATCTCCTCAATTTAATAATTTTGATGTTAGTCCCTTGTTCTCAGCTGCTTGCTCAAAGCAATGCAGAGAGAAACGCAGAGCACATTCAATTTAATGAGCAGAAATTGAATTCAAGTTTGTTCGGAATTGACTTCAATTAAGCAGAGTCTTAATGATAAATTAATCTCTTTTCTTTATTCCCTAGAATTTGTTTTTCAAAGTAGGAAATTGGACTACATTGAAAGACCAAATAAAGAATACCAATTTTAACTAGATTATGGAACCGATAGCAAAATTTAATTCTTTATAGTAACGTACTTGGACAAATAGCATTCACTCTATGGCATGTATTATAATTTATATTCATTGTTACCACTCACACTTTCATGGCATGGATAAAATGGCAGTTGAATTAAATATGGGCTTGTAATAGACTTCAGAGTTTTAATCTTTATTAAGAAACTCTAATTGAATGCATAATTAGCTTTTCAGGGTCTAGGAAACTAGGTTTAATATCTATGTGGGCTGAAAACATGGATCAGGAATTTTTTAAGAGCATTTTTATGAGTTTATTTTTTAGAAGAAGTTATCTTGTAACATAGCTTGTATAAAAAGCCACATTTTAACTTCATTGCAGGAAGCTATTTATGGAGGAGCAGTAGCGAGGATTTTTTTGCACCTTCAAATGCCCAGAGGCAGCTCTGTTTACATTGTGGGTCAATGGTGGGTAGCACAACCTTCTTTCTTTAACACAATGCAAGATACCTTGCATCTACCCCCATTAAAACACATAGGCAGAACAAGACAGCATTATGAATAGTGATGGGACTCTGCCCTTTCAATTCTGTGTTCCTGTCCTGCTGCCCTTAGGAGCTTTAATAGCCTCACTATTTTCCACTGTTATTTTTGTGGTATAGCCACCAGGATCAAGCTCTTTTATTTTGCCATTTCAGACAACAAAGTATTTTTTTTCAAGATTGATGTGTGATTTGGGTGCCTGCTCTAGCTTTTCAGAGGTGATCAAGACTTTCAGAGCCAAGTCTCTTTATGTTGTTTTGAGCTGGTCTTGCCATGTCTTTGAGAATTTTTGAAATTATCTAGCCCCTTTAAGGGGATCTAAGGAATGAAATAGGAAAAAACAACAATCTATGTTACTGTTTATGGCTGAAACTATAAAAATAGTGTTAGATGAGGGATACGGTGATGTCTCAGGTACTGAAGGAATTCATAGTAAGGTTAATGACAAATTCAGAGGGTGCCAAATTCTGTGCTTCTGTTTTTAAGTGAAGAGAGTGGTGAAGTTCTGCCAGCTGAAGAACATTCAGTCTTGTGCCTTATCTACACATATGTTCTTTGTTTCCCAGGCACTGAGTAAAGGCATATACTGCTTTTTAAATAAGAAGTAATAAATTGAACAATTTCCTTTAAACACCTTTAACAATCTGCACTGGACTTGTGAGCAGCTCCCACTGTGTATCCAGAACTGGTATGTTTCTGTTTCCCTGGAGTTTCCTGTTATGTTTTCTCAGTATAAAGGATCAAGAAGTGCCAAGGGACTGTTTGCATGGTACACAAATGAAAATATTTATTAAGGGTAAAAGTTTGTTTTTACAGATTTGGGAGATTAAACAGTATTGCTTTAAGGATACCTGTGTTCTGAAGTGTATGGGGCGCCAAAGATTTGATTTCCATTTTCTGAATGAATTTTTCTGCAAATATTCTTCTCTCTTTGGAAATGGGGTCAGAGGTTTTCTAGAAGTCATAAAGAAAGGTTTGTTAATCTAGTGTGCTTGTGTATTATATGTTTCCAAACTGCAGGTATTTAGAAAAAGATGGAATAAATGTTTTTTACAAGAAACTGCAGTTGCAATTCATACACAGCTGTGTTCTTTCATGTAGGAATCATGTCTGTGGGTTCAAGTAAACATAAACCAGATTTATAAATGTATTGAGGTGTTTGCAGCTATAGAAAGCATTGTAAAGGTATTCACAGAATGCTCTAATTAGGGAGAGATGTCAAATCTCCATCAGTCTTTACAAAAGCCTACGTGCCTGATTAAACCTGTGAGATTGCACACACACGTTCCAAAGATTGCTTACCTTAAAAAACATCTAGGAAAAAGTCATTAAGATAGTGTTCCTGTTAGAAATACCTGTGCTGTAATAGCACTGTGGTATTCCATATTCCATTGTTTATCACTGATTCTTTAATCAACTTCCTCAGTGCAGAAGCACTTTTATTGCATATAGATCTTACAGGTTCCCTTTAAGCTCTGACCATTAAACCGAGCTCTTTCCATCTATTTGTCATCATTTGTAGTAATAGTTCTGCAGTTAGGTGCCTACCTTCTGCAGTCCCAGTGTTGTCTGATTAGACTCTTGTTGACACCTGTGCAGTTGAGTCTACTAGCTTTTCTTTTCATCTGAAAAAACCCTACAGGGCCCTATATGTGGTACAGTGAAACAGTTTCTCAAAGTTGCTTGTCTTATGTACAAAGGAAGACCATATGTCAAATGCAGCTTTTCTTTTTTTGTGCGTCTTAAACTGGCTTTCCCCATTCCAGAACTGAATCTGATCTCAGTGAACATGTCCTTTGCTTTTCCCTCTAATTTAAAAGTATATTTTCCCAGGAGGTTTGGCTTTTTTTGAGTCTCTGTCAGGCAGGAATGGTATGACTCCATAAACAAAGTTCAGCCAAAGCTGTAACTTTCCTAGAGAAGAAAGGAGCCGTAAGAAAAACTTCAGCTAGTGAAAATTCTCAGTCTGAGAAACAGAAATACTGGGCACATATTAATATGCATTTTAAAACAGAAAATTAAGTGTTTTTACAACAGAAATTTGAGTAAATTTTGGCTATACTAATGACTGTAGTAACTAGTAAATTATCTTCGCTTGCAGCTCAAACTCCCTATGTTTCAAAGAAGGATAAGACAAGACACTGGAAAGGAAAATCAGTTGTTATTTGTTCGTACAAGAAAGAACTAAGGGGGAGAAAAAGATTGCCTTGCTTAAATTTTGCTTTGCCTATATGGAAGAGCTTAGGTTGGTTAGTCTTTACCCACCTACGCTACAAATAATACTCCATTTGTGAGGAGATAATATTTATTATTGTATATTCTGAGTTTATTTTCTGGAGATCGAAAAATAGTACATTCCTTACAACCAGTTTTGTACAAGTTGCTTGAATTAATTTCTAACTGGACAGTATTGTTTTTGGTACAGCTCTTTTCTACTCCTGTTATTTTCTGCACGCTTCTTTAGCAGTCCTGATGGTAAAAACATGTTGCAGGCGTGAGCTAAAGTATTCAAAAGGAAAGAAATGTCACACTTACAAAATCTCTTTAAGAGGCAACCCTTGACTACATTGTCATCTGCTATTTCTGAAGTACTATTACCATATCACTTCAGATAACGTTGCATTTTGTGTTGTTGAACAATTTGTTTGTGGCGGAAAGTCTGGCAAATCAATTATCTGTCTCAGCTTTTGAAAGTGCGTGAGCCAAATCTGCATTCTTGACTATTGCAGTCTCTAACCACTGGTATGTGTTGTATTCCTGTGGCCAGAAACAAAGCATGGATTCACCGATCCACCACCATCTTAGTTGGATCGTTTATTCACTCTGTAGTGAACAGTTCCGTAAGTCAGTGGCACAGCTGGTTTGCTTCACAGGTTTGTGCTACATTGCAGGTAAGATCATCCATATTTCAAGCCTGGCTGATGCTCTGAGTAGTTATTTTTAATTCACTTTCAAGGGCAGAACAAAGCTCTTTTCTTGAGTATTTTTGTTTCTGAAGAACTGAGAAAGTGTTACAGAAATAATTTTTTCAGTTATCGACGACTGTTATTTGTTGATCATGGGTTGGCCACTGTTGCGTAGTTTGGCTACTTGTCAGATACACTGACAAACTGAAGAACATCGGGAGATGTGACTCGCATTTGTAGGATACCTGGGCAAGCAGCTAAGTTAGCTTTGAAGTAAAATCTCATCTCAAAATTGAACTTAAGGCAGCAATGCTGCTGGTTGAAAAAAGGTCTATAGTATATGACTGCTGACTAAAATAATAAAATATTTACTGCAGAGATATGAGAATTTAATCACATAAAAGTCTGTCAGTAAAGACATACTGGGCCATTATGGCAATGAAAAACATTAAAAGATATTACATCTGTCTCTGAATTTGTAGGAGAAAAAATATGATATTGACAAATAAGTGATTGTGCAATTAGACTGTACTGCAATGTATAAGCAAAAGGTGTAGAGCTAAAAAGATTTTGAGTTTCTGGGCTCAATCATGTGAGATTTCTAACGTAGTTTTCTGAAAAATCGCTAAGTTGGATTTATAGGATCATAGAATCATAGAACAGCCCAGCTTGGAAGGGATCTGGAAAGGTCATCTGGTTCAATCTTCATGGAAAGGGGAACCTGTATGAGATTATGTAGCACCCTGTCTAGTCGCATCTTGAAAACCTCCAGTGATACCTCCAGGATACCACCAAATCCTTGGCAAGGTTGCTCCAGTGATTGTTCTCAATGTAAAAAATTTCTTTCTTCTATCAAGATGAAACCTCTCCCAGTGCAACTTGTACCCATTGCCTCTTGTCTTCTCAGCATGGCTGCTTGTGAAGAGAGAGTCTTTGTCCTCTTTGTAGCCACCCTTCAAGTTCTGGAAAACTGTGATGAGGTCTCCCCTGAGCCTTCTCCAGGTTGAAGGGACCTAATTCCTTCAATCTTTCCTCATAGGGCGGGTTATCCAGCTGTTTGATCATTTTTCTGTCCCTCCACTTTGTCTGTGTTTCTTGTATTGTGGGGACCAGAGCAGGACGCAGTCCTCCAGGTGTGGCCTGACGGGTGCGAAGTGGACTGGGAGAACACTTTATAAAAGGCATTTATAAAATAAATGTGCATTTTTCTCACTTTCCCATAGCTGTGTCCTGAAAAGTAATTTTAATTTTAGTCATGCTCGAATATCAGAGGCGTATCAAGAGTCGTTAGAATGAAAACTTACATAAAAGAAGCATCCTGGTGTTCTTTAAAATGCTTGTTTACTATTGTATTTTCATCTCTGCTCATACAGTAGTCGTCCATAAAATCACTGTTATGGTGTCTTCCTTTTTTGTGCCAAATGACTGCATTACAAGCTATATTTTGTTTTGCCTACTGCTGGGTTTCTTCCACCTTCTCCTGGAGCACCTTCCATGCAGGAGACTGGATGTAAAACTAAATGGCCTGTGATTCTGATCACGTGTGGCAATTCGTACGATCCTAAGTTTGTGTATTATATTGGAGCTTTGAAACTCTAGTGTTAGAAATGGGATATGGTTGCATTGCCCCAGGGATGCAGAGCTGAAGTACCAAAGGAACAAATTAACAGGATGTCACATTAAAATAATTTTTCAAAGGTAATTTAGGTAACTAGATTAATTTGAATTAATTTAGGAATACTTAAATATAACATAATCACACCTAAATGATGTACAATATAAACAATAATTAAGGTAGAAAAATCAAATTTATGTAAAAAAGAGTCTAGGCTTTCCATGTTTGTACACCTCAAATACATCTGTTGAAAGAAAATAGTATCAGAAGGGAATGGTTTAAATTCCAAATCAGGTAGTAAGCGTAAGGTACCCTTTGACACTCACTTGGAGCCTTTCTGCAGGGAATTTTTTAAAACCTGCCATTCTTTCCTGGCTTTCCAGCCATTAGCAGGGCTGGACAAGCCCTTCTGACTAGTAAAGAAATCTTGCATTTCTGGTGAAAATTAAAAGTGATCTGACCACAGTCTATTATTGTTTATGAAACTATGTATATTGTCTGGTTTAGTTAATACATATGCTTTGGTTCTGTTTTATAAAATGTTTAACAAATGGCACACAAAATCAGCGAACATATGTATCAGTACTTTTTGGTGTGGACGTTTTAACAGCAAAGCATGTTTTAAGGGTGAAATGCATATAAGTGCCAAAATAAAAAGAGCATTTGACGCTTATGACGCAACTGAAATTGATTAAATAGTATGATTAATAATGTGGAAAAACTCATTTACAAATGGTTTGTGAACAGCAAAGAATTCCATTCATTGTAATTCATAGGTCAGGTTGCCCTAGGAGTATTCACCCTATTAATTCAGTCCAAAGAAATGGCAAAAGTATCTGTTTTTATTTTCCCTGCTAACAGATTTCTTCAACTTGCTAATTTCCTTAAAAAGAAAAAATCTTGTTTGTTCATCCAGGCACCAAAGTTCCTCAGGAAAATGTCTGCACAACAGTCAGTAGTCTGTATTCTTTTGTCTTTAAAAACACCATTTTAAAAATTATGGTATGATTAATGACTTTGGTGACTATTAAATCACTTTGATCAC
Organism: Anser brachyrhynchus; assembly: GCF_964034855.1. Taxonomy (NCBI): domain Eukaryota; kingdom Metazoa; phylum Chordata; class Aves; order Anseriformes; family Anatidae; genus Anser; species Anser brachyrhynchus. The sequence goes on along the minus strand of NC_137702.1, from coordinate 16,361,242 downwards.
GAAGAACTAAAGTGAAAATTCAAAATCAAATAATGTAGGTTTCATTGCTACATGAAAAAGCAAGAATCATCCATAGCCTGATGACAACTAGCTATTTGAATAAATGAGCAATTTTGTTAAATTTTAAGATATAAGGCTATAGGTTGTCATTGCAGTAGATTCCATTGCACCGCTTCCAGGAAATTTACCTAATTTTAGTAATTCTATTATGTTTTACAGAATAGACTCAGCAGTTTCCTGTCTGCAAACTTCCTCCCTGTTACTGAGCAATCAGTTGCTTGAAATACAAGCTATTGACAAGTACGGGGAACAGACAGGTGTTTAATCAAGACTGTGCTTAGATGATAAATGAACCACTGCAGAATATAGCTTACTACTTTGTGTAGTGCTTCTTAATGGAGAATATTCATCTCTGTGCCAAAAGTTTCATCATGTGAACTTTTGGATCCAGAGCTATTCCAAAAAGTGTGCTTAATTGGTGAGAGAGATTCAACACTATGTGTGAACATCAGATTGATTTATAGCCTGTTCAACACTACTAGCATGGTAGTTTTGCAAAGGATGAGATCATAAGCAAGCAGAGAATTTGTCCTAATTAAACTATATATGTATATTGTATCTAATATTAAAACAATACGTAAGTCCAAAACAAGAGAAGTTATTACTGGATTCTGTTCCTCTGAAGTTAATATTTTTTGCTCTTAATGCTCATCTTATAAATGCCATTGAGGGATCTACCAAAAGAAAAAGATGATGGCAATTATTACTTGAGCTTTCTTAGACATCAGCCACAAAGTCTTTTAAAGGAAATGTAACTAAATGAGGAAAATGAAGACTATGGGTGATGGAAACATGAGTCAGAATAAACAAAGTGTAGTCAGATGAAGAATGGCAGCCATGGAAATCTCTGCTGAACCTGATCTGCACTCATATTTACATTCATGCAAGTGTGGTTTGCTGTGAGAACATGGTGATGTGGCATACAGAAGGCAGTAAGACTGTCCTGAAGTGCATTTCCCATGTAACTGATAAAAAAAAAGTCTTGCTAAAAAAGGGAGTAACAATCCCTGAACTTTTCTAGTGCTCACTGCAGATTTTCCCCATCGGACGTGGGAGTTACAAATGGAACCATGTGCATGTCTAGGGACAGTAGTGTCACTGAGGCGAGTCACCTCGTAAGGGAACAGTTGGTGGAAGTGCTGCTGTCTTCTCCTCGTGGGAGGAAGCTCCAGTTGGTGGCTGAATATCTCTCGTTAGTTTATAGGAAGCTTGTTCAGAGAATGTTTGAGTCAGCGTTTTTTAAAGCGTGCTTCTTAAACAGATTGCCTAGTGCCTATCCGAGAGAGAGGCTGTCCAGGAGAAGGTTTGTGTGTGGTGCAAGCTGCTTTTTCTGTGGATGAATTGAAGTAGCTTGTTTTTGTTCCATCAGCACGGCAACTTTCATCAACACACAGCTCTTGGGAAGTAAAACAGATTTTGCAATGTGTCTGAGGTAGTGCCTATTACCCACAACTCCTGTAGAATTAGCCTTTGTTATTAACTCTGGCAAAATCTATTTTCCACTTTAACATCTCAGTAGTAAGTGTATTATTCAAGACCAAGACTTGAGGTACGTAAAATAACCGTCAGTATCATACCCATTAAGCTGTCAGTTTTCAGCGGGGCACTGGTGATATTACCTATGGCTTTCTGTCTTCCTGACTCCCTCCAACAATCTCCTCTCCATCAGCTGCCTCTCTTATGCCCCAGAAACTGCTGTCAGTGGCCTGGCGGATGGCTCATTTGACATGTCTGTCATGTTGTGAAGCGTGTGTAGGAGCTAGATTAAATGAAGAGAAAGCTAGCTCATCTGACTGCCTACTGAGGAGCTTCAGGTCAGGGAAAGCTTTCTCTACATTAGGACTGCAGTAATTGGAGGAGGAGAAAAGTAGAAGGCAAGGGCAGATCTGCAGTAAGGTAGGGAGAGGAAAGCAGAGACTGGATGGGGATGGCTGAAGTACATATGCTGTTGGAGTATAGAAATAATAGCTCTGTTCAGTGCCACATTGGAGTCTTGGGGAACTTTTAAGGAAATCATTTACTGTCAGCTTTTTCAGTCTTAGTCTTTTAGTGCACAGTCTTCTCCTAATGCTTGCAGGCATTAACTCTTCCTGCTTCTAGAAAGCTGGGGAGCAAAAACAGAAGGGCAGTGTAGAAGAGATGAATTCTGTCTGCCTGCGGATAGAAAGAGTGAGGCAACCGCGCCCATGAACCTGAGTCTTTGTGGAGCACACGGTGTATTACAGAAAACTCATCTGAATAAATTTGCAAACTCTGGATATCAGCTGCTGTTTTTTCAATAGATTGGTAATGCTCTCAGATACTGTGGTGAGGTGAGCACTGAAAATTTCTGGCAAATTTTTAAGTAAAATAAGAAGGCAGCACTTAATATTGCATTAATGAAGAATCATCCCTGGAAAATCGTGGAGAGAGTTATTTTTATGCAAGTGTAGATTTTTGATGCCAAGACAATAAAGAGAAACCACAATTTGTTCCATTAAGCTTGTATCATATTGTCAGCACTTGCCCATATGGAAAACATATAAATTGTCATGAAAACATGAAAATGGGACAATTTGGTAATGTTTTGAGTAGGCTTTATAAATATCATATGTATTTTTAAATACATAAGTGATGCAGTTTTGAACACAAAAGAACCACAGTTGTGGCAGCCAGATTTTGCTGTGTTCCCAAAGCAGCAAAATTAGCAGAGCTACAAATGTAGTTATTTAAAAGTTGGGAATTTGGAGTAAGTCAGAAAAAGTGTAGTGAAATTAACAGATTTGGTGGGAAACCAATAAAAGCTAAAAGGAGCACAAATATTCATTCTTTTTCTCACTGGAGGTCAGAATTTGTGTATGCACTTCTAGATTTAACTGAGCTTTTGCACAAAGCCTCAGTCATTAAACCTAACAAGTACCTTGGTGACTGGAGCAAATCTTCGGCTCATGGGTGGATGAATTAGTGATATGGTTGGGCAAAGGGTAGAAATGTGGGCAGCTCTATGACCTTTCATCCCATTATGTGCTTGTACAGGTCTGGAAAGTACTAAGACTTAGGTCTGTAAGTTTACTTTTAGCCATGCTGTTAAACACGCCAGTTGTACAGAATATCAGAGCTCAATAGGTATGAGTGGAAAAATGAGGCTATGCATTAGTTGAGAATCTGGCTCATTATGCAGAGAGGAGGAATCAAAGGCATCTTTGCATTTTTTTCCCCCTTCTCTGCTGTGTTTCCCTTGAGTTATGTGTTGAATTCATGCTGGTCTCAGGTTCAGGAAAAATAACTTTGCTAACACCAACACTGTTGAGTCCTATGGTATGTGTTCCAGTAATTGATGCAGGCTGGAGACTAGGAGATGTTTGGCAAGAAGTGGTGTTATTTTGGGATCCAGCTGGCCTGGGGTTCCCTCACACAGGGTAATCATCCAGTAGCTTTCTGCAGCTTTCTGCCAAAACTCCTTTCTGACTCGATTCCCTGTTTGTTGAGTCAATAACATTCCTGTTTTCCCCATCTCCTGTAAGCTCTTTTCCTATGAAGTTTAAACTCTCCAGAGCACATCAAACATACCTAGCTGAAGTCTCTTACCAGTACTCTAATACAGTTTCTAATGTATTGCATTGTAATTCAGTGGAATGTTCTGTACCTTGAAAACAAAGTCACCTGCCTGTGCTAGGATTACCCCGGGTGTCACCTGGGGAGCCACCTGAAGGAGAGCAGCTTAAGTCTCTGCTCCATGAAAGCGTGCTTGGTGTGCAAAACCCACCCGACTGTCGTTCCCTGCTGATTTGTGACTTATTGGAAGGGGGTACGCTATCGCTATGCAAGTTGTGCTTCCTTCTGTGGATTTTTTACTGCTTTGCACCCTGGTTCTATGAGAATTTGCTTCTGAAGCTGGGGAAATATAACTCAAAACACCAGTGCTTTTAAAATATGCTGTAGAGTGGTTCTGTACGGGAACCTCCCAAGACGGAGGAAAGAGAACATGCAATTAAAAAGTAGTAGTAGTTATTGTTGTTAGTGACAATGACAGTAATAATAATTTGTCTTTTAATAAAAGTCTGAGGAAAAGTCTAAATGATTCATACTTACATAGAAAACAATATTGAAACGTTTACTTCATAGATAGTAGCCAAGAGATAAGATACAATTCTGGTTCTGTATTTATACTCTGTTTTGCAGACATATCTAATCTTCAGTGGCATGAGAAATGTTGTAGAAATGTATCTCATCAAAAATTGCTGCAGCAACGTACTTAAAAAACTGTCCTCTAGAAACCAGGTCAACTTTCATTGTAGCTTACGGTAATACATAAACACAGGATAGTTTTTTATATCTTAGAATGGAGATAGCATAGATAGTAACATGCTTTCATCTGTTACTTTTATCAGATCGTCTTATCTCCTTTGTGCCATCATACTCAAAATATTCAGAATAGAAGTGTCTGCTTTATTTAATGTGCACATGGAGGGCCTGATTCTGTTTACATTGAAGTGATTGGAGATTTCTGTCATTGGTGGGAGCAGAATCAACTATCTGAATTCTCCTCACTGCATTTTGTTAGTGTTCTTCCCAGTTAAACACATGGGGAATAGAGACTGACCTCTGAAATCCTGAAAATATCGTTATAATTGAAAAGATTTTAGCGCTGTAACTTTATCAGCAATTAAGAAACCTGTCTGTTCTGTTCTGCCAAGGTGCCTGTGGGACCTTACAGTGTTAACAATATACAAGGTCTGGCAACAAAATGAGCTCGAGATAATGTTTTTTTTTTTTTTTTTTTCTCAGGGCTGTCCTGTTTTAGTAGAAGTGATATTATCAGACAGTGGATGGAACTTTTCTCCTATACCTCTGCTGTCTGAGTGTGGATTTAGGAGGTTTCACTTCCCCCAGACACAGGTTTTTAGCTAGCCTGGCATTCTTTGGAAGAAGATGCTATTAATGTCTCCTGTAATAGTCCCAAACCACCATGTGATGCTGTTTTTTCAGTTGATGTTGTCTTAAAAATCACTTAAATGTCTCTGTATATATTAAAGTGTTCCAGAAAGAGGACTAAAGTTTTAGAGACTCTATGAATAAAGTGTTTCTCAATACAGCTGACAATAAGCTTCTGCATTTGGTTTGAGTGGAAAAACGTAAGTAATTTCATATTTTCTGTCATCTAACTGCTTCTTTTGATTGTATGTTAGCAGCAGTTGGATGAAATAATAACTCTTTTTGTGAGGTCTTTAATACAGAATAATTTTCCTACTTGTGACAATTTTGCATGCTTTTAGTTTCCTCTAGGCAGAAATGTTTCTGAGAGACTTTGGTTGAACCCAGTTGGTTGTTCTCCTTCATCTCCAAAGGATGTTGAAGATCAGCTGCAAGTGATAGTCTAGGATCTTTTTTCTTCTTCCAGGCTATCTGCTTGTGTATATGGCGCTACTTCATTGTCAAAGCAAGAGGTTAAGTAGGCAGTATAACTTCCAAGCCAGTCTTCCCAGGCACCTGTGAGATCATACCAGCTGTGAGTCACTTTCTCAGAAAGGTTTTAGAAGCGCAGCTCAATAAGCATCAAATTATGTACATATTTCTGTCAGTTTCATTGATTTCCTGAAATGGTAAATGAACTTGTAAAACTCAGGCATACCAGTAAGCTTGTGAAGTCACTCTTCTTGTGTTTAGATTTTTTTTTTCACCAGACCAGGCAGAGTAAGAAGATGTAAAATGCTTCTATAAAGTAGTCAAAATTTGTATTCAATTCATAAATTTTCTATCAATCCTATTAAATAAGTTTGCATTTTATTTTGGCTGAGTTTTGTTTATCTTTATTATTTAATTTGTTAAGTAGTTAGGAAGTGCAATGACAAGATTTTTGTCTTCTTTTTTGAGACACTAATAGAGATTGATAATTTTAAATCAGATCATTTGAAAATGCTTTTCAAGTTTATGATCTAAGACATGGCCACGTCTTTGGGTCTCAGAAAGCCTTTGGTGAGATTTATGTGCTTTTATCAATGGAGGTATAGAGAAACTATTTTCCTGTTTTCTGTTGCTTTTAAGAGTCAGGAGATATCTGTGGTGAGTCTTGGAGGAGTTTAGCCATGGTAAGTTACTAAAATGCATTTTGGCAGAGGATGGAGAAGTAACTACTGGATCTGTTGTGAAACAAGAGAGTCTTTCAAGCCATTTTTCAAAGTGTTCATAGATCCAATTTCAAGGCAAGTCAGACAATAAAAGTAGTAAGCAAAGAAAACTAATGTGTATGTGGAATACTTTAATTAAAAATAATAATTATAATGGACCCATTGTGCTCATGAACTCGTTTTCTTTTTCTTGTTGATTTGATTTTGCTAAATTTTACTCTCACAGCAAATTATATTGCTGTTCTCTTACATTTCACGTTTGATTGCTGAAATATTGTGAAACAATTTAAATGGGACTTCTATGAAAAAAAAAAACACAGCTTTGTTTTTGAATTTAAACAGCATCCTTTATCTTAAGGATAGTTGTTTTAGTTTAGGAATTTTATAGTAAAGAATTTCACAATAAAGATCCCAAGCTATCCCACTGTATAGAAAGAATTAAATACTTTGGATGATATTGGTGGATGGTCCTTTGAAAGCATGAAGTAAATGATGACATCCAGGAAATTAAAATGCAGCCTTGGTAAAGGCAGTGTTCAAACAGACTGATTATGGTACAATTTCTACATACAAAATTATTTCCCGTGCAGGCTTTGTTTCTAATCACAGATTCCCATGCAAATACCTGTTCTATTCCTTATCCTGGAAGACCAGGCATCTTCTAAGCATGCTGACAGCTCTACCGTGAGAACGCTCTTTCTGTCGGTAGGGTAGGCTAGTTGTGTATAGGCTGTTGGAAGCCAGCTCTTCATTGCTGCCAGTGAAGTAAAGTTGCACCTGCTTTTGTTTCTTGATGTACATCCTTTAAGATAGGACAGACCCCTTTTCTCTGAAACTCTAAGTCTAGGACAAACCGTAATTTTTCCTTCATTTGTAGTGATTCATGTATTATGGACAACAGTCCAGAATGATACAGGGATTCGGGCAAGAGGGGGAGACTGACTGTCAAACTGTCTTTACTAAGAAACCTTAAAAGTAAAGTATGGCGCTGCGGATATTAAGGGTTATGAGAGTGGCAGAGGTTGCTATCAAAGCAGCAGTCTTTAGAAGAGGATTATGGTTCAATTGTCACAACTTACTGAAAACAAAGAGCAATGGCTGGTTTAAGAACACTGTCCTTTTGTTATGTGTTCAGTAAGACAGGGAAAGTGCTTTGCTCAGAGCAAATGTGATATGATCCTGATGTTTTTCCTCCCAAACTTGAAGACAATCCAAACAAAGTGATAGCCTTTAAATAATATGACCACTTTTCTTTTTTTGTGTGTGTATTTTCTTACTTCTTTGTGCAAAAAATGATTGTACAAGAGAGTGACTATTGTGAGGAAATCAAAGTCCTTAATGAGCACACACTGACGTTTCTTAACTTGGAACTTGAGTCTTGGTACAGGACATTGGTGGACATAAGTCTTGGACTAAATTTATGCATGTTTTTATAGCTTGGAATGCGTATGTGAGAAGATGTTCAGAATCTGAGCATCATTTTCTTCATTCAGAGGGGAGGTGGCACCAGCGTGCAGGGCTGATCACCTGTCTTCAGGTGGTTCAGCTGTGGGATTGAGCAAGAGCTAGTGGAAGTTGAGCCAGGTTTGCGTACTCAGGCAAGGAGGAAAGGAATATTCACAGGTGTTTGAGGGGGAGAGGAATGGCTATGTCATTCCATTCATATACCTGCAAGCACAACATATATTTTTTGCGGATACTGGCAAAATGGGAATTAAAACCAAAAGATGTTGTGTCCTACATTAGAACGCAGTGACAGTTGATTCAGCCTCCGAAAAGGCAGAAACAGAAAAAAAGTCTTAAACCACAGACTGTACACAGAATGTGAAAGTTGTCATGATCAAACATTGTTGATCCAAAATCTATTCTTGTGTAGTTCTCAAGTATTCCTATCTTATCTCATGAGAGAATCAATCTGTTCTCAGTGTATTTTCTGACCTTCTGATCTTCTGATCAAAATAGTCAGGCTTCTTAGGGACAGACTGTCATTATTTTCAACACAAGATATATCTACATTTTGGTGGAAGGAAGGACATGTACAGAATAGTCACAGAGTTAGAATTGCAAAGTTCAAAAAATAGCTGTATCTGTCTTGGGGATTTCTCATTTTGGTTTGCTTGAAACAAAGTAAGCCTGCACATATCCAATTGTGTTCAAATATTGTAATAACTCAGACCACATAAGAAAAGTGCCCCATCAGATATTGTGAAAGGTTATAAGAAAAGGGTTATTCTCTGACTACGGTTTTTAAAATAACCTGTTAAAATAACATAGTTATTAAAAAACTTTCATAATTATTTAGAACTCCAAATAGACTTTAACTCATTTGATTTTTATAGACTAGTAGTCTTTAATCTCCACAGCAGAATCTGAAGGGTACCTGTTACATACCGGTAAATTAGTTGTCAATCCCTTGGGCAGTATATTTTAATATCAGTATTATATGGTAGATGATATAAATCTTGTGTACGGTATTATTAGCTTAGGCAGCTGCTGACTTAAAAAGGCCAGTTTAACAAGTCACCACTGTATTATGTTTAATTAGGTACAGTTTATATAATGAGGTGTTCAGTTCTAATGGAAAGACATGCTGTGAGCAGCACATCTGCAGGAATAACTATTACAATCAGCATTGCAGAGACCCATGGAACTGCAAATTAGACTTACTTATCTAGAAATAAATTACATCCCAATGCCTTCATAAAGCTCATTAATTAATTCCACTGGCATAAAGGTCTTTTTCTTAATTTCATGTTCCATTAGCATAATAAACACAATTTGAGTTACAACAGTATGATCAGTTTAATGGATGCTATTTATTTTAGTTTTTTATTTAAAGTCCCGGTAACATAGAATTAACATCAATATGCTGTTTGGTCCTTTATTAAAAATTCCCATAGGATAACCAGCACAGATGTTCAATACAGCATCATATATTTGCTGCATTTTATGACTTCACTAATTGGCCATATGGAAAGGTGTTGCTTGGGTTTAATTTTTTTTTTTTTTTTAAATCTGATAAATGGATTGTAATAGTCACAATTGGTTAGTATGTGCAGTTGTACAGGTTAATATACACTGCATGCTGGGAACAAAACAAAAGTAAACAAAGTTTTTAAGTCCATTGATTAGTAGTAGACAGTACCAATATACTTCACAGTATATTAAAATCCATTTCACTAATGTCTAGATCCTGACAATTATAATTCTCTAATTTATGCAGACACTGTCTAATCTGAAGAAAATGTTAGCAGCTATTTGTTTAGTCACAGCTAGGTTATAGATAACTTTATTGTTGTTCCATTCAGCTTTTCATGAGCCCCACATTTCATGATAAACTACACAACAAATTTTGTTTTTATTTTATATTGTCCAACTTCTTACGCTAAAGACTACCTGTTAATATAACCAAGCTAATTCTGTTGTCAGCTTGGTGTATATATTTTTTAAAGCTTATCTCTTATATTGTTTTCCCATTTCCTAGTATTTTCTCTCCTCTCTGCATTTAGTATGAATGACTATCACTGCAAATATCTTCTCCTTCAGCCTATAATGAAACCACTTTCCCATGTTACAGAGTGATTTGGGGTAGTACTCATCTGTCATATAAATCCATCATCTGATTTTTCACATAAAAACTGATTTCTGTCATTACACTGTAATTCACCTTTCTGTTTCTCTCTTACTCACTTTCAAAAATCATCTGAACAGGAGTCATCTATCTCTGCTGCTGTGATTTCCTTCTATTACATGACCTCAATTACAGTATCAGAAAGAACTGCACCAGAGCAGATGAGGACAAGTTGCCTAATTTCAGTGTGTGTGTCTGTATGGGCATACACGTATACAAATACATAGTTCTTAAGGGTTACGTGAAAGCATTTTGCTTTGAAGAGTGCTCTGTAGCTCATTGCAGTTTTAATACTCCCAACCCCACACAGACGCATACCCTTGGGGTTTGGGGTTTGGGCTTGTATGTTTTTTTAAACAATTCTTATTCATAACATTAACAGCTGGAATTTTTAAGGCTTTTAAACATGTAACTAATCTGAAGAATTAAATTCCTTTTATCTTGAAACTTAGGTCTATATCATAAATAGAAATTGTCTAGTGACATACAGAAGTAGCCTTTAGTACAATCCCTTGTCGTTGATTCTGAGCTATAGAACACACTGGTTGCACAGAGCAGTGAAGTTGTATCATCAGACTAATGTCTCTTTCTGTATAGAGCAGATGCTGGAATGAAATTTTTAAAAAGGATGCTACATGTTCACAAAATTTGGCAAAATGACAAAAGAGCTATTTTCAGATGTCTCAGTATTATGGGTCCTAAGACACATGTCAGAAAAACTGATTTTTCACTGAAGGACAAAGCTAACATTATTACACAGCTGCATTGTCTGTGAATATAAAAGATTTTCATGCGCTACATAGTCACACTATGTAAAGTGACAACAGGGGGTTGATTCTATCCCATATTTAAGAAATGGAGACTTGAAAAACCTGTGCATTTTCCAATCCTTGTATAGATATTTGTTAAATAGTTCAATCTGGAAATCTATGTTATAGGTTTTTCAATTTAAAAATATGCTGGGAAAATACTGCCAAGTCTTAGCCTTTTGCAGATGGTTGGGCTAGATGTGGTTAGGTGAACAATCATGTATAGTCTGCCTTTAGCAGTCTAAAGGCAACCCTGTCCAAATTGTGTGGGCATGTGTATGCTAAACCTTGCTCAGATGGCAATGAGCTACTTGAGGGGAGGGACTGAGTGCATTTGGGACAGAGGGAGAGGCAGGCACTTGGAAAATATGGTATCAGAAAGTGGTTCAGGTGATGGTAGCTCTTACTGGATTGCTGTAAAGTAGGAGTGAAGAAGTGAGCTGAGCAGTAAGAATCCGTGGGGACTCTGCAGCCACCCATAGAGCTTTACACAGATTCTTTTTAGCCTGCTATACGTTGCTCTGAGAGCTTAATCTTACCTCTTGTTAGCTGGTGTGATTAGCTTATGTTACAAGTGCAACATTGCTCTGTGGTCTGGCAGGTGAACGTAACCTGCAAGGAAGTTCTGAAAAGACTGCACTGGCCATTAGAAGGAAACCTGTCAGAGGATGAAACCACATTGCTTTACAGCTGGTTGCCCAGGGCTATTTCTGTGCTTTGTTCTGATATCTAAACCTGTGATTCCAGAATTATCTACAGAATTATATCCGTAATGGCAAGTAAATGGCATAGAAGATTTTTGGAGAATCTTCTACCCTGCTTTCACAGCACCTAAGGTATCAGCCTGCATGAAGCTGAGCTCTTTGAGCTGCCTGGCAGTGCACTGAGTACATGGCAACTATTTTTTTCTCATCTGTCTTCTGTGATGGACAACACTATCCTGTCCCCACTTCCACCAGCAACCTTGCACTGTGCAGCTGAACCTCAGATACTAGTCGGGTTTGTAGGTTTGAGTGCTGGGCCTTGCCTGGAATGCACCTAGCAATTCTCTTTATCCGTTGGATTCAGACTACCAGAGAGGTTTTGTGATCAGAGAGAACAGGTTCTTCCTGCTGGTACTCATGCACCTGACTGGTTCCTTTGCTATCCCAAATGTTTTTTTCTTAAAATGTCAGAGGATGGAGAAAGAAAGGACAGCACTCTGGGAATAAGGAGACACTTCTAGACACTTTTCATTGAATGGGTCCTAGGACCCATCATCGGAAGGAGATGATTGTTCACTGATGGGCAAAGCTAACATTACACTGCTGCACTGCCTGCCCCCCTCTGAGGGGCGATGTTCTGATGCTGGCAAGAAAGAATAGGGAGAAACTGTAGCATAGGATGGCACACACAAAAGTTGCTACAAATAGTCATAGTTTTCTTTTGAAATAACTTATTTTTTGAATGTCATTTGGCATCTGATAGGGAAGTAGCAGAGAATCATTCTATTTCAAGTGCAACAGGTTTGTGATTTGAGACTGACATGAGTTTAAAAACACTGTGTGAACTGTAGGTTTAGTGACTTAATGAAAGGTCCCCCTTCTGTTTGAGATACTGGAGTATGGCTAGATAGTTCAGGTTAGTAGAATACCTTTTTGTTGTCAAGGCTTCATATTATTTATGAGTAAAGTTTTTTTTATTCATTTTCTTGCAGATTCACTCAGCTGAAGTGAGGTCTTTGTTTTGGGGCTTTTGGGAATGGAAGAGAAGATGTTACAAAGACTAGAACATAGCTGCCTCATTACTCCTGGTCTAGCCCAAGGTGAGAAACTGAAGAAGGTAACTCAGGGAGATCCAGATAATATGTGTCCTAAAAACCCTATGCAAAATCCAGTTTCAGGTAGAAAGGAAACATGCCCTGTCAGGCTTTGTGTTGTAGCTGTGTGTGTGTACTCGTGGCTTGAGATAGAACATCACATCCCATGGCATGGCTACAGGTATTATTTCACAGGTATGGGTGACGGAAAATTTGGATAGGGAAGAGGCAAGTTGCTGTTAACTTCAGCCAGAGCCTAGTCATAAAATATGTACCTTTGAGTCAGAGCTGAATCAAACGCCTTTGCCACATAGGCCTAAAAATCACCTAAATTTAAACGGAATTAAAATGGGTTGCCTGGATAGAGAAGCTCTGTCAAGGATAGTTCAGATTCTCAAACCTCTCAGCCTTACCTAGAAACTTCGTGTCTAATTGGTATTCTAATATCGGGAGCTGAGATTTCTTAACAGTATGAGGAATTAAAACTAGAACTGAAAGGCTTTGTAATGCAGCCTTAATACAGACATTGACCAGATGTCAGATTAGTAGAATCAAGTAAAATACTAGTACAGTCAAACATATTTCTAAAAGCTATCCAATGCACGTTATTTCTACAGGGTATTGCAGACGTTTTATTTGCAGCTCAGTGATAAATATTTAAAGATCAGAAATATTATTTAAAAAGCTTCCAGGACTACAGGTGTCACTTTCCCAAGTAGAATCGATTTCCCCAAGTAGTTTATATCTTTGATCCTGTAAGTCTTCATAGAAATGTATGTATTACTTTCTGCTTACGAGTGCTGTAGTGTGCCGTATTTTGCATGGTCTCAGGGAAGAAATATCAGGCACCACGCTGAGGCCTTGGAATTCCAACCAACAATTGCAGTTTTCTGGCTGTTGATTTTTCCCACAGTTCTTGCTTAAAAAAGTAGATACTTCTAGAAAAAAAAATCATCACACAGTAACGCATAGAGAAACTGAACAGTAACGCCAAGGTTGAATCCTTAGGCCTTGTGACCTTTTTTATTTGTTTAAACAGCCTCTTTTAATTAGTAATAGATACTGTTGCACTCAGATAAACATTAGTGATGATTGAAAACAGCACCTTACAAGCGAAGGATTTGTAGAAATTTAATACACATAGCTGAACTCAACTTCTTTAAGAAGTTGCTTTGTTCTTGTCATAACGCTTGAAGTTAATGGACAACTGAAATAGAATGGCTACATGTGTCATACACTGAGTGAAAAGGACTGACTAAAAGCCATTAGCGTCCAGAAAAGGAAGACACAGGCAGAAGTTATATTGCTTCCAGATGAATCCTAACTATTCCCCAACCTCTGTATTAGTATGACAGGCGAGAGGCAGGGCCATTAATCGAAAGGTCAGATAGTGCAATTTTAGCCAGATTTTCTTGATTGAAAAGGCACTGGAAAATTATCTAGAATGCTAGTGTTACCGCATCTACAAAATACTTTTTAAAAACTGTTTTAATGGCTTGATGGTCTAAGTGACAATTCTACCTGTCATACTAAAAGGGAAAGTTAGCTTTCAACACTGCTTATGGTAGAAGTGCTAGAAAAGTTGAGTTATACTGCATTCTGAAAAAAACTTTAAATTCTTTTTTTGTTTCTTCAAAACTCTCTAATGCAGTTAAAGTGTAAACCTGAAAAACCCCTACTATTATTATTGTTCTCAAATTGATTTAATGTCAGCTCTCACACTTTCTTTATTACAGAATTATTTTGCTAATAGAACTATATCAGCATTTTATCCTGAATAGTTTAAAAAATAATAATTTAATAACTTACCCAGATCCTAATTATAGATTTTTGAATCAGTTTCATTAATCATATTTACTATTCATATAATTAAGGTGCATTTTAAACAGTGCACTGTTGACATCAAATACTATATACAAAGCAGGTACTTGAATATATGCAGCATAGAAAACTCCATTATAGACCATCTGTATGTTCCTAAAAAAAACATCTCAAACCCTCCTCTTCAATTTTCAGATGTGTATAGCTAGAGGTTTTCTGCTGAAAAACATACAATACCTGTTGGTTTACTGTGTTTTGCTGTAAGAGGAGAAGATGCTATTGTTTTATATAAAAACCTTTCATTTTCCCATTTTGGTCACAGACGTTGTTCTGTACATCTATGGAAGTATGGTTCTGAGGGAGGTGGAGCAGATGTGTGGTCAGGTAGTGGTCTATTGTCATTTGACTTAGCACAAGCAGAAGCATTTTAAGGCTTGTGTAAGAGATCAGATAAAATCATCTGATGAAGCCGTTTAGGCTTGAAAATTCATTAACCTGGACTCTTTTTTTATGGATGAGCTTTCTGAGACTTCTTTTTCTTTTCCATTTCATTGTGTTAGAATATAAGTGCTGTTTGTTAGTAATAGTTAATTATTCTGTACTGTAGATAGTATGATACATTTGGGACCAAAATAGGAAAAAAAACGGTGTGCATGCTGATGTCATGCTTACGAAAGTACTCCTGCTGAATTTTCTTATACGTTGTGGTGTAATGTAGCCTGATGAATTGTGTTCATAGTATGTGCAAACACCCTTTAAGATGTCAGTCCCTCTTTCTGTCACTCCTAAATAACCTGGCTATTTTTTTTTCACTTTGCATTAAAGACATATGGCTTCTCCACTGTTGATACCGTTTATCATGAAATAATACCACTGTCCACTGTTCCCTTTATGCCCTATGCCTATACAACTGTCAAAGAAAAAAAAAACGTTCTCCCTTTCTGCTAATGTTTACCAACTTAAGAGATTTTGTTGTCAGCCTAGTGCTCTCAGAAGGAAATCAATGACTATGCAGTATGGAACTTCCAATGGAAAGACTCAAATTGTCTTCCTTTTTATTTCTTAGGCCACTTTCCATTAGTGTAGTAAAATGAAAGAGGGTGCTAGGGCCCAAGATGTCAAAAATGAGTCCTATTTTCAGTTATGTGTTGCTTTTTTTCCTTTTGCTCTTACTTATCCTAAATAAATTTGTCCAGAGGCTTTAATCAGTCTAATGTAACATTATAATCAATTTTATGAGTTATTAAACCATAGTGAATGGCAAATGGCAACAGAGGGCACTCAGTACCTTATAGGGTTGGATCCATAGTGAAAGTTGATGTTTGAAGAGTAAACTTCATACTAGTTTAGGAATTCGTGGTATAATAGCTTTCCATTGCTAGGTTTCATTATGAAGTTTTGCTTAGACAGATGGAGAAGCAAGGCTGCATGACAGGATGTACATAAGGATGTATCCTGATTTCATAGGACTTGCCTGCACTGGGCAAATGATGTACTGCAAAGTGTACTTCCTTGTTTTAGATAATGCTTTAATGATGGTGCTTTACTCACATATAGTTTGGAAAGGACTTTGAACCCATATGTATTGGATCCAGAAGACAAGCCTTCAGGTTTCAGTGTGTATCTCATTTTTACTTTCACATGACAGCTTAACCTGTTACTACTTGATTATAATTAGGTACTTGATTTTCATCAACAATAATTTCTAAGTGAAGCACTTTATGTATTTTTAAAGCAGATTTTGTTTAATACTGAGTGATTTCAGCCAAGGACATCAATTTCTGTGCCTCAGTTTATTTATCCATAATATGATGAGAATTTACCTACCTCAAATATGATATCTGTGTCAAAAACAACTATTTAGCATTTTGAGCTCCTATTGGTCTTAGTGATAATTTTAACTTGTCCCCCTATACTATCATACATTGACCTTAGAAATCCTAACACTATAATTGTTTTTTATATACCTTAAAAAATAGTAAATTTTCCAACATCTTCTCTTTTCACTTATTACCATAGCGTGCCTCTTATTAATCTTGTTGTACAATTCTAATTTCAAAGTCACATGTTTATCTGAGTTTCTAACCTCTGAAGTACTGCCTAGGATTAATCCAAGCTTAGTCTGTATAGAGAGAGTCTTTTGTTTCTCTTCCTTTTTCTTGCTTTACCAGGATATCGCCTGTGTAAGCAAAATCAATGTAAAATGCCTGCTAGAAATGTCTGGAAGTTATCATAAAAGGTTCTATGACACAAATGACAGTCCTGGAGAAATTTGAAAACTGCTTACATTTGCTTCAGTTTTGCTTGGAATGTTGTAGTTTGAAGAGTCGAGTCTGGCAGCACCCGAATGTGTGCACATAGTCATGGGGCTGAGTTTCATTGAACCATTTTCTGTGCAAAGTAAAGGTAACCAAAACAGTCAAGGGTAAAGGACTGTTGGAAAATTTTTACTGAAAAAATTGCTTGTGTAATTTGTGGATATAAAATATATGAATCCCGATTCCTTTTGCATTTATGTGCTGTACGTTGTTTGAGGCCCTTATATGGACACAACATCAAGGATGGCTGGGGGTTATAAAGAAAAACAGCTACAGACCGATTGGAAAGAATGCTTTGGTGAGGGAAGGACTGGCAAGGTATGTGGAAGGAAATTCATTGTGCAGCCTGTCATGGACAAGCAACTGATTTGGAGGGGAAAAGGGAAAAACACGTTTCAAAAAATAACTGAACTGTTAGAGAAAAATAGTTGGATACTCGGTAGTATGTATCTGAGAGATAACTGACCCAGAAAGAGGTTCAGGAAAGGGGAAATGCTTATAGATTTATTGTCTTTTTGTGTGTGCATGTGTGGGTGCGTTTGTATGTGTATGTGTATAATATATGTATATTTACATGTGAGGCTCTTGTGCTCTCTCACAAAGAACCGTGTGTGGAAATCTGATCAAAACTTACTTGACTGCAGCTTTTTTGCTGTTATACACGGAGGACTAACCTCAAAACTGGATAACACATGAATGTATGGAAGGTGAATGCATATGCTTTGGGGGAGTCTGATGGTCTGGCATTGGTCTCGGTGACAAGAACATCAACTCTGAGTGGTGCTAATCTCAGAGGGTAACAGGGAAGGGGGCAGAGAGACAAAGACTACCCAAGAAGTGTGACACACTACAGGAAAAGGGACAGAGAGGGAGGGAGCCTGTTCTGAGAAACTCATATTCTAAGGCGTGAAACATAGCAAAACAGTCTAGGGAGAGTTCGACAAGGGGAGCTCCACACATCTCTAAGTATTATGGGTTTTGAAAGAGTTGAGGGGCTAAAAGATTTGTCTTGAGTGGTCAGTAGATACTGATTGCCTGATATCTATGAATTTTGAAGCTGCTTTTTCTGTGAGGGATTGTAATACAGCAATAGCTTCATTCTCTAGCAGTAACACCCTGTGGAGATAGCTATTTCTGATTTTTCACAGAAGTATCTGCTAGTTACACACAGCATTTTCCTTTTCTCAGAAGCCCTCATGATACACTTATGTAGAATTTTATTTATGCCATTTCAAATTCAGAGAGGTGAGCATGGATCCCAGCATGTAGAAGAAGAGATTTTGCTAGTCTATAAGATAAGTCGTGGCAGTTGTGGTAGGGACTTTATTCTCAGCATTCTGTCTTATCCAGCAGCTGGGTTGGAATCCATAAATGTACCTGCTTACCATTCCTGGAAGTTTAATTGGCACTGTACCTGTTTTAAAAGGAGATATATTCTTTAGGGTTATTGAAAGACTACAGTCCAAGTTTTGAAAGTATGAACAATGTTATGGTACAAATACAAATGTAGGCTTAAAAGATGTGCTTTCTGAAATCCATAATTACAACATTTTGCTACCCATGAAGTGGTTGAAATAGATCAGTGTACTCTTCTTGGTGTTTGTTTGTTTGTTTGCTTTTCCTGGGTGGAAGAAATTCATAGAGGTTGGAGTTGCCTGGGTACTTCAAATTTTCACTTCAGATGTTGTATTTGTGAGCACATTCATATATGTGTTTTCGTAGAAAGAAAGAGGAGGAAAAACCACTGTGTATATGTGTACTTGAATATAATACGTATTTGCAGTGACCAAGCTGGAAGGGTCTGAAGATCAGATTTCTAAAACTGCTTGGGGCTCATCTGACTCTCATGCTGAAACCTGTTAGCAGTTCCCAATGACTTCAATGAGACCAGAGTTAAATTAATACTGAAGCTTTTGAAAATTTAGCAATTTATTTTCTGAACTGTGATTGAATATCCTGACCTGGTTCTCATCTGCTGCTACTGAAAATTTAAAATATTAAATAAATAAGTAAAATATTAAAAAAATAAAATTTCTTAAAATTTTCAAAATTTGTTGAACACTTGCCTACTCTTTCATCTCCTTGTGCGAATCTTGCTGACTGCCTGCGGGATAAGGTGTATGCTAGTACAGTTTAGAATAAGATGATTCTAACAGTGTGCTTTTCTTATAAGGATGACTACAAAAAAGAGCCTAGCTGCTGTTGAGGATGGTCACTTGCCATGCTACTGAATTGCTTTCTTAGACGTATTTCTTAAAATCTTTGCCAACATCTTAGAAATGAAGAATTTTAAGAAAGTAAGAGTTGCTATGTAATCAATTCATCTTTTACAGCAAGCTCTTCCAGTTTGAAATAGGCTACTTAAAAGTAGAGTCAAAAGTAGGGGAGTAAATTAGCGTAGCATTTTGCTGAAGTTGTGTATTTAAGGGAGAATTATGCATAGTGCACTTGTTTCACCAGATCCAGATAGCTACTCAGGAATTATAAATGCTTTAACAGCCTGAAGCAGTATTTTGCAAAAATACACAATGATGTTTGTCCTTTTCCTCAGCAGCTTTCATGAGACTGTTTCTATTTAGGATAGCATGTTCAGAAACATTAAAGACTTCTAAATGCTTCTATTAGATACTTCATTAAATTGGATGTAAAGCAGAGAAGGATGGATCTAGCTAACAAGTACAGCTGCTTCCTGGGCTGGCTGGTCAATGTCTGCAGTGCTGGCTTGGGTATTTGTCAGTAAAGTCTGCCAGACTTAAAATGCTGTGTTTTGTTCAGTAAAGATGTGTCTCTGGTGAATTGCTGAGATTGAGGTTCCAGGGCCTTTTATGCCGTACTTCTGGTTCATCTCGTTTGGCTGTTTTCCGAACAGGGTAAAGGTATTGCAATCACAGTGAAAAGCATGAACTCATCGAATGCGGTTTAAGAAACAGCTCTCTCTTAATCCAAAAAAGTGGTAGCACTGGTAAATCTGACCTCGTCTGAGATGTGAATCTTGCAGACACTTATTTACCTTCATAGAAGGCTTATATTCCTATTGACTTTGCAAAGGGTCTAGACCTTATTGTAGCTGTGGAAGTTATCCTCATCTGCATAAGTACTGCGTTCTTTTTTTTTAGACTTGCTAAACCATCAACCAAGCTGATTACATACAAGAGTAAGTTCCACAAAGTGTTTATTTATTTATATTTAGAATACTGCTTTGTGGTTTTAAAACTTCTGCATTTGATTTCTCCTTGGTATAGTTCAGGCCATGTATTATGTAGAAGGGTATGTCGGAGTACTTAGTGTAGAAAAGTGGATTTAGTGTAGAGGAGGTGTCATCCCCACTTACTTATTTCAGCTGTAATTTGGAAAGACCTAATATTTACCGATACATCTGTTGGAAATTACTCCACAAATGTATGTTTTGCCTCTGTGATCCTAGAGCTCTCCCCCCTTTTCTTTTTCAAGTGCAAAAGTTGCACTCATTGTTAAATATTCAAATCTGTGATCAGTGTTACGTTCTCCAGTTATGTTCTCCAGTTGTATGGTCAAGGATTTCCTCTTATCCAGGCATACTCTGCCTGAACTCACTTGAGCCTGGATACATGGTTGCTAGGTTTATGCAGGCCTGTGTTATGTGCTTTTGCTTGGCTTGACTGGGCTTAATTTGGGATCTCTGTACATCAATGTCACTAACTTTTCTCCTCTGCATTAAAATTTCATTTTCTATTTCATTGTATCTGTGATTTTGCTTTATCTGGGCTATCTCACCTCACTGTTTCCCTGGGTAATAAAGGGATGATCTGGATACTGAGTTAGTATTTTCAGTACTGTTCCTTCTTCCTGTCTCAGCATAGCAGAATATCTTAGTTGCTTTTGTGACCACTTTTTTTTGGCTGAGCAGCCCATGGTGCCTCTAGCTCTGTCCTCTCTCTATTCCTGAGCCATTCACAGCCCCTCAGAATACAGGCTGAAGTTATTCCTTCTGGTTCATGATACTTCGCTCATTCATGTAGTATTTGGTGAGTTCACATTGCATTCTACATTCATCCACTGTCCTTAGATCTTTCCATCAGTTCCTCAGAAGTGTCTTAAAATGTGACAGCTGCAAATGCAAATTTGCTTATTCGTATATACTTCCTTTTACAGACCAACAACAATCTTAAATATCTGAGCAACGATAGATTTCATTGGAAAGTTGCATTCACAAGTGCAGTTCAGTGAGGATCTCGGAAGGATATGAAGTAGATAGTTTTTAATATAGAATTTTCTTTTAAAACAGAAATTATCTCCTACATAATTCTGTAATGAAATGGGTAAGCAAACAGGTAACAGTGTCCATAAAGCAAAAGTGTGAGCTGGCAGCACCACAGTGCAAACTGCAGGCTGAATTTTTCTTAACTCATGGTAAATGTAAGATAACTTCCTCCTTAGTAATGGGGCAAGAATGGGGAATTAGCACAGAGTAGCTGTAGTGCTGCAGTATTACACTCCAGCTTGCTGCATCTAATTGTTTATTTATCCATATTGTAATAGCTCTCTACAACTCAAACTTTTCCCCTCATTTTGTGATTACTTAATTTCTCTAATAGCTCATTGTTATTGTGGAAGAGCTGCACAGGAGGCAAGTCCAACAGCCTTAACATTTCAATCTGCTTCTGAAACATTTATTTGCATCGCATTCTTCTATTAAGAAAATAGCGTGCATTAACAGCAAAATGAAACAGACTCTGTTGTAGAGGGCTTATGTGGGCGTTGTTATTAGGAACAGGATTAAGGGGACTGTCTTCTGCTCTCCACATGTGTTGGGGTAGGTGTGATCATGCCCAGCATGACACAGGGGACAGAAGCCCTCTTTCACTTCCTCCATCCAGATCATAGATGTGTTGAACGGGGCTGCTGCTCTGACTGCTGCCATGAAGGATGTGTATGCCTGTTCACAGTCAGGGCTTTCAAGCGTTTTATTTACCACACACAGTTCTTCCTTGGTTTTTGAACAGGCTATAAGGCCTGTTCCACATTTTGAATCCTTACATCATCCTGTTCTGCGCATCCTTTAGGTGCAGAGTTTTTGGTGTACAGGGTATACACTCTTAGCAGATTCTGTGAGTCAGGTGTTCATAAAACTCATGCAGTATTGCATCTGTGTGTAAATTCTAAAAATTTTAAATCCAAGTGATACACAAATCTTCAGTGAATAGGTTCCCGTACTCCCTGTCATTTATTTTTATGGCTAATGGATTTTTTTATATTCCATTTACTACAAGTTTTCATTTGGCAGAATTAAGCAGTGCATGAGAAGTGCTTCAACTTGACTTTGATGTACATTCAGTATCAGAAGGAAAGATCAAACCTTTTATCTCCAAACTACAGATCAATTACCTTTCTAAACACTAACCTCATAATTTTCCTTTAAATAAAAGAAAGAAGAAAAAAGGTACCACGATCAGCTGTATTAAGACAAGAAAAATGAAAGTGGTTAGAAAAAATGGAGGCATCATCTAAGATAAGGTACAAGGGAGCATAGACCTGCCATTGTTGGATTAGATGTAGGTGCACAATAATCATATAGAATATAAAAAAGGAAATGGCACCTTAGATTTAGAAGTAAAAAAAAATAAAATCTTAATTTATTGAAACAAGAAGATAGCTAGCTTGCTAATGAATTAAATATATGTCAGGGTTTAAATGTAGCACAGCTTCTGAGTTGTTGGAGCAGGTGACTATCACCAGCAGATTTTGATGATACTATGCTTAGGATGGAATAACCACTTGTTTCCAAAAAAAAAAAAACCAAACCAAAAAACAGTCTGTAATATCCTATGTGAAGGTCGGTCTCGTAGATTTCATTCCTTAATATTCTAGCTGACATTCCCATTTTCTGAACTATGAGTCTTTAGATACATAAGTCTTAGATATTGTAGTATCAAGAAGGCTACTATGTGCAGCATTGCAAATAGGTACAGAAAATCCTCTCACTATAGTACTTATGTGACTGGTAAACCAAAACTTCCAAATTATTATTATTGTTATTTTATGTTTTTACTAGGACTCTCATAATAGCACAGACAGGCTCTACGTATGAGTGCTTTTCAATTCAGCACCGTAAGGCTTAAAAAAATCATTTAATAAAAATAAAATCATCAGGGTTCAGTGTAGGTGATAAAGTACACTTAATACTAACATCCTGTTACACAGCTCTCTGCTGTATAGGTTCAACTTACGAGGTATTTTTCTGTTCTGTTGAAAACGCATGACATTGAGTTATTTTTTCAAGATGGAAGAAGTGAAACTGTTATTGTATTCATTTATATTCAAACAATATTAAATATGCTAGTTTAAAAACACAAGAATCCTCCTCTTTGAAACTAACAAAATAGTCAAATGCTGAAGAAGCTATTCAAAATTGTCTTTTAATAAAAGTTTAAAGTCTTCAAAATATATTTGCCCCTCGAGCAAACTTTTTTCATTTAATATTGTGTCTGTTAATTAGTGCTTCAAATTTGCAAATTCTTTATTGGTTTATATCAATGTAATACCCAAAGCTCATCTCATTGCCAGATTTGAATGAAATATGATCCTGTTTATTCTATTAAAATGAAGGCTTGAAATTGTTACCCAAATGCCACAGGAATTCTTGCCATTTTCTCATCAAATTCCTCATCAGATTTTTTGTTAAAGTCACATTGTTTTAGATTTTGAGCCTTGGCATTTAAATGAAATTCAATGTGCCCCAGTGGAGGAAACATCTGCAGGGACATATTATGTACAATATCCATTCCAATCAAGCGGTAGTGTACTGTGTGCCTGAATGAGAAGCTTATTCTTGCTCCACTTAGATTTAGCCTGATGTGGCTATTGAGTCAATCTGCAAGAAGAAATGCTTAGAAAATTAAACAGAACAGAAAAGATTTTTTTTAATACTCAGAGCAAATACTTCCACTTGCACATTATTAATTTCAGAATGACATTTTTTAAACGAAACCTGAAGGAGTTTGGTGCCAAATTCCCTGTGAAATTCAGTGTGATTTGAGAATCAGACCCCCCAGGGTGCCTTGGCAAGTCCTCTCTGTGGGTGATTAACACTAAAGGTTTTCTTTGAATATAGAATTATGATACACAGAAACTGAAGGCAGTAGAGTGGGGTTGGGAAAGAAGGAAAAGAAGGAAAAGAAAAAGGGAAAATCCTGCAGCAGCAGTGGATATTTGTGGAACCTGCTCCCTTTTCCTAGTGAGGAATTCAGACCAAAAAATAAAAGAATAAAAAGTCTCCTAAAAGCTTCTCATGGTGAGAGAGCCCTCTGCCATCCTTCAGAAGGCTTTTTTTTGTTTGTCCAGGCAGAACACCTGCCCGTAACTCCTCTTCTGCTGCAGGGCTGTGAATGAGAGCTGTAGCTATGAGCTTTTCAGCTTTTTTTAATAAAGTCTAGAAGGGATGTGGCTGTGGAGGTGAGGGGCCACTCCGGAGAATCACTAGTATTGATCTGTAGTTAGCACTCCAGGCCATGAGGACCTCACCAAGACCTCACCACATCCAAGTTTTGGGCCCCCCAGTGCAGGAAGGACATCAATAAACAGGAGCAAATTCAGCAGAGGGCTAGAAAGATGGCTGTTCACAGTGGTGTGTAGTGGGACAAGGAGAGAAAACATGCATAAATTGAAAAAAAACCAGAGGTTCTGACTGGACATAAAGGACAGCTGTGTCATGTTGAGCAGTTGGTCATTGGAACAGGGAATGCAGACAGGTTGTGAAGTCTCTGCCGTTGAGGTTTTCATCACCAGGTTAGAAGCAGCTCTTCTTAACCTGACCTGAGTTCAGAGCAAACCTTGCTATGAACTTGAGTTTGGACTAGAGACCTACTGAGGTCTCTTCCAACTGGAATTTTCCTATGATACAACTGGCTTTACAGAGGATGTTTTGTGTTTCTGTTTAAAATCCTCCCTACTCCTTTCTTTCCCTGCCATACTTGAATCAAACCCCAAAGTACTCATATTTCAACATTATGTCTAGGACTTGGATGTAGTCTGAATTACAGGTATTGCCTTCTCTAGCCATATTGTGTTTTTTCACTTTATTCCAGATGCTGTCGTATGAATATAACAGTTCCGCAGTGTCCTTATTCTACCTTCTTCACATTATTATTTAGACTTATATCAATGTGATCCTCCAGTGGTTTATAGTTTCTCTCAAGAGCACTTCTGGAAGAAATGATTAGTAATTAAAAGTCAAACAAACAACCCCCCCCTTCCCTCCCCCCCCCCCCCCCCCAAACACACACACACACACACACACACACAGAAAAACCAAAACAAAACCCAACAAAACCAAACAGCAATACAGTCAGGAAAACTGGTCTGATACAGTCACCAGACAGAGATCGTTCAATTTGTAGGGTACGGTGAGAAAAAAGAATAGTTATAATGAAACAGCAAATTTATGGTAGATTTGGAATTCCATGTGTATCTTTGTTTATAAAATATGCCCATCTGACAAAAGCAGGCACATTAAAGCTTATGAACATATGATTAACCTAGGCATTGTAGTTCTAAACTTCTCACGTTCATGTCTGTTTCCTTCAAGTTTCATGAGATGAGAGAGCTGCACGCTGAATTTGGAATTGTGCAAATCTGTACAGCAAGAAGTGCTACTGAAAGTACCATGGTTGAAATCTTCTGCATCAGATACCCAGAAAATATTTAATGTACTGTTAACAGCCAATCCTAACTGTCAAAGCAGCCCTGAAGTAAACAGGCAGTTTCTTAGGCAGAAATTAGGTAGAGCAGAGAGAAAGTGAGCAGATCAAATTGCACTACAGTGAGGCCTCTTTGTGACAGTTTGGTACACCCTATAGCTAACTTCATCAAAAACGGTCATTTTAAGCACAAATTGTAATGCATCATCTTAAGAAATGACCTATAAATCCTTTTGTTTCTGATGTGAAGGTATTCAGAAACTCTGACTGCTTTTACCTATTGTGTAACTGAAGATGCTGTTTAAAAAAAATAGCACTCTCTCTCCCCACTCCTCACCGCGACCTGTGAAATTTGTTTTCTTTCATATTTTACATATAGCTGTGTTGAGTACAAATGGAGGATGAAAAGCAAGTGTTGATAGCGTGGGCTTTTCTATCATCTGACAAGCTAAGCAAGTTGTTTGGGGCTTTTTGGTGGCCATAAAAGGATAGAAAAAAGCTGATTGGAACTGTTTTTCCATTCTGGTCCTGCATAACCATTAAGGGCAAGTCATGCTCTGTGGAGACTGCAGTTTAAGTATGTTTTAAATAGAAATATGAAGCACAGTACAATAGTTCTGTGCTTCTGCGAATATTTTGGTCATAGTGGGATAAACAGGAGGAGAAGCATGAACTAAAACATTGCCATGCTTGTTCAACAATTCCCCTCACTTCTGCTTGCAGGAAGGAAGAGGGCTGATGACATGATAACTGAATAAATATGTACAGCAAGGCTAGATTGTTTCTTTTCTCATAATGTTTCTGCCTTTGCTGTATACTTCAATAGTACTGTGAAAAATGTAGTGCTAAAATAGCGTCAGATTCCATGTTTATTTTTCTCAGTGACTCCCTATTACATTTGCAGAGTTGACATGTCAAAGATGAACTTCTGAACTGCCTCTTCAGCAAACTCAACTGGTTTCTGAATGTCAGTCAGATTCTTTCTAGCTCAAGCATAATTATCACTAATAAAAGTTTCAGTAGGTCTAACTCTGCTTTCAGTTATAGCTAGGTTATCTCCTTACCTTTCACATGTAGAATACAGGATTTTTTTTCTCTTGCCATTATTTGATTAGTGAAATCTGGTTTTGCATTTGTGTTACAGAACTGTAATTCTTCACAATGCATGACTTGAATCTGCCTTGCATTCCTTTAGCTGTACTGTCTATGCAATGCTAAAATGAGTAAAAATAGTAAATATTTATTTATTTTGGTCACTAAAGGTAATAGATATGATTTTGAAGATAGGAAATTTTATATGAGGAGCAGAATTCTTGAATAAGCAGTCACTGTTTTTACAGGCAGAGTACATGTTCAAAACAGAAAGCTGCTAATACCACAGAGATAAAAGGATAATTTACACTAATTTATGAAGCTAATTAATCAAATGAACTGAGTATATTAACCAGTTGGTGATACTCTGCCAAGCAGGAACTGAAACAGTCAGAAACTTCTTCAGACATTTTTTTTTTATTACAGTGACATACTTTAACTTATATTACAGGTTCCCTACAGTGGTAACCCTTTCATAAACACTGGCAGCTTATGCTCCTTTAATAAACAAGAAATGTTAATGCCCACAATGTCCAGGCAGATTCCTCTTTTTATCATATGATTTTCTATTTGAATTACCAAGAATGAAAGATATAGCATGTGAAGACCCCTCTGGCTGTAAATACTATGGGTTTGAAAATATTTTAAATGTTTAATACATGATTATTAATATGACCAGCAGGGCTTTATCTGAATTTTGTAGCACATTTAAAAAATATTGAAATTGTGATTCTGTGCATCTTCAGAAGAAGATGCTGCAGTGGAAAAATGCAATGTTTCTACTAAAACTGTGGTAAATATAAAACCAAGGAAAGTTTGTTTTCAATTGCCTAGGGTCTGTGTGGGATACAGGGGCAATGTATTTCAGTGTTAGATTTGTTGGTAAAACCATCAGCAAATATGGAGCAAAATGCTTCAGGAGAGATGCAAGAGTTTTGCAAAGGCAGGCTAGACTGGGGCACCTGAGTTCTTTCAAGTGGAATTAAGGGTCGCTTTCTGACGTGACAGAAATGATGTGTAATGAATCCAATTCATCTCTTTTAGAAATCAGGGGGAATGGGACATATAAAATGAGATTTTTTTCTGAGTGTCCAAGGCAAATCTGCACAAATACTTTCTCAAATTGTGGAGTGCCTAATTCAGGTGATGCGTGAACTTCTTCCCAGTAGTACCGCTGTACCACGGCTTGTCGACATAAGCAGATGGGCTACAGGCTTCCATCCGCCTTGCCTGTTCTGGCACATTGACATCACCAGCAGTAACCTGGGAAGAACTGAAACCTATGTATCTGGAATGAATATGTATGGCCAAGACTGATATGCAAAGGTTAGGTAGCGGTAGGGCCCGAGGCTCTGTGAGGTTAGCTCATGGCGTGCATTGGGGTACTGTGTTGGTGGGACTGAGCTTATACTGCAGAAAGTTCGGAGGTACGATGAGAGAGGAAGTGAGAGCAGTTCGTCTGCCCCTTACTTAGTTCTGCTCATGGCAGCAGATGACCGAAGTAAATGTGGGAATCCCTGCTATCAAATATGAAAAGCAGTGAGATGAAATCATGTTTGTCTAGATTCAGTAGTATCTTCAATAACATTTAGAGATTTGTTTTCCATTCACTTTTCATTCCTTCTTTTCTTGAACTCTGATTTCCTTCATGCTAAAAACTGTTGACACTGTCGACAGTCGACGTGTGTGTCATGTTGGTGCAGAGAGAGCACAAGGAGCAAAATCTAAATGGAAAGGTCGTTTCTTCTTCCTGTCCAATCTATTTCCTACGTAGGAAGAGCTGAAAGGAGCAGCCTCTCTGACATCCTTTGAACCTCTTGTCAGCTCACATGAATTGAAGCAACCCTTAAAACTACCCTACTTCGTTTTGGGGTCAAAAGTGAACAGTCAAGAAAGAAAAATGTTCAAAAGTGGAGTTCTGGGTTTTGTGCCACCATACAACACTCAGTAGGCAATAAATACAGCATGCCAAACCAGTATTTCCAGGAGTATCTTTACAAGGAGATGAAAAGAGGATAATTGCAGACGTAGAAGCAAAGTTTGGTGACAACTTTCCATTAACTTTCAGAAAGAGAGGTATCCCTAACTTATTATGTCCGCGAAGGTCTCTCCTTAACATATTTAATGTTGACTGGCACAGCTGTCTTTGCCTTTCTGTGTTAAATCATTAACTGATGTGATCCAGTTTGTAGTTTCAAGGACAGTTCATATTTTTTGCTTCTTTTCAATTTGTAGAATAGTTCCTCCCCCTGGTAATTCCCACACATTTTTATTGCACACTGAGTGGCCTCAATTCAAATGTCTTCTATGAACCTGAGCATCTTTCGGGATCAAACATAAACTATGAGTTTCAGAAATAGTTATAATTTTAGGGATTAGTGTATTTCAATGCATAGAATACCTTTTGTAAGTTATGTATTGTGAGAGAGTTGCTGGTATCTTCTTAGAAACAGTTGCTTCAGATCAAAACCATTTCCCACTCTATTGTCCTTTACCATATCAAATAACAACTGAAACAGCAACAGCCAATGAACATGGATCAATGATATCTTCAGCCACTGCATTTGTGTAGGTTTAATCCATTTATGTGAAAATCAAGTTACTGCTGGCCTGTTTTTTCTTTACTGGAAACAATTGATAACATTACTTCAGAAGAAATTAATCCAGAAAATTAATTAGCAGAATCTAATATCCAGTAAATGTAGTCTTGAGAAAGATTTCATGGGTGGTCAACTGTGACATTAAATGGAAGGTTAAAAAAAAAAAGAAAAAAAAAACAGATACTGTTAGCAATTTTCTATAATCTAGCAGAAACGACAGGAAAGGAATAAATAGCATGACATCAACTTCGGACAGAATTTAATGGGTCAGTTCTTGTACCTGGCACCAAAAAAGCTTTGAGAACAGTTTCATGTTTTTCACATAGGCCCATATTTAGGGGCATGCATTTTAGGAAGAAATAATTTGAAAATAGCAATCATTGTTGCCTGGTCAGTGAGTTTGATACTTTGATACTACAGAAGCTGCAGTTGTGTTCAAGGATCAAGTTCAGCCTTAGGCAGTGGGAGCAAAAGAAGGTCACACTCACTACCTTCCTCATGGCTCCTGGGGCTCTTAGTAGTTTAAGCTTTTGCATTTGAGGAAACTGGACCTCTCACAGGGTCAGTTAATGAGGTTTGACTGATGTGTGGCAACCTCCTTAACTTAGAACTTGAATTTTAGATTACGAGTCCAGACTCTTAAATTTTTAATTCTTAGTTTTGAAGAATTGCACTTAAGAAACACGAATGTAGATCAGTGTGCTATTTCATCAGGTCTCTCTGTGCATGTACAGCCAAGCACTTTGAGCCAGATTTTCAAAGGTATTTAAGAGCCCGAACTTTCAGAGAGATGCCTAATAGGATCTTTGAGAGACTGTCTGCATGTCTAAGCAGCTAAATGACTTTAAATATCCTGGATTAATTCTGAAAGATTTAAGCAAGTGTTTAAGCACTTTCTTGAAACAGGGTTTTAGTAAGTGTGAAGGTTTCTTTAAATACTGAATGGGTCGTGTTTTCTGGTGTTGGGAATTTTTCATGTACCTCCCAGATGGGGAAGATGTTTCTAAAAATTGGTCATATTTCACTTGGGAACCTTTTCTTTTTAAAAACTGACTTTTGCTGCTGACTACAGTAGATATAACTTTAAGAAAAAAGAAACCACTTTCCAGATAGAAATTCTATTTTAAGCCATTTCTTTCTTGACCCATAGGCCTACGTATCCCTGACTTAACTCTGTAGGCTGTAGCTTGTCACAGAGAATGATTCTGCTTTTGGCAGCTGTGCTCATTCAGCGTGTTTGCTAACTTAGCAGCAAAGTGCTTCTGTATTTGCTTTGTCTTGGTTTCTGAGCAATGACTTACTTACTGAAACATTTCTTTTTCTCTCTCTTTTTTTCTCTACTTTTTTTTTTTTTTCTTATTGGAATTGATTGTGTGAGTGAAATTCAGGATGTTGTGACTGCAGAACTGGATGCTGTCAGTTTTTCTTGGAGGCATTAGATACATCCAGAACCTTGTGTTTCACTCATTACTCTGACTAAAATAATGGTAAATTGAAAGGATAACCATTAGGACAACGTGCTGTATTAATGTTCATATTAGAAATCTTCTTGGTGCAGTCTTACTTACAAATTAGGGATTTTTTAAAGATATAAGCTTTCTGAATGTATTTAAATAGCAGTTGATTATTTTTTTTTTCAGGAAAAAAGCCCTGAGGCGTGTATAAAACTAGTGGCTACATAAAGCTGAAGAATCAGATGTCTGCTGGGCAAATTGACAGAACTCATTAATCTTAGATGCAGTGTACTATAGAGTCTGTCCTTTCATGCACCTGCCCATGCCTAAAGTAATTACATGATGGCACTATTAATACTGAAGAGCTTGAGTGGGGATAGGGTTATCTTCTCTTCTTAGTAATTGATTGCTAGCTGATTAGTGGACAACATTTTTCCTACAGTATAATTGCCTTTCTGCTATTGTAGCCTCTCTAACCTGGGGGTTAGGCCATCTTACTGGATTTGAGGCCTTGACAATAGCACCGTAGCCCTCAAAGTAATGAACTGGAACACAATCACGGTGAATTCCCCAAACAGAAGATGACTAGCTAAATGTATTTCAATGATATCATATTTTACAGCAATCAGCCAAGAGACGATTTGTTGCCTTCCCTCCTCCCCCCACTTTCCATAAAGATATTTTCACAGCCTACATTTCCTGTCTGGAAAAGAGTTGACTTATATTAAATCACATCTGTTGCTTGGGTAGAGCTATTATCTAAAATGTATCAGACCTGCAGAGAGAGTTTGTATGTTTTTCTGCGACCCTACAGAAACAGCAAATCCATAGATCTGCTTCTTTCGGAGCAAATTGTAAAGAAAGGAGTGTTAAAACCCTGCACTGAGGTCTCAAAGATCCGCTGGTCTCTAAAAATGATACCGTTCTCATATGCTGAAAGTTGACTCTGTGAGGTTTTTGTTAATCTCTGGTTAATATTAGGCTGCTGCTCAGGAAGGTCTGTGCAATGAGGCACCTTCTACCCCAGAGCTGCCTGGAAAGGGCAGGTGATTTCCCAGGCCCGGCAGCGGTAGCTGCCTGCCTCCCCACCTGCCGCATTTCTCCTGCCCCCTGCCCCCGGTGCCCGGCACAGTGGGCTGGGGACTTCAGTTGCTGCCCAGCTGTGCTTGGCGGGCGAGTTCACAAAGTGGGAGACAGGCTGAAAGATTATATTGCACAAGACTCGACACGTCTGCATCTCAGGAATTAGGCAAGAAAAAATGCTGATTTCCAAGTTCTTACTCTTTCTCCCAGCACTCCCTCTTTCTGTGTACCTGAAAAATAAAACCTACCGTGTGTCAGCCTTCGAGCTACTATGCTGTGTTTCTCTTCGGGTGTAAGTGGGTGTTCTTTAGAGCTCTGCACTAAAGCAGGGTCATGTTAATCCCTGAGCTTTCTTACACTGGTCCTAGGCTCAAATGGGATGGAACAACACTGGTGCAGCAAGAAATCTGTAATCTCTGCCTGAATGCTGAACCATATACTTCCTTGCTTGATTATCCATTTGTTCTATGTTGCACTCAAAAGACTAATTTTATTAATATTTTCTGAAGACTTCTGGTTGGCCCTGTTCAGAAGAATTGCTTAGCCTAATCACTGCAATGGATGTCTAGGTTTAAATTATGGAACCTGTTCTTTACATTCCCATATCCAAAGGCATTTAAGGACAGTTAAAAATATTACCCTGTACAATTTCCACTATTTGATCTATCAATCCAGCCAGAGGTATATTCCTAAAAGCAAAGTGCAAGAACACCCAGTTGTCCAGTGTGTGATGTAAACTGCCTGGAATGACATTTCTTTCTAACTTCTGTAAATTACCAGGTACCCTAAAGAGTGGTGGTTTGCCTTAGGAATGATTCTAAACTAGGCAGAAATCTAAATGACTTCTGGCTTTCTGCTTGCTGCATGCCCTGCAAAATAATACAAACATAGATGAAATGATTGAGTATTTTGATTGATGGTTTCTTAGTAGCCTGTGGGAAGGTTCATATGGAAATTGAATCCCATGACAACTGACTTTCAAGAGCGCTAGTTTAGGTATCAGACATGCTTTCCCTCAGCTAACAGAGATTTGCACCTGACTGATGATTTTCAAAACAAACTGTTGACAGATGTGTAGCAGGCACAGAGAAATGATAGAGTTCTCTCCATGAACAGGCTGAGAAGAGAAAAAGTCTTAGGGACCTCTGGATCTCTGAAGACTTTGGAAAGGTTCAGCAGGCTTGGTTGCTGAGGGAAAGGAGGAGAGGCAGACTGATTTTTGCATAGGCTTACCTTTGACATGACTGCCATTACAAATGAAACTTTCAGATCTGGAAAATGAGCCTCATGTGAACGGGACTTGAAAGAAAACAAACCCTATTGTACAGCGTGGTGTATCTGTGCTCCGTGGCGTAGCCAGCTTGCAAGAAACTGTAGAGTCTGTGCTTCTGTGTAGATTCTGTATTATGTCAGATTACGCTGTAATGCATAAGCAGGCTTGTAATGCATACACTAACTGCTGGGTTTTACAAGGAGGCACCCTAGTTTATGCTCCATGCCCTTACACAGTATTCAGTGAAATTGGCCTTTACATATTTGCCTGGGATTACAAGCTGAGAGTCTACAATTCTAATGAGTTAGCATTCATATAAAAATGTCTAGCACACAAGCTGATGCAAATTGCAGCACTTTTTAGCATTTACAGGCAAATGACAGGGGATTAGAGGTGGATATTAAAGAATCTTCAGGTCATGATAGAAGTGTGTTGGCAGGAAAAGGGAAGAACTTTCTCATTTTTTCTCCTGATTTCCTTTGTTTTCTGCAAACATAAACCAGCCTGTTCTGTGCACCGTAACATTTAAATCAAGAATGTTGAACTGCATAATTCCTTAAAACATATAGCAGTCCTTATACCTGTTTACATGTTAAAACCTCATTTGTTGGGTGGAAGGAGAAAGAATATATTTCCCAGAAAATGCTAAAGAATTTTAGAAAATATTGATGTAATATATGCATGCACCCATTTTGAGTGGGCCTATGCTATGTATTGTAAAAAAATCTCATTTGTTAAGGTTGCAATATGAAACATTCAAGACAGAAAATGCCAGCATTAAGGTTGCTCCCGTAATAGCATTTGCCTGCTTCATGGCTATGTTTCATGAACAGTCTTTAATTACTGGATCACATGCTGTTTTTCTCCTACAGGACCACTGCTTCATTCACTGCACAGATGGGTTATGTTCTCTGAGTTCAGGATTTTACCTTCGTTGTTTCATGCCTGGCCCTAAGTCATATTATCTGGAAAATACTCATATCCTGCTCTAATTACAGAAATTTTCACTTCCTTCCAGGCTTATCTAGACTGCACGCCACTGTTATTGCAAAACGCTTCTCATATATTATAACATTAATTTTCATGTTGCTTTGGGAAGTCGTATGTCCTTTTTACATAGGAAGCCACAAAAAGATTGTCAGATTTTCCCTGTTCTGTTGTCTAAGATACTCAGGACCTGATTTTACAGGACGGTTAGCAGAGTACATGATAAGGTATGTGTAGTCTGGTTGAGTTCCTTATGATTTTGGTCAGATGAGGAAGTTTTTAGCACTTCTGTAAATTACAAAATGGAAATCTAAAGCACAAAGGGTGTACACTTTTTAACCACTTGAACTATTAGATCAGTTACAGGCTTTTACAGCTAGGAAATCGAGAACAAATTAACAGACCATTCTTGTGGCACACAAGACTACTGCAAGTTGCAAAAGCTCCCCCTTACCTTCTGTTGAACTTACAGTCCTTTAAACAAAAAATAATTCCCAGGAAAAAAAGCAGAAGAGGTGAAAGGTATCTTCATTACCCTTGGTGACTGGAATGGGTTAAAATGGACAAATTATTAAAAGAAAATGGACTGTGTCTCATGAGGAACACTCCTTTTTAACCCATGTTTTTTGCCAAGATGACCTGAGTAAAAAAATGTATTTCTGAACCTCACTGATCTAGTGGGCATAACATTATGATGTGAGCAACATCCCACTTGCGGCAGTCCCAGACTTCTTCCCATTTCCAGGAATTGACATCTTATCAATGCTACACTTTAAATTAAATAATCTATCTCCTTTTTCAATATTTGCTTCCCAACTTCATGTATTGATGTATTGAATCAAATTCCAAGCTGCAGAAAGGAACTTCTGAGTTCCTTTGGTAAAGCAGGAGTCAGAATGAAGTTCTTAGTCCTTCGACTGTCTGCAGTATGAGGCCATTTTTGTTTCTTTGCTTTCATTACTTTCAGTTTTTTTCATTGCTCATCTCATATTTTTAACAGTGTATCAGGGTTCCCATTGGCATAACACCTCCTTTGTTACACCAATTCGTGCCCAAAACAGGTCTGTCTTGCATGCTTAATGGGGGAATATGCATAACTCCTTTTTGTATACAGATGAACAGAAGGACCAGAATTTCCATTTTCCTGAACCCCTACTGGGTGTGCCTGCATCACCATCACAGTCTGTGTCAGTAGTGTGCTTTGGAAGCAACTCTGTCCGCTTTTGCCACCTACTAGGCTTTGATTTGTCTCATGGATAATATGAACTAGATTTCTCTGAATGAAAATAAACCAGAAGACGTACTCTGGGGGCATACTTAATACTTTCCAGCCCTACTAGGCATTTAGATTGCAGTCTAAAGCGGATGTGGACATCAAATTTCTAGTACTAACTGGACTTCTGTATGGATCGCTTCCTGTTGATCTCAATATATGTTAATTTTGGCAACTGATACTCTCAGATTTCAGTACCAGCAATGTTTTTTTAAGTCAACTGCATAAACTTTTGCCAGAGATAGTAACTGTTAAGAGTAGTAGGTTGCCAACATGCAACTAGGCATATGCTTTGTTAAAAAAGAAAGATTTTTCATGGAAAATCTTTCCATTTGTCATGGAAAGAAAAGGTGTTGACTCAGTATTACATCTAGTACTGAATTGTGCCTTCCTGATGTCACGATAAAACCTCATTTCTCTTTCTTTTCCTTCTTCCCTTAAAGTCATTCATTCTTCTGTGATAATAAATTAATAATAATTAAAAATAAAACTTAAATAACAATTAAAAATCACTGAGCTAATGGAAGAAAAAGTAAAAATATTAGTCGGAGGAAAGCTCTTTGTATCGAAGATTTCAGCTCAAATAATTGAAGCTGGACAAAGCAGCAAGGGAAGTATAATGGGAAGTGTTGGGCAACCTTAACCACAGATGATGTTACTGGCTCCACCTGTAGTATATATTATCAAAAACTATTTAAGCAATGTTGTCCTTCACTGTCATGTTTTTTATATTGAACTTTCTGAATAGGAAGCCTGGAAATAACAAGCTGAGCTCATTAGTAGATTAGGTGCTGCAGCAAATCCATGTGTTTAGTGTGCGTTCCTGTTCTTCAGTTTGATAGGGTTCCTTTTGGAGAGCAATTACATCTGATTGACATGTTTTCATGTGCCTCTAGCCCTGACTTCTTCTTACTAAACAGTTCTAGATCAAGGACAGTGACTTTTCTACTGCCATTAACTAAAATCAGGATCCAGGAGAAAAAGTTAAATACCTTTTAAGATGTGACTTGAAACAAATTATAAAATATGTATAAAGAGGAATATATTCTGGTATCATATACCGTAGTTGTTGAAAGTCAAGCAAAAATAATAGTTTAAGGCATGGACATGCATTAAAATTAAGATAAATTCTCTTTTTATTTCTACTTCAGATGAGAAAAAATAAAATAGAGGGCCAAATACAATCACTAACCTTGTGTATAGCTTTTCTGTGTAATTTACACTTCCTCATGCACATTAAATGATGTAATTTACTGAAGTTCTATACTAATAATGCTATTATACAGTCTGAAATCGTGGTAAGTAGAAGAGACTATTTTTTTAATGAAATGTTTCACTGGAAAGAAATGCCTACTTGAAGATGCAATTGTTCTTGACCGCTGAATTTTGCTGTTTATGGAAAAAAAACCACACAACTTAATTTGAAGAGGATTAAAAGCTTAAAAAGTAAACAAACAAAAATAATTCCTCCCTCTCTAAACCCACTATAACTGAATGTTTGCTTTAGTTTTAACTCAATTTGTTATTTTGTACTTTGTGGGTTTATATTTTTCAAATTTAGAATTTATTTTTATGAGCTAAACTGAAACAGAAGTCTGTTTCCTCCCACTTTGCACCTCAAGTTCAGGGGATGCATTTTTACTTGCCTCTGATTCATCTATAATAATCTGGTTGCTAAAATTAATTGGTTGCATTTGGGTTGAAAAAGGGTGTGTTTTTAAGCAAATTGGTGAAATTAGTGGCTCTGTGAGAATTTAGAACAAAGTAATGGGTTGATAAAAGAGCAAAATTACTAAGCTCAGTTTTCATGAGATTACCCATCTGAGGGCAGAGTTTACACATTCTCTTTGGCCTTGGCACACTGGTAGTGGTTGAGTGCTGCCCACAGTACCAGCTGTGGCTAGCGCACCAAATATCTCATTAGGTTGTTCTGACATTGGATTTTGCAGAGCCAAAAAGTATGTCTGTCTTTTATTTGTAAAAGGCTAAACTTATGAGTCAGTTGTGTGCTTTACCTGCTAAGATCTTTGAGAAAAGTGTTGGCTTACTTATTTGTAGAGTTTATAGTATAATAGGACACTGGTCATATACCTGCACTTCTAGAAGTTTCCTCCACAGCAAATTGCTAGTAGAACTGTCATTTATATTATGGTAGTGATAAGAGTATAACTTTCATAGAAGAGGTTATCAGCAGCGTTGTCATCCCACAACTACATGAGCTTCAGGTACCAGCTCACGTAGAGTTGGCAGTCCCTACGATGTGC
Organism: Anser brachyrhynchus; assembly: GCF_964034855.1. Taxonomy (NCBI): domain Eukaryota; kingdom Metazoa; phylum Chordata; class Aves; order Anseriformes; family Anatidae; genus Anser; species Anser brachyrhynchus. Next base: position 16,323,997 of record NC_137702.1, on the reverse strand, counting down.
TCCGTTGCATTTCCAGAACCAGGAGGAGCTCTGACCGAGCCAGACTGGGTGGCTTTGCATTTGAGGGACTGACGTCAACTGTTTCATTTTTAGATAACTCATTAGTGATTTCATAACAGTATGGAAGAAAAAACATTAACGCTTTCAAAGAAAACTACATTAGTTGGCCATTTTCCTTAAACTAGCTGTTTTCCCACTGCTTTCAGAAGCCTCTTACTTTCTTCTCCCTGCTGTTCCGCACACTCTGCCACTCAGCTCTGTGCAGTGCTATAATGATGTTAGGAGCTACAGAATATGCCAGGTGTACTCTTCTTTTTGACAACAAAAGACCAGATGACAAAACTGTTTTGTTTCTATGCAGTTTTTCCTGAAAACTTACTATAAGAAAATCAGTTCTCTCTTGCCAAATTAACAGTTTAATATAGTAATTAGCAAGTTCTGCCAAAGTATCTATTCCAGCAAGGAATTGCATTTGGGAGCAGTTCTATTTTTTTCCTTAAGCACTGACCACAGAACTTAATTAACTTTCTTTTCCATCATAAATTCCAGTACAGGCAATGACCACCGTGTCCTCCCCCACTCCTACATGCCCAGTTATGATAAATTGTCCCATACGCAGCCAATCTGGAGGCAGGTGCCTGTATGAATCTCGGGGGTTATACATCCTGTGCTATCCACAGGGCTGATTAATAATGATCTTTTCACTGAACCCCCTTTCTTTATTCTGTGTTTATGCTTCAGTGAAATAGGGAGACATTTATGGTAGAATGAGAGGGTTCCTCCCCTCCAGATTATACTTCTCATTTAAACTAATCTCTTTTGCAATTGGTTTGCATGTGCGTGCTGCAAGGCTCCTGCGTTTAATCCCTTGACCCACGCGACTATTCCTATTGTTTTTCTTTAAACAGAACCTTTGCCCCCTTCCTTTTCCTCAGTAACTCCTGTATTTGTATACATTTACATCAGTGTGTTTACTCTCCCCACATTTCCTCTTCTCCTATTAGTCCTCACTTCCAGTGAGCTCCAGCTGAACTGCCATCGCTCAACAGTTTGTGGATAGGGTCTTGTATTTATTCGTAACTTTGCCTGTGAGGTTTTTATACGCTGAAATCAGGAAAAGTTGTGAGAGATTTGGGCATTTCAAGGGACCCTTTCCAGGAGTGTGTCTATATCTCTGCACACGCTTTTGTAAATATTGTCATTAGACACACAGGAGCCAAAATTTAATGACAAAGCCATGGAATGTAAGTGATGTGTCTGTGGGAGCATCAGGATGCTGCAGTGGACATCACGCTGAATTTCCTGGGCTGCAATGTCCATGCAAAGAACCGTGCTGCTGTGCTGGTGCAACAGCTTGGGTTTCAACGGTAAACTAGAAGGACAGTAACTCAGTGCCAGTGATGCTGTGCAGTAATTGCTTCTGGGCCTGGGTCTAGCTCGCTTAAAAGTCTCCACACCACGCTCCTTTGAGGTGAGAGTCACTATACAGATGGATCAGGTGTCTTTGCATCAGAGGTGCAGACAAGGCCTAAGTTACTTTGGAAATGAGAAGTTGCTTTCTCCCCAGACCTGGTCATTAAGCATTTCTGAAAACTCTTTGCAAGTCTTCTTTTTTTCTTTTCTCTTGCTATATGTTTTGAGCTCTGATTACTAAAATAGAGCTAGGAGTTAAGGATGGGAACAGTGTCCTCAAATTAGATGTCTATTTTTAAATTATTTTCCCTACCTTAATTCAGCATTTTATTTTTGTTCGCTTTTGTTTTATTTTAAAAAATTGCTGACTGAGCAGACAGTTTCATTGCACTGTTTGCAAAAATAGTTTTGTGTTTCCTTTATGGTGGCAACCTTTTGGTCCCCAAATTGTCTGTGAATACAGCAAACATACAATTTTCATTGATGGAACTCCCCAGTGCCTTGTTGGATTTATTGTAGCTGGCCACTGGGGAAAAGATTTTGGCTGTGATTGACTCCTGTTCTTTGGTTATTTCCTGCACTAGAGCATTCTGTCTTTTCATTCAGTGTCAAGCATGCTGCAGACCTGACTGATTTTGATATACTGCTCCATCACCCTTTATTTTAATAGCCTGATTTCCTCAATGTTTGTTCTGCAGAACCTTTGTGTATTTTAGTTCTGTCCATGAAATTATTAATTTTTAAGTAATTCTCTTCTCTTCAGTTTTTATTTTTTCAAACACTGCAAAATATTTATTTCCTGTTCTAGGCAGTTTTTTCTCTATTAGATTTTTTTTTTTTAAGTTCCCACCACTCAAATGCATGAGAAAGTATTCAAGAAGCACAACAGAAAAGGCAATATGAACCTCCACGTAATCACTGTTGCTCTTGGTTCAAAACCAAAGCAATCCGTAATTAAATCAAGCTCAAGTGTCTTGTCACCAGATTGCCGATGAACGTTTTAATTATTAACAGGTTCCAAAGGGGGAGGGGAAAAAAACCTACTTGAAAGAATAAACTTTGTTTTCTCCTACTGCTGCCTGTGTCTTCATCAGATGAGGTTGTCCAATTGACTTCCCTCTTGAAAATATCCTCATGAAATTACTTGATAACTAGTGGAGGGTTAAACTGAAGTAGCGCTTAACTACAGCTTATGATTCCTTTTGTTTTGCTAGGCAGAATGTCGCTAATGAGAAGTAAGATGTTTATACTCTCTGCATTTTTCACTTATTATCCAGATCTAACTACGGTTTGGTTATTATCTTGCATTCAAAATAAAAGCAGGACATAGAGGAACAGTAGATGTCATGCTGAGCCCAAACATCATCAAACAAAAGATTTCTTCATACTCAAAGGCTTCTCTCTGATGTTCAAATCAGCCCTTAAAAGCATAACAATTAATGCCAGGGGGGTTTCTGAGTTATTTTTGATAAGGACACTCTAAAGCGGGAAGAGTTACGGTGGGTGTTGTTGTTCCCTTGTTTAAAACAATCCTATTCGCTTACCTTGGAAATGAAAGTGAAGTAAGTGTAGCTTGTTAAATAAGATGCTGAATATTTTTAAGGTGCTTCATGATATTGTTTTGTAACGGCATAACAAATGCAGTCTCTACTTAGGAAAGATGCTTTCAGTCTGTTGAGGTTATTTCTGTGGATGAAGGAAGGGAAATGATGAAGGAATCTCATGATATTTTCTGGCATTATTTATGCTCTGTTAGAGTGTAATGGTAATCACCAATATTTTGTTAGGAACTTGTGCTTACAGCCTGAAAATCTTAACTATCAATAGCAATGAATTCACTACGTGGTATAGTTTTAATTGCACTTAGAAGAACCTATTTGCTTTTGCCACTTGAAAACCCAAGGACTAATTATTTCCATTTGGGTACTATAGTAGCAAGCTTTGGCTTTTGCCTCAGGTTAAAAGAAAAGAGTTTTATTTATTTTTTTAGTGCCTGATACTTTTACTGATTGCAGTATTTGAAATGGAAGGAGGAGGTTCCAGAGATCCCTACTGTGGCAATCTGCAATTGGCCTAGCTGTGAGCACACTTCTGAGACAAATTACTGCGGTCTGTGTTAGGGGCTACGTTGCGAGTACTATTGGCAGCACTAATACACACTCAGGTATGCCAGTATAGGTGATATTAATGTTAACATAGATCAAAATGCAATACAGGCTGGGTTTGTACTTTACCTTGCCATATTCCTTCTGTTCATCGGCAATGAGCTGCACCTTCCCACCATATTCCCACTTGGGAAAAACAGAAATGTGGAGGATGAGTCTCATTGTTCACATATTTTATTTTTCTAGCAATTTCTTTCTCTGCTGTGGTGTATTTTTAGATGAGGACACAAAGTCACCATTAGTAACTACAGCAGCAAGGATTTGATTGTTGCTGGTGTAGAAGAGTTGGTTAGGAGGAAGTGGTCGAGATAGTTCCCTTATAAGCATGTCTGCTATGTAACATGAGTGAGTTGATTTCTGAGGGAGGGTCCCAGCAATTCAAAGCTTCCTCTTTGCAGAGGAACACCAGAATCTGCTGTGTCCTAGTGAAGGGGAATGGAGAAAAGAACTGACTTTGCAGATTTAGCTCTGCTGCCAGGTTGGTTAAGCCTCGACATACTCTTGATTCAGTATGGCTACAAAACTGAAATTATAGAGAAATTCTGCAGAAATTAGACTGATTTTTCCCAACTGTACAGATTTGCAATTCAGAGTAATATTTGTTCCAGCGGGTCTTAAATAGTCTGAAATGCTGCTGCGTGAGTTTTTAACGAGATGCTTCTTGTTACAACATACTTTGAGATGTGAATCAGACATATTTGAAGCTGTTCAGTTGATGATAGGATCTTTAAAAAGTAAAATGACCTAAAGCTTTATGTAAAGCTGGGAATACCTGTTGTTTAGTTTACCAAGCAGGGGCTTGGTAAAAGCTACTATTTGTGAGATCTTGTGTGCATTTGGTGGGATACACTTAAGAAGCCACTAAAGTGCTGTGGAGTAAGATAGCTGACCCGCCGTTGAAAGTCTAAGCTAAGGCAGGACCAGAGCTGGTCCACAAGGTGAAGGAGTTTCAATGTGGACCAGATGCAAAGCCAGGAATTAGGAAATTCATCCTTGTGAGAGAGAATGAAGAGGACATTTGAATAACATGGACAGAAGAAAGAGCAGACAGAGCCAGTATTGCAGAGGCAGAGGGAGGACAGGCAGGAAAATGAAGACACTTGCAGCGTGGTGCTGAAAAAATCTAGAAGGGACCCCCCCAGCACAGGCTAGAAAGAAGAAGCGTATTGCACTGAGCAAGTGCTGTTTTCCCGCTGTGTTCAGGGGAACAGGACATACATATATTTGAAAATAAACAGTTTTGCATCAAAGAAATTCCTGTCATCAACTTCTTCATGTAAAAGGAGAAAGAATACATGAAATGCTGAATGTTTGCTGCTGCTCTGATCAAAACATAGCATTATCTCTCTCTCTCTTTTTCCCAAGAACATATGAGGCTGTGCAAGCTACCTGCTGAGGGCCTTACAGCAAATTTTTAAAGGTATTTAAGTTCCTGAAGATGTACTCCTAGCAGAGTTTTTGAAAACGCCCAGGATCTTAACTCTCTTCATAGACAATGACAATTAGATGCCTAGGTGTTTTACAGGGATCCTGTTAAAGGACTTCTGGTCTTGCACTGCCTTGGAAAATATGCATCTTGTTGGTTAATCTGATCTGCTTTTGGCTGTGGACATCCTATGGCCAGTCTCCAGTGCTGACAAATATATTGGGCTGTTCTCTCTATTACTTATTCATTCTGCGTGATAAAAGAATCAGACCTTTTTGAAAAAGATTTTTGAAAAAGACAGCTTGAACTGAAAGCTCAGCTCCTGAATGAAAGGCATTCTAGTTTTCACAGTTCCCAGGGTTCTCAAGAGTGAAAACAAATAAAAACATTCACTCAGCTTCATGGATGTCATGATGCAAGCTACTTGGGAATGATGTATATTAGTCAGGAGTCCAATTCAGAATGAGATATTTAGCAAGTAACATCAGTAATATACCAGTAGCCTGTTTCTCAGCATAGTGATATCCTCCCCTTATTAACACAGAACATGGCAATGTTATTTCTAACATTTTTATTAGGCTCTGTTTTTCTCACTTTTCAAAAAGTTTTTTTTCCAGTTTGAGCAGAAGCCACTCTAGGTTACAAGAGTAGGTTTTGGAATGTGCGTGGCTCCTGTGTCTTCTTTTTATTTTCTGTATGCACCTACATCTTGTCTATGTATTAAGAAAATTTTAAAATGACAAATATTTATTCTTAGGACAAGTGCACAGTGTTATTCCCTACTAGAATGTATAAAATGTGTTCCTTAAAATAATTCGTATGTCTTACCTCAGATACCCCATAAAAGTCGCTGGTGTTCAGTATTCAGAACTTACAAAACCAGTACAATCTGGCCATGAGTGAATGAAAGCTGATCATCTTTTCAGGAATTCTTGAGTGTTGGCTTCCTTGCTAAAAGAGGTGTCAGCAGTGTTACTTGAACGGGAAGAATGCAGAGCATTCTGTTGTTTCCTAAAATCCTTTCATAAGCCTTGCTTTCTGCACACCTGTTGCATCTAGGTAATTCTGAGCACGATGAAATGCTGAAGTTGTTTTCTGTGTTAACTTCAGTGGCTGCTGTTTGCCATTTTGATTATATTGCTGCATTTTGAAGGTCACCCTGTTCTTAGCGGTCCCATCAGAACCAAGTGCTAATGCTGAACTTTTTCCTGACAATATAGGGCTGTAACTGGCACACAATGGGAGTCCATCAAAACTTTATCCTCCACTGAGTGTCATTGCATTTGTAATGATAATATTAATACACAGATCTAATGCTCTGTGGATCATTATCTGGCAATGGACCAATAGTTGGGTATAAAACGCTAACAACTAAAAAGGAATACTAATTCCTTTGGGCTTATAATTGTTGTTCATTACAAATCGCTACCAAAATAGGCCTGAACTGATTCACAGGGAATTAAGTAGATTTGGTTTAGTAATGTTTCCAGGTTTCTGAATAAATTATGAATGCATCTTGACTGTTAGAAGGAGATACTGACATTATGAAAGGGTAATGAACAGATCTGTAAGAAAAAACAACCTCAGCTGATCAACCTATTCAAAACCTATTAAGGCCTGATGAAACGCGTTTTTTTCTTTCCTTGTATAGATGTGCAACAAGTCGTAAGTTGTGGACTTTAATAATATATTTTCTTCACAAGCAATAACACAGCAATTAGGAAGTGCTCACTGAGGTAGAAATAATGGTAACTGCTGCGCAGATTAGCTTTGCTAAAGGGAGCTCTCAGACATCCAGTAAAACAACATATTCCAGGTTCCTGTTGGTGTGTAATTTCTACTTTATTTACTTATCATCACAGTTAAAGAGGACTCCTGGCAGTAATGAGGCTACATAAATGCACATATAATACTATAAGATGTTACAAATTATATAAAAGATAAATCTAATGATTACCTATTATAATGACAGTGCAGTCACTGGGGATATAGTACAGTTTTGAGAATCCTAGGGCTGGCAAAAATGCCGCTGCGTAGTGTATTCATTATTTCTGAGCTTCTTGTGCTTCTGCACGGCTGTTAGTAAGACGTGTAATTCACTTTAAAGGGAGCTGCTAAACACAACGGCTCACAAATCTTTATCTGGTTCAGCAATACTTAGAAGTACTGTGGTAAATATGAAAATAACAATCCTGACAAATTAGGTTGCAGAATATTTGTTACCATTGTGATAAAAAAGGAAGATAACATGGCTGTCAAATTGTATCCCGTATACTATAACTGCCTTAAAAACAAACATGCAAAAAATGCCACATACTGCAAGTTCTGTCGCCAGTAAGTATGTGCGAGTCCATCAGTGCTAACTCAGAGAAATGGATATTGGTATCTCAGAGCCCCAGCAGAGTTTTAATCTTTAAAATCTGTAAGGACTCTGATTCTGCTGCCTGTGATGTAGAACATTAAAAAAATGTCGAACAGAATTCAGTCACAGATTAACCATAGAATATTTAGAATATGTGCTTACAGTAAAACATTTGTAAAATAGCAAATGTTAATTAAAATAAATTATAATTAAAAATCACTTCAGAAGTGTCAAGGTTTTCTTTTTTTTTTTTTTTTATTATTTATGCTAGATGATGATGCCTGAATCCTACCTTCTCCTCCTGTAAAGACTTTTACAGGATTATATGTGTAGTGCTGGATGTGAAGGCAATATAGGAAATCTGTTACACAGAGTGTTATGAATATTAGATATTAGAGGCATTCTGCACTGAATAAGTTATGATATTTGTGTAAGTGAATTATGTGAACAGGAGCCAAAACCAAGATTTTAATAATAAGTGAGTAAAGTTAAGCTGTTAAATGTTCTGACAGCTGAGTGCTTTGAATTTAAAATCAAAGTGCTTAGTAATTTAGGACACTAAATATGAATTTACTGATTTTAGCCATGTTGTGTTGTGAAATAGTGGTGTTGTGGAAGACATGGTGACTTGTGTTATTTATTTATTTTTTTTAAAGAGGGAACAAAGGGGATGTCAGCTCTTTCAGTGTTGTTAGATTGCAGTAAGGTAGATGCTAGAAGTGAGTGTAGACTCCACGGACATTTTTGAGTAAGCCCTGCAAATGAATGGCAGAGAGGATGGAGGTGGTTGTGGTCATGCCGTCTGCTTTGTGTGATAATCCTGGGGTGGCTGAAATGGAACTGGAAGGGAAGGATGCCAGCACGATGGCAGTGTAGTCGTCTGTGAGGAGATATGAATGAGAAATGCTATATAGTTGATATTTATGGTTGGTTTATTACAGACTTGCAGAAACATGTGATGGAAGACAAAGGGAATGAAAGTCAATGATGACACAAAAATGAGGAATGGCAGGAACTAGCCTCTTGGAGTTGAAGAGGGAGATGAATAAGGCACATTCGTATTTGATGCTACTCTTCTTATCCAGGGAAATTATTTAGATTTCCAATATATTTGTCTGCCAATTAGTTCTTTTCTACCATCCTTGTCCATCTCTGTAAGGTCTAGACTGGGACTAGCTTTTTTCCGTCTCTTTTTTTCCCCTCCACAAATACTTTTAAAATGAAGTGCATAAAACCCACACTCTTTATGGCAATATCTAAGAGCAACTGTTGTAAAAATGAGAGTAATTTCTTGAGAGGAAAAGGAAGGACACTAGTTGAAAGGAATGAAGGCTTCTAAGAGAGGATTTTTTAAGGTAATAAACAATTGAGTAGAACTGCCTAAATTTTGTGTAACAAAGGTGTCTATATTCAGTTACTAAGGAAGATGTATGTGTCTTCTTAAAGGGTAGGACCTGCAGTCAGAGACCTTAAGATGTTTCATTAAGTCTTGAACTATGTTTGCATGTTTGACTCCCAGAGAAGACTGGTATGTCTTACTCCTGCTCTCACTTACCAATCCCAATACTTTGAGATTTACTTCAAATTGGCCAAAAGTCATTAAGGGAAAGACTGACAGATGATAGGGCTGTGTAAACCTGTTTTCCTCAGGAGACCCCACTTCTGTTTGCATGATGCAGGCATACATTCGTTACTGAAATGCCCATTCCAAAAGTTCTTTCCTTGGGCCAGGCTTTAGTAACTATTTCTTTAAAAGATGCAGGAACCCCGCCTTCCTTACCAGTCACCCTCGTTATGTCTTTAGTGTGACTACAGGATTATATCAATGTCAAGAACATTGGGCCAAGTTTTATATGACAGCCAGAAGCTCTTCCAGCAGCTCTTGGTAAAGTGATAATGTCTTACACTAAAAGGCACAGAAGACTCCCTGTTTGCTTCCCCGCAGTGACAGTCATGTCATTGCCAGCTCCTTGGTGGAGCAAGGAAGATCCTGTCTTCACTTCCACACCAACTTTTGCCTGGTTTGTGAGGTATAAACTAATTCCTCTTCATGTGTATATATATCTGGTGGTATGGAACTATACTATCAAAAATGTATGACTTCAGTAAGGCATGACAACTTATCAGCACTATAAACTATAGATTATACCAGTGTGCTGTGCCTGACTCAATCTCCCTGTGTTAAATCATGTCAGGATCTGAAATTCACTGTTCCATAAAAAAGAATAGAGGGAGCCAAAATATCTGCGCACACAGGTATATGCATCTATATAGCAAAAAATTATAAGGTGTGCGGAGACTCTGACAATCCCTGCAGAATCCCCTGGGAATAAGTTTTTGCCTGGTTAGTATTTCGAGGGAAATGACAGAAGCCCAGTCACTTGGGACGTTTACAGCTAGACCAGACAAAGCACCTCAGCATCCTAGGGCTCCTGCCCTGGCAGGAGAATGTTATTAATGACCATTAAGTCTTGTGCATCTATAAGATAAATTCTGTGACTTGCTGTTCAACACAGATAGGCCTCTGTTTGTAAAATTACTACTCACATTTTAGTGTGTCCCATCTTATTATTTTTCAGGTTCAAAAACATGAGGTGTGAGAGGCAGGAAATGCCTTAGTGTAAATAGTCCTTTTTAAAAGTTTAGGAATTAGAAATAACTCACAATGTATAAATCATATGGCATAATTATTGCGTTTAAATGTTACATTACACTTATGTTTACATTAATTCTTAATAGGTCTGCTTTTTTTCCTTCTGAAAACATAATTGGAAACAATATTTTCCCTCTTATTCTAATTAAAATATTTTAATAAATGTTTATTTAGATACTATGTCATGGAAGGTTGCAGCCTTGGCTGCCTAATGTAATGTAAAAATCAATTAGATACAGAAAAATATCTGTTTTTAATTTACGAAGAGTAGATATCTGCCTGATCGCTGCTGGGTAGCAATATCCATAACGTTTTATATATTAAAATAGTAATGATTAGTATTAATCTTGAACATGCTGTAGTATTTACCTATTCATATATTCAGAGGTAATCTGTTTCCTTGAATGCAGCTTTTGAGTTGCCATATTGTATCATTTCTTTACCACAGTGTCTTCTACTGTGGTTTGAAAGCGATTTCTAACATGCATCACATACTCTACGTTTATTTGTCTCATGCAGAGATCAGCATGCAAACATTGCTGCATATGTAAGTCTTGTAACTAATTGCATGCAAAACAATGCAAAGATCTGAACGTTGTATAGCAATTAATAATCTCTCTGCTAGTGTAAGTATGTTCCCTTTTCCCCATACTCTCTTCCTCCATGCCCCCCCACCCATAAATCATTTCCAGCCTGTCAGAATGGATCTGTGCTGGCAAAGAAACAAGGGTAATGTTTCAATTTTCTCCATCTGGTAAGATATTTTCTGTTAGTTTTTCTCCCTCTCTGTAGTTATTGAATTTACATGGAAAACTATGCATTGTATGACTAATAAGATTCCCTGAAATAGAGAGGAGAAAGCATGACGTGCCTCTCACCAAGCCTGAGGTTGGATGTCAGGCAGGGTGAGTTCTGTCATCTGCACGTCAGTGAGCAGCGGAGCTGAGGACCAGGCTACCTTCCTCCCCTCCAGTGGAAAGGAAAGGACTCCAGTGTACTGGCAGAGAGGCTAGGTTTATGGCCATGGGTCTGTGTGTCACTGCACTCTAACCACATCACTCCATTTTTCTCCAGCGTACAAAATCATTTTAAATACTAATTATTAGAAAATGTTTCCTTATTTTCTTAAGTGTCAGTTCTTCCAGCACTTGGGCTTTTTTACCCACGTCTTTTTTTTTTTGACTTCGACTACAAGCTTGGAGGGTTACTGGTTTTTTTTTTTTTTTTTTAAACTTCATTTGTTAAGTATATTATTAATTACTTTTTAAAAATAATTCCACATGGGAAAAAGCTATATCCTCTCTGAGTGCCAGATCCCGTGTTCATGATAGCCCTTGTCACCAGTTCTCTGTATTTCTATGGGAGTTTCCATTACAAACTAGCTCATAAATGATGTACAGTGTTGTTATAGCCATTAAAAATAAAAGCCTAACTTTACTTACTTGAACAGAGAGAATTTTTTTTTGTCCTTCTGAAGTAACCACATCCTGTTCTTTTAGGATCTGTACACGTAAAGAAGTATTTGGATGTACAAAATAGTAAATACTTCTTGGGTTAGCTCCAGATTTTGGAGCATAGCAACCCTTAGGGGAGAGGTGCAGTGAGGCCTGGGTGGCAAAAATGGAATCAGCAACGAAGCTCTGTTTGGTGCTACTGCTACAGATGCTGGCCAGGAACACTCTCCTGGGAAGCTGATTCACATCCTAACTGGGAGAATGCTTCCCTCGTCTTCCCCTTGTTCCTTACATCTTAGTGCTCAGCATTTATTGGAGGGTTTTAGCCAGCTGGCACTACCTGTCAGATCCAAGTTTTCAGGACTGAGTTAAAATTAAGAAATCCTTAAAATTCTGACTTAATTTATCCCCCCCCCCTTTTTTTTTTAAATTCTTCTTCTGTTGTTTTAGCCCTTTTGGGTTGTTTTGGTTCATATTTTCAAGTTTTACTTCATTTTCGAGATGTGTAGACACTTTCTTTAATGGCAGTTCAAATTCATATCTACTTGCATGATTTTAGCAGTCTGGTTTTTAAGAGAAATAGCAAATATCACATGACTCTTACAAAAATAATGGGAGCTGGCAACATTATCAATTTCCTCTGAGCATACTTCCATTATAGTTAGGTTATTGGACATGCTTATTCGTTATTACGAGGTTTCCTGTGTATGCAAAGAGCAGAAAGCCTTGGTCTGCAAGAAAACAAAAACCAACAAACCAAGAAGAAACAGATGTAAATTCTCTGTGAAAGAGCAGAGAGAAAGTGTGCATGTGCATACGTGCTTCTGTCTCCACTGATAGCCATCACTGAACGCTGGAAACAAAATGCTGTTTGACTTTACAAGTAGGGAGAGTGCTTAGAAATGTACAGGCACAAAAGTGTCCATGCAATTTCACAGCTAAATACACTACAATTATAATCTAATGCAATAACAATTTTAAGGGTCATTGCATAGTACAATACGAGATATCTTTTGAGTGGTAGAAGGCCCCCACCCGGCTGTCACCTAAACAATAGTTACGTCTGTCTGGGAAGGGAAACGTTTGAACTGAATTGCTGGTACAGGGACAAAATACTTTTTCAGGTGTTTCTTTGGTGTCCCTGAATTTCTTAGAAGATAAGGGGGCTTTAAAATCACACCTACCCACACACACCTGGAATCTGAAACTCATTATCTCTATCAAGAGAAAGTTAACTGTTCCTTATTTGTGGTTTCACGTCTAAATCTTTTCTTATTTAGTGGTTATTGTTGTTGGATTTTGTTTGGACTTTAGCAGCTCCAAAATGCACTGTGTGTTCCCTACATCTGGAATAACATTATGCGTGTTCCAGACATGTGGCTGTAGAACTATTGATAAATAAAAGGTAACTTTACTTTTTAATGAGGTCTAGGCATATGGCAAATAGTGCACTAAAAACATGAGAAGTCTGGGTAAGAACCTAACTAAAGACAAAAGTAACGGGAACACTCCTTTTATCCTGTAACTTCAGTCTCAGCTTTTTTCCTTTTCATGTGTTTGCAAAGTCTGTGCAAGTCTTATTTGTGATGATGTTCATTTCAGCCCCGTGTGTTGCTCTGTGGTCCAGCAGTGACTGGGAGCACTTCAGAGACAGCACACTTTCAGGTGTCACATTACAGCATCTCCTCTGGCTGATAAAAGAGAAGTTTTAATAAGCTCCAAAAAGCCTCGGATCCAGGACTTTCACCACTGCAATGCTGTTCATTAACATGTTAGTAAGCATCAATAGATGCCTCCAAAAGAGACCAAAAGCAGCCAAAATGAGCTGCTTCTTCCAAACATAAGCAGTGGTATAGAAATTCTAGGTTTGAAAGGAGACTTCCATTCTGTTTTATGGGTCTTTCAAAACAGAAGATATAAGTCATCATTATTAAATCAAAAAGGCACCCTCTGTGCTTGCCAGCCTTTATGTCTGCCAATCAGATTTCTGGAAATGCTGTGTTTTCCCTTATAAAACTAAAATGTGTTATGATGGCTTGAAAAAGAGAGGAAGAAAGTAAAAAAAAGAACTGATAAAAATATAAATCAGGAATTGTTCAAAAATGTTCACAAGGTAATTCACCAAATTTTCAGTTATCTTACCAGTTCTGCTGAGCTACAGCTTACATATGTTTGTCTATCCAAAGTATGTTTTCTTTTTATTCAATATTACATCTTTCCCAAAGAATGTTAAGTGACTCTTCAAAGGCAAAATAAAATCAAAAGGGGGCAGATGTAAATAATGTTATATAAAATAGCGTTTGTATATGAAGAAAAAGGGAACAACATGATGAAATTGATGTCAGTTTAAAACATGAAGGAATTCCATGCAAGCCATGGCATTCATTTAAAAAGATGTCTTCTGAGGCAATAAAGGGGAGTGGGGGCACTGCTTGTTGGGATGGTGAGTAACTACTTGCTTTTGGAAATGCATGATCCCAATGGAAGTAGCTGAGATTTACAAGGCAGCTGTATGTGTGTAATGTGATATATATTGCTGTTTGCTCAAGAAAAGCATTGAAATAGCCAGCCACTTGAGTTGTTGATTCTTCTGTGGTACTTGGAAGGTAAGTAGGTCCTAACACTGTTGATTTCAAATGGGTCTTTGTTATATGTTTCATGCCATAGAAGTCAATGAGACTGAAACACGTGTTAGGTTGAGCATGTACCTCATTTGAGACTTAGTAATGTTTGACTGAAGCATTTATGGAGGTGTGATCACTAATGATTGCTTTTTTATAAAGTTATTTAGATTGTGAGACAGCGGTTCGAGTAAATACTAAATGTTATCATTCCTAGCTAGTTTTATTCTTCATCTGCTGTGTGATGAGATAGTGCTGGATCTCCAGGTGGACAGAAACCCCAAAGCGGAACACTGGCACACCTGTGAAGCAGTGAGAACCCTGTTGGTGGGGCAGGGTGCACGCTATTTGAAATACCTTGCTTTCTGAATGCTACAGAAATGCAGCAGCACAGCTGAGAAATTCAGGATCAAGTTACAGCCTCAGCTGTGCTGACACTGCTAAAAGGGGACACGTTTCCTTGTTTCCTTCGCCTCGCCAGGCCTCTTCCCAGTACTGACGTCCTGCCCCCTCCCCGCACAGACTCTGGCGCCTGTCAAACTCTTTGCTCGACTCAGTTCCATAGGCAGATCCTGTCCTGTCCTCTTGGTTTGCTGCATCACATTTCACTGTTTTGCCTAGCTAAAACAGCTAACAGGTAAGAGCCAGAGGCAGGAGTGCATGGATGGCGGGGAGCACCGAATGGTGAGCAGATGGCAGAGTTGAGCTCTTCCTATTTCAGCAGCAGTAACCAGTTGGGTCAGCTCGCCGTACAATGTGTAGCTTCACCAAAAGCAGTAGATTCACCTTTCACAACATGCAGTTGCAGTGGCTTTGTTGCTAACACGCTCGTAACTGATGCAGATATAATTACTTTTCCCGACGTATATTATCACACTGGAGATTGATGTGTGTTCTAATGAAGGGGGATAGCAAAGTTACTTGGTGTTATCTGCAATCGAGAAGGAGACTGCTTGTGTTTTTCCCAGGCACTTTTTCGAACAAGATGATTTCTGACAGCTTTTAATTGTTTTCCTCCTTTATGTGTGATAACGATCAACCAAATAACATGCCCCAAAAGGCACACTTTATAAAACAAAAAATAACAAAAAAAACATGCATGCATAAATACAACCAGGAATGCTAGTGCTAAAATGAATGGTAAATTTCGTGGCCCTTAGTCTCATGCTCTGTTGTTCTGAGATGGGCGAGGTTGTCTAGCTACTCCTCTGTACAAATCCCTCATTTAACATATTTCCACCTAACGTACACTTTAATGATCAGATTGTGGACATGACTGCATAGGGTTTGTAATACAAAAGCTGATAGAAGGAACTCTTCTAAAGATGCAGTTATAAGAAAATGCCAAAGAACCACATAGATCCAATTACGCTATGAAGTTTTATCTATATTTTTGTTTTATGCCTTGAACTTTGGTAGCGCGTCTGGGAACTTTATTCAGACTGCTCTGAATTTTAATTTATTCAGGCAAAAGCTGGGCCAGCACTGTTTATCATGTGGATTACATAAATGTTCGCTGAAGAATTCACTAGCACTGAATTTCTAATTACTGTTTTTATCCACGCAGTAAGAAGTTTTGCATGTTGCCTTCTGACCTCTGCCCAGTTGATAATCATTTCAAGTTTCATAAGGTTTTGGTAGTGAAGACTAAGAATTTTGTGAATTACATGTATGCTCTGACAATATGTTAGAATATATTCATAAGAACGTCAGTGATTTGCGGGATTTTGTTGTATAGCACTGACTGTCTGACTCGGTGACAACCTTCAGCACCATACCTGAAAACAGGATCTATGGCACAGAAACTCATAAAGCAGACTGCAGAGTTTGCCATGGCAGAGTTACAGTTCTGGTCAGCTCATGCAAGTAACACCTGGCTTGCTTTCGCTGTAGTTCTAGTTAGTCCAAGAGAGAAGAAAAGAAGCAAGTTTTTTTTTGTTTAGTTTTGTTAATGATTTCTTCAGCATTAAGCAGAGGTTCATTTGCCATGCTGCTAGGCTTGGGAAGAGAGACCAGGCACATGCTTTGTCCAGGTATATCAGGCCAAACCTTTTGTACGTTGTAACCACGTAGAACAGAAGTATTTTACTGCTTCCAAAACGCTCTTTTTTATTGCAGAATACAGCCATATGAGATGATTAGAAATTCAGCTGCTGGCTTTTTATTTGTACAGTGTTTGAAATATTCTTGTCCACGATAAACACATTTGGTTTGTCTTCATTAAGCTGACATTTTTTTTTGCCATAAGATAATGTAAAGCTTGCTGTGTGGGGGATTTCAATAAACAAAACAGCGCTTAGTTTTAAGAACTCTCAATAAACAACCATTAGATTATTTAACAAGATGTTTTAATCTTTAGAAAAGTTTGACTTTTACATTTCCCAGATGCCTGCTTTCATTGTTGTTCTTAAAGTCCTACTTATGTGTTTGGACATTTTAATTATTACTAATCTGAGCACATTGGGTGTGATTTAAATAGCAATGATTTATTATTTTCTGTAGCTGCTCCCTGTATGTGTAGACATAATTTTGTTTTGCTATGTACAGGCCTGGCTGTATTCTCTTCTTTTATTGCTGTGTGTTCCTGCCTAAATTCCCTTCCTTTCTAGCCTCCTAGTTTTTTCATAAGCAAAGCTCTCATCATCAGTGGAAATTGGTTAACCCAAGGGGCTGCAAAAACTTTTGTTACCTATGAAAGAAATGCCAGAATAATGCATCACAGTTAATGTAGTGATTTGTCTTTGCGATTCATTTCAATACCATTCTTATCTGCGGTAACACTGTGGTGCGTGTGTTAATGTAGTACATTTTAAACATCAGCAGATGGGGCCCTTGTTTCCTTTGAAGAATGATTCGTCTTTGAATTTTATTTTTTTAATGTCTGTGGCAAGAATGAATTTTTCTTGTTATAACATACTAAATTAATGTAGCCTTTGTCGCAGATATGGATCTAAACGCAGATCAGAACGCCCAAAATTTAGTGGAAAGCGAGTGTTTCCAAATCTAACTGAAGATCTAAATTTCATGGCTGGCCCTTATTTCTGTAACTGACTGAACAAAACCTTTTGCTTTGAACACCTCAGAAATTTTTTAGGGTTTGGAAACCAGCTATCTGCCTTGTGGTTGAATCCATCTTTCTACTGTATTTCATAAATCTTTCTGTAAGTAAAAGAATAAAGCAAATCTCTATGTCTTCTGCAGCAGGCAGCACTTTTCAAAGTTATTTACAAAATGCAGTTCTCCTTTTCCGAAGGTGAAATAACATAAAGGCTGTATAAAAGTGAAGAGAAAGGCATTGTAGAAGCAAAGCAAAGATCAGTGTGGAGACTACTGTTTTCTTTTAACTGTTGCATCTAGGGCACATGGGGCTAAGGATACTGTATGTCTTAACTAAATTTCCTTGCTTTTGAAAGACTTGAATTATAAGTGGAATGGGCTGAATATTTTACTATGGTAGTTTTATTTCTAAGCTTGGTTGTCCCCTTAACTGATTATATTTGACCCAAAATGCATGCATTTTGTTCATAAGTAAAAAATTGTATGGAAGGTGAAGCAATATACTCTGATGCCTTAACCAATCTTATGATGTATTACAAATGCATACTTGTATTTTTCAAATGGGTGTCTCATAGTTTGGAATGACTTTTTTCAGAGTTGTTAATCTCTCTGATCTAAATAAGAACCTTATTTAAACATGGCTATAAAGTGGGTTTTTAACATAATGTATCATAGAGGGTAAATCTTTCCTATTATTAACTTGAAACACCAAAATTGCTCCTTCTGTGCCATTCTAATCTATCATATCAAAATGACTGCTGCTTGCTTATACCAGTTTCTGCATGTGGTAAAAATGTGCACAAACTTATAGACTGTAGGTTTGTTAATTTTTGGGGAAAAAAAAAGAATAATCGATATGTTAAAAAAATCAGCAAGTCAAGAAAACAAGCTGTATTGAAACAGGAGGAGTCTACTATTTGCAGTGGATTTGTTGGATGTTGTGCCAGTACCCAAGGGCTGATACTGGGTGCTAAAGTCCTGTTGTATAAACTTACATTGTCTCCATGTTATGGAGAGACAGTTATTAGACAAAACACATCAATTTGCTAAACAATTAGTAATTCCTTATATATAAAAAAGACATTGTTGCATCCCTGATTCACACTTTCTCTTTACTTTTACATATAGGCCTTGTTGTTAACATTGAACACATTTTCAGTGTCTAAAGGTACAGGCCGTATAAGGCCTGTCAAGAATAATTAATATCTTAATTCTATTTTTTGTATTCCATTTGCTCTTGAAATATGATTTGTTTTACAGAATTCAATAGGGAGTAAACTTTACAAACACTTTGCTGGCTTCTTATTTACCTCATTTGAGGGCACAGCTCATAAAGAATATTGAAAGGTCACGTAGGCATAACATTCTGCTTGGATTAAAATTGTTTTATCTGCATCATATAGTATAATGTGAGCATATCAATGCTTCCCTTCTTACTACCGATTTTCCCTTTTCTCCTTTATCTGTCCGCAAGTTTGTTTTTGTCTGGATTAGGCCAAATTGTTTTATTCTTTACATAGATAAAATGTGGGGGAATAATCCGATTCAGTCATTGGAATTTTACTGGATTTTTAGTGGTGTAATTCCCATCAAAATTTGGTTCCTTGCAGATATTGTACTTGGTGGTGCTTTGAATTCAGAAGGAAAAATTGACTTACACACCACATTGACTCTATTGGCATTTTCTCCCCAGAAGGCAGTGGATTGTTTTTCAGGTAAGAAATGACAATTTTATTTGGTCCGCAAACTGCTCTGCAAAATCTTTTTCTATATGGTGCATCTTTCTCTCTATACACGTAAAAAGAAGTGCTTTTAAAGTGTGCACACAACATATAAAGACAGAGGACACAGATTAACTATGAACCTTTTTTTTTTTTTTTTTAAATATAGAATATTAAGTAAGCAGTGCAAAGAGAGACAAAGGATACAGTAGAGTTGTCTGATTTAAATGATTATTATAGTGGCTTATTGATCTTTTTACTCAACAGACTAGCTTTTGTATCTCTTGTTAGCCATGTATTCATCATGCAAATGATCAAATGGAATTTCACTTCCTGTTGCTTAAGGGGAAAAGAAAAGAGGTTTAAACATTGAGTAGGAGGAAGGGAGGGGAAAGAAACGTAACTAAAAGGGAGATTACTTTAGAAGTAAGGAGCTCTGTTTTAGTTGGAAACTGAAATAGTGCAGCTGTTACATCTTTAGAAATGCTAATGGTCATTAGAAACTGTTCTACACATTGTCAAGTATGAAAAAGTGAGGAGGGAAGGGAAAGAGGGTTGAAGAACAAGGCCTCTTTGGAGACAAATGCCATATTTACGGTAGCTTTGTCAAGGAATTTCTACATTTGATCTTGCAACTTTTTGACATATAAGTAATCATTACTAAGCATCCACCAGACTATTTATTTAATTGAACTTATCTAGGTAGAGGTTTTCTGCAGTTTGGTGCAGGATATTTTTTATGCTAGAAGCTTACTCAAAATCCAAATGTGAAATAAAATGTGAAATGTGGAAGTTAATCTTAAGCCTTTGTAGCTCTTATCAAGAAAAGTTGGTGAATTTTTAATGGATTTTTTTTAGGGTCTGTCTCTTTGTAAGGTCTGCATGGGATAAATGGAATACAAGTAATAAGTAGATTCCCTCTTTGTTTTTAATTTTATGAAGAGGTCTGAGTGTGGTGGGAGTGTTCCCATATGCTGCTTTTCTTGCTAAAATACTGTAAAAACCCTTGCCACAAAGCATAACAACAAACAGTGATCTGACATGCCATAGTTGTTAACGCACATTATGGGGTAAATTTTGGAGCCAAATGGAGATGTTTCATACTTTGCATTGCTGAAGCTATAGCTCTGTGAAAATGGTAGAGGCTTCAGGTAAGAAGGGCTTTTGTGAGATTTCCTATAGGAAGGCAGTAAGTATACACTGCTGCTGTTGTAAGAAGCTCTCATACACAATGTGCCAAGGGAACTTCCTCCAGATCAGAATTTAAACTTCTCTATGCTCCTTTAAAGGGAATGATAAGGAATACTCTCTTTATTCCCTGCAAATACTGTTTACTTTTAAATCGTATTAAAGGGGATCAATGTAAAAAATGTGTATTTTTAACAAAATTTTGGAGCATATCAGCAGAGCTGGTTGTGCTTAGAACTCAACCCTGGAAATTGCCCAGCATCAGGAGCTCCAGCAAAGCCAACGCTGGAGCCGGCATTTTTGTTTTATGCTACTGTATCTATCAAAATGTGGTGGACTTCAATTCCAGAATACCAAAACCCTGGTCTTGCAGCTGGATTTTAGGTAACACTTAGCTGTGCTCCTGAGGAGTTCAGCTGATTCCCAGGGCAATCTGTTGAAGATTGCAGGAAGGTTGACATTATTAACTGCAACTTTGGATGGTCTGACTTAAAACTTAATGTTTTAAAGTTTTATTTACAGCATGATTTCTTAGCCTGTATTTCACTGCAGTATTCTAAACGAATAATGTTTGATGTTTCACAGTACTTTAAATTAATAGATAAGCATTTACAACGTTAACACTGTCTTAATGAAGATTTTTGCTTGGGATTACAAACAGCTGCTGGAAATACGGTTCATCTATCATTTATAATCTTTTATTAAATTTGCACCTGGCAATGCAGCTATAGTTAAAAGTCTGTTAATTATGAGACCTGTGTTTGGGAGGCCTTCAAGTCTCATATCAAATCTTATCAGGCTAGAACTTTATACACAATCTTTTCACTAGGATGGACTTTTTTCTCCTTGACTGGGTCAACATTCAACTTCTTCACTTCTCAATAAATAGGTAATTACTCAAGAATTACCTGAAGATGCCAAATAAGAAAAGGATTTTTTTTTTCCTTTTTCCCTTCTTTCTGAACCTCCTTTTGACTGGAATGGAAAAACAAATTAACAGAACAGAGATGAAAAATAGTTCGTAATAAATGATTTAGCATGTATAACTTTTTTTCATTTGTGAATTGTCTGTGAGCTGCTTTTGATTCTCTCAGATGAATTTGCTATTCAAAATTATTCACCAAATACTTTATCTGAATAATTTTTGGTCTGGAGATTGTTGGCAAGCAGATTGTTGCATGTATTTGAATTTCTAATTTCAAATATCACTCTGTATATGTTGATTAGATGTAGTAACATTTATGTTCCCTATTTGGAAAAGAAGGTACTAGAACTCTTAAAATGATCTTTCCCAGTTGAATCCTTGTGTTTGCAAGTTCAGAATTGTCAGCAGGTAAATACCCTCTGAGCGGTTTGCCTGGTGACTCCTTCTTGCACGTAAACTCACTTGACAAAGTCTAAGGCTCTCTCAGAAGTAGTTCTCACCACAAAGCCCCACCAATTCACAATATGTATGTATATGCAAAAATGTGGGGATTTTTTAAAAAAAGTATTAACTTGGGTTGACCTTATTTTAATAATATTTTTCATTTTTAATGTCCAGTAGAGGGTATGGATTGCCTTTCTCAGGGAGCTGCCATTGTAAGGAAAGATCAGGCTGGAGGCTGGTAAAGGGACTGGAACAGCACACAAGGACTGGAGGAATAAGACTAGAAAGGGATAGCAGAATATTTCATAGTAAGAGAATAAATAAATCTGTCAATTTTGGGGCCACATTAAACTGTCCAGTATTGTATTATTTTAAGCTGACAAATCTAATGAAGAGTATAGGAAGGATGGATGAGCAGAAAGAAGGCTGATTCAGTGTACTGTTTTTATGTAGCAGTTTCATACAAACTATCTCTAACCAGCTTACCAATAATGAGATATTGCTAGATGGAACTCAATACAATAGCTTTTACATTTGTCACACAGTAAGACAAGGCAATATCTTGAAGAAAGAGAGATGGTGACAATGATGAGGTGTGTAAGAGAAACAGTGCAAATTCTTTTATAGGGAGAGAAGCAGAAAAACATAGAAGAATGGCTAGGAATGAGAGAGGATAACATACAGCGGAACTAGACCTGACCTGCTGGATCATCTAGTCTGACATCTGAAATGTACTACAGGAGCACTTGCTATCTTAGGGAAGGCATTGTCTGGCTTTCAATAGGAGTTAATCATCCAGCTTTTGCTTAATTTTGTACTCGGAAAGTTCTCTTAATGCTATTTTTTCATAACGTTTCATCAGCTCTTTGGTATCATGAATGCTTTGCCAGTCTGTGTTCTGTACCCAATGACTGGATTAAATACAACCAAATTCTAAAGAGAAAGTTCTAGTTTTGGTTCAAAAATGAGTAGTGATTTCTTAAGGGGGATGGCAGTTTCTAACGAGAGGAGTTAATCACATCCCTATGAAAGAATAACCACTAATTATTCAATGTCACAGTAATCTGGTAGCAAAGAGGTGTAAGTAGGTGTAGAGGCTGAGTGGATTCCTGAAACAATTCCACAGGAAGAATTATCACTGAAACCATGTTTTCACAGAACGTAGAATATCCTTAGCTTGAAGGGACCCACAAGGATCAGGGACTCCAACTCCTTTGTTTTGCTTTAATAAGTAACGTCACAGTGAGTGTGGTTGTTGTCACTTTTCTGGATTGGAGAGAATCTGTAGCCTTTTGGACATTGCTGATATTAAGAGTGCCGCAGCAATATTGTAGAATATACTACCGTATGAAGAAAAGTGTTGAGCTACATTTAATTACTTTCAAAAGCATGATTAATAAAGGGAGTAATTTTGGCAATGTTCACATCAGAGTAAACAGGAAACCTTAAAAAGAATTATAAATAGGGTACCATAAGGGTATTTTGGAGATGGAAGGAACGTTGAAGGTTTTGGGAAGATAATCAAGATTTGTAATCTCATTAATAAGGCAAAGACTGACTGTGGCCTGGCTTTATGTACACATGCAACTCCACTGAAGTCAAATGGAACTGTGCTGACACAAATAAGCAGAATTTAGATTGATCTTAGAGTAATGTGGGCAGCACAGTCCATGATCCCACTATAATCTCCTAGTGGAGATTCCCAGTGCAATATTGGAGCTTACACTTCCTCAGTCTTTTCCCAGGTGAACTTACTGTCCCTCTAGAGATGTTTTCACTATTTTCATGCATTTTTTAGAAGTGCACTTTCATGATAACTCTCTTTTCTTCTGTTCCTTATGTTCTTGAAGCTTTTGAGATCATTCTGAGCACTTTTGTGACTCTCTTCAGGTACCTTTAGTTAAATTCTGCTTGCTGAATATTTTGGATGTGTATTTGCAGTTTGGATGAATTGCTGATGGTGTACCGAATGCCGGCATTCAGAGGTATTTGACCAAGAATGATTGACAGTGTCTGTAACTACTTATTATGTCAAGGCTTCAGCACACCGATTGATGGGAAATGATGTATAATAAATTAGAATGATCACACATCATTTCCCATCGATTGAAATGCCAAATCCTTTGATGGAGTAATGAGTTATGGCCAATACCACTCACTGTCTTAGTGGGAGATTGATTGCATATCCCTTCATCAATGTGATCAAACAACTAAGGAATCCAAAGTACATATGTAGCACGCAAGTTCTACTGCATTTTCAGTATGAAATGAGAGTAATAGTATAAAGTCAGTGTTGCTTCTCTGGAATTATCAATGCTACCCAGATATATGGGTATGAAACATGAAAATGGGATCAATTTCATTTAATGCACATACTTTAAAGAAACAGAAGCTGATTCCCTCTAAATTTCATGTACCACCAGAACAGTAGAGATGAGGTAGGACTTACCAAAATCAGTTATGCAACAGTTAATAATTAAGAAAATCCTAATTAATGAAAGCTCTGTTCTTGCTTTAATATTTTCCTGAATTGCTTGTTTTTACAGAAATTAAGCATCATTTTGTTCTTGCATGGGAAAGAGTACATAGAGCTACATCTCCAGGAAAATACATGGCCTCCAAGTTAGTAAAATGAAAGGAAGCTTTCTAGCAGTCACTTAAATATTGAACAAATTCCTTGCTTTATAAGTTTGTTCTTGTCTTCCCTTTGTGATGCATCTTCCCTTTCCTTCAGCTTACGTTGAACACAGAGGCCATTTTTTATTCACCATTCTTTTCAAGTGTTGGAAAGTGGATGTAGTCTTTCTGTGGTGAAGACTTCTGAAGTAGAAATTAAATAAGTTCTGTCAGGTAAATTCCCTTAGGGAAGGAATTGCAATAATTTTTGTACTTTAATGTTGTTTTATAGGTGCATGCAAGCTGCATTTTAATACACAATTGTTCCATGTTGTCTGTGAGAAAATTTGATGATGGGGAAATGTGGACATATTGTGTACTTAAGTATGTTTGAAGTCTTTTGTAATATATTAGAATGAGTATTTCCGGATTATAGTTTCACAATAGGGACTGGTCAACAGAGCAATGACTGTATGAGATCAATAGATGGAAGCTAACTTTAAACCAGATACTGTTGCTGTCTTGCCATGGCAGCATAAGGCTTGATGTGGGCCAATTAACCCTACCTGTCATGGAGATTTTGCAGCAGGCAGTCACTTGTGCTAGAGCAAGACAGCTACCAAGATTGGAGCTGGCTAATTTAAGCACTTATGAGTGTCTACACAGCACTGCAATCACTCCTCTTACAGACTGCGTAACCTCTGCAACGTGAAAGCAGTGTGGTCATGCCGCAGTACTGAGGCTGCAGGCAAGTATTTGCAAATTAGGAAATGTTGGTATGTAGGTTGTTCGCGATACTTTTTTTTTTTTTTTTTTGGCCTAGCTATGCATATGCACTATGTCAGAGCCTTTAAGTACATGGTCACCTGCTATGTTTTTCTACTGATTCCTATCGCATTCAATGCATTGCATAGGTAGCACTCAGAGACAGCAGCAACTTTTTAGGTTTCTTAATGGAAAAAGAGAAGCACGATTTTACAGTTACATGCACTGCAAGCACAACTGCCCAGGGTCTTGAGGAGAATCTGAAACCTGAATTCTTTTTCTTGAAATGTGATGAATTTTAGGACTAAATAAGTACACAATAGGAAAAGCATGTTTTCTTGGCAAGATTTGCTTGAACTGTGAACTAGGTCAGATGGGTACTGGGAAGTGGTCCAAGGCATCTCGCTCTCTCTTCTCCATCCATCCATCCACCCACCCACCCACCCTGAAAGGCTGGCTGTCATTGGGGTTTCCAGTACATTATAAGCAGTTGTTCAGTTCCTTTGTCTGAAAAGACCCAGCCATAGATTATAGTATTACTCTTCACATACTGTTTTGGCAGTTGCTGCAATTGCTGACTGCTCGACAGAGACAGGAAAAAGCATTTTTTTCCCAAAAGTTTATAACCGCAAAACCTAGGCAGAGTACACTATGATAAAGAAAGAACACACATTTGTGGGTTAAGAACTTTCTCTCAGTCCCAGTTCTAAAGCTTCCATTAACAGTGACATTATTCGAGTTTATTCTGGATACCTACAGAAAACCATGATGTAAAGGTTTCTGGCAGGTACTACTGGTGACAACAGAACAAACAGAAAAGTAGTAAGTATGTAGTAATTAAAGAACTGAAAGTTTGAGAACTGATTTTATGTTCGTATAGTATATGTAGAGGCACATGAATAACAGTTTTTGAAACACAGCTCTGTATTAAGATTCAAACCCAATATTACACTTATTGCCACTTGCCTTTCAGGCATTTGCTCTGTTAGAAGCCTTTCTCCTGCATTACTTATTAGCACAACAGCAGTACTATGTACACTGTGCATAGCCTACTCTTGGAAAATATATGCAAAATTCCAAATTTTTAAAAATATTTTTATCTATAAGGAAAAGCTAAATATATCAAAATTGGTAGAGTTGCCATGCTATGGTTTTTTTTATACTATTGTAAGTCACAGCAGAATTTGACCTCAGATGTTTAACTTGCTTCCCATGAAAATCAATGTGGTTGGCGCATCCAAGTTCTCATTTAAATGTACATTGAGACACTGAAGTACTTTTTATAAAAGTGAATTTTTGACCAAGTACAGTAAATTGTAACAGCTTCTGACCCTGTTACAATAAATACATAATTTATCACAAGTACTCTACTAAATACAATTTTTCTGAAGTATCTTAGAGAGGTAGTTACTTGCTATGCATATGCAATTGCCACGTTTTAATATTTAAATATCCTGGAAGTTTTACTTTTTTGTTCAAAATGGGAAAGGCACATCGGCTTTTATAGCTGAATCAAAATCAATGTTAAATAATTACAAGTGAAAAAATCATCTGAAGCTATCCAACATGTATTTTTATACATTATCTCAGAAGGTCAAAACTAAGATTGAGAAAACATGCATGAATACAAATTGCTTTGCCATATTCAGGTTCCTATGAGTTCCTTTAGTTTTTGTGGATGATTGAAAAAACTTCAAAACGATAGGGCTGCAGGAGGACAGCAAATTCCAGGGCACCACACAGCGACATAGGATTCTGGGGAGTGGTCCCATTACCAGGCTCCCTTTGTGCAAATGCAGTAGAATTCCTGCCAACTCACAGTATCATAAGGATTTAATTAGCACTGAGAAATATGTTAGAAGGCTTTGAACTTTGGGATAGAGAAAAATGTATGAAAATCTCATAAGCAGCTAAACTTAAGGAAAACGTTGGGATAAATTTAATTGTCATGCTATTACTTAGGTTACCAAAGCAGTCAAAGTTCCTCTGATAAGGAAAACACTCTGTGGTAAGTTAGGCAGGGCAGACTGCTGTGTTCATGAAGCAACACTTCTTTGCCTACATTGCTGCATAATTCTACCTGGAGAATTACAGGTATTTGAGCACAAAGAAAATGGAAGTATTAATCACACTGTGTACTTTTGGTCTTTTTTATTCCTACTTGTATTCCATCAGTAAAAGCCCTAGTCATAAATACTCTTCTATATATTTTATAAATGCTACAAAGGCCTTTTAGGCCCTTGGCCTGAAGAATTTACAACCCCATGCATAAGCCAAGGCATCCCAGATGGGTGCAGGCTGACACAATTACCAGAAAATAATGATAATAAAGAAATAATCTTGTTCAATAGAGTAGACAGTGACCACAGTTTAACAGCACCTTTGCCATTGCACACTGGTGTTCCCATGTAAGTATTAGGAAAACTTTTAGGCAGGGGATACTTAACTTTTGCAAGTGTTTAAGGTGGTACCAGTTCAGCGGGAGAGAATACGGAAGTGCTTACTTTAAAATTCAACAAATATATGATGAAACGGGTTTCCCCCTTTGTCTGATTCTCTGGTTCTTTTAGTGGGAATAAGGAAAAACAAGGTCTTGTGTTCCTGCCAGCCACCTATAGACTGCCACTGAGTCTGTCGTGTTTCCTAGGAAATAGCTTGGGAAAGTGTAGATCATTTACAGATGAAACCTTTCGGTTTTCATTACTCAATAAAATGCACACAGACAAGTTACGCAAATAACAGTACCTTTAAAAGCATTTTTCAGTGCTGTAATGTTGCTCAAATTAATTCAAGTGATTTTATTAGAGATAAAAATTATTGGAAACCCTGGTTTCTTCTCTGATGCCTCTAAAACTATACCTAAGTGAAACATTTTTACTTTAGATCCAGAAATAAAAACTTCTGGCATTGCTCATCATTAGAATTTTTCCCCTCAGGCTTTGTCTTTATTAGCAGCTTAAGAGTATATTTAGCACTGTCATATGTGAAATCTCTTCTGTTTGCTAAACTAATATGGGATAAAATGTCTTTTTTTACAGTGTTACTCATTCATTATATAAAAATGAAAGAAACTACTTTAGTGTGTATATAGAACTGCTCTCTATTTTTATGACAAAGGGGAGGTGACAATACACATCCCTTAGACACCCAAGGGTATTATGTAAGAGTCATTAGTGTAATTGATATCCATATAAAGACTGTTGTATCAAACATGATTAAAATGTGCAATATATTACAGAGGTTCCAGAGTTCCAGCTGCTTTGTTATAATCCTTCTTCTGATAGATATGTTTCAGCTTCCTTGTAAAAAAAAGTAAAATTATTTCAGAAGAAAAGATAATCTTTTCCTTCTGTACTAATTTAAAGCACTATTTCTGAAAGGCATATATTGTCCTGTATATAATTTTCTCGGGTAGAGTGAGGTGAACATATACGGTATGTTCTCTCATGCAATAACAGTGTTATCAAAAGAATTCCTTGTTTCACAAAAACCTTTTATTTGAGATCATTTCCACCAACTGCTAATAGGCTGCACAAATTCCTGTAGTAGAATAAGACGGCACCTCTCGATGGCATGCTGCACTTACATATGCTTACACCTCTGGTACAGCAGAAAGGCGATCCTGCATTTACTATCCGGAGAAACAAGAAGGTGCACATTTCTAGAAAGGGGTTTTAGCTTTCCGTTTGTGTCTTTTTGTGTATTTTTAGGGAAATTTTACAGTACTTTTAATGTCTACTTTTAAATGTTGTTTCTTTTTTCTCTGAAAATCTTCCCATTTTCAAATGTTGGTCAGGCAGAAGGTGGTCATCAGTGAAGAGGCAGCCTGCCTAGAGTTCCAGCTGCAGGGGACCATAGTCACAAGACAAAAGTTCCTGTGGCAATAACAGTTTCTAAGGAACAACAAAAGAGGAGTTTTCCATGTTCGTCCCTGCCCCAAACTTGCTAATCATGACAGCTCCAACCCTGCAGGGTTCTTCGGCTTACACTGTCACAGTCTGTGCCTTTTAAGATTCAGCGTTCCTGATACAATGCCACACAAGACACATTCTTCCCCCTGTGTCCAGCTGAGATTGCAAAGTCGTCATTCTTTCCTGGTTATGAGCACTGAGCCCCTTGTTACCAACTGAAAACTCAAAGTTTGCATGTGACTCTCTTGTCATGTTTCTTGTCACAACCATCAGAGTTTAGAAATAATTCTACTGATAATTGTCTTTTCTTCCTATTGATAAATGAGTAGTTTATAACTCTACCAAACTTTAATATCTTTGCTGGCATTTTCCATGGCAGGCATCTGTCCTAAATACTACGTGTTCGATGATTAAGCTTTGACACTTTACTCATTTCCAAGTAAAGGTTATGAGGAGACAATTTCTCTGGCTGCCCAAAGAATGTTCTTGCTTGTTGAGAAGCTCTTTTTCTGCCATGAGTGTTGAAATTTGGCAGGGTTACCCTGGTGTTAAAATTTTTCCTAAGTATGTTCATATTACATGTATCAGAATAATTTTTGTTTCTACAGACTGAGTAGGGCTTTAAATTTTTTAATTTTTTTGCTATTTACATTCCCTAAAGAATCTATCTGCTCTGAAGATGCTATGCTGCAGGCCTGTAGGGATGCTGAACAGGATTGTTCCTACGCCTCCAGGTAGAACTGCGATGCTCAGCACAAGAGCTTACTGTTGGGAGAATCCAGCAGAACATGGAGAAAAGTAGAAAAATCTGCTGGATTCAGAAAGGCAATTAAAAATGAGAAATAAGAGAGGAGGAGAAACAAAACAAGCCGTCATGGGGTAAACGATTTGAACTGAAGAGGGTAGGTATCAAGAAAGGGAATGCAGGAGTAGTTGAGACATGTCTACACAACAAAGAACAGGTTGTGTTTGGAGGCAAAAGAACAACAGGCAGACAATGTGAGAAGCCAGAAGTTGCTCCAGAAACATGGTCTTGTACTCAAGAGTTGTGAATCTCTTCCTGCTTCTACCATCAGCAAGTACTTGGCAGGTTCCCTCTTTCACTATGACATCTGAGTGCAAGTTAGTTCACAGAGGACTATGCACAGGTGCTGGATTTTGTCTTACTGAGAGAAAAAGCTTTTCCTGGCTAGTGGGGTGAGGTGACCTTGCTGCCTCAACCATCCCCCTGCCCAATTCAGCTATAGGAGGAGCACTGAGTATTTGTAGCATTCAGGGTTCAGTTAGTTTGGGGCTGCTAAGGCTGAATTTGCACATGCTGCCCTGGTTCTTTTTCCCAGATGTGTCTTCTGACCATTCAAAGTTTCTTAAAATTTGTATTTTCCAAAGAAGCTTTAGGCAGATTTGCCAGGTGCCTGTCATACAATAACAGATATTTCTAGTGTGCAAATAACATTCTCAGAAGCAGGAATCATTACTCCCCAAAATCATGAGGCTGCCATGAGAGAAATGATGAAAATACAACCAGTAAAAGGGAAAACCTTCCTAAAGGGAACAACAGCATCTGCATGCAGTAATGCAAAAGCACTTGCAGAGAGATCTGGACAAATTGGAGAGCTGGGCGATCACCAACCGCATGAAGTTTAACAAGAGCAAGAGCCGGGTCCTGCACCTGGGACGGGGCAACCCTGGCTATACGTACAGACTGGGCAATGAGATGCTGGAGAGCAGCCCCGCAGAGAGGGATCTGGGGGTTGTGGTTGACAGCAAGCTGAATATGAGCCAGCAGTGTGCCCTGGCAGCCAGGAGGGCCAACCGTATCCTGGGGTGCACCAAGCACGGCATCGCTAGTCGGTCGAGGGAAGGGATTGTCCCACTCTGCTCTGCACTGGTGCGGCCTCACCTCGAGTACTGTGTGCAGTTCTGGGCACCACAGCACAAAAAGGACGTGAAACTGTTGGAGTGTCCAGAGGAGGGCAACGAAGATGGTGAAGGGCCTAGAGGGGAAGGCATATGAGGAGTGGCTGAGGTCACTGGGCCTGTTCAGCCTGGAGAAGAGGAGGCTGTGGGGGGACCTCATCGCAGTCTACAACTTCCTTGCGAGGGGGAGTGGAGAGGCAGGTGACCTATTCTCTGTTATCACCAGTGACAGGACCCGCGGGAACGGTGTTAAGCCGAGGCAGGGGAAGTTTAGGCTGGACATCAGGAAGAGGTTCTTCACTGAGAGGGTGGTTGTACACTGGAACAGGCTCCCCAGGGAAGGAGTCACTGCACCAAGCCTGTCTGAATTTAAGAAGAGATTGGACTGTGCCCATAGTCACACGGTCTAAACTTTTGGGCAGACCTGTGCAGTGCCAGGCGTTGGACTTGGTGATCCTTATGGGTCCCTTCCAACTGGGGATATTCTATGATTCTATGATTCTAACTGTCAGCAAGAACTTCTGACACTGCCAGGTCTTGTAGCTTGTTATTTTAACTCTGAGTTAAATAATGGGATGTTTCCTATGCCTCTAGTGCAAGCTGGTTATAGCCTATATAGTAAATATGTATCTAAATTGTTTTACAGAAGTGTGTAGTGAGTTTTCTGAAGGAGATGACAGTGGTGTAATAGCAACACTTAAAGTACGATCTTTCCTTTTACATGAGTGGAGTTATTGATTATAGAGAACCTGTTTTACAGCCAAGACTGACTTTCCTGTGCAGTAATTGTATATATGCTGCAGTGCTAAGGACATATGCAATTGCCTGAGAGCAGTATTGCCCTCTACTGTGGTAACCTAATTTCAAGCCTGGTTCTTCTGGGTTGTGTTATGAATAAAGTAATAGAGCAGTGCTGCAGAAGGATTTGTATGGGAGAAGAGTGGAAGGTTTCCTTCTTGTTGTGTATTCTGTATGGAAGCTACTTTACACATCATGTTTCTTTTTAACCCCAGCCCTAGTCAAATTTATGACAACACTTGTAGGGGTGAAACAAGCAATCTGCAGGTCAGGTTCAATGGAGACAGAACTGGGTAAGTGCACTTACTCTCTTGTAAGCTTTTATTACTAAGTGTTTGTTTTCAAGAGAGGAAAATCCATATTGCCCAGCATCATTGCAAATTCTGGATTTACAGTTTTTTAAGATTATCAAACAGGAAATTTTTATTGGTTAATGTAATTAACAGTTTATCTTTTAGCAGCGTCCTAAATTCAGGCAATATTTCATATCTTTTTTTGGCCTCTTGATTAACACACAGACGTGCATTCTCCAAGGAAGCATTGCTTTGTTGTTCTGTTAGGCAAGAAGCAGGAACACAATTTTGCCTGTCCCAGTGCTAATACAAGCTCCTCTCAGGATCACGATTGTTTGAGACACACAGTAGGGCGTGAACGTCCAGGTTGGTGCTTTGAAACCTATCCCTACACTAGGTGACATGTTTTGCATTCAAGGAAACACTGAGCTTCACGCACACAAAAAGTGTACACCCTCGCTGGACTTAAAAATCAGGGTTTGAGAATAAAACAAACTCGAATTAAATTGGTTTCATTTTGAAAAGTCAAACCCCATAAGACTTTAATACTTGGGTGTATGCTGATGAAATACCATGACTCTAAAGACTATTAATATTCATAGGAAGTCTGAAATAATTCATGACTTTCTAGAGTAATGTTAGATGATGTACGATGGTAAACAGTATCATTTACACTGAACCTTAAAAATTATTGACAAAGACAAGTTCCTAAACACTGGCTAAACCTTGTATTTGTTGTTATGATTTCTTGGTTTTATACTTCAAGCAGATTTTCAATTAACTCCACTGTATTCAGAGTAATTATTCATTTATTATAGTCAGTTTAGATATGGTAAAGATTAAAGGAGTAAAACAAATCATTTCAGTGACATAGGCTAGTGATACATTGTTATTATTCTGATTTCTTTGCCTCTTGCATAAGGAAGATTTATAGCATCCATTTTTGAGTGATTCCTTGTTAGCATATATTTTTATAGGTATTTATTTGCTAATATAAAGCGTTTTGATAAAATAAGGAGCAATTTTCCTCTCCCCCTGTTCGTTTAGGAAATACAAACATTCCTAGAAAAAAATAAAAAAGATTGTAGATTTAAACAGCTTACATATTATACATGCAATAAAATTAACTTGTCTATTAATAAAAAAAAAAGATAGAAAATATGATGCACTGCTATTCTAAGATAACTACATGTGTTCGATGTTGAGAAATTAATGGCACGAAGCAGATGCCTTCAGTCATCTAGGAAGTGTGGTTTCTCAGTGTACTGCAACTGCATGCCCTGCAGTGTGT
This sequence comes from Anser brachyrhynchus, assembly GCF_964034855.1. Taxonomy (NCBI): domain Eukaryota; kingdom Metazoa; phylum Chordata; class Aves; order Anseriformes; family Anatidae; genus Anser; species Anser brachyrhynchus. The sequence continues at coordinate 16,290,974 of NC_137702.1, read as the reverse complement.
CATCTCACTTATAAAGGGGTTTTACATGTTTATAAAAGTGTGTTAAATATTGGTAAAGTTTATTTTATGCATTATGCATAAAAGTTGTCATTAGGATTTAACAAAGCAGCTTGCAGAGAAAGATTAGAAATAAAATCTCTGTATACAAAAATGATTTGGATGGTTTAGCTAGATGGTTCTGACTTAAAAAAATTAACATTTCACTTACTGTTCCCAAACATTCAGAGAAAGGAGAAAAACAACACTAGCTGAAAAGAGTGAAATATATGTTGTTACAGCAGTGCCTAGTAATATCACTATTACAGAGATTCTTTTAGTATTTCCATTATAAATCCTCTTTATTCAGTGTAATATTGTGGTAATTTCAAATCACATTTGGCTTTAACTTGGCAAATAATCTGTCAACACAGGAATTCAGTTCATTTATATGTACACATGCATTTATTCTTATATGTGCACAGACTATATCATGTTCACACGTTGCTGATGTATAGATTTTAAAATAAGCAATGATTGTAAAGCTACTTTTTTTTGGTCGAGTTTTCCTAACCATCAATTTAAAAGGAGATTACAGATGGGATTTTCAAAAGCACTTAGCATTGCCTTAAATGGTTACATTGAAGTTAATGGTAAAATTCCTATGACTTAAATTGAAGTAAAGTCAGGTCAAAGCTGAAAATATGTTTAGGGGTCTAACTGTAGGTGTGTAGTGTAAGTGACTGACTTACGGGCATAGTGACATTTTTGTCAGCGGAACTTGAAGAAAATTATTCAGGGCTCTTTTGTGCCTCTAAATGTTCCCTGATCAGATAAAAAGCTTAAAGCAGTAGTCTAGGCACCCATATTAGATGTTTAATTGATTAAATTGGGGAAAATTGTTTTCCTTTTTAAAAACTCGAAAGGATGCTTTTATGGTGGATCTAAATAAAGAGGAAAGACCCATTAGGAAGTGAAGGATGCCACATGTAAACAGCATGGATGAATGTCATGGCTGGAGTTATAGGGCAGTATTACAGGTGGAGGTATCAATAAGCATATCGGAGAAACACACTGGCAGTAATAAAAAGGAGAACTTTCTGCAGCCATACTTTTATTTTTATGATGTAGTATATTCTAAATTTTTCCAGTTGGATAACTTCCTTTTTGCAGTATTTTCCTCACCCACATGCATCTGTACCTGGTGAAGACATTACCTGTCAGGTAACTTTATGAGATAATTTATATAACTTCTGCAAGTTAGAGGAGAACTTCTCAAAAGACAAAGCAATATAATGCTGAATTAAATTTGTCTCTGCTGTTTCTGTAAATAGATATGGTGCTGGCTAAATGCATAACACCAGAAGAAGAGAATTGTTGAAGTGGAATGTCCAAAAGTAGTTAGGGGCTTTTACTCCGGGTGAACTAGAACTCTTTACTTCCCGTTATCCTCTGGAATAAGTACAGAAGTACAGTTCCTTTGGTTTAAAAAAAAAAAAAAAAAAAGACATTTTGAGAAAAAACACAATTATTAGTCAATGTAATGGAAGAGATCAGTGTTACAATGTGTGTTCTTGGCCTTTATCAAACAGGATATCAATTCAAAGGTGATTCTTTGACTGAGCTTGTGGCTATAGACTGTTCCTGTGCAGTTTCTGTATTTCTCAGACACCTGAACTAGTTAATGTGGCTAGTAGCTGTGGTCACTACACCAGTTTGACACGGGGCTCTGGCCTCAATGGTAGGATAGTCTCACTGGGGTGATTTTGTAACGTCCCCCTGGGCAAACTGCTGGTGATGAGCCAAATGACAGACAGAATAGTGCTGGGGTAGTAGTGCCTCTGCGAACACGGATCAGGAGGGCCAGGCCTGCTGTGCTTTGGGATGTTGTGTGAAGCCAACAGCAGTCTTTTAATCAAGGCACTTAGGAATGTGCTTTTGTGCACACACCCAATTTTATCGATTTTAACAGAATTTAAGTAAATCCTTAAATATCTGGGTGATCAAAAGAGGAACCTACATATATATTTAAATACTGAAAATAAGGCCTGGCTCAAATACAGACATTTCATTCAGAAATTGGAGGAATTTTGGATTACATTTTGGTTGGTAGGCTTTAACAGTTCAATTCCTTTCAGCTGGCCAATTCCCAGAGAATGGTAGGTGTTCAAAGTTCATTGCAGTTACAGTACAGGTTTGCTTTCAATTAATGGTTATTCAGTACTGTTGCTATCTAGTACTGTTACTGTATAAAACATTAATAGCTTTCATCTCACTTGCCTGAAAAACAATCAAAGCTGATTATTTGAAGAGTTGTATAGCATTACTGTGCTTTTACATGATATGTTATTGCTTTTTTTTGAGGATTTCCCTGTTACACAGAACTTTATGTTTAAATAAATGAGACTATTTTAACATATTCTTAGACCAGTACTGTTTGGGACATAGGCTGCAAAGGATGACATGTCGTTTGGTCTCAGTTTGCAATCTCACATAATATACAACACCCCAAAAAGCCAGGTTTTACTTTGTTCTTCCTGAATGGATGATTCTCTTATGTCTTACAGTATTTTCCCCTTGTGTCCATCTCCTTGATAAATTGCAGGGAAATAAGAAGTTCCCTGTCAGTGTTTCCTGCACATATTGCAAGTTTAAAACAACCTAGGAACATAATTAATGCAACTTTATTTTTTAGTAGTGTCATAAAATGCATTGTATCATAGCTTAAAATTTCTCATTGGTTTTCTTTGCAAAGATCAATAATATTTAATTCAAACTTCAAAGCAAGAAATCCAGATAAAATACTTGCTACCTAAGAGACTATTAAAATACAATTATCAGAAGTCCAGATGGCTTGGCACAGAGAGAGGGACATCATGTCCTTTAGGACGTTATTCAGATCTAATCTGAAATGACTACTGACTAAAACTCTTGAGCCTACCTGCTCTGCAGCCTGTAGGAAGCAGTCAAATCCAGCATTCAAGTCCAGTTTCCACCACTGTTCGAGTCCAATTTCTCTATTAGCTTCTTATCATTTGGTCATTCCTTGTACTTTCCCAGCTATGAGCATTCCAGGATTTGGAGGGGTCCCCAGCAAAATTCAAGAGATTCAAGAGAACTGTATAAATCACACACATGAGTGTGGGATGCCATATTGCTGTGAATTTCCATTGCCCATTGTACTGCAGAACTCTGTTGGTCTTCAGACAGTGTCATTACAACAAAATGTAGTTGCTGAAACTAGGGTTTTAGATACATTTCAAGAAATTCAGGCCTTTTTATTTATTTATGTCTACAGGACTAGGGAATGTAGACACTTGTGGTGTCTACATCACAGAACCTTTCATTATCCTGGCCAAATATGGTATAATTATGCGAAGGGAAACATCTTCACCATCCACGCAATCATTTATTCCTTTTGTGCTACTATCAAGAAACAATGTGGGGAAGGAAATTTACCACGTGTGTTTCTATTTTCATGTTTTCTGAGCAAGAAATTACAATGCCTAGTGAATAGAACAGGTTCTTTATACTCATCATGGGCTATTGTGTGGAAATGCTTTACTGTTTTTGGAGGAACACCCCTAAATTTGTAAGATGTGTTTTGAGAAGTGTGTATCTGACCCAGAATGGAAATATTTACCACAAAAGAGATTTCTGAGCTGTAAATGGGAGCTAAATCTTATTTAATCTCTGGAAATCACAACTTGTGTGGCTGTTCAATCTGACCAATTGTATAATAAACAAACATGAAGGTACTGAAATGATATGGGCTCATCAGGCCAGGATGAACACAGAGGGTCTGTGCTAGTACTTGTAACGTGTAGGAAGTTTAATTTCTTACTTCTTCATCCCCCACAGAATATTGCACATTGCTCCATGTAAAGAAGTACTGATGGTTTAGCAAACCATTAATGGACCTTCTGTAGGATTTAGGATGGAATTTCATATGCTTACTGGATCAGCACGTGACACAAATGGAAGAAACAGTGGGTTCATACATAGGTGGTTTTTCTGCACTTTTCTTATGCCTTGACCCTGGAGATGCCTGAAGGAAAAAACAGTCTCTGGTATAAAGAGACAGGAGTACCAACTTGAGTAACAGTTGCCAAAGAACTGCTCCACTAACCACGCTGAAGAGACTTTTCGTGTTCTTGCTGTGTTCCTTCTTTGGCCTGTTCTGCATAGTACTCATGCACTGAGATCAGGTAATCTAGGTTTTGTAGTGGAGCCTCTGAAAACAAGGACATTTTCATGCATGTGTTAAGATAGCCTTTATTTCCCCTTTGCGCTGGTGGCATAATACAAAGGGAATGTAAAAAATATCTGTAAGTGATGTTATTTTGGCACAGTTTTCATAAAACAGAATTGCATTGCTATGCTTAAACCACTTTATTTTTATTTTTCATTTCTTAGTTCTTCTGCTAATCAGAGATTTTTGTGTTTTGCAAAAGAGAAAAACTTGCAGCAATTGGTGTTGTGCCTTGCAACGTCTTTTCTTTGTGAAGTAGAATTACTGCCTAACGGAAAGTAGAGATTGCCTTCAAGTACTAGAGACTAGGATATCAGTGGTCAAAAGAGGTCTTGGCAGCTTGCCCCAGAACAGGCTGCCTAAACTTCTGGATCATTTATCTCCCTCATCAGCACATGTCTTGTAAAAGAGCTGGTGATCCTTACAGACCCCGTAAAGCACAAGGAAATAGAGTGGTAAAACAACAACAACAAATGTGAGTACATTATGCAATTGTTGGGCATTAATTTTGATAGCATTATAATCACCTTTCTGATTGCACCACAATAAATACTCAAAGTCAAAAATAGCAAAAGCTATTTTTCCTCTTTTTGCAGGGAGATGTGTATGAGAATGGTTTTTTATAGGAACCCACTACTAAGGGAAGGGAGTGATGAGGTGAAAATGGGCAGCTACTGATTCTGCACTAGAGGGTACTGGTTTTAGCACTGAAATACTGTTTTTCATTTGATGCTCAAGAAGAACATGTTCTGGAGGGGTAATGACTGACTGAAGTTAAAACATCCAAAGGTCTTATGGCACTCCAGTAAAAATATATTAACTTCGTATGTTTACATATCCAGTTAGAGAGGTTAGTAACAAGGTGAAGACTAAATGCAGCTCTTCTGGTTAGAGAGCAAACCATGTTCACCAACAACGGAAAGAATAGAAAAATTGTTGTAAATTCATGATTATGTCATGACTGGATTATTGTGCCCCTGTAGCAGTAGTTTTGGGTACCCAGATCATTATCATCATCATATCTAGCAAGAGACATCTTGCTGACTTTCGCATCCTTTCTGTACGTACTATTTGCATTCATCCTTGCAGAGCAGTTGTTTAAGACAGGCTCCATAGTAAAAAGCTACACGTGGGGATTATGCAAATCTTCCAGGCCAGCTATGGAATGAATAGAACCTGAAGAACCTATCTTTTAACAGTGTGGCTTGAGAAAGGTTTCAATTCTCTATTTTCTGTTTGATACTCATCAGAGAGCCCTTTGCTAGAACCTGAGGCAGTGGGAATTGGGAGAGAGAACAGAGAGAATATAGAAGAGTGACATTTAAATGGACATGCATGTGGGCAAAAAAGAAAAAAAGAAAATCCAATACACATGGGCAGAACAAGCTGCAGCCAGAACGTGGTACTCTGACTGGATGCAGCAGGATGCGTCTTGCTAGAGCAGACTAGGGTACTTGACCCTAGAATGGTTTAAACACACATGATCAGGCTTTCAGACTAGTATGGAATTGTTAAATTGCTGGACTTTAAGGAGACAGCTATTGTGTCTCCTTCCATAGACTGAATATGATCTGGCTGTACTGCAGGAGAACAACTGGCTTATATGTATTTCAGTGAACTGTTTCCTGGGAATACTATAGGTTTTTGCCTTGTATCTAATATGGGATGTTTTCATGTAAACACTAAGCTACCTGTTGAATAAAACGGGGTTAGGCTTGCCTCATGGTTTATACACATACCACCTTACTGCTGTTAAAACAGAAATCAGTAGTAGCACGAATGACTCAGTGAGCAAAGTTACTATTAAAGCATTTGTGCATTAATGGTTTCTATCTGTAATCCATATTGTATGATGATGAGAAAAGTGAGGTGAAACAGAAGATTAATGAAAACAATCAATGGTAATTTCTGTGCTTTTACTAAATAAGAGTCAATTTATAGCTTCAGTGTTGAAATCAAAGTAATGTAAAACCTTAAACTAAAACCAGGCCTATCGTACTGCAATGACTGTCCCTGCGTGCTGGTCCCTTAATGCACATAGAGTGCCTTACAGGGCTGGAGCATTTTTCAAAAGAGTCAATTTCTCCATAGCATGCTACTCTTTTGTAGGAAAAGAAATATCTAGTTATTGTAACAGCAACAGCACCTGGCTTGGAAGTAGCTGGTATTATTTTCCTGTCTGTAATCTGCAGTAAGCTGATTCTAGATTTCAAGAAAAATGCTGCAGAAATATATTTCTTATTTAATTTCTACTGTTCTTTCAAACGGCAGTTTGCAGAATGCATCTGGGTGTACAGCTAATGACCCATGAGCAATAAGCAACTGTTTAAGTAAAATGCACTATGAAAAAGCTTTTACCAAACAGCATTTTAATATTTTAAATAGATTTTCCATTGCAGGCTCTTTGTAACTGGATTAGTTCTCTGATGTGTTCTGACAGAGCTGTTGTTAGGGATACTCCATTAACTTTGTCTGTCATCTTATTTTCCCCAGTATCCAGCATAACACCCTTATATTTCATAATTTGTATTGCTATCAGTGCTGATTTGTAAATGTGCAAATTATAATTAACAACGGCCACTACTTCTATTAAATATTAAATCATTCTTGCAGCTTATATTTTCCACAGCAGATGGAGCCCTGTGGTATGCAAATAGACTTTCCTTAAGTAGTCAGCAGTTTTAACCAAAATTTTGGCTCTAAAAATGCATTTTTTGTTTGCTTTATGTTTTCTATAGTATTTAGGTTAATATTTATTCACTGCAGATTCCCTTTCTCCCCATAAGAATTTCATGGACTATTACATTCTAGCACTGGGGTTTTGTTTCACTTCATTAATAGCTCCTTAATCATATAGCTTGCTTGTAAAGTACAAACGCATGTTATTTGTACTTATGCTGCAGTATTGCATAAGAAGCATTTAGTTATATTTTAATATGTATAGCAGAAACCAAAATGCTGGGTACACCAGCATAGTTTTTAATTTGAAAACCAATCTACATGCACAGTTTTTTCCCCAGAATAAGCAAAAGCATTTATGGTTTTATATTGTGTCTTAAACATTCCATTAAACGTCATCAGCTGATTCAGGAAAATGTATTGCAAAAATATTAGAGAACTGTAAAATGTGTAAATGTAATGAATGCTTAGGACATAGAAGGGGTTGAAAGTCCAACATTTATCAGGTAACTATAAAACAGCAAGAAACATTGTCAGAACATTACATTTCTCTAATATGTAGTACCTTAAGCATGAAACTGTTATTTTTGGTGTTTACTGCTGTGCTGTTTTATTAAAGAACACTGATCCAGAATTAACATAGCCTTTCTAACATCAGGAGGAATCTGGAAGGCAAGCAGAGTTATTCAGGAAATGGTTTCACTATCCACCCGAGCAATTGCAAATGAAGATTTTTCAAATGATCGACTCAGAGATTGTATCCTAAATAAGGGCAACCCCGTTTTTTTCCACATTTTTAAATGGACACAGGAATGTAGAGCTCAAGGACATTAACTGCCAAATTAACCAAAGAGTAATGAAAACTTCTCTGACTTGAACATTTCAGTGAGCTAAAATGGCCTTGGTGAGATAGAAATGAATTGTAACAAGTTAGGGTCTTGTATTCCTGCCGTTTTAGTAGGAGTTGGAGTTAGCATGCTAAATAGGATCAGCAGCAGTAGAGAACTGGGTTGGAGTATCCCGGAGTCCATGCTGTGAATGCACATTGCTACTTTGATACCTCTCATAACTCTGATGTTCCATTTACTCATAAGCATTAACCTATTTTAAGATGAAGTTGTAATTGATGCTGGAATAGGATCCTGCGCAAGATTATCAGCTAGTCTGAGTGGAAGCAGCTCTGACCACTCCGAGGATTTACATCTACCGAGAAGGCACTTTTAGGAACGCTCTGTGTGAGGAAGAATTCTGGTAACCGGGCAGGGCCTGGTGCTAACCATTTGGGAACAGTTATTGTGATTTAAAGTGTGTAAGTACTGTTCATTCAGATTTACTGCATTACTGTTAATGTTAAGAAGTCCTAGAAGCAGTCTGCTTGGGGCAGCCTGGACCTGTGTATGGGTTGACGTACTTGTGCGGTAGCCAAGTGAGTTATTCTCCACAGAATTTGGGCCTGATGGAATAGCATTTTCATTAAGAGCCTTCAGTCTGCACTTTCCTAGAAGTCTGCTGTTATGCCAGGTACTCTTGAGCTCTTTCGTGTCTCTGTGCAATTTCTACTGCAACGAGAGACTCAAGGAGGCAGAAATCTGACCAGTTTAGTGAAATAAGGGAGGCCATATCCATTTAAGTAGTACAGAGAGTGGAATTTCAGTAAACTTTCTACCAGAATTGGAGTAATATCTGATGTAAACAGTGCATTTACTAAAACATCTAAAGCCTTTCCCTGTGAAAGGATCTTCATAGGAACTAGCACGGGCTTTCAAAGCATTGTCACTCCAGAAACTTTTGTGCCGTGCATAGGAAATAGCTGTCTCCTTGTCTTTATCTGCTTATAACTTTACACCGCGAGTGCTCAGCCCACAACCGCTGCCTCCCCTGTGTTGAACTCCAGCGCGCCCTGCTCCCGCTGCACTCGCTGCACTACTGTGCCCCTTGGCTTTTGGCATCAGTCCCTCTCTCTGTGTCCAGCTGTTTAGGAGAAAGAAATTCACTTGCTCAAGCAGCAGGGCACGGCTGCACTTTAGCATAGCCACATTTTTAAAATGGGCCTGATGATCTTCATGTGTGCATGCTGCTTGATACTGATGTATTTGGTGCCTTTCAGTGTAATATATCATTGGTGAAGATGCTGGACTGTACGCAGATACAATCTTCAGCACACTCCCCTCCCTGGGAAGCCACACTAGTGGTGTGCAGCACCTCTGAAAATCTGAGACACAGTAGCTCATGAGAGAATTTACAGGCAATTGAATGTCTCAATATCAGATCAAAGGAAGACATCAGGGAAGAGAGCCTACTTTCTTTACGTTCAGAAACACAGCTGAGTGAAATCCATTAGGCTATTCCTATTTAGAATCGGAGGAAATCCTCTCTGGAGAAGCTAAGGAAACGAGCGTATTTCAGTCAGTCACTGATATCCCACTTAAACCTTATTTAAAATCTGTATAAGGAAGAACTGATATTTTGCCTGTGAAACTGTAGTGTTTTTCTTCTCTACAAGTATCTAGTTAGAAGTATTTTAATTATGTTGAACAATTTAAATGGCTATATTTCTTCTTTCCTTTCAAGAAGACTCACTGTTCTCAATATGGGAGATTTGGATGCTATAAATTGTCCAGGAAGCACTCTTTAAATACCAATCTGTGTATTTTTAAGGCTTAAAATAAAAGAATTGGTAAGAACTGTGAATCACTGCCCTCGAAATCCTTCAGTGGTTTTTGTTTCATTAGGAAAGATCGTAGCAGTCTTGAGTAGTAGTAGTGAATGTAAGAGGACACAGTTGTTCCACAAGGGCTACCTGTACGACTTTGGATGAGATTTGCAGTCTCATTTAGAAGCCTCAAGAACTCATGTAGAAGTTGTAAAGATGTAAAGTCATTTGCAGTTGGACCCAAAGAATCACTACTTCAGTCTCGTAGTCCTGCTGTGCCATCCCATCCTTGGCTAGTCTTATTCAAATACAAGAACGTTGCCTTTCCACCTAGTATAAAATGGTAGCACTGTTTTGGCTTGCTTCCACCCCTTCAAGGCAAATTAATTTGTTAGTCTGCTGTCTCCAAATTGATGCACATTGAAAAGGAGAGCAGGCTATGGATTTCCAGCTGCTTTTCAAGTATATATGTTTACGGTTTTATTCTATCTTTGTGTAACAGAAAAAATGGAATACCTGGAGAAAAGGACTTGGTGGAAAATGTATATAATTCTGGGCCTCCTAGGGCAGAGTAGGGCAGATCTAAACATAGATGGCTTCATTTTTTGATCTTAAAATAAATCAAATACAATAGAATTTTAGATGACATACAGAAAGAGGGTACAATATGAAAAAGCATTTCACTAGATCACATCTAATCATTACACAGATAAACATGATATCTGGGAATTATTTTTTTTTTTGAGGCAGAAAGTTGATCAAATTAGGAGGGGAAAGCAATTCTCCTTCCGCCTATCTTAAACCAGGGGAGCAAACCAGGAGCTGAAATTCCACAAGCAGGATTATTTATTTATTTATTTATTTATTTATTTATTTATTTATTTATTTATTTATTGTGGTGATGCTCTGCAATCATGATGCCACAGCAGTACATTGAATTCAAACTTCATGCTGGCCTTAGAGACAAAATCAAAAGTAGTAGATAAGAAACAGGAATTGACTGGAGTCAAGTTAATTAGTGAGCTAGATGAGTCAATAAAGAATTTCACCAAAACATAACTGAGTGCCAGCTTAGGTCAGCTAGGATTCATTCCTCCACCATTCAGTGTAAAAGCCGTATACTTATCCTGGCTGGTGGTGTTTCAATTGATGTCACAACACGAACTTAAAAAAATCTGCATTTGGTTAAGATAAAGCTGTTCATAATTGCAACTGCTCAAGAGAGTTTATCTTTTTAACTTTTGTGTTTGTTTTTTTTTGGGGGGGGGGAGGTGGGGGGGATAGGGGGAAAGGGAGAGAGGTTGATGTTGTTTTAATTTGACTTCCCTAGGTTGTTGAAATTGAACTGGTGTGTGGAAATGTTTTGATATAAAGAAAATTTTTAGATTTCCTATCACCTTCCTCCTGTGTTCCATTAATAGCATAGGTCTTCTGCAAACTCCTGAACAGTCCTCTGGGTGGATTTATGGGGAGATGAGAGCCCCGAAATCTTATGAATCCCATTTCTGACCTCCAGGCTTTTTTGTAGCTCAGGTTAACAGGGCTTTCAAAGCAGGCCTGGCAGAGTGCCTTCGGTTGTCTTTCATGGAGAATCCTAAAACACAGGTTTCTAGCAGCAACTAGAATGTGAAAATGCCACTGTTTAGTAAAATTTTACAAATTTGTTTCTGTCTAGTGCTTTCTAAAATCCAACAATCCAAAATAGCTAATTGTCAGTGTTACTTACAAAAACAAGTATCCACTGTAATATACAACAACAGAAGGGAGAATGTATAATCTTTCTGTAATCTTCCAGAAACATGTTGCAAAGTACATTGCCAATTTAGATACGGACTTTGTTCTTTTGATGTACTATACAAGGGGAAAAAAAGAGACACAGGTTTTAAACGTCTCTCCTTTCTCTATGCCCCTCTTGGCTGATGGCTTCTGATAATGATCCTATCAAAGAAATATTTTTCAGTCATTCTTAATAATGCTTTTAGAGAGGATGGATTCTGGAGTCTTTCTACTCTCTTTGTAATACTAAAAATACTCTAGTATCCAAGGCAGAAATTCCCTCTTTTTTTTTTTTTTTGTAAATATTATATTAAAAGCATAGAACACAACATAGAGATCCTGTTTACAAAGATGAAAGTTTGCTGCTTGTGTGAAATTTTAAATCTGGTAGTAATTTAGTTATTATGAACTTTATTACCTTTCCCTGCAAAGCAGAGGAAGAGAATTAAGTACCCAAGCAAACTGCACAAGTAGTTTCAGAACCAGGAAGTAGACGAATTCTTTTTTTTCATATTGGCTATACCCATGTGTTGTAAGTGATAATGGCAATGAACTGTGGTGAGTTCCCGAAGACATCACAAGGGCAGAACCTCATTAGTCCTTGTTTTGGACACAGTTTGAATAGTTTCTAAAGGGGCCTACATTTGGATCAGGAATTTTCGAATCTGAGAATCTTTAAGCTCTACTTAACGAGTTTGGTTGGTGCATCTGTGGTAAATTTTATCACACAGTGTTTTCATTTAATTAGATTGTGAACTCTCAATGACTTCCTGAGAGTAAATTTTCTTGAGAGGAGAATTAGAAAACATTAGATGAAGTAAAGGACTTGAGAATACTTGTCCAGAAGAGATTGATAAGAACATAACTAGGACAGCTGTGAGCTGTGCTTTAAAATTGTAAATGATGCTAGTAAGTGATTTTCACTTATGATTTTAAATAGGGTCTCAGAAATTGTCTTCTACCAAATCTTCCTTGAATTGCATTCAGTTGAGCAATCAGAACCACTATATAGGAAGTACTCTGGAGCGCATTACACACAAGGAGAAGGTGAGAGTTGGATTTGCCCAGGTTTAAGAAGAGGAGGGTAAGGGGATATCTTCGCAAGGGAGAACCATTAAAAAGGGGTTGACGTGTGTTTTAATGCTATTGGTGGTGTCCAGGTCACCACTTAAATATTCATTTTCAACTGCTCAGAAGAGGCACTGGTTGTGCAGATGATAACAAAAACCTGACAGCCAGCAGGCCCAGTTCTTCCCAATGCAGCAAAAATGAGAAGTGAGACCTTGAAGCTTAGAAATATTAGTAACAAAAGGTTAGGAGTGCTGGACAAAACTTAACCATTCCACAAGAAATCAGATATCCAGATGTGATGATAACTCAGCAAAATCTTTTCTAAACCTTTTTCAACTTTATTCCAAAATCACTGTGCTAGATTTTTAGTTTTTCTGTAGATACATGTGCATACCCTTACAGGCTCCTTGGTGGTACTCCCAGTGCTTTCTGTTGTCACTTGAGTGATGTAGTGGCCTGATTCACTCTACTGTGCAATGCTGAAGCTTTTGATTGATGTTTCATTGAATCATAAGATAACTCATTGCCTGTTGTCCAGTGGGTAGAAGACAAACACTGCAGGTGCTCAAGCTGTCATAAAATGCCATTATAATACATTTGAAAGCTCCGCTTCAGTGTAATAAAAGTGTGTAACTAATGCACTGATAATTTTGTTTAATCTGTATTTTTAAACAAAGGCAACCTCATATTATACTTAACATCACAGGAACTTGAATCTAATGGAAGAAGAGATGTTGGGACGCAAGCTATGAAAAGAATTTCTGGAGGGTGTCAGAGTAAAAAGATTTCTGGAGGGTATCAGGGATAGCTTCCTGATACAGGTATTGGAAGGGCCAGCTGGGGTGACTCGCAGCTTTATCTGCTGCTGTTCAGTAACAAGAATTGATTAAGGATGAGGTAATCAATGGTAAACATGGGTGTAATGACCAGGGAATAGTGGAATTCAAGATCCTGAGGGGAATGATGAATGAGAGTATTAGAGTATAGTTATAGTCCCTGGACTTTAGTAGAGTAAACTTTGATCAAGGAAACTAGGGGTCAAATCCCATGGGAGGTACCTCTGAAAGTCAAATGAGCTCAAGATAAGTGGTAGGTGTTTAAGGATAGTATTGTCCAAGCAGAAGAGCAGTTCATCCCAATACTCAGGAGATCAAGTAGATGTACTGGGAGACTGGCTTGGCTGAGCGGGGAACTAATGGTCGTGGTCCAAAGTGCAGGTGTTCCTCTGGCAAGCCGCTGGAGATGTCTGCATGTTTCTTGAAGAGAATAGTACATACATGCTTATGGCACTGTTCAAGCTGAATCTTGACTGCACTGCTAAAACAATCAGGATTTGGCCCTGCTTGCCCTTGATACTAATTTTGTCCTCTACTCACTAAGCATTTTATGGGATGTAAATGATTTATTTCCATTCATCAAATTCATAGGGTATGCCTATATCCGTGAAACAGAAATTTTAGAAAATATAGCACAGTTCATAATCTGTATTAAAAAAAAAAAAAGAGAGAGAAGAAAAGCAGCCATGTATTAGGCCATCAAGAGTCAAAAGCATAATTTGAAATGATAAACGTATCCATTTTAAGTTACACATTACTTTGCATAGTTAATATCACTATAATTAGTCATAGTTCCTGTAATTTATTGAAAAAGATGCTCAGCCCCTCTAGTGTACTACAGTGATGAATGTTGGAAGTGCAACTTTGGAAGCAGGAATCAAGAAAATTAGTAACAGTTGGAGAATTAGCATGTAAATCAATAATATCCTTTCTCTTGCATCTTGAAAACCAAGGGTATACATCACATACTGCATAACGAAAGGCATGGCAGAAGTTAGAATTGCAACCTCCTTTACATTACCAGGTCTGTTTTTACTGCAAGAACTGTTTAAAATCATTTCAAACGTTAGAGTAAATCTCTAGTAAATATTTAAACTATGTATAACTAGTCACAAATAAATTAAGCTGATTTTATGCATTCTCTCTAATTAGAAGGGCACAGCATTTGTTGAAACGTGATTAGTATTATTCATTAAGCAAAAAATTCTCATTTGTATCTTATTATCACTATTCTGCATAAACCAACACAATTTGTCATGAACTCCCTCATTTGCTGTATCCTCAAAAAGCAGATTATGCTTATTTTTCATTTGGACAGTGGAAAATCAAGCCAGGTGTTTGGCAGCACCAGAGTGTTCAGGTGTAACTGTGCCAGTGATGGTACATTACTAGCAGCGTGGATGAAGAATGAGGCATGGAGAATCTTGGGACTGAGGTGCCTTGAGGCCCATCCCTTTAGAGTGGTCCTGCTGATGAGACAGGTGGTGTTGTACAGGACTAAAATAAAAAAAAAAGAAGAAACTTTTTTGTAAAGTCAGCCTTTCACCTTCAAGTGGAAACAAGAAGTGCTTTCACTGCTACTGCACTGAAATATCTGGACATGCTTGTGACTAAGTCTTTGTTATTGATACTGTTGTCTTAAAGTTTTCTAAAGCTGAAAAATGTCAGCTGGTGCCAGAGGTCTCTGTCACTGTCATGTCTGAGAGGAATCACTATGATACTGCACGGGCAGTGCATGGTATATAAATATTTATATGTGACCTTGATTGTAGTATATTATGCAGGATAACTAATTCACTGTATGCATATTCTTCCACTTCTTTCCTCACATTTCTTTTTAAGCTTTGCAGAACATCTCTTTAAATATCCCATATTTAATTCTGCCCTCATTCACAAGCGTGTAAACCATCAGTAATACTGCTGAGATCAATGATGCTGAGCATGTTGGAATAGAGAAGCAAGCTTTCTACATGAGTTCAGTGGTGTTACGGATTTTAAAACTATGTGATCCCTATGTTCCAGCTGCAAAAGTGTAGGACTGGGTGTCCCAAAAGCTGAGTTCTACTAACGGGGGTATCTTTGTTCTTCAGTGTCTTTAAACTGGGATTACAGGGGCAATTATATTCAACGGGCACCAACATCTGCAGTAGTAAAAAGTGCTGTAAAAATGTTAGGCCTTGTTATTTCTACATTAGATAGATGATAATAATAAATGAATCATCTAGTCATTTAGGGATGTGTTTCCTACTGCATTTTTTCAGGCCTTCCAGATTCTGTTTCTAAGGCAATGACTTAAGTTTTTGCAGTGCCTTAGATAAACGCCTCGTCAGGATCAAGATTACTTTTGGCTGTATGGGAAGCCAGAGTTTAACTTCTCTGGAGAGCAGGCTGTTTGAAATCTTTACTGATTTCTTCAGCTGAAGTAATGATGAGTGACCCGGTCGTTTCTAGACAGTAGCCCTCAGAGACCAGCATGAGAAGTGATCCACTTCCACAGTCATTCTCTACAGTTCCCTTTTTTGCCTTTGGAGATAAGTTACTTTAAGTTACTTTTTTTTTTTTTTTAAATCAAACTGGACTCTTTCAAGAACTTCATACTGAATCTGGTGTCTGGTCATATATATGGAGCAAGGAAGCAATGAGACAGCCCTGTCTATGTTATGATATGGAAATATATTGCCACTGTTGCAAGAGACATGACAGCAAATTTTCATCCCACAATCAAAGGAGAAGGAAAAATGCTATTTCCAAAATAACCCAAAATGGCAAAGAAAAAAACAACATGCAGAGCAATAGTGAAAAGGAAGGACCTTGCATATGGTCGTTCCAAAATGATAAAAGCATAGCTATAAGCATAAACCTCATATCTTGCTGTGTGACAATTCATTAATGTTAGACATCTTTGCCATCGCTCATCTATATCTTGTCTATGAGTTACTATGACTATTTTATTCCATTTTACTGAAAATGTACTTGAGAATTACAAATCCAGACTATGAATAGCCTAAATAGCTACTAAAAGAAACAATTACGTTTTCTTTCTTTCTAACATGCAATTTTAATTTTCATAACTCTAAAGAACCATATCCCCCACAATGCAGGCCTGCCAGGAGGCCTAGAATCTGCAGGCTATGCCTCTCAGGCTGTTTTCCAATGACTCATTTTTAATTTTAAAGAAGCATTATCTCTAGCTAGTAAATTAACAACAGCCTATAGTGCGCACACACTGTCATCCATCTGCTTAAGGCTCTTGTCATTTGACACCAGTCTTGTATCTATAGACTTCATCTGGTATTCAAAAGCTATCAACCCTGCCTCCAAGATAGCCCACCTTCTGGCTCCAGGCTAGAAGAGTGACTCTCCATTTCCAATTCTAATGAACACATAGCTAGCAGCAGTTTTTCCATTAAGGATCTGGTGTTCTTAGAAAACAGACAATGCTGGAGTGACTTGGATCCAGAACTGCATGGAAAGTGTTTGTAAAAGAGACTGAACTACTTGAAGAGTGCTCCTTAGGCAGCCTGACTTCTGTCTCTGCACTTCTTCCATCAAACAGTACGCTCAGCGTTACCTCCTGCTTGTAGCATGTTCGACAGCAGTGTTTATACTGCTGCATTCTGAGGAGTGGAACATATTAACAGATTAAATTCTTAATATTAGATTTCAAATTAAGAGCAGTATTGTTAAGGAGTTTTGAAATATAGAAGCAATATCAAAAATCTCATAACTGGTATGAATCCCCCAAATGAGAGAAAGCCATGACATGGTTGGAGAGGAGCAACTATTTCACAGTTGCTAAATTTTATGTAATTTCACATTTGGCTGCGAATGAGGTAATTTGTATCGTTACAAATAATTTCTGTGTAATCCGATGTCTGCTGTAAAGAAGTGGTAAGGATTTAATAGAGAATAGTGTCTCCTTGACAAGCTTCAGTCGTCATAGGATAGAACAAGTTCCAGGCAGCTACAGCTTCGTCAAGGTTAGGGAACTTACTCCAGGAGTAATTGAAGAAAGGAGGCTTATGTTCTGGACCTCAAAGGACATAATTTTTTTAGATCTTCCTTTCCTGATTATGATAGATGTGGTTGTCATGGGCATAAGTGAGAAGAGTTGGCACAAGTCATACAAAATTGCAGTTCAGGATGAAATGTAGGTGATACCAGCTTTTAAAAATCAAGGAAGGCAGGGAAAATGAAGTTTATTCTTTTCTTTTCCCTCTGCCCACAAGCTTGGAGAAGTTTGGTGGTTTTTTTTGTCTGTTTGTTGTTTTTTTTTTTACTTTTTGTCTGATAGTCTTTGCCATGAGAAACTAACTTCTGTGTTGATGGGATTTGATTTTACCGTGTACCTTATAAAATATCTCTTGTATTCGTGTCTCTTGTATGCCTCCACTGTGGATGTGATGTCATCATACTTGGAAAAAGAGCTCCAAAGGACATGTGTGCGATCGCGTTACCTGCCTTCACTGACTTTATGTGTGGAGAGGGAGTGGAGAGGGCCAATACTACCTTAACACAGATGTAATTATGCTTCAACATGTGGTAGATCCAGACCAATATTCACATATGTTCAGTGGAGGAATGAGACTGAGAGGAAAGCAAGAGATTTAAGATAATCAGACAATTCTCAACTTCGATTTGTCAATGATACAAAAGCAGTGTTGTTCCATTTCTGTGAACTCCTGATGATGATTTGTGTCTCGTTTCACAGATTTAAGGTCTCATCAGTGGTATCAGTCAGTTTTTTTTTTTTTGTTTTTTTTTTTCTGAGTTATCTCTGAGAGAATGAGTCTGCAACTGGTGTTTGGGGGGCTTTTAAACTTCTTTTTAAACAGAAAGAGTCAATTTATTTTCTGGGATACTGTGGAAGTTTAACAAAAATGGTGCTAACCATATATATATTATGTAGTGACATTCTCAGCTGCATGAATACTTTTATTGTAATTTGTATGAAGAATACAAGCAGTAACTTCAAAATGTTTGGGGTAACTTTTTTGTGTGCCCATCAAATATGAAACTTCCCTGAATTAATAAGCCTTTGGGATTATTTTTCCATTTATTGTTGCTCTCCAAATCAAAGAACTTTTTAATTTGAATTAATTTGGGTAGTGTTATATCAAATGTTTCACTTCAGTACGTGGTGAGATAATCTAAAAAAAGCTCCTTATGCTCAGTCTTTGTAATATGTGACAACAGCATCAAATTAGAAGAGAAATGGCTGTTGATTTCTACTCTTTAAGAAAATAAGATTTGTATGTAAACAATTTAAAATAAAGCATCTAATTTGCTTTCAATTATATAGTATATAAAGCATTAGTAATGGAAGCAAATTAGGCATGATTTTTATTTATACATTTTCAATTGGGAAAATTGGCCCTTCACCAAATGTAACCCTCACTCTGCAAATATTTGCTTACTTCCTTACCTTTAGGCATCTAATTAATCCTTCTGAAGTCAGTGGTACAAATTCTGTGATTATAGTTTAGCAGCCATAACTGTCTACAGGTTTAGAGGTCAAACAGAGACTTAAACTTATGCTGGAAAGCATACAGAGAAAATACAATAGGGTGCCAAAGCGACACTGGGGCTGCAGTGCACTATCCAATGCTTCCTTGCCAAATGCCGTATGAATTTGCCAGACTTGGCTTTCAGCTCTGAAGACTGAATAGTTTTCCAGTACTCTTCTCTAGGTAAGCAAGCAGGTGTTTATATCTTAATTTTACAAATGCAGCAAGTAGATCACTTCAGGCAGCTGGCTCAGGCAGCTGTTACTGGAGGGAAGGTTAGAACCAAACAGCTCTTGGTTCCCAGCTTTGCATTCAGTTCATCACAAGATGCTGTTCTCAAAGAGAATCCTTGGAAATAAGCTTGTAACTTCTTATGTCCAGTATATATTCACTGGTAGACAATGAGTATTAAAAGAATAGTAACTAATCCTGTCTGACAGTGTGCAAAGACTCCTTATAGTGCTTTATTAATAATAATCAATTTTGTAAAAGATTATTATACTGCGTAGCTCTTGCTACACAGAGCTGCATCCACAAACAGAATTGGGTATGCAGTACCTGATCTTCAGCCGGATCTTTCAGGTATTGTTCGTGTTATCTGTTGTGCAGTTGATTCATCAGAATGAGGTTATCAGGCAGATAATGGGCAGAAACTGTATTCTGCTTTCCAAGTTATAATTAACAAATGACATTTCTATTTGCTAAAAGTGGAAAATTGCTAAATGATAAATTCCAAGTTTCTCTTTTTGTTGGTCACTATTGCCTATGTAGATAATAGCACACCCTATCTTTGTGGTATGAAATGCTGCTTATTTTTAAAATACAGACACTGACCACACAAGGCAGTGATGTTACCCACTGACTGCTACTTTGTCTTGTAAGTGGCTGTTAGCACAGGATGAGAAGTGAAGGAGTCTTGGATCCAACAAGTTTCAGTGGGTGAAGTACCAAAGAAAGCACAAAGGGTGAGGCTGAATAGCAGTGGTGTTTAGTATACAGAAAAGTCTAGAAGTGGTCTTTGGTAGTGGGACAGCTTTTTAAGCTATTCCGTCACAAAATATTCTGAACACATTTGCAGAATGTTACCTTTACAAATGAGGATTTTTCTTCATTGAAAACATTTTATGACCATCCAAGTACCTCAAAGGGCAAGAGAACTTTAAAAAATAGGCTACTTTCAAGCCCAATTTATGAAATAAAATCTGCCTCAATCTAACTAAAAATTGTAAATTGTTTCTGTAAATTGTACCATTTAACAGCTAATGTTGATCTTTTTTTTTTCTTCTTTTTTTTTTTTCATTTGTCTGTATGGGTGATTGTAGCAATAGTCAGAAGGTATATTCTCAAAAGTGTGTGAAAGCTCTCTAGGGATTATAAACTACAGCACCAAATTTGGAGGAATAAATGTAAGAATTGCATTGGCCAGTCCCTTAATTTATTAGTTCTTAGTCAAATTGTCTTATAGGAAAACAATGCTTTTAAATTTGGCCCATGGAATAGGCAGCTGTGATTCTATAGCTAGCAAAATATGTATTCAGTATGTGTACAGTTAGGTGTTCAGTAAATATTGACAGTAAATAATACTGAACAGCAACTAATACTGAATATCAAGGGTACCAAATTAAAAAAAAATAAAAAATAAAAAAAATCCAAGAAGAAGACTTGAAAAGCTGTTCTCTTAATGAAAAGGGATACTTTATTGTAGGAGAAATACTCCTTATAAAAAGAATGAAAGAGTATTTCAAGCTAATCTAAAAAACTCATCTCAACCTCCATCTTTTTCATTCTTTGCCCCAAACTCATTTTGTCCAGTCACAGTATCTTTTCTGCATATCCAAATATTGAACAATTACACTGTAAATTCAGACCTGCAGACTTCTTCGTACACATCAAATGTGGGCTGTGCATACAGAATTTTTCCTCTGCTTCAACCTCTCACAGGCTGATGGCAAAATTCTACAACAGCACCTTTCTTGTCCTTTAAAGAATCATCGAATGGTTTGGGTTGGAAGGGACCTTAAAGCCCATCCAGTTCCAAGCCCCTGCCGTGGGCAGGAACACCTCCCACTAGATCAGGCTGCCCAGGGCCTCATCCAACCTGGCCTTGAACACCTCCAGGGATGGGGCATCCACAGCTTCTCTGGGCAGCCTGTACCAGTGCCTCGCCACCCTCTGAGTGAAGAATTTCCTCCTAACAATCTAAATTTTGCCTCTTCTAGTTTAAAGCCATTCCCCCTTGTCCTATCAAATCCCTATTGATATATCCATGTACATATATGTTCATGTACATTTCTGAAATGTAGACAAAGAAACAGTCATTCCTCCACTAGCTGGAAACTTCAGCCTGCCTCAACCACTTCCCAAAGCTGCGGTAACTACCAGATTAGCTGTGATAACTACCAGTTTTTCCCTTCTGAAAATATTCAAAAATGTTATCTATAGATTGAATTATATGTGCAGCTCAAGCTCTGAGATGGCAGTGATATGTTTCAAGGACCTAGGTCAGAGATGACACTGTACTTTGGATTTTAACCTTTCAGGTATCTAACTGTGATGAGATTCACTCAGATTTGGACCAAAAAAAATGTGTTAAGGTCTCCAGACTGTTGACCCATTCTCTAAGAAATAACTTTGTTTTCCGTGTAGACTTCCCTATATTTCAAACAGTTTTAGATGTTTGGATTCATGTAAAAAAAAATCTAGATGTCCACGCATAGTTTATCAAGCTATTTTCAGGCTTTTCTTGTCAAAAATTCGAAGTAGTTTCTTTTGATTAAGTTTGAAATGCTGCAGTTTTAAGATGGAAGGCATTGAATCAGCCATTCTCCACCTGAAGCTGTATTCTTGTTTTGGCAAAAAAATGATGTCCTTCATTATTTTATTTAGGATATTTTTGTCCATTTCTATACTGGCATCTCTAACAATACTTGTGGTCTGAAATATGTAGTTGAGTGAGGAAAGAAGGCTTAGAAAAACCCTTTTTGAAAGAATGGCTGAGTGCAATTTCTATGATGTTTGAGGCAATATATCTGTATTTTAATCAGCTCACTGCAAAGAAAAAACATGCCATTGTGTGATTAATGAAAACTGCCATTTTTAAAGTCATGGTAATATATAGATGTTGAAGAAACTATTCTTTGTAGCTATTAGAGTTTGCTGTTAGCGCATCAGTGACATTGCTCGCTTAGCATCAAACTATTTGCTGTACTCTACAACCCTCAGCTTAAAGAAATGTACTTTTATTCAGTGATGGTGCACTGATACTACGAAGTTAAGTGAGCATGATTTAACTTTCAACATCATGCTATGGTTCCAATTAACCATTAAGATGTCATTTACATAAACCCAAATGTTTTGATAGGAACAACCAATTGCTGTAGCTAGAAAAAAATCAGGCTTTATACAGATCAGCTCAGTAAGCGTGAGTTCTTGATGTGTTATAAAGAAGTGGCTTCAGAACTCTTGGGACAAATTGCAGTTTGATTGACTGCCAATAAGTGAGGTCATACTCGTATCTTTTTTATTTGTTTATTTTTAATTTGTGGGTGAAGACTGTGCTCGTTAAAGTGAGGGACTCTGCACTAGTTTTAGCCAGGCATTACCATATTCTGTATAATGAATTGTCTACACTTGTATCCTTTTCAGTAGTTCATCTGATTTCCCTTAGAATTGCATGGAGTACTTTACTGTTTAAGTATTTTTTTCCTATTTGTACTATTTATATTTCTAGTATAAATCTGCATTTGATTACCTTTATATAGTACATGGATTGTCCTTCTTTGTGCTCCTCCCCTATGGAAATGAGCTTGTTGGGCTTTTCTTTTTGTTTTGCTTTGTTTTGACAGGTAAGAGAAATAATTGACCAAACAGCTGAGTTAAAGTTTTTCAGTGCATTTTGGGATTTATAATGAGTACAATGAATTTGAGTTACTGTAGACCTTTACAACTTTATCTTGCTCTTTGGTCGTATCTTAGGATAGAAAATATTTTCATGATCTGGTTTTCGAAAAATAAGTCTTTTTTTTTTTCCTCTGTTTTATCTTATTTGTTAGTAATGACATGGCCTTTGCTTTTCTTCTTTATGTTTTGTTGGATTAATTATTGAACTTACTAGAGAAGATCTATTCTGGTGGCAGATAGATACCAGTGACTTAATGCATTGGCCACAAGGCTAAGCAATATCAGATCGCTGAAGCTGGTGACAGTTAAAATATCCAGATTGTGTCTGTAAATGTTTCCTCTTTTGAAAATGTAAACTTTCAGCATTAATGCTGCCATTACTAGAATGTTGCTGGCATTGCTCCTATGTTAGAAGATAATTGCTGGACTCATTCCTGATGTGCAACATTTCTTTTCTTCAGGGAGGTGGGTGACGAGCACAAAGAGCTCACTGCTGAACTACTGAAATCAAGTAAGTTTTCCTATTGCTTTCATTGGTACCGAAGTGTTTTCCAAAATATGTAAGTAGCTAATGGATAAAGCACCTGTGTAGTTCACATTACTAGGGAAATTTGTTTATTATACTTCACACTGAGGTTATTCCTATTCTTGACATGGTATGTCTGGTAAACAGTTTGATTTTTAATTGCCTTTCAGATGACCTTCACATAGTTTTTTATTTCGATTTCAACTGACTAAGGTGTTTTCTTAAGTTATTTCCTGCTTTGTCACTCTGTAAAAACATACAAAATTCACCCTAGCTTGAAGGACTTTCACAGGTGCTATGAACCACCTAAGACTTCATAGTAAATGTATTTCCCAGGTAAAGACTAAGAAATCTTTTTTGGGGCTCTATGGATCTCATTTCTACCTAGATGGAGAGCTAATACTGTGGACCTATAACAAATTAAAAGAAAAAGAAAGAATTGCACTTTTGAATCCAGGGATCACTTCTTCACTTCCCACCTTTCTGTCATAGCATTTTGACTGTTTCCTTCATCCTCTGTGGTTCTTCCTCTATAACAAAGGTTGTCCTATGCAGTGCCCCAAAGGTGTTGTTTCCCCGCTAATGAAATGGCCATATGTCCTTGTACACAGTTCAGGAGCTTTGGTGGATCACCAGCTCCGCTTACCAGGTGGAAGGGTGGGAAATGCTCAGAAGTACAGTCCTTCACGAGCTTCTCACTCCCTACAGAAAATGTCTTACTTTCCTTGCAAGTCAGAAAGCAGCTGTGCTTCCTCGGGCTGTAAGGATGGTAGATCCAAAAAAATGTAACCAGCCTTTCCCGTCATGAATTTCAGTCTAACTACTTAATAACCATTCCTTTTCTAACCTCCAATAAGAAAGAAACTTAAACAAGAAAACAGCACGTTTTAGAAAGCTATTACATTAGAGAAAATCAAATGGCTGTCAAATGGACTTTCATTACTTTATTTATATTCACATTTATAAAATTGCAAGGAATGCAATAGAAAACCTGAAATTCCTTGAAAGACGTTTTGCACTGCATGTACTGTTGACCTAAGGCAAAATATTCACTTATTTAGATCAGCTGTTTTTGTAGTTTCCTTGTCATACATCTTAATGTCAGCAACATCTGCAATGGAATTATAATGCAGATCAGTGCAGATTATCACCAGTTAATAAAGAGTCAAAAACAAGTTTTAGGTAGCAAAATCTCTTCAGTTTATTTCTATGGATAATCTATACATGTGTTTTTAATAACAATTTAGGTCAAACACAAAAGCTGCATAGAGCATGAGATGTGAATTATTTTGTTTTGGGCATAGGAGTTGCATGTTCAAGATCAAATCCAACAGCTTGGTCTTCTCCTCTGATCTTAGCTCCAAATATTCATTTTTAGTTAACAGAATCATTTGAACTCTCATTTTGACATAGATCTCACAAGGGAAGTACTCTTAACTTTATGTACACCCCCATAATCAGGAGGGAAAATATTAAATTATTGAATTCAGAGGATCATTCCTTAAACACCGATTCTCAGAGTGAATGGAGATCATGGGGGAACCTTTCATCTTACGAGTGTCATTTTAAGTCATGTCATAAAAAAGATCAAAGTTTTGTTAATTTCAGCTGCAAGATTTTGGATGCACTGCTGACTCATTAAGTGTGAGCTGTAGTTTTCAAAACCATCTCAAGGATGTCCAGAGTTCACAACAGATGAAAAGAGAACCGTATTCCCCAGCCCCAGAGGCAATTTTGAAAATATAATTCTAGTTATTAGTGGATGTTATTAACCATACAAAACTTCTGCCTTATCTTTGTTATCACAAGAAATACTTTTTCTGGGAGTACTGTTTCTGAAGGTTGGATTGATTTATCTCTGACTGATTCCATTTTAATGGTGGCACTTTCCATTTTATGGAAATGCCATAAAGCTTTAAACACTGAGCTACAGAAAGGGCTCTAGGGGTGAACACGTAACTGTCCAGGGCTCTAGGACCTACAGGGTGCAAACTGGATAAATTAAGCAGTGTTACAAATTATCTAGTTTGAATGGGGTTAAGATGGCATGTGTCAGTCTCTGCAGAAGTTCCCTATGAGGCTGCTGGCTTTGTTCAGTTGTGAATAACAGGTCAGCATTTGCTCTCAGTCCGGCTGTCACCTTGGACAATAGAAGTAGGCCTAGTAGTTTAACGTCTAGCCATAGCCAGCTTTACTTTTCCTAACTTCTGAGTCCTTAAAGTGCTCTCCCAGTAATGCAAACGCTGCAGGGGAAT
Source organism: Anser brachyrhynchus (assembly GCF_964034855.1). Taxonomy (NCBI): domain Eukaryota; kingdom Metazoa; phylum Chordata; class Aves; order Anseriformes; family Anatidae; genus Anser; species Anser brachyrhynchus. The sequence continues at coordinate 16,265,543 of NC_137702.1, read as the reverse complement.
AGTGCAGAGTCAAAAAACCCACTGGTTTCAAGGAAATGCTTGTAGGAGTAAAGTCTATGTTGTGGGCCCAAACTGGCTGGTAATCAAAGTTTTGAAACGGTGTAACTTTCCCCTGGTATCCAAAGAGGCTTGCTCTCCCACCTGTGTTCCAGAGCACCCATGAGAATTGGCTGGGGTCCTGTAGAAGTGTTACGTGCTCAGCAAGCCTGTTCACGTCTGTGCTGGGAGCAGCAGCGGATGACTGCAAGTGCAATATTTCTTCTTAGTATGATTGTTTATAATTGCTTTTTATTAATATAATAATTAATAGTAAAATTGGTAACTGCTGCATCTTCAGTAGCATTTATCTCTTGTTGCTGTTACCCCGTGTGTGAACAAATGATGTATTTGGTCTTACGGTAGCACAATGACACTGTGCTTATGGGTGCCTAAAGAAGTGCTGCATATCCGCATAGTGCATCTAGCTCTTGCGCGCAGTGTTAGGTAATACAAACGCACGTGTTCTTCAGTGTTATGTCAAGACATCATAATACAACATTTTACTGATTTAAAGAGCGTTTTGCTACATTCCCTGCACCTAAAATAGGAAAGGAAATGAACCACCAGAGTCTGTGTTTGTATTGCTTGCAATTCTTGTCGATCTCTCTGCCAGGACACAAAGTTTTCAGAGCTCAGAGGACTTTTTGCTGGCACTGAGTCTGAACATTCAGTAACTCACTGTGAAAGCAGAAGCCGCATTGCATAAGCATTGGCAATTTAAAGCAAAATGCACTTAGATTAAAAAATAAACAAGATCGGGGGGGTTCCTTGCATACAATAGGCTTAGCCCTTTCAAAGAGGAAAATAAGTAGATTTCTGAGGTTACGAATGCAAATCTTGATGCTAATCGTTTGAATTTCCAAAATAAATAAAAAAATATCTCCAAACGAAGCCCTGCTTGAAGCACTGAACACGCCAGTGGCAAGTTCTGCTTCAGACTCCAAGAGATAAAGTACGTTAGCGCGTATCGGTTAGTCTAATTTATTCAGTGTCATTGCCATATCACAACCTTCTGTTTGATTTTCTTATAAACTAATAATTTCCTGAATGAGCTAATACTGCCACAGCCAGTAGTACCTCTGCCTTGTAGAAGTTTTTTATTGTTGTGTATGCAACTAAATTGAAATATCTTTCACTTGAAATATTGACTTTAATATCTCATTTGAAAAATTCATGAAGCCTTTGATGTTAAATCCATACTCAATTTAGCCAAATGCCATTAGAATATGCAATACGCCTGAATACAGAAAGCATTATTGTCTGTGTTTCTGCAGAAGAATTACATTTTATGACTGTAACGTCAGGATCTTTTTTGGATTTGTGCATGAAGAAAAGAAAGGGAAAGGCAGCACATTAGAAGCAAAATGAAAAGTGGTATTGATTAGGCTCTCATTTACCCTCTCTTTGCTTCAATCCCTAAATGCATGGAAATAAGGGTTGTGCCACAGCAAGTAACAATGCTCTGTAATGAATGGAACAATCTTTAGAAAATTAGTGTAAACATGTATGATAGTGCACAGATGTTGCTCCTGGTAACTGTCGCACATTTATTTTACATCTTCATTTACATTCGTCTCTTTATTTCCTAATAGTATCATAATAGAAACATGACAATAGTTAATGATTTCATAAAACATGCAATGTAAAGACTGACAGAGAGGTAGAACATTAATTGAAACCTATAGCTACGGTACATCAGAATTACATCTCCGAAATGACTCATGATAAAAATATCCTTCTTTTACGGAGAAAGACAAAGACAGGTAAAAAACTAGGCTTTCAGCAAATTAATTTTTTTTTCCAGTAAAACAGAGACTGGCAAATGTTGCAAAATCTCCTGAGTGCTAATAGAATGGTATTTGCCTTTAGTAATTTATGGGCACTTTTCCCCCAGCTATCGATCACATTTAAAAAAAGTAAACTGCATTAACATTTTAGGCAATAATGGCTGCAGAAAATGTTTGATTTTTATCACTACCAAAACTGATGTCATGATACTTGGGTCTTTACCAGAGGTGGGAGCAAGTGCGTCCCGCCTGTGGCGTGCTGTGGAAGAGCACGGGCCTGGCTGACTGAAGGGGATGTAGAACAAAGCTTTGAGCTCGTTATGGTGTCTTAAACACAACGAATATGTTGGTGGCACAAGTCAGGAGACTGCTGTGTAGCAGCATAACGAGGTGTCCAGACGATCGTGGGGTCTATGAGGATTAAAATTCCCGAGGTAACATCACCAGCAGGGAGGAAGGGAGAGCTGCTCTCTGCCACCATCTCCTGGCCGGTCCCTGGGACGGAAACCTCCTCTCCTGCAGGCTTTGGTCTCCTGGTGCCTCAACCGAGAGGACGGGCACAGCCATTTTAAGCAAGCTCTTACTGGAAGAAATAAAGTCTTTTTAAAAATTTCCAAAGGGCACATGGGTCTCAACAAAGTCGTGCAGATGTGTGTGACAGTGCAAGCTGTCAGGCTGAGGGAGCTGGAAGCTCTGTGAGTGAATGCAGAGCACTCCTGCCTCTGAGTTTATGCTTGGAGTTAAGGGGAAACGTTGTTTTACCAGAGATTATCACTTTTATGTGGTCAGATAGTTCTTTAATGCTCTTTAAATACGTGTGTTTTGCATAATGGTGGCTGGTCTAGAATTCCTGTAGAATATTTATATATTTTGGCAGGAAACAGCTTCATTTCAACAGTTATCAGTTTTTTAACCTTACGAGTAGGATGGCAGCAGTTCCCTGAACTCAGAGCCCCGTGGGTTGCTTTTGCTGAAACTCTGTCGGTGCAGAGAGGCAGCTTGCAGAACTAGGTCTGACTGACCCATTACTAAATTTTTTCTTTCTTTTGCTGACCTCCATCTGTTGAATAATTTGTTGCACCTATGAAATATTTGGAGACTTCTTACGGAACGTAGAGCTTTGTTATCGGGAAGCAGGGCTGTAAAGTAGATTGACACTGGAAGTGAAATTAGATTTAAAGGTGCAATCTTTAGATCATATTCCTGGTTTTACCATGGGTGTTTAGCGTTTGCAGAAATCTTCTGTGATCTACAGAAGTGAGTTGCATGAAAGTTCTTGTTATTATAAGTGTTATTGTAGATGACAGCAGAGCAGAGGAGATTGATATTTGATTCCGCTATAATTAGTTGTGACAACAATGAGCACATGGAATTCATTTACGAAACGGGTACAAGCTGAACCCACTGTCCCTCTGATTCTTTGCATTATTTGTGTTGTTTCATACCCTTATCTCTGCAGAGCTGTAAAATTACATCACTGTTTGGTCATATCTTAAATTAATTGTGACAAGTTAAAATAGATGTTAAAGTGGGAACTCCTACATATTAATTAACAGCTGATTAGTACAATTTATGCTTTTTCATAAGAAGTAGAATCGTGTATGAGTACAAATAAAGGTGAAGTATTTCCACATACGGCAAGAAATTTTATGAATTGAAGATCATGTAAATGATTTGATCTGTATAATGTAGAAATTAATGTTTGCTTATGTTTTAAACAAGTGGGCAAACATTTCTTGGAGAATTTATACCCCAGTGCTTTTTCTTCAACTGAAAAAAAGAACTTCAGAATATCTGTACCTTAAAAGGACTTTTTTACATCACAGCAAATAATAAAAAGTTGTCAGGAGTATATATTAGGATGCGCTGTACAGGTTGTATGTACCACTGAATCTGATACTGGTGAATAAAAACTTATTAGAGAAATCCATTTACCATGCTCAAAGACTTTACTGTGAACAGTTTTACAGATCTCATTTTTCAGATCTGAATTTTATTTCAGAAGCTTTGCAGTATGCTGACTAATGAAGAATTGTGGGAAAGAATACACAAGTTTTTCCAAAAAGAAAGAAACTTTCAACCGCAGTTTAGAAATGTCGCACAAATCAGCATGTGGCTATACGCCTGTGCATATCGAACATAAAAACACATGCTCCCTAGAACAAATTGCATCCTTTATTTGGATCACTTACTCAATGGTCTTAAATTTCTGACTTTCAGTTTCAACCAGGTAAGATGAGGTAGCCTGTTCAGCCCATGTTATTAAAGAAATTGGTTCACCTATTTGATTTCATGTCATTGTAGTTCCAGCCATTCATTTATTCGATAAACAGTTTGGTATGTTCTGAGAAATAATGAATATTGATTAAAAAATCGATCACTTATTAAGAAACAGTCTAGGGGAAATTGTTTATCCAGTCAATTTTAATTTTTGATTTGTTATTTATATTTTCCAATTTAATCCACCCCTCCCTTAGGCTCCCAAACTGCCAAGCAAATCAGGAGGAAGGGCAGACAGACACTGGCAGCAACTTCGCAAAGAACACAAAACTTAATGCTTTCACTTTAGATTAGGCTGCGTGGAATAGGCCATAGTAAAGGAGGCTGTGATTGAAAACTGTGGATACATTACCTCATGCACCTGTGGCTATTGGACTGAAACTTCAACTTTTAATAGGATTTATTAGGCTCCCTGCTTCCTCCCTATTACATCAGTCAACTCCGATACTGTCAAAACACAATAGTTACAAAATATTATGGGTTTCATCTGAGCTGCCAGAGATTCTGAGCATGGAGTCTGAATGCAGAAGGCAGTGAGAGAAAGAAGTGCAGAAGTGCTCTGGAACATTTGCTCATTCTCTTACAATGAGACTTAGGCCATGGACAGACTCATGGAATAGCATTCCCTCCAAGGAGAACGAACTGGCCATCTGATCTGATCTGGCCATCTGATTTTGGGTAGACCTGTATGGTGTCAGGAGTTGGACTTGATGATCCTTATGGGTCCCTTCCAACTCGGGATGTTCTATGATTCTATGATGTGTTTTATCTGAATGTGTACAGTAATTCTAGTTTTGTTGCTCATTACACAGGTAAATAAGACCTGTCGATACTTACAGGCAATAGATAAATACTTCTGCGTTCCCAGAGACTAGTTTAGTCTCTCTAGGATTTTACTACACAAATTGGAAAAAAATTGTGTTACTTCTATCTTTGAATTTGCCTAGTTATGGTCCCCTCCACCCCTGGGAATATGACCAAATGCAGTTCTCCTTTTTATTAAAACAAAGTTGTACTAATCTCTTTATATTTAAATATGGTATTAACTGTTCTCCCATAACTAAATTCATGTCAGAAAGTTATTTTTCAGGAAATACAGAGCTACATGTATAAAACATTTGGGAGATACTTTAAGGATTTGAAGCCTTGCTTCTGGACATGTCTTTGGGGCAGCCAGAATACTGTAACTACTAAACTTCATGTATATGCATCTATCTGTTCTTTCAGGGGTGGGGATGTTGAAACACTAACTGCAACTTGTCACTATTTCTGTGGGCCTTGAGCTTACATGTAAAAACTCACCCTCCTGTGAATAGCTGAGATGTGAGATTGCTTTAGCAAGAGAGGAATAGGCAGAGTGAAAGGCCAGGGCTACGTGGTCTGAGAACTACAAGGGAGGGAGGGCATCTTTTGTGGAGGATAGCTTACAAAAGGAGGAGATACAATCCTTGCATGGTTTTCAATCTCATTGGAAACCCAAGGCCCTGAGATATGATTAGCGGTGTTAAACAATCAAGGAAAAACTTACTCACACCAGGGTTTTGTTAAAATATCTTTCAAGTATGGAAGAGTAAGGGAAGAATTAATGGGTACATATTATTTTCTCCAGTAAACACACATTTTATATGGGAGTTGACAGTGCAAACTACACATAAGAGAAAAACTAATGTTGCCAGGCTTGTGTAGTATCCTTCTGCTTTTTGAATTTCTTGGGAAATTTTCACTGGTTATATTTATCATCAGTGGATTATGGAGAGATTTTATACTACAGTTTGTTTTATCCATTATATTTCCTAGGATTTTGCTTGTTGATGGCCTTCTCACTATCATCATGATTCTTACCTTTTTTCATCAGTTTTTAAGACAGATAAGTTTTCTCTTCTAACATACAAAGTCTGCTTTGCCTTCCATTTCCTTTTCCTCAGTTTCAAATAGGAATTTGAAGCTGCTCTGTGGTTGAAATAGCAAATGAAGTTCTAAAATGGCATATTTTTATGTTTAAATAATATAAGTGTAAGAAACTATGAACAGGAAGAAGCTAAGTAAAGCATTTACATAAACATTTTAAAATACTCAAAGATAACAACACTTAGTTTTCCAGCTCAGAGATGTACACAACAGGCTTCCCCAGGATCCCTCATAGATCTAGTTCTACTCTGTGATACAGCAGATACACTTTAAAATTTTTGAATGACATCAGGAAGAGAAAATTGTTCCTTGAGGTGTGAGACCTGAGATGCAATGCTTTGCCTGGCTTTTGGTAAAGAAAATTGTGGACTAATGGGATTTACCTAGCTACCTAACTGAGAAAAGATTGAGCAGTGAATATTATCAGCTGTAAATAGTTGCTGCACATAGGGTGGTGACCACTTGTTCCCTGTGCTCACTAAGGGCAAACAAGAAGTGCTTCTTTAATGTGTAGCAAAAGAGATTTGTATTATATATAAGGGAGAGAAGCAATCTGTCAGACGGTAATGCTAATTGGGGGATGGGAGCAGCTGTTTAAGGAGGCTATGTAATTATCATAATTTATAAGAACCAGTTACACAGAAATTTACAGATTATCACTTGTTTATAATAGATCCAGCTTCAAAGTATGGAGCTGCACTGGTTGACCTACTGAGCTTCCCTGCTCTCATTCTTTGGTTGGTTCAACTGCTGGTTACTTCTCCCAGGTTAAGTCTCTGGATAAGAAATGCTTAAACAATTTGCAGAGTATAAATTCCTACTACTTACTCATTATTTTTTCATTTCATTAATTTTATTTCATTCCTGGTATTTGAAGCCAGATGTACATGCGTTAACGGACAGACAAATGTATCCAGCAGGACAGTTTTGGTACCAAGGATGTACAGCTCAGGTGGTGCTGTGAGTTTATCCATAGGGCTAAGAGAAGGAGAAGTTGGATCCAAACTCCCAGCCACTAATACATGAAACCTTAAATGCGATCACTATAAATAGAGCTAACCAGTATTGATTCTACCTGAACTTCCAGTTGATGTCACCCCAGAATAATCAGTAAACATTAAGGAAGAGTAAACCAATGCCTAATTGCTTCATGCAAATGAAAAATTAACAGCATTTAGTGTAATACATTGAAAGAGACCACAGGAGTACTGCACATAATCTCACAATTCCACAAACAGGCTTTTTATAGGTCACTATGCAAAAAGACTTAAGGGTGAAAGTGCTCTAACCTTTTTTCCAAGTTTACAAAAGATTATAATTAACTTGGAGCAGCAGTAAGCTCTACTTAATTTAAGACAAAGCCTGAACACTGTATGTATTTGCCAGTTCAAGACTAGCTAAATTGAACAACTTTACATTGTCACAAAACAAGTGCATCAGCCTGAAGAACTGGGTCCACTGTGTTTGTTTTAAAGGCAGCCATAAGTTTGAACTGAAACAGTCTGGTATAATAGAAATGATGATTAATTTTCCAGGGCATCTATCCCTTTGCAAAACCCACATTCATACTTCCGTCTCATTACTGTCCCAATACTTCTTGTAGGGTTTCTCCCACAAGGACTCCTGGTTATAATACAAAGTCATCTTGTTTTAGCCACTCCTGAATATAAGCAGTGGGACCTGTTGTGTTTACAGCATCAAGCTTGAGGTGTAGACTAGTTAATTGATGTTGCATTCAGTTTGAATAATTTAAGAAGTTATTTGCATTAACATCTTCATGAAAATTTGGAGAGCTGGTAAGAAAGTGTATTTGCTCTTAATAAACAACCTTGATTCATTAAGGTTAATGGGGTCCCTGTATGATAGTCTCTATGTACCAAAGTAGTCTAGACCCCTTAACATGTGATGTGACTGGCTATCCTTGGGAATTGTTCCATTTTATCATATCTTCTGTATTATTCTAATCTTCTCTATATAAATGGAATTGCAACCTTTTTAGCTTGACAGCAAAGACAAACATCAAGCAGTCCAGAAGATAGAGTGCCATTTTATTCCTCTTTTGAAATTCTTGGTGAGATGGGAAAAACATCGGCAAACACTCAAGAAAAATCCTTCTGACCCTCCAATTATTCTTGCTAGCATCTTTAAATATATATATGTTTATAATCATTTCCTTTTTGAGACATATTTGTGGCAGAACAAAAACAATCAAAAAACCCAACCTCAAGCTTTATTTAATTGCCATTTGGTCAGAACCAGAATTTCACAGTAGTCCTAATGTAAATTAAATTAATCCTCAGAATGTTATGTTTTCCCCACTAGAATCCTTGAAATTAAAGCAAAACATTCTATACTGGAATCATTATGTTAAAATGGCGATTTATGATTGTTTTAAACCAAATGGTTTAAACCAGCTTTATTCCCAGGCTCGCATTAAATAGCATGCACACCGCTGCTGTGTAATTGTGGCAACACATTTTAGAATGTTCCTTATGTGTACAGAATGGAGAAAAATCCTATTACCACATTATTCAACATGAAAAACTATTAAAGCCTCCAATTCAAATATGCCTTTTGGAAACTATTGAATTAACGGAGTTAGATTAAAATATAAATGCACTTGTTAAGTAATATTTTATTTTCAAAACCCATTTTCTCTTTATATTATTTATACAGTTGGTGTGTTTGACCAAGAGAATTGATATATTGTCCTCAATAGGGTAAATATCCACCGTGATTGCTTCTTTAATTGCCAGAGCAATCTCTTTCCTTTCCAAGAAAGTAGTAGGTGGCTGTTTAAGGAAAGCAGGCCGTTGCTGTTTCTCTAAGTGCAGCGTTGTGTACAGAAGATGAGCCTGTCCTTCCTGCTTCTCCATAACATTGTAAGCCTTACACTCTGTGTACGGCAGCTTGCTGTAGGAGCAGCGCCGTAAGGCACCCTCTCCCTGTTAGGGAGGAGGCGGTCGGGATCACGGCCTCCTGCTGGCACTGAGCTGCCGCCCGCGCGTTCTCTGGACTTCGTGGCTGGGTGTCCTGATAACAAGATAGAAATATTGCGTGGTGTTAAAAACATCAAAGCTCAATTTAAACAGATGGAAAGTATAGTATTTATTCACATTCCCAGGCAGAAAACTGAGTATGTTCACTACGCAGTTTGGGGGCTTAATAAGCCCAAGTCCCAATGAATTGGTTCTTGACAGTTATGAATGGTAGACGAGCTGCATTAAAGCAATGAGGGAGCTAACAGCAGGTTGGAAACTGGGTTTGAATAGATCATCAACCAAACATGTAACGGCATTGTAACAGTAGGCCAAAACCTCTACAGCCATGTGATTGCTAGTTGCCAGGAGACCATGGATCTTGGGCATCCTGAAACTCCTGAAATAATTTTAGCTGCCTCAAATTTATAGAATCTTTGGGAAATATCTAATACATGTAAATTTATTAATGTATAGCTACTTTGTCAGATTGCCTGTGCAACTTTTAAGTGAAATACGGCTTTTTAACTAAAACAGTTTCTTTTGCACATTGGTCTGTGCTTTCTTCTGTATAATTTATAATATATTTAGGAAGAATATTTGCAAAATGCAATGTGGTATTTAAAATCTTGACTGCAGTGATTCAGTGCCTCTAATGAACACAGGCACTAATACTGTTTTACTCTTCAGTGTCCGTCCTGCCATCCGTTCACTTCAGTGGGTATCTTTATGCTTTAAAGCACTCCATCGGAGGTCAAATGCACTTCTTTTGCGTTTAAATTTAATCCCATTAATGAGCCTTTAAAAGCTAAGATCTAATACTCTGTCTGCAATTACCTTACCTGCAAAAACAACTGTTAGATTATGTCAGTGGTGGAAGCATTACATTGAATCCATTCTTTTTTGTCCCCTTCTTTTAGAAGGAATCTTGCAAAATGCTTGTGTATCCATGCTTTCCACATATGCAGCATATAAGCAATGGGCCTGATTCACAGGAGGTGTTTTAGTCTGTTTTCCTATCTTGTGGATGACATTTTGAACTTAATTGAATTGAATTAAATAGCTAGATGTTTATTTGTGTGATTTGTGACCCTAGGGAAGAAAGAGTCAGAATGATTCCCTGTAGGCTGCTCATCTAGCTCATGACCCATCTTCTGAAAAAGAACCGCCACACGCTCATCACTAGCACTCATGGCACAACTTGGAATAAACGTGGGAGACCTAAAAGACTGTTCAGAACAGCTGAAAGATGGAGCTGTCTTCTTTTGATTTCTACTTCTGCCAAAGGTTTTCTTTTGTATGACATTGGGCAGTTGCTTGATTTCCCTGGTAATAATTTCCCACTTTCTTACAAGAGTTAGGATAAAATCACATGATGGGTGCGACGCTGTTGTATTTTGTGCTTACAAGTACGCAATTAATTATTAACTCACACTAAAAGAAGTAACAGGGAAAAAAATTAAATCTGATGATTTGAGAAGTATAAATTCATAATGCATTTAAATTCTGTCTAAAGTAGATATAATGAATACACCAATTATATTCTTCTTGTAAATTGAATTAATACAGATAGAAGAATTTCTTTCAACACTACATTTTTGCAAGAGTTCATTGAACTGATAATTTCTTTTTCAGAACACTTTTCTTTCTGTAAGACTGCAACATCATAAAATAGGCACTAGGCAAAACTTGGGAGAGAAACAGTGAGAGAAACTAAGGGCATGTGAAGAACAGTCACTATCCAGCAACAGCAGCAAAACAGTTTCAATTTTCTGGATTATTAATTCAAATTCACACGCACATGCCAGTTAAAATTAAAGGCCTTTTTTTACTGCTCTAGTTTAAATTAAAGATTATATTCTGCTCCACAAGTCTGAATTAAATAGCTTATTTTGCACACCAAGCTCTCATTTTAAAGCTAATAAAGAAAAGACATAGCATGTACGTGCAAGCTCGAGACAGGAAGGGTCTAAATTACTACACCTGTTTCACTTGGGAGCTACTTTATTAGTGTTACAAAACTTGGCTTTCAATTTGGCAGTCAGAAGCACATTTAGAACAAGCATTTCTTTGTTTTGACAGAAAGGCTGTGGTAAATGAATGACGTTTGAGCGAGGTGTGAAATGTGAAGGTACAAAATTAACTGGTAAGATAATTACTGTTCTAATTCTGCATAAACAAGCGTTTTGAAAATCATTAATAGTTCAGGGAAATAATGTTAGTGATTAAATAAGGTGGTTTGCATCACTGAGCACAACTAAGCTGCTTTAATTACATTTGAAAGCAAGGGAAAGCAGCTAATTAAAATTAGCACAGGGTTCCTGAATGACCAGCATTGCATTGTTGCCCTAACCTGTTTAATTGCTTGTTTATTAATAATATGTCTTTATTTTCCCCACTTCTGCATTTAACAAAATTATTAAAGAAGCTAAAATGTGTAAAGAGAATCTATGTACACTTATCAGAATATGCAATACAGATATAACCCAGGGAATTACAAGGCAAGCCAACATCATTCAAAAGTCATAACTTTTCTTCATATTAATAATGTTTTCTTCCTGAGTCACATTCCTATGTCAATCACGTCCCTGGACAAGAAAAATGGTCTTTGGCACAATTGCCGAATTGCAGCATTTTGTAGCTGTTTTATTTTTAAAACCTCTTGAATACTAAATTGTTAGCTAAAATATAGGTAATAAATCTGAGAGTAATCAATAATAAATTATGGGAAGCATGAGCAAAAATATCAACTAAATTAAAAGAAAGTTTTATACTGTCAGCCTTTTTTTAGGAAAAATTGTGCTGAATTGACCATTGGCAATAGGTAGCTCTGTTCTGGGGAAACATTAAACTCCGTATTCCAAAGCTGCTGGCATATTTGTCCTTCAGTTAAGGAATACCTGTACTAGACATCTGACTTTTTCTTCCTCATCTCTCATGAGATTTTTTTTTTTTTTTAAGATAAGTTTCAGTTTGTTATAAAACTACAGGAAGTAGTTGGGAAGGTTATTAATCTACACACTTTAAACAAATATACAGTATAATACAATGAAGACAACTAAAAATAGAGTAGAATGCTAATTTATTTTGTTATATTTAGGTATAATCAAGTCAAGTTAAAGCAGACATGATGTTTTCCACATTGATTTAGTATTTATACTTTACCTCTGATGTGAAAGGCTCAGATGCATAATAATTTACATACATATACATTTTAAACAGTAAAAATTCAGAAAAATGTGAAGTTCTATATGGAAAGGTAGCAGATCCCTAAGAAAGCAGCTTAAATCATGGGAATTATGCTTATGGAACTGATAAGCAATTAAAACAAGAAGTTAATTTTAACTTCATGAATAGTAGAGAATATTCAGCAGACATTACATACATTATTTTATGGGTGCATGCTTTTATGAACAAAGAAAGCGGGATCCTGCTGTGTGGCATAGGATGGTAAAGAAAGATCCAAGCCACAGTTTTCAATGGGAATTTTCTGCTTCACGTCTACACAGTATCTGATCCGCATTTTGAATCACTGTGTATAACAGAAATAACTTTGTTGGTTGTGGAGAGATAGTATTGGCACTGTCCAAGTGGGTAGGAATTCGGTGTTTCAAAACATGCAAAAGCAGAGGAAGATGTCTAGTATAACTTACATAAATAGTCTAAGTCCTCAAGTAATTAAAAGATGTTTTCCTAACCTTTTAAAAGCAAACAGCTAAACAACAGCAACAACAAAATAAATGGAGAGAAGTCAAAGAAAAGAAAAAAGAATAGGAAAAAAAAAGCTATCAACTTAAACAAATAACCTAATTAAGTCTTACAAAGAATTTTTAGTAGCATCTCATTGCCATAACAACCATCTTGCATCATCAAAGGGGATACATGACAACTTCCAGTAATCAATGTGCATTATAATTAATGGTGGCATTTCTTTGTGTTCTGGCAATGGGATAAATAAAAGTTTGGTATTTGTTTTTAATTGCAAGGTTCCTTGGCCTTCTGTTAGGTCACGGTCATTGCAATTATAAGTAAAACCTTTCATTAACCTTTCTATAATATATTTCCTCAATTTGATATCTATATTTCCTCAAGTTGATATCTGTAAAATTGTAAAAGCTACAAAAGAATCTACTATGTGAAGGACAGACTAGCAAAACTATCAGATGTTCTTCCTATGAGTGACATAAATTATTCCTATTGCTATTCCTGTTTATTCTATTCCTGTTTCCACTCTTAATTCTGTAGGATTCTGGTAAATGTGTTGTGGTAGATTTAAGCTGCAGTGGTTTAAGATATGACAGTCCCCAGGATATTCACGCTGCCCCTCGTTTAAAGGCCCCCGCTCCAGTGTTGGGACATACCTGTCTCAGCAGCCATACTCCATAGCCTGCAGTATTTTTAGACTAATGGGGAGCGTGGTCCTGTGTTCATAGCAGGAGCGTATCATGGCACATCTCTGTTGTGGGGAGGTAGCCTCACAAGGATGGTAGTAGCAGCAGTTTAAGCTTTGCACCTAAATCTACCACAGCCTTAACGTAACTTACCTGTCTCCACCCCAAACGTGACTGACCCATCTGCTGCTAATGGGAATACATTTTCTCCTCTTTGACACATCACACCATATTATCTTTGTTTTCAGAATATTTTTATGATATTGCCAAAAGAAATGTTTAAGATGGATAGTGAATCAGATTGGGGAAGATCTTTTTTTATTTCATGTGTCTTTTTGCTAGCTTCTGTTTAACTTGAAGAAATTTTCTGCTTTGGTCCACCAAAGGAGATTGGGACACACAGTAGCTAGACATTAGGAGTGAGGGCAAAACTGCTTCTTCCACGGTCAGTACAGGCTTGCGTCCATTTACATTTTTCTTTGACTGTTTGGAGTTTGATGTGACAGGGAAGCCGGTCTCTTGCTGTTGCACAAGCAGACGGTCTGACTCCTGTCACTGCTCGGGAGTTCCTGAGTTCCTGCTGATTCTCGTGCCCTGCCCAGGCGTTGCAGGCCTGCAGTTGCTGAGCTGCTCCAATGCATGAAACCAGCAGAAAGCCAACTCTAGTCAAAAAGGAAAAAAAAGCTTTCTGATAATTCAGCGCCTAATGGGCTCACTGTGACTCAGTATGGCAGTGCCACTAAGAGGGAGGGGAGCAGACTCTGGGACTAGGAACAGAGGGTGGAACAAGGCTTCTCCTTGAGCAACAGGTACTCAGTAGAGTGAATTACCTGTGGCATCAAGCTGCACCTGTGGTGACAAGAGTCCAGAACCAGTCTGTGGGGACATGACAGAAAGTGTGAGTAATCCACCGTATTTTTGATGTAGTATGTAAAGAAAGAAAAAAAAAAAAAAAAGAAAAAAAAAGTGTTTTTCTTCCTTCTAATTCACTGATGCTTCAGTTGACTTGCAGTTTCCTTTGGGGTGTTTTTGTTACTCAAATATCTAAATGTGCCAAAGTCTTTTAATTGCTTAACCTTGAAATACCCTGGAGTTGTAGTTTTAAGTGCTCTTAACCCTGTTGCATAGAGATAATCTCACTCACTTGGCAAAGGCACAGAGGAAACAGTGACTTGAACTAGGGTCTCATACATACACATCTCATGCCGTTATTGCTGGCCAATATTGTCTTACTCTCTCTGCAAGCCTGGGCTTCTTTGTCTCCTTTTCTCCTCAAGGACTTCAGAACATACTACAGCAAAAAGTGGGCCGTTTATAGGATCATTTATTCCTCTGAAATATGCTAACACTATAAATATTTTGCAATTGAACTTTATTGACATGTAGAAGGGGCCAATCCTAGAATGTGATGAGACCCTGTGGGAGGCTCGACTACTCAGATGTTTGCCTACAACTTAATAGAGTCAGAGAAATAAGTAGTTGAAGCAAAAAGATATATTAACTGACTCTGTAGTGCCAGGCTTGCTTTTGGCATTTGTTGAGGTGAGAGAAGTACTTCCAGTATTTATCAGAAACTTCTGTATGGCACAATGTGTCTGCTAGGTGGGGGCAGCAATAGAACAGAGATTTACAGGGGAATAAGGAGTTGGTTTTACTTCTATAAAACTATTTTAAAATATCAGAGTGAACAAAATAAGTACTATATTTATAAACAATTAAGGATCCTTATTTGTATCGCATCTAAAATACACTGCTGTTATTAAGGATTAATGAAGAGCATGATCATCTCGTAGAACATCCCGTCAGGGGAAGTCACAACAACTTCTTATCGTGGAGTGTTAGCAGTGAGTGTGATCTGATTAACTGTGGCATTTCACTGTGTTATGGCAGTCGTGTTAAAAGGAATGTGTTGAGGGAGTTTAATTGTTAAAGCTGCCATTTCTCTTGCCCCTTTGCTTCATCATGGTCACTGCAATCATGACTGAAACCTTTCATTAACCTTTCTCTATTTAATTCAATCTTTTGAGCTAATAGCATTAGAACATGAGATCTACAAAATGTGTGTGCCATTTTACACAGAGAAGTGCCTCACCTCCCTGCTCTCTGTAGCTGGGGAAAAAGGTGCAATACTTACTGGCTTGTTAAAAACACATTTTAATGGCATGGATTTGAGTGCACTGGAGAGGTAGGCTTGTGATGTAAGACAATCCTGTGTTGTTTTTTACTTTTTCCCTTTTCAACACAGATAAGCACTGACAAGCTGAGTGAGTTTTGTGGTGATGGAGGGTATTTAATTGGTGAAGTACTGTGCCAGAAATACTAAGGCTAGGTGAGAGATGATATAAAAATTACTTGGAGTGCACAAAATCACAAAGAGGTGGAAAATCAGTGCTGATGGGGTAAGCAACTGTATCACACTACAAACAAACAATGCAAAACACCTAAGGAAGGCAGGCTGTCTGTAACTCTCCACTACCTGCGCAGAAGCAGGTGCAGCTATGAGCTCCTTCGTGACTTCAGAGAAAGGAGAAATTAACACAGTCCTGAACACTGTTGGAAAGCTAACAGATTTTGTAGTAAATGGAGCTCAAATACACAAACATGCTACTTGTATCTGCCAGTTTAGACTGGTCAAATGCCAATAGCATTAGTGCCATCCCATGAGGTTCTTGTTGCTCCTTATGATAAGAGCCGTTCTAGGTCATATAGCTGATGTCATGGAGCAAAATGTGAGCATCAATAATCTACCATTGGCTAACTTTTGGCCATGCACTTCAGACCTCTAACCCAGATTTCAGGTCTTGCAAAGAAGTGGTGATGACCATGCAGTGAATGATTCTGTTTTTGTTTTTTTTTTTTTAAAAAAAAAAAGCCACATACCAGGTTTCTGTAGTTTTTAGCCTTTATCAGTACTGCTATGTGTTGTCACTAATTTGTATGTGGAATATCCTAAGCAGGGATCAAGGAAACCATTCATGTTCCTTTCTGTAGGCTCACAATGGACTTCTATTCACCTCAGACTGTATTCTCTCTTGAGCAAGAAGAACATTTTATTATGTTGCAGGAAGATGTCATGAGTTTCTGCAGGCCCAAACAGCACTATTATATGTTATATTTGGAAACAGGGCAGCATCTGTATTTGAAACAAATATCATTACCCAACTGCTTCTATCTAGAGACAAAAAAGTACATAAATGGAATAGCTGAACACAATTCAGTTTAAGTATGGTGGAGGTGACAATCATAAACAAAAGGCAAGAATCTGAAAGTCTTTTGGAAACAGCGTATAATTAATATCAAGCATATAGGTGATGATTGAATTGTGTGCAAATGCCCAGGTTAAAGCATAATGCTTTTTAACAGCCATGTGGCTTATAACATGGCATCCACTACTAGAAAGAGCAGCATGTCTTCCAGGCAGAGCAAGCGAGTATGAATCACTTAGGAAGTCTGCTCCCTAATTTGGCAAACAAGGCAACCATACGTAGGTCTTCCCCAGGCTGAGACCTAACGACATTAAAAAAAAAAATCTCATCCTCTGACTCATGATCCTAATTCATTCCCATGGTACCTTGAGCAAAATAAGCTGGGGATGAAGACAAGTCATATACTCATTTCAAGGAGAACTTGTGAAAATGTTTGCCATAAATAGGCAGAAAAAGTTAATGCCTTGTCATTTTCACAACATAAGGTTGTGAGATGCACATCAGATCTCATCATCTGAAAGGACACATTTCTTCACAATGAAATGGAGAAGCTGTAATGAAACAAACATAAATGTATTTTGAGACTTTGATATGCATAACTTTCTCTCATATGAATTGATAGGGGAAAATGGAAGTACTCTGACTTTACTGGGTCAGAATTTTATTCATAGAGAAAAGAATTAAAAAAAAAACACAAAACAAACATTGTGGATAATGGTACAGCAGTGACAACTGTGCCCCATTGCTATCATAACTCCTTTACAGAAGTCTGCACAAGGTAAGAAGTTGATGTAGACATCGGATAAAATCAGACCATTAGCACTGAATTTGGAAAGCCAAATCAAAAAATGCCCAATCTAAACAAATTAAACATGAAATGACGATGGTCCTTAGAATGCCAAACAGAAGAAAAGAGCAAGCCACTTTATTCATGCATTGTAAATCAATCAAAATGAACAAGTCTATCTTTTAGAAGGCACAAGAATTGCCAATACTGTATGTATAATTGGCTAGAGAAGTCAGTGCTCTGATAAGTAACATCAGTAGAACCACTTTGAAGACAATCAAAGAATGAGAGAAGAATCATCCCAGCACAATAAATGGTATGCTCAAATAGGAGCAACTGTGTGAAATCCTGACGTTTTTGGTGAGTTCTCACTTAATGGAGTGAATACACAGTAAGCAGAGAAGCAGCAAGGAGATGTGGGCTTACCCAAAGCCTAGTAGATATTTTCCGTACTAAAATTTGAATTACCTTTTTTGTGTTCTAGATGTTAACAGTGTGTGTCTGAGTGGTGCTTTTTAATCAGTATTTTCTCTTTAGTCTGCTGCCTAGCGTTTGTGCCTACTCCTACACTTTTGTAAGTTGTTGGTAGAGCGTCTATAGTAGTAAGCAATTATTAGTGATCATCTCTTGGAGCTGTGCTGAGTAGTTCTAATTAAGATCTGATACATCAAATAATGCCAATTGTGATGGTCAATTTACGTTGATATCTGCCTACCAGTAATGTATTTGGACTACTAGTCCATCATAGAAACCAATGAAAAAGAAAATATTTTTAACATTCAACCCTATCAGCCCTTTTAGATTATCTACTAGTTTCTGTAATAGTAGCACAAACAACAAAGCTTTTTTTTCCCCATATAGCTGTAATGGCAAGAGTTGGACATGTCTGTTCTGAAATCACCTGGCTTTGGGGCTTCAAGTAGGACCTTTAGCATTGTTATTTGTGTTTAATTTTACATAGCATTGGAATGTTACCTTGCCTTAAGCTGTGGAAGACACTGCTATTTAGCACCCTGTCCTTGACTTCATAATCCTGAAATACCAAGCTTGCAAATCTGCTTCCGGCAGAACAAGATCGCTTCATCTTTGGGGTCACGTTCCAGGCTTTTGTTCAGTCACAAGTTCTGTTTGGATTTATCTTCAGTGTGTCTACTTGAATATTCAAAAAATCATCAGCTAGTCTAATTTGTTTTTTTTAAAGTCATGTAAAAGACTGATTTGCTTTGACAGGTGGATCAGAAACAGAATTGGAGCTATTTTATCTGGACCTAATTAAACAACCTTCATTACTGGCAGGTATGTGTTTGTGATGACTAGAAATTAGCTTGATTGGAATTAAAACTCAAAATATAAGGCATTGAATTGGCTTGTTTTTTAAAAAATATACAGTTTAAAAATATATCTATGAAGTACATTTTTAAATGTGGCAAGTGCATGTCTAAATTTTAAATATCTCATCATGCCAAATTCCACTTTGTATTTTATGTTAATGGCACTTGTCACAGGTATTCATGAGGATATTGCCAACACTTATAAAATGGCTCCACACTAGTTCAGAACTATAAGACTTTAATAAAACATTACCAACAGTCCTTTTTTTACCTCTCGCAAGCACAGGATTTCTGCAGTATCTTGTGTGGTGTATTTGGGGGTGAATTTCAGTCACGCAAATGAGGCCAGCATGAGGCAGATGCAGTGCTTATGACCTCAGAAAGGGTTTAGTGGCCTTTAAAGTAATGCATGTGTGTTGGTTGTCTTTTACCTTCACAGAACCCAATTATTTCTGACTGGTAAAATAAACTCTATGTATGTCTGCAGAATTAAGGGAACATTTCTCTCCCTGCCCATTGCATCTCCAGCCTGTGGAATAGATGTCACACCTCCTCAATGTCACTTGAATGGCATGCTGAGGCCATTAAATCCTATGATAAGTTCTGTCTGTCCTGGTTGCCTTCTCTTTTGGTGAAACCAAGCATAACTTTTCAGTAAAGTCTTCCATATGACCCTGACTGTTCACCCAGTCCAAATATGCTGCCTGAGGCTTTCAACAGCTACCTTAAAAAAACAACTAAATGTACACATACAGTTTCAGACTGCTGAGATATTTGAGTGCATATTGCAGTGTTAAGCACTTTTATATCATAGTTTTCTGTGCATGTTCTGATTACGGAGAGTTTAGGGCAAAGCATCTTGGAAGAGATTTTTCAGAGCAATTGAAACATTGCTCTGAGTGAGTGCTAAACAAAGCTCAGCTGATTCAATAGCTTTCGGTATGGATATAATGGGGCTGAGAAGAGGAGAGTATCATGCCTGAGGTGGTGAACTAGCCAAAAAATAACTGCAGCTTTCTTTCAGATGAAAATAACAGTGGAGTAATGTTATCCATGCCGAATGGAAATACTATATGTTTATTTCAATTTCATGAACCTAAAATGCTGCAGTGTGCTGAAAGTCCAAATCATATATCTAAGAATTGGATTTTACATTTTTCCATATAGATAACAGGTGTGAAAAATCCTGTATTGGAAAGGTGGCTACCTATAGACAGGATGTATGAGGAAGTTCAAGCTATTCTGGCTATTGTCAACACTAATTTAAGAATAGAATATTCTGCCTTTCAGCCTCAGATAGTGGCAGACAAGAAAGGACTATGTTTTGCTAATTATACCCTTTAAACTATGTCATGTAGGGGAATGCAGCACTCATGCCAGTTACATGAACAGGAGATGCAATTTGCCCTTTTGGAGGACAAAAATACATATATGCAAATCCTTAGGTTCTCTTTAGCTATGGAGAGGCATTAAACATGAACAGAAAATCAAAGACTAACTATGAATTCATAGTGCAATTCTGCTGGATAAAATTAGGTCCATTTTACCGGTTTAGGATTTAATTGTTATCAATTTAACAGAGAATGTGCTTAAACTTTGAATTTCCAAAACGTGTCTAATTAAAAGTCCCAGGATGAGAGTACATAATAATGCAACAAATTACATTTTAAATCAAACATGAAAACAACTAAAACATAGCAATAAACATCCTCTTGATTTCTCAGTCAATGACTAGTGTCAGAATAGCCCCCAAAGAGTTGAAATTTTTACTGTCTTTTTCTCTTCTTTCCCGAGAAGAGCTTCATACTTGTCTGAAATTAGTGTGCATATTAGTCAAGCCAGAAATGTCAGGTAGGTCCTGCTACTACAGTGATTTCTCTGTATAACTTCTTACGCATGGAACTAGGACAAAAGGTCTTCAGAAGGCTTTCTGGAGAGTGGTGTATGAGCTACAAACCATTTCCCCTCAGAGAACCCTTGGACTGGGAAAGTCCAGCAACTGCAATCATCTGTGGATGAAACATCACTTCAGAATATGTTTCTGCTTGTAAATTAGAAATGCCAAGGCTAAAGCAGTATCTCACAAAATGAGAGGAGGAGGCAACATGGTCCTGTAATATGCTGATCTAGGCAAGAGCCTTGGATTTTGTTTTTGTCTATTGCTGGAGGATCTAGGAAGATTCACCATCTGTGTGGTTCCATCAATATAATTGGGAATGATACTTGCTAGCTTTTGTAATGTGCTTTGAGATCTGTGTGTATGCATTAGATACCACTATTACTTTCACATACTGACATTAGCAATGCCTACTTTGTAATGCATGTTTTTTGGTATTTTACTGGAAACTTAATACGCTTACACATCCTTGCTGGGATATGATGAAAAGTATTTCACATATTTTGCTAGGCTGACTTACAAACCTTGACCTAGTGCAATCACAAGTACCTATTTTCAAAATTTCTTTGCATTAATTGTATTCTCCTGCACATTGGTCGGTGCCTGTGAGCCTTATTCAGTAATGACTTGTGCACTAGTTAACGGGAAATTCATTTAGAAAGGGAAGAGAAACAAACTGACAAAGAGTGCATATATCATTAGTTTTATCCCTCAGACAGTTCTTTTCCCATATGCATTTGGCTAACTGTACCAGGCTATGATCAATGCACAGACCATGAAAACGGATGAAACCAACTGAAAAAGCAACCTTGTGCCTCTTTAAGAAAAAGTGAAAACTTTTCCAATTGATTTAGTGCTTCATAAATTAGCCTAGGGACAGCTTTAAATTGTGCTCTTATTATGCATACAGGATTCTACTCATCTAATAATTTTGCTATTCAATAAAAAAAAAGATGTTTTGAATAGCAACCAAACATGCCATAAAAATACACTATCCACATTCTGCAAAGAGTGAAAATGTAAATGGATGGATTGAAAATGTCCCCGATATGATTTCTCTCTTGTTGACTTTCCAATTTAATTTTTCATGGGGAAAAAGATGTACTGGGAAATAGAATGCATGATCTACAAGTAGGAGTTTAGGGAAGTCATTATATACCCATTAGTTATGTGCATTTATTAAATCTGTCTGGTAAAATTAAGGGAGCTAAAATTTTATGTATTTATTTCTATCTAGTGTACCAAGTGTATCTCGTATGCCAGTCAGCACTTAAGATAAATGAATTAACTGACCGTACCAGAGAACAGAAGCCTTGAACTGGAAAGGATATACCCACTAAAGAAACTCTCCCGGGATTCTGTAGTTATTCTGTAGATTTGGTCCCTGGGTGCATTTTGGATACTATCCATTTTCATTTAAAGATCAAAGTCCTTTTTATGGCTATCTTTCAAAAACTACAGGAAGTATAAACAACTACTTCCTTAGCATTTTCATTTAAGCTCTAGGAAATCCTTCAGGCTGTCTTGGAAAGGGGCACTGAATCTGTCTGCAGTAATGGTGTTTGGCCAGTGCATAGTCCTAAGAGCCTTTACTATGGCTATAAGACCAGTTATTCATTCCCTAAGGCCCATGGTGGTAAGAATATTTATTTACTTAGATACTATCTTAATCAGAGCAAAGCCAGAAGAGCTCTTCTAGACTGCATATCTTGGCCTGAGTATCCCGTAAGGGCCCTAGGGTTTTTAATAAGTACCCCAGACCCTCTTATATTAACCACTTCTCCCAGTTTAGACTTAACTGAGGTTCATGGAAGTTGCCAGGATTTTCATCTTAAAATTTTACTGTTCAAAAAAGGAATACAAATAGTATCAGTAATAGATGTTTATTTTATCCCTTTCCCATAAGAAAGAGGATAGGGGACTTCTGCTAATACTGCTTACTTTCTGTGTGTCTGCTTTCTATTATAGAAGCAACCAAATATGATTAATGAGGACAATGAAAGGGAAAGCAACGGATGAGTAAGTATTTGGTTGTCCAGACCACAGAACACCTGGTTCACTCTGGCATGGTGGAATTTAAACTCAATAGGGTTTGAACTAAATTTTCTTATAAAAGAATTCCTCAAAGATCTTAGGTATAGATGCCTTGGTCTTGCCTTGGTCATCTGTCTAAAGATTTGGACAAAGGGCCTCCTAGGAATAAATACGAATGACTCACAGTCTGGAAAGAAAGAACCAGCGAGTTTACACATGGTGCAAGTCCTACCAGCCACTGCCACTTCTGGTCCCCTGTCCCTGCAGGCTAGAAAGAACCTACTGAAAGTGGCCGTGGTAGTGGAGGCTGAAGTTGTAACAGCATGAAACTATTGTCAAAGCTGGAAACGTTCCCCAGATGTTTCACATGTTCAAGTGGGAATAAAACATTTATAGCCTTTCTGGCGTGTGTTATCATCAGCAGCAAGGATCTGGTTCAAGAACCTAAAGATTCCTTTGGAAATTAGCAAATCCATCTGTCTGAGCCTCCTGTAAATAAGCTAGTTAGAATGAAGTGCTCTTGCTGACTGCCCTTACTGGGCAACAGTTGCATTCCTACAAGCACTGACTGAGCAAAGAACGGAGAACAAACAATTCTTTAAAAGAATCTTTGAAAGAAATAATCTCAATTTTAATTTTAGCAATCACAGTAATAACCCTAAGTTTGCATGAATAGTAGGTTAAAATACTCCGCCATTGTCCCAGAAATGTCGTTTGGTCTTTTGCACCATTTTAAAGCTACCTCTGTAAAAAGAGAAGATGGGAAAATAATGGACAAGCTATTGTTGATACCTTGTTTCCTGTACATCCTTCCCTTCCCTTTTGTGTATTTCTTGTGCTCTTCATCCGTGAAGTGTAAGCCCAGGCTTGTGGGTATTATGCTTATAATAATATAATAATTAATAATTCCATCCAACTTTCTTCACTTTCAGTGCACCTCTGGAGCGTCACTCCAGACCTTTGGTTTGGTTGTCCAGTCTAGTTATGCAGCTGGTAGCCTTGTTCTTTTTAGGCAGAACATGCCTTGCTGTTTTTTCTGCTTCTTCTGTGTTGCCCTCGTGATGATATGTGTTCTGGAGATCTGTCCCCACTCTATCAGTGATTTCATCAAATGTTTGCTAAGGGGAGGTAGTTTTCTTTTTTCTTCTTTTTTTTTTTTTCTGATGCTGATACTGCTTTATTGCTATGCTTTGTAGTCACAGTAAATAGGTGCTGTGTCAGAAAGGAGAAACTCTTGTGAAGTAAGGAATATTTGAGTTTCATAGAGGTTGTTCTGGCTGCCAGCTTATAGACATCCTCCCTCTTCCTTTGTCTCAAAGGATGTTTGAGTAGTTTAAACAAAATAGAACATCCACAATGAGAAACAATGAGCAAGACTTACCTCTGAGGATCTTATATAGCCTGGGAAGAGGGGGATGTAAGTTGAGTCATTGCTCCAAATCAGACCAGGGAGTTTGTCCTGAGCATTACAGCACTGGCCGGATTTACTGGGCTGAGTGGCCATAGCACGGAACCTCCAGCCTGGTGCGTTTTGTGTGGCGGTTGGCATTGCTTTATGGACCGCTACCTGATGAACTCTGTTAAGAGGATGGATAGGTGTCTAATTTTTGAAGGCTGTCAGGTCTAAGTGTGGGTCAGTCACCAAGTTGCTTCACATGGTCAGGTTTAAGCAGTTCTCAGCCTTGTTATCAGTAGAAACTTAGGGGCCTTTATGAATGTGTCGCGACAAAACAATGATTTTTAGGAATTCCAGTGGCACTTATAGAATGGATTTAAGAATCTAAATCACTTTTACCCTCCAAGTGTGATGCCAGTAAGGAAGTAAGAGATTAAGTAAGAGTAAGTGTTCGACTAATGTCTACCTGGCAGACTGAAAACACTGAAGTGCTCTTCAAGAGGTCTCGTCACTAACAGACACAGAATTCTAAGGAATAAAATTTTCATGCTTCTACCCATTTTCATAAGTTCCAGGACTGGATTTGAAACACAGGCCAAAGGATTGTTCTTAATTAATTCTTCCTTAAAGTCCTATAACTGTGGTAAAGCTAGAAAAAATATTTTAGGGGGACAACCAAAACAATGTTTTTCTTTATGATGCTCAGAGGGAGAGAAAGCCCTATTTGTATAGTAAAGGATTCTGACAATTTAAATTCTGTCTTAAAATAAAGGTCAGTGAAGAAAATACAGTTAGCTGTCTACATAAAGTATACAGTAATATTTTTAGGATGTTGAATAATATTCAAAAACTTCTGGGAGCTTTTTCCAAAGATGGTTGACTGTTTAGCAAATAAAGTTAGAAAAAGACAGTCTCCTGACATCATTCAGACACATGGCTCTTTTGCTGACATTTTCCCTCGGGTAACAGAAATCAGGGAATTCAGGATGATGGTTAGAGTCCTACATGAATTACTTCATATCTAGTGACATGACCTCCTGAAGCAGCAGTCTCAGCTGCAAAATGTCTTGTAACTCTTACTTTATTTTTTTTTCTGCTGAGGCATCAGAATTAACTTCTAAAATTCAGTAAAAAAGAGTCAATTAAAAACAAACAAATAAAAAATGAAAGGTATGAATTTCTGTAGTTGAAAGAAAAAAACAACAACAGACAGCAGTGAATTTTATATTTTCTGAGCATGCAGAAGATGATTAGCTCTTTCGATTATAGAAACATATAGGGGATTCTCTGGGCAGACAGTGTAAGGTAAGTACATATACTGTGAACTCTGTGGTTAGAGTTACTCAGAAGAGGTCAAACGCTCCTAGTAGAGCATTTTATACTATTCAGTCACTGTCTAACATGTAATGACTCTTAAGGCACAACTATATTAGCTCTGCCTGCTGAAGGTTAGCTCTGAGAAACTACAAAACTTTTCATGTGGTGGTTTGAATGTGTAGACACGACATTACTAAACTAACAAGTAACCTCTTTCATTTCATTTGCTGCAACTATAGCCCAGAATTCCCTTCCTATAATACATCCAATTGAAGTAATGGCACTGAATAATACACAAGTCCACCTCCACCACCACCAACACTGTGTGTAATTAATTTGCATCCCAAATACCTTACTAAGACTTTGCAGGTAATTGGTAGATGGGTAATCTACCTATTAATTTCTTCATTTCTAGCCAGTCTCTAGTTAATAATCAATAGTCCTCTTTCCTAATGAAGAAATGGCCTTGACTTCCTGGCCTTTGTGCAGTGTTAAAATAACATTGATCGTTATCATTATCATATGCCCTTGATATACTATATAAGGGCAAGGATATCAGTCTTACAGTACAGAAACACTTCACAAGCCTGGAGGAGTAATTGTGATTGGCCAAAGAAGTATACATGGTTTTCTGGCCAAAGATCTATGGGAGAGAATTAATAAAATGTATATTAATTCTATCTCCAATCCTAAATTGAAGAATTGAAGACAATCTCCCCAAAGGTATATGGGTCTCCCACTGCCATTAGAGCTTCAAAACTTTTATCTGTTGCAGTAGTTTCTTTTTTCGTGAGAGAAATCAAAATATTAATTGTGTCCTCCTGAACTCTTTAAGTAGAACTTGAGGACCATTTTTCATCAGTGACATA
This sequence comes from Anser brachyrhynchus, assembly GCF_964034855.1. Classification (NCBI taxonomy): domain Eukaryota; kingdom Metazoa; phylum Chordata; class Aves; order Anseriformes; family Anatidae; genus Anser; species Anser brachyrhynchus. Next base: position 16,239,323 of record NC_137702.1, on the reverse strand, counting down.
CTACAGACCAGAATGTGGTCTATATTTGGATCTTTTGACTAAGGTACAATGTCTAATTTCAAAAATAATGGTACTGTAGATCTTATTTTACTATTCTTCCATAATAATAAGATCTTTCTCTGCTTCCAGAATTTATACTCTTCTATTAAATAAGGAAAATCTTTTGTACAGTAGGTGTAAAATTACATCACTGTCAAGTCATTATTAAAAAAAAAAAAGAGAAAAAAATCAGTTGTCTTGTGCTAAGATTAAAAATTAGAAATGAATTACATTTAAAAAGTCTATTGCAAAATGATGGTACCCACAAGTCTTCCACACCACCTAACGTTGTTTGGTGTCATAAACTTGGCTCTGGTTGATCTTTTAGTGTTTTGAAAATCAATTTTGAGAGCAAGGTTTCTAGAAATGGTATTAAAACAAGGGACTTGTAAATTTTGTTGAAATAGATTATGGGAATTCATGCCTTTGTTTAGGAACATAAATATGATATCCAAGTACCATTTGTTTTGTACCTATAAGTATGCTGATGTTCATGGGGGCAGAGTAGTTTTTGAGAATTGATAGATACCTTTATAGTTATACCCAGCTGCATTGTATCAGCTCAGGTTATCTACCCCAAGAGCAAGAGACGATTTATTCAAGAAACAGAGTGTGCATAATGCATACAACTTCCTTTGTTACAGAGTGACCTCTGGACTGCGTATGGCAATGTGGATCAGACTTGAGTGGGGAGGTCACGGCTGCCAGGTCAATGGGTGCCTGGTGAATGAAATATGCATATGGTTTGTGAGATCCCTAAATCATGATATAACGCTTCACATTCATGTTCAGTAATTTCTATATGTATATAAAATACAGTTCACTGTTTAAAAATATTAAACCACTTTATTGAGTATGCACAAGAACGTCTTGTATGTGGGCTTAGTTATCTAACTATAGTCTGCTTTTCTCTTTGCATATATGTGGTGCTCTCCTGCAGAAACGAGCTACAATAGCTGTGTTATGCTCCTTTCCTGATAGTCATTAAAGGGACAGATTCTTAAATAATTATCATTATATTATTTTAAGACTTCCAAATATTCCCTTGAAAGCTTAAAGATTTTATTAAAATATTTTATAAAATTCTGGACACTTGGAAAGTGTTTGATGTTAAAGTGTAAGACACTTGAGCCTCTTCCTTCAAACAACATTTTGGCTTTCAAAAGTGAATAAATATTGAAACTCTTAGCACTTGATTTTGAGTGTTCTCAGTACTATTTATAAGTGGAGTGAGTGCAACTATTGTTATCTTTGTAAATATTTGGCACTGCATAGCCTTGATACGCAGTTGTGTCCATTCAAAGAATGTCTACTGAACAAAGGAAGTGGTCTCAGGGCATAAATGTTATCCTGAAGCAACTAAAGGATACAAGCCTTGTCACTTCTTGTCTCATTTTCATTAAGAAAATCATGTGGTTTAGCTTTAGGGGGTGGTGATGAATCAACCATGTGACTAAAGGCAAGTGGCCGTCTTAAAGCAGCTCTTATCCCTACTAAAAATAAGAATAAAAAGAGAGAGGGGTTTTCAGCTCCGTAAGATGTTCACTCACTGGGCTGCCATGAAGTAAATATTTTTACAAATATATTATTTACTACAAGGGAGGCTTCTTCCCTGAGAACACAGAGGAACGTGCTTGCTGTGGGAGCTGTACGGCCACTACAGGCCCAACTGTCATTCCTTCGGTACTTCCTGTCAGTCTGACTAAACTCTGTCATCCTTCAACCCAGTTTAAATTAACAGGTAATTTGTAAATGTCACTTCAGGTTAGGCCGCTCATTTTGTTTCTACTCTACCAATGCAAAGTCTAGGACTAATTTTTCTTGTCTTCTTTTAATAGGATTTTCATTTATAAATAGAATTATGTTCTGAAAATAAATTACAGTAAGTGATGCACAGAACTGGTAGCAGCAGCACTTTCATAGAATTTCAAGCACCTACATCAGAAGAGATTAATAAAAACACTTCAAAGGCTAAATTCTATTTAAGCAGAAGACAGCTTTTGGTTAATATTTAATCTGAGTAACTGAGATCTTGGTTGAAAATATAATTTTTTAATATCTAAATTAATTTGCAAAACAAAACCATTAATTTTTCCTGAGAGCTTTCATAGTGCAAAAGTTTCAGTAATTTATTAAAAAAAAAAAAAGTTAAAAATGTAATTCTGTAGTAAAAGTCCCTATTTTAATATGGAATTTATTTCTAATGCAATATATTATATTTGATCAGCGATATTGCTTTAAGTCTATACTTTTTAAATGAATGCTATTGTACTCCATGGAATAAGAAAACGAATCAGAGTTTTCATGAGAGCCTTTAATTTATAACTAGAGATTGCTTTTAGGTTCAGTATTAACAAATAAACATCACGCATTTTTAAAAGATAGCATATTCTTGAAAAAGGTACCCTTTCACTGTAATACAAGCATTTGTGATAGGAGCTGGTGTAATATTTTGGTATAATATTTTTCATTTACATTGTTTTGGAAATGTTGTGGTTACAACATATGCTTTGATTATTCACTTTGTGGCAGTCTCATATCCAAGTTAATTGAAAAAGCTGCGTAGTGACACTTTTGTGCCTTTCTTTCTTCTGCTTTTGAGTGCTAGGAAGCATCTTCTCTTCCCTACACCCCTCAAGGGAACTCTGCATCTTTCCAGCAGAGAGTGACACTGACTTCATGCATAGAAGGAAACCTCAAAACCTTATGGTCCTTGTAAAAGTTTTCTAGGCTCAGGCAGGGGCTTGACTCTCCCCTCATAACAGAAGCCAACGTTTAAGCCACTATTTTGGCATCAGTAGTAGCCAAACTCAGCTGTATGGAGTGCAAGCCAAAACCCAGTTCTTTTCTGTCATTAACCTCTCTCCATGTTCATTTTATGCTCCTTTGCTATCACCTCATTCGCTCCATTACTGCAAGCTCTCATTCTTCTTATCTTATTTTTCCTCTCATTCTTTACCTCAGAGCATTTATTTGCATTTTTGTAAGCCTTCTTTTTCTTAGTGATTTTTCTATGAGTTTTACTACTTCTTCAGTTTCTTTAAAAGAAAATCTTGGTGACAAGAAATCTAACCTGAAAGTTAGAGAGTAGGAATTCAGGACATCATGAGAACTGTCTGTGTCTGTTTTGGTGATAGGATCAAGCATTTTGGAGTTTGAGGGAGGAAGAAATAAATAACGGCAATTAGCAAGTAATACAAAATGCAAATTGCAGAGTTTGGATTATTACTGGATTATTACTGTGATCTGATGAGTGATCTGGCTATTGCTAATACTTTTGGCTTATTTTGATCTGATGATTCTATTACTTCCCTTGTTTGCTAGGCTGTCCTGGTGATTGATGTGATTGCAGAGAAGGTGACAGAGGCCAAAGCCAGAGGACTGACAGAACAAAAGGAGCCAATTCTCTTCCTTTGAGATTAAGCCTAGAAGATGTCCTACTTTGATTTGGTCCTCTTAAACCTTACCATGCAATGTTATGCACAGTTTCTCTATATTGTTGTCTTCATGTGTCAAGAGCCAGCACATTTTCATGAGGTGAATATAAGTCTGTACTGAGGAACTTTGAAGGCAATTAAATGTGAAGTTGGCAAGGAGTAGAAGACTCTTTGTGAAGCATAGATCCCTAGTTACTTCTTCTAGTATTGTGCATAGTACAGCCACCATACAATGACAGGTAACTATGACACACCTTCTTCTTTTCCTATATGAAATTATTCCCTGAATGTGTAAGCCACTAGTGATCTTTTATACCATCAGGTTTATGAAGGGGGAAAAAGGGGTTTCCAATGGGAATTTTACATGATGATGTTTCAAAATAACATATTTTGTGTTTTGGTAGTTCATCTCTTGTTTTAAAATAACTCACCTGCCATTTTGAGGCCGAATGTGGGTGTGCTGGCACTGGTAATGAGTTTATGTCAACACTATTATCCTTTTCTCCCCAACATGTGCAACTCATCAGTCTACAGCATACCTTGGTTTAATCTGTCATTTCTCCATCTTAAAATTGCTTATGTAGTTTTAGTAGCTGCTTTAGTAGTTGCACAGATGATTTCCAGGAAATAAAGGATAGCCAAGGTAGCAGGAAGACAAAGGTATTCACTGTATGTGGCGAAGTAGTAGCAAGGATTCTTCTCAGTGACTTGGTGAGCAGAAATTCAAGAAACGTAGAAAAAAGTTTTGGCACTAGGTCTCCAGTGATGAGTAATTGCTTTGGTTGCTGCTCTGGTAATTAACATGGAAGAGACAGCTACACGGAAGATTGCAATATAATATGATACACGCTACCAAACTCTCAGTTAAAGAGTTGGATCCTATCACTTGTCTTTGGTGTGACTTAAGGCTCCACTCAGACAATATTTGTATGGTTCAAAATCTCATGTCTGGATTCTAGCTAAACCTATAAGCATATACTGAAATTATTTACAGTGTAATTGTAAAGACTACTTCAGGTGGTTTAAAAATTACATTTTTAGTGACATTAGTGGTATCAGAACCCAGCACAAAATACAGAAAAAGCAATTTTCATTGTGCATTAATACTGGCTTATTGTCAGAAAAATAACTTTTCTATGTAAATATTAATCATTTTGTTTAAACATTAAAGGTGTGTCTTTATTCTAAATGGTAAATTAGCATTCATGCAGGATGAGTCTGGAACTTGAAAAGAGAGCTGTGATGTATTAAATACTAACTGAAGTTCCCCAATCATGAATTCATTATAATTACTAGGAATGAATGTCTAGGTGGAACATTTTTCTTGTACTTTAGTTGATTTTAGCAGTAACTGCAGCATCAGTCCAATTTTCCAGATAACTTACCTTCTTATGGTTTCACAAGCTCATCAGCTCAGGTTTGTTACATTTTCCCACAGCATAACAAACAAAAGAGTTTGTGGCAAAGAAGTAAGCTTGGATCTTGTTTGTATGGCCTAATGTGAATCAGCATAAGGGAGTATGATGAAACTTAGGAAAATGACCTTTATGTGAACCGACTGCTGCTGTTCATGAAATTTGAACTAACACTCAGTTCTAGGAAGACTGTGAAACAGCTAATATTCTGAAATGCTGACAAAAAGGAATCCACTGTGAAATAAATGCCTGTCTGCCTGTCTGACCATCAAAATTAAAGCAGAGAAGTAGAAATTTATTGCCACCTGTCCCAGAGACAAATATGTGAGATAGATGTGCACTGCTTTCTCCAGGATGACATCTGGAGGAGCACTTATTGTCTATCAAAGTTATTGCAAAAAGAACTGCTGTGTCAGTTGCCCTAATTCCACTTAAACACATGGAAATTCTTTCAGCTATTAACTGTGCAGTACTTTAGACGATTCTTTGAGGTGTTTGGGTTCACTCTGCATCAAAAATTCACAAAAAGCAAGGTAAGATGCTTATTGCTCTTTGATTTGTTCCCATTTTTTATCTCACTTTTTATTTACTTGAGATGTCAAACGAGTATGTACTTGATGCCTATTGCAGGGTGAAAACTCTGTGGAGGTCTGTCTGTGAAGTCATTGCAAAGATCATTACTAGGACAAAGCAGCCCATGGAAGAAGAACCCAGTATTTCTAAAATTGCACTAATATTGAATCTTTGTCGTTGATCCTCCTTTTTACAGGCAGGAGATTAAGCAAAAATTCAGGAGATTTTCATTTCACTAATTCAATGAATTTACTTTTTCAGTGCCTGGAAGTTTCTTTACATGATAAATTCTCTGGGTTGATAGGTCTCTTAATGCAGAAGATGTGATTATTCCAAGGAATCACATCACACGGCCTAGCAGGTGTTTTTTAAATGTGGTTCCGTTTTTCAAAACTGTATCATACTTTATGAGTTGCATTTGGTTTATCAGCTCTTGACTAACTGTGAGCTGGAGGAGCTGAAGGTGGTGTTTTTAGTTACAAAATAATATGACATTCACTGTGGTGACATCAATCCATCTTCATCTTGGTGCAAGATAGAGGGGCATGTTACATTCAGGTACTAATGTCTGCATGCCTCTAAACAGAGGTTGTGTTACACAAATTTGGGATTTTTGAAGCATAGGACTGTTGTAGCAACTATTTCTAGCAGCTTTCTATACAGGTCAGTCTTTTAGATATAAAATTAATGCTAATTTAATGTAATCTCTTTCATACTTCAGAGTATGAAACCCAAAAAAGCATATTATAGAATCAGCCTAAAAACTTTTTAAATTTCTGCCCCTGGGCTGAAGTATTAGCTTAGTTTTAGGACTAGATGATAAGTTCATGCTGCAATGATAATAACGAACATGGACTCCATATTATTTTATGAGTTTTCCAACATTGGCTTCTGATTCTAGCACTTCTGTTTCTGGGGCCCAAACAGAATCCTTTTGGGCTGATTTGAAGCATACTTGAAGACAGGAGTTATTCTACACTAAGGAAAACGTAGGCCGAGATTATCTCAAGTTTGATATGTAGTATCAGTGTGATTTGAAGCATTCAGTTTAGCAAATAGCTAACAGTTGAGACAGATGAGGGCAATCTTCCTCAAAGCTGTTGCATTAGACTGAGACAAGACAGCATTCATGTACAAATGAAAAGTTTATCTTTGCAAGCAGGAATGCTATAGTTTGACTATTTTTCAATTAAAAGTTGGATTCCATAGTGCATTGAATCTGTCACAGTGAAAAATGTAGGCTGATTGTTAATAATACTGCTCTATAATTATTACCATTATACAGTCCAGATGTCTCATGAGGCCAAGATCCCCTGGTTCTATTTGGTTTTGTACAGACTGTAGAAGAAGCAATTCCTGAGCCTTAAGGCTGGTAAGCTAAGTGTAAGACTCATGCAAGTAGATTCAGGAAGCTTTTCCATTGTGGTTATTGATGGTGTTGCTGAAAGCAATCTGTCACAGTGAGAGCTACCCTCTTTTAGCCTTATATTGCATGCTCATTTTCTCGTTTTGACATGTTTGGTGTTGAAGAGCTAAAAGTGGGCTTTCTTGTTAAAGAAGGTAAGTTTTCAAAATTAAAAAAACTTTTACAATTTTTTTTCTTGAATTTGAAGAGAGTTTAATGAAAATAAAAACTTTCAACACAAGAAATGCATTCCTTTCTTCAAAATGGAGAATTAAAAAAACCCTCCTCAAAATATTCTTGATGCCATTTTAGAGTGAAATAATTTATTGGAGGTGCCTGTAGTACAAAGTTTAGCACTCCCCCCCCCACCCCCCCCAGGAATATGTAATTATAGTTTGAAAAAGACAAGAAATTGGTGTAGACAGCTATTCTCCCACAGCTTCATCCCCCTTAGTGGACTGATGGCAAGTGAATGCCTGTAATAGGAGGCAAAACTCAGTTGTAAGTATTTTTTCTCCAGCCAGATGACTCATATAGGTGTAAAAATATGTATCTTTGTCAGGCTATCCATCTGTTTGCTAGAGGCACACCAATTGACACTCTTGCTGTATTAGCCATAACCTATACAGCAAGTACCAATTAGAAGATCTTGATCTCAGTTACTAGTTGAACTAATTAGATTGAAAATTTCCATTTTGTTTCAGAATTTTGCTAAAAGTGTTCATCTATTTCAAAGAATAAAATGAGGGAAAAATGAGGGAAAAACATGTTGCTTTGTTGGTGTACATTACTTTAGGTATTTCTTTATTTTTATTTTTTTTATTGAGAAGCTCTGGTGCTCCCATGCAAGGGGCAAGGACTTGCTGTTTGGCATGAGTGATAAGCATGTCAGGTTGTGGCTTTCACTGTCTTCATGAAGGAAGCAGGAAAGTTTGGCAAAGCAGTCAGCTGCTATAAAAACTTATGGTCAGTGTTTGCTTGGGGGAGAGTTAATAGAGTTCAGTATCTAAATTCTTCATTTTTTTTTGTGTTTGTGTAGGTTTTTTTGTTTATTTTGTTTGTTTGTTTTTCTGTGGCGAAAATTAATCTCTCCCTTCTTGGTTGCATTGCTGAGTATGGAGATCCCATTTGCAGAGAGCACTGATATTCCTTCCTTCCCTAAAGCTGCTGGTATAGAGCAGTCTTTTCCTGAGGTGGTGGACACCAGAACGTAGGATGAGGGACAGTAAATGAAAGAAAGACTGTGACTGGGCAAAGAGAGAAATAGGCAGATTAAGGAGGCAGATATGGGGTGCAGCTCTCCACATCTGTCTGATGCCAGCATGTATGGTGAAAACTATAAATATATTTATAATATTGTATAATAATATTGTAATATACATAATGTATTTATAAATATAATATATAAACTATATTACACTTTTCTGTGTAAAGAGTCTGGTCCCTGCTGGGCTGTGCAGGGGCTGATGCTGTCAGATCAACTGGCAGAGGTGAAGAACCTCCCTTACAGACTGTATACAGATGCCAGCACGATTCCTTGCAGTGTTTTTTTTTTTTTTTCTTCTGCATAGGACTTCTCATTTTTGAAACCCGTGAAGTTATACACACATACACACACACACTTAAGCTGAGAAACTATCGCAGTTCTCTTCTGCATATGTGTTCTGACAGAGCTTTTAGTTTCAGGAGTGCATGCTTCTCACAGAGAATCTCATTCAGCACATAGTGGGCCTGTGTTTAGAGCCATGTAGTGATGGATGCAGTTTTCCATCAAATTATCTGCCTCATATGTTGCACAGGCTGCAACATCTGTAATGAAAATTCCTCTATGTAATGGCAATTGAATGTTGTGCTGGAAAACAGGATTCTTATCTTATGTCTGATAAGGTGTAGAAATCCTTAAAAAATGCAGCACAATTGAGGCCTACAGTGAAAACAAAAACCCCACATTCCTTCTGCCCCAAGGGTTGTGGGGGCAGGGGAAGTGGGAAGGAGGAGCCGAGGGGAGACAGGTCCGTTTCCATCCTGAAACATGCTGGGTTCTGCATGCGGTGCTTCATTGTATTTGACCAGCATTTCTGTCAGAAAATACAAAATACAAAGAGGGATTTGTGTCCTTGAAGGACAAACTGGAGGACCATTTCTGAACCACTGTACAGAAGCCTGGGCCTACTGACTGTCCATATGCACCCATGTGGGCAGGGAATGGAGAAGAAAAAATGGTCACCTGGCCTAAAGCAAGAGCTCCCAGCCCTGCAGTGCTTGTGTGTAAGCTCTGGGGACTCCAGGAGGGCACGTTTAGCTGTCAATACCCTGTGGTGTTCCCAGGGGCAGAACGGCAGAGGCTGTTGGTAGAAACACTGGCCTTAGCTCAGGCGTCCCTCGGCAAGGTGAGGAGCGGGTGGGCCATAGCTGCGGAGAGGGACAGTGCAGGGGCAGCAGACAGAAACCATCCGTGCCCTTGGCTTGCTCCAGCCTGACCTGGACCTTGCTACCCAGCAGGAATGAGCGATCTCAAACCGGGAGCTGGAGGGGCAGGCAACCTGCTGGCCCCACATGGACTCCTGCAGGAAAAGAGCGAAAGGTGTAAAGTTATAGGGTTTTGAATTTGTCTTTCCCTGCTTATCTACGTGGGTGTAGTTCTCCATTCTACTTTTAATGAAAATAGGGGTTGTTAAACTGCTGCTTTGCAAGTGGAGAAATTACATTTCTGGTTTTATCACCAGAAAACTTAGTGTAATTATCTCTAGGTTCATTTTGATGGCATGAGTTTTTGTTGTAATTCCCACAAATTTAAACCTGGCCCTTTCTGCCGCCAATGGCAACAGTTTCAGATTTTTGTCGGCTGACCCAGAAGAAGTGTGTTTTGATTACCCCTCAGAGGTATGCTCTGATTTAGTGAAGCGCTTCATAACTACAGCAGGTCAATAGGAAATACACTTGAACAAATACAGTGTTGCATAATGCTTAATAGTAAAGAGAAACAGTGTTAGGCATCTCAGAAGAGCCCAAGATGCGCGGGTATTTTTAACCTTATTAGCTCTGTGCCTCAGCTTCCCACTTGTAAAATGGTTTACAATTAAATGAATCAAAGGAATGTTCTGAAAATAAATTCATTAATGTTTGTGAAATGTTCAGATAGCATACCATGGAGAGTAATAGAGTGTCCCTCAAGCAAATGAAAATTCCTTGTTCTGTAGAATACAGTTTGAAGAGGGTGTGGATAGGAGAAGCCGGGGGACCACTCTCTAAATAGTGAAGATAACAAAAATATTGAATACCTGCAGTGCTCTTCTGTTGAGCACCATCTACCTAGGACACTGAAGTGAGTATTTCCTGTGGGAAAAATTAATAATGTAATCATATAATTTAAATCCATGTTGCAAATCATGAACTGAAGGGGGATGAATTAAGATTACACAAGTGTTAGTGCTACTTTAATTGCTGCCACAATGAGCCATCTTACTGCTTATATTCCTTGATTTTGCTTGACTTTATAACGGCAGTGCTCCTTTAATCTAGAGTGTGGATTTTTTGTGTGTTTAATAATATATGTTTATATATATATTCTGCATTGTCAAGTTACCAATTGAAATGAACTCCATGAGGAGTCCCTTCAGCACTGCTGGGTATTCAACCAGCTTTACAAAAAATCTGAAGTGGCCTTTGGAGGAAAAAAAAAAAAAAGCTCATAACACCTCACAAAACAAATTATTCCTTAAGTCTCATGCTTGGAGGTAGTTTTCAGTGTCACACCCAGTAATTCAGGGGTGGAACAGCCATCACTGCTAATGGTAGCCACCTGGCCTAATTCTTCCACATTGGATGGGAAACTTGTACAAGTCTGAAAATACAAAGTGCACTAGGTGCTCTTTATAAAGTGCTTACTAGCAAGAGTCTTACAGACTAGGTAAGTCTGGGGTGTAGTATTCCTGCGGCCAGCAACCCTAAGAAATGAAGGAACAAGATAAAAAGGTTGTCAGGGATCCCCCAGTTTTGTCCTAAACTGCTCTTAGTCTGTATCAGGAACTTTCACATTTTCTTTGTAATAAGAAAGGCTTCAAATGGTGCCAGCTCTGTGGCTGCATACTCTGGAAAATCATGCTGAATTTAGCAGTTGTCTTCTGTCCCTGGCACAGAGAGAGCCCCATGAGCCTCTGTCCTTTGCTTATGGCAGCTGTGGAATGGCATGGGTGAGAGTACTTTTCAGGTGATGGCACAGCTTCTGTTTCTTAACCAAACCTTGCATTTTCCCCAGATAAATGGGGGAAGGTGACTGGCACATCATAATCATTTGCATGCCAACTAAAAGTACTTCTTTTAAGTGGCTCCCCTCAGGGTCTTGACCTCAAAAATCTACTATTAAAGATAACCAGATTAATAAAGCAAGGGCATGAGCTGTTAGGAGGCAAATTATCTATCCATTTGATCCAGGTAGTTGCACTTAAATAGGCGTGAGAGGCAGCATTAAACAAAACAAAATAAAATTTAACTTATATCCAGGTGTCCCTGTGTGGATTTTAAAGGAAATTAGGGAAGAAATGTATTAGACTGTATTTGTCAGGTTCAGCTGTGTTAAGGCAATGCAGTTGCGTTTTGGGTTTTGCATGTGACTCTATGTGCTGTTTTACTGTTATTAAGAATATTATATTTAGACTGATAATGAGGTCAGATTAGGCTATAAAGTCTTCCTGACGCATAAGAAAAAATTCTACAGTTTTAGATGCTAAGACTGAAAATCAAAGTATTCAATTTATGAAATAATGAAGGAGTCTTACCCCTCCGAAGTCTATGCTGAGTAAAAGCAGCTCATATAAAATATGTAAGTAGTGCACAGCAGAGGACATGCTGGGCATGGGAACATGATATCCATTGGCTTATGGTCCTCAGCTTTACATGCGGGAAGAGCTTACAGGTGAGTTAGCTGAGTGGCCTTAAGTGTGCGTTTGGGGCAAGGCTTGAGCTCTCTGCTCTGAACCTGTTGTGAAACTACCCCTTGGTTGCTTTTCAGCAGGCCCTAGCCAAGCAGCATATTTGTAGCTGTATGAAATTTGGCAGCTTCACTGAAAACATGATCTGCTTGCATTTCACTGGTCATTTAGAGTGAGTAGACTCCAATGTCATGCATGTTTTAAGAAAGCTGTCTGTACAGCAGCTTGTGAGAAACAGGTCATCTGTTTAAGAAAACTACCGCAGATCAAGACTAAAAGTACCATACTGCATTAGCCAATTTGTTCCAGGAGCTTTTCTTTCTAATTTGTTGCTAGACCATGCTCAGTAGATGCAAACTACCAGCTGGTCTGGGCTCCTGAAGCATAAGTATCTAGCTGGAAAGAACAACTTGTATCAGCTGGGCAGATGTAATTAAAGTTTGGGGCTTACTTTATACCCAGGTGGAGACTTTGAAAGACTTAAGGGAATTTAGTGCTAATCCAAACCTAGTATCTTCCGACCGATGACATGATGGGCAGCACAGAACTGTAATTGGAAGGGCATTGGAGGGGGACTTTGAGAGATTACGGAAGAGAGAGAAGAGAGGATTATACAAGCACAGGAATAAGTACAGCAACTTCAGAAAATTACCTAATGCAATGCAGTTCTTGTATCTTTATGATATTCAGGATTCTAGGCTTGTCAGACAGTACAATACCTACCACACACCTTTAAGTTCTGTTATAGAAATCTGCATCTGAGAATGCAAACTGTCAAAGCCTTTACAAGCTAAAGGAAGCAGCTTAGGAAGATGTAGGCAGTTCATCTGACAATGTCTCTGTTAATCCTGCCATAGAGTAGGTTGTCTCTCCTTATCTTCAGATCTGCCAAAGCAAGACAAATGATCAAACTTCAGGATGCTCTTTGTTACGTCATGTGGCACATGGCCTCACAGATGTGGGGTCCATGATCTACCCACACCCACAGATCCTGCTTTCTGTTCAGAATGCCTCTTCAAAAGTTTTTTGGGGAAAGCTTTCCTTTAATTTGCATGGCATCTTCCACTGCCTGGCAGTTCCTCTTTGTCATGTCATACAATAATTTATTCCAACAAGTGCTCAGGAGCTATTGTTAGGGATTAAATCAAGCTGCAAACATGTACATTGTCTTTTTATTTTTTTTTCTTTGACTTTGCCTCCATCTTCTTTTTCTAATGTTGCTTTCACATTATTTTTGTCTCCTCCCAGTTCTGCTTTCCTTTTCTTTAAATTTACTGGTGCTTTTCTCCTTGATTCTGGCCCTCCAGACCATTTCTTTTCTCTCTCTGATTTAGAATGGATCTCTATGCTGGTCTTTCATTGCCAGCCCTCTTGCCTCTACGTGATGATTAGCAGTCTTTTCTAACCATAATGTGAGTGGAATTTGGCAGGCAGCAGAGCACTAGTCTCAAGGACCAGACACTGCCCGGAAGGACAGCATAGCAGATACAGTGAAACAAGATGAAATCCGTTATGACCTCTTGAGATCCAAGTCAGAAAAGGCAGATTTTAAAACAAAATATTGTATTGCAAGGAAGGTGAAGGAAATTTATGAAGTCTGTTTCCCTGAGAATGAAGCATGGGATATGTTTTTTTTTTTCTTCCTGATTTTATTTATTATAATTTTAAGCAGCAATTGCAGATGAAAACTGGTTTCACTTTAGCTGATCCAAGAAGGCAAATGGGAACTTAGGATCTTCCGGTAGCTCCAATTAGGGAAGAAATTGTGATAGCTAATTCTTTGAAGTAATCTTGTTTGATAATAAGATCCCTTTGTGCTTGCGCATGAGAGGCATCAGCCAGTCAGAAAGAGTTCCCCTGTCCACCTCACCAAACCCCACATAGTAGCATCGCCAGGAAAACTCTCCAAGCTTTTTTGGGGGTTGCACAGATGGCTGCTTACGCAAACAGGGTCTTACTTTCTTATTGCTTACACTCCATCTTGCTTTCAACCAAGATCCAATATTTTTTTGGTCATTTTCTTTCCTGGACTCTCATCTTTGTCATTTTTCTTTTCGTCTTCTTTTTTCTTTTCTTCTCTGAGTAGTGCTGTAAGTCTTTCAGATGTCTTAAGTGAGCATAAGGAGTTATGCCAAAACCAGACATCTAGTTGTGTTTTTTTTTTCTGTGTCCTACTTTTTTGACTTTAAGTGCTGCCTACATTTTATGGATGTCTTTCTGCCCCATATACACCTTGAACTTCACAGAACCTGCAAAACTGACTACTCAGCCAGGAAGTGCGTTTCCTCAAAGTGACTCTCTGCTGTTTTGTATCTTGTACTTCCATTTCTTGTCCACCTCTCTCATGTCATGGCCAAACCAAAATGAAACAAAATAATAACAAACTCATGGACTCATAGAACAGCCCAGGTTGGAAGGGACCTTGAAAATGAGTGGATGCTTACGTATTTCAGTTTGTATTTATTGCAATATTTAAAAAAAAAAAAAAAAAGGCATTTCAATCTGTCCCATGGCTGCATAAAAATAGTTTGGACAGTGGGATAGTTTCAGGACAAGAAGCACTAAAAATAGATCTAGCATCATGTCAGTAAATATCATAAGTCTGCAAAAGTCATCAGAAACAGTCAGCAGCAAGTGTCATCAAAGAGAACCTGCAGAAGCCAGCAAACAAGAAAATAATAGTTATGACCACAGTAGCAACCGACGTTATCCAGAAATGGAAGAAAATGCAAGGAGTTTAATCACAGCATCTGGGCTGGCCACAATCCTCAGAGATGGTCATGCCTGCCAAAAGCCTAGGTTGCCATGGGGCCTGGGGGAGGGGGAATGTCTCGGGAAGCACAGTAGTGATTCCTCTGATGGATTAAAGGCCACATTGAGATTCTTGTCCAAATCCTTTTTGTAAAGGGATGATAACACCATAGTGTGTCTTGGGTACATCCTGGTCTTAAATGGGTGGAAAACATTCTTTATGAAGGCAATAGGAGGGAGACAGCATGTAGTACAAAGCTGGATGCAGTTGTGACGTGGCAGCTAGCTGGAGACAGCACTGGAGAACTGCAGTCCCCTAATTCTCCATGGCAAATCTTCACCATGTTTTACAGATGTTCTAAAAAGTGATTTCTGCTTTGCTGGCATCTGTGACAATTCTAATAATAAATCCCATTCTTGGTCAAAAAATACATATTTTTAACCCTTCATTGAAACATGGTTACAGTTTGAGGGTGGGAGAAGTTGTGATGAAAGCTGGTCAAATAGCTTCCCTAGGAAGGGTGTTTCCTAGGATTTGGTGCTTGAAGAAGTGGTTCAGTAGGTTACACACTTCAGGCTGAGCAGCTATGAAGTAAACCGTGTTTTAGCATGGTGAGGACTCCACAGTTCCCTTTAACCACACAAGGCCTAACAGCAGGGCTACAGAATCAAGTTTCTTTTCTAATGCCCAACAAATCCTGCTATTTTTATTTTTATTTTTATTTTTATTTTTATTTTTATTTTTATTTTTATTTTTATTTTTAATCTTTTATCATACTAGCACCCAAACTTTATGAAGAAAGGCGCAGTTTCCACCACAGTCATGACTGATATACCTTTGTTTAGGCAGGTTTCCTAGGCCTGGACTGGTGGAGATGTTTTCATAAATATTGGCACATTGCTCTATTGGCAATGACGTAATAGCTCAGCTAATTAAATTCTAGTACTATGCACTTACATGTCTGATCAGTACTAAGGCTATTCATTTTATATCATTTTAATCTTTAAAATGTTACAAAAGCTATTTGAAATGAGTGGCTTACTGTAAATGAATGGACAGAGACCACAGTCAATAAGTAAAGTGCTCATTCACCAAAGTGCTTTAGCAAGGTTATATTTTGTTAAAGATTTTGAAGCTGGACACAGTGTTGAATTGAAGCCCATCAGACATTCCCATCATTTATTTAGATTTGCTAAGTGATCTGAAAAGAGATTCAAATGCCAGCAAAAAGGGTTGGGCAGAAGGGCTACCAGGCTAATCCTCAGCACTCCCCCTGTTGTGTTTTGGACACCACTGAAGATGAAATGCAGTGTGTTAAATTATGTGACACACAACATTAATCAGAACTTTGCCTTTGTGTTATGTTGCTTTCAACGTGAGTTGGTACAGTATGACACAGGTCTTGTGTTGCCCCATAACAAGACGAAATGCAAGTCAGTGTGTACCTCAAGTGCTGCTGGTACTGGCTTGAAGAGGAATGGTTTGGCTTGGCATCTTCCTCCAACTTAAACGAGTTTCCAGCAAAGTTAACAAGTGCTTGCCAGTCACACAGGAGAAAGGAATACAAAAGATAAAACAAGTATGAACTTAACTTTTCTGTTTTTTTTTTTTTTAAACATTGTCTTTGTTTCCAAGCAGTACCCTGGAAGAACATCCAAATGATGGTAAAGCCTCAAGGATAATTTTTGTATTATATTTTAACAATGTATTTTATCACTATAGCTTGCTTTAAATTTGCTTCAAATATTAAACAGACACTGGCTACAGTAGTTAGTTGAATTGTTTATGGGATCAAAATCAAACTAAACGTTCTGAAAATTTTCAGCAAGAGATTCCAGTTAATGAAAGCACCATTTGTGATGTGCTAAAACATGTATACACATAGGTATTGCCCCATTTATCAGACATGAGAGCTAATTACCTCATCCACTGCTATATTTCTTCCATCCTCTGCATTTCAATTCCCAATATTAACACATAGGTGGTCAAGCTGACCATCGAATAGCCTACATGAGCATGAATGCATTAAATAATTTAATGTTAGAAGAGTTTATTAAACTGCCACATTCTAATCAGCATGCGTACCTGCCTTCATTAATCTTGCACTGGTCCATGGTGTGTCTCTACAGCCGACATAGAGTGTGCTAATGTTAATAGGAGCTCTTAACAAACAGGATCAGTTAATCAAGGAAAATTTACTATTAGCCATATGACCATGCATACTGAAATCTAATTACAATCAGATTTAACCTCTTCATTACTGTGTTCATCCAAATATTTTCCTTATCACTTGCGATACTAAAGTATTCCAAACTGAGACATGATTATGCTCATTCGAACAAGAAATACTTGCATCAGCTCACTTTTATTAGGGAGGTAGGCTTGCTGTTTGCTATGTTTTCAATGTATAATGTGATATGGGTTATATTTATTGCCAAGATATGTAGTACAGAAAATCATTGCTGGAACAGAATGTTGAAAAATGAACGTCAGTATTCTGGATTAATTCAGATGGAATTTAGCACTTAGTAAATTATCAGTTAGAACGGGATATGGTGGATATAATTTAGAATATACAGTTATTTTAGCAGTTAAAGTGTTTTAAGTTCTTAAGCAATGTGTTTCTTTCTGATCTCGATTGAACCATATTATTTTACAACACAGATATTTTCATTAGATCTTAGACTGTGATAAGCAATTAGGCTACATCAGTGGTCGTGATCCTCTGAGTCTGCTTGCAGAAAGGAAGAGGTTGGAAGGGACCTCTAGAGACTATTTAGTCCTCAGTCTGATAGGGAAAGGGTAAAGGGGAATAGTTCCATATTAGAATTATTGGTTTATTTTATTTTATTTTATTTTATTTTATTTTATTTTATTTTATTTTATTTTATTTTATTTTATTTTATTTTATATTTTTAAATATCCTTCTTCTGTATGTAGAAAATAGACAGTTCAGAGTAGAGGAGACCCAATCTGTTTCTTTAAGAATCTATAACATTTTGGGTGAAAGAGCAATGAATTCTTTAATTATAGTAGAGGGTAGGATCCTGAACTATTCTAAAATGTTGAGAGGGTCATTTGCATGGGAATTTTATTGTCTGAGAAGCATTATATTGCCGCACCTCTCCATCATGATTAAAAGTGTGGGTTGGGCCCCAGCAGTGGAATTTGCTGCCTTTGGGGCAAGGACCAGCCATTGGCTTTGGAAGCACTGCTGAGCCCTGCTTTAGTCTCTATTGCCATGTGGGCTTTGGTGCCACTCCTCTCGCTCTTGCTAACCTCTTCTCTGTTATTCCTTCTTCTCCTCCACTCTAGTGTTTAAACCCAGTAACTTCTGCAAAGGAGGTAAAATCCGGGGATGGTTTCTTCCTCTGGGAAATATCATTGTTAAAAAAATGCCATTTGGTGCAACCTGGTCCAGTGATGAAAAATGTATTTTTTGTGAGCTAGGGTAAAATACGGCCCAACAGGATGGTACAGCTGAATCCAGAAAAGGATATGGACTTGATAAGACAGGATTTAATTTTGGTTTGCTTCATCTACAATGATTCTAGAACCATCTCTTTTCTCTCCTCCCCTGTCTTCTTTATAATTTGGATTTATTAGGTCCACCAGTTTTTGCATTTTCTTCCATCCTTCAGCCTCTTTTCCTTCTCTCAGCTTTTTTATTTTTTTATTTCTCATTTTGTTATGTTACTCTTGGACTATTCTTGCCTTACTACCTTGCTGTCTTGCCTTAATTTTAATGCAAGGTGTATTAAAACACTCCTTTGAGGGTGTGTGAGGGTTTGAGGGTGTTTTGCTTTATTTTATGGAGACTGTTAGAAATGGGCCTTTTTATTTTTGCAACTGGCTTACTGTGCTTGCTGGCTGGTATCTTGCGTCATACATAAAGCTGGGATAATCACTTAGCAGGTAAGAACACTGATCCTTTCTCCCTAACCTATCCTAGATCTCGTAGTACTACTTTCTGTCATGATGGCTCAGCTTCATCCTTGTTCAAAACTGAGGATCTGAACTTTTTCTGTATGCCAGCGACTAGATGACTCCTCACGTTTGTCCTGTCACTTTCTGCTGAAGTACGCACTTTTCAAGGTATGAGGTTGCACTTGGAGTGAAAGCATGGCTATCACCCAACTGAGTATGCCGCAGTACACACACTCTCAAGGCACCATGCACAGTACTTGTCAGATTTTGGGGAAGCCAGCACATTTACAGGTCACTATCAAACCTGTAGAGAAACTGTAGGGTAAGGGGAATTTGAGTACCATGAATGCTATGTGTTAACGGTGGGGCTGGGGAGAGAAGGTGTTTCTTCCAACCAAGGCAGTTTATAACTATTATATATTTATAATGCTTGTTTTTCAGCGTATAATGTATTTAGGAATTGTATTGGTATCTGGTGCTTTTAACAAACCCAATAACATTGTCAGGGCTGAACAAAGAAATAAATAACATAACAGGAACAAAATATGACTCTTCATTAGTAGAGTATCTTTCCTCTGCTCTGCTTTCCTTTTGTACTTCTGGTGCTTTTGATTGCAATTGCTGTTCAAATCTGACCACAAAGGAGAACGCTGATAACTTGCTAAATGTACAAATCCAGCATGTTAGAAGAATTTAATGCAATAGTATATGACTCAAATATAATGTAGTTTGGAAATGTCATATGATAATCCTACATAAAACCCTATTCATCAAAAGGCTTCTGCTGTCAGGTTGTGATGATGCTTTGATTATTTTACACATTATTTACACTGGGTAGAGTTAGAAGGCATATTCTAAGTGTGATTCAAGATGAAAAGTAATTCTTTAAAGAGAAGGTGTATTCTTTGTACAGATGTTAATTTTGATTGTAAGAAAGAGGGGAGAAATATTAATAAAATTGGTTGGGACATAACAGTATTTTGAAATTACTCTTAAGAAGTGAATGGATGTATAACATGAAAGTATTTTTAAAAATTTAACATTACATTAAAGTGGCTGCCTGAGTTCTGTGACTGGGAATTTGTAAGCTAAAGGAGATATGACATTTACTGTAATGAAATCAGGATGGCTAGAAAAAACGTCTGAAAAGGGCCTAGACTGGAGAAAAGAAGGACAATTCAGCAAGATTTGTGGTATCATATATCATGGGGCAATACTGAGCTCATAGCAGCTGTTTAACACTGGAAATGCTGTTTATCAGTCCAGCTGAATAAAGCAAATCAAGAAAAGGAAAGGGAGAAATTGGGCACAGAGTGCCTGTGCTGTGTGTGCAGAGCATTGCTGAAAGGGCAGGTTGGTGGTGGCAAGCAGCGTAAGGGAGAGAATCACACACTCCTTAAGGGATCCACGAAGGGACTTGGAGGTCTGAGAATTGCCAGTAAAACATATGAGTGAGGAATTCTACAGATAATACAACACATTTTCACTCTGCTTTCCTTATTCTTCCCTGCCCTGCCCTTCCCTGCCGTGCCCTGCCCAGCCTTGCCCTTCCAGCCCTTCCTGCCCAGCGCTGCGCTGCATTGCATTTCATTAAAGAACGAGTTTTTTTTTCCAGGATCTCCCTGTAAGGAGCAGATGATATGTATTGTCCTGAAGACTCAATACCGGTCCTTTCAGATTCACCCACTCTCTGTGCATTCTGTCACTTCCCACAGGAAAATGAAAACTGCTGATGTAATTCCCCTTTACTTTTAATGAAATGTAGTGTTTCTCTCTATCCCTAACTGACCAAGCAGAGTGGTTACCTATTGGCTGATAAATACTAATGTTGTATTGATGAGGCTGAAATTATCTTCTTCCAGTGTCATGATCTAAAGTAAATATTACCTATCCAAAACTAAAATTAATAATCTACGTATCAGGAGACAGTGGTAAATTAAAATCATAAGAACTTTTCCTTAATTATGTACTAGGCTTCCAGTGGTCTACTGCTATATTTTACTAGAGTAAAACACTAAATAGTATTTGCCACTAAATATCAATGGTTTTATTCCTTTTTTTTATATTCCATTTTTTTATCATGTTTTTTGAATTTCCTACGCACATCAAATAGCAGAGAAAATAAAATGGGGCATAAACAGTTTTAGAAAAGTAACATTAGAGGGAATTTGCTGAAGGAGCTGGAAGGCCAGATTAAAACATTTTCCAGACCTACTGAGGGCTTATCTTAAAACATGACCAAGATAATTGTTTTATTTTCCTCTACTGCAACATCTGGAATAAGTTCCTAAAAAAGATAAGAAGTGTATGCACAAAGTGCAACTGCAACACAGTATTACACTCCCACATAGCTTTTCATTTAATGTGTTTCAACTACCACCTGGCCAAACAGAGATGAAAATTTAGTAAAACATGTTCAAGCTCGAAGAAGCGTTCAATCTTTTGCTATTCCCTACCACACTTCACATGATTTGTCTCCTGCTTCTCTTTCTCAAGGGCTGAATGTTTCAGGGAATCACAGTTCCTAGTCAGTGGAGTAACCACAACAAAGCTCTTCTGGAAATGAAAACTACATCCAGCCTCTTCTGCTTTTATCTGTAAATGAAACCCACGCTTGTAAGCCTGTGTCTGCTGTTGTAGACTGTGATGTCTAAGGGAGTTAGGCACCCATTTATAAATCCCATCTTGGAAAACACATCTGAAGAGAGTTATTTACTTATTCTTTGTGATTATATGGCATTAGAAGATAAAAGTGTTTTCCCTGGGATAACTTATTTGTAGCTGAGCTTTCCATTAATGAGAATACACTCAGTTTTCTACACTGTCTGTGATTTATACACTGAAGATATAAGTGCATACAGCTTGAAAATATAGAAATACTTGTATTAAAAATAAATTATAATAGATTTCAGATTATCTGAAAACTGTGAGATGTGAAGGAGGTGCTTTTCAGAGAGCAAGCTACATCAGGCCTTTCTGCAATAATGTGATACAATTTCTACAGCGGTGTGGATACCAAATACATCTGGAAGCAGAGGTGGGCCACTTTGCTGGGTAGTTCACGATCAGCTCCAGGCATCCTTCCTAGGAAAAGCATGCAAGAATCATGCAAGGCTTGCAAAAACAAGCTTGTTAATTCTTAACAAAAGGAAAAAAAAAGGAATATCTATCCAACTGTAGTGCATATATGTGTGACAGTGAGAAAGTCACAGCTTCTGGATGCTGCAGACCAAACTGCACAAATTCTGGTAGCAATGGATGTAAAGGTTATGAAGATCAATGCCAGTTTTTGAGCTATTCTGTTAGTGTCTCCTGATTCTGCTAAAATTTAAAAATCAAAGCTGAACTATTCCTCATTGGGTGGTCTGATCCCTTTCTAAGTCAGGAATCTTACTTCTGCTCCTTCAAACAGAAAGGCATGCCAGCAGCAATAATGACTTATGTCCAGCTGGGAATTACCACGAGAATCGTTTCAATATTTTTTCTTGGAATAAATGCAATTTCTTTGACTGCCTCCTCAGCTCCTGAAATATTGCAAAGAAGAAATGAATGAATGAGCCCAGAAAGTATACTTCAGCATTTCCTCCTCCAACCTTTTTATTCACCATTGGAAAGTTAGCATTTAATGATAACAGCAAATTATACAGACTTACACTGTGTTGTTTTTTTTTTTAAATTTAATTTAATTTTATTTTATTTTATAAAGTAGCTTGTCAAGAACTCCTCAGTTTTTAAAGTCAGAATATTTTATTGCCTTTTAAATATTTTCAGAACAGAATGTTTCAAAATTTTCAAAATACAATTTCATTTGAAGTTATTTGAAATAACTTTCTATTTTAAGAAAATTGCTTGCATGAGACAAAACAAAATACTCCTTTAGTGTTTGAATGCTATATAAAATTTGCATGTGGTCTAAAGCAAACCTTTGTCTTTTTGGTTTGCTGAGCATTTTTGTTTTGTTTTGTTTTCAGGTCAGTCTAAGGAATCCTCTCCCATCCCCATCCCCCTTTTCTTATAATTGAAGGTGAATCAAAGTCATATTTTAAATTTAGATAACTACCTTATCTATTAGAAAGAAACAAAGAAAAGGAAAATAGAGATAAGGCATAGAGGGGTTACCAAGAGTAACAAATATTCGTGAAAGTGTGTTTCAAAGAGTCAAAGACAGACATTTAAATCCATTTCCAGATCATATGTTCTATGGATCTCAAAGGAAGGAAAGCTCTGCCTTGACTCAGGGTTTTTCTGAAAGCTCATTCCTGGATCCAAGTAGATGTTTGACGTGATTATAATTCAATCAGATGATAATGGTCCCATCTGGTAATAGAACTGCAAGTCAGCCGAGACTGATGAAGGTGACATTTTACCTTCTCCAAATTCTTCATTCAGGAACTCAAAGGACCTATAAATTTGATATCCAACTCTTCCTCCTCACTTCCTGACAACACGTCCACTTGTAAGTCCTTTTCTCTTCCCGTTTTTTGCTGAGACTATTCCTGTATTTCATCTCCTAATGAATGTCATGAAATCATATTTCTGCACACTTCATAATCTGCTAACTTTTACCACCTTAAGATGGCAACATGACAGTTGCTCATCTATATTTTGACTTTTTAGTTGTTGTTATTAGCCTTAATGAGAGGAGTTCACTATAAACTCAGCTGTCTCTATGCCATTTCTGCAGCCATTTCCACAAGAATGGGGAAAGCATAACAAATGCAGCTAGGCTCTTTTAATACCGTTGCTAACTTTCCCAGAGGTAGCCTGAATGCCATTACTTGGCATTGCCTTGTTTAGACTGGCATTTAGTATCAGAATATATTAGTACCTTCTGCTTAATTAAAGTAAACAGTGATTAAAAGTCTGATGATGCTTCCTAATTCAATACCAAGGTCTATATGCAACAAGATGAGAATGTAACTGCAGATTGTTTTCTTCAGGAGTGAAGTTTGCACACAAAGTTCCCCTGCAGCCTGTGGCCATGCTTCTTTATTGCCATTTTGGCCATGCCTATATCTCTCTCTGTAATGAGAGATGTAAGCACTGGGTGGAAAGAGCACTGAGGGAGAGAAGTTTTTAACCCAAATTGTTTTGCTATCTTTTTCATAGGTCATTCCCTTCCCTTCTAAACAACTGTCAGTCAAATGAGACAGTGTGGAAGTTGATATAGGAGCAGAAAAAAGCAGAAAAGGCAGAAGGAGTATGTTAGGTAAGGGTCAGGAACCTCCTGAAATGGCTTCATCAATGACAAAACCAATATCCTGAAAGGGTAATACATGGTAGAGAAGAATGCAGTATTTCTGATCTTGTATCACTGGAGATACAAAAAGGGTATCTAGCTACAGGTATGTTCCCTGTATGATGTTTGTGTGTTGTTCATTGTCCATCCAGATGATAAGCCCTTGAGGACAACAATCACATCAATCTATAGTACCCTACAAATTTCCCTAAGAATTTTTCAACAAGCTCTCCTAGGCTTTATTTTCTGTGTGCTGGCAGCAACAAACGTTGCAGCAGGTTTTTCTGTCTGACACCTCTCGCTCAACCTGATCACTATATTTATCGACACACAGATTTGTTTTTTCAAATCTCAACTTCAATCATATTCATTTTCTCATCTCGGAAGATTGCTTGGCACTAGCGTGGGTTTGGTTTGGTTTGGGTTTTGTTTTAATGACGCTTCAACAAAGATCATTGAGTTTCAAACAAATAAACTTCTCTTCCAGCCTATCCAGAAAAACACGTTGCAACCTAACAGAATAAACCTCCATCTTGTAGCGTGATTTGAGAGATAGATAAAATGTGTGCTCAGTCCATACTTAGGGGGAACGTGTCTTTATTAATTGCAATCATCCATTGCCAGATTTTATCCTCATTTTACTGAATGCTATTTTATTGCTCCAGTCCCCCCGTGCATACTATGCGAGAGCATGAGTTTATGTACTGTACATATGCATAAAAGAATTTGACCCACAGTGCTATTGGTTTGTTGCTGCCAGTCATTGTATTTTGTTTTGTTTTGTTTTTCACGTTTTATTGCCTATTTAGTCAATAACACCTCATAGACCTTTAATTTTTTGAGGTATTCAATACTTCTACTGATTTTATATTAACCGTGTATAATATATAAATAAAATCTTGATTTTTTTTTCTAAATAAAATATCATAAAGGCATTTTTAGTGTTGAGTCAACAGCTCTGAGATGCTGAAACAATAAATTTAGCAGCATTTCTTCATTCAGCCTGTAGTCCTATCTCACTAGACTCTGATAGTCTAGAAAGGGGAGGAGACATCTGAAAAGGTCTGGAAATGTCTCCGTTGTCTGTCCTTTCTAAAGATGGTTTTCAGGAAGGGGGGCAGACAAATGCTTCAGCTGTGGGATTGCAAGTTCCACGTTCCTACTTCTTCAGCCTTGAGGAGATTGCTATAAAGATCGCCCTCCATGTGCTTGGTCTTGTTCCCACACTCCTGCTGTTGACACCATCACCTGCCTGCTCCCAGACTCCCCCTTATCTGCGGCAAAATGCAAATCTTGTTCAAATGATGATAGTGATCTCACACCAAGTAATAGCAATTTTGTTGCAGACCATCAGTCATGTATCCCCTGTGCCCAGTGTTGTCACCAGATACAAAGAATGAGCAGGTCAAAGCAGCTCTCTTAAAACTAAGACATTAGGTCAAGCCTAACACTGAAAGCTGGGGCTCCGTAAATATTGTCTGAAGGTAAGCTGACATCTTCCTATTTAGGAACACTCATTCTGTGTGAACAACCTGGAAAATCTGGGGGAGAATGAAGAATTTGGCCAAAAAGTAATATTAGCAACAACATATCCACCAATGAAGGTCTCTTCCTTACAGGAAATTTCCTAGTAACTGCTTGATGTCATTCCACAGCCAGCAGGATAATGGTCACTGGGCAAATGCCGACTGCCCGGGTCTTCTCCGTCACCTCCTGCAGGGAGTGCTGCCTGCTGCTTGGTGGCCAGCAGACAGCCAAGAGCTGGCTGCTGGTGGTGTGGGCAGGATGTGCTAATTCCCAGCAGCGCTGCCTGCTTTTCATCCCGTTCCTGCTACCGTGCTTTCAGGCCTGTTACCCATCGCAGATGCCCTCAGTGCAGTTTGTTGAACTCGGCTGTGATCCTCTAAGATGACAGTAAGGACATTCCCAGTTCCCCATCAAAAAGCCAGCTCTCTATCTCATTCCACTACAAATCCCTCAATACTTGCACGCTAGATCTTCTGAAAAGTCTTCCCAGTAGCATGAAGAGGCTCAGTAGAGGGAACGGGTGTTCGACTCATGCAACTTGTAGCTGCCAAATTCTAGCTGCAGCCTTTTTGATGTTGTTGTTCTTTCTTCTTGCCGTTTGTTTTCCCGTCCAGCCAGTTCTGAGTCTGGGCAGTTTTATGTCTGCTCTGGTATAGAGAAAGGATATGCAAATGGAAGTCTTCCTGTAGCATCTTCCCAAAGAGCATTTCTGCCATTCAGGAAACATACTTTGTGCAAACAAAGAAAATCTGTGGTTGCTTGTGTCTTCAGTATCCACGTGTTGATGGTTTTATTCTCCTTCATGTTGAATTTAGCTAATGATGTGGCTGAATTTTAGTAATCTATAATGAGAAAAGCACCATCTAAAATGTTCTTTTAAAATAATCAGATAGAAACTTATGCCCATAAATATAGGGGGAAAAGCACCTGTTTTCTGCAAACTGTTTTCTCTTTGGTAATGGCTCATTCCATATCAGCTGAACCACTCAGCTGCAGTGGGTTGTTGTTTCAGTTTATAAGGTTTTTGAAGGAGTGCTGTTATACAATCTTTTAAAATAATACCAGGAATATTACATCTTTAGCTAAGAAAAGAATGCCATGATTATGAGATCTATTCCCTCCCAAAGACAGCCAGCCATATTTATAAATTGGTGTGATCTCACTAAGTAATTGTTCGGGTTTGCCTTGACTCACTAGTCTCAGTACTAAGTGGACTGGTAATTTAGCTTCTCTTTAGTTTCTGACTATCTTGACCTTTACGCTTTCTTTTTATGTTGTTATACTAACATGGTATTTTGTATGCACTGAATAATACAGACAATAATGGTGTGTCTGTATTGAAACAGGGAGACATCAGGGGTTTTTATATAATTTTATTACTTTCTTCCACTGTGCATCAAAGTTCCACACAGAGTGCTGGTTTTTACCTAAGATTTTTTATTTTTTTTTTATCGAACAGAACTTTTCAACCTTGTGTGATCTCTTTACAATTCCCCTTAGAATACATAATTGTGCTCGATCAATTTGTTAAAGGCTTTTGAAGTGTTAAAAAAGCTGCATTAAAATTATTTTCTTTCAGGTTTTATGTTAATGAACATAGGTGCTATTCAAAGCAAAGTCAGTGTGTCAAGGGAACTTTAACTAAAGTTATTCATACATAAACTAAAAAAGGAAACATCTTTAGTGGAGGAAAATACATTTAATGAGTAAGTGCAGCACACAATTCCTCCTTTCAAAAATGTCAGTTCATATTGAACCTCCATTCTAGATATCTTACAATTACTTTGTCAACAGAAGGTAGAGTAGTGATGGATGATACATTGGTTCTTGAAACCAAACTTTCTGTGAGTTACTTAGACTGAAACTAAGTGCTTTTACATTCCAGTCTTATTGATGATAGTGGTTTTATATTTATCACCCTGTCATTTCAGTTGACTGTATCAGCCTCTTCAGTGCAGGAATATGGACACTAATGGAGGTGTGTCCTTAGTGCTCTAAAGGGTCACAGATTCATTCCACTAACACGTTCACAGCCCTGTTATAAGCTCAGAAATTGTTTTGCCATTTTAAACAGTAATCTGAAGCTGTAGGTGCAGGAAGCCTGTGAAAAACAGTTTCTTACTGGTCTTTTTAGACCATGCTACCTGTTTGACACTGAATATGCTTCTTTCAACTTTCACTAATATAATGTTACTGTTTTGCAACCTGCCCTATAATAGTCAGAATTCTACCAGGGCCTTGGGAGTCCAGGATCAGATTGCAACATTTATTTATAAGAAATTCTGTCAAGAATCAATAATAGTCTTGGGTCTCAAGTTCCTTCTTTAATAATACTTTGATATGATTTGTCACAAGCTAGCCCACAGTATCCACCAGATTTTATTACTTAGCTTGCAGCACAGTCTCTCATCTTTGAGTCATGAGATCAGCCATGGGGAGACCTTTAAAAAGCTATATTCTTTACTGTTTGGTTATTACAGAAAGTCTATATTACTCAATAATATCTTTTATAAGGTGTGCTGTCACATCTTCACATAGATGTTTAACCTCGATGTAGATATACTGAATGCCTGGAGGCCATTTTAGTGACATGGACATTGTTTTTCATGATTGGATGCCAAATGTATCAACAAAAACAACAGAAGTTGGGCCTTATTTTCACAGCTTGGTAGTTCTGACTGAATCTCATACTAACTGTCGATAGCAACTAAGATTTTATTTAGAGTGTAGAGTGTAACATTTTTATTACTTGAAAGTAGAAGAAATTCTGTGAAAGCAATTTAGATTACTTTCCACTGTAATATCAGTTCCTTAGGTTCTACTGTGTATCTCAATAAACAAGACCCTACTGTGTCACTCGCATATTGTAGTTCTAAATATAAAAGATTTAACTCAGACCTGAAATTCAGATAGTTACAGTTGGCATTTATTTATACAGGCTGGTTTACAAAATGAATTATATGTATTGTTGACTTAAGGCACAATATGCTTGATTCACTGAAATTTTCAGTAAAGTTTGTTACAAAATGCTTTGAGTGAAAACAATCTAATCAACATACAAAATTCAGATCTTCCTCTTCCATTTTTGTGAAATTAAGAACTGAAGAATCACAGAGGAAGAAAGAGTTTCATTTTTTTTTTCTGTGTATCTTGTATGTCATCAGTCATGCACACAAAAACAAATTATAAATATATATTCATAAATCATATTTTTTCCAAATACATAATTTGGGAAAATCATATACTAATTATGTCAAATGTATTATTTCTTGGAGTTTTCCTGTTACTATTAGGAACTCGTTATGTGTACTTTGCTTTATTTGAAGGCTCTTTTATTTTGCTATGTAACCATGTTGTTAGCAGAGAAGAAAGCTTTTAATTAGGGTATTGTTGAAAACTGAGTTATGTTTTTTGGTCCAGGCAAGTTTTCTTCAGGACAGAAGCATGCACATTTTTCAACACTACTCATAGTGAGTGTGTTAGAAAGATAGTAGGTGTGGTGATTTAATTTTAAGAGATTATATCTCCCTTGTTTATCATTTTTAATGCCTGTCCCAGCAAAACTTGTAAAGCAGGTAGGTCTTTGTGAAAGCCAATCCTCATGTATAATTAAGTTACATGGCCTGTTCCAGCTCAAATCTAAGAATACAAAACTATTAATAGATCCATGGAGGACTGTAGTACACATATTGGAAAATAAAAATAATTAAGAAGTAAAAGCAAATTTTGAATTATGTAGAGGCAATCTTGAATTGACTCTAGAAGTTTCAAGTGTTTTATTTTGGAAATGTGACATTTTCACAGAGTAATTCTGAGACTAAAAATATACGTTGGTTTGACAAAAAAAAATTGTGAAAAGCTACTAGAATTCTTTCCTTAATGAGAATTGAATTGATAACTGGGGACATTTCCTTCAAAAGACTTTGCAAGTTATCCTGAAAGAAAGAGTTTAGTATAGATGCACTAGATCTAAAATGTTGTAATTCCGTAATATCTAAAACACCGTTTTAATTTTGCAAGTTGTTTCAATTTCTGGCAATAGCCTTGGAAAAGAAGTCCTCAGGAAATACAGCAATGTATAATATTCAATAGCATTCATTTTCAGGCATCCTAGTCAATTAATTTTGAAACATGTTTAAAAGATCGTTGTCTAATTATGTCTCTGATGTTTGATTTATATTGAATGAATGAACTAGGAAGATGAAAAATATCTTTTGCAATGGATATTTTGGAAAAATTAATGGATCTGCTACCACCAGTCAGTTCATACACACACACACACAGATACAGACATATATGCACACGCATACATATGCGTATATAATAAATAGTGCAGCTATTTTCTTTGCCATTTTTACCATATGTAGTTGTAGTCTAGCTTTAAAATACCTGAATAATCTACCAGCAGGTAATATTGACTTAAGTGAAAAAAGATAGTAATAATAATAATAAAAATGATAGAAAAAAAGCCTGGAGTAACCTATTGTGGAAAAGAAAAGGCATAAAATAGGTCTGGACTTGAACACTTCCTCTGTAAAATAAATGAGAAAAAAAAATCCGGAAAGCTGTAGAGCTTATCAGAGAGAAAAAAAAATAGAGGTAGGCATTTCAACATTCAAGTTGCAAACACGGAGGTAGTGGAGACCTGGCTTCCTGCCTAAATTTCATAAACTAACCTCTGCTCTAAATTTGTGAGAAACAGAGAACATGCTAACCCTATAGCTGTCTTGTCTAGCTTGACCTCAAGCCCACAGGCTGAATCTGTCTCATCAGAGCAATTCATTCAGCGCATGGCCTGCTCTTTTCCTTAGAGCTGTTGCCCTCCCTGAGGAACAAAAGGAAATATGCTCATCACATGACCCAAATGCAGATGTTGCCTATCATACAAACAGATTTATATCTGCCACATCCCTGCTTAGCATGCAGTTGTCTTTTTTTTTTTTTTTCTCCAATAGCCTCCTTTGTACACATGCAAAGAGAAGGGCCATTTAGCTGGCCTTCAGTGCCTGCAGAACAGGATGTGTTATTAGACGCATCAAGAAAGCTTCCCCTCCCAACAGAGAAAGATTGTTCTTTTCTAACATGGATATTACTTCTTCACTGCATTAACTATCCGTCTAACAAGAGTATGACAAATGCCTATTTCTCTGCAGATATTTAGATAGTGCATTAGTAAGCAAGAAGGAACACACTGAATAATACACCAGTTTTACCATTTTAATAGTATGAATGCATAGTGGGTAGGTGCCTATTTTTTAAAACTAGTAGCAGAGTCAATCTTTTCAAGATCCTTCATTGTTACTGATTCTGGAGACTCTTGTCAAGATACTCACTCAAATGGACAAAGCTGATCAAACTAACTCAGATTCAGTATGTCTTTTTTTCCTTGAACCTTGTGATTTAGCAGTCAATCCTGACAAGCCATTGGCTATTGCCAGAGTCAGTTAACCTTAACATAATAATAAGTCCTGCAAAACCCCTCAAAATTCAAAGCAAAACAACTTGAATGGTTACTAATTGTGGTAGGTTGATGGTACTGTGAAATTAATTGTATACAGGCATTAGTTTTATTGGTTGCAGGCCAACTGTGGCAGAGGTCTATTTAGCGTGTGATAGGAAAGCGAAGGAAAGTGTTAACTTGGGTTTTGATCTTATCAGCCTCAATCACTTCCATAAATCTGTGTTCTAGAAATGCATCTAAGTTTGTCCTAACTTTCCTGGGAAGCCCATATTTCCCTCTAGTCCCATCAAAGTTCACTTTATTAACCCAGGAGTTATAGGTTTCAGCAGAAATAAATTCTTTTAGCAGCAACAAAATGTACTTGTCGGGCTTTCCAACAGATTCTCTGAAAATCTCATTCTTTTGTGTAGGAGCCACATTTTGTATGCTTACCTCTGGCAGCTGCTCTTCTGTAGTACATTTGCCATCTCCTGCTCCCACATCCAGATCTGTAATACTCATGTATTCGTCAAGTTATGTTTGTATTCACTTCACCTCACTTGGGCATATAATTCACAGAGCCCAAAAGAAATGGTTGCCTTTTTTTTTTTTTAACAGAACTAGGACACAACAAGAGAGCAGAGTAAACAACAGATTTTCTACTCCTGAGCATTTGCAAGAACTCTGAACAGTGAAGGAGAAAATAAAACAAGATTTGTCATTGAAAAAAAAAATCCTAAATCCTGCATACACATCCTTGAGTTTCAGTTGAGCAGAATAAACAGTCATAGTTTAGATAATGGCTTGTTTGCAGTTGTGTTTCAGTTCTGTTCTGTTATGCTTGGTGGAAGTATTCAAGTTTGTGTTCTTTTGCTTAGAAGTAGAAAAACGCCTTTGAAAGTGTGATCCTTCTGAGCAATCTTTTGATTTGTTTCTCCAGCAAATTTACCTGAATTTACCAGATCTGTAAGGGCTCTTTTTGATGTTTTTGAGGAATCTGTATGTTCCCTATGTTAAGTTTATGAATGTTGTATATATATCTCTGTAGTTGTTATATGGCTTCTGAAGGCCCACTTCAAAGTTAAATCAGCTGTCTGGCCTTGGATCTGAAGAGCAGCGTCAGTTGACATATTTTGACACTCTTAATAATAGGCAATGGCTCATAGTTTTTGAATATTTACTTTATTTAATCAGGACCTGAGAACTGGTTGATCATGAGACGAGAGTTTGGCCAGGATTGCAGGAAGACACTTTAAAATTAAGAATTTGAAAGGAATTAGAGGATAATCCTCTGTTGACCATCTGTTTCCCAGTAGAACAAAAGGAGTGAGAGGAAAGACACCAAAACAAGGAAACGTAATTTGAGCTGTTTAGTCTCCTGAAACGAAGTGTAGATATGTCTTTAGTTTTCTGTTATTTCTAGCCCTTTTTCTTCTGCTGTGATATTCCTGTAGATAATTCTGCCTCTCTCCCTGAACATCCTGCTGTCCTGATGGTTTTTAGGAGGGCCGGATAGACGATCTACATTGCACTGTGCTGTAGAAAGCAATACAGCCACACCAGCATGGAGCTGTATACTGACAGGGCTGGATTCCCTCCAGAATGTAACAGAGCCCATTTACATTTAGCTCCAGGACCTATATATTACTTCACACTGTTCTGTGACAGAAGATAAACCTAGCCTGCCATGCTGGCATTAACATGGCTGATAATCAGGCATTTCTGTAACATTAGCAGCTCAATCTGAAAGTCCCATGCTAGGAACTGGGTTTGTGACTTCTACTTGGAAAGAGGAGAGGCCGGGAGGAGATGAAAAGGACAGCTTCATCTCTGAGCTACAACTGTGAATGCCTGGGAAGTGAATTCAATGCACCAAGTTTGATCTGAAATGAAGATTATCCTTGTGCTTACTGGGACTCTGTTGCATCATGATTTTGCGTTAGGTTGTTCAACATTCAGAGAAATGTGGCAATTGTTAATGTCTCTTGAAAGGAAGTCACTGCATTAAGATGCTAGGAGCACAGCACTGGAATGTGCACTTCCAGTAACTCATTCATTAGCACTGAACACCAGGAGAAGGAACATGCTCACTGCACACTGACAAACTCAGACCATTTGGCAGGTTCTGAGGCTTTTGGCAGGTTGGCATTGGGACATGGGCTGAGCTTTTAACCTTACCCACAACATTAATAATATTTAAATTGAAAGAATACGTACTCCAAGCAGGGCACGTTCCCAAGTTTGTGCCATGATCTAAGCCATGCTGTACTTCAGGACTCTGAGCTCTGGAGTGCTTATTAATTTTTCCCTGTAATTCTTAATAAAATTGTATTGCAGCATGCAAGCAACAAGGGCCTCTTTGATAATTTACTGTCTGCAAGTTCAAATCCATGTTAGTGAAGGGAACTGTCCGCCTTATATTTCAAAAGTAATGAATTCAAATTCTGTTGGGATTGTAATTTTATTAGAAATTCTGTGTATCTTCTCTTGTTATTATTTCTGGGTCAAATGTATCATTATATTGATTGATCAACACTTAATTTGTTATTATCCATAAGTGCTCAGCAAATAATGAAAATATCCTGTCACTTTGTTAAAGAACGAACAAAAGAGACAGTATTAGGTTACTTTTTTAATTAATTTTTTGCATACATGTTGATCAAGCTTATATATCTCTGAGGGTTTGGCTGGCCACTCAAACATCTGGCAGGAAAAGCTGAGCAGTGAAATAACTCATTTATATATACTAAAGCCTGCATTTTTACCACTGTTCACTGTAAAAATAAACAATGTGCAGGGCAATAGGGTTCATGATAATGCCATAAGTTAATGATCTTGAGCACAGCAACAAACTTTGGATGTTGCCGTACTAACCATGGATTTCTGTAGCATCATCAGCTCAATCTGAAAATCAAAAATCATGCAGTTCTGTTCTAGGAACTAGAAGGCTTGTGCCGTCTCACTGGAAAGAGGAAAGACTAGGAATTCAGTTCTATTTATATTTATTGATTTATGGTACTTTCTGTTTTATAGCTATGACTGATTCTCCTGGATTTGTCAAGCACATTTTATCACAACTTCCACTAGCTGACATCCCATACGATGTAGAAGAGAGAGAAGGACTGAAATGCAACTTTCAGTACATGTAACGTAAGTGTATGTATAAATTATACCATTAATTACAAGTCTTGAGGAAAGGACACTGGACCTCATTTTCAAGCATTCTTAGTCCATACAAATTGAATTGAAGCTAATAAAAAATGAAGTATTTAGTGTTTCTGAAAACTGGGACAAGTTTTTTCCAGTTTGGGTAACCAGCATCTGCCTTTAAGAAAACCTATATATTAATCCTTCTGTATCTCAGCTTGCCTATCTATCATCTAAACCAGGAATAGTCTTGCTATAATATAAAGCAGCACTGACAAGAAAAAGGTATTCCTTTTCCTTTCATAGTCACCTTACATGGACCAGTTAGATGCACTATAGATTAAAAATATTATTTTATGTATTTTCTGGATAATGCATTAACTATTAGGCATATCAACTTTACTTCCTTCTACTGAGAAAGTCTACAAGTGTGCTCAAATTATACCACAACGAGTTGTTCATGCATGTCACCAATAAATGTAATGTTTTTTGCACATTGTATCCCAATTTCTTATACCTCTGCACCAAAACAAGTCAGTGTTCCTCTCTGACTGTATTCCATGATGTGCTTGCACATGGGACTTATAATTACTTCATATGTCTCATAAATCCCTCCACAGTATCCTTGACTAATTACAAGTGGGCATGCTAATGTATTGTGTTTGGCTCTGAACTACCCACAGACTGGCCAGCTGAGAGGCCAATAGTCAACGGAACTGCTAAATTCACAGTTGAAACCTTTCTTCCATGGAAGCACTAATTTGGCTCTTTCTTTACTACCCAGGTGCCAGTTTTCATGAAACTTACGGCAAACTTTATATCCTTTCTACAATTTTGCTCCCTCCTTAAAGAAGGGGAACTGGCAGATGGACAAAAGAGCAAACAGTGCAATATTATATACTTTATCCTCTGAAAAACAGGCTATAATGATATTTAAAACTTCACTCAAAAAGTTATGAAATATCAAACAACACTCACAACAGCACTCACAGATTTGTGACAAACAACACTCACAGAGTTATATATGTGAAATATGTTACAAATATAAAAGGTGAAACTCTGATTTATTCCTATGGGCTCTTTAAGCACTAATGTTTATCTAATGGATTCAGTTACCAAAAAATATTGCACATGCTACAGAAAGCATTATGATTTGGGATTCACCCATGCCATTATATCAAAGCTAAAATTATTCCTTGAGACTTTGGAACATTCCATGTTGGTAGATACTATGTGCTTTTAGCTAAAAGCTTCTTTCACTTTACATCAACAGAAGTGGAACAATTAATGCTTCAAAATACAAGAGAAGCTTTTGTTCTTGTTTAAATTTTTGTACCTTAGCTTGAAAGGTATCTTGAGCTCCTTTGAAGTTTTCCTTTAATATACTGCACCCAAACCACTTCTTTATAAGAGCCTCATTTAACTTTTACATTTTAAAGATCTTTCAATGCAAGCCCAAATGTAACAAAAGAAAGTGATAATTGTTGAAACAGGCAGAGTTGTTGAATAGTGTATACACTGAATCTTATGGAAGCCACATCCTGGAAGCATCTTGTGCAACTCTGGCTCTGACATATAGCTGGCAGGTAGGTCACATTGCACAGAATTTGCTTCAGGCTCTAGGCTAATGTTTTATTGAATTATTCATCAGGTTTAATAATTCACAGAGACCCCAGTTCCATGTGGCCCCTTACAGAGAGCCCCATTTGCTTTCAGTGGCATTCCCTCAGAGGTCTACTTGTGCAATTCACAGACTCAGGCTTAAATGCCAATTCCCTGTGAAGTCAGTGGTTAGTTTCTATAGATTTCAGTAGGCATTGGATCAGATTGTATATTCTTTGATAAAGGACTGAGTTTTCTGCTCTCTGGGTTTGAAAAAAGCTAACATGCAGCTGATAATAACAAGAACAGCAACTGAAATTCTGAGTTCAGTGAAGCCACTTTGGACTGCAGGCAGAAGGTCAAAACAATCAACACCGAGGACTGTAGGATTGTTTGTTAATCCCGATAGTGCCCTTGCACTCCCAGTAACTGTATATAGTATTCCTGCCCAAGAGGCAGGTGGAGTGTTCAGTAGTGTCTGCAGAAGTTG
Source organism: Anser brachyrhynchus (assembly GCF_964034855.1). NCBI lineage: Eukaryota > Metazoa > Chordata > Aves > Anseriformes > Anatidae > Anser > Anser brachyrhynchus. The sequence continues at coordinate 16,203,399 of NC_137702.1, read as the reverse complement.
GGAATGTTTTCTTGCCTTTATTTAATTCCCTGAATTCCTTGTGAGTAATTCTTGATAGTAAGGTTAGAGTATACTTCATTTACCATATAAGTTTGCCACTTCAGATTTCTAATGACTTGTCTGGCTTTGAGGCTCTGATGCTGTCATCAAACTCCATCACAAGTGAGCAAATGTTGGTGTCATACTGTGGTTTATAAACCGCAAGCTCTATTGCCTTTATTTCTGCTTATTTTTTTTGCTTCTGCCAGTGTTGTGGGAAGTCACACACCATTTCAGACCTTTGCAAGTCTCATTTTCATGCATTTTTTTTTCTTTCTGAACTGGGGCAGATGTCCCTTTCTGTAATAATTTAATTAACACTCCAGAATAATGCTGCATTAATTAATGCCAGATTACAATGGAAATGCTACAGAATTAACACTTTATATCAACATTAATGCAAAATGAGTTCCTCCTGGATAATATTTCTTACAGAGAATACAAAAAGAGATAATACTAATTAGGCCATCAATTTAAATTTACCATAATTTCAATCCATGTCACTTATCTGTTCTCTAGCACAAAACCTTCTGTTCTACCACATACATTTTGCTGCATTGATACCAGAATGGCAGCCAGACTGGGAGTCATTTCCTAATGTACATTCCTGTGCATCGTAGTATATTCCTGTACTGTGATCTTGACCATGGTGCCTGTGTTGTGAAGCATTAAACTTTAAAGATAGGTATAGGCTTAATAATGCTCTGACACACCTCTTCTGCAGGTAGAGAAACTTTACTAGCAAAAAAATACCCTCACCAAAGGCACAGGACTTTGTATCATACATGGCACATTATTAGACCGTAGCACACAGTTTGGGTTATTCTAATTCTTCCTGACATTGCCCACATGCAGCAGCAAATGCAACATCTGCAAAGTCATTCTTTTGCAATAGTTATTATTTTAACTGCTTGGTACCAGAATATGAAACAAATAAAAAACCAAGGTTCCTGTTCCCAAATAGCTTCAGTCTCTGTACTGTACCTCAGAGAATAAAATGATCTATTTAAAGCATGTCTGATCTGCACTTACACTTTGGTACTATTTTCTTTATGTGACCATTGCCTAGATGCCACCTTGTGTGCAGGCAAGAAAAGAGGATTAAAAAGATAAATTCTGCAATGCAAAGCATGAAAAACATTTAGCAGAGACAATTCAATTTCAATGAATATCCAACAAGGCTTTTATTTCCTCTCAGTTTACCCTCCTGACTTTGTGGCAGTCTGCATGGAACCTGCTGGGTCACCATAATTTCAGGCTCCTTGCTCTTCAGCAACCTGTGTCAAAGACCAACAGAGAACCAAATCACTAGAGGCCCGTCAGGCTGGCTTGCAAGCTCTGATGTTCATTTGGCATTCCCAGGGCTTACAGGGAAGTTAGCTGCACTTCAGTCCAAAATATGTAATGAAAAGTATTCAGGGGCCTGGAATTCTTGGCTATACCAACATGCTAGCAGTTCGAGAGTTCTTCACCCACCATGAAGAAGTTTTTTTAGAAATTATAAAAGGATAATTTTTCATTTTCCAAAATGCAATTTTTCAGAGTTTTCTGCATGATTAATTTCATTGTATTTAGGCACTTTTATTCCAAATACAAACACAGACAAAATTTGAAATTTCCTGTGAAACATTACCTTTTGTGTGTGTGTACACAGCTTTAGCTGCTTTCTTCAGACAGTGAAATTTCCTTCTTTATGTTTTGCTCAGTAGATTTTAATTGTGTGCTTTTATACTAGCCATTCATACTAGTTCTTTTGTATAAAATTGAATGATTTAGTTAGACACAGAAAATGCTGATGCCCTCATGGCTTTTAGAATATTTTCCCCAACAAGGGGAATTTCAAGAAGCACTGTCACTCAGCAGATCAGATCAGGAGACAGTAGCTGTGAGAAACTATGGAGTAGTGACAGAGTTCAAAGAAAACAAAACCCCACATAGATGGTTCTGCTTTATGGAAAAATGTTTCAGCCCGGATAATAGCTCAGGAAGTTCTTTTGTTGGCACATTGTGTGCCTTCCAGAGGGAACCATTCTTTTTTTATAGACATCTTGAATGAAATGTATGTCATGTGAAGAACAAGCAACTTGTATCCAAATGACATGAGCCCTAAAACAGGAGTTATGTGGGATTCAGCCATCACAAGTCTATGTGGTATTCTGCACCAGAATGAATTTCACACATTGTACTTTGGCTTTAGCATACTTCTTTCTCTGGAGAGTACCATTCTGGCCCCTCTACCGCATGGTCAAATTGAGTTAATGCAATAGCTTTTCTTCTTTGAAGAATTTATTTTTAATTTAGAAAAGGTCAGATATGTGAATCTGTGTGATTTGTATTATGGAACTATATCCTTATTTGGGGCAATTCACCATAACTGGTCATCACTGCCCAGGACTGTTAAAAGAATATGTAATTAGAAATAATGAAGTGGGCGGATATTTAAAAATATGAAGAAAAGTTATTTTCCAAGGAGCCATCTATTTGATAGTAGAACAGACTTTATAGTGAACTTCAGTAAGCCCTCATCATTAGATGGACTTATAATTCAGTGCATAATAGACAAAGTACTAGAAAAAAATATAACTGCATGGACTGAACTGATGTTGATCCCAGAGTTCTGGAATTAAGAAATCTCACAAATCTTTTCTATTTCTAACTTCTGTGAGGACTTGCAAAGAAGGACTTTTGTAGATCAGAACTCAAGTATAGTAAAACAGCTTTGTATAGTAAAACAGCCTTACTCTAAGGAAAAATTTGCTCTGTGCCAATCTACACTGTGCCTTCCCATCACAAGTGCTATTAATCCGTTACTTTCACAAGCAATGAAGTATGTTAAGGAAAATGTAAAAAAAAAAAAAAAAACAAAAACACTGAAGATTATTTTTAGATTTTATATGTATCAACTAGAAACTAATTGGATTAAATATTTTAGTATAAAAAGAACACTTTTTCCAGACTTTTGCTTTAAGTTGCCAGTTTTCAATATGTGTTTTTCTCTTTTTCATTCTACATATTGCATTTTTTCTCATTAAGTTATATGGTCTTAAAATACAGAACTCTTAATTTTAATTTTTTAGTTGATCTTAACCCTTCATTGCTAAGAATGGTATCATGGAGAAGCAAAAGTATATTAGCTGTACAGCTAACTGATGCTGCTGTCTTTAGCAGAAAATGCAAGTGAATATCTAAAGATAATAGGGTCAGATGCCTCCCTTGAAGACAACATCTTTATGGAACATAAAAATTTAAATGCGTATATGTCAGAGTTAAGTTCAAGTATTTTAGTACCCACATATTTAAGTGCTAGTTTAGTTGTGTTTTTCTTTTTTTCTTTTTTCCCCCTCTGGCACATTTCCAACCTTTAATCAGATGTGAAATACTTGTAAGGTGGTGCCTGATGGAAGATTTCAACAACTTTTCAATTTTAGCTTAATGTATAAAGTTTCTGCAGGACATCTTTCTTCTATGACAGCACCAATACATTGATAACACCTGCCTCTTTCCAGTTGATCACACCTGTTGACACTTATGTGCATTAACAAATCGACTAATAACCTTATTCTGATTCTCTTTCATCTGCATTCGTACTGGTAGCTCTATGCATCCAGGACTATGATATACAATGTATTCCCTGTTTAAATGGATTTTATTGAGTGCCAAACCTATTTCTGGTCATATTGCTTAATGATACATACCTCTAACTCAGAAAGGGTAATTCAAAGAGAATAATAGGATTTTTTTAAAGATATAAATAACTCTGAAATGATACTGTCCTTGGACTATTGTATGTGTTATACATCTTTACATTTTGTCCCAGAACAGTAGGACAGTTCATGTTCATATAATTTCTGTGTATTTATTTATATGAAAGTGAAAAGCCCGGAAAGATATGACTTGAAAGGCTGTACTGGTAGCCAGAAAACATGGTACTCCTACCACAGTGCTGCATATTGGAGCACAACATAAATAATACCAAGTTAATTCCTGAGGGGATAATACATCCATGGGGAATGGGATGACATTGTTAAGGTTATTAGCTTGTCTTGTAAGAACAAGGGAGCCTCAGTCAGGTGGTGCTGCACCCAGGCTAATGCATCTGCCATCATGATGATGGTAATTAATCAGGGACAGCACCACACTGCTATTGCTGTGCTGGTTCTGGTTCTGGTGTTTTGGTACATCCGAGTGAGGTTGCAACTAAATCCGAAACCACTGCACAGGTATATATTATCAAAACCATGAAAAATATTACTATCACCAGAGTTACAACCTCAAATTTTACTGGTAAAGAAATTAAAAATCACTTAAAAAAAAATGTACTCAGACACATTCATTAAAGCTATACTACATAGATTGTTTAGTGACTATGGATCATTTGAAGTGGACAAGTTTAAAAGCAATGAGTGAAAACAACAACAATCAGAAAACTTTGAATAAATTCAAAGAAATCACGATCAACTCATGGATATTTGACAACAGTTTTCTAAGGTATTTGTTAAGCATTGTTTATTCACCTCTAACAAGTATCATACAGTATAAATGGTGTTTTTATTTCAGCTCCTGGAAGATTAAAAAATCTGTGGAAACTAGCTGAGAGTTTTGCAAGCATATCTGAATGGTGAATAAACTGAGGTAGGTTGGAGTTTATGCCCCTGAACATGTTGTACGATCAGTGGATAAGACAGGGTTTAAATATAGATTGAAAACCACAGGGTATTAAGTATCTAGGAATATTTTACCTTATGGAGTTGAAGGCTATGACTGAACTTAACAAAGAGGTAATGTGAAATACAGTGAAAAAAATAATTGCTGGGTGGTCTCTGCCACATACTGTATCATGTGGTGGAAAAGGCTGAGAGCCATCAGAAAGACATTGGGACCAAACCCGACATACTGTATACATTAAATATCTTGCTATTTACCTTCTGAGAAAAGTTCTAAAGACACTCATGGATTTCTTAACAAAAACTATATGTCATTATAGGAAGTCCAAAATCTGGGATGAAAATGCTAATGTTAGCCAAATTTAGGTGGAGCAAATTTTTTTGTGTGTGCGCGTGAGAGAGAGAGAGAGAGAGAGAGAGAGAGGGAGAGAAGCTTTGAAGTTGAGCTCAGCCCATTTGGATAGTCTTTGTAAAAGTGCAAACTTTATTTTTTCCCTTGTTTTCATTAACAATAGTGAACTGAAAAAACTTAGAATATGAGTTTTGTATTGAAAGCCATGGCTAAGGAGATTTTGAATCACTGGCAAAATGCAAGGGAAAACATAAAATGTAAAAAAGAGACATCACTATGAAACAAAATGAGTGTAAGATTTTTATTTATTTATTTATTTTTACTCTTTTGCCTTCTTTATTTTTCAATCTCAAATGTCAGGGCCCTGAGGGCACCACCAGGCCTCACAGGCCCAGATCGACTGCCCCAGCAAGGCCTCAGCGGGGCCAGTCCCCAGCTCCCCCAGCCCGGCCCGGCCATGGGCTCCGCTGGGCTGGGCCCAGTCAGAGCCGCGTGCTGGTCTGGCCTTGGCCCATCCCCAGCCCCAGTGAGGTGCCCAGCACCTGGGGCTGGGGCTGCCACGGGCCTGCCCTGCTCCTGGCTGGGCCATGGCAGGGCCCAGGCTGCCAGACCCTGCACCGGGCCCTGATGTGTAACAATAAAGCAGGAGGTCTGCATGTTTTAGTGTTACAGAAGTGTTACTGAAGGGGCTGTTTCTTTCCCATCTATTTGTAAAATCGCTTAGGTTCAGATCAGGTCTTTAAATGTGCAGTTGCTGCCTTCCTGCTGATGGTGAGAGAAGTGCTGCAGAAACCTGCTCAGCTTCTTCACCAGGACTCTAATGCAGAGGCAATGTAAGTAAAACATAGTCATCTGCTAATTTCTAAGGGATTTGAGCCAAGTCCCTTAACTATATACATTATATTCTCCCCTCCTTTCTGCTCGCTTCAGTCTCAAAATTAACACTCATACCTTGAGTGAATAAGCACTGTAGCACTAAATGCTATAGGGAAGCAATGGAGAAAGATTACAGTGAGTTCAAGAAAGGAATTTTAGTGTGCTGCCTTATCCCTGCTTCTTTATTTTTTGATTAGTGGAACAATAAACACCAATGAGAATCAGTGCAGATAGATTAAGAGGTGTGGACAGATGCTTGTCTTGTGACTCTTCAAAGGGCATTTACTGTCTTAAATACTCTGTGATTCTGCAATTTTGGTTGAGAGCTGGTGACTCTATTCCATTTCTATGGGTATCCAATTACAACTCAAATATTTGCACTTGACAGCAGTTTTAGACTACATAGTTAAATGAAAAATGAACCAAATGCGGTACATACTTTAATAACAATCAGTCATAAGAGAATTTTAGAAGAACAACTTCTGACCCACCAGGATTATTAAACATCCCATAGCATTTTTTGTAAGATTAGTCACAGTGTCTTTTCTGAAACTCAATTTATATTATTACATTCTGCCCCCATAAATCGCCCTACAGTATCAACTGAATATAGTATTCGTCCTGTCACATATTGTTGTAGAAAGTTAAAAAGCTGTCATGTTCCACCTCAGAAATGGATCCACTTTGCTAGCGTGTAATGCAGTTCTATTACAAGATTTGGAATATTTTGTTACTTTACAATTCAGTACATTTGCAAGAGAACCTATTATTTTTTCAATGCTTCTTGGTGGCCTAATCTGCATCAATGAGTATAGAAATTTGCTATCAGGGAATACAGAATCTGCAACTCCTTATTTAAGACCAGTCTTTTGACTTAGATGGGAGCCAGTAGTCCTGCTACCCATGATAATTATGCATCTCATGATATGTTAGCCAGAACAGGGATATAAACCTAGCGCTCTATCCGGATTCAAGTGTGAATAATTACCTTCTGCCTACCTAAGTTCCCACTGCAGTTTCATTTGGGTACAGTATATTTCTTCATTTCCTGCTCTAGGGCCTGTTCTGGCATCTACTGAAGTTAATGGAAAGTTCCCTAAGACTTTGGTGAAGGAAAAGTCTATAAACTGTGGTGTAATTTTGTTGTGGTATTAAACAGAAGTAGAATCTGTATCTTATTATAAATTGCTTGCACCATAAAATACCTTTAACAGTTAGGAAAACTCTTTATATCTCATCAACATTAAGTAGATTATGTGTATATTCAAGATGTAACTACTAGCAATTACCATATTATATATGTGTTCTATAGGAGTCATAATGTATGCTAATTTCACATATATATATGGCTGATCCCAGTGTCACTGAACTTTCTTTTGCATTTAGTGAGGATGTCTTGCCTATGCCTTAAGAGTGGTAGGACATAGTAGCCTGATGAAGCCTGGAAATTGTATTCTCTGTCTTTGCAAATGTATGCAGAAACAAACAAAAACAAACTAAACCAGAAATAAACAACTTGTTCAAAAATTGAATTGAAGTCTTCTGAACCTTAGATCAATACCTAAACTACAATACTCCATGATACTTCATCAGGGAAATAATGAAGGTGCAAGAAATTGATGCTCTTTAGATTTCTTAGCAAAATGTATTTTTGCTTTAATAGCATTCCTAGAGATAAAAGTACAGGTTTTGAACCCTTTTCCCTTGTCTCTAAGATGTTCCTTGGAGGAGATGAGGAGAACATGTCTCAGTGAGCAACTGAGAACAAAGGCAGACCAAATTGTAAAGTGCATATTCAAACCTGAGCTTTTCTAATGTTTTGGGGGTAATCAGGCCCATCTTTAACAGGAACTGATTTTATTTAGCATTTGAATAAAGCAAGGGTCACTGTCTAGTAAAATTAGATGACTCCAGCCCAGAACATGTTTGATACAGTCAGGGAATTCATCTTTTTGCTGCTCATGCTCATCTTTTTTGCATGCTCCCACAACACCATTTTTTCCTATGTCAGACACAAATCATCTTGTAAACGTTGGGACAGAAGTTACTAGAGAACAGAGCTAACAAGGACTAGAGTGGAAAGGGAGATCAGGAAAGAAGGTAAAAGCACAAGATGTTATGACAGGGATCTACTGTAGAGATGAGAGATGAAGAATGTTTGCAAACATTTAGCTCTTACTCTCTCAGCAAGTCAGGTTGTTTTGGCTTTCCCCAGTTAATCTCTGGTTTCCCCAAACTACTAAGACCTACTGTAATTGTTTTCACCATAGCAGAAAGAGAGTTACATCCACCTGTACATTACATGCCTGTCTCTCTACTGCGTATCAGAAAAATAGGAAGATACACTTTATCATACTCTTTATAAATGGTTGATTAACTCAGATCTATTTGGGGCTGGAAAATTTAAGCCAGTTTTAAGAGTGAATATCCCTATATATGGGTATATTCATATTCTCATGAGACAGGCCCAGGCTGGGGTAGGACACAAGGCATCCATTTATTCCCCCAAAGCCTGTGTCATGTACTTTTAACCTTGGCTTGAGCTACTGGCATTGAAATTGCCAGCATCCTAAGTATCCTTTTCTTTGGCGTTAGAGAAAACCAGGAGTGTTGGTATGAAAGTAGGTCTGGAGTAAAAGTCAGTGGTGGCAGCCTTGTGTCTTCTCTCAGAAACCAGCAAAGGAATTCTTCAGAGAAGCTAAAGCAGTGGGGAGAATCTCAACTATTTAATTCTGTGATGCTTCCTGTGGCATTGGGAGGTCATTTTAATTCAAGAGCAAAAACAACAGAGAGTATTGCAGTTTCACATACAGCATCTTTAATAATTTAAAAATTGTCCAAATCAGAAGGGTGGTACAGGTGAGCAAGCTGGTGAAAACCCTCCTGACAAGAAAACTGGTTTTATTTTATTTAATTTTTAAATGTTTCTACAGCTTTCTAGATTCATAACCTAGGGCAAGTTTAATTAAAGTCAATGAAGCAGTTTAAAGTGAAGAAAAAATCAGCATTAGAATAAGTGTTGATTGTTTCCTAATTATGCTGTGGACTTTCTCTGTAATTGATTCCTGCCTTTTTAACTCTAGATAAAGTCACTGATATATACCAATGTAGACAGGAGACATGGGAAATTCCTTCATAAAATTCCTTTACTACTCACTTATGTATATACGTCGGCAGCCTTGTTACATGATCCTTTTCATTGCTTTTTGTCAACAGTTAGACAAGATGGATTTTATTGTCTGAAATATTGTAATAATACAGTAGTGTATGCAGAAATATTTTTCATGTGTTAACTGGAAAAACTTTTGGTTTACAAATCATTTATTTGGAGAGAAAACCTATATGATGTCATCTTAAGCATCCAGATTCAGCCTGAACGGAAAAATACCAGTGAATATGGAGAATAGTGGTTGTTATGAATATTACTTCTAATGCGGAGATGGTCTCAGTATGATCTTGCTTGGACGTGGCTGGGCAGCTTGCCTACGCTGCAAGTGCACCGCCCGTACCTTCAGTGGAGACACCGAGCCCTTACTGGCAGGCGGGCTGCGTAACCACCAGTCACTGACAGAGCCGTGCTGGTAGCACGGGAGGAAAGGCTCACACTGAGCGTTATTCCAAGCAGGTACTTCAAAGGTTCCAGAGCAGAGTCCTCAAAGCACAGGAACCTGGTTTTTGGTTTCTAAACCCATATTTAAAAACGTTGCAGGATTTTCTTTTAAAGCTACATATGGAATTTGTATATTTTGAGCTTTCACTTTTACTCTAAAAAATACTGACCGTGGTCAATACTTTTTACTGAGCATTAGAATTTACTTTACGGATGACCTCTGGGAGAGCTTTTTTTCCCATTCTTATTTTTTGTTGTCCTACTCCCAAACATGAGATCGGAGTTGTAGTCATATTAAAGCCTGAGATACAAAATTTTATATCTGTGAAAAAACTTAAGTAAGTGTGTGGCTGACATCTGTCTTCAAATTGAATTTTCTGAAGTATTTACAAAAGAAAACACACAAACGTAAAGATGAATTGTGTTTCACCGTGTTTTAAATCTTGCTACTTTTGCTCTAAACAGAACCTTGTCATGTGCATTGCTGTTGTTTTGCAACATTCACACTGTCTGTGTTGTCCTGGGATGTTGGACTGTTACCTTGGGACAGTCAGGCGTCCTGTCCTCGTCCCTTCTGAGTTTCATTGGTACCCCAGGATCAAGTCTAGAATATAATTCCATCCACCCTTCCAAACAGAGGTGAATGGTTCTACCAGGGCAAATCACTAGATCAGATCACAAACAAGGTTGATGATCACCTGGCAGGAATGCAGACTGCCATTGCCTGTATCAAGCCAGGAAATGTTTGGAAGGAATGTCTGGAGGGAGTATGTAATTAGCAGATCATGAAATGGTAATAACTTTTCATAATGGTGACCTAGATAATCACTTTACCAAAATAACTCAAAATGCAAAGAAGTTTTTATTTGCAAACAAGTTTCCCCAGTTTTTAAATGCTGGGGAGGAAGCAGAGGTAGAGGGTATCGGGATAAACACAAACCTTTAGGCTTCCTTATGGTAGATGCAGCATCTCATGCTTTGACTTTTCTGAAACATCCCAGTTCATCTCATATAACCCACCAGAGGAAGGTATGAGGTGGGCAATTTATCCTGTAGCCATCTCATCCAGAAATTTACCTTGAAGTTTTATGTTTTCAAATCTATCTGCATATCAGTAAGTATTCCCACTGAGCTGTTATGAAAAAGCATGTGCTGCGTTATACCAGTTACGCTCTAAAAGAAAAATCAGCTTTTATAGGCAGCTGTAAGTACCCTTTGTTCAGTACTACACATTAAATAAAGTATGTATTACAGTTTTTGTTACACTTACTCCTTTGTTTTATTTTAGACAATTTATTCAGTCTTTAAAATCCTTCCATCGAGATTGTTGCCTGATGACTGTCCAGAGGCCTTCTTAAATTAGAACAGGTACATTAGGTTCTGCACTTGTGAAATTCTGATTTGTCCCATCGTTCTTCATTGCCATTTAATGGGCATATTGCTGGTCCTGATGAAGAAAGAGTCTACTTGGCAAGATGCAGTAAACTAAGCATGAGCTTTGAGTGGGCTTCTTGATAGAGTTCACTAGAGGACTGTAACATTTACAGAGGAATTGAAATGCTCCTAGCAGTGCATTTTTCCTATGAGAAACTCACTAAATGCTCACAGATTCAAGGGCTACAAATGAAATCTTTTGCATCTCTCTAGAGATGCAAAGAAGGCATTTCACATTTATTTTGCAAACAATCAATTGAATAATCAGGCTATTTTTGTAGAAATGATAACTTGTTTGTAATTGTGTGTTAAAAAACACATTGCAAGTCATTTAGGTTGCAAGATCAAGCACTTCCAATTTAGAGGATGGGCCTAGAATCCTAAGTCTTCTTCCCTGAGGTATGTGTTACAATAGCGTTCATATTTACAAATCACATATTATTTTTGCCTCGTTTTACACACAAGAGTGATGATTCTCAGGGAATAAGGAAGGTGTTGAATAGTTCTTTTTAACTTCATTGCTTAGTCTATAGTCTTATGCTTTATTCGTTGTCCGCTCTGCCAGCTAATGTAATCCAAACCTGCACTGCATTTGGAATTACTCATTTCTTCTTACTGTTTTCAATGGCATTCTTCATTAGAGCATTATCTGAATACTTCACAAGCACCAATGAGTTTTTCTGTATAGGGCAGCCAAGAATATTATCCGTATTTTATAGACAGGGAAGTGTGAATTAGCTGAGCAATAGTAAAAAGTCAACATGACTAAAACTCATCCTTGCGCTGCTTTTAAATTTGTATCTGCTGAGTGACATTGCATGTCCTTATGTTCCTGTATTATGTGTAAGGGTAAATAGGAATTCTGACTTCCTGTCTTTCTATCCTTCATGATCTGGCCTGTTTTTATTATAACATCCTTTATTTGGGCAGTCGTTGTCTTTTTAATCTTTCCACGTTGGGATTTCCCTTTAGGCCCTTGTCATTTTCACTGCTCATATCTAGACATTTACACTTTAAAGAGAATAACATCAAAATTCTCTTTAATTGTCCATTTAAAAAAAAAAAAAAAGCTCTGGAATATTTTTATCAGAAATATGTCTTTTTAAAGCATTTTGTAGTCTACAAAATAACAATAATACAGCATCAGTGCTCACTTCCTGTTCATGTGCCTGGGTCCTGGGAGTGAGGAATCCCTTTCATGGACAATGAACATCTATGTGGAGGCCATTAGACAAGTCTGACAGAGGATGCTGATTAACCTTTATTTTGTTGCTGGTGGTTTTACAAAACAAAATTGTGACCAGTGAAAATTAGCCTAAGCAAATTGCACCTAGTCTGGACAGCCCACTGCAGGGCATGAAATGGTCCTTTGCAGTGAACGGGGCTCATTTAAACAGCCAGGCAGCTGCATACAGCGTGAGTAGTCCTTATCCAAGTCACTCGGTGACTTGTATTTGTTATTCAGACTGGTATTGACTTATGTGTAATCTCTATGTATTTAAATTGGGAACAGTTTTAAATAATTAACATAAATACATCAACTCTAACAAGCTTATAATACTAAGTAACTCAAGATGCGGATTGGAGAGTGCTAGTAGGAGTGTGGGTCCGTGTGCTCCTGTGGCCTGTCAATGCTGTTGATGGCTATTAGAAAATGGCATTCTTAACTGAAAATTAAGCTCCGAGTCCCATTTGGGGTTGTCTAGACCAAGCTAACTCCTTGAGCAACTGTAGAATTTTCAGTAAACAATTGCTACAATTGCTACAGTTTTTCTCTGGCATGGTTTTGGTTACTTGCGCTATTTTTCTTTCCCGAACCAATGCAGATTTGGGCACTGAATCACGCTTTGGTGTCCTGACACCATGCACTGCTGTGAGAGCGTGGTGGCTAATGGTGCGTGGGCTAGGTGCGATGTCGCCGTTCCAAAACAGAGCAACTACGAAACCAATAGGCAGTACAGGGAGAAACTCCTGCTGACAGCAGGTATTTCTGTTTTATCTGAAAATAATTCACTGAGTAGATAATTGGTGAATTCCCAATGGGAAAAAACTTGATTCTGTCTGAGCATAGGTTACCAGATGTACCGCCATAAAATAATTGATTTTGTGATATATCAAGTAGGGACATAGTTGAGACTATTGAACTTTTCACTTAGGGCCTCAGGGTGAACTTGAACCAAGCTCCCAAAGGTGAAGAACCAGTGCTTGACATGTGCGGGGTTTTGCACTCTTAACAGCCTCTTTAACTTTAATTTTCTCCTATTAATCTACTTTCACCAAGATCTAGATGTGCACAGAGTCTCATTAAGATGGTTGAGTTGTCATAGGAGATAATCACCAAAGGAATGTGTTATAAAAAGAGAAAAAAGTATGTCTAGAAAGTCTGAATAATTTTTTTATGCTGTTGTTTTAGTGAAGAGGTTTTGGATGCTGATAGGAAAGTTACTATAGCTATAGGGCACATTTAATTGCATTTTAGAAACTTCTTTTAATCCTGTAATAACAAAAAATTAAATCAGTGCTGACATTTTTTTGTTGCCAGAAGAAGGTAGTAAAAGGGTAAAGAAATAATTGTTAGTTCTGAGAATATAATTAGCAACTTTAATGCTTTAATCTAAAAAATGCATATTTTGAGCCTGGGTGAATGATTAAAGAAAAGATATTGAAAGCCTTTGAAATTTCTAACTGTTTGGTTTTAATTGTAAATTATGATCACTATAATTAGCTCATTTAGTACATTTATAATGTAAACAAATATGAATATACAGAAGTTCAGTGATATATTTCAGGGCAAATTTTTCAGAGCAACATTGTAACCCTGGGCTCTATTTATTAAGTCTTTCTTGTAGTGTTTGGCACCGCTTCATTCTTTCCTTCTGTTTTTTTTTTTTTTTCTCTCTCTCTCTCTCTCTTTTTTTCTTTTTTTTTTTTTTCTGGAAGATAAAAGCAAGCCGTACATAATACTTGCAGGTCTCTGCTGAGATCTTAATGCATCTGGAACTACACTGAAGAAAATACAGATAGAAATCTGGTCCCTTTTGGGCTCCATTTAACCCTTGTTCTGAAGCTTCCGTGCAGCCGGGGTATTTAGCATGTTAAAAAATAAATGCTACGTGTTTTCATAAACACCAGGTTGTTAATACTGAGCAATTAGGTCAGCTGAAAGTGATGTGTCAGGTAGACTTACTTATTTCTATAGTTGGGTATCTGCAGAAATAAGTGTGTCTCCTCTGAGCTGTTGTTCCCTTGTGATGCACCCTGTGCTGCCTCCCGGGACCCAAATCTTCTTTTCCTGATGCACGCGCTGCCCTACACATCACTCAGTAACATGAACAGGAGCTGCCTGGCATGCTAATGGAAACACTTAATGAGTAACAGGATGTTTTTCCCCTATCAAGTTCAAAGATTAAAAATTTGGGGTTTAGTCTCACTATTATTTTTACTAGAAAGGCATCTTTTGTTACATTTCCAGAGCTCAGTTATCATGCTGCGACACACTGCATCCAGTCCTGATAAGTCATGGAAAGTTATGATTAGTTAAGCTCCTTATGAATAGAGAAGGCTTCCCTGAAGGTTGAAAGTGGCCTCCAACTTGAGATTTTAAATCATTGTTGAAGTGTTTTGACTAGCCTGCCTTTGTGTACACTAAACAGTTTAAGGTTACTTTTTAATCCAATGGCGCCTGTTTTATGATGTACACTTGCTGCGGATTGAATGTTGTTCTGTTCATCACTGCCAGCTGTCTCCTTGGGATCCTCTAGTAACCAACTTAGTTTATCTCAGAGGAATGAATTGTCGGTAATGAGCATCTGATAACTTTTCTGCTGAATTCTCAAGATTTTTTTTAAAAAGCTCTTCTTCTGTCACACTTCCATGTAATACTAAATGTGTTAAAATGTGTTGAGAGTTGGTTGTTCTGTTCTTGCACCGTGAGCCTTCAGGAGTTAACATTTTTATAGCATGAAGCGAAGGTAGAAAAGGTACATACTGCAGCACTGTATGCACCATATTCTGTGGATATTTTCTTGCTGAAGGAAGTAAGCCCTGGTTATTACAGCTGTCACGGTGACACCTGATATTTGAGTATCAGTGATTGCCTCACCCACCACATGACCCTGATCACTCCCGTGATTCTCTGTCCACTATTAAACTGTGAAAGGTCTTGGCCCTCCAGGTGCTGTTTCAAGCCTGAAATAGCAACTTGTCTGTCATACTCTCCCTGAATAACTTAATGCTTAAGGACCCAGCAAAAATATTTAAGGTAGACAGGCTCTCATACAGCAACAAAGCAAAGAACCTGTCTTATGTCCATTTTAATGACTGATGCTGAACAAGGGTACTAAGTTTGCATTAGTCATTAGAAAAGTGCAAACTTGAAAATGTCTTTGTGGCTTAATTCTCAACAATTTCATTTTTTGCGTTTCATTTTGACTTTTCAGGATCATGAATGGTTCTTGAAAATCTTGAAAAGTATCTTGAGATTTCACACAGAAGTGGGAGCACATAATATCAGGATAATTTTCACGAGTCAAAACTGAAAAATTCCAAAATATTTCCCTACAAATTTAGTGTCCAAAGCAGATCTTTAATGAAATTTTCCTTCCCCAGCAGAAATAAATAAATAAATAAAAATTTTAAAAAAGGGAAGAAAAAGGAAGGAAGGAAAAAATGGTTCATGGAAACCTAGTTAAAAAAAAAAAAAACTAAACCTATAAACCAAACTTCAAAACTATGTAGTTGAAATGATTAGAACTTTTCATGATGCACTTCTTTCCCTCCTTTGTGAGGACCTTGCTTCTGGTAAGATTAATCTAAAAGTTGCTTGGCCTATTCAACAGAAAAGACTTAGAGAGTAGACTTTTCTATGCAAATAAGGTGTTGGAAAATATTCTGTTCTTAAGATAACAAAGCTGGCCTAACTTTATTGCTGCGTACATTATATAAGCTTTGACACACTTTGCGTTAAGACATTTCCTGATCTGAATGCTATTTTTTTTTTAGCCCTGTACTGCTTGACAGCCAAGAACCTGGGTTTGTATATGGAAATCCAGCTGCATCTAGATCGTACCAGAAATTAAGTAGATATAATGCTAGAGCAATGAAGAGGTTGGGTAACTGGCTTCTTTAATTTTTGGAGTGTTTTTAAGATCTTAAATATAGTTTCAGAAAAACAATTTCTTCACTTTGATGGACATACTTGTGAGGATCTGATCTGCAATTCCTCATCTACTGCTGAGAGAAAGATTCTTCTGTGCAGAGAGCTTCTGGTGGTCACCTTTGCTAAGGTAGTGCTGAGCTTCTTACAGTGACCTCCATGAACAAATTCTGCTCTAGCATGTTATATTGGGAAATGTTTGTCTTTGAAATAGAACTGTCCAAGCTCTCATACCTTTTCCGGTATATTTTGGATTATAGTTGCAAATACCATTTCTTAGAGCCTGAAAGGTGCTTTCTTTGTGTTTTGTCAGAAGCATATCCCCATTTATAATGATATATGTATGTAATATGTCTATCTGCATATACGTGTGTGTGTATAAATATATATATATATAACAGATGTGTATGTTCAGATCTCTTGTTGAGGTGAGGTCATCCTTCAAAAATAAAACCTTACAAAATTTTAGTTTATATCTTCAGTTGTCGACTAAAGTTACAAAGTTATATACATAAAGTTATAAGGTTATGAATGCAGTTCTGCTTATCTTAGTGGAAGAACAGATCAGAAGTTGTCAGCAGGGTACTTTTAGAAGAGTTCTATGACTGTGAAGATGGAGAGCAAGATAGGTGAGGATTGAGGAAGCTAAAGTGAAGAGGCAAAGAGAAAAGGCAAAGTACATTTTCCTGACATAAAACCTTGAAAAAAAAAAGTTAGAACTGAGAAAATGAAGGTGTGCCCACTCTGAATACATATTTAACATTAACATGTAACAGGTAGGGCTTTGCTGATCATTCTAGGAATCTGTTAAATGAAAAACTACAGCTCTATTGCATAAGGGAGACAGACAAAGCCAACTGGAGTGGTCTAAAAGCCCTTTTTGTCCTCTTGTGGACTATCTGTAACGGCTGAACTGTTCTCCATGCATCCATGATCCATTTTGTGTCTGGATTTGCACTGTTTTTTAGACACAATATTTACTGTAATTAGAAATGTCGCACAACCAGTACTTCTGGGGGCTAGAGATAGGATTGTATGGTTCTACCTATTCTCCCAAATCCTAGAAATCAAAGAGGAAAGAAAAGTTTAGTTTTTGTTTTCCTGTAAAACAAAAATTGTTGCTAAAATTTGTTAGTCATTTGTCTGTTGACAAATACTGAATTTGATCCTGTCATTGGCAGTTTGGGGATGAAAGTCTGTGAGTGTTGTGCTCTCTGGAGTGTAACCCTGTGCTTATTCAGTTTCTCTTACAAGATTTCCATGTGCTGTTGCAAAGCCTTGGTCCTTGCTACGTTCATACTGTTTTCCACAGTGATTATGACTAGGGTCTTTGAATGATACTGTAATTACCATTATTCATAATAATGACTTATTAGCAATAATTACTAATAATCTTGATAATCCCCGAAGGGAAAATACTGTAGGTGGAAAGCCACAGATGGAGTCATTAAAACAAAGACATACTAGTTCCTTATGCCCATCTTGTAATAAAATAATGAATTCTCAGCTTTTCTCAAGATTGATGAAGAGATTTCTGTGGAGATTTCTTCTCTTTTACTGACCCTTTCTGCTCACCAGAAAGGTCCCCAAACTGAAGAGTAGATGAGTGAACTCCCTCTCCTCTGATTCCCATGAATACCTCAATAAGCAAATATGACTTATTACCATCCAGCTTTCTGTCCTTTTCTTCATCTTAGTTTTCCTGGCCTTTTGTGCCCTCATAAGTCTGTAGAGTGTGCAGTACACAAAAATTATAATATTCATAATTAGGTAGACACAATGTTACCAAAATTTTTTCAGGAAACCACAGGATATGTTGCCGAATATGTATTGTTTTAAAATCACTTTAAAAGAATTTGCACAAAGTTCTGTCTATGTTTATGTAAGACTTTAAAAAAAGAACAATCAAAATGAGCAGCATGCACGATCATTGTCTTCAGACCTAATTACAAAATCCTTATTCACTTACACAAGTGCATCTCTGCCCAGTGCTTTTTCCCATACACAGAATGTGCCTAGAGCTCTTGGCACTATGGAGGGTGAAGGAAGTATTTCTCATTGGCTCCATGCAGATGAAGTAACATAATCCCAAACGGTGCACTCAGATTTTTTCAATAAATGTTTTTCGTCACTACAGAGCTTTATATAACAGCAGTAAAGGCAAGAAAGGAAATTAGAAACACAGCTGAGACTGCATCTCATACTTCATAATGGCCTAAAATTCTTACTGTTTATTAAAACTAACACCCCTTGTCAGGGTGTTGATCAAAAATTCTCTGCAGTCTCTTTTCTTTGATCTTTTCATTTTACAAACCACAGATATTTGTTGCCATTTCTTTATTTGGTTTTATGTCCAAAACATTAAAACTCAAAACTACTTTCTAGTAGTGTTGCGTGATAAGAAGTAATCCTAAATTCATCAAGCCAGCAAGGTCATCACTAAACAGATTTGTCTACTCCCAGGGAAAGGAGAACTCTGGTGTGACACAAACAAGAGATCAGAGATACCACCAGAAGGTGCTTATCATATAAAATAAATGTTGTGTCTCTGCGCCTGACGCTTCCACTACCGTCCAGTCAGAGTATTGGCATAACCTATTCTAATATACACGTTTACCTTTTGTTTCAGCAGCTCCCTGGCTCCTGAACATGCAAACATTTGAATTTCCTGTTGGCTCAGAGGTGAGATTTATAACATTTATTAAAGTTGCTTTTCACTGTGAGTTTACTGGGCAGAAAGCCTAAGAGGGCCTTTTTTTAAAAGGGGTTTAATTGCTTGAATTTACCAGAGGGGTGAACATTATGCTTTATTTGCAGCTCCACTATCCACTAAGATTGCCAGGTGTTGAATTTCCCTAGGGGATCCCAATTTATTGGAGGAATTCATGAAATATCCATCTATCCAGAGCTGGGGCTCCTAGCATCCCTTTCCCATTCATCGTGTTGATTTTGTTTCCTTCACGGCTGCTTTTGAATTTCTTGATTGATCCGGCTCATTTCTGTCCGTTCCTTTCCAGAAGTGTCCTCCCTCCTCTCTGCTTGTCCACCTCAGCCATTAAAAATGGGCCAGGCTTGACTCAGGATTGAATGCACCTGAGAGCTGTGATGTGGCTGCTGGTGCAGAGACAGTTCAATGTTGGAAGTATACCAGTGCTCTTTAGCAGGGTGGAAAGAGAGATGAACAGAGGGCAGGAAAGACAGAGTAAGTGGCAGTAAGGGTGAAGAGCAAAAAGGTATTTGCAATGTTTGAAATAAAAACCTATAAATAGCCCTTTAAAATCCATGAATGGACTTCTCAACAGATGGCAGCCGTACTGTCAAGTCAGCCCAAGGCAGGCAGACTATAATTGTTAGCAAGTGTATTGTTAAGGGAATTTACTAATTTACTGATGCAGCAGCCGCTTCAGTTGAAGAATAAATTGGAATATTTTGGTGCATTTTCTTTAAAAAGTCAACCACTTTTAAGTCTATGTATTAAAATGACAAAGTCTTAAATGGGGGTCTCCTTTGCTAAACAAAAGATATGCAAATTACATTTCAAGATTTATATTATGATAAAAACTGAAACACAAAAGAGGCATTATCTTGCAAAAATGTAAAAGTACATTGCTTCATGAGTCTATAATGATATAATGTGATGTTGATGTAGTTAAAGATGTCAGAAGGGAGACAATGACCTTAAAAGTTTAAGGCAGACACATTAATATTGATTGATTTTTAAGAGATTGAACAGCAAGAATATATCTATATATAGCCTGGATATTGGATTGTTTGAAAATTTGAGATGAGATACAGAACATTTTGGTCTTGTAATGCTTTAGACCTGAGAACAAGAACATACTTTAAATGCAGCCATTTGTACTATAAGAAACTGGATGATAATTTGCCTTCAATTTAGCAGATTGTAAACCTATTTATTGTAAAAATCAGTGATGTTTGGCAAAGCTGGATGATCATTTCTGCCTTAACCACTAATGCAGATCTGTCACACAAGATTGCACAAAAGTCTTAGTGTAGGTTTTTTGTTGTGTTGTTTGTTTTTTAACTTTTCTGTACACTTGTAGATCTGCATGGAGATTTACAACTGTTTTGTACACACACACACACACACACGCACACGCACACACATTTCTGTGATGTATTGAGCTCTGTAAAACCTCAGCACTTCCTGGCCTTGCACCAACAAATACCACTACACATCTACTGTGTGTCATTTTAAATTGCTACTTTTCCCAAAGATGGGAGAAGCTGGTCAATAACACTTCTTGTTTAAGTAAGGTTGGGCTTCATTTTATATCCATGTTTATGCCAGCAAAGTTATAAAGAAATGTGCTTCTCATTGAGGGGGAAGGTGGTAATTATTGTGGCATTGTTTTATTCCCTCGAGGCAGTTCATTTTACCGTCTCAAGATGATGAAAAGTTTCACCTCCTTCATAGATGAGCTTTACTCTTAAAGTAGAGACTTTCACTAGTCAGAGAAATAGAGATGCTGCTGACAGTTGTTCTTTTAGACTTTTGGGGACCAGGCCACAGACACCTTGCACATAGGGACTAAGAATTCAACTTGCAGAAATCTGCTGGCAGCATAGAACAGGTTTGACCTGTATGAAATGGATCATCTTGCATTACACAAGCTGGAGATTTTTATTCAGAAACAGACCTCAAGAGGTATGAGACAGATAAACAAAAGATGTAGACCACATTTATAAAAAGCTTATATGTATATATCTCTTTCCGACAAATCAATAGATTTTTACCTGATGCCCACACATGAAGTGATAGAAAATCAAGATCTGAAGGAAGGAGGACAGCTGGGAACCTGTACTTCTGCAGAGATATTTTACATAACAGAGAACTCTTGTTTTCAAGAAGCAGACAAGAAGAATTACCATGTGGACTCTCTGCCTCCAGATTCAATTTTTAAAATACACAACCAGAAATAGACAAAGAGGGGTACGTGTTAGGAGTACTATCAAACAGCAAGATGTCTCAGTATCATACCTGCATCCTTTAAGCCTTTATTTAGCTTCACCAATGACAAAGCCTGCTAAGGCCCTCCAGTATAGGAAAACAGCCGTAACAGCCTGTTTAGTAAATGAGAGAAAGCACAATGTCTCCAAGGGGCCTGGCCTGAGTGAGCATCCAGAATCCCAGAAAGTCAAGAAATTTGAAGGAAGTCAGACTTGATTTAATTCTTTTTTACTATAAATCTCGTTTCAGAGAATGATTAACTGAGGGAGAGACATAAATGGCAAAGTTTGATCAAGGGAGCTGCTGTCAGGGTACCATCTAGATAAATTAGGAAAAGAATGCTCAGGTTTCTATGAAAGAAGACTAATGACATTAAGTCAAGATGAAATAGAAAGGAGCAGCATTGCAGGCTGAAAATCATAAAAGACCAGCCTGCCCTGACAAGAAACCTTGAGAAACTTCCTGAACTGAAAAGTAACTGGAAATGCTAAGGAATGGCTTTCTGTAAATGTCTGGTCTTGAAGTTACTCAGGAGTGAAGATGTTCCAGGCATAAAATTTGCTTCTCAGGACCTGTCAAGACAAGTGAAGGAATATTCTAGAAGAATCTGAAACAGCAGGTGTTAGTAACAGCTCTACACATTGCAGGTGTTCTGCATCTGATGTGCTCTTTGTAGTTAATGGGGATCAATCCTTTCCCATAAATCTGAAGCAGTCCCACCTGGAGGCAAACAAACCAAGTGGATAAAAGGAGGGTGTAAAGCGCCTGGGTAGTAAATGTTTGTTTGATTCAGAGAGTCCTTTTGTAAGGAAGTGGGTATAGTAGTATTGTGGAAAGAGTGGCAATCTTAGCTAAGATCAAGGAGAAGCTTTACAAGAGACATAAGTATATTTGTACAGAGATCTTTCTCAGAAGGTAAGTCATGTCTTTAGGTTTCCCAAAAAGGACTTGGGAAAAAAAAAAAAAGAGAGAAAGCCACTTCAGTAGTTAAAAGTGCATTACTGGAAATCTAGAGTGTTTAAATCAAAACAAAAAGCCTCCTATATCAGGAAATGTTAAATTGTAGCTTCAGTATGACTTAGTTAGGGTTACTGATCTTTCTTAGACAACCAAAGGAACAGATCTTTTGCTGAAAGTCTCCTAACTTCAGATTTAGACAATAATATAGAATAGCTTTCTGTACTCAAGCAGTTAGTGTGGTTAGTACTAGTATGAAACTAGCTAATGTACTTTTCTGTGATGTGCAAAGTGAATGCTAGGATGTAGCATTGTACCTGACTGCAGTAGCTTGAAGTTATGCTTCAACAGTATCCCATTGTATTGTAGGATTTTGAAGGCAGGGAAGCAGTCTCTGGAGTGCTGCATGTCTGTAAGAAATTATTTTTGAAAGCAGAATATAAGGAGATTGAACCAATGTTTAGAACAAATAAATAGGAGCGACAATTTTTTCAGTGTTAGTATTAAACCTAGTCATATAACAGTAACTAAATGAAGCGTGCATTTAAAACTTGGTGAGAGGTTTTTCTACATTTTAGTTCTGTTTGGCTCAGCAGGTGTACTGCACCTCAGTCTTCAGGGCTGTCAATCCAACAACTTCCACAAGCACTATAGTCACTTAAAAGTTGAAAGAGAAAAATAGAAGAGGATGATGTTAATAGTGCTTAGCACTTACATAACGTTCTGCTTCCTCAAAGTACAGTGCAAACACGAGGTAATAAAAATACTTTGTCTTGGAGATGCAGTTGTGTTTAAACAGCCTTTAAGCAAAGAGGATAGAGGTGTAAGATCAACCTATGCCCAAATGCACATTTTCAAGGTTAAATATTGCAATGAAGAATTTATTGTATCACTTATCCTTGTAATGTCTCCGTGAGTCCAGCTTGTGGAAACCAACAGAGTCTTTCTGTTTACAGCTCTCCTTCTTTGTTGTGTGAAGAGGTTACTGTGATAACTTCAGATTTTATCTGATGAACTCTGCTGTAAGAAATCACTGGCAAGTTGTACAATAAAATGTGTCAATGAGTTGAGGCAAAATTTGTTGTTAGAGCACACAGATGTACCAGCTACTCAGACTGCCACCAGCCTCTGTAGCAATTCTGCTGTGCATGCTTCTCTCCACTAGCTCCAGTGTCTGCCCACCTTGTTTTAGGTATTCTGAGTATGACCACAATGACTTGGACTCCTGGACAGATAACAACCTAAACTGCTTGCTTAGAAAGTCCAAAGCATTAAGAGAGGAGAACTAGAAAAGGAAGATTCAGCTGGTAATGAGAGAATTGAAATTTTCCTGAGGAGAAGGGGCAGACTGCAAGGATAAAACTATGGGTCTCAGACCCTTGGTCTTCTATAAATGAAGAAAGGTGTAGATATGGTGTGATTTTTGGTGTGCTTTTTTCTGGTTAAAATAAAATATAAAAAAGTTAAATGGTGTTCTCAAAGCTGGAAGTAAACTCATAAGTCAGTTTGATAATTAAATAGTTATTCTGGGCCTTTGAACTACCAGGGGCTATCAGTGCAGGATTCAGAACAAAGTCTGCTGGGGGAATTGGCTGTTTCACTCACCTCTTCGTTCTTAGACCATTATGCCTTTAGGATGGCAAATCTGTCAATTTTGCAGTTTCCTCCGGTAATACAGCTTTGGCAGGAGCTGATGCCTGTGCTGCATTGTACTCATGCACAGTTAGGTAACCAGTGCATGCTCCATTTGAGAGAGGCACAGAAAGCTGCTTAAAGTTACTGGGTTATAGTCTATCTCTGTGCTGAGCTCAGCTGCTGAGAGCAGAAGAGGTGTGAAAAGACTTGTTAATAAAAGTCTGTTTAGATTTCATTACTGTGAGCAGCCACATCAAGACAATACAGATCTTACCAACCCCCTGAGAATTTCAGTCCTCTCTGGAAATACTTCCTTTCCTGCACTGGATATTGTTCCCGGTTGAATTTCTGTGCAATGCAAACAGCTCTCCTCTACTTTTGAAGAAAAGAGAGAATGGGAGCTTTTTTCTTACTGCAGAGGATGGAAAGGGATAGGAAGGAGGGGAAAGAATGGGAGGGGTCTTGTTTCCCTTCCTCACGCTGAAGAAAAAGCATCCAGCTCAGTTTTGCTTTTTTCCCCTTCTCTTCTGCTTTTAACCCTAGGAAGGGGAACTCCTGTGAGCTGCAGGCAGAACAAAGGTGACTGGCATATGGAATGGAATATGTGTGGCCACCTGTCAGGCTGTGACAGAAATAAGAGCATTGAGAGGATGTGTAACTAACTGATGGGCAATGGGAAGGAAAAGTAGCCGTAGCTTAAGAAAATCGGTTATATTCCAGTTATAGACAGGGTTTGGAGAAGCTATGTCCTATCAAGCTCTAATATGGCTTTTGCATTGTGCCAAAAGCACAATGGAGATCTAGAGAAGTCTCATACCAAAGCTAACTGGAAGAGAGCGTGCTGTGAACCAAGAGAAACTTGCCAAAAATATTCGTTTCTTCAGAGTGGCTCTGGTCTCTGAGGAGTGAAGTAAATCTGAGCATTTCTGAAAGAAAACAGTAGCTAGGGAGGTATCTTTGGCTACATAACCAGCCCTAATCTTTAACCTATTTGAGGACTTCAGTGATTTTTTTTTTTTCAGATGGCTATGAAAGATGCAGCCTAACCTGTGACTGACTTGGCATGGGGTGTGGACAAGCCTCTTTTTTCCCCACAAGACTAAACCTCTCCACTTTCATCATTGTGATCTCCTTTGTTGTGGTCTTTTTAATGTTCTGCAAGTTTTACTTAGATACTTATTAAAGCTTTTAAATGCTGAAGTCTTGATGAAGGCAGATATAGGTCTCCTAACCGTAAATGCTGTTCTTCCTCTCTATATCAGCATAAACAATAATCTGTAAATATTGAGTGTATATATATACAGATGCCAAAATCCAGCTAGTAATAAATGACATGAAATGCTTACTGGGAAGCTGGCTCAATCCTGTTCACCATATATTCCACTGCTACACTTCCTTTCTAATTTCAAGTAAATCACAAAGGTTAGTAAAATCTTACTTTCAATTGACTTTTTTTAGTTGTCCAGTTGTATTTTCTAAATACATTTCAAGTTTTACATGATTAATGACCAGACTTCATAGAAAGGAAACCTAGTCAAAGAAGAACACACTTTAAATAACACATTGCCATACACATTTTGCATCATTACTGGGTGATAATATAATACAGTTAATGAGTACCTTGCCCTTCAGTTAACTTCTGTCACCAGGAGTAGAATTTAGTACTTTTCACCTTATATTATGTCATGACTATAGGTGTTATGTTTGATGCCTACAGTACCTCATCCTATCAGAAGATCCAGAAGGGTGATATTTAATTTATTTCATTACTACAACCTTTGCTTTAGAGATGCTTAACAGAACATGTGGTTATATGAAGTGTTCAGTGGTGTAGTCATTGAAGACAATATGACTTTCACAATAGATTTCAGCCAGAAGAGGACTGTTCACTGTGACTGTCACCACAGTAAAAGATTAACACAGTGCTCTTTCAAGAGATGTATTGCACCTATGTTTTTAAGAGATCACTTTTTTAAAAGTGTCCTGAAGAAGGAAGGGGAGAGGGATGTTTCTGTTACTGCAAAATATACCTTCTGAATTCTGTTTCTACCTGAAAAATTGCAGAATGTAAGGCTTGTTCTGTATATTAATATTTATTCAAACTGTTCTGATACATTGCCTTTCTGATGCTACATGGTGTTCTCCTGCGCTATTTCCCAGCACAATGGGTAATGTCCTGCTCTGAAAATTATCCATTAAAATTTTATCAATTTTGTGTTTTGGTGAGACAGTATGAGGAAATGCCATTGGAAAATTAGATTCCTCTTTGACATCAGGCGCCCAGTCAGCAATCCAATCCCATGTGTTTCTACTGAGACATTAGGATTTGATATAATTTTGGGCAGAAAACATTTTAAAATGAAACAATTGAATTTTCTAGATGGTCTTGGGGACCACTTAGCTTAAGAGAATACACTTCCAAATCAAAAGCCTTTCAATCATTCTAAATATTATTTGGATGATATTTGCTTTATGTGTAGTAGCAGTTTGAATTTGTATTGAATGTTTGACTGGCTCGTGCTCACACAGATGATGTATGAAATTATTATTTCATATTTTTCTAGTGTTTGCATTGCAAGTGACATCTGGCTGACAGGAACTTGGAGAAATGGGATACAAAGTGAATGCTGCAGTTACCACAGCATCATATTTATCAAAAGGCTTAAGGTTGGTCTGTCTTTGTTTAACATCCAAAACTCACTATAATGAATAGGAAACAGCACTTTTTAAACTGAGCTGCTTAGAAAATGAAGATGGATGAAGGAAAAATGTTAATCATATTCTTTATTCTAATCATTGGATTAATTGATGTATAAAATCATGTATTAGATGAAAGACAGTTCTCAACTTGTATTTACGTTTGCTATTATTCCTTTAAGTTTTTGTTAATGTTATATAAGTCATACATACTATCACAGAGATAAGTCTGAAATAAGCTACTATAGTAGACTGACACAGTTTTCTTTTTAAACTGTAGGTCTTCAGCTATACAAGTCTAAGAGCAGGTTTAATTCTAATTGTATTATCTTCAAAATGTGCCTGTTAAAATGCTGTCTTCAGCCAAACTCCTATCCTACTACTTTTTTATGAAGCTCTTGATGTTTTAATTGTCTAATGGTAAATTGTCTTGATAGGCTCATTTTAAAACACCTGTATCATACTCTATTTTATATGTAGCATGAAATACATTGTGTTGTTTAGAAATGACTGCATCCTTTAAAAAGGCATTTTCAAAATGCATGATGTTTGTGAGGAAGCTGTGCCACAGTGCTTCAGAACAATGCCAAAAGTGATATATAGTGGAGCGTATAGCGTCTCGCCATGCCTTGGCAGGGGAGAGGAACTGGCTGTATCACTGTGATTCAAAGGGTCTCTTGGACAGTCTTTGACACTGTCTTGATATCATTTGCTCTCAGTATTAAGACTGAACTTTGAGTGAAGGAAACGCAACACTACAGAAGTCACGCATTATTTCCCAGCTGTCCTGGGAAGGAAGGAACAGGGGGGCTGCTACACTTGGGAATGTGGAGCTCAGGAGAGAAGCTAGAAAAGAGGCTTTATGGTGAGGTGGGTAAAACAGGCTGAGGAGAGGCAGGGGGTGGGGAAGTCAGCTTAAGAGACAGAAGGAAAGATGTCAGACTAATCCAGAAATAGTTATTTCTGTACAGCTACCAAGTGATTGTCTGATCTACACAGTTCTCAAGCTGAGAGCATTCAGCATCTTCTATGATTTGGACCTCTCCTTTTAAATGAATAATAATTAAAAAAAAATCCAACTTTGTGGTCCAATTCAGGGGCAAAAAGAACTAGCAATGACTTCTCTTTAGGCCTGCAGCAGTAGGTTGGGAGGAGTGGGAAGGGGGGCAAGAAAGCAGAAAAAAATGTTTCAAAATCGTTCAAGAGGATAATTATATTCCCCTAAGAGAACCTCAGAAGGAGCCTATTTCATGACGATATGGGGAATTTGCCTGTCCTCCCTTATTAGGTATCTGCAGTATGACTACTCTCTACTCTACTTCTCTCTTTGCTTTCCTAAATATCTTAAGTCAATAGATACATATCCATTGCCATGCTTCCCTTTGCTAGCAGTCATGAACTTTCATTATGGGGGGGGGGGGGAGAGCCTATTTTTGGTCAGATTTTGGGGAGAAAAACACTGAAGTTGATTGCTTGAGACTAGCAGAATATCAAATTAGAGCAATCAGAGCAATATGTATTCTGAGCATACCAGTGAGAAGAACAGGACTGATGAGAAGAGCAAGATGATATCTTAGCAGTCTGCTGCTGAGGCTAGCTTGCTAAGCATTTCATCATTCCTTTAAACAATTATTTAACCATGACCATGCAGAATACTAGATATCCATGGGAATGTTTTTCACTTTCAGATGAAGATCACAAAGTATTTACCCTGTGTTGGCTTAGGATGTTGTTGTGGCAAAGAACTTGTCAGACATCAAGCCCTAGGTACCTTATCACTTAAATATTTAATAATTGGTTTTGAACCTTTCTCAACAGATCCTATTTGCTGTTGCAGTTCCCCTGTGCTCTCATCATTCAGTATATGTAGAGTATTATATATTGTTCTTTCACTTACCTCTTCATTTCCCTGTGTTCTCATTTACTCTAGCACACAATACCTTCAGTTTCTAAGAAGTTTGAGACCTGATGTCAGTCATTCCCCAAATTACTTTTATCCTTCTGCAGCAAATGTCTCCAGACTCTCCTTCCTCTGGATAGAGTGAGCTGAGTTCTCAATCTTCCAGTTGATGTGGATTGGCCCAGTCCATGTCTCACTTCTACTCAACGTGTCTCTTCATACTGACAGAATGCCTTGTATATCTTGGCATGAGAGGCATTATAAACTACTTTAAAGAAGTCTACAAGTGCTATTGGGTCCTACTGAACTAAAATTGCACACAATTCTTCAATTTACTTTGTAGTGTATCATATTATACTATATAGTGCTTCTGTTTCTACTTTAAGATATATGAAACAAAGCTGTTTTATTTTTTTAGCCAATGTTATTTATGCCCTGTAATGTATACTACACTTGTATTTGTCTACTTTGCTGTCTACCTAGCCACACAGACTTTATTGGCTTCTGGTTAAGTTCGCTAGACTTCCTATATGCCAACACAAACAAAAGAAAGCAAGGAAGTAAGAGGTTAACTCATTCAATACCCTTTTTATGCTACTCATTAATTCTCATACTTGCTCCCAACTACCTCACTTTAATATCCATAGTCCACACATTTCCAACTCTATCCTGATTACATTAGTTTTCTGCTTGCCATTCAAGGCAGTGTTTTCTTGGTCTGCTGGATGATTTCAGACTTTCTATTTTGAGTACTTGCACCCCCAAAGACAGCATCATGAATACAATTAAAATAAAATGTGATCATGATTTTTGGTCATTGCAGGTACTAAAAAAGCAAGTTACATAGCTGTAGAACTGACAGAGCAAAGGCCGAAGATGCATGTTTTGCATTCTTTGTGTTGAGATATTTTGGTGGAAGACTTAGGATAAAATTTTTGGAAGTGCTAATAAATCAGATTTTCAAAGCTGAAAAATTTGGAGTGTTTCTAGTGTTTTTAATCCTTTATTTCATACTTCTATTACTGCATTGTTAGAAATACTGTCTAAACTTAGACATCATATTCTCCACTGTAATTACTGTTTCCTAGCTGGGTCTAGTCTTTTAGATCTGTACCTTACTTTTTTCAGCATTGTGGTAGTATATATACCACTAGTCTAATCAGCCAGCTTCTTACTGTACCTTCTGTTATGACTCCAGTGTCTTTTTAGAAATTTAATATGGTCATTCTTTGTATTATATTGGAATTTCTATCAATGCAATGTATCTTTTTAAGAGCTGAGGGCCTAGGAAATGCTTCATCCTTCTTTAAAACATTTGTGTTGAGTAGTAAAGCCATGCTTCTCTAAATTGTTTAGTCTGTCTCATAGATCGATCCTTGGTCTATGAGACCAATGAGAGGTCTTGCAGATGTAGGTAGCACCTACATCTACACATAATGTACAGAAACTAGGTTCTCTAGACAATGTTAAAATAGTACAAATACTGCTCAGTGAATTGAGGCTTTTTTAGGAGCTGTGTGTATATAGTAAGAGCCAAAGCATTAGCCTTTATTTAAAGACTAAAATTAGTATTAGCTGAGGTGGATTTAGCTGAGACATTTCAATACGATAGACATTGGATATATTTTAAAAATTTGGTTGGTAGAAGGCAGCAGGAGGGGAAAATGCATGTGGCCCTAAGCACACAGAAAGCTGTGAACCTGAGATTTTTTCCTCCTCTTCCCTCTTTTGTTTCCAATCCTTGCCTCTAGAAGAGACTGCAGATAAACAGCAATTCTGAGGTATGGTACCATAACAACAAAAGTATTCCAAAGAGGGTGGAATGGAGAAAGGGGAGATCCCATAGGACAGCTCATACAATGTCGATAGTCATATTTTGTAGTTCATGCTGTTCTCACATTCAAAAAAAAAAAGTATAATTGAGACCAATTCCCTAACTGACAAGAGTCCATTTAAAGCTGAATTACAATTGACAATAAAACATTTTAAAGGAATCTAGTCCTTTCTTTGTTATTAACTTTTTCTGTGTTATGCCAAAGGCAGCACAAAGATGTAGAAAGGGGAAGGAAAAAATGATTCTTAGCTCCATGGAAAAAACAAAATGTTACTTCTGCCAAATGAGGACCCCAAAGTACAGGCACTTGGAGGAATTTGAGACATAATATTTCAGTGTTTTTCCTTGCATTCCATTTGTTTTGTCACTTTTCTTTCCACCTTTCTATTGACATGCTGTCTTACATCAGCCGCTCTGGGTCTAGTTCTTAACCACTTTAAACCTTAGTTGTAGCACTCATTTTCCTTCTTCAGCTTACCTTCACAATGTTTCAGGGTAGTTTAGAGAAGAGTGTTGCCTTCTTGAAACTTTGATTTCTGTAATGGTAATGTATCGGTGTGTTGGAAGTTTGTTTGTTATCCTAGAATAGGATGACAAAGTTTCAAGTCTTGTCACTAGCTAGTCCTAGGTTGGAGAGAAAAGGAAGACTTCAAAAAACCACTTATACCTCTATGGTACAGCTAAATGCTATTATGGTGCATCTGCAGATATTTCTGGTGACTGGTTTTGGTCTAATTTGTTTGCCATTTTGATATACAATATTTACTCTCCTCTGCATTTTTTAATATCAGCTTTTTAAGCTTTGAGTTCTGTGTTCTAATTGCCGTGGTCTTCACCAATAAGAAAGTCTGGTTTTGGCCCATATTCATCAAACTGGGCTTCGTATTCTTCTAGCTAGATACACCCACCATGCCTACTCTGCGAATAATCACATTGCATTCAAAATAAAAGCTTTCCTTGTGGTATGTTTTTCTATAATGATGGTAATAATTCCACTGATAACTCCAGCGATGGAGAACATCTGAACTGCATGATTCTCCTTATACATGTGTAGGTGTCCAGTCTCTGTGTGTGGACCAATCCTTTTTCAAGTCTCATACAGATATAACTTGTCTCAAAGCCCATCAATCTGAATAGCCCTATAGTATCAGTTATTTTGAAGTCTAGAATCCTTTGGAACCACTGTTTCACCAGCAAAGAAGTCAACTGTGGCTCAGCTAATAGATACCCTGGCATCTCAGAAATACCATTTCATGGCTGAAATAAAACAGGATTTAGATTATTATACCATAACCATAGCTGTGTGATTGAAGACTGTTAAATTCACATGAGAATGTCTGTCAGCTTTCCTTCTGATAAGCAACTCTCCCTTTCTACCAACAATCATTTCAATATATTTTCAAAGTAATCTTTCCTTGATCAGTAGACTACAGTATTCTATCATTTTGTAGGTTTTGTTTCCTTCATGGGTGAATACTTTTACCAAATTGCATTCAATATCTATTAACTTGGATTTTTAAGAGATCAGATGGCTTCTATATCTCATTATGTAGTTCTTGTAATTTATTATTTTTTCCAATAGACACTGTTGCATACTTAAACTTGATTTCTGTTCCATCGTCCTATCTTACAAACAGGATCCTGACAGATGTTTGTCTTATGAAATCATGAACTTCTTGGGAGTGTCTTTTATCTCCCTCTCTCCATGAAGGAGACCTTTCTACTGAATTTTTACTCTCCAGGTAGTTTGTTCGAGATACTCAAATCTTTGTAACTACTTTGGTCATTGCTATCTATCAGAACTGCTTTGATGGTGAGTTGCTTTTGTTTTAAACCAAGGTGAGCTTTTACATTCAGACCTCAGTCTGTTTTTACACTGTTCCACCTGCTCTTTAGCTCTCTCAATTATTTGTCAGAAGTGAGTGTGACCTTGAAATTTCAAAACACTGAAGTAAATAAACCACACTCTTGCTACTTTTTTCAAAGGGTCAGATTCATTAAGAAGGAATTCGATGATTTTGCTAAGCTGTGGAAGCAAAGGAAGTGGTGCTGTTCTTACTTATTCTATTTCTTAAACTGAGGTTTGTCATATTATATGAGATTCCATCCTAGAGATGGAGCTGTAAGTGTGCTTGGAGCCCAGAGTACTCAAGCTACAGCTGCTCTGAAATCAATTTTGCATTAGCATCTGAAAATTCATGTCCAGAATGATTTTTCTGTGACAGAAATTTTCTCGTCTATATTATGCATAGCTACTGAAAAAAATGGGGAGGATAAAATTATGCTCTTTATTTTTTGTACTTCTACTTTATTCAATTTTTAAGAAGTCTGAGAAGCCCTTTCTTATTGTTGAGAGTATTGTGGATAGATAAACTCTCAACCATTGATGGCTGGTGCATATACCATATTCCAATTGGGGCAGCTTTGGGATCATAACTCTTTGCCTAGAAGATGTTAGAGCAACTTGTAGGCTGTGTGTGAATAGATGGTGTAGGTGTTTTGGTGGACTTGTAAAAACTTGCCTACCATTAAGCATTAGATCCAAATATGCATGCATCCAGTCACAGTCAATAGGAGTTGCATCGTTTTCTTGTGAATGTTTAAGCAGAATACATTAGTAGTTGTTGGACACAAGTGTTCCTAGAAGGGCAGAACTGCTGTTAGCTGTTTGCAGAAGTTTAAGGTGCATTAATCTTATTTGAAGCTGTATGCAGGAACAAGAGCTCCCTAGATATTTTAGTCAACTTTATCCAAATTTAAGAACTGATATGTTCTGAATATTGTTAGTTTTATTGTGCGTATTATGTTAGTGGTTAAGCTGATACCACTATACCGCAATTCACATTATGATGGTTCAGAAAACAAGAAGTCCAGCTGAAGTTTTTCTCAGACTCAACTTTGATTTTAATATTTTGTTTCTATTTCCCTTTGTAGTTTATTTTATGTGGTATTATGCAGTTTAAAATATATGGAAGTTGTATGTTTGTACATAAACAAATGTATTCATACATATGTAGTGTAGTTTGGGTTCTGGGATGATATGCTTGTGAGAGAATGTATTACTGAAAATCTGAAGCCCTCTGCTTGTCTGTACAATAGAACTACTAAGGAACTTCCAGTAAACAATTTTCTTGCTAACTTCTGAATACACTCATTTTAGGTCTGAGTATGACTGTGTATCTGTCCCTAGAGTGGCCATGCTACAACAATTGCCCCCCAAAAGGACATTTTATTCACTCATAAATAAAGCAGTTTCTGAATTGTAGCTGATGTCTATTGTATTTGAGAAGTAATGAAGCTTCTGTGTAGACTGGAGGCACTGACCTAGAAATATAAACAGGGAGCGCATGTTCTATGCTTACGAATTACTGTTTGTGGTTTGCTTTGATAATTTTTGGCCTTTATGTAGAAGTAGTCACTTGTAGACAACTGGCAATTACTTTTGAGGCTGTGGGTTTAATCCATTAATATCCCCTAATCTAATGCAACCATCCAAATCAAACATTCTTCTGTTTTGTTTTGTGTTTTTTTAAAGCCTGCAGGTAATAGAAGCTTCAGAACATTTACATGTGTAGTGTTACAGTAGAAAAGTCTGAATTCTGCAGTCAAAGACCTGGTAAAATCCCAAACTCATATTAATGTCACTTCAAGCTTCTAAGGGAATATTTTGACTGCTTGCCATTAGCCCTATTGCTTATGGAAAAGCAAGGAACTAAATCAAAGCCCACTGGCTTTTAATACATCTTTCTAGGGGAGGTCAAAACTTGGGCCAAAGAAAATGGGGGACCCACCCCAGTGTCTGTGCCTAATGACATTAGCAGATGTGACTGAAGAACAGAAAACTATCTATGAAATCCTCCAAATATCCATCCTATCTAGTTTACTGTAGAAAATGCTGGTACTTCTGGGAAGATTTTCTTTCTGTATTTCTGATTCTTCTGATATGGTAAATGTTAGGTTTCCTAAATGAGGAAACAGCTGTCTTAATTCCTAATTTGTAAGATTTTATGCAATGAGATGTGGAAATACAGACTGTGGATTTCTTGTGTTATATCCAAACAACTTTAAACCCAAACCATATTTTAGTGGAAATGTAAAACTATTATTTCATTAGTGTTTGATACTAGTAGAGTGTAAGAAATTTCATCAGTAAATTACCTTGCAACTGGCAAATACATACAGCAAGCTCTTTAGAAATCTGTCTTCATCTGACTGTCAGGGTCTTATGGAAAGCTAGCCCATAGGGTGCCTTCCACTGTCGTTGCTCTAATAGGCTGAATCAAGTCCTAGATAACTTTGGAAGAGTCAGGCTGAGGAAATCAGTTTAATGCGGACCGAGGAGGCTTTAAACAGTTGCATTCTTTTCTCTGCCTTAAATTACTTTTTTTGTATAGTGGGTCCGTTGTTAATAGGTGTTTTTTTATTAATTCTGAATCTTAGTTTACTTAGGCTCTCTAAGCCTTATCTCCTTCTGGTACTGCTGTGTCACTTTTGGAGTATAAGGTCGTGTTTATATGAGGAAGGCAGTGTGGAGGATTCCAGTTCTCTAATCCTAGTAATTCCCCTACCAATGACAAGAAGAAATAACTAATTGATATAAATTTGATAAACTTCCGGAAATCTTTTGCTGGAGAGTCTCGGTTTCTGATTTGTACTAGTTTAAGTCATTCTGTTTGCTTACAGAAATAACCTCTTTCCCATCTGTTGTATTATTGACTTAGATCTTTCAGGTAGTTATCTGCAGTGGTGCATGCAAACATTCATAGTTTAATATTGTCAGTTTGAGCTTACTTCCTATAGCCTATTGATCATAAACCATGAAAAATTTAGGATACATTTCATCTTATTTTAGAAGTTTGTAATAAACTTTGGAAACCTATTGTAAATGACTTTTACAATAAGGGATGTCTCTACGTTCTTCTTTTTGATGCTTCATACTTCTATGATGCTTGATAAATTTTACTCTGTAGACCAATAGCTAGTAATTTTGAACTAGCTTAGACCGTGTTTGCTTTGTTTGAATAACTGAGTGTGTAATCATGCATGCAGACACTGAGTCATAGCCTACCAACTCAGCTGACAATAATTGAAAGTGTTTCCTCCTGATGGCTGGCTATATCTTGCCACAAGTGAAATCAGTAGGTAGTTTTGGCCTGTTCCTGGTTGGGAAATATTGTCACAGTGCTGGCTAGGTGCCTTCATAAATTAATCTGCATTGATAGTCCTTGGGTGGGTCTCTTCAGAAGACAATGATACATTGGAAATAAACTGAGAGTATCAACTGTGTGTTTAAAATGTCTGTTAAGTCATCTTGCTGCATTGGTTAGTTTGAATTAATGTGTTAGGTCTACTGCCCAGACCTTCCTGCCTGCATTCAGGTGGGACCCAAGGCATTTTTTTATTTTTGTTTGGTTTGTGTACATTTTTTGCAAAACTGGAGTTGCAGCTCAAGCTAATGAACTGAAGATAAAAACCCAATGTGAGTTTGAGTAGATGTTTTCAGGCAAATGCTCTGGAAAAACATGCTACCTGGCAATGGTAAGTGTGAGACCACCAAATTAATATGGCCAAAGTCCAACTTGTCTGTTCATCTACAAAAATAGTCCCCTTCTATCTGTTGGTGAATAAAATAGCGTGTTTCCCCTTAAATCAGCATAAGACAAATGCATCAGCCTTACTTCCTGGATGTGCAGTCCCTATTAGTTCTGGGCACCATTATATTCAAAGGTTGTCAAAAGTTTGGAGGGAGTTTGGAGAAAAACAAAATTGAGAAGCTGGACTGGTGGATGGTCTATGTTAGGAAAGAGTAAATTAAATATAGTGACTGATGTTCTGGCCGACTCTCCTGCAAACTTTGTAGTGATGTTGGGCTATGGGCAAGACTTTCAGTAATAAGGGAAGCTGTCTCTTTAAAACTTGTCAATTACTCTGCTCTAGCTCTGGCCTTGGGTTATTTCACACCAAAAGTACTTAGATGATGCATCTCCTGGTGGTCTGTCCAGCCTTGAGACCGTTCAACTACACTGAACTGGTGAAGGCTTGTGTTCCTATGGTCCCTGTCTTTCTAGCTGGTATTTCTAGTGAGAATGGAAAACTTGTCATTCCTCCATGATGCAGAAAAAGGCAGGTAACTTTATTTCATTGTAATAGCGTCATCAGTAGAGGATGAATGGGGGGGGGGGGGGGGGAATGTCTCTGAAAGATTAGTGTTTGAAGAATCACTGGAAGACATTAAATGGGAAGGAAAAAGGTCTTTAACCCAGCATTAAAAGACTGAAGGATTGCAGATCCCATACAGAGCTGACAATATCTTGGATCATTTTATTCATCCATAAGGGGAAGACTGTTTCTTGATTGGAAACTCTTCAAGTGTTTTAATAGTAAGGGAAACTGAGTCTGCAAAAAAGCATGAGTTCTTCTAGGCCATAGTAAGATAGGGGAAAACTTAGATCTGAAGAGGGGAAGAGGCACATTTGATGCTGGAGGGTAAGAATACTTTACATGTTCCCTTTGGGAATGGTGGAAGCCCTATTAAAATGAGTCATTTTAAATTTAGATTGAATGAACCACTTCACAATTTACTGTGGGGAACAATCCAACATTGGCAAGAGAATGAACAAAATGACCTAATACTGTAAAGATTGTCTATCTCCGTTTCCTGTAGGTCTATGAAATGTCTGACTTTTGCAGGATTTGATTCCAATGTGACCACCAAGAAAACGGAACAAGGAAAGTTTTCTTATTCTTGGTGTGGGTGTAGTGTTCCCATGGTTCTTTATGGCAGTCCTAATTGAAATGATCTGAAATCTTTAAACACAAAGCCTTCAGGTTTAGCTGGGGTATGCTGCAAACTGCTGAGCCCTGCTAAACATCCTCGTAGCTGCAAAAGGCACAGGGTTCTTAAGCTTTTATTTGAATAGGCTGTAGCTATTATTAAAATAACCTTCAAGTGTTGACTCAAAATCCCTTCACACTTTGCTAAAATTGTCCTGAAATTTCTGTCATTCTCACTAATGTTTCATTTTCCATCCCACATGCTGTACTTAGCATTGTGAGAATTTCTCCCTCTTCTACCTGCTGTGTATTAAAAAATGTTGGTGTCATTTTCCTAAAACAAATAAGTAAAGTTAAATTTTCCCTTTGATCATTTCTTCTGTTCTTATTAAAAAGTACATTGTGTTTAAAGCTTTCTCTTGTCTATTGTTTAAATGACAACTCCACATCAGGTGGTTATAAAGTTTGTAGTTACAAATGGAAGTGTTTTTAAGTATTTATAATCATCTTTGTTTAAACTGTATAGAGGCAAGGTAAGAGAGGCACAGAAAACAGTGCCTTGCTAAAGAGTGTTTTTGTGAAAGGACATTTTCTTATCAAGGACTAAGTCTCTTTTTCCTCCAGCATATGAAATATTTACTTGTTAGGCAGTATCAGGAATACCCATCTTCCATAGTGCTACACCAGCCCAACCCATCAACGTGCTGGTTAATTAAGTGTGACCTAAACCAACTTGACTTGAGCTCTGCATTAAATGCACAAAACCCATTTGAGCTGACCAGCAGCAGAAGTGGTACTCAGAGAAATTGAAAAGGATTTCTCCCAAATGCTTTCTACTTACTTACAGCACTCAAGTAATGGCTGAAGATTAGCATATGACATGACAGATTACATTAAGTCATGTCTTTCCAGTGCTTTATGACAGCACTATCACATTAGCTTCTTAGCACTGGCACATCGAGGCATGCAAATGTTTTCAGACCCTCTTATTCAAATCTACAAGCTGACATGGCAGCCTTGATATGATTATTAGTCATTTGAGAGACTTTAATTCACGTCATCAGATAACAGGTTCTGCTAAAAGGTTAGAGAAACTGTCTGCTTTTAATGAAGCCCTCAAAAAAGACCCTCAAAACCTCACTGCTCACAGAGAGCCTGATTTGACTTTATTGACAAGATCCCCCTAAGAATGAACTTGAGTTGAATAAGTAAGCAGGCATCTAGAATGAAAAACACTGACTCCATTTAAAAATTAGACCGAACTAGGTTGAAATCCTGTCTTCCACCTCCCATTTTTTCTTTCTAGTTTTATCCTAGCTTTGAAGGCAAGGTACTGTGCCCGGAAAATGTTTTCAGCATATGATGTTGAAAGGGGAAAGGTGGAGCGAGGACTGGTCTGATACCTCAGTGGTAGGCTTCCTTTGTCTTGCTGAGCGGAGGGTCACTGCAGCTTGACACAAAGGGTTAACTCCTGCTATCTTGTGACCAGGAACAGAGTAGTGTGGTTGCAAAATGTTTGACCTTTTTAGTCTGTATCTATTAATGTGACATTATATTCAGACATTATTTTGTGTTAAGTCATGGTGAATCTGCTTTACCTTACAATAGAAATTCTTTGTAAATGAATTCCACGTAGATCAGTAGAGACTGGCACAGGCTTTGCTCTCTTTCAGAAGAAAAAGGGATGAGGTGAAAGGCTGTCTCTCCTGAGCAGGAGAGAGGGAAGGATCCCTTTCTAGGTAAAAGGGTTATTTGTTGCTAGAGCAGTGATTTGTCTCTGGAGTTGCAAAAGGTATGGGAAAATGCTAATGATCTAAGCCAGCCCCCAAGCCAGAGATGTATCTGCAATGTTGCAGAGAAATTAATCTGAGTTCTTAATCCCTCTGGCATCAGTGTTGCAGTGACCTCTGCATCAGTAGTGTCTGTGTCAATATAGTACTACCCGGAGTATGCTGACTTCCAGAAAGGTACTGCCTGGACCTCATTGCAGGCCTGGTGGCTAAATGGTGTGTTTGGTTGGGCTTGTTACCTGCTCCTTTATCATAGCGTAAGGAAGTTGGAGCTTGCTTCTAGAAGACCTTACAGCAAATGGTTTAGAGATCATTTTACTTAATGCTTCAGCCTTTATCTAGAACCTCACTTGGTTTGCCTCTCAGCAATATGCTAACTAGCAAAGTGGTAGAGAAATGTATTTGTATGGACAGACACAGTGTATTTAAGCTTATTGTTGCAGTTAACTGTAACTTTTGTCCTAGTTTTTCAAAACACTAATTCAGAGTCCCTAGCATAGGACTTGTATTTGGGTGACTAAGGTGTGCATAGTCTGAGAAAGAGTCTAGCAATTGACTGCAGCTGATTGACCTCAGTGTAAAAGACCTGGTTTGTGTCTCCTTTCATGTTGCCTGTGAATGTCACCCTTTATAGCATGCACGCTCCAGTAAATCTGGTTTTGTTCCTTCTGAATATAAATGGTGCAATATATATGATGGTGAATATAAATGGTCAGGTAGGTGCAGAAACAGTTATGTCCTCTACTGTCTCTCCAGATCCTCCCACCTTCACTTGCCTCTGCCATTCCTGCAGCTTTGTTCTCAGTGGACCCCTCAGATCTGATCAACCTACTCTGCTTTTTTAATGGTCTTCCAGTCTACCAGTCCTTTTTTGCTTTAGCAAAATGGGCTATTGTAAATGCCACCAGTCTAATTGGGATAGTACTTCATCCCATTTCCTAATGGTTAATGACAGCGTGAGAGATGAGGTTGTGGAACACCAGCTCCTTTGTTACTGCTCCTGCCCTCATTCTCTAGACCTTTTCTATGCTTAATCATAGCTCCTTACAGTACAACACTCTTCTTGTGATCTGCTATCAACATGGACTAAGCTTCTTGTGTATCTGCTTCACTGAGTCTCTATCTCCTCTCAAATCTGTCTCAAAATGTATCTTCAACCTCTTATGCTTGCTGTTTTTTCTTTCTTTGGATTTATGACCAAGTGTTTTAATTCATTAATCAGTGTCTTTATAACTCCGTTCTTTAATATAAAACATTGCTTGATAATGCTTTGTACAGTGTTTTGAGCCACAGTTTGTAGGAAGGCTGCTATACAACATTGTCACCGTGCTGTATTCTAACCAGATTTTTGCATGTTTCTCTACAACAATAACAAATCTTCAATTACATTATCGTAGAATCATTCAGGTTGGGAAAGACCTCTAAGGTCATGAAGTCCAACTGTTAACCTAGCACTACCAAGCCTACCACTAAACCATGCACCTAAGCACCACATGTACCCATCTTTTAAATATCTCTAGGGATGGTGACTCCACCGCTTCCCTGGGCAGCCTGTTCCAGTGCCTAACCACCCTGCAGATGAAGAAATTTTTCCAAATATCCAATCTAAACCTCCCCAGTGCGACCTGAGGTCATTTCCTTGTGTTCTATCACTTCATGCTTGTGGGAAGAGACTGACCTCCTCACCTTGCTACAGCCTCCTTTGAGATAGCTGTAGAGAGTAAGTTCTCCTCTGAGCCTTCTTTTCTTTAGGCTAAATAACCTCAGTTTCCTCAGCCAGTCCTCATGAGACTAGTTCTCTAGACCCTTCACCAACTTCTTTGCCCTTTTTAGTACATGCTCCAGCACCTTCATGACCTTCTTGTAGTGAGGGGCCTAAAACTGAACACAATACTATGTGTGGCCTCACTAGAGCTGAGTACAGGGGAACAATCACTTCCCTGGCCACACTATTTCTGATACAATCCCAAATGCTGTTGGCCTTCTTGGCCACCTGAGCACACTGCTGGCTCATATTCAGCTAGCATTGCTATGTCATTGCTCATAAATTAATTTGCAAGCCTAAAATAAGAATTTGACTTCAGTCTTGCCATTCTCTCACACATGAGTTTTTCCACTAAGCTTGAAAGAGATTGGAAAGATGTAGGGTCTAGGGCTTCCTGTCTATGGAACCCTCCAGCAGATGAAAATGGGGGGTTACAACAGCTCTCAAGTGCATCGTTGATACTTCCTACCAATGGCAAAAATAAAGAGATACAAAATTGATAAGGACAGGACACAATGGTAGTAACAGGTCATGAAGCTGAAGACACCTTAATATGTTACTGCACCCTGTGGCAGTGGGCGCCCTCCCTTGCATCTGGCACCACTGTCCCTCTGTCAGTGAATATGATGGTGTAGACACAAGCCTTGAGTTTGCAGTCTGGTAAAATCCCAAACCCAGAAGGGCTTAATCCTGCTTTGATTCAGCAGAAATGGGAAATAGCAAAAAACAGCTTTCAAACCAATGGTTCCAGTTTGTCCCTTCAGCCGATTCCCAGGAAGGTTTAGCATAGCTACTGACTGTATTAGGATGTGTTTGGTCCGCCTGCATCTCTACTGCATGTGCATTTCTGGACCTCGTTTACCTGTTCCAAAACACATCAAAAACACATCAAGTAGTAGGCTGGGTAGAAGACAGGGATTAGAGAAACACAAATGATTTTAAAAGCCCTGCTGAGTCTCTGAAATTTTTCAGGAGATTCTGTGCTAGCAGTTATTTCTATCTTGTAGTTTAATACAAGCTAGAAAATCCATACTGCTTTGTTCCTCTCTGCCTATTTCTTGTGCATGGAATACATGTTAATAAAGAATCTATCCAAGACCTTTCATTACTTCCAGCCTCCTGCCATCCTAATATTCTCTTTTACACAGGTTATGAGCAGTTCCACTGTCTCAAAATTATTTTAAATGTAATTTAGGCCAGAATGCTCGAGTGACAAATGCCAGTGAGTTGAGAGGGTTTGTTCACCAGAGGCTGCAATCTCTTGCGACAGCTAACTACAGCTCTAATCTTCATTTGCACTCTCCCAGTCCTGTAACAGATTGCATTTCTCTCACCCTTTCTCTCTCTCTCTGTTATTAATTCTTCACCTTTAAAAAGATTAATACCTTTCAAGAAATGGACTTGTGTGCTGATTCAACTATTCTGAGTGCTAATATATGGAGCCCACAGCACTGAGAACAGCAGTTTGATATCCACCACCTGATGGACCTTGATGTACAGCCACTGTTATCTCAGGTTTTCGTGGTTTGTGAGGCTTAACACTTAATGTACTTGTGTACAAAGGTGCTGCTAGTGGGAATGAAGCAATTGCTTTAGGAGTTAAGAGAACTACAGGATAGTTTTAGATTAATTCTACCTGCTAATCATACATTTCAGCATTGAAGGGCTGACCTCAGTACCTGGATTTCTTGTCAACAAAAAAGCTTTCAGTTGCCCTACCTGGGGATCAACACAAATATAAGGTGTGATAAAAGGGAATGGCTGAGCTAAGTGACAGAAATAGCAGGAATCACTTAAATTTGCCCTCTACCAGAACAGAAGATGATGTTGACTTCACAAGTTATCAGCTCATTTTCTCATTACATTATGCTACTGCTGATATTGAAGAAGTACTTCAAGTTGCCTGCCAGTGAAGCCTTCCAAGGATGAGTTAGATAAAAACTCCATCTTTAAATGCTGGCATTCAAATATCCTCTAGCAATCTAATGATCATGAAAGTAATAATTATCGTTATTACTGATACCTGAAGTTGTATAGAAAGTTTTTTTGTTTAAAAAAAACTTAATTACTTGTGCTGTTATTGATCACTTTCAAGCCTTGAGTGGTCTTGTGTTCTTCAAGCATATTGTTTTCTAATTACTTAATTCTAGAAATTTTAAATGTTATGGTACTGAACAGTTGGCCTTTCAGGCTTTCAGGAAATGGCTTACTAGCAAAGGACAATTCCAGGAGTATGTTAAGGGAATATAAAGAGAACCTAAACTGATGCAATGTCTGAGAGATTAGCTTTTCTCCTTTAGCATGTCCTATCTCTGTATCATCCTGGGCTGTCTTGCCACATGCATTTTTCTCTCCTTTTAGTCTAACTGTTCTTCATACATCAGTTCTGAGGCCTTGTTTGAATTAGAAGACTTTCAACTCTTTCCTAACAGATATGGATAGATGTATTTTAACTAGCTGACCTTGAAATGATGAGTATACGCTGTATACCTTATATAGTATACTATACCACCCAGTTCCATGCTTGGTAAGGTTACTTGAGATTTAATCAAGTTTCTCTGAGCATATTGGACTCACTGAGTGCTGGATGATCATGGTTTATGTATTTCTGACACTGAATTGCCTCAGATATCCCAACCAATGCTGCATTCTGAAGTATAAACATACTATGTACTTCAGGTTGCATCGGATTTATTTTAAACATGAATTAGCTGGTGGATGTGGTGCCCAAACTGCTCTTTAGCTGTCACTTTAAAACATATATTTAAATCCTAGGCTATATATGACTGGATTTGATTTAGCACTTGGTCTTAAACCACAGTTCAGTTTTAAAGTGAGCCAATAGTTGTTTGTTTTTTTTTCAGTGACAGAGGATTTCAGAATGAAGTTGATTTGACAAATATTGTGGGCATTATATTTTTATAGCATGAAACCTTACCCTCTTGTCACTGAAGTT
This sequence comes from Anser brachyrhynchus, assembly GCF_964034855.1. Classification (NCBI taxonomy): domain Eukaryota; kingdom Metazoa; phylum Chordata; class Aves; order Anseriformes; family Anatidae; genus Anser; species Anser brachyrhynchus. The sequence goes on along the minus strand of NC_137702.1, from coordinate 16,159,989 downwards.
AAGGGTATCCATTGATTTGTATGTGAAGAATGGATGCAGCCCCACGGCCAACAGGGCTTTAAGACACTGCTTAGTAGAAATAAACCCTTGGGCAGATGGCATTGTCCAAAATACTCTTGGCAAAAGGAACTGACTTAGAAAGCATTTAAACTTTCAGTTTTTCTTGGTGATGTAGTATGACACTTGATAAATGGGTATGCTATTACATGAGGTTGGTATGACCTGGAGTTGAAATTAGCTATAGACCTTAGAAATAAACCAGTATTGATACATCTCTAGAGAGAAAATATTGTCATATTAATGGCTGGAATTTGTATGTTGCAAGTCTGTGAATATATTAATGCACGTCTATAAGACCATACAGTGTGTATAATTATGCACATGTACGAGCTGTACTTCTGGTCTGTTGGGAAGATATCATCTTAAGGTCAGTAGAGGGGGTTCTTACCTTTACAAGGCACTTGTCCATGCCTGTACTTCACTACATTGTCTAGTATCTCTTGAAAGCACTTGTCTTCAACACTCTGCCTTGCCACGCTGTCTGTGTGGTAAAGATTTCAAAAGAAATTACTGTGTGATGGTAGGAAGTTCATTCTGCTCTGTGTGGGTCCTCGTATGGAAATGGTATAAGTTTTATTTGAGACAATCAGGTCTATTTTAAAGGATACGCAAGCCAGAAAAAATATTTTATGTACTTTAATGTGTATAAATACATCATCTGCAAATATTTTTTGTCATCCAATTCATCAGTCACTAAGGAGAGAGACAGAGCCTCGCCCACCTTTGCTTTTTGTGTTTGGTGCGCCTCTGAAGCCAGCAGGCAGAAAAGGCTCTTCTTGGTCACGTCTTTGTGTAGCTGTGGGGGCTGGCAATGAGGACACCTGGCTGCCACCTCCCTGCACGTGCCCTGACCAAGGTTTCCACACTCAATGGGCAGTGTGGCAGGCAGGACTTCTGAGAGCAGAGTAGCACAGTTAGGGCAGGTCCCTGCTCTCCTGAGACCACCTCGCAGGGTGTGACGGGATGAATGAAAGCAAGGGCAGCTGGGGATCAGGCTCTGCAGTCCTCATGAAGAATGGGAGAAGCCTTGTGCCTGTCCAGAAGCCAGCTGTCCCCCTGCAGGGCAAGAAGTGACTGTCCCTCAGAGTGATTGTGCAGTGGGTCAGCACTCTGCTTTGCTGCCCAGGACAGAAAGGAGTGGCTGTTATCCCTCAGTCTACATGAACCTCACCATGCTGTTCCTTCCTTCTAGCCAGGAAGGGTTTATGCCCTGTCTTACAGGAAACCATGCTGCATCCTATGGCACGGTATATTTGGAACATGAGCGAAGACTGTCTTCCAGCTGCCTTCTTCTGAAGAGACAGCTTGCAGGCAAGCAGGCCAACTTCAGCCTGATGCTGAAGCTTTTCTCATGTCTGTCCAACAACGGGAGAAAAGCCCATTGTTCAGAGAAGTGACAACAGTAAAGATAAAAAGGAGTTGCCACTGCTTTCTGACATTACTAAAGGAACTCTATGAGGATTGAAATAAATACGTTATTCACAAAGCTGTTTTTCCTCCTCATTTTACTATGGGGTAAGCCCCTGTGATGCTTTGTTATTTAACACAGGTGTAAGGACGCAGTACATGACTCCCTCCAGTCACTCTTGTGCTTAATTCAGCTGAGGTTCCAGAAGGGCTGAGAGGTTATGGAAGATATAGCTTGCAAAGTAGAAAGAACTGGCACATAGTTGGTTGGCTTAATGAGGTGCCCAGCTCCATTTCATCAGCTGAGTGATAGTTCACAGCTTCTTGGCCTGCCACGGAATGGCAGCAGTGAGACTGGGATAAAAATGCAGCATTCTAGATAATAACTCCATAACAACAATTAGGAAATCCTAACTAGTTAATGGCACCTAACAGCCTATCTTATGAACTGATATTTAAAAATTAACTCTATCTTTCCTGGTTGTTTTTGGTTCGTGTAACAAGCATAGGTTAGTGGCTCTTATTTCCTTTTGACTTTAATCCTTATTTTCTGTTTTTTATGTAATAGCGTAAATGTAGTGTTTTAACGGGAAACGTTTGTTTAGGGTAAGTTTAAAAAAAAAAAAAAAGTGTTTTTCAAAGATTCTGTAAAAAGTGTGGCTTAAAAAGAAGCTGGAATTCTAAGTGAAACTACCTGACAGGAGGAGATCCCTCATAACACAATGGGCTGTCACTGTGGAAATCCTTGTCTCATGATGGTGTAAATGCTAAAATTTTATACAGGTTTAAAAATGATAGGGGTAGATCAAGGGGAAAAAAAATCCATCAAGGGTCATTGTATACAACAGCAGGTGTCTCTGCTGGAAGAATATTCTGGTTAAATGTTGGTACATACTTATCTCTGTGCCTGTGTTTTTCAGTGTCTGCTGGACATTGTCAGAGACCAGGATACTTGGCTAGATGGATCTGTTATCTGACATGGTTCTATTAAATACAGCAAAAAAGAAAAGTCTGGGGAAATAACCTTATTTTACTAAAATATTTAATGACTTCTTTATTCTTGTCCTCAACATTGGAATGACAGCAAGATAGACTCTCCTATCTGCGAGGCTATGTCTGTCCACAGGGTTCTTGGAAATTCTAAATTATGATTGTATTAGCAGTGTGACTTTTGGAGTTGATAAATTGTATTCATTCCCTAAGAAAGAAGGTGTTGCTGGTATGGATAGATTTATTGCTTTATTTCAATAGCAGCCATAAGCAAAAGAGCTATTAGGGCTCAGTTGTTAGACAATGGATAATGTTTGGTTTTTTTTGTAGAAATTAAGCAGGAGTAGTCAGCATGGTCATCTAACAACAGGGCCACTTGTTCACATCTAAGGAACTCCTGGTTTAACTCTATCCCATTCCCTTCCAGGCACAACGTCATGGTGAAATTCTAAGGAGGCAATCATTGTAACCCCTGGGAGAGAAAGAAGAAATAATGGTTAATCCACTACTGCACAGAGAGTCCTAAATGCAGTTGTACAGCAGTGCTGATAAAAGACCAAAACAGCATCCTGTCAGGTAGGTGCACTTCCTTCTTGATTAGAGGAAATATTCCAAAGGAAAAATGGGGCCTTGTCCATTTACTTAAGACAGAAGATACCTCCATGACCTTCAGCTATAGATCCTGCTCATGTTTGTGGGCCCAGGGAAGAATGGATATTAGAGACAGGTTTATGGGGAACCAGCAAATAGCTGTAAAGTATTCAGGAAGAGGGCTGTAGAAGAGAGGGAGAAGGACTTGCCATTGGGAAAGGCTGAAAAAGCAAAATTACACAACTAAGCGTGACACAAAAAGGAACCCCTTTCTTCTCATTTTAGCAATTCCCAAGTGTTTAGAAGTTGTTCATTCACTTAAGGATAAAAATCAGATCTGAGGTGGTATCTTTTACGAGGCTTGTTAGAACTTGATAAAAAGAAAGTTGGCCTCTAGCACAGCATGTTGCCATGAAAGAAACAAGTCTGAAAAGAAGATAAGAATTATAACTCCTTGGATAGGAGAGTCCCAAAGGTTTTACAGATACCAGGTCTCAGTTGAGAAGGACCATGGAGAGACCATAAGAGAGATTCTGCGTTAGCTATGAAGCAGGTGCTCTGGGCGGATGAAAGTCTGAAGGGCATGTGATGTCTGCAAGGGCTGACTAGAGGATACAATGGCAGCATAGCTGATGATAGGTGCCTGCTAAGATTTAAAAACAAACAAAAGCCCACAGAGACCATCAGATAAAAAATAATAAAAATCTATGTAACAGCTAGCATGGTTTGATTCCTGTTTTTTAACCACAGTTAGATTTTAAACTGAGCTGGCTCTTACTAGTTCTTGTCACGTTTAGCATGGTGGTTAGAAGTTTGCATCCTCTAGATTGTAGCTGGATTTTGGATAAACAAAATGATTCTGTTTCCAAGCCAGCTTAATGCTCTAACTCCATAAATATTAGCATTCGTCTTTGGTGCTGTTTCTTGTGCTCCCACTAGTCTGTTTGCATATGTGTAACCACCAAACACTCGCTAAAATATACTACCCGAAAAAGTGATTCAGCCCAATAGTTGTGCCATGAGGCATATATCTGAAAATTCACACAGAAAAGTGAACAATTTTAGTAAGTAATCTCATGTATAATACAATCAGTCCTTTTCAGAAGACTTCATACACAGTAAAATACTACCTTGCTTTGCAGAAACTCAGTGCATGCTTGTAAAAGTATCTGTGTAATGATTTTGAGAGGTCCTTTAGCACATTCATTGGAAAAATTTACAAGATTTTGGAGGTAAAGTAGTGGCATTTCCATATATGCAAATGAAAACAATTTTAAAGACTTGAGTATTTTCAAAAACTGTTATTCAATCCACTCATAAGTATATTCAATTTGTGTGAGCAGCATATGATTTGTATAAGAAACTTAGCTGTAACAATGCTGGTAGTTTTTCCTAAGATGGCTTATTTGGAGTGATCATTTGAACCTGAAGATAAGACAAACTTCTGAAGAAGGTTAAGAAACAAAGTTTCTAGTAGGTAGTTCTTCAGTAATTCTGTTCATTCATGGTACATAACATATAGCAGCATAATGCTCAAGCTTGTATTAAGACTCCATGCAGTTTAGAAAACAAAGTTTAACTCTAAATGTTACTGTAGTTTTATAGTTCTGCTTCTGTACGAACATTAGCTTGCCAATCCATTCTGTACATTCTTCTGTGTCCACAGGTGTAATTCACTTATGAGTACATATAAAATCAATTCTGTATGTGTGAGTTGCTTGTAAGGTGCTTTTTATTCAATAGGTATCAAAGGTTTTTATGAAGGAAATTAAGTACGATCATTGTCTCTACAGGTAGGGAACTGAAACCAAGCAGGGCTTTGTAGATCTGCTGAAGCCCTAAAAGTAGTTCTCAACACTGGTGGTTTTCTGAGAAACTTTAGACAGTATGTGACAAACTGTATTTGCTGAACACCTGTCCTGGCCTCTCCAAAACTTTATTAAAAGTGATCAAGTACCCCCAGCAAACTCCTATTTTGGAAGAACAGATATGTAAAGTTTTAGCTGGGTTGATGTTACTTGGAGGTTCAGTGGGAGGTTTCATAACTGAAGTTAAGGGCAGAAGGCAAACTCCAGTTTTTAAAGTGAAGGTATTTGCATCAATCCATGGCAGCAGAGAGGTAACTGGCACTAATTAAAACAATATAAACACTTTTAAGATTCTAGACTTATTGCAAATCTTATGCCAAATGAAAACACTATACTGCATTTTGCTTGTTTGCTGAACATATGCTGCCCAATAATGTATAGTCTGGAAGTGTATAGATATACGTATATAGATGCAAAAATGTGTATAAATATACCAATGTGTTTCTGTGTATGTACTCTTATATTTTATGATCCATCCTTTCCTTTCTCTTTCTGTAGTAAATCTTAATCCATGTTTTCATTTTTTTATCTTCCTGGTCTTTGGTTTTAGAGCAACCCTCGTGGCCTCGGGTTTTGCTCTTTCAGCACTACTTGTAGTGCCCATTGCAGTTAAGTTGTGTTTATATGAAAAGCTTAATTGACGCTAGCAAAAAAAAAATCCTCATTACTTTTCTTAAATAATAAGTGAAAGAAAGTTTTGCTTCTATGGGGTGACTGAAGCTGTAGAACCTATAGCCTCCATGGTGATAAGATTAAAAATCTGCACATTTTGTTTGCCCTTCAGAATGATTGCAGTTCGTTCTGGTGACATTCCATCTGGGAGTTACAAGTTAGTTCATTCTTATTTGTGAGTAGCCAGTACCTTTCACCCAGGCATGTATAGATTATGGGCTGGACTGCTAAAATGTGTGTCAAGACAGCATCCAGAAGCTAGGGGGAATGACTGCCTTAAGACACCTTTTCTCATCTCTCTTGAACTTGATCCACATCTATTTGAATCATTACTTGTTAAGCTGGGATCAACAAGTAAAATAGTCTTCACAGAAAGCTTTCTGCCAGTTGGTGATTTCTGGAACACAAACCCTTGCCCTGATTCGTAGTCCTGAAGAATGTAAGAGGTTGGTTTTGAGGTAATAAAATCTTCAAACTCTTGTCTGTTGTGAGAAAATTTCCCTTTCACGATGTGGCAGTTCTCTAGCTATTTTATGTTGCTCCAGCCAGCTGAAAAGCATCATGGAATATTGTATATTAGAGTGTTATGCTCTAACTTAAGAAAGTTATCTTCTAGCTGAAATCCAAAACAAAGGGATATTCTAAAATATAGTCATGAAATTGTGTACCTGGTTTATGTGCGCAGATCTTTGTAACAAACAGAAAATGGGGAAATTAGTCATAAAAATCCCATTTACCAGTGACAGAGTTTGTGCCTGTAGACTGCTGAGCACCACTATGAATATGGCCAATATAATAAAAGGAGCAATCAGATTTGATGGAAACATTGGTAATCAGATTTTCTAGTAAACTTTTTGTAAGGAGTGTTTGTGCTCCTGTTCAGTATATAATCAGGAGGTTGTGGTATTGTACAGTCCCATTTCCAGCAGTTACATTCAACTGCATCTGGTTTCTCCATGTCTTCATTCAAAAAAATATGACAATCAGAACATGAGCATAGCAGTGGCACAAAGCATGGGGACATTTCAAAAGTCTGGCAGGTCATCTTTAGTAATTGATCATAATTATAGCCTTTTTTTTTTTTGCTGAATTTTGTTAAGTTGGTTGATTTTGCCATCATTTTCATGAGTTTCATGGGGGAAGAATGTGTGGTAGGAAGACTGGGTATGGGTAAATATAAAACGGGTTGTGGATCAGCGTTCTCTGTGGAAACATTTTACTAAATTTTACTTATTTTAGTATCAAGGATTTGTTAATGTGGTTCTGAGGATAAACCATTTGGACAGAAGTTAATAAAGTAGATTTTTATATGTCAAGTATTTAAAGAAATTACAGATTAGATTACATGTAATTGACTACGTCCTTTAGATTGACAAGTTAGGATGATCTTATTTTCAATAACCTTTTATGTTTAAGGCATTTCTTTAACGGTTTCAGTTGCAGTTTAAAAATAGAAAGTCTATGCATGTGCTTCTGCTTGCTAGGGTACTGCAAACTTGATTTCTGAGGTTGCTGACAGCTTCTGAAAGATTTAGGAACTGTCAGCAGGAAACATTCCCATAGAATCTGTACTGTGAACTTTTTCTGGAAAAACAGCATCATTTAGCAGGTAATATATCTGCAATAAAAGTACAGTTATGCAATAATGTCTCATTAATATGGCAAATCATAACATGGTCTTTTCTACTTTTCTATTCAATTTTAAAAGGAACTTGTGGAAAGAATAAGTTTCCTACTCAACTAGTTGGTTAACTTGGTTTATTTCTGTATATTGTTGTTCTTTAAACTTTGAAATAGCTATTTGATTTGTATGGGAGATAACAGTTATGACATTTTATTTTTGAACAAACAGATTTCCACTTGGACTTAGATTAATACAATAGAATTCCCTCCCCCCCCCCTTTTTTTAATATGTTAGGATACTGCTGGAGTACTTTGTTTGGTATGTAACTGCTAATTTATCCTTTATGTCTTTACGATCTTGTCAGTGCCTCATGTCTTCCTTAGTTTTTCTAATCTAAAATAATCCCAGTGAAATCCTTTGATTGTCTGTTTGGACCTGATCCACTTCTAAAGCATGAATGTAATGGGCTTTATGGCACTTACTTGGAAGTAATTTATCCAACAGAGTGAATATAGATACTTGTTTTAATAAGAATATGCTTTATGGTAAGTGGGGACAGCTATTTAATTAGCCAAAGGGAAAGCAGTTCATGATACAATCTGTTCCAATCATCTTGGACATTAAACAAAAAGTCAGACCAAGTTATTTATGTACATTCACTTTATTTGCAGTTGCTTTGTGTAACTCTCGGTAGAACTTTACAGCAATATCTGGATAGAAAAGGATGTGTATTTCTTTTAAAAAAAATAAACAGGAGTTTCACTCATTGCTGACAGGACTTCAAGTGCATATATATTAAAGCAGTTGACAGTGGCAGCAGTGCTCAGTTTATCCTGGATAATACACTCTTTTGACATTTGGTGGTTTACATCTTTCTGGTGTGAAGGCTAATGTTGGATGCTGTAAAAGTATTACAGTTGTCGTCTTCTTTCTAATGTGGATTTTTTCTATTGCCTTGAGCTGCCTATTGCATGGATAAATAAGATGTATTTCTGAAGCATAAGGATTCCCATGCAGTGCTGTAGAAGCTGTTAGGGTTTTAGGAGAGATTAGAGCAGCATTTGGAAACTAAATGGAGACATGTTCCCTTCAGTTCTTCTGACTGTATTGAGTACTGGCTGTTTACCTGATTCCTTATGTGTTATATTTTGCCATTAGAAGGAAATACAGCTTTAAAAAAGTTAATAGCAAAGCAAAGAAGGGAAAGTGTGCAGACTTTAAAGCACTCTTTGTTTATGAGTATTAAATACTTAGTTGCCAAAATCTAACTACAATGCTTCATTTTCCTGCAAAATTATCTTTGTTTAAGGGACAATACAGAAGTGATTTGATTTAAAAGCTTCAGTGGACTCCAGTGGTCTTTGGATCATGCCTCAAGGAAAGAAGGACATCTCATTTATCCAATGAAGTTAGAGCTATTGTAAACACAGGGCACTGTTGGAAGGTCTCTCTGAACAGTCTCTAAGTGATTCCCTTAACCTTATCAGTGACTATAATATATATTTTCAATTTGTAAATTCTCTCCCCTGACCACCATTTTGTTTGTAGAAAATCCTTTAACGTCTTTTCACTCAAGTAGGTCACCAGGATGTCCTGAATAACTGATCTCATATGCAATTCGTCAGGTCACAGGAGCCTATCCAGGATTTTCTGTAGTAAAGTCTTCATTGTGGTGAACAGCCACAGTATTTTTTCAGCGTTATGATAACATACAGATATCAAGCATACTCATTGAAGAAGAATGCCTGTAGCAATAGGAGTGAAATCCCAGGGCCAAGTTTATTTTGTGCAAAGGAAAATATCAAAGTTAAGGAAGGGCTTTTCTTATGGCTCCAGTTTCCAACCCCATCTACAGTAACTTGGAAGAGTTTTTGATATAAGACAGCGGGTAGTGTATGCTGATGGTTTCCCTCCTCCTCACAAATATGTATCACCAGCTGGTTTATGTGACCCAGCTTGTTCCCATGAAGTCAATGGTAAAGCTAGGATGTTAAGAAAATATGGCCCGTGTACAAACACAAGTTATGACATACCCTGGAAGCCACTTAAAACCGGCAGACTCGTGGCTTTCTGCTTGTCAATGCAAGAAGTCAGAGATGAGCAACTATTGGACATTGTATGGGTGCCTTGAGCAGGTCATTATTTGGATCATGAAGATGAGTAAAAAAAAACTTGAAAGCGTGGCAAAAGGGAGAGAAGTATTGCTTGGGTGACGTTATTATAATGCATTTCCAAATTAAACCAAGCTAGCAACCCAGCTCTAGCAAACCAGCAGTAAGTTACATATCAGTACCAGACTTGTTGCTGTGTCCTGTCCGAGCATGATAATAGACGGCCCAAGCTCTGTTCAAAATTATATTTGAAAATGAAAGCAAAAAATTAAAATGGCTATTTATTACATACAAATAGTAACTGCCCCAAAACCCAGAGGAAAACCTGTCTGAACTTCCTAAGGCCTGTTTTCTGGAAGGTGCTAATTGCCTCCTAAGGGATGCCAAATGCTCTCAAATCCCATTGAATTCAATGAACTCCAATTGATGCATTTCAGTGAATTCCCAATGAAGTCAGCCCTCTCGGCACTACAGATTCAAGGGCTCTCAGCAGTATTCAGGATCATGTCCTACACAGACAAACAAAACAATGTTAGTACAGTGCCCTGGCTGACAACGGGGGACGTTAATAAATCAAGACCATCAATTAGGAACTGCATATTTGCACTGCTCATTTATACCCTCATTCTTCAGAGTCAGATACATCTTTAACTTTGTGCACTGCATATAGTCCCATTGATTTAGATAGGGAACTATTCAGTTCAACTATTCAGTTCATATTCAACTGAATATGCACCTAGTTCTTTGCAGGGCTAATGCCAGAGGGTTTTAATCCCAGAAGATTTGAGAGCAGGGGGAACAATTGACAAGCTGTTTGCTGTTCTGCCATTAGCCAGACAGCTGACCGTCCTCTGGAGCTGCTCCTCCATCTCTACTGGTAACAGCTTGGGGCCCATTTTGTAGACTCTGATTCAGGTGCTGCTGCAGAGGCCGTTTAGCCATGTGTGCAGGGGTTTAGGTGCATGGGATGACCTCCATGTTAACCCTGGGGTTAAAAGTGCACTCACTTAGCAAAGCTCCAAGATTGAACAATGTATCCAGGACAGGTTTGCACACTGACCCTTAAAAATAATGCAGTAAACACTTCTTAGCACCCCTCTGGACCTTTGGGGACTTGAACCATTTTCCCCATACTGGCAAACTTAGCTTCTTATTATATTCCATTGGCATCACTCACCTATCGTTGACATGCAACCGCCTTTACAGTGAAATGCGGTAGCCATTTCAAAGTGACATTGTAACGCTTCTGAGAAAGGACAGGCATACTGTAATGACCACAGATCACCAGATCATTAGATTTAATCTCACACAAAAGACCTTCAGATCTACTAACACCTGGATCCAATACTGAGTCAGAAGAAAGAACATTATCTATGGCATCACTAAGCTGTTCCTGCAGTGGTAAGCTTGCTTGGAGGTCTCCCCTCCAAATACTAAGCAGCCCAACCTGCCTTAGCGTTTAAGATCACAGCACAAGGTGGTATGGCTGCAGGCCATAACTCTAATGAAAACCTGGTACAGTGGGTAGATTGTTCCTGGATCTCATTATGGGCAATTGTTCCACTGCTTCTGCTGTTTTTAATTCCTAAACATAATATTTACCTCTGAGCATTCAAAGTTATTTTGAACTTTATCTTGACAAATCACTAAGGGGTCTATTCTTCTTTCAATGCATGCATTTAACTCTCATTAATGTTCATATGAGTTATGCGCAGAGCTCGGCTCCAGCAGGTTTTTCCAGCAGGGCCTGAGTCTCGGCCCTTATATGGCGTTTCAAAATTTCTCGTGCTTCTGAACAAACATAAAATTCTTCTGCCCGAATGGAGCAGAACAGTGCTTCCTCCCACCCTCTGCTGTGACCTTCTGGTCTGCTACACAGATCAGGCCTGCGCTGCAGCAGGCGGTCTCTGCCCCCTTCTCTTTCCCCATTTCCAGCCGTGCTTACGTATGTGTGCTGGGATTCCTAAGGGCCTGCCTGATTTAGAAAAGAACTCATTCAGGCTCAGCGTAGAGAAGCCTTGTGCAAGCTTTCACTGTAGGGAAACTGGGGGTGTATTTTGTACTGAATCAGGCTCTAAATTACGCCTGACGCTCAGTGAACTGGAAAGGAAAACAAGCTTGGGTATGTTGCACACCATTTTGATGTTCTGTGAGCGCTCTGCCAGTCTTTCAATTATACTTCCTGAAGATGCTTTTGCTTTTTTCTTCATATTCTTGACAGTGTTATGTATCCTAGACTGAGCCCCTTATATCTAGAAACCAACAAACCCTAAAGGAATTAATTTTTAGACACAGGGACCCAAAGGTTTAAGAGGATGAGTGACTCAGTGTTGTTCATACTGTATTAGCTACTGTAGCAGGAGTTGAGAGACTTAGCATAAAGGTTTTGGAAAATTATGATTTCCTGGGGCTTCTGCACCAACACTTTGATACAACGCAGGTTACTTTATCAAGCACTGACTGAAGCAATCTCAAAGAAAATGCTGGAAATAGAAGGGCCTATTTCAAAATTTGAAAATGCCTCTGCAGGGCAAGGTGCATTCTCCTCTGCCTGGTGAAAGGAAAATAAATCTCTCCCTAATAGAGAAGAGCTGTAGAAAACAGACCTTGAAATACCAATGTCTGCATTACAGAGATCTCTGGATAGTGTCATGAAATAGCCAAATAAGTTGCTTCTAACAGGGCAGGTAGAGTTGGCCAGGAAACTGAATTTCCATTCTGCCATAGATTTTAGTGTTTTCTTTGAGGTTGGAGGAAGGAAGAAGGGAGAATTATCCCCCATTTTTGACAAAAGCCAAAACCACAGGAAGCGTGGTATATCCGAAATGAACTGTGCTGCAGGGAGCACTCAGCTGACTGATGGAGGCCGACATAATTCTGGTCAGTTTTACTGCTGTGAGTTGCAGAGAAGAGTCAAAGTGGAGGGAATTCTGTACATGCCAGGGCTTCCAGGACCCACAGTCCATCATTCAGCCTGTCCTGAAAGCAGAGACCCAAGACCTCTAGACCACCTAGCTCCCAACTTGCAGAGCAGTACGGGAGACAGGCAGCCTGTGTAGATATCAGAACTGGGAATCTGAAAGCTTTGGGATTATTCAGTATGGTGACAAATGTCATCCTTTGGACACCCACAGGCTGCAGACCCTGAAAGCTGTGTCTGGGCATGTGGTAAGGGTCTGTGATCCCATAAGTTCTGGTTAGACTGAGGTTGGCAAGGCTTCCAGACAGGTAAGAACGTAGTTCTGAGATCTCCAGTAGAGGGGCATAGAGAGAAGTCAGGGAAAGTGGGCTTCTCCACAGCTCGGTAGACAGACTGGCTGGAAGCCAGACATGCCAAGACAGGCGTTCATCAGATCTTGGCTGAAATAAAGACTTTGGGGAAAATATGTAGATTTTGATGAACCGTTATTTTCAATAAATAAGTTTCACCAGAGAACTCCAATGACCTTTAGTTTCCAGCAGCTTGAGATGGTTCAGATGTTGCTGGTTTTAGACCAGCTCTTAAAATACTCAAGCAAACAGCAATTACTAAGTAAGAAACTATGATGAAAAGTTATCTGTGGAGGCATGGGTTACTAACAGAAAGCTAGTTCCTAAGTAAACACTACATATGTTCTTCACAGAAGGCCAAGAATTCTAGATGGAGCTGTCTGCTTGGTCAGTCAGTAAAGGGAAAAGAAAAGTAACTGCAGCCTCAAATAGAAAAATGCTGTTTGATGTTGTCACTTCTACTTCTTCCTAGAGGACAGTACCAACAACTTCATGATCTGTTATAGAAGCAGCTCTGATTGAGAACCTCTTCCACCATGGGAACTAAACATGCTACACAGACCAGGCTCTTTTCTCTTGTGGAGATTTCAGTTTGTCGTGTGAGCAGAGCCCACTGCATTCCCAGCTCTTCTCATTCTCTTTAGTTTTGGGATAGAAATGGCTGTGACAGAGCCTGCTGCTCATTTGTGTACTAGTTTTAGCAGAGCTGCTTTTTGGGGTGGTTTCAATCTGTTCATATTTCAGCCTCTTTTCTGCTTCCTCCCCACTGTCTAGGTTCCTCTCTCAAGGTTCTTTTTTTCTAAGCTCTTGTTCTGGTTCCCTGAGAGCTTCCCCATTTCCTGTATGTCTCACCAAACTGTGCAGTGATGCAACATGGTTATCATGTTCCTACTGGTTCTAGGAGCAGCCTCTTTCTCAACCTCAGACTAATTTTCACTGTTGCATGAGAGAGGCATTAGTAGCTGTGTCTGTTGTTGTACCAGGAACTCCCTTCTTTTTCCAAGTTCTAATATCTAATGTTAAACTAATGCTCTAATCCAAAACCTTGCAGAAACTCTCCAATGTAACGGCCACACATTATAAGCTTCTATGCTTAAGAAAACTAAATAAAGCAGGGGCTAACGACTGGATAGTAGCCATCATAGCACTATTTTTAATATACTATTTGTTTTTATTTTTCCATCCTCTGTGTACTTTTTCAGAGATGGCACACTGAACGCTTCTTTCATAAGTGATGAGAATAGCTTTGATGCTCTCAGATTACAGTTTGTTTTACCTTAGAAGGAACAATAGCCAAGCCTATATTTTCTCTAACTGGGGGCACCAGTGATCTGTACAGTTGTTGCAGTATCTTTGTTTTAAAATAGTGAGCTCGTTAGAGGCGGTGGACTCTGCTTCCATTGGAACGGTTAACAAGCTGCAACACAGAACACTTCTACATGCCTTTCCACCCCCTCAGACTGCCTTAGTCATCTGCACATTTATAGCCCATAAGAAAGACAGATTGTTTGCTGAAATATGAAGGAATTTTACCATTCTGTGGTATTGGAATTAGTGTATTATTATTATTATTAGATTCCAGGCTTTTATTACTTTGATGTCTTTATTTTGACTACGGTTCTTAAAAAAGCAGATCCATGAAAGACCTTCTGGCTTAATATATAAACATAAAACATATTTAAGGGCACTACGGTAGAAACATGCTTGATTGAGAGCCGTGGGTATTAATATAACTAATTGAAGCTAAATTTACTTCAGTACACTGTATTTACTGAGACAACTTGAACTAAGCAATGATTATATGGTCTTACACTGGAAGGAAAACAATTGTTCATTGTATGTCTTAGTGTCAGATGTGTGTTAGGGTGCTATATGTGTGCAGTCTCATTTTGCCACTCTGAAATAGCACTGAGCTGTTGTGTTTACAGCGATGCTGAGGACTAAGGGACAGCAGTGGAAAGAACCTCTGTTATCAGTAGTGCTGTGTCTTCCAAAAACTATGGGGCTCTCAGGCTGTTCTTCTTTGTCCTACATATGCACTTAAGTTTTAGTTGAGCATAGCCTCCTATATTTGTTTGTGGGTTTTTGGTGGTTTTTTTTTTTGGTTGTTTGCTACCCATTGTATTAGTGGGTATCTAAAGATACTACTTCTGTGTGTCTGTAGACCTAGTTCTTTTGCTTGAACTCAGAATAGGAGGTATGAAAAGTGACCTCCTGAAATATGTTCCTTCTATGCCAATGTGTGCCCCTGTGGCAACAGAAAGGATTTGCATTGCTTGCCTGATGTTTTCTGTTCTTCACCTTGAAAGAAAGGGAAGTAGCATGGTCTGTATCCTGTGCAATCACAGCCTTTTCTAAATGCTTTGGTATGTTATTGTAACTTGCCTTTTTCCCTCTTAAAAGTCTCTTCTGTGCTACATTATAAATACCAATAAAATGCTAGTAGGAAAAAAACACATAAAATGCATGTTATTTGTTTTAGAAGTCTATGGAATACAGTGAATGTAGGAGGCTGGAATTTTTTACAAGGGGGAGTATTATTTTCACTTTTTAATTTCACATTGACCAATATTTTTACTTTGGGTAAAATAAAAACATACATTTTCCTGAGCCTTTACCAAGATAAATTTTCTGAACGTTAGGCATTCCAGGATATACAGCCAACTCCTCCTGAGAGGCCAACGGACAGTTCCATTTGCTTTGGGATATGGTTTTCTCCCTCTCTCGTCTGTCAGCTGTTGCCTGTGGCAGCAATGCAAAGGGTCGTTGGCAAAGCAAGTCAAAGTTTTTAAACATGTTTGTCCCCACCACCTTCACATCCCTCCTGTCCTGTGATGGCTTGGGTTAAGAATTGTGGCCAGGAAGAAAGACTGACCTTTTCCCTCTTGATATGCTGAGGAAAAGGGACAGCAAAACTACTGTTTGGGGTACAAGTGTTGCACGTGCTGTAGGGTTGCAGAGATGACAAGGTGCTGTGATAAGGTAAGGAGTTTTTAACTCCAGCAGTATTTGTCCTCCTGTTCCATGACAACTCGGCTTCCTCGGTAGCTTCACCTGCAGAAGCTTTTCACAAGCCCTTTCTAACCGGAGTTAACTTGTGTCAAGCAGCTCTCCTTGCCTGCTATGATACTGGCACACACATGATGAATCGTAAGAGATTGAGAGAGACAGTTTCCTTTTGCATGAGTCCTTTTCCCTGTTACTTGAATCAGTTTACCAAATTCAGGTATTCAGGCATACAATGAAGGATGAAAGAGTAATTCCTTGATCGTTCTCAGATCTCTCGTGCGAAAGGGACAATGTTCACTTGGCCCTACTCCTTTGGGAAGTGCCTTTAGCCAGCAGCTTAGTCAATTTATATTTAAGACCTTCTGAACTCTTGGCGTAATGTCATCATCTGTACCTGATGACTCATTGTTTTTGTAATTATCAGGCTGATCAAGAACCTTATCCCCTGACACTTCAGTTTCTCATGGTATATCATCTTTACTACAAAAGAGGACAGAACTTTGATCTTGGTCCCCACCTACAAATCTCTATTAAATGCCTGGGAACTTTAGACATTACAGCATGCCTTGAAGGTCGTGATGTTTTGTAATGAAACCAAATCTAGAGATATGAAAATACAGCAAACTTTCCTCCAATCTCTGTAACTGGTCCTTCTCATAAGTACAACACAAGCAGAGCATTATGTCCAGTCTCTTTCCTACCCTTTTCTCAATTAGCTGATTTACATGGTAAATAAATTGGTAACAGGGCCAAAAATAAATTTTTTTAGGTTGATTCCAAATTTTCTCAAATTGTCACTCAAAAGAAAAATAAAGTTTTGGTTGAAAAATCCCACATAAAATATATTCAAGTAACGGAGTTCAACTGTCACTCCATTTTTTTTTTAATCCCACACTCCTCTGAAATTCTTTCTTTTGTGTTTAACATGGTTCTTGTGTGTGTGAAATATTTAGGTATTTTGCCACTTGTGAAATTCTTAGCAGGAATTGTAAAATAAAGGTTCTAAACTAATGAAGGTTTTCTGAAAAGTCCCAAGCTTATAGCCTAGAGAGGGCAGTGCGTGGCACCAGTAAGAATAACAAGAAGAATTCTCTTATGGGGACTCTAAAAAACGTAGTCGTGTGTTGTAATAAAGAGCACAAAAATGGATGAGGTATAACAAAATTATTTATAAAGAGAAATGCAGAATGTTGTCGAGCTGAGTGGTTACATGCAGTTATGTGGAGTACTTACAAGGTTATCACTGGAAGCTGAGTGCTGGGATGCTCACAGATGTTTTCTACCTAGCGCAAAGAGTAAACTGTTTTTGTCTTGTAGGATAGACAAGCCTGGAGTTGGAGGGGACCTAACTCCTTCTACTGATTATGTATAATTCAGAGCCCAATGGCAATAATGGCTCTTTTAGGTCAGTGTAACAAACGAAGCAACTTCAGGTTGATTGAAGGAGGGTTTTCAGGCTAAATGCCTTACAGTCTCCTGTAAATGCTTGCAGTCTCCTGGATTCTTTTTGACACAATATTATTGTATTCTCTCCTTGTTCTTTATAAATAAACAAGGAAAAGTGTGTGTGTGTGCACACCCAAGGGTTAATGAAATGTAGCAAACTGAAATAGGGAAAGGTTTGCTGTGGGAGCAAGGAGCCCTTGCTAAGCAGCTACTGTAACGTTATAAAACCTGAGGCTGGAACTCTGCTCCCATTCCAGAAGTACAAAGATTTCTAGGAAGCGCAGTAATTCAGATAGTTGGCTAAGCGTTGTTCCAGCAACGCACTGAGCTAAAACATCATTTACCCACAACATCAATATGATCTGAGTTTTATACTATCATTTAAACATTTAAACAGCAACAGATTTACAGTGTGGACTCAAGATACGGCTGTAACTAATACTGTAACAAAATCAATAGACAAATGTTCTAGCAAAGGGCAGTGACTGCTGTTTTCACTGATGTGTGTATGTCTGCATAGCACAGTCACACCAATGTGTTTTAAATTCAGCTCATAGGAAGGAGTTTTAAGCTTAGGGATTTAAAGCATTCAGACTTCTTCAGACCAAAATCATATCAAGACAGGGCTAGGAGTATCAGTGGCCATGTCTAGAGCCAATAAAAATCTGTGGAAGTGTTTTTCTACTGAAACTGGCCTTTGGGGATTTTCCTTTAAGATTACATTTTAATTGAAGTAGTGAGCCAGTTCTGCATGTGGTGGAAGTAAGAAGTCCGCTAACATCAGAGTTCCTTGCAGAGCTCTGCAGATTTTGCTAGGTTAGTTAAGACATTTCTGTTGGGCTTAGCCTTCAAGCTGTGGAATGATGAAACACTCTGCACTATTTCATCAGTGCCTCTCATCTTCAGAGGTTGATTTTAGGCGAGCTATTAGTGGTCGTGGTACTCGGCTGGGATAGTAGCTGTTTGCTTTCAGATTTCAGGAATTTACATCAATCACCACAAGCATTTTGACACCTCATAATGTCCCAGATTTAAAAATATATATGTAGAAACAGGAAGAAAGGTGAAAACTGAAAGGATGGACAGAGTGTCCATGGCTTGCAGCAGAATAAAGTCTGTGTAAACATCAAGCATAAAAATTATAACTTGAAGCATTTACCTTCAGAAGTTACAACGTGTTGAATACCTTTGATCCACGCACCTCAATCATTAAAGGTTACTAAATAGGTTTTTCTTCATATATATGCCTTTTACCCTGCATTTATGGACTTAGAGTACCAACCTAGAAAGAAAGACTTACATTGATTCTTATTTTTAAATTAACATAAGCTCTAGTGCTCAAAGGCCTATTTCATGAGAGACAGGTGGTCTTTTCCTTTTATTTTTCCAGAGGTTAGCTGTCCAGAAAGAGGAGTCATTAAGTAAACTTAATTAAAATGTCCTTCCCTCACCTTAGCAAAGAAATAGAACAAGTGTAATATGAAATAGAGGGTAAATTAATTTTCTTTCTTTCTCAGTGGACAGTGATTGTGCATACAGCTTGAGAGGAGCAGATGATACCAGGAAGGTGATTTAAGCTAACATACTTTACCATTAGGACTGGCGCACACACGATCTGTTCAGCTGACAAGGGGTAGCTTGTTAAGTCATGGGAGCACAACTAGTTTTGATCATGAACCTATGTACTAAAATGTTAATCTGAGGCCCTCTTCTAATTGTCAGCAGTAGTGTTTGTTCACGTGGTAAAGATATCCTGCAGTGGTATAGGAGAAAAGGGTTAATGAATAAGCACTGGCAAAAAAACAAAAACACGTGTTGCGTTAGGAAACGTTTCCGCAATACTGTGTCCTTAGTGTGAGGAAATGTCACGTGCAGCTTCAAACTATTTATACTGCCTAAAATCAATTTTGAAAAACGTAAGCACTGGCCACAGTGGGGCCCTAGCAAGGATTTGAAATAAACCTCCCAGGAGAAGGATGTAATTATTTTCTCTTAATATCTGAAATATCAAGTTTAAAGGGAGAAGGTAAAAGCATTCATTCAGCACAAGTGCCTCAGTGTGTTCGTTGAATGGCATCGCACAGCCTGGAGGCCAGCGCTGCCCTGCGTTATATGCCTGCTGCCCCGCTAACTTTGCTGGGATTAGAGAGGGTGTAAATGAGTGTATAATTTAGCCACGGGATTCGAAATCCACTTGGGCTGAGAAACCACACATGGGCATGTGTACACATTCACGCGCAGACACACGCAGCGTGCCGCGCGCTCCTGCAGGTGGAGGTTACTGTGGTATGCTTGTGGGGTGGGGTCCCTATGGCAGGAATGCCAAAAATCTTTTTAATCTTATTCACCTCACAGAAGTTATAGCCAGCCTTGACAGTGGCATTTTTGTCTTCAAAATGTATTGGTATTTTAAAAACTAGCCAAATGCACTTAGTTTAAGAAAGCTGTACTGCCCTGGTACTTTTCTTTGCATTTGTGAGTTTCCACCTGTCAGCCAGCTTGATCGTGTTCAGACGAGACACTCACATACCAGCTTCTCTGAGCAGCAGCATATGCGCCTGGGGAGCTGAGTAGGAAGAACTTGTAAACTCTTTGCACTGCTGAACGATAACCGTGTCTTTCATTCAGGAAAATGCACTCACAGAGACTGCTATGAGGTACCTCCCTTCCAGTTGGAGACAGATGCGGAGCATCTTGGCACTCGGGTGTGAAACCAAAGTGAAAGTCCCACCCAGAGAGGTTCCTCAGCTGCTCTGGAGTTCCATGAGGGCTGAAGGTATAAGAAGGTCAGAGTAAAACTCCCCATTTTGAGAGGTGTCATAGTGTCTCATCCCACCCTGCTTATCCCACAGAGCTAAGTTCTTGATCTTGCAAAGTAGTGAAAATCTTCTGAAAATTATTTCCTTTGCTCTATGCCGTCGTTAGTAGAGAATGTGTATTCCCCACCTCTCAGGAGGGGTCGGCAAGGGTAGGGTCTGGGCATGTGTGATGTTAGGGCCGTGTACAAAACCAGAGTCAGGGGCTGAGTTCAAATTCCAGACACATCCAGGTGACTGGAATTCAGATGGCACGTTTTAGTCTAGGCCCATCTCTGGTTTTTACTCAGCTGTAGTAGTAACAGAACAAAACAAGCCAGGTCTGTCCAAGAGAAGAGATTTAAAAGCAAAGATCTGAGATCTAGAGGAAGGATTGCTGCTATCTCTGGGCCATATTGTGTCATTGATTTTTACGTTGATCTCTTAACTGATTCCAATGGGGACTTAGACTTAAAAATTGATGATACAATATGGCCCTATGTGATGAAGAGTAACGGCTCAGGTTTGCTCGCAGCTCTAGCCATTTAAATCCTGAGTCACTCCACTCTGCTGGAGTTAGGTCACTGGAGCTGGAAGAATTTGGAGCCTGTTACCAAGGGGTGAAGGAGGGTGTGAACCCACAGCGCGTCAGCTGCTCAGAGGAACGGCCCACCTGCACCCTCCCTGCCCTCAGCTAATCAGATAATTCAAGGCAGCTTTCCCCTCTATGAAGGAAAGATAAGCAACCTTGAAGTAACCACAGGATAAAAGCATGCACGCAGGCAACTACCAGAGAGCAGCTGATGCGCTGTAAGTTCACACCCTGCTTTACCCTGTGGTAACTTGTTTGTAGGCCGGTTCTCTCTGGAGGCAGTACTGGAGAGCAGGCTGCAGCTCTTTACATCACGCTAATGACTGCTATTCAAAAAATATTTGCAGCCTGTTAAGCTCTTTCAAGAAAAAAAGAAAAGGGATGGGCTAAAAAAAAAGTGTTCCTTTTGGGGATATTTTCCATATGTTTTGAAGTAAGGCCAGCCTGACAGTTCTTACTAGTTAGTGTCTAATAGTACTTAAATGTAGTCCAGTTGCTACCCTTAAGATTCCAGCTTCTGTCTGCTAGAATTTGCTACAGCTGTCAATAACCAGATCACAGCAATAATTACAGTGGTGCCAGCTGACACCTCTGTGGTTAACGTCAGTCATTAGTTTCATTATAAATCCACATTTATTAGGAGTTGTAACTTGGACAGAGAACCTGCACTTTAAGGTGAATTTGCCCATATAATTATAAAGCATTGCTTTTTAAAAATCCAGTTATTTTTACATTTACCAAATGCCAAAAATGAATGCTTTAGAACAGTTTACAATGTAAGAAAGCTTTTTGTTATTTTTATTTGATCATTTAAAAATCCCATTGTTTGCCAGAATTCTACTCAGACCAACAATGAAACAAGTTAACACCTCGGATGCTGAGATATTATAAACTCCAAAATGGCCCCAAACATATATTCTTTCCAGAAGCTTGGGAACATATTGTGCTATTGGAGATGCTGAAACCCACAAAACGGAGAACTAACTTCTGCCTTCAAATATAACCCTGCAACTCTGTTAACTATATTCTGATTAATGCTATAATTTGGCCCCGAAAATTTAGGGCAAAGGCTGAACCTATTGGTTAACACATAACTGCACTGAGCGATTGCATGAGTCTCAAACCTCTTTTTTGTCTTACAAATCATTGGCCCTGAAATACCTATTAAAGGCATAAATGGGTAATTTATAGATGAAGGGCCAAATTCACCAGTGCTGGGTCTGGAAGATATAAATAACACTTTCTTGT
The DNA here is from genome assembly GCF_964034855.1 of Anser brachyrhynchus. Classification (NCBI taxonomy): domain Eukaryota; kingdom Metazoa; phylum Chordata; class Aves; order Anseriformes; family Anatidae; genus Anser; species Anser brachyrhynchus. Next base: position 16,138,306 of record NC_137702.1, on the reverse strand, counting down.
TTCAGCATGGCTCATTGCACCTTAAGGGGATTGACTCTGCCTTCCTTTGGTGTTTTCTGATGATGGAAGGAGATTAATTTAATTTGTGGTTGGGATTTCATATGAGCCTTGCTGTTAGCGGCTGCTGAATCAGTGCATTCCTGTATTGCTCTGGCCGTTCACTCCTTGGCTAACTAGCACACATTTTGGTCAGCTGTGGTACTTCCATTCCCCTGATTCCACCACTTGACAGAGCACTGGGTTTTGGCATAGATTGGTAGAAGCTGGCATCATTTTGGTCTGAATTCACTCTGGAATTTTAGCTTAGAGTTAAATTTGTGCCCTCTGGTCAGTACCACCGACAGGCTGACTGCCAGTCTGCTGCTTCTAATCAAAACATCATAACATTGCTTTAACATATATATTTGTTTGGATTAATAATAAAGCACCAATTGTTGATGGGGGAAAAAAAGTTTGCTATAGGAACCAAGACTATGTTTTGATTGGGATATGTTGGAATATTTATGGAAAAATTCCTTTGACCAGAAAAATTATAATAAACTACGTGCTACATTAAACCTTAAAAAAAAAAAAATGGACCTGCTTTATGTTGCTTCCAAAAAGCAGTTCATAATCCAGCAGTATCTGGTCAATGCTGACGGATAAACGGTCACTGTACTTAAAACACCGGGGAGCCTTGAGGCAGGAAATGATATTCATTTACAGGTACTGGTGCTTCATTAGGAAATCATATCTGTGAACCAGGATTTTACTAGTTCTTGTAATGTAAAAATCTGATTACTTTGATTCTGTTCATTGGCGAACTTTTCAACTAGAGGCTTTAGCAATAAATTTAGACAAAACAGAGACTGTACAATTTCAAAGCCACTCTGGGAAAAAAAAAAAAGCATCACTATTGGTGTTTTATATTAAAATTTATACCATCTATCATTCTAATAGATTTTCTCTATGATTTGTCCATCATGTCTTGAGAACAAAATGCTATCTTGTCTCCTTGATATTGCGCTTTTTAGAAAAGCAATCCCTTTCCTAGTTCTGTCCTTTGAAGTAGCTCATAGCATGAGAGGTCCAGCATCAAGAGTAATTAGACTAAACCGTGCAGAAATCCCAATGGAAGTGAGCAGGTAAAGACAGCACTAACTGCTTAAAAACTGAAAAACAAATCAGAACGTTTTAGAGGACAAGGAGGATGAACGACTCCTTTCTACAAAGAAAAAAGCAGATATGATCATTTTTTGCTTATTCTGATATTCCTAATTAGCAAAAATGTTATAGCATATTGGGATTCATTTTCTGGAACCCATGAACAGCTATTCTTAGAGGGAGTAAATGATGTAATGAGATTGCTATAATAATTGCCATGCTGCTGGGATATTGTAGACCAGCAAGCTACGTGCAGTTTTCAGTGTATGCGTGTACATGTACTTCTGTGGATTTTTCTCCAAATTGGAAAGAAATTTTATACCAGAATACGGACCCTACTTTTCTGCAGGGAATTACTTTTTGCTGTTAATGTATGATCTTTTAATTGACTTCAGAAATCAAGTTTATAGAGTAATTTGTTGAGGCTTCTTTAAGTACATGGTATGAAGTGCTTTTTCTCGACCAGTGATCTTTCAAAGAACCAGCAAATAACAAAGGAGTGGGCCCTACTGCTGGTCCATAGAGAGAGATGCTGTATTTCTGTCCCCTCTATGAGGTGCTGGCTGTGCCTTGTTTCCAGTTGCTTAACTGCATTATAAAAAAGAAGTAATATAAACATCTCCCCAGATTAATTCTGTACCTTAAAAAAAAGCTCCATTTTGGTGTGGATGAAAAGGAAGTTGCCCATGGAAGTATGCTGTTCACCATAAACTTAGGTATAGCACTTGAGCTCTAAACTAACCTATGGAAGAATCTTTCATTTTGAGTTACTATATGGGTACAGCTTAACTCACTAAAATTAGGTACTCTCAATTGCACATTAGTAAGATGCCTGAAAATCCTAAATTGCATGTGAATAACTCTGCTGAGGGCAACCCATGTAAAGAGACTCTATCCACACTGTGGCCTTGAACCTTTTGCTTACATGTTACAGAGGATGCAGAGCTGTGTATGTTCTGATCCCTGGTTTAGAGTGATACATATGTTAGCAGTAGAATGAGTGCCTTGTACAGTCAGTCTCCATCACGTTCTCTTTAGCCCCAGTATGTTGGTATTCATTCTCCTAGACGAGAACAATAATTATGCTTTAATAAAATTAGCAATGTAATATGCCAGCCAGACTGGGATTATTTATCAGACCACATCATTATATTTTTAGAGTTTTTTTGTACCTGCAAATAATTCAGAACAATGTCTTTTCTGTATTTCTGTGTTTGTTTTATTTTTTAATAGAAGAAAAATAAAACAAAGAAAGTGCGAGCTATAAGAATGACTAGACCTCTTGTAAAAGGTTTCTTAGTGCTGCTGCTGACCTTCTCAGTCTGTTCTGCTTTGCTTTGGTATGTTTAACTGCCCCAGGAGGTCATTATCAGACAGTGGTGACTGTTTTGTCAGGTCTTATTGTTTAATTAGATCACAGTTTATGTCAAAATTCTAAAATTCTTTTGGCACATGCCAAAATTTTCACAGTTTTTAGTTTTTAAGTTGAAATATTTTTCAAACAATAAGCAGCAGCTACAAGGGAGTAGATAAATTTATTTAATATTTACAGTGTGCACTTAAAAATTTGTGCCTTGGGTTAAATTCATTGAAATGTGACATCTTATTTTCAAGAGTATCCTATGGGTAATCCCTTGAAACTTGTATTGACATTAATATAAGCCTTAAGAAATAGGCCTGCTGAGGCTCATATTATCTATAGGAAAGCTAATTTTTTCTACTGATCTTGCCTCCATTCATCTGAAATGGTAGAAGATTGTGTAAACAAACCCTCATCTACAGAATTAGAAAATGATGTTTTTGATATGCCTTCCCTGCCCTTGAAATTATATGCCTGGAGTATGCAATCTGTGATGTACCATGTTCTGCTAATGGTAGGATAATTGGTACAAATTTCTAGGCTAGAGGTAAATGCCAAACTGCTGTACCACAAATTTGTTGCTTGGATGATCTACTTGTTTCTGAATGAGGCAACCTACCTATCTTTTTCTTTGCCATATTTAAATAGAACCTGTTATAGAAATTAGTAGAAAAAGAGATATATTACTCATTCCTCACTAGTGCAGCATCCTATTCAAGAATAAATTTTTAGTTGTCATTTTCTTATTCATCTTGTGCAGAGCCAAATCAATTAGTGCCCTTGGAAAGATGCAGTATCCAAACTGAGCCAAGAGTGATGGTGTTCAAGGGATCAAAACATTAGATGACCTCATGCAGGTCCTGTGTTCTGGAAAATGTAGCTGCTTTTTCCAGCTTTCTCTCATGGCCTAATAAAGTATATTATCTCTCTAAAGACACTTGGTGTCTCTCAGCAAAATAAACTTGAAAGCCCCAAATGTCCCTCACAATAAGCTATTAGTAGGGCTATTCTGCGTCTTGATGCTTCATTGTATGAGACTGAAATCATACAAGCTTTTGGGGTAATTTATTTCTCTAGTGCTATCATGCTTAGATATCTCGGTATCACTATTCTCCAAGCAACTCTCTGTTGAATATTTATGGGGAATGACCCCGATGCTGGGGATTGCTACGAGCACTGCAGTATATCAGTGTCCGGGCATTTGGTAGAGCAAGGTCTGTGCTACACCTTCAGAGCAAGCACTGTCGTTGTCCCTCCAGGGTAACACAGGGTGCTGAGTCACTCCCAAGGATAAACGACAAATTCAGATCCCAGACAAGAGCTAACAGGACAGTGTGTGAGGGAGGAACTAATTACTGCTGCAGCTGTGACTAAGGCCCATCAGTAGGGCAGGTATAATCCCAGACAGACTGGGATTGCTCTGGAGTGACTTCTGGAGAGGTGCTGTGGCAAGAGCAAGATTGGAAAAGGGACAAATTTTCCCTTTTCCCTACAATTTGTTGTGTAGGTATTGAGCAAGCAAGGAGCCTGAGGAAGGAGCAGTTTGAAGCAGCCCACAGCAGCTTCACATCTGATCTCTGGGGTGGCTCGAGAACCGTGAAAAACTATCTTGTTTTCCCTGAAAGAAAAAAGGCAAGAAGTAGTGACTCTTACACAAGCGAGAAGCCCAAAATAATCTACACAGTAACCTGCACTTTGGGATTCCATTTGATGTTTCCAGCATCCCTGAAATCTGACAGCCCTGATCACGGAGGCAGCAAAGGAAATGGGGCTGCTGCCAAGCACAGCCATGAGGAGACAGTGCATGCAACAGGGAACCAGAAGTAAGTTGCAGCCAGTTTAAATGTGGCATATTCTCAATCACAACAGCTAAACTTACCTGAAGCCCTAAGGAAGAGTCAGCGCAGGTGTGAAGATGGCCCTCCCTTTTCCCCCCTGCATTTTGCCAGTGCCAGGGGCACATGGCCAAGCCAAACGTCCCCTTCAAGCAGCCAGGGTTCAGTTGCTCACTCGATGTGCTTCAGGCCTCTCCACATCACTCATTTATTTGCAGATTGCTCCCAAATACCTGCCTACCTTGACTAATGCTGTCCTGCTTATCAGAAATGGGCTGCTTTCTGGCCTGGCTCTAAGCCTAGCCTCTCCAAACAGTCAGAGCTAACAAAGCCTCTGCCTTCAGCTCATGCCCAGGCCCCATCGCATTTAACCTTCCCCATGCTGGAGAAATTTTGCAGCCCTCTACTGTCTGGATAGAGACTTGCAGATAAGTACATTTTATTAGCAATCTTTTTGTGTCTGCTCTCAACATTTTTTCAGTCTGGCCATTCACCCTTAGCCCTTCCCCATTATCTGACACCCATCAGTAGCTTTTCATAGCTGCCCCAGTTGCAGACCTTTCCTCAAGTACCTTTCTAAGAGGTGTATCAAGCATTTCATTTCACCAAGATGTTTGTCATCTCTAATATCTGTTCTTCTTGATAAATTCTCTAATTGCCCAATTTCTGCGCCGCGAATAAGAATAATCTCAGAGGGTATCCTGACTTTGCAGTGTTGACTTGTTGGGGCTAGAGAGAAAGCAGAGAGAAGCCTTTCAACCTCATAGCTCTATAGAGAAGATCATCATGTTAACTCTGCATAGCTGGGGACAGGGCCAACTCTCTGAGGATAAGCATGCCCCACGCTTTCCCATGCCTCAAAGCATGAGGAAAACCAGATCCACTCAGTATGTGAAAGAGTGTTTGAAAAAAATATTCAGATTGTGAACCATTTCTGAAGAATTTTTGCTATAATACCTAATATTAATGTGTCATTCACAGAGGGAAGGATAATGCCCTTCAACACCACATTTTATAGGGTTGGTATCTGGTCGGGAGAAACTAGCGAACTCGGAGCCCAGCTCTTGACTCATAATGAACTGAGTTTGTTTCACATCTAATTAATGTGCCTTTTTTCTCCTTCCAGACTGTTTTGCTGAGCTCATGTTAAGGTTTTCTGCTTCTGCTAGTATTTTATTAATAATATTATGTGGGGGCTAAGTATGTTTACTGTGTTGCATGTGTGTAACATAAGGCAATCTCTGCCCTGAGGTACTGGCAGTCTCATGCAGAAACAGCTACTGTAGAACGTGAGGAATCTGATTTTTTTAGATAAAAACAACTGTGGTTAATAAGGCATCTTGCTCGATTTTTGAAAAACTTAAATTGCCAAATTTATTTTGACAGATTTAAAAATTAAGTTGATAAAATTATGCTCTGTGACAATATTTATACTCAGAATCAATATGTACAGTAGTACATTTCAGGGTGAATTCATAAGGCTGCAACTCTCCACGCTGCTTTGCAGTGGGTACCACAGTACAGCATAGCTGCTGCACTGAGTTCTCTCCCAAAGAACAGCACTGACAAGAAAATGGATGCTGGTTGTGGTATTAAAAGAACATATTGTGTACAGATATTTGTAAACAAAGCAAGCTAATAAATTATTACTCAGTATTTATTCAATTATTAAGTACCTCTCAATTAGGATTTACCATTGGAACGTTAGTGCTGGAATGCTGTCTTGGATGGGAGCAATGTGCAATTATGGTTCCTTCATAGTTGTCCCTAAGCTGTTTTCAGAGAATTAGCTCACTGCAGCTCTCCTCACCAGCAACCGGTTCCCTGAATATCTGTGGATTTATTGTGTCGACCGTACAACGTCTCATTGCCCTGGGCCCCTTCCTATTAGGCATTAGTAACACCTTCCCAAGTCTTCATGACGTTCCAGACCTGCTTATGATACCTTGAGCTTTTCCAAGAAGTCATGTTATAAAATTCACTCTTAGCATGTTTCTCTGGTGCTGTAATCAGGAAGGGGCTGTGTGTGAGATTCAGGCATTAGCACAGCGGCTCGCTGATGAGAACACGCAGACAGCACTCATAGTTGAGCAGGAGCATGTCACAGCACCACTTTTACTTTGAAGAATACTACTGTGCCCACCTTTCTGGACAGCAGGTTTTGTTCTGAGAGAGTGTAATGGGATCCACTGCCTCAGGCAGAAGCAAGATGGAACCAAACCTGCACCCAGGGATACTCTGCAGAGCCTCTGCCCGGGCACTTCCAGACCCCTGCATGGCACACCAGGGTCCTACTGAGAAAGCTGTGCTGACATTGAGCTAGTGTGGCCAGCACATGGAGCGATACAGGACTTCCATGGTTACTTCTAAGATGCTTTCCAGTATACGATGTGCATACTTATCTCCAGCAAGTAAGAGGCCACTCAGGCTGATGGCAAATGGATAGAAAAAGTGCTGTACCATCTTCCTCTCTGACTTTGAGTCTCAGCAGGTTTTGCTCTCCTCTGCCTAGAGAGCAAGTTGGTGATGGAGCAGTTGTCTTTGATAAATATAAAGGAAATTCTCTCATATTTCATTTTCAGCAGTGCTATCAATATGTTATTAAAGTTACTTCTATTTATGTAGCTTCTGATGGCTTTATGTAAATCTCTCTGCTTTCTCTTCTCATCTGTTCCATGCTTTCTGTATATGCTCTCTTTGCTCTTTGTAACCTGCAAACCTTATTCATTTCTTTAGCTGTACGCATTACAGGTAGTGGACTTCAATTAGGTAACTAGCCCACGCAAACCTCATTCTGCTGATGAAATATGTTCTTAAAGCCTTGACTTTAGTGTCAGTATTAATCAGCACTTGGCTTTCAGTTGGATTTCTAGTTTTCAAATATGAGGAGCAAAACAGATAGTCTTCTTGAGGGCTGTTTGACTGTCTTCAGGCTGTTCCATGAGACTGTACTGGGATGGAGCCAACGGGCAAACCTAACATTTTGTTAGCAAGATGAGAACCTTTCAATTTTCCTCTAACAGGTTGAAAACTTAGTACAACCTGTTCACATCATCATGAATCACCAGTGCAATATCTAAGATGTGTTTGTGATCGTTATTACTGTAGGATCTGTACAGCTACTGAACAAACAACTCCAGGCTTTTTTGTACTGAATGGACACAGCGAAGTGGAAATTACGGAAAAGCCATTGTCAGTAGGTGACTATACAAAATTGTGAAACCCAGATGTGATTTTTGGATTGTATTGTAGGTCTCTCAAGTTGTATGTGCCTAGAAGTGTCTCTCTCAGATGTGTATATTCAGTCTCTGTTCCTATTAATGTTTGTGTTCATCAGCAGAGGGACTGAGAGTCAAGATTCCTGTCTCTCAGGTCAGAGCTCTGACAAGTGAGCTGTGGTCGTGCTTGCTTTGTTCCTTCTCTTGCCGATCAAGCTTTGTAGAGTGGATTCCAATAGAAGGGATTCCAGTACAAGGTGAACAAGGGAGCTTCCTGCAGTCCAGTGTACCTTGGGGAGTGCTGGTTACAGCAAAGATGAGTACAAGGTAATACTCAGTACTTCCTGAGGTAGCATTGGAAGAGAACCTGTGCAGGGCTCTACTAGTTGTGGTATATGAAAAAAAGGGAGAGTTGACTATCTATACTAACGGCAGGTGGCTGATGTTTGGCCCTTACAGAGCCTTCATGGCTCTGAAAGTTTTCAGACTCTAACAGATTATGAAATCACAGTTGCTATTTGGAAACTGCAGGAATCTGGATGAACTCATCTTGTATTTCTCTTATAGAAGGCTGAAAGAGGTTACCTGTCAATACTTCATGCTTCTGTCAGAAAGAAAAACAGGAGGAGCAAAGCCATAATTAAAAAAAAAAAAACAAACAAAATTGCAACATGCAGATTTGTCAGACATATGATTGCAGGCCAAAGTTAGCACATCTCAAAGCTTTGGGAGACACTGAGTAAGAACTGGCTTTTGAAACACTGCACTCTGTTAAATCCTGCTGGCCTACCTGCACCGTTTGCTCGCTGATTTACCTCACGTGCTGGCATACCAGAAAAAGATGACTGGAGAAGTGGCCTTCTTTTAGTTTACAGATTATTTCTCTTCCCAGTCAATTGCTTCTCTTTAGTTACTGCTCTCTTCTGACCTCTTGGAATGTGATTTATACTGATTTGAACTTAGAATCTGTGCTTCATGTTCAGAGGCAATGTGTAAGTTACATATAACAAAGCAGTTTGCCTAAGTAACCCAGTCTCAGTGCATGTGTCGGAGTGAGTCTCACGGGGGTCTAAATTGGTATGATGCGCACAGTGAGGGGGCTGGAAGAAGAGGTAAGCTACCCCAATTTAGGCTTCCTCCAGGCTTAATTGCCATTATTCAATTTACTTAGACACCCCTCTGTTGTTGGCCCAGCATCTTTTTCATAAGTAAATTTCTATTCCATGCTCTAGAAAGAAAACAGTAGAAGCTCTGGATTTTGAATGTAATCAGACTTATTATCTGATTTGATCATTATTTTGTAGAGATTTGATTTCTATTTATGATCTGTAATAGATGCCATTATTTTATTACTCGCTTTCTGTGTGTGATTAAGCCACTTAAATGAAGATTTTCAGTTTAAGTTAGTAAGAATAATATATTTCTGATTTCTTGTAAATAAATCTTAATTTCCACAAATCTGCATGCATTATACTCTGAAAACTTTTTTGTTAGAATACACAGATTCATAAAGTAGATTCATAAAATGTAGAATTTTGTGCAAGCTAAAAATATTATTTTCATAGAAAAATTATTTTTGGTTTTAAATTTAAGACATTAGTGCTCTAATCCCATTATTCAAATGCCAGGTTTTCAGGGTGAAAGATGCAGATCTTCATTCATTGTATGTGTAGCCCTGAAGAGGAAAAGTAAAGCAGGATTACTCAACAAATTTTGCAGTCCCAAAGCTATAGACAACAAGTTGAGTGTTTTAAAAATAAATTTAACATTGGTAATGTTTACTTTGTTAAAAGTTATTCAGTGAGATTTGTAATTGTTCAACTGCATTGCAGTGTTATGAATTACAGTGAGCCTGTAAAAAATGCCTAGTAGAGATACTTGCCTCTCCTTTTGTTAACTTGAGGATATGCTTTTTATTCAACCCTCTCTCAGGCCTTTACACTCATACTTACACTCTGTACTTGTTGTACAGGACAGAATAAGAAACGCTAAGTGTATTAGGCAGTGCTCGGTGGCTTTGAGAGAGAGCTCAGATACAACCCACCTAGTGTTTAGACATCTTTGAGCTTCCCACTCAATGGCAAAAAGACTTCTTGGAAGCTGCACCTAGCATATGACTTTGTGAGCAATAGCAGTGGCATGAGGGCTCACCAAACATCAACAGAAAGGGTGAGAAGCAGAATGAGGCAAATGGTCATACTAATTTTTTTGTCCTGAAAACAGTTTTGGCAAGCTCTGTTTCTGACTACTCTAGCCTCATGAACATTTTTTTATACTGATTAAAAAAATATATCATATGGATCACTTTCCCATGGCTGAAATAAAAAATGTCTTGCTTGGTTTTGAACGCCAGGAGTGGAGAGAGATGCAGCAGGAGACCAAGAACAAGAGAGTGTTTTCCGTCTGCCACCACAATGCTGTAGGGCGATGCTATTGTATTTGAACGAGACAGTTCGTGTACCTTTCTTATGGTGCTGTGTTCCACAGGAACCTCACCTTTTAGTAAAACTGCTTGCTCTAAATTATTTCTTAATGGACTGGTAACAGTCAGGGCTCACCAGTTTTCTCTCTGTGTCTGTGACTGAAGGCTTGCTGGGAAAGGTATAGGTAATGGTAGGAATTTAGATATATTGCTGTGATATGCAAGGAGCTGTTGTGTGGTTTCTTAGGGAAACCAAGGCAGGAGATGGCCACATATTTGCTGTCCTAGGTTCAAAATAGTAATATTACTATCTAGGGGAAAAAAAAAATTGTTTGGTGAATCTTGTTATTCTTCTATTTGTTTTATTTTGTGGTTTATTTCCAACTGAAAGTGGTTGAACTTTGAAATGCCTGGGTACCGTCTTCATCTTGTCCTATTTTAAGCTATGGTAACTTTCCTGACTGAAGATTTGCCCATCATTTCTGTGTGGCTGCCGTAATTGGCTCTACATTTATACTTCAAGTGAGCTTGGTAGACTAATTTGTCTTTGAACAATATCTTAATATAAAGACTCGGTAACTTTACTAATTCCATAAATAATATTTTTCAACAAAAAATCCCATTTTATTCTTTATAGAATCTTCTTATATCTGTATTATCTATGTAGAATAATTTTCTTCCATAATAGTTTCTGGTGGAAGATTTTGACATCAGTTCTAGTTATGCAGCAAAATAGTTGGCTGCACCAGAGTCATTTTTCCTGGACCTGCCTCAGAAAACAGCATGCATGTTGAAATTTCATTTTTGAATTTAACTTCTCCCTCTTGGAACAAATTCACTAAAGTCAAAGTCTCACTTTTTATAGCCACAGTAACTGTTTCTGGATTTTCAAAGTCAATTCAGCTCTAAGCTGAAGTAATTATGGCACATGCTATAAACCCCAAGCACTGTAAACTCAGCATGGACTGCTATATCACCATCTTGAAAGTATATCAATCTCCTCTTACTCTAATTTGTTATACACTGTTTCTTTGGTTGCTTTTTCTTACCCTCGCATTCATCTATTAAAAGAGATGAGAATGGGGCCTGTTCCTAATTCATAAAAGGGCAGACCGCTTTTACATGGAACTTAGAATTAATATGACTGTAGAATGAAAATGAATAAATTGTGCATTTTTATCCCTGTTGTTCCTTCTGTTGGAAAGCAGTACACTAATAACTTAAGGCTATTATTAAATGAGATTGTGAGTACTGCTATCAATGAGGATCCATTGGCTGCACTAATTATTGTAGCTACTAAACTAGTACATACTAAATTCAACTGACTCCTGAATGCATATAATCCATGCAGCGTGGATAGCTTTTTTTCATATGAGGTATCTAAGAAGTAGGCAAGGAAACTTTGGATGTTTTCTTTTTAAGTATTGGCAGATAATGAAAGCACAAACCACTTGCAGTGCCTCATGAGTGAACATTTCCTTGATGTTTATAAGTTTTACAGAGAAATTCTTTTTCATTCTTTTTTTTTTTTTTTCCATTTTTGCAAATGTGTGCTCATCCCTGTTCTGCCCAGGCCTGAATATGAAATGCCAGACTACCACAAGAAAGCTTAGGCATTGCAATATGTTTCCAGCCCAACCAGCAGCTGAAAGTCTCATGAGACAGCTTGCAGATTTCCAGCTCAAACTTGTAGACCTGAGGTGTTTACATAATTTATATAAGGTGGGGCTATATATGCATGGGATGGTTAACTCAAGTAATAGCTAAATTTTCCAAGTTGCTCAGCACATGTAGCATTTGAGCCTTTAGACCCTTACAGATCAGTGATAAAATAGTTGGTCAAAAACAACTGGGAGAAAGGGCAAGTGACATTTTGCTACCTTTTTTACTTGGTTCAGAATTCTTTATTTTAGATGATTAGTGTCACCGAGTGTTATAATTATTACAACTTTATTGAGCATTTCAAGGCTTCAAAACAACTAGCAGTAGGTAACTTCAGGTAGTACTCAAGTATTCACACCTGAGTATTTGAGCCGTTGTAATATGACTTACATGGATGTGAAGTAGGAATAAAAGCCTGACCTCCGGCTTCATAAGCAATGACAGAATTCTGGTTCCACTGGCCTATACATTGGGTCACTGACTGGGAAAAATGAAGGAGACTTTAATGGGTGCTACCAAAATTCCACTGCTGTTAAACATTTATCATTTACGATATGTACTTTTATTTTCTAAATCGGGCTGTTCTGAATATGAGAAACAGCTTTGTAAAGCTCAGTAGCTTCAAAGGAAAAGGATATCAACACTAAAGATCTCCATAGTGAAATATCTGTGATGACAGGGGAAAAAAGAAATATGTAGTATTGCTAGGGCCACTGTCCATAAGGAGATAGGTGCAATGAATGTGCTGTTTGCACTTTGATCCTGAATGGAACATCATTAAAAAGCTCTCTTTCACTGTGGATGGCATCCTCCAGGAGCAACATGTATGCTCGCCCTAAAATAGTGTAAGGATGGAACAAACGCAAGGGCTGCCACATATGATGGGGTGGGTGCTTCAGGAAGCTTTATAACATACGAGTTTTAGAAACCCAAAAGAAAACAATCAGTGAGTTTACAGAGGACACAGTTTTTGCAGAAAACTCATATATTATTGTTTTCTAAAAATACTTGCTGACCACAAAGCAGTGTGATTTGTTGATACTAATGGATGAAGTTACCTATAATATAAGAACCTTTTCCTTCCCATACTAAAATGTAGCAGAGTGCAAGAGGCATTTCTGAGACTGATTTCTCCATGACAGCACCAGTATATTTTAAATAGAGGGAAAGCATACTTTATGAGGAAATGAAAGAGGGTCCAAAATGACTTTTAATTTATTTTTATAATAAATATCATTAAACAGAATTTTGAAGCCGTATATTTTTATTTTGTATGTAATGCTTATAATGTAAAATGGAGCCATTTCATGAAGCTTTGAAATAAGCAGTTGCTAACAATGAAGTCACTATTTTATTGAAACCTGATAAACTTTCCTGGATAATTCAGGACTTTTTAACAACATTTTTTCAAGGCTGAAGAGAAAAAAGGACATTAAATTTGGCAGAAATGAAAAATTATTTCTGTGGCAGCTTCATTTGGACATGGAAAACCTGTTTCAAACCGTTCATGGCTCCACCTCTCACAACTATTTATTATGTACTATAAATTACATAACGTGTAGCACAAAATCAAACAGAATTGTTCTCAAACCATAGATACAGATTGAGAGTTAATTAAATGAATGCGTGGGGAAAAATCTGTGTGAGTTAGAGGACTAGGGGTTCCCTGCTGTACCTATTTAATGAAGTCTGATCCATCTGATGGCTCCTGGACCCACTCTTCAACACTTCCACAAAAATGTCACATTCTTTATGGGGGAAAAGTGTGGAATGTGCCTTACCCACATCAAGTGCACCATTTTACAATTCCAATCCAATTAATTAAGCCTCTATTCTTCATGCATGAGTGGCCGTCTCTCAGTTACACACCCAAGGCAAAGCTCCAAGGGGGCCAGCCAGTCAGCCAAAAAAAGAAGGTACATTCCCAGCTCTCATTTACTTAAATACATATTTTTGGTAGAAACAAAATATTTAAAATTACTTCAAATAAGAGTGTGTATATTTCTCCAGGGCCAAAGCATCAATAACTTATGTCTCAGGCAAATGAGCTTTTATTATTTTTATTTTTATTTTTAATGCAAAGTCATAATTAAAGCAGGGAGGAGAGGACAGCCTCCTCTGTGAATGAGAAAATTAGACTCAGTGTAGTGAGATGGGAGGGTGGAAGGAGACTTTTGATGCGTGATTAAATGAGGAGGCAGTATGGTAAGGGCAGATGAGACACAGCACAGTGGGAGTATGGAAAGCGTGGTGAAAGAAATAAACAGAAGACAAGATGTTAAAGTACCATAACCTGACTGCACTCCTGAAGAGTTAAAAAATGAACCGATCATCTGTCAGGAAACCATACATGAGAGGGGAGAGCTGATTCCAGTCCCACCTCCCTGGGTACAAATGTTGCTCGTATCTGATTAAGGGAGAAAAATAACTATTTTCTTCATGCTGCACAGCATTGCACTGTTATTTTTAGCACTCAGTTTCTAAGTATGTTTCCTGCAGATCATCTGTCATTTGAGTGTTAAAAACAACCATGCTATTTTTCTGTAATTATACAGGGTCTCTTCATTTATGCACTTGTTAGTTTATTTTACTTACACTGATCAAAACCTCAGTCAGATTCCCTGTATTGTCTGGACCCCTGAGATCCAGTTCAGGTGAGCACATGCTCAGGTTCTCTCTTGTACTACAACCTCACCCTAGAAGGAAACTGCACATTTCAAATAGCAGCATGTAAAAAAAGCTGTCTGCTGCCCCAGTGTAACCTGTGTGCCAAGGCAAGGTCACAGACAGAGACGACCTTTTCCAAAATTAGCCATAGTAGTAGAGAATGTTGCAGCTCCCTCTCGTTAGTGCCCGCCAAATGGTTATTATTCTCTATGGGGAGAATCATGTTAGTACTGCCCAAAGGCAATGGCTGTCATCATAAATAGTCAATCATTTTAGTAAAAAAAAAAAAAACTGGCGGCTGTTTGGGGCTTGTCAGAGGAATTTGGGGTGGGGGCTGGAACTGGCAGGCCTTACTGGTGCTCTAGCACCTGCTCTCCCCTATTTTCCCCAGTGCTGCTTTCTGTGCCAGTATGTACAAAAAGCCAGCGCAAGTATGTCCATGACAGGTGCTATTAGGCCAGAAGATTGGTTCACCTGTTGCAATTACACCTTGGAACTTTTTTACACTTTTCTGCAGAGGTGAGATTTCCCAAATGAAATGATATTTTCCAACTAGATTGCAAATTCAAGGCATTTCACCCATTTACATATCCCTTCAATCTGTCATCATTGATGCTAGAAGGGAAAAATCTGAAACAGAAAGGGAAAGCTGACAAGTCCTAAAATTAAAAAGTTATTGATTAAGCCATTTGACTTGTTCTTTCATTCCAGTATTGTACTCCAGGAAACAAATGTTTAATTTATTTTGGATAAAGGGATTCAATTTGTGATAATGCCATGAAAATATAATATCCTTACAAACTCAGATTTCTCATAGGAAAATGTTAATGAGTCTTTTCTATTACACTAAAGATACTGTGTTACAGAGCTAGTTGAATATTGCCCAAACAGTGTTTCTGAGCATTTGTCAGAATTGTTGCTTGGTTCAAGAAAATTCATATTGCACTGCGCTCACTATTTGCCAACATTTGCATGAACAGTTTTTGTTTAGGTTGGTTTTGTAGAGGTTGGTTTTTTCTCTAGTAAAAAAGTTTTTTTCAGTTCATTCAAAATCAGAGAACAGATACAGGATCAGGTGATTAGACAATCAACCACAATCATAATTTCAAATAATGTTTCACTTTGCAAGCAACCTATAAGATCAAAATTGTTCATTAAAAATGCAAGTATAGTTGATTTTATTGAAAGTCTAGTTTAGGTATTTTTCATATACAGAAAAAAATAGAAGGTTTAATGCCTGATTGTCAAATGCAATTATTAAGCATAGTGCCAGAATTCAGACTTGGTCTACAAATATTCATTAAAAGGAAAGAAAGTAAAAATGTTATCATAATTCCTTCATAGCAATTGATTAAACAGCACGTGTTGTTTAATAGTATAAAATATTTATTTTCACTCAGAAGTGTTTTCTTTTCAAATATAAAGAAATATAAAGAACTATGTCTATCTTTGTTTTGATGCATTGGCAGCTTTACAGTCCTTAACAGAATACTCAGTCAGAATTGGACTTCTTTACACATAGTGCTGGTAAAAGACATTCATTGCTACAAAGTACATAACCTCAAATTATTTCAACAGCATAAACGTCTTTGAAATTGTGAGAACATAGTCCATCAGCTCTTCCCTAAATTACAGAGTACAGTTCACCAGCAAGCACTGCACTGCATTCTTTCTAAATATTAAAATTTGACATATTATGATTTCATAATTAGGGATTTATTTGGGTTGGAGGAGTTGTTTCTGAAATTGCCGTAGTCTTCTTCAGAAAGACTTTGACTTTGCTTTTTAAGGAAATTCATTAGCATTAGGGAGAAAAAAAGTTCTAAAATATGGATAAACCCAACTGTGGGGTTGTGCTGAGATTCTGGATTGAAATAGCAGAGAGTTTGGGTGAAGTTGCAGCTAGGGGCCAATATAAACTTTATGATTGTTGCCCATGCACTGAACTAAAATTCTAAATATAAAACACCTTGAACTCTGGGACAGTTCAACTTTGTTTTTCTATTTCTTCCCAGTGAACCCAACACCAGTTTTAAGTGTCTCATGACTTTCAGATTTTGTTATAAACATTTTCACAGTTCTCCTCATGCATTATTTCGTTTACTGTGAACTTAGTAATTAATCGTTGGTTGCCTTTTTTTTTTCCTTTTTTTTTTTTTTTTGTAACTGTGTTGGGGATTACTTGTAAAGCTTTTTGGCTGTGTTTGTTTTTAAAGCCCATAAATCTTACAGTATTTTTTAAGACAATGGATTACTCAGACTAAGAGACTAAGACACTTAGTAATCTGTTGAGCTGTGTTGGTGTTTTGTTTTATTTCTGAAATAACTGTCATGAAGGCTGCAGGTATTTAGTGATATTAATTAAGAAGCAGAGTACTCAGCAGATTAAACCAGTAGTTTCCTTTACCTACAGTCATCCAAAATGTATTCTTGTTCTTTTTCCTTCTTTCTTACTGATAGCATCCTACTATTGGCAGGATTGATGTCATCACTTATCCACTCCAGAAGGATATATTCCCAGGAAACTAATTAAGCGGGGAGAGGGAGACTTTCATCTATTTTAGAGATTTTTTTAAATAGTATTTTTTCATGAAACAGTGGTTCCTAATGTGTTATATTTTTTATACTAGTAGTTTTCTCATTGTTGACTCTTCCTCCATCAATTCTCCCTCCCCCTGTAACAAAATAAGAAAAACAGATTACTGTAAATTTTGGCACAGAAAGGTATTTGCATCATTTTCTTAGAAGTCACGTGCTTTGGATTTCCTCTTGTTTATGATATATTGAAATGTCTTCCAGATGTTTTTAATTATAAAAAGTTTTCAGGAAAGCAAAGTAATCCGTAATAAAATTTCCTCTACATTTTTTAAAATAGCCAATAAATTAGTGTACTGTAGCTTATCAAACTGCCACATAATTCTACATCTGACCCCAGTGCAGCAAGGTCTGGCATTTTCTTAGACAGCTAGTTTGGTCAGAGGCAAAGCAGGCTTCCCCAGGCATACTTTCAGTTCCTCTTCCAAGGGAGTGTGTTCCCTTTCTGGGGCCAAGCCCGGCGTGCGAGCGCTCATTGGTGTGAGCGGCCCTGACTTCCTACACAAACGTGACCACCTTTGCTGCACTGGCTTGGAAGAAGCAGCTTTGTGACAAGGACAATGCCAAAGTTTGGATTCAGAACAGAGAGAGAGAGGGTATTTTAGCTGCTGGTATGTTATGCTGATGCTGTGCTACATGAGGAGGTTTTCATTTATAAATTTTGGGCAGTTGCCCAGATTGCTGTGGTAAAATCTGGAAGAAAACACAAGAAGAAGAAGGAAAAGAAGAAGAAGAAGAAGAAGAAGAAGATTAGATCAATTTTCGGGGACATATATGTGGCAGGGGTGAGGAGAGATGGGGGAGGCTTTAATAATGAAAGGCAGTATCAGAGGTCAAAGAACTAGGGGATACACAGTAGCTAGGAATCCTTCAAAATCTTTGCTGAATCTTCTCCCTGTATTGAGGTAACTGTCTGTTCATCCTAATGATGTACCGGATGAGGATACTTACTGTAAGCCTATGTTTCTATCAGGAGATAAGGTAGGCAAAGCAGCAGTAAATAGAATTCAACTTTGCCATTTCTGTGACTGATTTTCCAAAGTGGGTGGTGGTGGGGTCTTTCTTAAAAATTTGTTATGATAAAAATCAAGATCTGAAAGAAAGATATGGCTATGAAATCATCTTGGTGAAACAGTAATTCAACATTGAATGAAATTTGCTCATTTTGGTGGCTCGTGATTTTAGTGACCTGTAAGGGTTTTTAGGTTTGTCCTCCTGGAAGAGACAATAATCTGAGATATCTCTGGGAAGTAAGGATACTGCACATGCTACACCCATAGTCTGAAAGCCAGGGGGACAAGAAAGGAAGTGTGTGTGTTTAGTAATAACCAGGTACTGGGTTTTGTGGCACTCTGAGGTGAATTTGAGGCAGTAGGTCAAACAGTATGATGTTAGGATCTCTGAAAGTGTGTATACAGGACCCTAATAAGCAAGATCCTCCTGGCTTGTCAGAATTAGTACTGTTCTAGAGGTGTGAAAGAAAGGAATCAAACCAAAAAAAGAGCTCTGTATGATATTTTTGTGTCTTTTTTTTTTTCAGTGACTAAACACAGCAGGACTTGTAATAAAAGAAAATTGCTGTTAACGTAGCTATCCCACGTTCTCAGGTGGTCCAAGTGTTGTCTGAATGGTGAAAGTGAGCTCTGTTGGCTTGCACCACTTGAGACTCTTGCCTTTTCTCACTAATTTGCCTTGAGTACTATTTCATCAGCTAGATTTGTAAAAAGGAGTTAACAGCCAAACTGAAATCCAAGCTTTTTTTTTTTTGCTTTTTTTTTTTCAGTAGGAGGACAAATGCAAAGGTTTTACTCTGCTAGTGAATCTACTTCTACAGAAGCAGCATAGCACAGAATTTGGACTCGGTTTTAGTGTTTCTGTCACCAGAAAGGAGACAGAACACTAAGAAACAGATGCAAGGCAGACAAATGGCCCTTTTATGACTCCTAGAAACAGTAACTGAGGGTAGTCTTGCCATCCAAATAGAAAATGGTAATCAGTAATAAGCTGAAATTTTTAGATATCTGGTAAAAGCAAATTACATGTGATTTAAAGCTACCCTGGGTGGGATGGTGGCAGAACATGAGAAGGAAGTAGGGAACTGCTGACCTCACTACAGCAGCCAGCATGGCTGAAAGCTACGAACATATTTTGAAAAGGGTATAAAATATTAATGCTGCCATCCCCCCATAGCTTCTTCCTAGATCTCCCAGGTTTTGAGATGCCAGAATCTGTTGGTCCACATTCTTAGAATACTTTTACATCCAGTTATTTCTTGACAGAAGTTTTGCAGCACTGCTGGCGCTTGTTGCTTATGCAGTTGTCGGCTGCCTGCGTCCTGTCAATGCTGCTGTCCACAGTGGGGCAAAGCTGCCGCTGAGACTTGTGGAAGTGTAGTTTTGAAAAAGCTGAGCCTCTTCGCTGCTAAATATTTCCCATATGAAGAAAGATAGGATTTTGCAGTGCTAAGGAGAATTTTCAGGGAGACAGAGCAACCTTGGTGGTCAGAAGCTGATAGCTGCACTTGCTACTGCCAACACTGGTGAGCAGAGGAGAGTGGAGCTGGAAAAAAGAAGAAAAAAAAAAAAAAACACAGAAGATACACACATTTAAGCCAACATTATAAAATTTTGTACCAAACAACCTTCTGTAAAACCAACCTGCTGTTACTTATCCTGTTGTTTGATGCAGAACAGCAAGCCAATGCAGTAGCACTCAGTCCTTGTGTGTTCAGACCAGCAGTGCTTATTTTAAAAAATCATGAGATTTTGCTCGTGATTTTTTCCTCTTTATTCCGTTACTCTTCTCTTGCCCTGAAGCCGAGCTTGATCCCACCCCTAGAGAGGTGCACTGAGTCCACGGGCTCTTGCTGGGCCAGGGGCCGTAGGTGCCAGTGGTTGCCTGTGGTGAGGAGAAGAGGTGGAAAATGCTCTGCTAAGCGACAGTGGGTCCTTTTGGGTCTGTGAAGACTGAGCAGTGTTTCTCTTTGGCACTGGATGGCCTCTTGACACAGTTTCAAAGGCAGAGACAGGCAGCTGTGCTCCGAGGTGTCCATCAGAGCAACCTGTACAATCTCGCCCTCTTGCAGACCCTTGCGCTTGCAGGCCAAGGCCTCAGTCAGAGAAGAGGAAGCTGGTGTTTCACAGAGAAACCTGAGGAACTTATGAGAGAAAAGCTGAGCTGTAAGTAACAAAGGAGGGGTAGCTTTATCTGGAAAATGCATTTAAAGTGCTCTCCAGTATTTTTGTGGAACTAAAACTGTATAAGCCATACTACAAGTGTCTGTTAAAGGGACCTGGGGAGGATTGTGCAGCTCTCAAAATGGCAGCGTTACTGGCCATTGGCACTGTCGGGCTTACCGAGAGTGGTGAGAGGAGCAGAAGCAGTGCTAGTACCCCGGTCTCCAGAGGTATATTACACTGGATATAAACCACCTCAGACCTGGCTTTTACTTTCATATTTCAGTTGTTCTTCATGGCTGCAAAAGACAAAAGAGGACAAAGGAGAAATAGGCCCAAGTTCTGGCAGCTGTGTTTGTGGCCGTGCAGTTAGGTGTCTGCTCCTCGGCCTACCTGTGGGAGAAGGGCTGCAGAGGAGCTTGAGGGATATTTGCTGGTTTGCTCATCCATCAGGGAATATTTATTTGTTCATTAATTTATTTTACGAAGATTGTACAGGCTACATGGTACAGTTCTTCACTGATAACTCTTTGTTCAGAGTTTACAAACCGTGACTTGATGGGAAGTGCAACACTACAGTCCACCTCCTACTCTTGGAGCAAGCAGTGTACTGCAAGTTACTTGGGAAGAGACTGTAAGAACAAGCCACATTACTGTGCCTTTGTGGAGATCATTATTCAACTTTTATTTATCTATTTATTTAGAAGTTTTTGAAGCAGGACTTTGATATCCTGTTTGCAGTGGACTAGAAAAGCAATTGCATAAGGAGAATATCCATAAAAATTAGAAAAACAAAAACAATGCTGGCATAACTTTGTTACATTAAATTTGTGTTAAACAAAAAGGAAGCATCAAGAGGTGGAAGCTGGATCAGGTAACACAGGAGGACTTAAGAGACACTGTTCAAGTATGCAGGAATGGGGGTAGGGAAGTCAGTCCACCAGTTGGACTGGTGAGGATGTGAAGGGCAACAAGAAGGGCTCCTTCAGGTACATCAGCACAAGGAAGGCCAGGGAAAATATAGGCCCATTGTTGTTGAGGGGAGTGAAGAAGAAGGAGACAGACTTCTCAGTGGCACCCAGTCGAAGGAGAAGTGGCAACGGGTACAAACCGAAAAACAGAAAATTCCACTTAAACGTAAGACATATTCATTCGTTCATTTTACTATAAGGGTGACTGAGCATGGGAACAAATTACTTAGAAAGGTTGTGGAGTCTCTGTCCTTGCAGATATACAGAACTGGACTGGACACAACCCTGAGCAATCTGGTCTAGCTGACCCTACTTGGAGTAGAGGTTTGGACTAGGTGGTCTTCAGAGGTGTCTTCCAGCCTTAACTATTCTGCAAAGCTGTGAAATTCTGTAACTTGCAATTTAAACCAATAGCTGTGCTAACAATCTGGACTAAATTAATCTCTCGGTAAATCAATTGAATATTCATTATCAAACCTCTTGTCAACTTAATTTAACCTAAACCTAAGCGTTCTGTAAAAGCTTTTATTGAATCAGAGGCCAGCAGAAATGTGTGCAGCTTTCAATTCCAATGAAATCAAATTTTTTAAAAAAAAAAAAAAAAAGAAAAACAGTCTTTTTTTGAAAGTGAGGGAAACTGGCTGGCAGCAAGAGTGAAACTTGTTTTATTGCTTTTTATTGTTCGCACAGAGAAATGGCAAAAGTAAATGGAGGTCATAGGTAGTGCTAAGTAAATTGAATTAAAAATATGAATTTGTTTACAATAGCAATGACACTTTCAGTAATACAGTGAAGAAATTAGAGCGTTTACTGTTACTCTTATTACATTGACAGAGCCCTTTTGATCTTTTGTTTGAACTTTCTGTAGCTCTTCCTCTTGTTATCAAATTTCTTTGACCCAACTCAAGTGTCTCATGGTTGTAAATATCTGTAAGATGCAAGTTGCTGTAATTTGTGAGACTATAGGAGGTAGACTAGTGTAAATCACACTGAGAAAGTGAGTAATTTATTCTGGAGTAAGTGCAGCCCACTGCTGTCATTGGCCCCAGGAGGAGAGATGCCCGTTTGTGCCTTTGTGCGCTGAGAAAGGTGAAGGCTGAGTTAAAGCAGATGAGGCCTGCTTTATTTTACACCTTCTTGTTGTCTGTTTTGCTGATAATTCTGCCTGATCCTAATGTCCATTCCTGTTCTCGGGATGCTAACCTACACATATATTTCTTTTGCCATTTACTCACACAAATAACCACCCAGTTACTCACCCTCCTGCATGCTCTCTCTGCAGCTACAGCCACTGACCATAAGCTACATGGGGTTGACTGTGACTCCTGGGGAACAGGATGCCTGTTTTGCCACCCCTTGATCTGATTGGGCTCACTTTAAATAGTACACTATGCCCTACAGATTGAATTGATGGTTGTTGAGTTGAGTAGTGGGATTTAAAGAGAATACCATCCACCAAGCATCTCTTTGGCTAGGTATGGATAGATAACTAATTTTTTCATCCCGAATTAAAACAAAAGAGGTCTGTGACCTTCTCTATGCCTCAAACAGTGTACAGGCATTAGTGTCTGCTTAATTCCTTCTGTTGTAGGACTCTCCATGCTTGTTATATATGGCCTATAGTTATTCCCTCATATACCTGGTACATGGACTCTCTCTTCCTTCCCTTGGCAGTAATTCTGATACTTGGCAGCAACAAGGATCTCTTCTTGCCTCTCTTGTTATAAGTGAAATTCCAGTACACAAACAGATTCTTTTTGAACTAGCTTAGTAGCACAGTTTTATCTGATTTATTTTGTCTTCCATCTCCATTTAAAATGACTCACAGTCAAAGATTTATTTAAATTTTTGAAGTTCCCTTCTAATGCAAACTCTGATTCAGCCTCTAGTAGAGTAAGATGCTGTAACACAATACTAAATCTTGTTTTCTTAATTCTTAAATGTTTCTTTTCCTCCTTCCCTTGTGGGACAGGTGAGAAGAGCAATTGACTCTACTGCATAATGCGTTGCAACTCAAAAACTCTGTCCATGTAATTTTGAATCCCAGCCCAGCTGGTGGTTCCTAGATTTCAGGCTCTGAATATGAGTTCAACACTTTAAAATGAATCATTCTGAACAATACTTTTGTCAGTCTTTTTTTTTTTTTTGGCTGCAAGGTTTTCCTGATTTTTCATATTCAGACCCTGAAAAAACAACATTCCCATAAATGTACTAAATTCAGGGAAAAATATTTTTTTCGTATTTCTTTACAATACTTGTCCTCTTTCTGTTGTCTTTCACTCCAGCAAAGATACATGGGGCACGCTATCTTTGTATATAACTGTCTTTGTTCTTACTAGTTCTTATAGAACTGTCTTTGTTCTTATCGTCTTTATTCTTATTATTTCTTCAGAATTAAAATGGACACATTAGTGTTTTGTGCAGTAACTGGACAGCGAAGTCCTATCTCTTGAGGAGCACTGTTTACCTTGTATCATAAGCAGGTAGGGGGTACAGGTTCTCCTTTACATTTGCTGGCTGTGGACAGAGCTCTTCAAAAACAAGATAATGGATAATCTCCCAGTTCTCATCAGTGAGTTTGGGTTTTAATAATCAGATGATGTAGTAATGAGCTTTGAGCTCATCAGTTTATATGTAAAGTCAGAATTGTTGATTCCAATGTGTGTCACTTTACATTTCCTAACATTAAATTTCATTTGTCATTCTTTCACCCAGCTATTCATCTCCTCAAATCCTTTTACATTCCTTCACAGTCAGTCCTTGTCTTTGCTGCCTCAGTCATCTCTCCAACCTCTGGATTAAGTACCTGATACCCCAACCTTACTTCTGGAAACGCTTTAAAAGCAGATGTTCTAAAAGCTCCTGCTGGGTGATGCTGACTAGTGCTCTAAGCGTAAGTCCCAGGCAGGAAGGTGAAAAGAAGGCATTGGAGGCAGGTTCCAGAAGGTGAAAAGCTAAGGTACTTATGCACTGTGCAGCTTTAATAATTGATAGAAGTAGTTAAAACATAGCTCTTGAATGACTGTGCAGGGTGGTGAAGAATATTTTTCCCCAGTTGGGCCCCTTACCATATGTACACTATTATTACTGTAACTGTATTGTACCATATAAATGAATGATTTACGTAGTGATTTATCCACTCTACCATGACTGTGTGACCAATCTCTATTACTAGATCATATTCAAACCCTTACAATGGCAATATATGCAACTTTGTATTCCGGAGCATTACCTGCTCTTTAAGCAATAAGACCCGATAGGGCATACATTATTGGCCGCTAGAGCGTGCCTTCATGCGTTCATTAAGCGCAAGTCAGGAGACAGAATGCTGGGGCTGCATCCACGGAAGAAGCAGGTTTCAGTCGAGTCATATAGTCCCAAGATTGTTTTCCTGCCACAAGAGTGAACATTTGTAATTTTTATTAGAGACCAAAAAGTGACATTTGCTTTCCTTTTACTCCAACCCTTCCTAGATAAAGAAAAATATTAGAGGATGGGAAGAGATATTCAAGTGACAGTCATTCTTGTGCAGGTTTTAACTAATGGTTCAGGTATTTTTGACCATGGTGTGTTTTTTTTTGTTGTTGTTTGTTTTTGTTTTTCTCTGCCATTGTGACAGCTGCTGCTGTGAAATTCTTTACTCTTTTCCATTTGGTTCCGAGTTGCTTTCCCTCTCAAATTGGCTTTTCTGGCAAGTGGGTCACTTTGATCTTTTGTTTAATGACAGAAGAACTTGCAGGGCACTAAATAATAGGTGGAAGTGGTGGTTTTAAGTGATCGCCGTATTCAAATTAAAGCTGCCATTGTCTGTGACCTACCTGAAGTCCCTGAGCATTCAGAGGCACAGAGGCTTTGGACTACACAGACATGGTGTCCAGCAGGACTACAGAAGTGATTGTCCCCTTGTATGCAGCACTGCTGAGACAGAACCTCGAATACTGTGTTCAGTTTGGGCCCCTCACTACAAGGAGGATATTGAGTTGTTCCAGTGTATGCAGAGAAGAGTGGTGAAGCTGGTGAAGGGACTAGAAAGCAAGACTTAGGAGGAGCAACAAAAGAAATTCTAGTCTTATAGTCTGGAGAAGAGGAGGTTGAGGGGAGACCTCAGTGCTGTCTACAATTACCTGAAAGGAAATTGTAGTGAGGAGGGTGTCGGTCTCTTTTCTCAGGTGGTAATTGATAAGATGTGGGGAAACTGCTTCAATTTGCACCAAGGGAGGTTTAGATGGGATATTAGGAAGAATTTCTTCACAGAGAGGGTGGTCAAGCATTTGAATGGGCTGCCCAGGGAAGCGGTGGAGTCCCCAAGCCTGGAGGTATTTAAGAGATGCATGGACATGGCACTAAGGGGCAGGGTTACTGATGGGACTCGGTAGGTCAGGTTGATGGTTGGACTTGATGATCTTAAAGGTCTTTTCCAACCCAGTTGGTTCTGTGATTCTATGATCCTCCACAGGAGGCTGCATCTTGGGTCGTAGGCTTCCTTACAGGGTGGTTTGGCAACACTTGCCCCTAGGTAGCAAGTAGTGTTGTATCTGCACTGTGAGTGATAGAAAATTCCTTCTGGTGGTTTGGCAATTCAACAATAAATTCACACTGGGGAGGAAGAAGGACATCACGAGTGTTTACAACTCCCAGTATATTGTTTTTAAGTATATTCTTTTTAATATAAAGTGAACAATCAAACCAGCCCAGCTGCCAATGAAACGAGATAAAATTAGTAATTCATCTGACAGACTTCTAAATGCATTCCTCCAGCCTTTTTATTTCCTCGGTGATTTAGCCCTGACTAATGTTCATTTCCCGTGCAGCTTTTCCAAGGGCTGGTCTTTATTTCCTCATTCAGCCTTTTATTTCCTTAAAAGAATTATCAGAAGTATAAATGCATCTGATGCATTCTTTGTAACAAGCTGGGAAAGATCCCAAATTCCCAGCTGCCAAGAGGAGTCTGCTGGAAGGGCAGTTAGCCACAGTGCCACAACTATGACCGTAGGGGAAGGTAAAGTGGGAGCAGCTTGGAGCACGGTGAATAGCTAGAAAAAGAGGCTAGGGTGGTCTGGGCAGCATAACAGGGCATCCTTCACTGGAATTACAGCTTAAGCCACACTTCTATTTGTATTCATTGCTCAAAATCGCACTAATGCTATGAAATAAAATATTGTCCTTTATTTCCTAGAGCCCTTTCTTGATACTGCATTCCCTCACAGCTTGCATGTGTTTCTGGAAATAGACTCTTTGCCTCCTTTCCTTCCTGTACATTCAGTGGTAGCTCTGTAATGTCGAGTGCTCTTGAAGGAAACCATCAGAAAAGGCGGAAAAAGGGGTCAGGGCAAACACTGAAGTCCTCCTGACTCTGCTTCCCAAATTAAGGACAGAAAGTCATGGCAGAGAGAGAAACTCCATCCTGTCCTGTGTTAGTAGCAAACAACTTTTCCTAGTTCCCCAGCTTTTCCTAGTTCCCCAGTCTATCTAGTTGGAGCTTTGTGGTTTCAGTGTATATATATACACAGAGGGCCAAATGTTCACACACGGAATATATGCAGAGACACATCCTGGAGTTCTCACAGGTCTTCGAGGGATGTACAAATCCTGCCTTAACACAGAATCATTCCCTTCCCTTCCCTCCCCTTTCCTTCCCTCCCCTTCCCTTCCCCAGTTATCAGCACTGTGATAACTTCACACTTCTGCAGCATATGATGCAACACTGCAAACTTGGCTTGTAAGGCAGTTGATTTAAAACAGTAGAAAGCATCCTAAGGTTTGTTTCTCTAAATTTTGTTTATTACTGACATAGGGATATGAAAGGGCATAATTTTGGTAGCTAGATCTAATCAGCACTTTGTATATAAAGTGCATCAAAAACACACATCAATAGCAGCCCGTCTTAGTGTGTCTGCATTCCAGATCTTTGTGTAGTGTGAGCTAACTGTTCCTTTCAGTTCTCCTGAACCCCAGCTGGTCTTGCTTAATTTCACACTATTTTATATTCTGTTTATTACTGAGGCCAACAAATATTTTATTTTAGCTGTTTGTACATGTTAAACAAACATGGGATCCTGGTGGAATGTCTCTGGCAGAAACATGCTAATTCCTTATACCCTCAGAGTCCCTTCCACACTGGAAGGAATGGGCTCAGCCAGTTAAATTAGGCACCCAAACAGGAAAACCACAGACACACGATTACAATTTCAGCCAAAGCTAAACGGTGCAGCATGAAAGTCGTGTTGTTGTTTGGCTTTTTCACAGTGAGGCCTGCATGAACAGAGACAGCTGGCAATGGCTCTGTCAGACCCTGCCTGCAGGAAGCAGGAGAAAGAGGATTCCTGCTTCATGGAGCTGGCAGGATCAGTTTTGCTCTCCTCCATGAAAAGATCATCATAGGTATCCAGCAACAAAAGAGTACATTTAAATTTGCAGATAGTTTCTAGTCATGTCTTAGGTGCCCAGAGATTCAGAAAGTCTGAGGAGTTTAGGCTGATTTTTTCTGCAGATTTCTGCCCGGGTTGAGGTCAGCGGACGCCGTACGCTATTCACAGCGAATGAATCTCACAGAGCTGCTGCTGCAGTTGGACTGGCAGAAGAGGTGGTGGCTGTCTGATGGCCTCAAGGGTAAGAAACTTGCACAGGAGGTAGTCATTCAGGCACTTGAAGAAGTACTTCAAACCCAGTATTCCACTGTCCTGCCAGTGCTCAAACTGCTGGGATGTTAGATTTAAAAGAGCAGTACCATAAAACTCACTCAAAAAAAAAAAAAAAAAGGTAGGCCTACTGTTTTCGTTGAAAGAGAGAATGTGGTGCACACAGTTCTGTGGTGTAACTCCTGAATAGCTAAATACATCTTTTCCTTTGTCTATATTTAGATGTCTGAGCATCTCGTATTAAGTAAGGTAGAAATGTAGACCCAACCTATGCTCAGGCCTCTTCTTGGCTAGTTCTGGTGACTCCTGAGAGCTGTGGCCAGCTCTTATTGCCAACGCTGCCTAACGTTCTTATTTGTATAACCAGTTAGGGAACTGAGGCATTTAACACAAATTTTGCCGTGCACTGCTTTAACAGCCAGATGTCCAAAAGTTAAGTTTTTCTATGTGTAACTTGTAGCACTTCATTTACCTAGCCTTTAGCTACTCGGGTGGTGTGTACCCTAGAAATACTTAGGACAGATAGAAATCAGAATGCAGGCTGCTAGACCAGTCCTTTAGAGAGTGACCGAGTGATCATTGTGACTGGGTCTATCATGGTGAAGCATGCATGCTACTTTATTGTTAATAGAGCCTGAGCTGTGTATTGTGTTTTTATACACTCATTTTGCTGCCATTGCCGCACCATAGCTGGAGAGTGCTTGGGAGCGTGAGCTAGCGCTCAGTAAAGCTGTCTGGTTGCACGGTGTCCTACATGGAGCATATTAGACTCAGCTGTGCTGACTTCTGTTTTGCTTCTGAGGAAAGCTAGAGTGGTGTTTTTTGACTGAGCCTGTAAGCTGCTTGGTCCTTGGCTACCTTAAAGACACAGCTTCTCTACCTGGGGTGCTGCAGCAATTAAGGCTGGCTGCGGTAACCACGCTAGCAGTACCCTTATTTAGCTGGGAACGAGCTCATAACTGTCTACTTTTAAAATTCTTCAGATCTGAAAATTATTTTCCAGCTTTTAGCTCCAGAAGAGGCTGGGCCTCTTGATTTAGCCCATGCCTCTAATAGCTATTTTATTTTCAAAAGGCCTGAGCCAAGTTGCATACAAGCATATTTTTGAGTGAGGAATTTTTTTTTGATGGTTTGATGGTACAGTAGATATGGATTACAGTTTAGTATTGTTCCTTCAATAAAAATTGCTCAAGGCAGGGTATTTGTGAGTGTAATAAGAGTGACCGAAGACGTAGGATTCCTGATTTCTGTGCGAACTGGACCTTTGTTAGTGTTTTGCCATGTTGGTGGGTGGAAGATGCAAAGGGAGGGTTGTTTGGTTGTTTGCCTAATGATAGAGCAGAATACAGCTGGGAGGAAGCTTGAAACTGTTGCTGTGTCTGCAAACAATCTTGTCACATCAAATAGATGCCCACTGTTTGACAAAAATCAGTGAAATAGGGAGATAATGAGGATAATGAAATAAAGGAGAAGAGAGCAGTGATGCTCTTTAATACAGTGACCTTTTTTGAGACGTGTCGGTTACGCCGGTGTTCATGTGAGTGTTGGCCCATGTGGATTTTACAATACTTAGTTGTGTGATGGCTTCTTACCAAAGCTGAGGAAGCACTTGGGCTGGCCTCGCACTTCAGGCCTGATAAGTTGTTACAGCAATGCTGTAGTTAATAGTTTCTGGAAGGCTGTTATCTATCTGCATTTGAATGCACACATTTGGGGCTAAATATTGAGAAATCACAGGTATGTAATGCAATCCTGGGTGTGCCAGCCAAGCCTGTAGAAAAAAGCTCGTTAGGATTAATCTCTAGCAGGGTGACTAATGCAAAGGGAATGAGGTACTTTCCTCCCTGAAACAGCGGAGATTTGACATAGCTTTCAAAGGGGCTTCGCTGGAATGCAGTTGGTTGCTTTGTGCAGTAGGTATGCTAGCTTATTTAATTTAGAACTGCTTGCGTGAGACCTGAGAGTACTGTACTAAACTATACTAAACTAAAAGAGATACACTGCAACATACTCCACAGATATATTTAAAACAAAATATCTTACTCAGTTTGGAAGAAATGAAGTACATAATTATCCAATCTACGTTGAGAGCATTAAAGGCAGCAGCATATGAAAGCTGTCTTACCTCTTGCTCTGCTCTTTGAGCTTTGCCAGATTTTTATGTTTGAGGAACCATGTTTGTGAGTGATGTATTCGTTACATCCCATCTCTGTCTAGTTTTCACAGTGACTTCCGCATGTAATATTGGGAAAATGAGTTGCAGCCTGAGATCACGAATGTGGTATTTTAGGAAGGAGTAGCTAAAGACGACTCATTTTATTAATAGTTCTCCAGAGTCTTTCTTGGGTGGAATATTACTTGCTGGTAACGTTTGTGTAAGACAATGGGATTTTTTTCCTTGCAAGTGCTGCAGGCAGCTAATAGCAGTCAAATTCTTTTCAGTGGTATGTAATTGTTAGCCCCATAAAAAGAAAAATAAATTGCTGTTTTTATCAATAAAGCTATACAGAGCTGAATACCAACAAAAAGAAAATTTCAGTATAATCTAGAGTGTTTAACCACGGGGCACTGCATTCCCAAGTAACACAGTGGCTTTTGTAGTTTCAGATTGAGAACTTTTTTATTTTGCCTCTACATTTTTTTCAAAATTTCATCTGTATTACATGCTTCGTTCTGGATAATTTATCGGGCAGGGTGAGGATATTTGGAGATCCTTGCTAAAACTCTTAATCATTTTTCAAAGAAAGTTAACGGAAAGGGTAGATTTTCTTGATAATCCTTTCAAAATTAAAATATAACACAAAAACACTATGTTTAAGTGACATTAAGGGTCTTACTTAAACCAACTAAAGCTGGGAAATTCAAAGGGAATAACTAACGCTGTCTTGTAAACTGCCCTCATGTATTACAGCTGACAGTGGGGAAACAGAGGGGTTGGGAGAGCAGTTCAGATAATAATCTTAGGAGTTTGGATTCTGCCTGAACCCCAGTAGTTTGGAGAACATGATAGGTGTCTTTCAAGATCATCCTTTGTCGGGAGAAATATGGCATTTGCCTTTCATGGTCATGCTGAATGTGGCTTTTCTTTGGTTCATGCATCTTCGCCTGGGTAACAGTAAGGGCTAACTGTCACACAAGTAGTTTCTAACAGAGATTTAAAATCTGAATCTGAAGCTAGAGGGTCCTGATCTCAGGCTAGCTTTCTTCACCATCTCTAGTTAAAGGAAACTCCAACCAGCCAGAAATGCCTTTTACTCTTTTCAGGTATCAAAAGGATCCAGATTCTCACTATTTTCGTTAGGGGGCCAGGCCTACCTTTTTTTTTTCCCCACTCAAACCAGTTCAATATTCTGTGTTACACACTTTATTGTCTTCATATCGCCAGTATATCAGATAGGCATTAGTTGGGCACAGCAGGACTTGTTAGAGAGAATCTACTGTAGTGCTCCTATAATTCATGGGATTTATGGACCATTCTAGAAGTTTACTAAAGTTCTCCAAATATTCTGATGTACCTGAGAAAGACGGGGGTTATATGTCTCAGTGCTGTTCCCCTAAGCTGAGGGTGGCAGATTTTTTTGCAGAAAAGGTGTCTTTTTTTCTTCAAATAAGCTAAAACTGCACTTAATTTGAAGCAGTAGAAACTTTTCCTTTCAGCCACTAACACTAAGATTAGCCCATGTTTTACTGAACTCTTGCAAGCAGAGCCTGCAGTATCTGATTAATGTCAGAATCTCCTTTCAGTTTTTCTCTGAACATATTACTTTAAAATTTGCATAATTGTTTAAAGTTGCACATTTTGCTGATACTGCCCCTATTAAATGATACAAAACCACAACATTACATTACATTACTGACAAGATCAAAACAGAAAGTGATGCTTTTATGCAGTTGTGTATTTTGTGAGTCAGGGCAGTAATTGGAATATTTTAATGGTTTCCTTGACACCCCCTTATCCTGCTCCACCCCTGCTCCCCTTGAAGCAGTTCATGTAAACTCTGAGGATATTTAACACATTTTAAGCTGTCCACTTCTATGTACCTCCTTGTAAAGTAATTTGGAATGATGATTCCTACTTGGTGAGACGTGCTTAGACATAAACTCACACATACACATAGCAGCACATAAAGCATGAACCTGTTAAGGATTTCACCTTTTAAGAAATGACAGAATAATTACAGGACAACATGTCCTTCATGAGAAAAACAACTAAGCTAAAGTGCTTTCAAGGCTGGCATGGCCTACTTCTAGCAAGCTGCATAAATCATAAACTGCTAAGGGATTGATTCATGCACTGAGTGATAACTGGAGTCTATATAATGGGTGTATATAAATGTGTGGATAACATACACTGAAGTGAATTCAGTTCTTAGTTATAGCTAAGCCGCAGAACTGAGCTGATATACCGCCGTACCCTGGCTTTGTATACAGATACAGAAAATGTAGAGGATAGAACACATGCTTCCTTAATCAAGGCTAAATAAGTGATTCCATTTTCAAACCTCTTTGGAAGAGGATCGTAATAGTTGGTAAGCTGACCTCAGGCTGAAACTTAGCTTCCGAGTTCTCAGTCCTGGCATGAGTGTTACTGGCTTAAGGGAGGGAAAATAATTAATTAAAAAACAAAATGGTCTTATCTAATTTTACCTGTTTGAGGGTGAATATAAATAAGACTGTTGATGTTTGTAGCTATTAAAAAAAGAATGCTGTAGCCAAAAAGCAAAAACAATCCCAAACCAGAAATGTCACCTAACTTTTCAAGTCACCTCTAGTCTCTTGCAGTGTCTTTCTGGTGAATAAACTGTTAAACTTCTTTGTATATTTTTAGGACCTGAAACCTTTCAGATGCTGGGGATAATCTATATTAGTGGGATGATGTTTCTTTCTCTGAACACTTTAACTGGACAGATTGCACATATGCTCCTGCATTACTAAAGGCCAGGTGAATCCTGAAGAGCTATAAGCAAGGGTAACTCAACCTCTGAAGGTTATCCAGAGGTTTAAGCTACAAGAAAATTTTACTTGTTGGAAATATCTACTCTTTACTGGCAAGGGTGCTTCTTTTTTTTTTTTTCCTTCTTCCCCCCCCCCCCCCATAATTTTAGGGCCAGTCTTTCAAAGGTACACTTAATAGGCTTCTCTAAAAAACTTTGTCCCTTAATACACATTGGCACATCGGTTGGTCTAGATAGCTAACATTTGCATGCATGGGCAGTAGATTCTGTCATTTATGCATGTAGATAATAGAATTTACATGCACAAAACTCATTTGGACTCGGCCTTGGAACAGCTTGGGAGGACAGGTATTTAAGATTTGAGGGACAGATGCACAGTAGGGGACTGCTGGGGTAAATGATGGTTAAGTCTGGAATATTGAAATAGGAATGCTAAAGAAAGGATGAAGGCAGTGCTTGTCTGTGTTTGAGTTGTGCTGAAAGCAAAAAGTTTAAATACAAAGAGCAAGGCAAGAATGATATCAAAGGTCACCTTTCATTGTGAAGACAAGTTGAACTTGAAACATGAAATTTCCTTTTCTGAAATACGTTTTTGTCCTACGGTCTCTGTCCAGTGATGGCCTTTTATCTGTCTTTCATGAAATTTCAGCCAGAGCTTAGTACTTCATGTCATTGATACCAGGCCTTTTAGCAGAGAAGTAGACATTTAAGGGTCACTCTTCAACTTGTGAGTTTTCTAGGCTCACTGAAGTAAATGCACCTGTGCTGATTTTGTGCCAGCTGAGAAAGTGGCCTTGAATATTTAGATTTTTCAGAGTTACTTCTCTATGTTGGGTATCTCTCTATTTGATCTCAGTAGGCCAAGAAAAACATTCTGCTTCTGAAGTTAGGGACATCTTTTACTGTGTGAGGGGAAATTGGTATCCAGATCTAAATGTTGCCCTTTGGGATCCCAGCTAAACACAGCTTGTCACCCACACCAGGACCACAGCGAGCAGAAAAATACCATCTGGAATCAGACTAAAAAAAGCCTTTTGCATTTTACCAGAACAGTGGTAACTGGGCCTAGCCCAAAAACACACTTTGCTTAAACAAGATCTCACTGAAATTAATATGAGTCCCTTTGAGTTAATAG
Organism: Anser brachyrhynchus; assembly: GCF_964034855.1. Lineage (NCBI taxonomy): Eukaryota > Metazoa > Chordata > Aves > Anseriformes > Anatidae > Anser > Anser brachyrhynchus. Next base: position 16,104,529 of record NC_137702.1, on the reverse strand, counting down.
GTTCTTTTTCTGAGTTGGGAGAAAATTCTTGTGGCTCTATTTCAGTGCACTGACTGTGTAACATCAAGGCCTCCACAGCAATGCACTTAAACACAACTGGGTGAAATATGGAGAGAGCAGAAGTCTTAATTTCAAATTTCTTGGGTTTGTCAGATTATGCTGTATAGTATCAGATGGTTCTGTGAAAGCTGAGGCCACAGGAGTCCCATTACAGCTCCAGGGCTGGATCCTCGGGTGATGTAAAGTGGTGTAGCGCTGCTGGAGTAACTGGAACCGTGATGATTTCACTAGCCTGGGATTTAGCCCACTAGGTCTGAGATAGCTATAAAACCTTGACGTGCACTTTGAGAGTGGTACCCCATAAATGCTTCACAGTGCGGTTTTTTATAGCATATATAGGAAACCCACTTTGGCTCTGTGGCTTAAAAACACCAACTAAACAAGGTCAACTTTCTATCATTCTCGCACCACAACTGTTAATACTAATAAGCAAGGTTTTAAATGTACTGTCTGTTAGTGTGTTTGATTTTTTCCAGTGTTTAGTTTGTCACTATAAACTGCTTGTATTTTGGACTGTTTTTACAAACACACAAAGGTAAAGGGAGTATCACTAGCAGGGACGAGCTTAGTGCCCAGGGTAGTACAGTAACCTTCTCTGTTGGTGGATGCATGTACTTGCATGTAAAAGCTAGATATTTACACACACACAAAATTAGTATACCTCAGGTGTCCTTAAACACCCTCATTCCTTTTTCACTTTTTAAGTAATGAAATGTCATTTTTGCAAGAAAGTATTTTGTTTCATAGTGTCATCCATTCCAATGTCCAGACTGAACTCCATTGCACTCAGTGACTGTGCCAGTGATTTGGCATTCGTTGTTGAGGTTGTTTTCCTGACAGGCATCCATTGGAAATTTTTTCACAACAATTATTTAAAGTAGATTTTTTTTTCCTGCAAGGGGAAGCAAATCATACTGAGTGGGGTATAGAAACAGGCATCCCTGTGCTTTTCCACTAGTGTACAACAGCCTGTGTTTTGGTAAACACAAGATAATATAGGAGAAGTTTTAAAACAGGTTTGTAATCAAATTGGTTCTAGCGATCTTTATTTTAATATTTCGTGGTCATCTTTGGGGGAAGGGACGGTGGAAAAAACAACTCTTTCCCCCGTTAATCTCTTATTTGCAGTATGTCAAATAAAATGCACTAATGGTTTTAGAGACTACAGGTCTCTAAAAATATTACATAAAGGTCAACTATACCTTCATATACCTAGGGGTTTTCTGGGTAAGGAGCTGAACAACCCAGCTACCTCTGGTTGCTTATTGAGTGTAGCTAGTGAATGCAGTGTATGTTTTTCTTCATTAAGCATCAAATTTTCAAACTTGTCTTTAGTAAGAATGAAGAGAAAGCAGAGAAAGCATGAAAGGATCAAAAGCACTTCTTACTAATGTAGGCTGTGTAACAGAAGTGACCACAGTTGTTACACCACTAACCCCTTAATGTAAGCTAGGATTCTGCAGGTAATTGATTTTGCAGCATGGCAGCCACACTGACCAAAAGAAGAGAAAATCTGGATCAGATTGGAATCACTTGAAAAACAAACAAACAAAACCTCCCTTAAATGAAAGTTCTGAAAACTTTTCATTTGCTCCACACAGAATTAACTGTTTGATGTCAGGTTCTGGTAAATGAAAGAAATGAGAGAGTAGGTTGATGAAAATGGACAAATAAGGGCCCTGTGCTTAGAGCTCCCACATGAGACACGGAAGAGCTGAGCGCAGCTTACCGGCTGCAGTGTGTGCCCTGCTGGTACTGCTCTTTGGGAGGGAGGTGGCACTGCTGTCAGCCTCCAGGTACTCAAACGAGTTGAATTAAAAGACAGCAGTTGTGCGGGGGTAAGAGTGAGGTGGCTTCTCTTTTTAAGCCAGGTCATCGCTGTGATATGGCTGACAGTGCAGACCTTCAAAGTGGAGAACAGGTACACGGGACTGCATTCATAATTAGCCCTCTTTTGGTGGAGAATGTACAAGAGCAGGGGCTCAAAGCACTGCCTGCTGGGAGCAGCGCTATCAGGCGCTTGGGCCACTCCCTCGAGAGGCTGCAGTCTCAGCTACGAATTAGTGGATTTGAACTTGAGTATCTTCAGAGAAACCAAGAACAATAGCTCCTTCACACTGTCATGGCTCGGCTCCAGTGAGCAATGCTGAATTGCTTGCATTGTCACAACCATGCGCTTCCCCTGGTGATCCTAATGGGTCCCAGCAGATCCACTGAGGATTGCAGTGCTGGCTGTGTACGTTCTTCAAGATTGTTTCAAGATACCGTGGAACACATCCAGAACCCAGAGAGATGTTTTCTTTGGGGCCCCCAGACCATCATATGTTTAATTACTGATGCCATTACTAAAAATAGCCATAGGAAAAGGCATGGTTTAATCTTTTAGAGAGATGTTTGGGGAATGGGAGTTAGGGCGGCTTGTTTTAGAGCGTAATTTCCCTATAGGTTAGAATCTATATAATTATAGTAAAATTATAAAAACAGATTGCCTGCCCTTGTGTGCTTTTGTATTCAAACAGTGGGCACATTGTACCCTTATTAAAGGAGCGTTGCTTTTCCTAACTTCTTGTATGTTTTTCTTAGCCCTTTCATTTCATACCCTAATCTTCACCTAACTTGTAAAGTTTTGATTGGGTGTTTGATGCTAGTTTCAGAGGTGATGTGTAATTTGGATTTCCTTCATTTGGTGAGACATAATGAGCCCAAATTATAGCTAGTGAGATTTGTAAGCATATTGCAAACTGGGTGAAAACCTAAGCCAATAAATGTAAGCGAGTCCAGAAGTTATCAGATCTTGAATACAGTATATACTGAGGACATAATCTGCATTACCTTTCACTCTTCCTAGACCCTGCTAAGCTTTTGAATTAATTACAGCTACAGTGACCACTGTATTTTCATTCCTCTTTCTGTTGAAGCTCAAATATTAGTCTTGGGACAGCTTTTCAAATTGACTTGCCCTTCTCTATTTTAAATTGCACAGCTAGTAGTGATAATTATGTTTTTGCATTCCTGAATATGTATAGATATATATATATGTCAGAAGACCCAAGAAGGTCAGCCAAATGCATTCTCGAAAGTGAGTCAACAACTGAAGAAATGGAAATAGCCCTAGTGACCCTGTAACATGTATCCACATCTCTAAAAGTTTTCCTGAGAACTCAGAAAACTCAAGCTGCAACTGAAAAGCAGCGTATATCCCCAGGCAGCCTTAATTTGCATGATCAGCACTTACTCAGCAGAGCACCATAACTATTGGAGACCTTGGTATATTAAATGGGTCACATTTAACTGTCCTTGAACAATTTCTCCTATGTATTATACATAAACAAGCTTTTTGTCATATTCAGCACCACTGTTTCTCTTTTCTCTACGTTTTCTTTGATACAGGGTTATTTTTCTATAGGAAATGGTAGAGGAGAGCCACAGTGAATATGCCACGTGACTTTCCTCCCATAGTTCTGTTTAAGAATTCTACACTACTCTCATTTTGTTTTACTTGTGGATGTGTTGATGTGGTTTTGTTTTTATTTTTTTGGGGTGTTCCTTCCTGTCCCATCCTCTCCCTTCACACACACACACACCCTGAGTTGGTTAATTCCATCTGAGCAAAAATTAAAAAACGAAGAAGTTGTTCTTATAGCTGAGGATTGTAGGACAAATTATACAGTCTCTTGTAGTTTTCTAAATAGCCTTTGGAGGCTGACTGTTCATTTCTTGTCATGCAAATCCACTGCCCACAGATCAAGCTGTCTGCTGGTAGCAGGAAGGAGGATGCAAGAGACTAGTGGTTTCAGAAGCTACAGAAGGAAACTGATAGCAGAGTTCAAATGTAAATGGAGATGGCAGGAAAACATTCTTTTCTCTTTCATAATAAAATCCAAGCAAGTCCTTTTTTAATCCCCCTTGTCGTTTTGCTGTGATGTATTAAATAAAAGTTTTTTCCTTTATGTTACAAGAGAGACTTTCTGCAAATTAAAGTTGCCTTTTTTTTTAATAGCATGCAGGAAACCTTTCCTAAAAGTGAGTGGTTTTGTATCCTGAATGATTTTGAACAGAACTCCAATGCCAAAATGTAAGACCTGCTTTAAGTGCAGAGAAATGGGAGGAAGAGAGCGAGGAAGAAAATTTTAAAAGTTATTTTGCACTAAGGAAGCTTTAAAAAGGGCTGTTTTAAGGCCTGCTACTAACTTTGATATCATTAGTTTGCTGTGGAAAGTGTTATACTTTAACATCTGAAAGAAAGGGAGTGTAATTATAAATTCTGTTTGGTGTGCATCCTTACTTCACAAATTTGTAAATCTATGTTCCTACACATGCAGAAAATCTCTATTTAGATCATTACTTTCCAAAATCCTATATATTGTGAAAGCTTAGATGTCAAAATTGAGCGCTATGTTTTGTGAATTATGAGGTCATGTCAGCAAAAGAGTCAGGTTTGTTCAGGCTTATTTGAAATCTGTCCCATTCAATGTGAAAATCTGAATTCACCAAAAGATTCAGTCCTGGGGGAGCTGAACACCCCTAATAATGCCTAAACAGTTCTCAAGGTGAAGCCCTACATATCAGAGACTGTTTGGGGTAGCTTTTTTAAAATAAATAAATAAATAAATCTCATTCTTACAAGTAACGTTTCTTCTTCATCTCTCCTCCTACCTCACCAAAAAAATTAATTAAATAAATGAATAAAAATCCTTACCAACATTGCTGTTCTTGAATAGGGAGTTCATAGGACAGAAGTGCACCTTTACTGACAGGTTGCCTTTAAGGGCTCTTAATGAATACATTATCTCCATCATATTCTGAAATTTGCCTGTCTTAAAACAGTCAAATAAGTTGGATAACTCCCTTCAATGTGTTTTCAATTGCAGATCGTGGCACTTTCATCCAACAATTTTGAGGAGATAACTTTTAATTACAATAATAAGAACCACATGGGCAATGATTGATGCAAACCTGATGTGTTCTCTTACTTTATTAATCTTTTTAATTAGAGGCAAAAGAATGCTTTATCTGTTGAGAAGGAGATGAGATGGGTTGTGATATTCTGCTGCACTTTCATGACTGCAAAAACTTGGTTGCTTCCCAGCAGTGTGTGTTCACATGGGCACAAGAGGTGAAAGAAACTTGCGCAGGGTTTTCTTTCCTAGCTTTGCTTCTCTTTAGCTCTGTGTGGTGTCCTGTATGGCACTGCCGTATACTGCTCAGGTTATGATACTCTTCCGTTAGTTTTACAAGCTTCTTACAAGCATACGTTTCCAAACTCAAATAGAGGCCAAGGAAAGGAGAGACAGGTTAAAAGCACCGGGTGTCGGAGCGGCTGCTTACCAAGGGGGCGTTTGTATGAGATGTTGAGAAAGGCCTGTGAGGTAGCCTGTTCTTCAACTCTCCCTGCCTATAGGAGTTGAGAGATCTCAGCATCTCCCTGCAGCGTGCCTTGGGTCCATAGCGGCTATGGTTTGAAACAATTGTAGTTTAAGGTTAGATTCAGGTGGTCCCTGTGTGGTTGAGTTACTTTGGAAACCTACAGGTAAGGCTTAGGTTTCACGCATTTGCCTGGAATTTTTTTTTGTCTTGCAAGCACTTCAAGTAGGATTAATGGCTGCAGTGGAAAAACAGCACAGAGGCTTTTCCCAGTTACTAGTGTTGTGATTTATTCTTTCATATTGTATAGTGCCAATAGTGTACCCAGTGAGTTACTAACAAGTAAAGGCAAGGTCTCTGCTCTAAAAGGTTCATATTCTAACTAAAAATATGACATCTCAGGGCTTTATACAGAGGTATAAAGGCAATGAAGTTTCTGGGGAGGAAGGGAACACAGAAAACGTACTGGCTTTTGTGGTTCCAGTGAGAAGCCTGTGTATTAGCCCACATCAGCAGAAGAATTAGTGAAACCTCGCAAAACAGTCTGCAGACCAACAGGGGAAGAACGGCGCAAACAAGCTTTCAGAGATCTGAAGCTGTGTAAGCCTCCTCTGCTGCTTTAGCAGTAGCGTAGACGTGACGTGGATTTCAGCCAGTGTTGTGGCTTGGTAGGCTGTGCTAGCACGTTCGGGTGCTGACTTTGGGCCTGGTCCAACCGTCTTTGAAGTCAGTGGAAGACTTTCAACTTCAGTGAGCTGCGGAGGTGTTCTGAGGGGCTTGCTTGTGCTGGCCAACTTGGAAGTATCACTGAACAGAGGAGGGGAGAGGTTTGGTTTCCTCTAACACCTGAAAGAAGGGAAAGGAAGTTTTAAAACTAGTTTTTAAGAAAAAACGCTCATCTGTATGGTGGTTTCCATGTGGGAAAATGGATTGGGTTTGGGATAAGGGATGGTAACAGAGAGGGAAGGACAGTCTGAGTGGCTTCACTTTGTGACTGTTCATTTGCATGGGGTAGAAGCAGACGGGTCGGATAGGAACGGCTTTACAGCCCCGCCGGGTAGCCTGGCAGTAGCTCCCAGTAGCACCCAGTGCCACTCAGACTGTGACCTTGTCTGCAGCATAGTTTTCCTGTGGTTGCTTAAGTGGTGATGATACTTGCAGCAACACAACTGCAAAAGTTAGGCCTTAAGGGCGGGTTTGGGGTCTGGGAAGGAAGGGCTTGCATTGCGCTTATTGACAAAAGGGTTGTTTTAGGCAAGCCAATTCATCTACCCCAAGGTCTGGACACAGTAACTCTGCAGAACCACTCTCTAATGTAACAAGAGTGGCACCAGGGAATTGAAGTGCTCAGCAAGCTTACATTTGTTTCAATCTGTCACACTCAGTGTGAGGATGTATGGAGAAATCATGGAGGGGATATTGCATTTTGGGATTCCTCGAAGGGTGCCCTGGCATATATTCCTACACACATGTTTGTCATATCTAAATTATTGAGCAATTGAATGTAGTAATAATGACCATGAATTAACCATCTGTCAAAGATGAGAAATGTCTACTTTAACCCCCGGGCTGCCACAGATGCCTTTATATGGTGCCCACAGCATTCCTTTGGTTGCCAAAATGGAAGTGTGGCAGCAGACCAAAAGTTAACTGAGGAGGGGGGAGGAAGGGGATACATTCCCTTCCACTTTCTGAGAAATGATTGTTTTCTTGCTCGTTTGTTTCAGCCAAACTCTAGCAATATCAGCGTTGTTTCTGCAGATTGTTTTGATTCTAAAAAAGAATGACTGCTTTATGCTGCAAATACATTTTGGCTTTAGAGAATCATATTTTTTTTTAATTACCTTTAATGTTACCTGCGATGAGTTGTACATTGCATAGAAGGCTTAGAACTGAAAACTAATGGATTTTCTACTTAAATTGTCCTCCACTTCCATCCATCCTATAAATGAGATGGTGTATATCTTTTAAAATGTAGTACAGTTGTATCTTCAACGAGTTCAGAACAGATCAGAGATCATTAGCTGCACTTACTTCCACGCTGTGTACTTTACCTATAAAAACTAGATTGAATCCTTGATGTCCAGACCAAAGTTTCTAAAGGAATTAAAGGAACAACTCAGTTAGAAAGCTAACTGGTGGGCTTCCACATGGTGATCTATTTATTGATTTATTTCCTGCTGTTTCCTGCTTCGAATGAACTTTCCTCCTCAACTATTTTCTAAGATCTGTATTAGCCTCTACTAGATTTTCTATAAAGATAAAAATAAAAATCATAATGATGTTCCCGTTAAGTCTGTTTTGAGCACTGACTTGATCATTTTGTGTGGATGTAGCTACTAGATCTGTTTTAGGAAAAAAAAAAAAAAGAAAGGTTTTTTGGGAAAACTTTCAACACTCACCCCCTCACCTCTCCCCCCCCCCCCCCCCCCCCCAGTCTGTTTGCTGGAAGACTGTCGTGGCAGTCTTCACAAAGGCATTGATTTCAGCAGTCCGGGAAGTGGGTGTCTGTAGCATCGTGAGGAATGCAACTTGTCCCAGGATAGTTTGCTTTTTTAGGTTTGTTTGTTTGTTGGTTTGGGTTTTTTTTTTGGAGGGGTGAGGGGGGGAAAGTTGTGGTTTTTTTTTCCTTTTACAAGTGAACTGCTTTTCCTTCCCCTACCTCCCTTTTTGCTTTCAGTCCTTTCTGATGATCTGAAGTTCTCTAACTGGTCCACTTTGACCTTCTAACTTGTAGAAACATCCATATGGAAAACATCAAGATCCTTAATGACTTTCATGATTTCCTTGGGAGGTAAGGGGGAGCATGAGAACCAAAGTGCAAGAGTTCATTCTTTGTACAGTAAGCTCATCAGCGTACCTGAAGCGATCAGTCCTCTCCCGTGTCTCTCTCAGTAGCTGAATGTAGTCACAAAAGTGCTTCCTTGCTGCTCAAGAGTTAAAAGCTGAGGGTGTTGAGGAGGAGAGTGGTTCCTCGTTCTTAACCATGGGCTGTGAAAAGCTGAGCAACTAAAGGTCCCTTTTGCATGACCTGGGCTGTAGGGCTGAGGATGTGGCCCTGGCAGCTAGTGACAGCTTGCAGTACCTCTTTGACCCATGCAGAAAGACTGCAAATAAGCTGTGCTGTGCTGCATCTTTCCAGCGTCTTCACAGGGACTGTCTAGGCCTTCTCCCACGTTCAGATCAGATTTTCTCCATTTCTTGATAAGGCTGCTTTGCTGCTAGTCCCTCAAAACCCTGAAATGGAAAGAAATACAGGCCACAGAGAAAGAAATACAGTTTCTCAGTACCAGCTGAGGTGATCACGGGGTGACTTTTAAAAAGATTTCTCTTACTTGTTTTCTGAAGAGTCGCATTCTGTGACTGGTTAATTTGGGCTGGACTGTGTCTTATTTCAACAATATTTCACTGTAACATACAAGTATGTAGCTTTGTCCTGCAAAGTATTTTACAATGCAGTCCCTTAAATAGTCTTTATTTTTCAGTTTTAGATGTTTTTGCACACCCCCCACCCCTGAAATGTAGGTGGTCACCCAAAGTAAACAGAATTCCTTCTACTCCCTCCACATCTGCTATGTGTTATCTGGCACTCACCTCTGACCCTGATATTCATCATAAGAATAAGAATTGCATCCTATTCAGCTGGTTGCGTGCACTTTAACTCCAGCGATCACTGGCTCTTGGAATAGCATGTGCCAGGAGCAGAAACTGCTGAAGCAGCATCAGGGCGTTCAAACTGGACGGTTCCACTTTCTTCTACACTTTTGGATAATTAAACAGAACTCTGGAAATAAGCAGGTTAGGATAGGATTTGGGGGGATGGAGTTCAGTATAGTTTTGGATGATAATTCTGTGCAATGAAACAAGCTTGATGCTGGCTCTTAATGAGAAGGATTTTTGAAAACAAAGCAGTTCTCTTCCTTAACTGCTATATCAAATGACATTATGCATCTGGATAGAGAAACCGTATCCTTCTGTATGGAAGCAGCAAGTTTGAAAGTATGTTTGTGTTGCAAACAGCCCTCGGTGATTCTCTTCCTTTGGTTCAATATCACCATCCTCCATGACCTGGTGGTATCATTCAAGGAGCTAAGTAATTTTTGTTGTGAGTAAAAGTTTTAAAATCTGACCCTAAATGTGAGGATCCATATGTTGGATGAACACAGATCTGGTCTCCGTGACCCCGCTAAATGGAACCCATCTGATGTTTTCTTTTTTCACAAGGATGAACGGAATTACTTTTTGGACATTTTTGTGGAGGAAATAAAACTGCCAATTTGCTCGCCAAGGGTAGATCGATTAAAACTTTGGGTACTTCCCCGTTCAAACTAGAATCTTCTTTGTTTCCTGGAGACTTTCTGCTACTTTCCTTTCTTCTTTCATGGCAGAGGTATGAGGGAAGAATCCTCCGCCAGCCTCCTAATCTTCATCCCCACATCTTCAAGAGAATTATGACCATGGTCATGTAGTGCTCTCAGCTAAAGAATGTGGCTTTGACCTGCAGGATAAATTGCAAAAAATCTCCTGGGCCTTTAGCTGCCAAGTTTATCTCCTCCCTTCCCAAATCGTTTTGATTTTCAGAAAACAGATTTGGGAACCAACAGCGTTGTGAGACAGATGTAGTTGACAGATGCAGCTTCTGCTACTGCCCTTTGGTGCTACAAGCTGTGTGAGCGATTGCTGACAAACTAAACCGAGACCTCCTTGTACCGCCACTTTCATGCCACCTCTGTAAAGAGAAGTCATCCCCACGAAAGCTGTCCTTGTGGGAGCACTTCTAGTCAGAGGGCCGTTGTGTGGGTTACAAGCATCTAGTAAGGCTCGGTGATAGATACTGATTATCTGTATGCATATAGACCTTTTTTCTTTAAATCGGTTAAGCTTCTTTTCTTCCCAGGTTTGTTTTCTTGAGCATGTCCATATTTATATTTAGCAAAATTAACAACGGATGAAATAGGTGCTGAAGATGTTAATTATGTAATTACATGAGCAAAGACATACCATGTAATGGGCAGCAAAGAAAAATTGCAAAGAGTTTATGTGAAAAAATTCAATCTCGTGTTAGGTTTTTGGTTAAAGTCTTTGTTTTCACTGTGTTGCCAGCAGTCACTGGTGACCTCAAATGCAAAGGTGAAAGGTTTTGTTTTGTCTTTGCGCTTATTTAAGTTTGCACGTGTACATCTGTTATATGTTCACATTAGTTATTCGTTTTTAACAGCAGATTAAAATACGGGAGGCAGGATTCTCATCCAGGAAATCATCTATTTGAGAAAGACTGTAAAGTGAAATGAAAAGGATCGCGTGATCTTTAGTGGTATCTAAGTGGTTTCAGTTTGCACATTGTTAAAAATCATGCAGTGTCCTTTGGTGCCCTTTTCATCTTGTTTATTTTAATGAAGAAGACCAGTTAGTTTGAAAGGTAGTTTTCAATATGAGAATTGACTTCTGATCACCATATCACTTCACAATTGTTTATACTTCAGGAACACTTGAAAGTATATGCACATGTTTGTGGGGATTTTTTTTCTCCCTCCGGAGGGATCCAATTATTTATGCTAGAATTCTTATTATTGTGAGTTATTTTTATAATTGAATCAAAACTGTGTAGGCTGATACAGCCCCAAGTTACCTTTGTGATCTGAAAAATCCTCAAAAATAGCCATATAGAATAACTTTGTCACTTGTTTGTCATACCAGTTTTGACAGTGGGTCATTCCATGGATGTCTAAAATGATCTTTAGCCACATTTTATGAAGCCAGAACTGTAATCCAATAACAATTTTCTGGCTAAGTGCTTCTCAGTTGCCACTGGGGACTAACTGCATCACTGTTGCTGCTCTTAAAATGAGCTTAAGCTAAAAGGACACAAATTTCATATTTCTTTCCTTATTTTCTTGAGAGTAATCTAAGGAAATAATATTTTAAATAATTGCATTCTGGTTCCTGAGGGACATCAACATAATTGCATTGAGGATACCTTTATTTTTTTATGTATTTATTTATTAAGAAGGAAGTACATTCCATCTGTAAACCAAATGATTGGTCCAGTGGCACAAAACAATAATGCAATGAAGCCTCTAGTTCATTAAATTGGAATATAGGGATTGAATTACTAATTTATGTTGGTTTTAATTTCGTGTTATAAATTACCGGATTCTAAGATGTAAGGAAAAAATGTTCCCCATGACATGGACTACCTACAGTTCCAGGCAGGAAGATTCATGTAAGGCCCAGGGGAGATAAAGGCAGGAGAGGAACTGAAGACTGAGACTGACACGGTTCATCTGGAGTACATTGGCGGGCACATCACAGAAGGCACAACTCAAACAATAAATGAATAAAAAAAGTAATATTTATTGAAACTGAGGATACTCTGGAGGAGTTACCTTCAAATATGGATAGTTTGAAATACTGTTTTCTGAAACCTTGCAATTTGAAGGTCAGGTAACAGATGAAGAGAGACTTCATAAGCCTTAAGTGATTTTGGTTTGTTCCTACGTTCTCTCTCCTGCCATCCACCCTAGTGTTTTGTGCAGTGTAATCTGGTATTCAAAACTTCCTTGCAAATTTCAGTCTGCTGTTAAGTTTTCCCTTATTTTGATCATTTTAGTGTGATTTCTTTGTTTAAAAGTCTCTGGAGCTGCTTGTAGAAACAAATATAAAACCCACATAAGACAGTATGTTCTTTTCAGCGTTGTTATGTTGACTGGATTCCTACTGTTGGTTCCTAGTCCTGTGGTTTCAGAGATGAAACCTTAACTGGCTCTTCTTTCGGCCTTCGAGACCACAGGCAAGTCCCTTTCTGAGAACAGCTTGTGCCTCAGTGTCACACTTTTCCAAAAACTGTTCCATTCCTTTGTTTCCTTCTTGTGTAACAGCAAGTATTTCACAAAGGCTGCCCTCAGGTTTTCTGGAGAAATATTAGTTAAGTTTTCCCTTTCTTAGATTAATTATCAATTTCCTGTAAACCACCCGTATGGTAATAAGTCATGACTGTTCAGGAATTGACCATTTAATGAACCTAAGACGTGATGTTTCCAGCATCTCTAACAAAACCACACTGCTGCTATAATCCCCACCCACCCCTTCATTCCAGCCTTCTCCCCATCGTCTGTGTGCTTTTGTTTGGAAAGCAATCTAATAAGCTTGGTAAAGCACAGGAGAGAATTTTAGTGGCACAGAACAGAGATGAAACATCTCATCTGTACAGGATTTTTGGGAAGCCACCATAGTGAGTAAGTAGCTTGGCATGTGACACCCTCGTTTCACAGTCTTTCTCAGGTGAAAGATGCAGTTATGAAATGGATATTTACCTGCCAGAAGTGTAATCTTTCTTCTTAGAAAATTTAATCCGTTGTTTCACTTATTCATCGACGTACTTTGAACCGCCATTAATTCTGATTCACAAAAGAAAATATCAAGGTTCTTCCAGGTTAAAATTTGCACTTATACCATGGGAAAAGAGACTGCAGGCTCTCCTGACCATTAGAAGTGGCTTGCTCCACCCCAGCTCCCAGTGAGGAGCAGGCTGTGAGCTCTCAGGAGAGTCAGCAGGAGGTGAGGCACTCCTGAGTACCAGTTCTGTGCTCAGAGCACGGCCACGTTGGATCAGGCTGTTTGGGACTGGTCCTGGCAAGTTTTGAACATCTCCAAGGGCAGGGATGGCACAATCTCTCTGGGGTACATGTTAGTGATTATCCTTCTGGAGCTCTTTTCTTTAACAATATTTAATTGATATCGCTTGTTGCAACTTGGTGACCATTATCTCTCAACCAGTCCCTTGTTGCACCCCTGAGAAAAGTTACTCTTAGAGAGCTTGAGAACTTTCAAGAAACAGTATTCTGCCTTTAGTGGTTCCTTGAACTTTATTTTTAGCGTTTTGTTGAACTTCATCTAATGTTGATGTAACGGGGGTAAACAGATTCCCATACTTGTGTGTAAGAATCAGTTTTTTTTATTTCAGGGTCTGCAACATGGACAGATTTGGACTTTGTAAGGTGTATATTTTGGATTTGATAATCACATTTTCAAAAGCTATTTTATGTATGATAATCACTTGCCTCGACAGGTTGCACCTTCTGCTACAAAAACTCATGGTTCTTTGAGTGCATTTTCTCACCAAAGCTGCATGTGCTTCCCTTGAGACAACGGTTAAACACCATAAACCTTGATTGTTTCCAAAGGCTCAGAGCAGCCCAGGGGTCCAGAGCTCTAGTTTATCCTGATTGTCCATAATGTGTTTGAAGCTTATCTTTCTATACCTCATTGACTCAGAGTATATGTGTTTGCATAATATGAAAACTGTAAATGGAAGAAAGGTGCCAATTATCAAACATGAACCAGATTTTAGGGTGATAAGACATTCATTTTTCATTACAAATCTGGCCCTGTTATTCCTTAGCTCTGCCAGGAGGATCATACTAGGAGATTTTATGTATATTTGGCTGGACAAAATAAGTCAGTTTTATTACTAAGTGTCTGTTTTGTTGCTTTTTTTTTTTCCTAGTGTTCTCACACAGGAGATAATTGAGAGGAAAAGTACTTACAGCATTGCTAAGTCACACAACTGATTATATCTAAAAATCTTGACAAAACTACTGAACTGATGTGAAATCAATAGTTGGTAGATCGAAAAGCAAGCTGTGGGTAGTACTCTAGAGGTGCTAGTAAAAGAAATGGCGTCAAGTTGTACCAGGGAGGTTTAAGTTGGATGTCAGGAAGAATTTCTTCATGGAAAGAGTGGCTAGGCATTGGAACGGGCAGCTCTGGGAAGTGGTGGAGTCGCCATCCCTGGAGGTGTTCAAGAGATGTGTGGATGTGGTGCTTAGGGACATGGTTTAGTGGTGAACTTGGTGGTGTTAGGTGATGGTTGGACTTGATGATCCTCAGGGTCTTTTCCAACGTAAATGGTTCTGTGATTTTAAAATGGCAGATACAGAGTTGGAGAACACACACACAGCTACAAGTCATGCTAATGCTGACAGAGCAGTTCCAAAGCATAAAACTGCTTTGGAAAATAAGTCATTTCCCCAAATAACCTCTCTTGGATCTGTTCATCAAAACACAGGCCTCCAGGTCTATAAGCATCAGCCTCACACACCAGATAAAGTTCAGCCCGTTGCTTCCTTAGCTTTTGTGTGTGAATTTTCTTCTCATTTTTGTGGATGGGTACACACCAACCTTCTCCAGTCAGCTGTCTCCTGCTATGGGCAAGTGTAAAAGATGTTCTCTTCCTCTGCTTTCAGGAGGAAAAACAAACAAACAAACAAACAAAAAAAGAAAAAAAAAATACAAGGGGGTGGATTTAATCTTCTTTGAAAAAGAATGTTCCTCTAATTTGGGAATAATGAGATATTTGAAAAGGCATAGCTTGCATTTCTCTCTTTATTGTGTAATGGATGATATTTTATGAATTACTTAATTGTGTACTTCAAAGGTGTATCTGTGAAGAAATAAGTAGTAGTTCATATTAGAGGTTTGATTTCATGTGAAACAAGAAAAGTGAGTTGGTAGGCAAATATGGCTCGAGATTTTCCTCTAACCCTCACTTACTCTTACCAGCAGCATTTGATCAGATTAGGAATATTTTACCATCAGAATAAATTCCTGAAAATTCGTGCTGGACCCTTCTCTTCAAGGGGCTTCCACTAATATCAGTCAGATGCAGCCCACCTGGGAGGACACTGTTGCGAGCTGCTTATAATTATGTATATTAATCTTCTCATGAGTGTCACATGCAAACTGCAGCTCCCATTATCTTTTCCCTTTCCGCACATCATCCTTCTTGTCCAACCAATTTCTGACTCTCTCCACTGCTCCTTTGAAGTGGGTTTGCTCTTTTCAGCTCTGGCACAGGCATTTCTGCATACGCAGCTCCCAGCTGCATTCCACAGGCCTATATTCCAGATGCATGTGAGGACCAAACAAAGCTTTACTGTCTATAGCACAAAGTATATGGGAATACATCTGGAAGAGGGAAATATCAGCTGTGTGATAACAAGGAGGTCACTGTGGATGAAGAACTATCGTAAGGAATTGTGGCAAGAGGAGAAATAAGCTGTCTGTTTTAAGTTGCTTTCTTTTACCTTGCCCTGACAAACTTGGAGTTTTAAATGTGCCTTTGAGACATTAGTTACTTCTGGTCTGAGATATTGTGCTTGCTATTGTATTGTAGTATTTTGGACAGGCTGTGAAGGGGCTCAACATCGTGGATTCAGTTCTGCAACCACTTACATGGATTCTCTGCCTTTCCATGTATTTTGCTTAGGGATCGTTTGTTCTTTTACAGTCGGTGACAGGACTGAGTTCAGTTCTGGCAGATGAGGTTCAGGATGGAAGAGTGTCCCTCTCTCACATAGGTGAGGTCTGTGAGCCTTTGCTGTCCCACAGCCTGCCTGTGGCGGCTCAGGGAGAGAGCCCTCAGAGCTCCTTGTCTCTCAAACACTGTTACACATCACATGCCAGCCTCGTCTGATCTGCTGGGCTGCAGACTTCCATTAATACAGACAGGGTCCTCTTTTGCTCCTCGCATAAATTTGTGTAACAAGTTCAGGGCATCGGAAATGTTACCCAGTGTCAGAACTTGTCATCAAAATACAGGTGAGGCACGTAAAAATAAAAACGCTGGCAGCTAAGAACAAAAAATGTGGGTATTGCAATCATTGCATTAGAATGAGGGTAAAATTGCTTTCCAGATTGGGGCCAACGTTATGGTAAGCAGTAAATTTTAAAAGTTTGAATAGTGCCTGATATACACACAAAAACAGTTCTTAAAAACTTAAAAGAATGAAGTAATTTGTGCCATAGCATACCTAAAACAGATTGTTTCAGCACACTTAAAACAGATCGCATCCTCTTTCATGTTGAGAGTAATAACATAATATTCAGGATTTTTTAATTGATTTATTTATTTTCCTGACCAAGAATCTTATATAGGACACCATTCTGCATACTTGGTTTTCATAAAGTCTGGATTCAGAAGGGATATGGGGCACTGGGTGTCCCTTTTTTTCTAAGCCGGTATTGAGGAAGTTGCAGTTCTAGTTTTAGCTTCAGCCCCCAATTATAAACCCATTCCGGTATAATGTTGTTCTGCCAAAAAGCACCCATTACAATTTTACTATTTAAGTACGTGGGACAAATAGCAGTAAAGCAGCCAATAGCAATTTTCTCTCGCTCGTATTTTAAAAACATGTTTGATAGTCTCACTGTTATAGTCATGAAAGGCAACCTTCTGGTTCTGTTATCTCTTTTAGAGGCCACTGCTTTAAACTAAGTGGCAGTAGGCTTTTTACTACTCATCAGCCAGTTTTCTAATTCAGATAACTCCTCAGTCATCAAAGGCTCCTTCTTTGGTCGTACCGCAATCATTGTGACAGTTCCAGGTAAGAGTATTTGGCAGGGATAGCTCAAGGGTTCGTTCTTTTCAGAATGTTTACTTTACCTGACATATCTTTCCTGGGTGCCACAGTGATTAGTCATCTGTATATTATTTAAGGGAAGCTGAGAAATATTATTCTCTCCATATAAGAAACAGCTAGAGGGTGTATAATGAAAACAAATAAATAATAATAAAGAACCCTTCAGCACTGAAGACAACTTGCTAGCAAAGCACGTGCTTGCTCTGTGTGGAACAGTATGTGCTCTAGGTAGGGAAGAAAATATTGACTGCCATCAAGATAACCTGAAAATTTTCACTTATAAACTACTGTAAACACTATATATTTCTTTTTCAATCTTCATAGATTTTAACTGTTTGGGCTGATATTATTCCATTTTGAACTGGTTCGTGGGCAAAGTATTTGGAATGACAATAATCAAAATAGTTCAGCTGTTTCTGGAAAGGAAGTGAGCGTTTGTTGCTCTGTTCACAATTTTGAGTCCTTCTTTTTCCTGAACTGCATCCTTCCTATGTTACTGGTAATACCTTCAAAATCAACTGTCAAAATAGGGTCTTCTGTCCTTGAAGTACTACTTCCTCTTGAGAAAGATGATATTGTTGGTTTATTCCATGAGCTTAAATGCTAGAGGTACGTACAGTGACTCTGTACAGTATTGTCAGTGATGCTAGTGAGCCATGGGCTCATCAGTGTGATTCTGTGCTACAGCCTTTGTGGAAAGCTGGATAGCTATTTTCAGAAACTTAGTAATTTACAAATATAGAAGATATTACTAAGATTGCAAACTGAGAGTTAAAATCAGGGTGAAATCTGCTGGATAAAGCATGGGCTGCACTCACATAATGAGCAGTTCAAATATTTTGTTCAAATGTTTCAATTTTTTATTTTTTCTTTTCTGTTAAGTGTGTGCCTTCAGGCCCTTTTTTTTGTGTGCTTTTCAAAACTTGCTCCAGAGACAGAATTATTAATTTCCTCCTAGGTTTCTATATAGCACTCAAAACTACAGTGCTTCACAAACCATTAATGAAGTTATTTTCATAACACCCCAGTGAAATGAGGAGGAATTATTGTCCTCATTTGACAGATGGAGACCGGGACACAGCAATTCAAGGTTGAAAGTACCTATAATTTGAGAACCCAGTCTTCAGTCTCTTTCAGAATATGTAACACCAGGCAGTGTGCTGAACATGCAGCTCCCTCTCACTTCAGCTGCATTTGTGAGTGATCAGCACGTCGAGCAAGGCAGACCCCAGGTTTCAGGTCAGGCTCTGGAGCACATGAGGAACATACAACTGATAGGTGACCTTGAGTGAAAAGCTTGGTTTGAAGAGTCTTGTCCTGTATCTGATAGACTCTTCTGACAGTAGCAGTACAGACTCCAAACTCTTCAGAGCAACTTTGAAACTACCTTAAGTAGGATTCTCTCTCCACCCTTTTTCCTGTATTCCTCGGTCACTACAGAGCTCTGAACCTTGGCAGTGCACAGGGTGGCCATTCTCCTCATCAAACAGCAGCCTCCTGCCCTGCATTGATGCATCCCAGACAAGTCCATGCCATGCACTGAATGAGTGGTGACCTTGTGGGAAACCCAGCTTGTGACTGTGTACCTAAGTCTGTGTGATGCTGTGATTACCAAATGCCAAACTCTTGTCCTGACTTTTATCCTAAACAACTGCAGTCTGAGATGTATCAATGGGGGAAACTGCAGAGCATTAATGAGATGGTGAGCATAGCTAACATAAAATGGCTTTGCATATGTTTGTGTAGCTAGATGTAATTTGAGGCATAATGTGTTACTGTTTACCGTACTGATTTCCTCTCATTCCCCATCTCTTGTCCCTTGTTCTACACCTAGATGCAAAACATTGTAGGGTAGGGACTGCTGTGTGTTTTGTTTGTATTGAACTTAGTGTAGTGTGGCCTTGATCAAAGGACCTCATCCTCTCTGATAGCATGAGTAATGTGTTCCAAAAAGGGACTCTCTCATCTGAAAAAATGAGTCTCTCAACTACTTAATTGAAATATTTGTTATATAGATTGACCTGAGAGGTGGTGATCGCTGACAGTTTGCTTTGTGTATTGCCCACCTAGAATGTTGTAGGGAGAATTGCAATTTGTTCACTAACTTTTGTTTCTCCTAAGTGAATTTAATGTGTTTTATACTTTTCAATTTACTGAAGTGCTAGTAGTTTATTAAAACAGAACATTAAACTGACCTGTATACCTATGTCACAGGACTGTTGTGAAGATTAATAATTAGATAATGTTTGTAAAGCACTTTTTATAAGTGAAAAGTGCTATAAAGTGCTAAGTATTATTATTGCAGCATGATAGAGATCACAAAACACAAGTGAATTAGCTCTAGGTTTAATCCTTATAAGGCAAAGCATACCAGGGGCAAAATAACATTGCAGTTATTTTTCTTACATCCAGCACTTCATTAACTACCACATAGGGTTATATAACTCTGTGAGAGTCTAACTTAGTAAAGTTTATAATCATAGCAGGAAAAGTTCTCACGGGTTTTGCAGCAAGACTTGTATGTGCGGCCCTCGAGGTCACCCAGAGTTCCTCAGCTCTGCAGCGTTAGTGCCTCTGGTTGCATGTAGGGGCATCGCTGCCCACTTTGGCTCTCTCCAAGTTAACCCCTCTTGCAGGAATGCCTCTGTCTAGGTTAAATAATAAAGGTCACTAAATACGGGTCTTCACTGCATGCAAGTTGGCATAATGCCGTTGAAGGAATACAGCCATCTATATCTTCTCAGAAGTTTACTATGCTTTCTCTCACCAGCTCTTTTCTGCAGACTCAGTCACTACTTAATCTCTGCTTTTCCTCTGTTTTTACTGAAGATGTGAGAAAGACACACCCCAGCAAATCCATCACTTGTTTTCTGGCTCAAGTCAACTCTTTAATGGTTTTGAAAAAGTCTGTCAGCACTTTCTTTTTTCTCTCTAACTCTCACATGTTGCCTATCTTGCTGCAGGTGGCCTATTGCTACTACTGCAATCACTGCTTTTCCGGAGGATGCCATAAAAATAGAATATTTTCTCAAATCCAGTTCTAGTGCTATTTGTTCTCTGTCCTATCCTCTGTAGAACAATCTTGAGACAAAACCTTGAAAAGCAACATTCGCTACTTGGTTATAGCTACCTGCTGTTTTCTGAAAAGGGGAGTGTGAAGTAGCACCCTCAAAGAACACGTGTGCCAAAACTTTGGGAAACGGTCCGTTCATATGTGGAAATTCAAAATGATGTGCCTCTTTTTCTTTTTCTTTGTGTGTATGTGTTTGATTTTGTTGGCTGGTTGTGCTTCTCCCCCCTCCTCTTCCTGTAGGAATTGCCAATAGACAACCCCTCTTATATCCTGGCTGCTGGTATGCGGGTTGCCTCTACAATTCCCTCTTATTTTTACAATAGCCACTCTGGTTGGTTTGAAGCATTCCTCTGCGTTTGCTTTAAAAAATAAAATGTGTACCCATACAGCATTTCCCCCACTGAAGTTTATATCTGAACTCATGTGATGAGCTTAGTGCATCTGCTTACTTCCAAAATGCACAGAATGTGTGCTAGAGTGCCAGGTCTTACGTGGTGAGTGCTGGTGAGAAACCAGTGACCACTGAGCACCAGGTATGTGACTTCTGGGGGAAACAATTCCTGGATATCTCAGACAGGTGTCTGTCAGGATCTAATTCAGCTCCTAGAGCAAATCTGTGGAGCACCTGTGCCGGGAGAGACTTGCCATCCAGAGCCCACGAGACCATGGCTTCTTATCCAGGTTGTCCAACACATCCTGCTTCAGGCAGTCAGTACATGCCCTTGGCTCTCAGGAAGGTGACACTGGGGTCCTTTGGAAGAAGGACTCTGTCTGCCTTGGTGGCCAGATGCTGACTGTGGCACACACTTTTCATGTGGGCTGAAACATGTGAGGGCTGCAGGAACCACAGCCCTGCGACGTGCCCTGGTCCACAAGCAAGCCCAGTTGTGTGAGGGGTTGCCAAGGTTGCCCCACAAGGCTTGCCCGTGGGTGGCTGTGATGGCCCTTCCGTGAGGAGCAAGGAGAGCAGAGGTGCATTTGATCGTAAGTACGCTCCCAGTGCTTCTGTACGTGATGCTACCAGTGGTTTGAGGAGGTGCTAAGGTGAAAACGTAGTTAAACAGGCCGAACATTTGGTTTGGAGATCTCTTGTTATCTTTCTACTAAATACTTGTGTTTCTTGTGCGGGGCTTGATTATTGTGTGGGTAACATGATGAGGAAAGGGAATGTAGCTCTGTAAAGGAAAGGGAAGCTCCACTCTACCCAAATTAGAACCAGCTGATGCCAAAATCCAGGACGGTGGGGAGGGGATTATTTATAGTCAAACCAGCAAGGGGAGGATTATTTATAGCCAAACCTGGAAGCAAGGCGACAGGTGGTGAGGAGCACTTGGGTCAGACAAAGACATCTGCTAGGAATGTCAGCAATACAAAGGTAACCCTGTATCCACTAGTAAATGATAGGACAGAAATTGCAGCTGACCTGGAGAGAGGAAGGTTGCAGAGGCATATTTGAGGGAAAGAACAATGTGTCAGACAAAGGAATTAACTAAAAGTAGGCATGCCGCCAAAATAAAATCTATATACCAACGAGAGACTTAAAGTCAAAAGTAGGTGAACTATGTGCCTGGGGATGGAAGAGGACTGACCTTCATGAAGTGTAACTCAAACAGGATGGGATGTATGCGATATTGCAGTACGTAATTATTAGCTGGACTGAACAGATCAGACAGTGGAGTACTTCAGTGTGTGTCTATAAACTATGTAGAACAGACTAGCTGTGAGGGCTCTTCTGTAGAGCAACCAGATAATATTTCTGAGTGAAAAGACATGATAACTTGACAGGGATTTAAACTTCTGTTCTTCTAGTACAGTGTTCTTAAATGTTTTTGGTGCATTCTAAGCTCTGGTGTGTGGTTGTTTTTAAATTGGAAGAAAATTCACTAAATATACATGAGAGGTTTATTCTACCTGTTGCCTGCTAAAGAAAAGGATGTTGAAGGCCTGATTCTTGTTCTCACTAATGTTGGTTGTCATTACTATGGTATTATGTAGTGTAGATAGATATGCACGGAGAACTGTTACATGAGTTTAAAGATGGATTAGAGTAATTGAGAAACAGTCCCCGAGTGTGTAATTGTGAAAAAGATGAAAGAGGCAAAAGAGTCTAATAAAACAATAATGGGTTTTATCTTTCTGTACATAAATGGTTGTATGTGACAACAGGGTGAGGTTCGGAGAACCAATTTCTTGACAGTGCAGGCTTTGAAGATCAGCTAGTTTTAGAGACAAGAGGAGAGTGTCCTCCATCGTACATGAATTGCCTCAAGGTAGCCATCTATACTTAGCAATAGTGGCCACAATGTAATCAATCAGTTTTCATTTCTTTGGGAGAGAGAACACAGTAGCATGTGCAGTTCAATGCCTTGGGAACCCACCACGGGTCTGTTAAACCATTCTGAAAACTGCTTTGAGACATTGGCAGTGTCTAAAACAACCTCAATGGGCTAGAAAAGTCTCTTGCACTATCTTGCATTCTGGTCATTTTCTATCCTAAAAAGAAATTAATGAAGAAATGCAAAGTTAGAAACAGAAGCCAAGAGATTGTCAAAGAAAGACTTTACTGTAGTAGATGCTTGGATTTTTATTTTGAGGTGGGGAAAGGTGCTAAGTGAAGAGCTCTAAAGAGAAGAGAAATGTGTGGGAAGGAATGGGGAATGACTGGATGAGCAAGAAATACCAAACTGGTCAAATGAAATGTTATGCACCTCATAACTTTTATGTAGAACTTACTGCCATGAGATACCACAGGAGCCAAGCGTTAAGAGGATTGAAAAGACCAGATGTTTGTATGGATAATGAGAGAATCCAAATTATATTGAGTAGAATAAAAACATTAATAAAGTAAGACAGAGCTTTTTGCCTGTGGGCAGGAGCCAAGTGCATGTGGATGGTGTTCCAGGGATACTCCGTTTTTGAGGTGATTGTTCTGTAATTTTCCCCTTGGAATTTTTGTGCTTTCCTTTGTAGCAATAGGTACTGATACCGCAGAGGATCTGCTGAGGAGCTCCGTATTTCCTTGCAACTGTGCTTGCGTAGACGGGGAGAAGAAAGTGCCACAGGACTATGATGCTATTCAGCACTTCTGAGGGGAAAATTACTTGTGTTCTCTAGAATTGTCTGTACTTTAAGTAACCTTGCAGTAGTGCCATTGGGGCTTGGCTCCTCAGTTGTGTGGAAGAAAAGCCTGGTGAAGTTACCCTTAGCTCCCAGCCTCCCCCAGCTGAGCCAGCGGGGAACTCTGTGCAGTGCAGAGCCCTCGATGGCTTTCTGCCATCCCACTTTCTTGTTGTCCCCCTCTTCTCCTTCAAAGTAATTTTATAATTTGAAGTGCACAAATACCTTATTCACACTCAAAAGCAACAATTCCTCACGTAATCTGCCTCCTGCCGGCACTCTGCAGAAGCGGCAGTGCGTGTTCGGTCTGGGGCCCTCAGTGCAGCCCCCGGCCTGCCAGGTGAGCCAGCTCCACCCCGGCCCCCATCAGGCTGGGACTGCACCTAGCCACCTGGTGGTCAGCTCTCCTGACCTCTGTTCTGCATGATGGGACAGAAGACCCTGGGAATCACTTCCCCAGACTGAAGCGAGAGAATCTTACCGATTAAAAATGGCAGTAGAGCACTGCTAATGTTTTTGTCATTACTGAAGGTAATGCATTGAATCCTGTCTTTCACTGTTGCTTGACCTGGTGGCTGCTGTAGCCACTTCAAGGCACTGAAGTCATCTGGATGGCAGTACAGGGGGGGAAAAGCACAGTAGCCACACCATACGTATTTATGGATTTGAGAAGGAAGAAACAACTACTTTTGCACTGCCTCCTTTTCATACTCCCTATCACTACAAGTAGCCAGTTAATTACCTTCCATGGTTACTGCTATTGTAGTATGTGCCTATTTGAAGTGCAAAGATAATCATCGATTGTACACTCTTGACTACACTATTAATGGTTTCAATACCCACATTGTGTTTACATTTTTGCTTTATAACACTTGGCTATTGTGGTTTTAACATGTAGTAATTCAGTGAATACTGTCTCCATGTAATGCCCTTGCCATTTCACTCTGCGGTATTAAGTGTTGTTTTTCTAGGAAGGTCTTGAAATGTGGGGCATTATGTATGAGTTATGCTAATTTGTTAGGGCAATGAATACATTAATTTCATTAGTAAATGGCCTCAAAGCAATAATTACCAGTGTAGGTGTGTCAGAAATGATCATGTTCAGTTTTGCCAGTTAATTATTAAGATTTTGTTCTAAGGGACCCAGATTTGACATCCAGCTTCAATTTAGCCATAAATAAAAGTCTGAAGTATATCAGGCTGAAGAAATCTAGCCAAGAACTTGTTTTGCTCTTAGAAATTTTTACATTTTTTCTAATTGTGACTGCCAATAAAATGCCAAAATAATTAGTGTCAGTGATATGAGGTTTATACTATACCTCCCAAAAAGGCACATCGTAATGAAAATAGCAATCGCACTTTCTCATTCCTCTTGTCTCGCCTTATGTTACAGGATGTTGAATTATTCAATGGTAGTTTTACTTGCTAGCGCAGTATTAAATTTGAAATGGCTAAAGTTTATCATTAAAGCTGAAGGTTGTTTTTTTTAATGGAGTTTACTTCTAATGGTCTAATTAGGTTTCTAAGTTATATCCATGCACTTCTTGAACTTTACGTGCCCAACACTGTAAAGGAGACAAATGGAAGCACCTGCGCACCTGGACTACTTTCCATACGTGTGGCAATATTTTTAATTACAGTGGACCTGTAGAGCACCTAATAAGCCACTGTTCAGTAATAATATGCTTTTAGGCACTTTACAACTGTATTTTTCCGAAGGAAACTTAGAAAACTGTGTACTTGAACTGAGATGCATTTCTCAATTATTAAAATGATAGCAAATAAGAATTCTCCGATGTTTCAATTTGTGGTCTGCTTTGTAAAATAGAGACACATGGAAAGAGGGACAGAGGCCCTCTGTTCTCTTCACTGCAGTTACAGCTTCTTTCCAAAAATATTGTCTGTTTTAAATTGCAAGGCAGACATATTCAGACCACTACAGAATAATGCTAGAAAAAAAAATAGGGCTGATAGCTGTTTACTTTTTTTTTTTTTAGCTTCAGCATCAAGCATACTACACTACTCATTTGAATCATAGGAAAATGAACTGTATACAAAAACGAGGGAGATATAGGGCTCCCTCCATTTCCCATCAGTAGATGTGGATAGCAGCCTGTCACAGTGGCTGTTTCAGCTCTGAAATACGTTTTATGTTGAGTGTAGGACTCCAGCCAAGCTCGTCAGATTCAGGGTAGAGGCCATCCTTAGTCCAGTACATATGTACTCTGCAGAGTTTGCTTCCTGACCTTATTTCATAATCTCAAGCAGAGTTGGTGAATAATGACACTACATCCAGCTTCTTAGATTTACAGATACAAAGAACGGGTGTCTAATTGTGACTTTCTTCTTTTGCATGATTGATAACTTTCCATTAGTTATGCTGATCTTCAGTTTGCCTTGGGACAGATAGAAGCAAATGCAGCTGAGCTCACAGAGAGTTTTGGCATGTATCTGGGCAGCCTGGTTAATGTACCTTCCTTCTGGTCAAGCTTCTGAGAAACCTAACCACACAGTGAAAAAGAAGTAATATGTGTGTGATGTTGCTGCAGTAATTGCAGGCCCAACACACTCACTTCTCTTGCAGAGTTTCTAGATGGCTTTTTTTTTTTCCTGTTCTAGTATTTGTTTAGGGACTGAGAGACCAAGGGAATGAGATCCCTTCTGCCTCAAATTGTGCCCTTTTCCCAAGATATTGTGAGTAAAATGAGTCTTCCTTGTGTTTATTAGGCAATTAAGTGGAATGTATTGACTCTTCGTATTCAAACAAATCCAGAGTGGTGCAAATCTATCAGGGTAATTTAGGAATAATATTCACCATAGAGATTCTGGAATATATAGCAAAATGTAGACAAAATCCCTCTTTAAATTTTATTCCCAGAAGATAAATCCCCTGGGAAATCAAGTTTTGTAAAAAGCTGTCAGTAGCAAAGAACTTTTTCCCCCCCTCATGATCAAACATCCTAGTCTTTCAGGGAATAGGTTGCCAGCAAGTCTGTTACTTACCTGCATATTCTTCTTTTTTTTGCTTTGTATTAAGTTTAAACATGTAAGGATTTATTTAATATTTATGGTGTAGTTTAATAAAAGTTTAGTGATGTAAAGGAGCTCGTTGCAAAGATGTGCTTTGCACATAAGCCCCACTAGAAACTCATTTACTTACAGAATCAAATGCTAAGTAAAATAAACAGCTTGGCTTTCTACTGACATTTTATAGCTACCTTAAGGGAAAGGTGGGGAAGGGGGGGGGTTGTGTTGCCATGTGGGTTTAATTCATGAACTTCCACTCAAAGTGCTCAAAGGCAATACGGTAGTTGAGCCAACTTTCTCTGTTAAATCACAAAAAGAGAGATTTTTTTTAACCAAATACAGGGGATCAACTGCAGCTGCAAAGAGGAAATTTAGAATTATCATCATACCAGTATCAGAAGGTCCTTTATATTTATAGCTTCATAAAAGTTCACAGCTAGAATATTTGCTGCCAACTCATAAAAGAACTAATGAAAATATCTGCAGGTTTTGTGTTTGTTTTTTTTTTTCATGGACAGTGGTTTCTTAATCTCCTAAATCCTGATGAATTCTTATATTCAAAACATTTGTAAAAGAGAGGGGAAAATGACTTCTTGTTGCTTTAATAGGGCAGATCACACTTAAACATGTTTCGGGACAAACTGTGTTACAGTTTTACTTGCGTAATATTGCCATATTCAAAGTGTACCCATTAACATCAAGAAGATTGTATGTGACAGTATTATTCAATGTATAAGAAAAAAAAAGTTTTAACACTACACTGCCTTTGTGAAGGTAAATTGCTGTCTTGTTTGGATAAACTTCAGAATGTGATTTATAATCATAACAATGGTTATTGCTTCAACATTAAAAAAACCTGTAATTAAGCAATAAGTTTCTTTCAGATAAGTAGTATTAGGTAGTAATGAAAACCTTGTGTTTTAATGTACCTCAAAGGGTGTTGTTACTCAATAATTCACAGGTTCTCTAAGCTTTTGTGACTAAAAGCAGAAAGGTTTTTATTTAGATTCCTAAAACTATGAAAATTATATCAATATTTTCTCTCCAGCTGCTGTGGAAAACCTGTTCCCAAAAGAAAAGCTAGTGATAGTAATGAGTTAGGTGAATACTTCTCAAATCTCAGGATAACATGAGTTTTAGTGATTCTTCCCATTATTGATCATCTTCTTCTCCACCTCTTCTGGTTTTTTTCATGCTTATAACATCAAGGCTGCTTTAAATTTGTCTGGATTTTTGCTCTGTGCCTTCTCTGCAACCTCGTAATTGAACAGAGCCTCTCCCAAGAAAAGCATATATTTTTTGAAGTTCCATGATTTACCTTACTACACGTTTTTAAAAGTTAAACTTGGAAGTATCTGTGAAATTTTATAGCGAGAAAAGCTGTGGGTTATAATAATAAAAGGGTGTCATTTGGTGCCACCCGAATAGAGAAAGTGTGTTACAAAACCAGAATGTTCCCAACCCAGCTGCTGCAAAAGGATTTACATCTCTGAAGGAGAAGCTTCCATAAGCAAAGGAGTTAAACTGGAGTAATAGTATCACTCTCATTTTATATTTGAACATACGTTACTTTAAAAGTAAAACCCCAGAGCTGTGACTTGCTTAGGTGTGGCACTTGTAGCTTGGAGAAAATCACGACAGATTCTAAAGCTGTGTAAGGAGCAACATCTTTTATGAACTGCAGTTTGTGGGTGGGGATGGGGGGTGAAAAGGTGGTGTGTGGGGGGGGAAGCCCCGTCATATTCACCGTGCTGGTTCTTTAGCTTTTTGAGCTTGTGAACAAGGGCTATGTCTGTGTTCTTTTCACCAATGTACTTGTAAAAACTTATGAGAACTTTATTTCATTTTTTTTTCCTGCCAAAGAGTAGTAGTGCAGTGAAATATGACCTTTCTCATTGATCTGAGAGATGCACCTAACAGAGCTGAGCCATTCAGGCTGTCCTCTCAGCCCAGGCCATTTTATCATTTTGCATGCAATGTGCCTCAAGCTGTGAAGCTATTTGTTGAACTAGGCCATGTTACTGTTTGAGAGGAAGACAAATGTTCCATATTATCCTTAATTTCCATATAATTGTTTTAATCTTTGTTTTATAATAAATGTATAAAAGTGCCCTGAGGGTACCTTTTTGTTTGGTATTGTAGGTGTCTCATTTAGAGTTCAAGCAGGATGGAAATGTTCAGGTCTGCTTTTTCTTCCTCTCACCTGAATGGTTCACATGACGCACTCCAAAAATAAAATAATCAGCCATTCGCACTGCAGAACTCTACCTCCACATGTGAAAGCACGCAAGGCTGCGTTTCCCATCCATCTCATTTTGGATATGCTTAGCAAAAAAGATTAGGACAGCTGACAGCTTTGACTGGAGAGACGTGCTCCTGCCAACTCCACAAAACATTCAGCTATCGCTGAGGGATCGTATGTTCCAAGCTAAAAGGAAATGGGGAGTGAGGTGAGAAGGAATATCTTACCGGAGCCTCAACACAGCTTTCTGTCTTGCATTTGACGAGGCTGAACAAGCAGGCTTTCGTAAAGAAAATGATAATATTAAGAATTTCTGTAGGAGCAAGATTTATGAGAAAACACACAGGAGTCTTGTGTGGAGTCCTTTCAGCTTGGCACTCTAGCTAGATGTTTTATGCCCAGTTAATGACAGCCTGTCTCACTTGGTTCCCAATGGCCGGTTGTCTGCAGCCTTCGCTCTCTGACTCCTTAATTCATATTTGCATTTTCAGCTGCCTCTTTGTTGAGGGGTGACAACATCTAGGTGCTGCCCCCTCCATACACCTGAACTTTGCTCACACAGGTAGGCTAAGAAGGGGATTCTCTTGAAAGTCCCCAGCCAAAGAGCTCCCTTTGATTCACTTCTTCCACACCAGTCTAATGGCAGGGAGTTGGAGATTTAACAGAGCATAAGCTGGTAAGGGAGCAGAGGAAGGTCCCAGAGAGTTTGTTTCATTCTGTAGAAGTTAGAATGGTGCCAACCTATTTGAAGTTTAACAAAATGGTATAATCCCATTGTAAAACATCCATGGGGTGCCATAAAAAGCCTACAGATAGTGTAGCATTGTGTAGTATCTTTCCGTAAAAGTATTCCTGTTTGGTTTTGATGGGGGGTTTTACAGTTGCTGAAATTAGTGGGGCGGGGAGCTTTTCTGAGCCTGCCTGGCAGACCAGAGAAATATAAAAGCTTCAGATAATTCTTTCATGAGTTGTTTTCAGGCCTGAAATAGGGCCTAGCCTTGAGGGGGTGAGAAACAAGCATCCTGATTTTGCCAGATGTTAGTGTTTAGTTCTATGGTCCCTTTAATAATAAGCCCAGTGAAAGGGGGAAAGTTGTATGAATACATTTTTTGACATTTTGTTTATTAGCATTTTATCTAGGCTAGTAGTAAATGAATAGACTTGTCAGCAGAAATCTCTTGGTGAAACAAATAAAGAATCTTAATAGGCAGAGAGAACAGAACTAACGGCAAATTGCTCACAAAGAGGGCTAATTTATTGGTTTCCTTTTCATGAAGACTCTGTTCTGGATTCTGGCTTTGCCAGAAGAAACAGCTGAATGATGACATGGACTCTCAGAAAGAAACTGTGCTGTCTGGTTGAAAAGGGGAAGACTTGAGGAAAGAGTCTATTTCTATTAACGCTTTCCTCAAAATATTTCATACTAAACAGTGAGAAGTTTTCATAGTTTGATTTGTTGGTTTCAGTGAACGGGCCAAGTCTGCACTTACAGGAGTGCTGTGGTGCCTGGTTCCCCTTGTTAGCTGTGGCCTGCAGTGAAGGAACAAATGAGAGCTTCTCCGGGTCTCTGCTGTGCAAAGAGTGCAGAGCCCTGTGTCCATGTGCAGCTTTAGGGGACTGCTGCTGGCTTACTGCACATGCTGATACCCGCTGGTACCGCTGCACGCTGCTTTCTGGGCCAGAGAGTGCCAGGAGGTACAGCACCGCCTCACCTCCTCTGCCCCGTAGCCTGCCCAGGCTGTTGCCTTAAGCAAGGGAAGAAGCTGCAAGTTCCAGGGTCAAAATGTGAAATTCCTTTGGATTATGCATAGTAGTTATAAGCTAGGCATTTCCTACCTCATTACTGACTGTGCAGTCAACAGCAATCGCTAAAGCAGTGCATACAACAGAATAAGGCTGTGTAATCAGTAGAAATATGTGTTGTCTCCTCAATGTTCCTCCCAAATCCACAGGTACAGATGGAGATTGTATCTGCAGGGCTGTGCGGGTGGGCACAAGGAGCTGCCGTGTGTCACAGTGCATTAGAAGTAGCCGCAGAGACTCTCTCAATGCAAGTCGTTATTTGCCAAGATTACTAAAACTTTTCTGACCCAACCCATTCAGCCTTCGGTTTTATGTTCTAGAGACAGGGTAGTATCAGAAAGTGCTGTGTTTTCAAAAAAGTAATTGCTGAGTGACCTCACAGGGCAAGTTCATCCTCTTATTCCTTCCCTTGCCTTGGACAGCAAGGTGCAGAATGTAATGATGCATCTTTAAAAGTGTGTGAAGGCAAGATGGAAAAAAGGTGGAGAGGCAGGCAGTAAAGTAGAATAGGACAGGCCAAGTAATTCTTAGGGAAATCGTTTGGTTTTTTGATTAATTGAATTTCCTTTTCCAGTGTTAAACTCTGAGCCCTTACCACTGTCACCTGACCTTGTCAGAACATAATTCTGAAGTACACCCCAAAAAATCCAGGAAGAGAAAAATGCGGAAATAGGGTGATCTCATATTACAGTATTTTTACATGACAATATTTTTAATTCAATGCTTTATTGGTGTTTTTATTTTATTTCTCTATTGCAAACATTCCTGGTTTTCAGGTGGTAGGAAGAATGAAAGAACAGATTAAACTATGTAAAAGTAGCAAGATATCAGAACTGATTCAATTATGTACACTAATTGTGTGTTTGGTTGGTTTTTCTGCTTTAAATGTGTTCCTAAGATGAATTCCTTCTATAAATCCACTACACTAACTTCTGCTCAAATAAAACCTCATCAGGCTTTTTCTCCTGCTGGAGATACAACCTTAAAGAACAAAACAACTGTGGTAGCAACTCAGGAAATGTTTCTCCTGCCTTTCACATTTTCTTTGTCCCGATCCCTGACGGAAGAAAAACAAGACGCCAAGAATGTGGTTTAACAAGGCTGTAACTTTACATAGTAATGTTTCAAGGAACTATCTGACAATAATTCATCCAGCACAGGTCATCCATCCTATTGTAATCCACTTTGCAAAGGGCCTCTGTCAGCTCTCTACCCCATTAACCAGGCACCGCACCGTTGTTGAGACTTCACTGCTCTCTTCTCATGCAAGGCAGGGGGAACTGACTACTCACTGTTCAAGGGATTCAGAGCTTCAACTCAGATTGAAGCCAGCCTCGCAAGGAAGGCTTTAAACTAGGAAAGGTGGGAAAGGGGAGAGTTCTAGAGACAGGGTAGTCAGCAAAACGCGGTTCTAGTGTCGGGATGCATCCAGCGGGTGCGTGCAAAATCCGTGGGCCGATGGGATGCCCTCACAAGTGCTGAGGGAGCTGGTGGATGTTATTGACCACCTTTGAAAGGGGCGTGGGAGTAGACAATCTTCAGAGGTCCCTTCCGACCTCGACCACTCTGTGACTCTGTAACCCATTCTTCACCAACTCCCTTTAGTAGTAGGTGCTTTCTCCTACACAATTGCAATTCCAGCTTTCTAAATGAACAAGAAGCCCTTCCGAAAAAGTCTCCACAAACAGGAATTTGCTGAATTGAAACTCTTCCTTTCTCATCCCCTAAAGGGTGAAGAAAGAAGATAAAATGTTTTGCATTTACTCACCATGAAGATGCTTCTCTTCTCAGGTCCACAGAGACTGTGTGCTGTCCATGGGAGGGTTCTGAAGTGGAGCAGTTCTACTATGCTAAAGCTACAGTAATTTTAAAAGTGAGTTTTTAAGTGGAAACTGGAGGCAGGAGACGAGGTTTAGAAGCTCTTTTGAGTTTTTATTTTATTTGGGATGAGAAAGTGGGAGCTAAGAACAGGGCGGGGAAAAAAGACTTAGCATGTACAACACTGTTGGGTCAGAATCTCCTCACACACCCTCCTGTTAGACCATAAGAGAACGCTGTGAGGTCTGGTACTTTATAGTACCAGTTTTGAAGGTGTCGAGGATTTTCTCAGTTCAGAATGGATTGTAACTTACTGCAGACCTTTGCATACCACTTTGAAGGCTGGATAGCTTGCAAAATGATTTTTTTTTTCTTAGTAGGGCACTAGCTTTAGGAATGTTAATATCAGAGGCAGCATTATTTATCCACATTAATTTAAATGAATTTCATATTACTAAATGAATATGGTGATGAAACATTTAGTTCCTTCCAATAAACCTATCTCTAAAGTTTTAATTTAAAATGTGCTTTTATACCAACCCTACTCACATTTCTCAGTTTCTTCTCTATGAAAGAAAAGAAAAATGTGAATGAAATATTCAAATCTCATCCAGGCAAAAAAGAAAAGTACACCTTGTATTTTGGTGTGGAAATCTATGAAACTTATGTTCAAGAAGTTACTTTCTCAAACTACTTTTTGCAATATTATTTCATCAGATGGTCTTAATTTTCTGCATGACATTATCTTTTCAAGCTGACATCAGACTGGGCTCTGACATTTGCATACTGAAGATGGAACTGTGTTTCTGCTTGTGCGTTATTTTATTTATTTATTTATTTATTACTTAGGGGATTCTAAGAAACAAATCCTTCCAAAAGGATTCATGTGGCTCTGTAGGTGATTTTGCTCTCCTTTTTTTTTTTTTTTTTAAACCAGAGATTTCACTGGACTTTTCTAAAATACACTGTAATATTATAATCAAGTGATGATTTGTACGTGTATTGGACGTAATTTCCTTTTCTTGCAGGCATGTAATGTAGATTTCTTCAAGGAGAAAGGGATGATTTTAATTTAAACTGCATAGGAGACAAGACAGGGACAGATTATAATTAGAAATGGGTGAGGGTCGGGGGGGAAGGCTTTTGACTCAAGTAGGCTGCCAGCAATGTGCTGCTTTCCTTTAAATTACCCAGCCAAAAGAGGTTGCATTGGAAGAGATGCTGTGGTGGATATCTGTGGAAGAGCTGTGAGGGTGGATCATTTGGTATTTGAGAATTACTGAATTAACTGTACTTCCTGCTGGGATACACACAGCCTGGCAGACTGATTTCACATTTCTGTTCCCTGTTTTTCTCGTCCCTTAATCTCACTGCAGTTAATTGAATCAAAGCGTAGACAGAAGTGAAGCAGTCCCGACTTGTCACTGTGTGTATGCAGACTTGATGAAGCACATCTGAATCACGATGCTGTCTGTCCCTTCTGGTTTTATCAGAAACTTATTGGCTTTGTCAATAATCAAAGTGTCTCCGCAAGAGCAGCCTTTGGGTCCCTGGTAGCACCTGTGCCATGCTCAGATGCTCTCTTTTCTCTGCTTTCCCCAAATTAACTGTAAAACCAGTGGGTACTCCGGTCAGATCTTCAGCTGAAATTTAAAGTAATAATTTTAAGCAATCATAGCATTGTTCAGGTACTCAGATTTTTTTTCTGAGCATCATTTTTCCATATATACTAAACATGATGGCAGCTGTGCTACAGACTGCATGCTGCACGTGGCTTTTCAGAGGCCTGTTGTTTCCACTCAATCTTCTACATCGTACTACACTGTAGAATGAAACCCAAACCACATTTTTGCCTAGCTAAGCCAAGATGAAGTTTGCCCATTGTCCATCTCAGTGGTTTGTGCAGGAGTGTGGGCAGCGCACTGGAGCCTCAGCAGCTCTGCGTTACGATGCCTTGCAGCACAGGAGAAGCTGCCGAATCTGGTGCTTGCCCTTAGGAGTTAGACTGTGAACAAGCACTTAAACAGTGAATGGGAAGTGGAAAGATGGCCTAATTTCTTAATTCTTCTATGTGAATGATGTAGGTCACAAGTAAAATCTTTTTTATGACCTGCAATATTGGGATTGTATCTATTTCAGAGCTCATTAAGTTTTGATAACTAAGGTGGTTTAATGACATGCTGTACTGCGGTGGTTTTTTTTCTGCAGTCTGTATGTATGTTTAACATGATGTTTTACACATGTAATTCAAATAGTAAATACTGGAAGGAAATCAACTTTTTTTCATCTCAAGCAAAGAGCTGGGGACCATTGTAGTTTTAAAGGTAGCTTTAAAAAACTTTTAAATTCAACTTCAGTTTTGTCTGTAATACTTGCTCTCTAAACTCATACTTTAAAAACCCAACACTATTTTGTTTGTTTTTTCCCCTGGCTTTGTACTATGGAGCTTTCGTTTCAGTGTCAATGAGTCATGTCGGTGCAGTTTTCTGACCCTGACATCCAAAATCATGTAGTAGGCAATTTGGCTGGGCATTTAGGTAGGAGTTGCAATCCAGCACTGGGTAACCTTTTAAAACCCTTCTACTCAGGACTGTGGTGAAATGATTTATGCCCGTACCATCTGTGGTAAGGAGATGTGGAATTAAGGAGAGCAGTAAAACATAAAAACTCTCTACCTGCATATGATTATTCATGTTAAATCGAAGTAAATTACATTGCTCAATGAAAGTTTTTCAGCTCTAAGACTTGTTGTGTTTCTCTACCTCCTTTATTCTTACACGTGAGATACCGGGAGCTCACTCCATACTGGGTGAGTATGGAGTAGTGCTCTGGCCTTTCATCTCTGGAGAGAGAAGGATTTGTAAATTGGATAAAGGTTACTAGGGAATATTAGTTTAGTTGGTGATGTAGTACAAGTTCTTTTCTAGATCATACAACCACTGTGCAATTGGCAAAAGTATGGTAATAGGCTGTGGTCTGTCAATTTAATGAGATATCGAGGGGGGTCGGAAGGATCGAGAGAGGTTTTTAGTATCCACTGCCGTGCTGTTCAAAAGTCTCTCTCAGAAAGGGAGATGCTTTAATTATAGCCCTGGAAGGGAATTGTGGCTTATTCTGCAGAGCTCTCTTCTGAACTGAGGCCTACACTGAGCACAGTTTTGAGGTACCCAGATGCAGGAGTTTTGTTAGGTCATTCCACAGAAGTCAGCATTCAGCATGAAGGTGCGCTTCATCCAAGTGCACCTTCACATTGTAGGGAAAGCCTAACAAAAGGCATGAAAATGCTGGGGTGCCTGGTCAAGTTCAGAAGCCACCCTGTTGCGTTCAGCGTATTTGCACTGCAGGTGAAGACTGCCATCCTGGGACTATGATGGTACTGACAGACACTCCACAGATGGGAAGAAAATGGGAAAACTGTGGAGCTGTGTTGGTTTACAGGAGCTTTGTGCTCCCCTGCTAATGTGCAGGTAGATGTAGCCTTTTTTGTTGCTAGCATTATCCACAGGGCTGTAAATTATTCACACAAGTAACTAACGTACTTCATATCTTCTCAGATTGTCCAACAGCTTTGCAACATCTGTGAAAATACTCATTGTTTGAAATTGCACCGAGAGTAATTCCAAGAAAATATTCTTGGTTTTAGACAGGTCCTTTGAAAATTGATTTTTCAGAGTCTGAAAAATCATTAGCACATTTTGTTAGTCACCTAGATCATGTAGTATTTTTCCTGTCCCTATGTGAGCTATGTGAGTTTAATTCTTATGGTGAGTATTTTATTTCAGGTGGGAAGCGTCCCTTCCATCCATTTTTCCTAATTGCTGATTTGGTGAACATTTCTGTCACCAAATGCATTCTTCATATAGATTTTGTAGACAAAAGCAATAACAGCTGCAAATGCAGCCACACACACACACACACACACCAAAAAAAAAGTTGGTTTGGTTTATTTTGAGCAAAAATTTATTTTCAAAGTTTTTGAAATCTTAATTAAGCACGTGTTAGACTACTAAAAATGTATATGGTGTGTTGTGTGATAACCTAGAAGCTGATAATGCGCTCTGGATACATCTGTATTGGGCAGGTCACCGGTTGTGTTCACAAGCTGCTTGCACACCCAAAACACCACCATATTGCTTCTTTCTGTGGTATACACCAAGTAGGGATTTGCATATGTAATTCTTTT
This sequence comes from Anser brachyrhynchus, assembly GCF_964034855.1. Lineage (NCBI taxonomy): Eukaryota > Metazoa > Chordata > Aves > Anseriformes > Anatidae > Anser > Anser brachyrhynchus. The sequence goes on along the minus strand of NC_137702.1, from coordinate 16,068,422 downwards.
TTTTCAAAGTGAACAATGTTGTCATAGCCTTACACACAAAGACCTTGGAACTGGAAATGTTCATCTCATTTCTCCTAAGACTCCTCAATGAGAGTCGTTCTTTCTTTTCTCACAAAACAACTGCAGGCACAAAGAGACTTGAGTGCTTTATCAGCGTTATAACTATTCCTTGAGAAGGCTCCCTACACCTTGAAGTCTATGGAAAATAAATCCATATTTCGAATATCAATTTTTCTTTTAACCTATTTGTAAATGATTTATTGTAGTGGAAAGTCAGATGACGATAAGATAACACTGTTTAGAGGTCATTAAAGAGTTTTCAGGAAGTTTCTACAAAGGTACTGTTCTTATATTGTCAGTACGATAAGAAAACGAACAATTTATGTCAAAGTTTGCAAAATGTGTTTGTCTGATAAACAGTCTGCTCAGGGGACATCAATCATACTTCCTTCCCAGAGTATATTGTATTTTTCATGAAGTGAACTTTAGTGACTCTGCACATCCACGTGTCTGATATTGCAGCATCGTAAGCAGCATCTTTCCTGTTGTAGCGGCTGTAATGCAGTGGGCAGCGTGGTGCCTCAAGTTGCACCAGGCACTAATAACGAGAAGCCTTTAATCATCTGTACTTTTTTAGCCAGGTGAGAAGGTGATTAATGTCATCTCCGTTCCTGGGCCTCAGAGTATGTTTCTTCTCTTGAAGGAAAGATGTTTCTGTAACATAAAAATACAGTGTGGAAGACAGTGAGAAGGGAGTTACAACAGGAGTCTGCCGTATAGAATACTGTTCGGAAGAGATATTCTGCATCAATATCATCAAGAAGCATATTTGGCTGAAAACAACTAAAATATAGACTGTATAATCTACATTCTCACTGTTTTTCTTAACATGCCTTTCAACTTATTACAGTATAAATCACTTCTCAATTGCCTTGAGCTGAAACAATACATCTGAGCTTGGGTTAAAAGCCTGTAAGTGCTTCTTTACTTGAACAAAGTGAAATCAGGTTACATTAATAGAAGTATTAATTAATTTGCCCTCATTTATTCAGTAGAATTAGCATTATTGAAAAACCTTTACCATCTTTAAGTATGGTTAAAGAGTGTGCAGCTTTAGTGACAGTTTCATCTGTAACACCTAGTGATGTGTCAGATAGTGTAGAAAATTATTGTCCAATTTGGAAACCTGAGACATTACTGGGAAATGCTGTGGGGTGCGTTATAATGAAAATACCAATCCACATTAGCCATGGTTGCCATAAGCAAAAATCTTAATATCTTGGCCAAACCTACTTAAGGTTCATGTAATAAACTCACATTCCTAATTTTATTAGGGATGTGCCAAGTTAAGCACTTTGCTGGCCTTTGGACAGATTTATAGCCTGACTTCTGCAGAATTAGTGTTGACTGACAAGAGGACATTGTTTTATAGGATGCTATTTAAATAAAAACCTCCAGGGTATTTCTGTAATGTTGTCACTTCAAGTCCGAACTGGAAAAAAGAAATGTGTATTAAGGAGGAATCTTCATTAGCTTTCATGAGTTTAATCTTGGGCTGTCAAAAGCTTCCTTATAAGGTAAGGCATTGTAATGCACAGAGACAAGCCTCATCTTTGTTCCAGGTTTTAGTACGAAAGCAATCTGTTGCATTTACTGAAAACTGGGGGGGAAATCTCTTATTCCCTTTTACTTGGCAGAGTTATGTGTAAAGAAGAGTGTGATCTCTTTCCTTGTGGATATCAAAATGGCAACTGATGATAGCCACTTTACTTTCTAACTTTATTATGCATATATCACTTGTTCCGAGCAATTTGTGTCATCTTATATTTATTCATCAGCTAGCCTGGTCCAACAAACATGCTGACATTTTAGTATGTAAAGTAGATTAGAAAAATTGTCCTTCCTTTAAAAAATATTGGTTGGTGGAAGAGCTTTTCTCCTTAAATAAATAAATAAATGGAAAGGAGGAAAAAAGTGCATCTTCTGGAGTTAAAATTAGTTGTATGTTGTGACTCAGGGCAAAATATTGACCCAAATACCTGTCAGATTAATATGACCCTTCAGTCTTCCTTCTGACCCTTATTATTCCTATTATTTGACGTGATTTCTAAGTTTATGGGAAGGTTCGTGGTCTTCCAGAGACTATGTAGCTGGGACACCTGTACTACTAGAAATAAATTGCTCAGTGTTGTACCTGTGGTCACAAACTTGTATGGCTGAGTCGATCACCTGGGAAAGGTGAAACCTGCCTCACTGAGGAACGGAGGGGGATGGAATGGGTATGCCTGAGGTATTTTGTAATGCTTCAGAACTGTTATCTGACCAGTAGAAAACTTACATTTTACAATAAAATGATGAAAGGTGTGAAGTGAGTATAATTAACACATAGATCTTATTTTGTGTGTAGTAATAATAAAAAAAGCATACAATATAAGGAAACAGCTTCACTAAAGAGAATGACAAAAGGCAGGGATCAGTGTTATAACTTCTCACGAATACATAGAGTTACATATGAAAGATTACACAATAGATTTGCTTTAGGGAAAGAGATATTGTACATACTGATTAAAGTCTACGTAAATCAAATATTGGAAATATGCCAGTCATTCCTAGCAGTGCCACTAATGCAGTGGATCGCAGCTATATCTCACTGATTCTTCTGCAGCTTTCAGTAGCTATTACATACTCTCACCCCATCAGCCGCTCAATCCAGCAAAAGTAAAGCGGGAGACTGAAATAATGAGAATTCAGCAACAAAATCGGGATGTGCGTCCTGACGAGTAGGAGAGCAGCTGAGGAATAACTGATGTCAATGTAGTTTAAATTCCTGCAGAGAATTTATTGGACTGTGTCTCACCTGTTTAAATGGGAGTTTAATATGACAAAGAGTTTCCCTCACACGTTATTTGACCATCATTATGTATTATTTATAAAGCTCCATCACCACGCATGGTGCCTTACCAAGATAGTTCAATTAAAAGATTCTACTTGGAGTTAATGAATGCAATCACATAAGAAATTACAAAACATTGTTCCTCAAAACATTGACAAATGCACGAGGGCATACGTTTGGTTCCTCCAAGACTGGTCCTTGAGGGAACCATTATGGTGTTACATTGGCATTATAAGGTTGACATCAAATGCATCTAAATACCTCTTCAGTAGTATAATATTTACTGTGGGTGATAACTTAACTGGGTTAGAAAGCTACTTAAAATTGTTCTTATTGCTAATTCATCTTCTCCATAAAGAAACACCAGATCTGTTTTATCAGCATTTGAACTAGAAGAAGTGATGGAGAAAGAGCATAGATTTTTTTATGTGGCTTTCTGTTCCTACTTAAGTTCAACTGAATTTCTAAAAATGTTCATGCCAAAGAAAGGCAGTATCAAGTGTAATTGAAATATCAAACAAGCCTTCTGTTGAGGGCAGCAATTAATAGACAAGGTGTTATCCGTTTGATCTGTTGGTCCTTATCTTTCTCCTAGTTCAATCAAAGGTAAAGTTTAATTGGAAGCAGCATTGCGTGCTAATGTAAATATTTTCTTATCTTCCAATAATATGTCAGGAGGCCTGTCTGCATATGTGGTCAAGAGTACGTCTGACCTTTGTGAGACGGCACTGGGTGTATTCATTGGTTTTGGTGTTGGAAGGATCACAGACTTAAGCATAGCAGTTTCATGTCGGTGGGGAAGCCACTGCTTCTGTCTGTACATCGGGGATAATACGTACTCCTTTTGTGCATGCCAGTTAATGTATTCCATTGGCAAAGGTACTTCACCCCTCAGATTTGTAGCTGCCAATTCTGCTCTAATTAATAAGCATTAAACTAAACTCCCAGCCTCACAAATCCTTCCCTGACAACTTCACACCCTATTAAACCCTAACTTTCATGTGCCTTAAAAATACTTCTTTCCACAATACAGTACTTTCCTTTATTGGTATATGCATCAATGTTGTTAGAGTCTACCATAAACCTGCTGAGGCTAAGAAATCTGGGTTTTCTCCTAAAAAGAATTCAGAAACATTCAGAAGTAGAGGTTTAAATTAAAACAATAAAAAAAATATTATCCTTTAAACATATGCACATGTGTCTGTATAACTGAAACCTGTGCACACAGTTGGGTACTTGCCATATAATTGTTCTTTTTTGCATCTTAAATGTGTATTTTCACATTGCTTCCTACACGGATTCTGAAATATTGACCTCTTTATATTTATGATCCACACTGATATTTTAGTTCTTTTTTAACTTTAAGAAAGCTGTACCTTTATTGTCCAATATGAAACAGCCACATATGTGGTACTACACCGAGATCGGGACTGTGAAGCACAATTAGAAGATGTGTGACAATCACATCCTCTTTTGGACGACATTTCAGTCTTTCCATTGATTTCAGGAGAAGCTGGGTCAGTCTTAGGGGAAGAGTAGAGAGGCAGTGGGGATCAAGGATGAAAAGGAGAGCTCTCCTCCAAAGTGCTGCAGGATTGCTCTGGGAGCAATTCAGAGCGCTTGCTGTTAAATACCACCAAACTCCAGGAGATTCCAAACAATCAATATAAATCACGTTTTGGAGTATAGACTTCCATATGGGTTCAGAAGCTGCCAGATAAGGAAAACGTGTGGGAACCAGGTCCTGGGACTAGACTGCCATTCCCTGTGCTACTTCTGCTTTCAGTCAGGGTCTCTGGATTAAAATGCATCAACACTGTGGGAGCAAGGAACAGAAATGAATGGCTAAAACTTCAGGCTATGATTCCCTGAGCTTTGTCTATTTCTTTTTTACACCCATCTCTCTTTTATGGTGAGCCTGCTTTGGAGAACTAGAGAGAGAACTAGAGCACAGCCATGTCCAGAACACCCCATGGCCTGGTGGTCAGCACACTGCCATGAGAGCTGTAATTTGGGGCAGCCCTAGAAGGGAAGAGCTGGTAACTGGGAGCCTCCCGTTTACCATCTGACTGGTCTGATGATTGGGATTTTGTGAAGGTCCAACTGGCTGCTGCTTCTTCTGCCCTTGAGAAAGCAATGGCTTTTCACAGTCCTGGGTGGACAGAGAAGCCCACTTGCCAAGTACAGTCTGCTCTCCACTGCCTGGCCCTTTGTGGCAGGTTGAGCGGTGTGCTGGGCTGCTTGTGTGCTCCCAGGGGAGATGGGTGAGCACCTGGGCTGGGCTGAGGCATTGCCCGGGGAATTTGGGGCTTCCCAGGCCTCTCCCCTAACCGCGTGGGGAGGCTTAGGCTCAGTGCTCAAACATTATGGCTTGTTCTGCTGGTGCCAGGGCCCTGGTTTGTAGGTGCTGCGAGGCCTCAGATACTGATGTGCCTGACTGTGGTCCTAAGTAGTCTGGCACACCAGAGCTAAACAGCTGGAGAGTAGACAGGGGTCAAACTGTCAGACCCTTGGCTTGTGTGAGACAATTCCAGCCCGTCGTTTTGGGTTTACTCACTCTCAGACCCGGGGATGTATCAGGTCTGACCATGTGATTCTGAAGGGCTAAATCAAAACCCTGAATCCAAATCACTGGTTTTCTTACAAAAGAAAACGATGGTTAGGTCTAAGGGGCACATTTGATCTTTGTTGCTCTCTGTCCCTCTGTTTTTGTAGGTTATATTAAATGTGGTTTTGATTTGGATTCAAACTTCAGTTCCTTTTGATAGACATACTGACAGGCAGCCTTCCTTGCATGTTTCTTGGAGAGCTTTTGTTTTCCCAACAGGTACATGGCCTAGCTTTGCGCAGTCTATTAGCCTCCCACTTCTTTCATCTGTCCCATTATATTTGCTTTTTCCTTTCCTGCAGCCTGAAGACAGTCTGGTACAAGTGATGTCATCTCAAATTCTATTTTTCATTTGTATCATGGATGTTGCTAACCACTTTTTAAATAAAAATACAACATGATACTAATATGCTAAGGAGCTCCACGGATAACCATATAATTTCAAAATGATACTGATTTTGTTTATATGCAACATAATCTTTTACAGTTCTTAGTCTTTATTTGAAGCATTGCAAAGTGGATTTTTATGAAAGGTATTATAAAAGACTCCTTGTTTCTTCATAACAGATTTGAACGTTAACTGATCAGAGTTCAGATAAATAGTCTTTACTCTCCATTAAAATATTAAAAAGCCTTTGGTAGGGAACTGGCATAAAGATCCTTCATTCTTGTTTAATGAACACTTGTTGGCAAGTATAACACTTTAATAGCTTTGCAGAATGAATTTTGTGTGAGCATCCTCCATTTCCCTGTCAGACACTTGTCCAGGTGCTGGGAATTTATTGGGGGAAGCATATTTTTACTCATTAGTTCTGTATTTGATTACAGAACAGTAAAATATGAACCACCAAGTCCCCGAGGCATAGCTGTGTACATTGAGATTAGTAATTGCATGTCATCGTGTTTTCCATTGGAATTTATATGGACAGATAGGATAGGTGCTTCTTAAGTAGGTTTAAAAGCAAAGCAAATTTGTATTTAATCTTTTTTGCAGGCATATTTTCCCTAATGGAGTAAAGGTTAGGCTAGATGATACATTTTAAATATGGTTTTAATTTAGTTTTTCTTTTTTTTTCTTTGTTGAAGTATGAGGTTTTCTTTCCGACAGACTAAAGGAAATATATTGTAGCTGAAAAATTTGACTCTGTATGTGCTAATATAAACAGAAGGAAAGAATTGTGGTGTTGTCAGCAATGGGTGTTTATGAGTATATGCTTATACACAATATGTAGACAACATTTTTATTTTTAACCACCTTTTAATGCTGAAGGTATAAATGAAAATCATGTAGCAGCTCTAAGGACAAATTTTATTTAAACTGAGCAAGAGAATGCCATTTTTTCTAATATCTTGAGCAGCTTGTTCTTCAAGAACAGCTAAAAATCCATCTAAAATTTTGCATGTTAAGAAAATCCTCAAACCAAAACTGATCAAAAAAATTTAATGTACTGAAAAGTGAACTACTTCTGGTTCATGTTGAAGGGTTACATAATGCCAAACATGCCATGCTCTCCTGTATAAAAGTGCTCATAAGTGCATTTTTCAAAACTGAATCTAATGAGGTACTTAATAGTCACAAAACTGGCACATTTGATAATTAATGTTCCTTACTGAATTTTTGCTGATGCAAAGGCTATAGCCTTAAACAGAGAGAAATGTTAACTCGAGGCGTACTTGAACCATCAGCTGTTTAGAGACTTCCCCTTTACTGATGTGAGATACCTGTGAGCGATCGCCTAGCGAGAGGCCTTCGTTAGCACGCTCCCATCTTAGCCTGAGAACTTGAACCGTGCGAGTTTGTTCTATGGAGTGCGTTTATCTGCACATGCCATGCGACGCTGGGGTTGCGTTTAATGGGGAGCCACTTATTGTGCCCCACTGGCAGACAGAAATATTTCCACTTCAGTCATTGAATGAATCAGCACTCAGCTGAACTCCCACATGGGCACCGTGAGCAGTAGATGCCATCGTGTGCCACCTGAACAGGAGAATGGAGAGACTGGGCATACGGGTGCCGTGCCACAGCATTGTGGTTCTGCAGTGCCTGGGGCAAGGAGCCAGCCTCTGGGGGAGCTGCTGCAACAGCTGAGGTGCCCCATATCGGCCCAAGCTGTGCACATCTGTTGCTAGCACCTTGTACTTGTTCGATCAAAATAGTTAACAGACAATGAGAATAAGACCCAATTTGTGTGAAAGTGGAGATACCTGTATACACATATGCATGTCTGTTTAAAACTGGGACTGAGAAGACCATGTCTTAATAATTCAGGCAAAATGCAATGAAAATAGGTAAGATATTTAGGTTTGAGAAATAGATGTTGAGAATGGTGGACTTCTTTTCTTTTTTTTTTTTCCTTTAATCACAGTCATGTTCCCCAGCAGTAGTTGCAAGCTGTCTCTTTGCTGGTAAATTCCTGCTGATTTCACAGTACACATATTGTATATACTATGTGTTAACAGAGCTTGAGATTTGGAGGATTTGGAGGGAGAGAGAAATGTTGAAGGGCAATTGGAGCCACACAGGGAGAGTGGAAGAGGGATCAGGGTAGCAAAAGAAGGCTCAGAGAGGATTGAAGAGGCTCTGGGGAAGCTGAAAGTGGATCAAAACAGGACAAATGGAGGTAGAAAAGGATCAAAATGCTAGGGAGAAGGAAAAGAGAGGATTGAAGGACAGGATCAGACCAATTTTGTACTAGCTGACACAAGGTCAGAAGAGCAGGAAATAAGGAGAGCTGGATGAGGTATTTGGATCCTCAGTATATGCTGGAGGAAATAAAAGAGAAGCAGTGAAAGAATGGGAGCCACATGAGAAGGGCAGATATTGGAGCTGCATGAGGGATGCAGCAGAAGCCAGGGTATCAGGAGAGCTGAGTGAGGATCAGAGGAGGGTTACACAGAAGAGTATCAGGAAAGCCAGGAGTGGGTCAAAAAAGCTTATGGAGATTTGGTCAGAGAGGCTAGAGGGGCAGAATGACTTGGCATGTTAGCCTATTGCTCAGATACCACAACTAGTTCAAAAGCCCCTAATGAGCATCTCAGCGGGTGGAAGTACCAAGAATATTAGTATGTTGTTTTATGGCAAATTTGATTTATTAGCAGAGGCACAGTTCTTACCTAATTCATCTCCAGTGAAGATTTGGCTTGTTGGATGCTGTCCCAGCTGTGACTTCAGCATCCAGCAGAGGTTTCTCAGGACAGCTGCAGTCATAAGGCACAACCTAGGGGTTTTAGGCAGCTTGCTTTCTGAGCAGCCCAGCATCTGGAGGCTTGTGCCAGGGCCTTGCCGTTATTTTAACAGTTTATTTAAAAAATAACCTGAAATCTTGAAGCAGGCAGATCTCCTTTAAGTAGGTCTTTATGTAAGTGAATTTTATTTGAAGAACATTCTTTAGAAAAAGCTTGCTACTGTGGCCTACAGTAGCACAGGGACTATCCCCCAGCCTTGGGATAACAGATGTGCTTCTGCCTATCCAGTCTTCTCTGCAGGCTTTGTCACTAAGCCACAGTGGTGGTTTCTGGGAGAATATTCAGCTGGTGTGGAGTAGCTAATTCTGGCAGATGCCATCACTTGCCACCAATGCTGGTGTAGGTTTGTCAGTCCTCCCAGCACGTAGCAAAGAGCCTTTTCGAGAGGAATGCGCTCTGAGAACGTGCATTCTCATTTTGTTCTATTCATCTCCACTTGAAACCAAACTGAATGGCATTAATTATCACTTCAGGTAGTAAATCAGTTTCTCATTTGTGAAAGGAATGCTTCGTCTTGAGTCCCTTTTTGTTTTGTATAGCCAGAGGGCTATTACAGATGGTATTGAACTCATACGAATCATTTTAGCGTTACTCCAGCACAAAGCATATTATAAATGGATAACCTTGTTTTCCTAAAAAGCCATGAATAACTATGGCTTTAAATGCAGCGATTCTCCTCTGTCCTCCTCCTCCAACTCTAAAAACATGCATTCAGACTCCTGCTTTAAAGTCAAGGCAATGTGCTGATTGACCGTACTGACATAATTGTGTTAATGGCAAGACACTGAGACTACATTGTTAGATATGTCGCTTATCATCACTATTTATTTGGCTCTGTTCTGCCAAGCTTGAGTTGCACTTCTTATATGTTGTGGTATAAGTCAGTCACTTAAACTGCTTCAGTGTTGAAATAACATTTTTTGCAAGTCTTTTAGCTGTAGTTCAAGAGAAGGAATTCTTCCAGAGCATCATTAAGGGGTTCAGAGTTTGTCCTCGCTGAAAGGCTCAAAGTTTGAGCACTTAGAAAATGAATTCTTTGATCAGTAAAATGATTAGTGAAACTACTTTCTTTTCTCCTCTCTCCTTCTCTTTCATATGTGGATCCATTTTTCTCTCAAGTTAATGCCAATAATGCATTTTAATCTACAAAATACTTCTCTACAGTCACAAGTGAGCTCCTGCAGGTACTGTCTCAAACTTGAAATGTCCTGTTGTTTAATGGAAAAGCATGCGATGGGAAATGCAGACGTTTTTATGCTATATTACTTCTATGAGTCACCATACTTCTGGCTTGTATTTCCTTTTAAATTATGTTTCAGTGTGTAGTTGTGAATCTCCTTGTGGTCCTTTAGTGGATGTTTGCGAATGTAGTTCAACAAATAGTAATGCTTAAGAAATACTATGCTTATGGGAGGTGTTAAAAAAAAATTTAAATTAAGCTTGGTATCATTCTTCCCTAGCTCATTCCATTGTAAGGGAAGCAACGTTATTAAAAGGTGAGCAGCAAATAAAATATGAACAATTAGAAGTTATAAACAGGATGTACTTATTCAGGGATGGAGGCCATCCCAGAGTTGCAGTTGCGCCACACTGTGTGGCGATGTACTTCTGTCTGACCAGTGCTAACTGGGAGGCATCCAGCCCTGTCAGCCACCCTGATAAATTCAGCAGTGAGGTGCTTTACCCAGTATAGGCTCATTTTGTTGGTTTGTGAACCAAAATCACAGATGCAAAAGTTTGTATCCTGATTAGGAAAGTTTGGATTCAGACCTGCAGCTGCTGACACCTTAGGTAACCACCACTTGTATGTTTGTTGGCATGTGGACATCTTCTTTATAGTGTCAGATAATTTCAGAATTACCTAAAAAACATTGTAGGTCACTGCTATCATAACCGAGAGGAAAAAATTTACATTTATGACAGGACTGATAGCACTCAAAGTTCAGTAAAGCTGTCACGGACTGTGAAGTAGCCGGTTATGATGCAGTGTGGATCTGCATTTCGATTCACAGTCTAACTTGCTAACATTGATTGAAAACTCATTGTATTTGACTTGCACAAAATAGTAATGCTGGCTCAATACGTATAACTTCCATATGATGGTTTTATTTTCATATTTTTATGGAACATTTTGACTTTGTAGGTACCAACAAGCTTGTCAGGTTGGTCTGCAAAATTGCTATAGGAATGAATCAGTCTAGATAAAATATATCCTCATTCTGTGATGGCAAAAGGAAATCTTAAAACTATACATGCCTCCTTTGTCTGTCTTTATATAAACACACACACCAAGTATAGTATGTGCGCATATATATAGGTGTGTGTGTGTATGTGTGCACATGCATACATGTGCATACTTGGGATATTTGTTATTTTGCCAAATGAGCTACTTATCATGACCTATCACACTGTAGAGTTTTGAAAGGCTGCTGTAATATCTCCTTTGCTGTTGTCTTGAGTAGACTTTGGTTTTCTTTACAAGGTTAAAATAGTGGTTTGAACTTAGGCAAATGTGGGGAAGTGTTATCTATATAGGGTTGATGCAGCCTGTTACAGAGGTACCAGTTAACTGCCAAGTTCAAAACACATTTTAAGTGACTCTAAAACATCAGGTGCACTGGCCATGAGCAGTAAATACAGGTTTAAGTGTGGATACTACTTTGAAAATGCACCGCAGCCTCCTGCCACGTGGGATACCAAAGATGTGAAAGATCAGGAATTTGCATTATCAGATCTCTGGGATAGAGAATGCATCTCAGTCTGTTGTATGCAGAGCTAATGCTGTACATTAATTTTCATATGTATGCAAGAATGTATATCTTGATATGTAGCTGCTTGCATTTGAAACTGTAAATGTTAGAAGACTAGGTCAATATTTTGTAGCTTGAAACAGCATGTTTACAAAGTATAGGTCGGATGCAATTGCTTCCCTAAAGACAGCTACACTGGTGGCCCTTCTGGTTTGTTTGTTTTCTTTTGTGTAAATGTAGGCTTTGGTCCTGAATATGCAAGTGCCTACCTCTACACATATGCTGAAGCCTGTGGGCTGCTGGTGATCATAAAATTAAGTCTCTGGTAAGTGATCCCAGTATTAGAGACTTGGATGAGGAAAAAAGGCTGTAAGAGCAGATTCTCATTTTTGACTTTTCATTAAATCATCCTGTGTGATTTCTGCTTGTTCCCAAAACATAATTCTGTTTCTCCTCACTTAGATGTATTGCTTTCAGTTTTGTTTGTTTTAAAGATGGAGGCTCTTTAAACCTTGGTAGTTATTTACTTTGGGTTCAATGTCCCTCATGCAGGAACCAGAGATGTATTTTTCTCGTAGAGAAAAAAAAAAAAAAGAATTAATTTTTCAATTTTGGACTAAGGGTTCATGTCAAAGATGAAAGAAAAAATAATTATTTGTAAGCCATATTAAACATTGGCCATTAAAAAGGAAATTGGAACATGTCATGTCAAATATCTTGAGAAAGAGAGAGAGGGAGAGAGGGAGAGACGGAGGGAGGGAGTTGGGAGGCGCATTCCTTGAAGTAACTAGAAAGAGTCTCCTGGTGAAATGGAGGCATCCTGGGGATCACCGACTTTAATTAAGTAGAAATGATCAAGGCACCAGGGTACTTCCGGGGGATTAATGACTGACTGGGAGACTTGATGGCCTCAGGCAAAGCTGTAGGCCATTAACCCCAGCCAATCCTTAGTTTTTCAGGAAATGCCCTGTGCCAAGGTCATTTCTGCTATTATAGCTAAAGATGAATCTTTTTCATAGTCTCAAGAGAGTCATGGAATCCATGATTTTTGTATTGTTTTTTTCCCGCTTTTTAATATCTCACTTATGGCATATGGGGATATTTTCTTTAGATTGCCTGGGCTACAGTGAGAGAATGGCTTGATATGTTTCTGGTCCAAATCTTATGAAGATTAGTATGTGAACAGCCCACTTGCATATTAGCCAAATGAGCATCAAGGGATTAATCAATACCCAAAAAGCATGAGGAGGTTCAAGACTGTTGGATTATTAAATTTGATCTCAAGAATAAAACCACAGGCTTTAATAAAAGTTATGTTAGTGAAAACAGTCTTGGATCTTTGTGGATGCCTTGTGCTTCTAGCATCCTGTGGCAGGGTTTCAGAAGTCGTTTCGCTTCCCTCTGGCCATTTGTTTTTCCCTGAGTCTAGCAGGGACTGTGGGATGTTTCAAAACTGCCTCTCCAGAGCGATTTCTTTCATATGGGAGAAGGTGCAACCAAGCAATATGTCTTTACTGCCAACATCATCTGCCATTCGGCCCCCTCCATGGTTCTCGTTGGATTCTTCATGCCCAATAGCTGCCCTGTCAGGGGTTCTCTGTCTTATCTGCCTAGCCCATGAGAGGGATGTATGAAAGGAAAACATTGCTGGGGATTGAAGCCAAGCTTAGAAGAGCAAGATAGCCTTAATGTCATCCTCACACTGAGTCCCACCATGTTGATAAAAATGCATTAGATATTCTAAAACATCTGGGCGTTGTTGCAGTTAGAGAAAAAAGGTTTTCTAGAAAACATGGCCACTGCTGTGAGGTTCCCAGACTCCGGTACCTTTATCTCATTTTACATCAGCAGATTCTTAGAGAGCTGGGGACTTGAAGATTGTAACATCCTGGGAGGTGAGCCAGCAAGCTAACCAGACCCACGACTCCCCCCTCTGTTTACTGGAAAAGCATCTTAGAAACAACTGCTAAAAATAGAACTGTTGATTAAAATAATTTAAACTAAAAAGCTTTTAAGCAATAGATCAAGCTCTTTAGCTTTATGAGCTAAAGGTAATTAGAAGCTGTCCACTTAATACTCTTGACACAGAATACTGTTGCAGCCATGTATAGTTTTATTGCTTATCTACAGAGGTCAGAAGCAAGGAACATACCCTGCGTCCACTTTAAACACTTCTGCTTCAACCACTGTTTCTATTGCATCTTATCTTGAATAGCTCATGCCGAAATCAATTCATAATATTTTGCTTGTTACGCTTAGAGATGTTATCACCTACAACGCACACCTTCCTAGTAGCTTGGAGAACTCTAGCCAGCCTTCTGTACGATACATGTTTGCCCTCGGCTCAGCAAGCAGCCTGCCTGGAGAGCAGCCAGCAGGGCTGGCTCGGAGGAGGCTGACAGACACCTCCTCGTACCTGCCTCAGCACCCCGCGTCTGCGTCGCCCCGTCCCCCAAATTTGTCTCACCCCAACAGGCGTGTTCTCTTTTGGCATGGCGGAAACCAGCCTGATAGATTCTGTAGTACGTTACCTGTCTCTTGTATACATTGTCTGTCAGTCTTTCTAGATATACGTCTGTCTACTTAGAGTACCTTGTATGCTTCCATAAGAGCAAGTAAGAGCCTTTTTCTAGTGACTACATGAAGGATCTGTTATAATGATGGCAGGCCACAAGGTCTAATAGTTCAGTTATTTTAAAAATCAATGGTGACTTCTATGAGTGGTTGATATCCAAATCCTTCTGGTTAATTGGTTAGATACATGCTGGGATGAATTATTGTATGTAGCTACTGATCGGAAAGGAAGAATGATGAGCACTGCTGCCATGCCTGCCATTTTTCTGGCTTTGAAAAGTAGAGGCAGAATCCTGGCTCCTTTTTTCATCGGTTTCTGAAAGATCAGAGACAGTGAATGCCTGCGTGCTTCCTAAGACCCATAGCCAAGCTGCTGAGTGAGTTCTGCTGCTGTTTGCCTGAAGAGTCTGTGGGATGCTCACTGCGATCCTTCACCTGCCTCACATAGGTGGGCAGGGTGCTACAGGTTCCTTGCCAAGGCAGAGGCGAGCTTTTCTCATCTAGAGAAGCAATGGGCAAACAGTTGTTTCCACTGCATTCAAGGGGAGGGTGGATCAAATATCTGCATCATGCAGGAATTGTTGGATAAAACAACGTGCCAGTACAGTTTTGCTTCTAAGGCACCTCTAGTCTAGGGCAACCCACAAGTTCTTCAGCTCATTTGCCTTCAATTGAAATGAAGATTTTTGGACCAAAACAGTCAGAATCGTATGGCAACGGCACCACTATATACGATGTTTTTTAAGAGGAAGAGCGAAGAATAAGTTCTCCAGTTGAAACTGCAGGGGGAATTTTAGGTATGCAGGATGCAATTACCCGAACTGGAATTTGGCCAGGTCACTGTGATTAATTTAACACCCGTATTCTTGTTAAAATTGCCATAGATTTTTTAATGATTTGAACTGGTTAGGAGTGGACCTTGGCTTTCTGTTTCACCCACCAGAAGTAAATAGAAACTACCAAGAAAGGCAGCTCTGTTATTTGATTTGTATCCAACCAGCCACTGATGTGGACTTGGCTTATAAACAGTTCAAATACTAAAGTATATCCTTTGACCAGAATTTAATCTTTTAAATCAGAAGGAAGTTTTGTGCTTTTATATATGTGTGTGTGTATATATACTTGTGGCAGCAGGGTTGTTGTAGGCATTATACTATGGAGACGGTGCTTCCGTGGAAAGTTAGTACTTTTGTGGCTACCATTCCCCAGTACTAATATGAAACGTAGCTGCAGTAACACCCTGTCTTGTCTATGTTTCTAACCAGCAGTATCTTTAAGACCAGCTATGTTTCTGAGTCACCTTATTCTGATTGTGTTCTAAAATAGTCCCCAAATCTCTGCATCAATAGTACTTTCTTTTATGTATTTCTTATTGATAAATTGATGAAAACAGGCATAATTTAGAGTTTCTCCACAATTGGCATCAGTCAAAATGAGTCCCCTTAGACTAATGCCGTAGAAGCAGAGGACCGATGAAAGCTGTCGAAATGGAGTTCTCTCCTCCCAGAGTAATTGACTTCCACTTTCCCAGGCAGACTGACCCCTGCCTGCACAGCTGACATTCGAAATCCCACGGCTAAGTTTTATGGAACCAAAACTCTAACCCAGCAAGCAACATTTGAGCCTGAACTGGACACCGAGGATCAGAGGTTCATTTAAGAGACACGTACATTAATCACCTGCACCACATCCTCACTTTTGCAGTGTCTTTTGAAAAGAGGCAGCAATAGAAGTGCTCTGAAGCACGTTTTGCAATTTAGACCAGAAAGCAGAATGTAGCTTTTTCTCCTTAATATTTCAATGAGATTTGGTAGCTTAACCAGAGATGTAGTACGAAAGCATTTACAGTTCGTGTTATATTAATACTGTGGCCTGATTATCAAAACCCATTACTCTTAGTTATCTTGCGCAGGCTGAACCGAGCTGCCATAAGTCAGACAGACTGCCTGTACACAGTATGTTCTATGTTTATGATGAGTGTTTTTTAATGTAAAAGGTAATTCATAAAATTATTGTTCCTTAACAATTGGATTTATTGTATGCACTCAGAACTGCTTTTCTGTGTGCAAGGGAAAAGCATAAAGAAACTAAACACTCCAAATGTCACCGACCTTTCCCGACTCTGTTTTCTAATGGACAGTTTTACTCCTGGTCAGACATAGGGGTCTGAATTTTGAAACAGATGCACTGTTTACTTCACCCTTGGCAGAGACACAATAAGCTGCCTGCTTTTCTTCTCTGTTTTGTTTTGATTTGTTTTCTCTTTTAGTGATGTGCCTCATGGCTCCTTTTTTATTGTAATGATACTGTATTATATACCACAACATTTCCCTATGGAGTAAAGTCATTGTTTCAAAGTTCTTTGTGGAGATGCATGCATTTAGGATTTTTTCCCAGCAATGATTGCATTTGTTGTAACCCCTAATGCTAATGCTATTGTGGTTGACTTTTTTAATTTAGTGCTCCCTTACTGTGATACTTTCACAGGGCTTGTTTGTATTTGTAGAAAGAGAGTAAAAGAAAGAAAAAGAAAGAGCTTCTAATAAAGTATGGGCTTGGTCCCAGTACTAATTTTCCTGTCTTGGTTATCAGTTTTTATTACACATGGTAGTCCGATAGGGATATGACAAATGCCATGTGCCCTTACTATCCAAAGCACATGGGGATAGGTTAATTCGTATCTTCAAATGCAGTTCTATAATCCCTTTGCAAACACAAATGTAAGAAATACCTACTTGGTGTCGTCCCTCTCTTCTTATGCTGCCCTTATCTGAAGAATTTTCCCAAACCTTTGTTTCTGGCATTTAGTCTTTTCAGTATAAAGTTATTAGAAAACTGTTCCTGACAAATTCTTTGAAATATAGTCTCTTATAGTCTCTTTTCCTTTTCTCTTTATGGAAACTGTTTTGTGTAAGTAGCCCTTTACATTTTAGTTTGACCATCCAAAACACAGAGGCTGTGCTCTGAGCATGAAAAACAGTCTGTTAGGGGGGCAGGCTTTCTGTGTTTTTCTCCCTTTTTTGTTATAATTTACGTGAGAAATACCAGACCCCACATAATTGTTGCTT